>NC_088781.1:58301294-59630539 GCF_958450345.1 Calliphora vicina | reverse complement strand
GTCATAAATGTTTAATTTATAAATGTATCTCCACAAATTGCGCTCCAAATAAGTTTTATATAAACAGAATTCATGTCACCAAATTTTGTTACGATCGGTCCATAATTAGTCATAGCTCCCATATAGACCCGCTTCCGAAAATCACTTTAACGTGCATAAATCGCTTAAAAATGTTGGTAAACACACAAAATTCAACATAGTTAACTTTAATATAGACATAAATAACACGACTTAATTTCATGGTGATCGGTCCATAATTGGTCATAGCCCCCATATAAGGCCCACTTCCGAAAATCACTCAAAAATATAAATTATTGAAATTTTAAAAGAAAAATGTTTTGCTCTTTTACTTAGTGTAGGGTATTATATGGTCGGGCTTGACCGACCATACTTTCTTACTTGTTTTGAATATGTTAGACCAAAAATTAACTTATCTGAAAAATTAGTTCGGAATAAATGTTGATCAAATCCTATTAAAATTTTGATATAAATTTTAGTTTTACAAACTCAATAAATATGTGATATGCAACAAAATCTTTATTTATTAACAAAACTCAATGAAATTTTCAACGTTTTTTAAATTTGTCATTCTAAATAACAAAGTGTAAAAAAAAACTTGTCAAAAGGTCAAAGGGAATCGCGCAATTCCTGAAAATTGGATCGAAAATCCCAAAAATAGTATTTTTTACAATTTTGCCCATAGGGTACGCATTTCCTCCGGGACTGGGAAAATGCTTTGGAAATAAATAGGGAACACATCAAGGTTTCCAAAGCTGCTTTCTTTTTTCTGATCCCAGCTTTGGGATTTTAGAACATGTGCCCCAAAGTTAAAATTTTGATAAAAAAAAAATAAATCAAATTCCGAAGGGCGTAGGGGCGATATATTCGAAAAATAGGACATGTTTTTCTTACCAAAATGTTCTCCGTAAATATACCTTACAGAAAAACATAAAATTGTTATATGTTCTTAAAGAATTTTTTTTTTAATAAAAAAAAGATTTAAATCACCTTTTCGAAGAAAAAACTGCAAAAATCTACTATTTTTAATGTTTAAATTGAAAATCGTTTGCTTTAGATCCATAATTGATATATGAATTGTATATTATTCATAATTTAGTTGTCTAACTAACAAAAAAATCGAGACCTTTCCAACAATATAAAAATCTTTGAAATCGGATGGGAAACAAAAAAATGGCATGTGTGCTCTACTTTGAGCCCTCATAGCGCCAACTCTGGAGCATTTGTAGGTTCCATTTTAATAACATAAACTCGAAAATTTTACTATAGGCTATAGACTCCTTGACTCCTTGATTTTATATCGATCAGACCAGCCGTTTAGAAATGCCAGATTTATATCATACGAATTGAAGCCGGGAGACCTTAAAAGATAATTTTGCATGTCGAAAATGCTGCTTGAACGCTATAAAAGAAAGTCTGTTTGCACCTTATCATTACTTGTGATGAACAATGGATCCATTACGATAATCCGAAGCCTAAGACATCGTATGTGAAGGCCGGCCAACCAGCCGAATCGGCACGTTTCGATCGATGCAGAATGCTCTCTCTGTGGTACGCTTCACTTTGAAACAGAGTATCCGATATCGATATGTGACAATCAAATATTTTTCTGATATAGAGGTTACACTAGGGACTATTGCAATCTTGGGCTAAAAATTTTACATGCATCCCTTTGTTGATTTATGTTCAACAGCAGCGGCAAATTAAGTGTCAAACTTTTACCATTAGCTACTATCAGGTGTCATCTATGTATGTGTGTATGTATGTAAGTATTAAAACTTTTCCACTCATTTTAATTAATTATACTAGTCAAGCATCCCTTTAAATTTGTTACTTTTCCATATTTATTTACATTGTTAACTTAATGTTTAATGTTTTAAACTTAATGCAATTTTTATACTTAAGCAGTAATAAAAATTTATTTTCAATATAATTATTTTTAATAATATAACACAATAATGCGCACTTTGCATGACATTATTTTGTTAGAAAACAAGCGACAACACGGAGACAAACACATGCGAGTGCATACTTGGAATGTCCCAGCAGTTAGGCAAGTAGTCAATGTATCCACTTGGCTGACTCCAATTTATATATTTGGGGTCATTTAACACTCTTTTGTGCATAGAGAAGTCAATTCATTACTTCATACATCCCATGTAATCTAGCATGAAGACAATTGTGACCTAAGTGTCCCTAAGTAATCTAGAGTGTAGTCACTTCAAACATTAATTTTTTACTACACTTTAGAAAGTTGTTATTTTACCCATCAGAAGTAATCTATTGGAGAATTTGTTTACAAGCAATGGGTTTGAACTCTTTATTTAGCTGATCAAGTAACCAGTTAGGTAGCTAGTAAGTGAATCCAATGCAATCAGTATGTGAATCCAATGCTTTGACTACTTTGGACCAACCATCAGACAATCTCATTGTAATCAAACAGGTTTAATTTACCCCCAGCTTAGGACATTAATATGTTAAAATAACTAGTCACGTAACTACTTATGTAACTAGTTGTCACCTTAAATGAAAGGTAAAATTACTAGTTCGGGACAATCATCCAGAACTGTTGAGATGTTATTAGTGCGGGCGGTGAGGGTGCAAGTACATGAGCCAATATGTATTTAGTACAAACTTATAGATACATGCACAAACAGCATTAATACGTAAAATACTTATAAACATGTAATAAAAGGGTGTATACCGAGTATAAATTTCTACCTTTAAAAAAATGTCCGATACCTTAATCTAATATAATAGCAATAATGGATGGAAATCCAAAATGTTTCCGAATGTTCAAACCTACAAGAAAAACTGATAATTAAACACTCATAATTACAAACATGGGTTAAAATCGACCATCAAATATAAAAGTAAAACCTACATTTTAGGTGCAATGAAATGCAAATGTTTTCGTTTTCACTCTTTAACATTACATGTTGCATATTTATAAAATGTTTGTAATATAACTACAAACATGTAAAATTCAATAGTATTATAAATTTCATTAAGTGTTATCCCAGAAGCATCATTGAACTTACAAGGGCAAATAAGAGTGGAATTTTTATATTCTTACATATGTACATAACAAGCATACATACAACCTCCTATAAAACAATTTATGTGCAACAAATACGCTGTTGCACATCCACGTTCTATTCAGTATGCAGTAAGTAGAACATAAAGACATTTGTATAAAGTTACTTTAATTTATTTTAAACAAATTTTAAATGAACATGTTTTTATTACAACTATACAAAACATTATTTTTATTTTATACAAAATATCAGGCTAGAGAAACCCCCTAGAACAGAACTAGAACAGAACTAGAACAGAACTAGAACAGAACTAGAACAGAACTAGAACAGAACTAGAACAGAACAGAACTAGAACAGAACTAGAACAGAACTAGAACAGAACTAGAACAGAACTAGAACAGAACTAGAACAGAACTAGAACAGAACTAGAACAGAACTAGAACAGAACTAGAACAGAACTAGAACAGAACTAGAACAGAACTAGAACAGAACTAGAACAGAACTAGAACAGAACTAGAACAGAACTAGAACAGAACTAGAACAGAACTAGAACAGAACTAGAACAGAACTAGAACTAGAACAGAACTAGAACAGAACTAGAACAGAACTAGAACAGAACTAGAACAGAACTAGAACAGAACTAGAACAGAACTAGAACAGAACTAGAACAGAACTAGAACAGAACTAGAACAGAACTAGAACAGAACTAGAACAGAACTAGAACAGAACTAGAACAGAACTAGAACAGAACTAGAACAGAACTAGAACAGAACTAGAACAGAACTAGAACAGAACTAGAACAGAACTAGAACAGAACTAGAACAGAACTAGAACAGAACTAGAACAGAACTAGAACAGAACTAGAACAGAACTAGAACAGAACTAGAACAGAACTAGAACAGAACTAGAACAGAACTAGAACAGAACTAGAACAGAACTAGAACAGAACTAGAACAGAACTAGAACAGAACTAGAACAGAACTAGAACAGAACTAGAACAGAACTAGAACAGAACTAGAACAGAACTAGAACAGAACTAGAACAGAACTAGAACAGAACTAGAACAGAACTAGAACAGAACTAGAACAGAACTAGAACAGAACTAGAACAGAACTAGAACAGAACTAGAACAGAACTAGAACAGAACTAGAACAGAACTAGAACAGAACTAGAACAGAACTAGAACAGAACTAGAACAGAACTAGAACAGAACTAGAACAGAACTAGAACAGAACTAGAACAGAACTAGAACAGAACTAGAACAGAACTAGAACAGAACTAGAACAGAACTAGAACAGAACTAGAACAGAACTAGAACAGAACTAGAACAGAACTAGAACAGAACTAGAACAGAACTAGAACAGAACTAGAACAGAACTAGAACAGAACTAGAACAGAACTAGAACAGAACTAGAACAGAACTAGAACAG
Organism: Calliphora vicina; assembly: GCF_958450345.1. NCBI lineage: Eukaryota > Metazoa > Arthropoda > Insecta > Diptera > Calliphoridae > Calliphora > Calliphora vicina. The sequence goes on along the minus strand of NC_088781.1, from coordinate 59,626,053 downwards.
AACTAGAACAGAACTAGAACAGAACTAGAACAGAACTAGAACAGAACTAGAACAGAACTAGAACAGAACTAGAACAGAACTAGAACAGAACTAGAACAGAACTAGAACAGAACTAGAACAGAACTAGAACAGAACTAGAACAGAACTAGAACAGAACTAGAACAGAACTAGAACAGAACTAGAACAGAACTAGAACAGAACTAGAACAGAACTAGAACAGAACTAGAACAGAACTAGAACAGAACTAGAACAGAACTAGAACAGAACTAGAACAGAACTAGAACAGAACTAGAACAGAACTAGAACAGAACTAGAACAGAACTAGAACAGAACTAGAACAGAACTAGAACAGAACTAGAACAGAACTAGAACAGAACTAGAACAGAACTAGAACAGAACTAGAACAGAACTAGAACAGAACTAGAACAGAACTAGAACAGAACTAGAACAGAACTAGAACAGAACTAGAACAGAACTAGAACAGAACTAGAACAGAACTAGAACAGAACTAGAACAGAACTAGAACAGAACTAGAACAGAACTAGAACAGAACTAGAACAGAACTAGAACAGAACTAGAACAGAACTAGAACAGAACTAGAACAGAACTAGAACAGAACTAGAACAGAACTAGAACAGAACTAGAACAGAACTAGAACAGAACTAGAACAGAACTAGAACAGAACTAGAACAGAACTAGAACAGAACTAGAACAGAACTAGAACAGAACTAGAACAGAACTAGAACAGAACTAGAACAGAACTAGAACAGAACTAGAACAGAACTAGAACAGAACTAGAACAGAACTAGAACAGAACTAGAACAGAACTAGAACAGAACTAGAACAGAACTAGAACAGAACTAGAACAGAACTAGAACAGAACTAGAACAGAACTAGAACAGAACTAGAACAGAACTAGAACAGAACTAGAACAGAACTAGAACAGAACTAGAACAGAACTAGAACAGAACTAGAACAGAACTAGAACAGAACTAGAACAGAACTAGAACAGAACTAGAACAGAACTAGAACAGAACTAGAACAGAACTAGAACAGAACTAGAACAGAACTAGAACAGAACTAGAACAGAACTAGAACAGAACTAGAACAGAACTAGAACAGAACTAGAACAGAACTAGAACAGAACTAGAACAGAACTAGAACAGAACTAGAACAGAACTAGAACAGAACTAGAACAGAACTAGAACAGAACTAGAACAGAACTAGAACAGAACTAGAACAGAACTAGAACAGAACTAGAACAGAACTAGAACAGAACTAGAACAGAACTAGAACAGAACTAGAACAGAACTAGAACAGAACTAGAACAGAACTAGAACAGAACTAGAACAGAACTAGAACAGAACTAGAACAGAACTAGAACAGAACTAGAACAGAACTAGAACAGAACTAGAACAGAACTAGAACAGAACTAGAACAGAACTAGAACAGAACTAGAACAGAACTAGAACAGAACTAGAACAGAACTAGAACAGAACTAGAACAGAACTAGAACAGAACTAGAACAGAACTAGAACAGAACTAGAACAGAACTAGAACAGAACTAGAACAGAACTAGAACAGAACTAGAACAGAACTAGAACAGAACTAGAACAGAACTAGAACAGAACTAGAACAGAACTAGAACAGAACTAGAACAGAACTAGAACAGAACTAGAACAGAACTAGAACAGAACAGAACTAGAACAGAACTAGAACAGAACTAGAACAGAACTAGAACAGAACTAGAACAGAACTAGAACAGAACTAGAACTAGAACAGAACTAGAACAGAACTAGAACTAGAACAGAACTAGAACAGAACTAGAACTAGAACAGAACTAGAACAGAACTAGAACAGAACTAGAACAGAACTAGAACAGAACTAGAACAGAACTAGAACAGAACTAGAACAGAACTAGAACAGAACTAGAACAGAACTAGAACAGAACTAGAACAGAACTAGAACAGAACTAGAACAGAACTAGAACAGAACTAGAACAGAACTAGAACAGAACTAGAACAGAACTAGAACAGAACTAGAACAGAACTAGAACAGAACTAGAACAGAACTAGAACAGAACTAGAACAGAACTAGAACAGAACTAGAACAGAACTAGAACAGAACTAGAACAGAACTAGAACAGAACTAGAACAGAACTAGAACAGAACTAGAACAGAACTAGAACAGAACTAGAACAGAACTAGAACAGAACTAGAACAGAACTAGAACAGAACTAGAACAGAACTAGAACAGAACTAGAACAGAACTAGAACAGAACTAGAACAGAACTAGAACAGAACTAGAACAGAACTAGAACAGAACTAGAACAGAACTAGAACAGAACTAGAACAGAACTAGAACAGAACTAGAACAGAACTAGAACAGAACTAGAACAGAACTAGAACAGAACTAGAACAGAACTAGAACAGAACTAGAACAGAACTAGAACAGAACTAGAACAGAACTAGAACAGAACTAGAACAGAACTAGAACAGAACTAGAACAGAACTAGAACAGAACTAGAACAGAACTAGAACAGAACTAGAACAGAACTAGAACAGAACTAGAACAGAACTAGAACAGAACTAGAACAGAACTAGAACAGAACTAGAACAGAACTAGAACAGAACTAGAACAGAACTAGAACAGAACTAGAACAGAACTAGAACAGAACTAGAACAGAACTAGAACAGAACTAGAACAGAACTAGAACAGAACTAGAACAGAACTAGAACAGAACTAGAACAGAACTAGAACAGAACTAGAACAGAACTAGAACAGAACTAGAACAGAACTAGAACAGAACTAGAACAGAACTAGAACAGAACTAGAACAGAACTAGAACCAGAACAGAACTAAACTGCTTTTATTTGCAATCAAAAGTATCCGGTTTATTTAAAGGAAATAACCACCGTATTTAAAAGGTAAAAACGTAACAATATATTGATTTTAAATTCATATAACTCGCAAATCTTTAAATTTTGTAATATATTTTAGTCTATAAAATTGAATGGTTTGAAATTATAAACTTACCACTCTAATATTTTTAATACTGGGTAATATTCTTTTAATGTCGGCCTCTTTCTTTATGAAAATTTCATTTATATTCGTACATATTGCATCCTTATCATCACCGGCAGTATTGAGGAACTCTTTGCCAGCTTGTCTAAAAAACCATTTAACTTCATCCATTTTGTTTGGGGTTTATTATGCAGTAATTCTAAAAGCAAATTTAATATGTATTTAAGAGAAAAAAGGGATCTATTATACTTATACAAATTGTTGTAAAAATTTGAGTTTTCAACAAATTTTGTTTAGTGTTCGCAAAACATAGGATTAAAATTAAGTATGTACATTAGGTGGGTCGATTTAGCAATCGATATTGTGCCATCGATTTTTCGATAGATTTTGGTTACTTTTTTGGTTTATGATTTTTTGTGTTTGCAATTAGGGTTTTTCGAATTTTGTTAATAAAATCGTCGTTTTTATTTTGTATGGTGTATCATAATCAATCAAGAAGTCGATTTTGAATTTTTTGTAACTTACGGTTTTTTTTTGATTTCATATGACGAAATATTTTTTGTTCTAAATTTTTCTATTTTATTACTATTTAGATTAAGGTTAGAAAATAAGAAATTAATAATGTACTTTTTATTACATTAGAAACTAATTTTAGATAGACTAAATATATTGTAAATCAATACGGTACGGTAGCTAGTTATATATAAATTGCAATAATTGCTCATGATTAAGCACCGATAAACAACTTGGTTATACATATTAACCAACAATTCTACAATGTAGATTATAATAATGATTGATACACAATAGCAATTCAGTAGTGATAGATTTTTTTATCACATACGATTTATGTATATTTATTAATTTCAAGGGATTTGGATGAGTATTATATTAATACACTTTATTATGTTTTGAAATATTTTGTTAAAGATACATTGGTTTTTCGGAGAATTCTGTCTCATAGATACTCACCTGATTTTATTTAAAACACAATTTTATGTATTTAACTCGAATTATTTGAAAAAATTTGTTGTTCAAAACTTAATTTAAAAAACTTTTCAGTTGTTTATTACAACAACAAATATAAAGAAATATAAATATCGATCACAACATAAATAAACAAATAATAAGCAACAGTGTTCGTAACTTCACCTTATGGAATACACCTTGCTACGACTGTGGCTATCTGAACTTGTGATCAGGACGAGAAAATAACAAAGTAGTTTATCAAAGTACTTTTTTCCCTCATTATGAAGAGTGAGAAATTACACAATTGTGCAGAAAATTGAGTGTTTTCTCTTTTTTGTGCAGAATCAACAATCAACTGCCAGATCAACAATGAGCATTTTAAACAATAGTTATTTTAAGTAATTCACTATTATAATATTTTTGGCATATTTGTTGCAACAACGCACAATGCGGCCAAAGGCCGAAAGTCGAAAAATGTACAAAATGATCCACAAATTTGTATATGGGGGTTTTTGGGGTCGCTGATTACGTTATCAGAATTAGCAAATTCAAAATGGCCGACCTAATATGGCGTCATTTCATACGAAAAAAAATTAAATGAATTTGCTATTATTAGGGTATATAATTGAAAATTTATTAAAAATTAACAAATTTACAATGGTGAAATGCAATATGGCGATGTTAGAGTGCATTCAACAAATACATGCATACGTATTTGTGTTGCTCTACCTTAGTTCACGTTTTCGAGAGTTTACTGTATATTTATATATATAAATGTGGTGTTGTATTTTATGTTATTTCATGTACATTAAAGCGTACCACCTTACAAACAAAAAAAAATGCGCCGTAAACCCTTTAGTAATGTGCTGTTTTTCTATAGCGAACGAATACTTTGAGTGGAAATTTAACATGTGTTTTGTTATTGTAACAAAAACAAAATACATGTAAAACGTCCACTCAAAGCACTCGTTCGCTATAGAAAAACAGCACATAAGTATTTTTGCAAGGCAGTTATCAAAAAAAACTGCCGAACGTAGCTACGCGTAGGGCAACTTGCAAATACGTGCAGTTGAATTTTATTTTATTTGTTAAATAATACTTTGACCTATTACCTCCAATAGCTTAGAGAACAGGAAAAAACAGGAAAAAAATTTCACTCAATCACATTAATTTCGTTTAACAAATTAATAAAAAATAGTCCTTACATATCACTTTCTAACAATTTACTATTTAGAAATTTACATTCAGATTTTGATTTTACGTATTATACTTACCTTCAGCTATAGAATCCATTTTGTTTCATTTGATTTGCTTAATTACAAAAACTTTGACACGTGTTTAACGGAAACTCCTACTAGTCGATCTTTCCTACAGTATTGTGCCATTTTCAACAAATCATGCGATTTCTGAAATAAAATCTGATTTAAATAGTAGATACTAATGTCTTTCTAATCTGTATTTAACCCAAATTTTTAATTGTCAAATATACGAGAAAACATGAATTTTGATTTTGAAAGACTAAAGAACGGCGCATATTTTGTATTACTGAGTTCAAAACACCCGGATTTTGAGTTATGACGTTGTTGCAGCAAATGAGCGATATATAAAAAGAAGTGTACACTTTGATGTCACCACTAACTGCGGACGGACCGATCTCCAAAAAAAAAAAAAATACAAAATGTCAAAAATTGAGTTAAAAAATATTTATTTTGATAGATATCGAACTCGCATCCCACTAAGCGACCAAATAGGTCTTCAATATATAAGCTTTATTTTAAGAAAAAACGGCCCATTTTGAAAAAAATTCAAAAAAGTTTTTGATTTCGGAAAAAAATATAAAAAATATTTCTTTAAATATTTTTTTTTGAAAGATTGAAGAATTAACTATCTAAACTATTTGGGACACATTTTACTATGAACAATTGGTCAATTCACAAGGTCTCTTATTAGTCATATTGTCATAAAGTAATAAAATATCACGACTCAGCAGCTCGGCTTAACCGACTCTTAGGCATTCGGCGCAGGTCTCTGCTGGTTGGTTGCGATAACACAATAAACATAGCATACAGAGTAGTATTATTTTAGGAAATTTTTTGCTTAAAAAACAATAAAAACCAAAACAAAATATTAGGACATTATGACAATATGGCATGATAAGAGACCTTGTGAATTGACCAAATAGGTTATAAATTACATGGATGAGAAATAACACATATTTGGCCAAAACTCAAAGAGTTCTTGACCGATCTTGTTGAAAAATTGTGTCTGAATTACTATACTATAGATCTAACAGTGGAGTAAAAGTTGGTTCACTTGACATGAAATCCCCCATATAAATATCTCTTGAACTAAAAGAGATAACGTACATATTGTTACGTTTCAACCTTTTCAAAACGTTGGTTTATTTCCTTTAAATAAACCGGATACTTTTGATTGCAAATAAAAGCAGTTTAGTAGTTTAAAAATTGTAACAACTCTTTATTTATTTACAGTTTCATTTTTAAATCTGCTGTTATATCTAATATTTTCTGATTTAGAAACATCGTTAAACAACATAGGAAAATAACAGAATTAAGCAAAGACAAACAATTTTAACAGTAAGTGATGTTACTTAACATTTCATTAATATAAATATAAGTCGGATTTTCATGCATTTATATATAAAATTATGCGCCTAAAAGAGATTGATAAACAAAACAGTTACTAAACCGAAAAACAACAAAAACAAAATAGATCAACACATGTTTTGTTTGATGGATTTCATCATTTAATAATTTTTTTTCATAAACCATTTTTAGGCGCATAATTTTATTTATAAATGCACCGTATATATAACTAATATGTTATGTGAAACAACGACCTTTAATAGTATATTAAATTCTCTGATAACAAATTTCAAAATTTGTTTTTCTTAACATAATTTTGGATTTTCAACGACGATATGTAATTTTTTTGAAATCATAAGTATTGCTAAAATTCTATCAGCCCAGTTATGAATAAAAAATTCCAACAAGAAAAAAAGTTTGCTTAATTAAGTAATTTTTGGCGATTTTTTTTTTGAAAATTTCACCTTTATATTATTTTTTCTCAAAATACACTTTTTCCTATATGTATATACTACCTCTTCATCAATTACAATCACAGTTTTAACACCTTACAATTGATTACCTGTTTATAAAAGAGGATTGTTCGGAACACTTTTTTAATTATATCGACTATTATAACAATATGAGATGTACTATGTCTGATTTTCTGATATAAAACTCGTTCATGTCGAATTTCATCGTGGTAATGCTATGTTTTTAAGTCAAGTATGAACGTTAAACAGATTTTCTTAAGGGGCCGTATATGGGACCTAGGTACAATTATGGGCGGATCGTAATAAAATTTGGTAAAATGATTATGATTTATATAAAACACATTCATTCATCATGATACTAATGGGGGACTGTGGTCTGATTATCACCAAACTTTACATGATTCCTGAGTACACAAATTGCTAAATTGTATCATTGATTGTTGCATAATTAACACTTTCATGAATATAAGTGCAATTCCGAGAGGAATTTGTATGGGAGCTAGGCGAATTCATGTATCGATTTCAATCAAAATCAGTTCGGTTCGTTCTTGGGTCTAATTAATCCTAAAGCTATCAATAAATTCAGCCTTTAACTCAAAAAACACGTTTAATTCTGGAAAAATGCTCCTCTGTGCGTTTGTCAGCTATTGTTAAACCATGACTAATATACGATTTTCTGTGAAACATTTTTAACTCGAGATTTTTTGGATAAATATGATATATGAGCGGACCATTTATCGAAATAAACGAAAATCTGGACTTACAAAAGAAAATCCACGAGTTAAGGTAACGATATACCAGGGGGGTTACTCTCTATTACGATGCGAAAGAAAAACTGAACAATTGGAAACCTTGACTGCGTTTTCGCATCGCAAAAAATGTGTTTAACATGTTTTTATATAAAAGTTTTGACATTTCATTTCGCTATTGTTTATTTTGTGGTACCAGTGTTGCTTATTTTTCAACTTATTTTGCGAAAGCGTTTGAGTAGATGATACAGAGTACTAAAATGTATTTTTATCGCATTTCCTTTCGCATCGCAATAGAGAGTAACCTATGTCCGTCCGTCTGTCTGTTGAAAACACGATAGGACCCAAAAACGAAAGGGGCCAGCTGGTTCCACAAACTCTCTGTTGATAAGGTTTCTTTGGAATTTAAAATGACAATATCGGTCTATGATTTCATACAAATGTCAATCCGGAATACCGTTTCATCAGTCATAAATTTGTTGATTATGCGACAATCCTGATTAAATTTCGAACAAATTAGTTCTAAGTACTCTGAAATTATACCGTAATGTATGGCGAAAATCGGAAAATATTTGTCCCTAGTCCCCATACAAGGCCCCTCTCAGAAATTTAACATTCATAATTGTCTTGTAATAATTAATTTCGTGATAAAATTGGACATAAACAAGATTTATATGAAAATAAATCTTTCTACCAACTTTTGTGAGTATCGGTCACATATTGATGTTGGGTATATATAACTCTTACTTGTTTTAATTTAATAACTTTTGAGCCACATTAAAACCATCGACTTTTTTTTAAATTTCCTTTGATATATTTAAATCATTCTATTTCACAAAATAGAATTTATATTTATTTATTATCTCTTTTTTTTTTAAATCGTTTGTCATAGCAAAAATAATAATTCCATTTCAAAATGTAGTTTTAAATAAATGCATTTTATAGCATTTTTACAATAACTTTTTTTAAAAAAAGTTTAGTTTAGACAAATAATGAAAAAAGATAAACCGTAAAACCACAACAAGTAGATGATTATAATACTACTATATAATTAAAATAAAAATAATGATAAAAAATCATTTAGAAATCAATTTAAAAAAAAAATAAATTATTTTGGGCATAAATTTCAACAACGACAAATTGACATTAGCTACTACATCATGGGGCATTGGGGATTACCAGCGGCGGCACCCGCTGCTGCAGGATCTAACATTGGCAAATCACCGGCAGTTTCGGCTAAAATTTCTTCCGGTGGTTGACCATATTCTTGCAATTTACGCATATCATCTAATACAATTTTGAATTTATCACGTTTTTCTTTAGCTGAATCATTGGCATTTTCACTTTCCAAATGTCCCTCAATAACTTTGTACAACTCCAATTGTTTTTCGTAGCGTTCTTTATCTTCGGCCGATATTTTATCACCATTTTCTTCCAAGTATTTGGGATACTTTTCCAAAAGTTCTTTAATGCTTGGCAAAAGAATTTCAGCGGACAATAGCGACTGCATCATACCTTCCATAAAGGGTAGGAACATGTTGCCATCATCGGTGCCAGCCTGTAAAATAAAAGTAAAATGTTTTTTTTTTTAATATAAAAACTTTAGAAATATAAACTAATAACGTATGCGGAATAAAACAATAACAATACGGAAAATGCTATATTTGTATCCAACGTTAAACCAAATAATATATAAAACTTTTATAACATAGCCCATTGTATTAACTCAATGTAGCAAACAATTTTTCATATTCATGTACTTTTGTGGCAGTTTCAAGAAATTTATATACAGGTGTTGGAAATACCGATAATCTAAAAAAACTCTTCTATTTAAAAAGTTCCAAAAACTCTCAACTTAGTTTTAATTTAAAAACATTGGAACATTTTTTCACTTTAGAAAGTCTGGAATTTGAAGGGTGTTGGAAAACACCATAAACATCAGGTCGTGACAATTGGATGATGGAAAAGTTAAGAACTTTCTTTCTTCTTAGAATTGATGGTCATATCAAATTCCAAAAAAGTAAAAATTTGCAACCTACATCTGATTGATTTTCAAATGGCATTTTAAAGTATTAAGGCAAAACATAACGCTATTCAAAATAAGTCCTAAAACTCTAATAGCTCTAATGTACTTTTTCTTTGGCCAGTGTTAAATTTTTGTTGCAATTTCATTCCGCATACGTTAAATAGATAAAAAAAAATGTAGACAACTGTTGTAGCTGTTGAATCCTAAAGCAGTTTAATTAACAAAGGCCATGTTTCGAGTAATGAATTGAAATATTTCTTATGTTATCTATAAAAGTTCATTTTAAATGTGTAATTTATAGAGTTCGACCGAATACTCGGTATGAATTAGGCCAAAAATTGAGTTCCAATATTCGTGCAAAATTTTGTAGAAACACTCACTCATATGTAATAGAAAGCAAAACAAATATGACACCACTGAATATAAATTAAACAGACCTGTCACAGAACTCCATTCCGATCGAAAATGGAATTAATTCCGTATTTTGCTTCTTCAGAAACATAAAACGAAAATTTCTTTCGGAATGAAACCACTTTCAGTTTTCAAAGTAAAATTGATATTTGATTGTAATTATTTGCTTTTATAAAATTTTTAATCAATTTCTGTACCAAAATCTTCACATTTGTTTTAATATGAAAAACGCTGTCAAATTAAAATCAGAAATACAGAATTATGAAATATTTTGAAATAAATTACACGGAATCTGAAGAACCTAAAACGAAATCGATAGGAATTAAAACTACGGAATTGAAACCATTCCTAACAAAATGTGTGGCAGGCCTGTATTCATATCAGTAACAGGAAAAATCATAAATAATTCCAAAATTAATAATTCTACCACAAAGGTATTAATTGCCTGAGTATGCAATTACTATTATATTTAAAGATTGTGGGTGACCTTTTGAAAAAATTTCAAGATCTGATGGGAAATAATCGTTTTAATAATGATTAATTTTTATTTTAAAAGGTGCTTAATTTCGTTAGTTTCTCAAAATCTATAATACAAACTATGCTTAGGAACTATAAATAGTTTGAAATATATGAAAGTTTGTCACGAACAGGACGTCCATTAAAATTTGATGAAATATTAAGGCGTAAAATGATAAGAGAAATCCTATTAATTCGTAACGTAGAATCAAAAAGGTTATTGAATTGATGTCGATATAAATACAATTAACCGCTGTTTTAAAAAATCTGGGCAAAAGTACAAAGACGTCCGTCTTATGTTTTGGGAAAGTTTTATTTTTATAGACAAATGCTAGTTTAACCTTTTTGGAAATGAGTTTGGAGAATGCGAGGTACTGCCTTAGAACAACAAAGTGAAATGTATTGAAGATATTAAATCGTATGTAGAGTTTTGCGACTAAGTGTAGTTCCTATCCGCATTTCACAAGTTGCTGGGGTCAGATGATCAAAAAACTTTCCCAAAGTCTTTAGGAATGTATAAGTAAGATATAAAACTATAGAGCGAATGTTAGCAGGCCTTGAACTGAACATAATGATTACAACTTTCGCATTATGCTACTTCATAACTGCTAGAAATTCTTAAAATTAAAATATTTTGTTTATCTTATTCCATTGGTTATTTTTACTTACATTTTCCAAACTCAAACCGCCAAACATTTGAGCGACATCAGTTTCTGAAACTGGTGCATTCAAGTTATCGGTGCCCTCTTGAAGACCTTTCAAAGCTTGGGCTATGCTATCGGAATATTTGGCAACTTCTTCATCGCTGGCTGAGTTTTCTCCCTGCAAAGTCATAGCAGCAGCTTCGGCCATTTTCTTAAACCCGGATAAAATTTGTTCGGGATCTTGAGGCATAGGGGGCACATCACCACTGGGTGTGTCGGGTCCACCGAACAATGTGTTCATGCGTTCAGCCAATAATTTAGCCTGTTCTCTGCAATATAATATTTCCATTATAGAAGTACAAATTTATTACATTTAAAAGTGTTATAGACTTACAAAAAGAATTCTTCAGAGTCACCAGCTGGCTCTGCACTTTCTCCTGTTGCACCTGCTGTGGCAACTGCACTTGCATTATTGCTTGAGCTTTTATCATTTTTACTAAAGTCTTGTAGAGCATCTAATTAAAATAAACCATTAATCATTTAAAAATTTTTAAGTTACATAATTTCGATAACTTTAAAACATTTGCTATTCGCAGACACATCACACAAGTAGAAAAGAAAATTAATACACCTTCTAATGTGATCGTTGGACTCACTTGCAAGTATTTATTTTTTTAGTTAATTCATTTTTTATTTACTTAATTTCTTAGTACTTACTGTCTAACAATTCGTTGAGTTCATTGTCATTGGGTTTTTGTTGATCAGCCATTGCACGTGATTTGTATTTGCACTATTTTTGTGTAGTTTGTGTTTTATAAAAATGTTGTAACAGATTCCCTTTCTATTGATATTAATTTTTCTTTTATTTTTTTTTTTGTTGGTTAAAATTTCTTCACGCCAAAGAAAGGGGAAATCTGAAATGTGGTAGTGCGTAATTATTATCATGCATTCAACCCGGGGCGGGTATTATTTATTGTTCGTTCACTAAGTGTTGCCGTTTTCAAGCTATACAGCTTTTCCCAGGCGGGTAAACTAAAAAGGCCAAATGTTTTTTCATTTGATGTAATAAAAGCTATAAAATTTTGTTTAGTTTTAAAGTTTATGAATAGTATATGTTAAAAATATATATTTATGTTAAGTTATTGCTACATATTTCTTTACAATGACTGACATAAATTATGACTCCTAACTTTTAATGCCATAATCCCTTAAAATATTGTAAACGATTGTCTGGATAGCACTGGCAATCATATGTTGCAGTTACAGGGTGATTACTAAATTAGTAATGATTATTGTGAATGAAAAGCGATTCAATTTAATTCACAATAAAGGCATTTAATTTAAATTTTCACTTTAGAAATTACAGTTGTTTAATGGGAAATTATGGATTATTGTCCCCATGTTTAGAAATTTTCTGTTTGTATTTAGCGGTTAATCTATACATAAATATTAACTGATAGTAATATAAAAGTCTTATTTGCCCTACGTAAAGTCTGTAAATACTTTAATTTTAAGTCAGAGCTGTAAAAGTATAATTTATTTTTGAATGAATCTTCGAATCATTCAGGCAATGAATTGTGATTTTTTGAATGCATTAATTCTGCCCGAATTATGAATTGAATTAAAATTTTATTATTGAAATCATCATGAATTAAAAGTTATTATTTTTTTTAATATTTCAGTTTTTTCTAATTCCTTAGATTTTTTTAAACGACTCCAATAGTTTTGCTTAAAATTAAACTTATTCTACTTTTTATTTAATAAATTTATCAAAACTAACTTTTTAAATAATTTTGCTACATCTTCAAACACATTTTTAAATTGCTATAAATCACATTTCATAAAATTTGCAGTTATACAAAATACAAATTTTTAAAATAAATTTCAAATGTTGGAGTCTTAAACAAAAATATGAATGTTGTGTGTGAACAACGTTGGTTTTGAAACTGATAAAAACAAAATATTTACGCAATATTAATAACTGGTAAATGGATTTCGGTTATGGTCGAAAGATGAATTTCAGGGTCATAAAAGGATTTTTTCCTGATCGATTGATTATACACTAGGGTTGACAATTATTCGTGTTTTTTTAATTGAATAAAAGTTCATATTTCATTTATTAATTGAGTGATCGATTAATTATTAAAATGTTCTTGATTGTACGAACGAATACAGAGTATAAATTAATATTCGAATAATTTAATGAAATTCAAGAATATTTAAAATTAGAAGCTATTAAATAATTTGTTAACAATGAATAAACATATAAAATTAATAATAAAGAGTAAGCAAAAAAAAACTTGTATGTACTTGTATTAAGTTAAAATAAAACTTAAATCGTTCAATATAAAAATTCTCAAAAATACGTAAATTTATTCAAATATTGTACAAATTCATTAAACATTAAAATATTAGCATATTACTCGGTATGTATTCTCTTTTTCCGGAAATCCTCCCATTAAAGATTTTATAGTTGCTTCCATTACCTTTTTGCACCAGGTGGTTCACTTACGCTTAAAATCGGACATGGGGTACCTTACATGTCTTCTTTGAAATTTCTTTGGGAATTCTGTTTGTTTTTTTGGTGAATGCGGGTATATATAAGTCCGTCATTCCGTGTGCAACATTGAGAAATATTCATCTGAGGCCCAACAAAGTATTATATATATTATTGATCCGTATGAAATTCTAAGTCGATTGAGCTATGCCAGTCTCCAAATTTATTGATAATTTTCACAAGTTTTTTTGTGACTTTGGGTAAATTCATTGCAGAGAATACCATGAATTTTTTCACTCACTATTTATATGATAAAAGGACAAATTCTGTTGAAAATGGTAAGAATCGGTCCATAATTTCTCCTAGTCCCTGTACAAATTTCAGCTCGAAATATAAATGCCCATAGAATTGCAGTATTCATTCAAAATTCAGCACAACTAAGTTTCATGATAAATCGCGAGAGAAATTTTTTTGGATCGGAAACGCTATTGGGTTGAAATTCGACATGCATAAAATATCGTTATCGAAATAAAATTTTACAGATATCGGTAGTATTTATACACAAATGATACTACAAGATTGTTAAATACTCATAAATCTCTTATAAAAGGATCTAGGTTAAAATCTATATAAATAAAAATCAAATGTCGTTCGTTGGTAATTGCATCAGTAGAGAACAGCCAGACCGATTTAGAAAATTTTTTTTTTTAAATGTTAGCCATAGCCCAACTTAGGTTTTTACGGAATGCAAAATTGACCACGCCCACTTTTTTCGATTTATCTAAAATCGGAAAACGGCTTTGTTTAAATGATCATAGTAATCAAATTTAAGTTTTTACTGAAAGCAAAATTGACCACCCCAATTGACAAAACCGATTTAACTATTTTTTTTAATGTTCGCAATACATAGTCCTCAAAAGTTTTTACATAAATAAAAAAATATCAAAATATCTAAATACGCTAATAACTTGGCCATAAGCTCGATCTGTGATCACTCATATTTCTGACCAAAAATCTATTTTTTTTATATAAAAACTCATAATATCTAAATATGCTAATAACTTGGCCAATAAGTGTTTAATCAAGAAAAAGAGCTCGATCTGTGATCACTCATATTTCTGACCAAAATTCGATTTTTTATATAAAAACTCAAAATATCTAAATTCGCTAATTACTTGGACAATAAGCGTTTAATCAAGAAAAGGAGCTCGTTCTGTGATCACTCATATTTCTGAACAAAAATCGATTATTTATATAAAAACTCAAAATATCTATATTCGCTAAAAACTTGGCCAATAAGCGTTTAATCAAGAAAAAGGAGCTCGATCTGAAAAAATTTCAAAATATCTAAATTTGCTAATAACTTGGTCAATAAGCGTTTAATCAAGAAAAAGAGGTCGATCTGTGATCAGTCATTTTTCAGACTAAAATTCGTTTACTTATATAAAAACTCAAAATATGTGAATTGATTTACATGTATTCTGTTATTGCAAGACTTAGGTTTTTGACAACAAACTTAGGTTCTTTGTCTCTCAGTAATACATATATACATATATTCTATTCTATGTCATATATGAATAAAAATTATCATTCAATAATACGTTTTTTTTCTTTTAAACTATTTTTACCTTTTTCAAAGCGCTTCTCTCAAATTCACAAATCGAACACAAGCATATTTTTAACTTGGACAGGACAACGTCTGTCGGGTCAGCTAGTTTTAAATAAATATTTCCCATATATATGTACGTTAATCGATGTGTTGAATTTTATGAAGATCAACCCATAATTGAAATAGCTCCCATATAAGGACCACTTTCGAAAAACACATTAACCTCAATAAAGTATTAAATATATCGATATCGAACTAAAATTATATACCAATCAATATATTGTATCCAAAAATCATACTACTGGGTTTTGTGAATATCAGTGCATATTTGACCACAGCACCCATATTAGGTCCTTCTCCGATAATCACTATAATACCCATAAAACTGTTGTAAATGACGTTATTGGGTTAAAATTTAAGCAAAACATAGAAATCACGTTAAAATATTTAATGACGATCTGCCCATATAATTCTCACATCCTAAAAATATATTAACGAATATAAACATTTCTATTAGTAAAAAATGTAACAGACATAAATTTAAAGTAGATCTGGTGACTATGAAAATGTAACAGACATAGATTTAAAGTAGATCTGGTGACTATGGGGTCATAATTATATATCCGAAAAATTCATTAAAACCGAATATGTATCTCACATTTGTGATATAAATATGCAAAATTTAGTCAGAACAAAAATATACTTTTGAAGTTTGACTTAATACATTTGTTTACCCTTTTTATACCCTTCACCATCGTGAGAAGGCTATATATAAGTTTGTCATTCCGTTTGTAATTTCTACATTTTTCATTTCCGACCCTATAAAGTATATATATTCTGGATCCTTATAGATAGCGGAGTCGATTATACCATGTCCGTCTGTTGAAATCAACTTTCCGAAGCCCCCAAATAACTTACATACACGATTCATACATCAATATCTCCGTAATTCTTCCGGCTCGGAAAATCGGTCCAAAAATAGCTGAGATATAAGGAAAAAACAAGGATTACTAAGTCATTAATATAGACAATATGGATATTTAATGATAGATATGTCAAAGACCTTTGCAATGACGTATATAAGACCATAGTAAGTTGGACGTAGAAAAACAAATTTTTAACTCGAATTTTGGAAAAATGGATTTTAACCTTTAAGAGCCCTTGGGGTCAAAATGGCTGTGTTTTTCGAGATTTTAAAAGTTGAGGTTCATTTGGACCCCAAGTGCGGCTAAGGGTTAATTTCCATTTTTGTGATGTTAATTTAAATTCTGGACTTTATGTTATATTTTCCTCAAGTTTCATTAAAATCGGCCCAAAATATATAACATTTTGCTATATTTTCATTAGAAATTCCAAATATTGAAAAATTTTACTTTTGACCTTCACGATTTAAAGGTTAACGTTATCCGATTTTAGTAAAACTTTCAGACTATATTTAAAATTACCATGGCTATAATATTATGAATAGATTTTACTTAAAATGTATAACAGTAAAAAAATTGGACTCATTCGCCAAAATATGGACAAAAAAATAGTTTTTCTTGAAAATCGCAAAATTTAAATCGCAGGTACGGAAAAACTGTAACAGGTATTGACATAATTTTTTCATATTTTTATTCCCTATTATGATCTCAATAAATCCCAATGTGATGATCGAAAAATTCTGAAATTTGTTTAACAAAATTTTTAAAAATTTAAAAATGGAGTTTCGAAACAGCCATTAAAAAATTTTTTTTTTTATCGTAACTGGGAATAGGTTAACGGTATCCTACGAAGACAAAAACTCATACACAAGTAAATACGGATATATTTTAGACAAAAATTAGCATTTATTTTAATTTTTCTCGAAAGATGTTAAAAGGCTTGAGACACGTTAATGGTCTGGCGAATTTGTAATAACTTTACCATTTTTTAACCAAATTTGTCAATTATATCTCATTACAACGATAGTTACGTACACATTTTGATTTTTTTGCATTCAATTGCAAAAGTATTTATTTAGTAGCAAAATTTTTACAGAAACTGAAAAATTTTCATTTTTCCCGAATTTTGGCGATAAAACAGTTTTTGGGTCAATTTCCAAAAATTTTTTTTAATGTAATATTCATTAATATAAAAAAAAAATATAAATATTTCTAGAAAACAATGCAGAAAGTTAACGAGTTTCACCTATTTATTCCATATAAATAGTAAAATTTAGCATATATCTGAACTTTGACCTCGATGCGCGTCCAGAAATCGTTGTCCGATTTGGCTAAAATTTTCAGCACTTAACTTTTAGGCCTAGTGTCACAATATTCAAAAATACTCTTCAAAATTTTAACAACATTTTTTTTTCCATGTTTTCTTACAATAGATAAAATACTATCAGCCCAATTATGAATAAAAATATTCATAATTGGGCTGTATAACATTAACATTAGAGTGTCCAAAAAACCGGCAAATTTAAAAAACTGGTTTCGGTTTAACCGAAAATGTGTGTTTTTGAAAAAACCGGTTTAGAATAATGTTTTTTAAAAAACCGGTTAAACGGTTTTTGTCTTCAAAAAAAACCGGTTAACCGGTTTATATTAAATATTTATTTAATATGAAAAAGGTCTCCTTAAATTTATTTTTATAGAAAATGTGTTAAGAATTGTGTACTAAATCTTCGAAAATTTAACAATTTTGAATTCTTAAAGCTCTATCTTTTATATAGTTTACGAAATATGTATTGTCAAATGCTACAATTTTCTATAAAATAAATCAATATTTTTAAAAATGGTATGGAATGAGCTTTAGAAAATGTATTTAATTATAACCGGTTAACCGTCTTACAAAAAACGGTTAGTCAAACAACCGAAAAGTTAAAAAAACCGAAACCGGTAGAGTGTACAAATATGAAAAATCGGTTGACCGATTTTTCATATTTACCAGTCTACCAGTCTTCATAATCGGAGCTAAGTCCAAATAACAAACACTGAATTTGGACTTCATCTTATTTAGGTGGAGGGTATTTAAGATTCGGCATAGCCGAATATAGAATTCTGCATAGCCGAATATATATATATAATATAGCCGATTTTTTTTAACACCTTAAAATAAAAAGTTGAGAAAAAGTAAATTTTTTTACTTTTTCAGAAA
This sequence comes from Calliphora vicina, assembly GCF_958450345.1. Lineage (NCBI taxonomy): Eukaryota > Metazoa > Arthropoda > Insecta > Diptera > Calliphoridae > Calliphora > Calliphora vicina. The sequence continues at coordinate 59,607,406 of NC_088781.1, read as the reverse complement.
TTTGGGCGCCTCGAAAATGATTTATTTGATATGTCGTAGTGGAAATTAGTTTTCCTCGTGCCAAAATATACATACCTCAGTCATAGTAGCAATAAACGTAACTCAAATCGAATTATGCATTGCACATGGAATTCATTTTGTCGTCATGGATGTTATATATATGTATGTGCAAATGAAACAGATAGTTATTCGGATTATTGATAAGGTCTATGTCTTATTTGTATTACTGGTCCCATGAGGACCTGTCCCACTCATACTCTGGGTGCAATCCTACATCCCACCCTTACATATATAGATAATGGTGGAAGCCTATAGGAGTGCATCGAGATTACTGGGGATATCTCGAGTAATGCCCGGTGATCTGGTTGGGTACATGCACATTCTAGGGATCTTTAGGAATGATCCTGGTATTGCAGTATCAGACTATATGTCACCATCTTTTGTGTTACATAGGAAGTTTAGGGTCCTTATACCTGAAAGGGATGAGTGGATAAATCAGACATGGTGTAATGTGGTTTACAGATGGTTCCAAACATGCTAATGGTCAGGCTGGTATTTATAGGTCCAATTTTCAAAAGGGTATCCCATCCATATTTCAGGCGGACATTTACGCCATATGAACACACCTTGTGCTGGGTACCTGGCCATGAAAGTCACGATAATGAACGTGCTGAGTGTCTGGCCAACAGGGGTCGTTCATAGGTTTGGTAGGGCCTTTACTCCCCCAAGGGACGTAATGGACATCTCATCAAATTGAATAGTTGGCTTCATACATAGCCTAAATCGGATTTTAGTACAAAAAACTCAAATATGTTTAACAAAATTTTTAAAAATTTGAAAATGGAGTTTTAGAATTGCCGTTAAAAAAATAAAATTTGTTGATCATACCTCTTTCAAAGTATGAACACTTTGAAAGAGAACAATATGGGAACTACATATGTATTTTAGCGCTATTTAAAAGACCGCAAAAAATAAAACACGCACACAATAGGCCATTCTGGAATCGTAACTATTGTATGAATATTTCTAATTGATTATTCTAGATCTTCAATACCTTGGTATTATTAAAGATTATGAGCAAATTTTCAGAACGCAAACCAAAAGAAAACAAAAAATCCAACGACCCAATGATCTCACAACAATATCCATATTATTTTTGTTAAACTATCCAGCTAAGCGAAAAAAATCGCTAACCCCAGACATAAAAGTACATAAAACCAAAATAATCGGTTTCGGGACACAGCATGGTAAGTAACATTTAGCAAAGATGATGGAATTAAATCGCCAACCTAAGAAAATTCAATTCGTTTCATACGGTTACAAAACTAAACATATTGAGCCATGAATCTCTGAATGTGACGGAGAAAAGAATCTTTAAAAAGGACACGAAACTAATGTGTCAAGGTTATAGTGAGACGATTAACGAACAATTATCACCCAAAATATTTACGATCATTTGCACATACTAAAGTGCAAATAGAATACTGAATACAGAGAGAGATGATAAGACTTCTGCGAAACCAATGCACACACATTGAGATGTATTGATATTGAAAATGCTCTTAAGCAAGGACATGCACCTCACTGAGTCAGATAAATAGAAAAACACGAAATAAGTTACAAACTGCGACCATAGCGACCAAAAATTGTAAAACCACACAAGAAAACCATAGGAAAAATCCTAGGAGAGAATTTAAAAACTATAAAGAAACAAGAGAGAGAGATAGAGAGAGTGATAAAGAGCAGTTTTAGACTTCAACCAGAGGGAGTGATATTAAAGCATATCGAAGGTCACTGAAACCCTGTGGAGTTTTTTACGCCACCAAAGCAAAATGTTGTGTTTAAATATCAAACAACATAGAGAAGAGGATTCTTGTAAACCACCATCGCCACCACTAAATCCTCGAAGACCACTCTCTGTGTGGATTTTGGGTTTTTGCGGCAATAATATGGATAAAGTAAAACTAATTTGGATACGGTTTATTTTAAAATACTACATAAATATGTTGTGTCAATGTTTCTGACAAAAAATTCTCTATAAATTGTATGCTAGTAGGATGTGATATGGTTCCTAAGTACAAATCATATACTATTGGACATGGTAATAGTCTGAGAAATTTAAATTGATGTTTGTAAGTAGATGAAAAAAAGTGAGGAAATTTGTGATGCCATATAGATTCGAGAACAATTTTTTTCCAGTCTGCTATTTTTTTATATTTGGAAGTAGGAATATTGAGGAATTCGCTGATATGTTATTACTACCGATGTAGGTGACAAATATTGGAACGGAGCGAAGTTTGTTTTCCAAATTTACAAACAAAGTTTTAAATTTGTTTATATTTTCACTTTAAATTTCTCAACCAACCGCACCATTCTCTTTATATCGTAAACATTTTCGGATGTGAATTTTTCTAAGATTTTCGGCGAGAACAAACTTTACAACAGTGTACATACTGATCAAAATTCATGGGTCTCTTTAAATTGTAAGCTTTTTTCTGCCATGATTTTTTTATTTAGATTTTCGACGAAAATAAACTCCACAAAAGGCTTATGGCGTTGCATATCGATTTTTCGAATTCAATCATGGTTCACTTGTATAGCTTCAGGGAACAATTTATTCATATTATATTAGAAAGCATTATGTGCCTTCTATATATGTAAGAAACCCTTTGGGAAGAGATGGGGTCTTAAACCATACATTGTACACTGGATGTACACCGCGGTTATAAGACCTATTTTGACCTTGTTGTTGGTACAAGTTACAAAGATTAGCATGTCTTGTAATTACTCGTTCTATGAATTTCACACCTCAGGCCAGTATAAAGACGATGCTAAATATAACTCCCCTTGATATATATATCAAACGGATTTCTGCTTAAGACTTAAACAGTCGAGCGGTCTGAAGCGTGATCGTATTGGTCACGGCACCATCCTTCAAAAGATAGGCAGGCCAATCATGGGGCGCGAAATGGACTACATAATACCTACACCGAATTTTGATAAGATATTTAAGATCAGAAAACCGACAAGAGATGATTGGGCCTCTAACTCTGTCCTAAGGGTTTACGTGATCTCAATCTACACTGATGGTTCAAAGACAGAAAGAGGCACGGGCTCGGAAATTTTCACAGATGAGCTGGACCTTTTGATGTCTCTTCGATTAGCCGATACCTGCACGGTTTTCCAGGCAGAGATTTATGCCATCGATACAGCCGCGAGAAGAATCCTGGAACTGAATCTCGAAAATTCAACAATACATATCTACTTGAACAGCCTTGCATCAATCAAGGCTCTTAACTCCACCGTTATTATGTCGAAATGTCTTCTCAATTGTATCAAATCACTGGCACAACTGACTACAACATCGAGTTCATATGGGTTCCAGGACATGAGGGCATCCGGGAAAATGAAGTATCTGATGAATGCGCAACCAACGGGTCGTCCCTGGACGTATCTCTCGCGCAAAGGTATATTCACATTCCCTTGGTGACAGTATCGGAATTGATAGATGAATGGGCTTTGAGCGCGACGGAACTTAGGTGGTAAAATATCATCACTTGTAGAATATCCAGAATGCTCTGGCCCAATCTGACAGAGTATAGAACTAGGACTCTTTTGTCTCTTAGTAGGAATTCGATTAGGCTTCTTACGGGTATAATTACTGGGCACTGTATGATTGGACACATGTCGGAACGTATGGGTTCCCCACGTTATAGCTATTGTAGAAGTTGTTTGGATGAAGAGGAGGAGGAATCGGTACAGAATCGGTAAATGCCCAGTCTTACAAGAGCATATACTACTACATCTTGGTAGAGCTCTTTTTCATGATCTGGACTGTCTCAGAGATGTGTCACTAGTAAATATAATCGGATTTATTAGAAGTGCCGGCTGGTTTCCACGGAGACCACAGGAATCACATAGTCAACGAAATTTGGGAGGGAAACTATTCTCACTTTATGTATGAATTTTCAGCATAAGTGAATAGTATTTCTAAGGGTATCACAATGGGCCACAAGGCCTCCGAGTGAACTCGCTTGCGAGCAACCCACGTAACCTAACCTTCATCTTATATTAGAGATATAACATATCAAAATTGTAATTACATAAGGATCTAAACATTCCATAAATTCCATAATTCTTCTATAATAGGACAAAACTAGTGGATCATTCAAACATTTGAGGGAGTTAATGAAATTTAAATCAGAATATAGGCACTGGAATGCTTCTTTTGACAGTAGAATTATATGTTTATTCCAATGGATCTTAATATTTCTATATGTTGATCACCCATTAATATTGATGCTGAAACCAACATGATTAGCTGCTCGCTTTTGTATTAACATACAAAGCGATCCCATTCTTTCATAGATCCAATTTAGAACTGGCTTGGCACAGTAAAATTATTAATACTTTTAAATCAACTAAGTGGGTATTTTTGGAAAATAAACTCAATACATGTAAATCTTCTAATATAATACAGATACAAATAACATTTAAACGTAAAAGTTTGGTACTTTTTTAAAATTCAAACTTTGTAGAAGAGAAAACAAGTAAAAGCCTTATTTTGGTTCTATTTTCATGCATCATTATTTGAATATTTATTTTATTTGTGCTGGATTGAATAAATGACACCCCGGGAGTTTATCAATTATCTATAATTGGAAATTAGTTTTCGCAGGCAAATGAGGCTGGTCTTGATTGCTTTCGCCCCGCAACAAAACCTCTTATTTTTAAACAGGCCTGTCACACATTTTGTTCGGAATGGTTTCAATTCCGATCGATTTAATTTTGTAATTTATTAATTCCTAAAAATATTTCGCTTGCCTACAGTTTTATTATTTTGCAATATTTTGAAAATTCTGAAAATTTCCAAATAAAAAATAATAAAAACTAGCATGGAAACGATAGGAATATAACTGAAATTTTATATCAAAAATTTTAGTATTAAAATTAATTCAGAGCTTCGAATTTATTAATTCACTACAATCTTAATTCGGATTTAAAAAACATCAGCCATTCATTTCATAAATGTATTCCCAGGATCTTATTATTTACATAGCTTCCTTCAAAGGCTTTAATTTAAATATAATTCATTCATTCAATGATGAATTAGTGGATACTGGAATTAGTACATAACAGAATTCATTCAACCAAATTCAAATTTTTGTTAATTCAAATCTAATACAAATTGATTTAAAATAGTTTTTCTTCATTCAGTTTTGTTTCGATTTCATCATTTACAAAATTATTTAAAACAAATTTACTTAGGCCTTTGTGTAATAGATATGAATTTAAAGAAAATTTAAATGATTCAATAAGAAATTAATTCTATAAATAATGAATGAGTTAAATACATTTGTAGTACAAAGGAATTAAGTCTATGAATTAATTCATAACGAATTCATTAATGAAACAGTTAATTTGATTTCGAAAATCGAATTAAGAATTAATTATTTCGAACCTTTGAATGAATTTATGTTAAAAAAAACACTTTGATTTTACAATTCAATTAACTTTTTCGAATGTGTATAGGTACAAAGAACAAAACAATCTAAAACAAATATTTGTCCTAAGACAACAATCATATAATAGTCATACATGTTATGTTATTTACACGATCTTGTGAAATATCACAACCGCACGAGCGAGTAATAAAAACCGCAATAACAAGCATTCGCGCTTAACAATGACTTAACAATGGGCGCGATAATCATGAGTAAACGACGCGAAAAAATCAACTCGAAAATTACATGAGAACGCGAGTTGTCTCTTAAGCCTGAGTCATTATAAAGTGTTGATCGATGTATGATGACCAGGTCATAAAATACAGGCACACAAATAAAGAGAAACAGGCAGAAAAACAAATTTTCCAAAATTAAAATTTACAAAATTTCTCAGAAGTATTTTAAAGGAAAATAAAAATGTAGAAATACGCACAAGGAACATGTTAACGAAATGAGAAAAAAACTAACAAAATATTGAGGAAAAAATTTTGATATTATGAAACGATCAGTGACCGTGAAATCACAGTATTTTACATGATCATAATGAATGTTAAAACTCAAAGGAAATAAATAAATATTAAAAAAAAATTCAGACAAAAAGGAAGTAAAATTTATGATGTTATGACTTTATGAAATCGACAAAATGACTTTATGACGGTGTGAAAGGCAAAAAAGAAAGGAAACAAATATCGAAATACAATGAAATAAATATACAAATAACTTTAGTGAACAAAAAACCTTTATTCTATGAATTTGTAGCGAATGAAACATTATCAAGCAGGTATTTCGCTGAATTTCATACAACACTGTCTGACATCGATCATGATTTTTTAAAACGCACAACAGAGAAGAAAAAATGAGCGGGAGAGGGAGTAAGTCCAATAAAGCAATAAACTGTTATAGATTTTGTGTGTTGAACTAAATTTTTGAAACATTTTAAATATTTTTAGAGCAAGGCTGAAAGGAAAACATTATCATAAAAATGAAACTAAACTAAACTACAGACGAGAAAAAAGACAATATTCGAAATTCATTGTTCGTTATTTCGTTCAAATGGTTCCCTCATCCAGTCATAAACAAAGTCGTCATTGTTTAAATTTAGAGCTCGCGTTTTTAAGGCGAACTCATAAAATGTCATTGTTGGCGGAATGTAAATATTTGTAAAACTGTCACAATTTATTGAGATTTCTGAGTGACTTGTGTGTTTTATTTTCAAAATTTGCATGACTTTTCGACTTATCACACATATTTAAGGGTTAAATATATAGAGTTTTGTGGAAAAAGAAAAAGAGTTTCGATCACCTTGACTCAAAACATGTTAACTTTTGGAAATTTTCATTTGGAATTCTTAAAATTCATTTGATTTTTTCATAATAATGATTTGGAAAATAATGTCAATTTTTGGTTAAAGGGTTTTTAATGACACCTTTATTTTGGTTGTTTTGGTTTCAAATTGTCACATACAAATCAACCTTGACTATTAGACGTTAATTTTAAATTATTGTATTTATTTATTTCTGTATGTCGGTATTTCAAAGATTTCAATATGGAAAATGCTAAACATCTTTAGTTATTTTCCTCTTAAATAGTAATGGAAAAGTTTTTAAACATTTTAGGCTGATTTTTATAAATAAAATAATAAAACAAAATGAAATTTTAAAATTAAAGTATTTTTATAATAAGAGAATTACTTATTTTTGTGTTGGGAAAAAACAAGTAATTACTAATTACTTTATTGTAGCCAGAACTTCGAATTAACTCTTAATTCAGAATTAAACATTTCAACAAATCATTGCCAATTAAACAAACTATTTATCTTCATTCAAAAGTTTTTATTTGAATAGAATTTATTCATTGTTGAATTAATTTATTTATTTAATTCAAATCTAAAACAAATTGAATGGCTATATCTTTTTGCATTCGGTTTTGTTTTTAATAATTTGAGTTTTTGTAACAGATTTGAATTGAAGAACATTTTTATTAAGCTGTTTTGTAATGTATTTGATCTAAAGAAAACTTGAATGATTCAATACGGTATTAATTCTATAAACAATTAATTCTCAAAGGAATGAATTCAAAATGAATTGAAGTACTTAGGAGTTATGTCTAGAAATTAATTCATATTGTATTAATTCTTAAGATAATTGAATGCTACCATTCTGGAATATTAGAGGGAAGCTAGTAAGACCCCTTTCACACTAGACGATTTAGTTGCGCAAGTCTCTTGTGTTTGTAGATGCCAGAGGTAATGTTGGGTTAAGGAGAAGAAAAATTTACATGCTGTTTTGTTGTTGGGCAAGAGACTTGAGCAACTAAATTGCCTAGTGTGAAAGGGGTCTAAGTACCTTGGGATATTTTGTACTCTAAGTCCAGTGCAAACGTAATGGTGAGAGCCGAATGCGAAAGGCATAGGCTCGGGAATTTTCTCTGGTCAATTTGGTCTCTCTCAGATTACGCGAAATGTCGAAGTTGCGAGAAGAATTAATAAGCTGGAATTTATTCCCTATCCTCGTTTAGACAACATCTTGTCAAGTCCAGGTAGGCGAATGAGAAATAAACGGTTCGTTCTTGAATGAACATTTATGACCCCTGATTGCTTTATCGAATATGATTGATGAATGTGCATTAAAATGCTGGACGGTAAATAATTCTTCTAAGAAAATCGATTAGACTTCTTATAGTTATTCTAACTGGTTACTGTATGTAAATATTAAAAATGTTTCATATCGGATAGTCCCTAGGGGTACCTCCCATACAAGGGTCCTTCCAAAACAACGTTGTATCAGTCATAAATTCTTAAATAATGCAGCGATCTTATTTAAACTTTGCATATGTTAGTTCCAAGTGCCCAGATATCATACTACAAAGTATGAAGAAAATCGGTCCATATTTGAACCTAGTCCACATATAGGTCACTTTCGGAAAACAGTTTTATCGTTCAAAACTCACATAAAAGTAATAGTATCGTGATGAAATTCGACATAAACAAGTTTTATATAAAACCCAAATCTATCTGTTAAATTTCATAAGGGGGTTATATGGGGGATAGGAGCAATTATGCTATCCCCATATAACCCTACTTTCAAAAGTCTATGTGAAACAAACTTCCCGATGAAGTCTTTCCTGTAATTTTCAATGTAGTTCAAATCGAATGTCCACAAACACTAATACATATTTCCTCCCTCCCATAACCTATTTTCCTAGTTCCTACACAATGTTTTTGCATGAGTAGGGGTTATCCCCTGAGTGCTGGTCCAAGAAGAAGAAAAAATAGGTTTTTGACAACAAACTTAGGTTTTCGACTCTCAGTTACCTATCTAGTTGTCATCTATGAAAATAATAATACCCGAATATTTCAAGGGAAAGTTTGAAAACATATTTAAAATGTAAGTAGATTTTGCCAAAATCCTATTAAGAACCAGATTTTTTTTATGGAAATCTAATTAAAATCTTTTAAAATAAAATAGGTTGTGATCGAAATCACATTTAAACTCGATTTCGCGCAGATTTAAATGATCTATTAAACAAATATTTTTTATTCCTTAAAAAAATACTGAAAAAATGGTAGGACAATATAAATTGGATAGATCTTCGGAGTAACTTAGTTAGATCAAAATAAAATCACAAACATGTCAAATCTTGCATGCGTCCCTGACTGATCTAGTCAAATTTTTCCGAAGTACAACTTGGTTCTCACGGGGACCACAATATTCACAAAGTCATCGGGAATTTGTGAATCTCTAACATAGGTCATATGTCACCAAGTGAAAACGTTTTGGTATTGCTAAAGAATAGTTTTATTAATACCGAAATAAATAAGGCAACATAAGGTATTATTATAGAACAAAACAAAAGAAACAACTTATTAAAATATACAAATCCGCACAAAATCAGGTACTAATCATTTGCTTAAGACACGAATTCATACATATAATACATAGATCCATTTCCGTAATGTCTTACACAGACTTGCAGGTGAGTGAATGTTTAAATTATTTCTCCATGTTCGCGTTTTCCTCTTCATTTGTTTTTTGAAAACATTTTACACTCTCACACACATTTTATTTGAAATTTCATTCAATGCACCATGGGCGACCTCGTAAAAGTTTGATGAAAGTAAATACTTAATACAGACACAAAATAACAAGACACTTCTTTTAGTTTTATTCAATAACATGAAAATATACGAATGCATGTTTTCAGACAATTTTGTTTTCCATTTCAGATTTCGGGGAATTTTTAACAACGAAATACTCAGCAGGATATTTATAAGGATATTTTCTTTGGTTGTTTGTAGTTGTAACATTTCAATTATGTGCGATATTAAACAGTTTTTGAGAAAACATTTGTTTTACTAATGTTGCACTTATGATGTTTTATTTTTATTTTTAAATACAAATTTCCTTAGCAATGCGTTTATTTTTACGCGACACAAACCCAAATGCAGCCCAATGATCTGTCGCGCATGCGTGTTTATAGACGACAACGATGATGACAGGACTCGATAATAATGACATGTATTGTATTATCTTGGTGTTTTGTTGATTTAAGGATCAAAATTTTGAGGAAATTTAATATGGTTGTCGTTTTGCCGATTTATGTAGATTTTTTTTAAAGTAATATTAATTTTTTTAAAACATAGAACACGTGACAATAAATGTTTTATTCTATTTTGTGAAGAATAAACTTAAAAAAATCTTGTACTTTAACATTAAAACAAGAAAATAGTTTTTGTAGATTTATTACTCATTTTCATACCTTTGACAGATTATATTCCAACACAGAATAAAGAATAACTTTAAAATGAATATAGCCCCATCAAAAATTATTGATTTTGTCATTCCGTTTGTAATTTATCGAAATATTGGTCAGATAACCAAAAAGTATATATTCTGGACCCAGATACGATTCTAAGACGATCTAGCTATATCCGTCCTTCTGTCTGTTGAAAACACAATAGGCCCCAAACGAAATTTCCAACAAATACTCTCTTCTCTGTTGATAAGGTTTGTTTGGTATTGAAAATGGATAATATCGGTGCATGATTTCACCTAGTCCCCATAAAATTTTCCCCAGCGGAATACTATTTGAGCAGTCATAAATATTTTGATTATGCGACAATCGTGATAAAAATTTTGTATTCTGAAATTATACTGTAAATTATGGCCAAAGTCGGGCAACATTTATCCGACTGCGGTGCCCCTCAGAAAATGACTTGAACATTCATAATTGTCTTATAATAATTAATATTGTGATGAAATTGAACCTACATATATATTTTTAACAACTTTTGTGAGGATCGGTCCATAATTGACCCTACCCCCCATATAAACTCTATATCAGAATCATTTTTTATTGTCAATAAATAATTTATATTTAATGATATTAACTTAAATTTCGACAAGTTTTAAGAAATTAATCACTCTAGCCAAATATGTTTTTAAATGTTTAGTTCTCCGTATTTGAGAAATAAGTAGAAGATTTACATTAAAGGCTTGTTTTTTAAAACCAATAATATTATTTGAACATTTCAAAAATAACAAAGTGCAATAGTGCAAAAAACACAAGGTCTTGACAGTATAAGTTCGATTCAGTTTGGCGATTTTGGTGACCAATGTTTTTTATGGATCTCCAAATATTCTGAAAATTAGTGGGCCTTCAAAAAAGGTGTCATCAGTTTTTGGCCAACAGCTAATTCAGACTTGGTGATACTGCTTAATTATATATGTCAATAATATAGCTAAGAGTCTACCAAACAAATTTTGTTAAATATTTTGTTAATAAAAATAGCTTTTTTTAATTTTAATCTGAAATTTGCAAGGTAAAATAACTTAATCTGAAATTAGCAATCGAAAACAACTTTCTTACCAATTCCGGAACAATTACCAATTCCGGAAAAATTACCTTAAGTTCATTCTCAGTGGGAAAAACTTCCCAAATATCGGCCAAGTATGAAAGTGTATCCTTTCTTACGGCGTTCTGCTCAGATGATATTGTCCATCAGCCAGCGTCAAGAAATCTTCACTCACAGATGTACTTATAAGAACTAGTTCGTCTGAATTCTGATTTTCTATTATTGATTAAATATTTTGTTCACTTTTTTTAAACACGTCTGCTTCGATCAGCGTTTTGCAATTTATAACACAATAAGCTTTTATTATTGTCAAATTTCTAAAGAATCAAGAATTCAATCTAAACTTTGAGAATATGTTCTTAAATTCAAAAATACAATCTTAAAATTAAGATTACGTTCTTGATTTTTAGAATGCGTTCTACAAATCAAGAAATTATTTTTAAATTTGAAAACGTAAACCTTACTGACCATAATTTAAGATTAGAACTTAAAAAATTTTGCAATCTACATTCAAGATTTTTTTCTTAAATTTAGATCGTCATATTTCTCTTAGTGTATAACTTCGATTCTACCACCAAAGTTTTTACTATTTTTTGACGCTAAAACAAAGATTTTTTATTAAAATAGAATGATCAAGTCCACACTTCTATGTTGTGCTGTTTATATTTACACGGTTGAGGTGTTTTCGAGTTGTTGTTCAGTTGTTCAGCTTCGTATGCGGAATTGAGTGGGTGGCCCCTCAATGTCTCACATTAAAATAATCGTCAATAATACATTTATGATTCGAATTTAAAATTAAGAATCTGTAGGTTATATCATGTAGTTCAAGAGATATTTAGGTTTAATTATTTTTTAAATTTTGCTCGATCTTTATTTCATATTTTATATATGACGGGCCTACAGAGGGTACCATGTATATTTTCAATTAAATTCTAAAGAAAATAAAACAAACCTGATAAAAATTATTTTGTCAATGTAAAATTTAAACGCATCCAAAGTTGAAGCAACGTTTTTATGTTTCAACTTTTTATGCGAGTATTTTTTAAGTTTTTTCCCTAAAAGTCCCCATAGTTTTTCTTTTATAGAAAAAAAGTTTTCTTCGGGACTATATAAAATTTGTATATGATCTAGAAAGAGAACTTAATGCCAAAACGTGTGAAGTAAAATTTGACTCACTTAAGCAGACATTGTCCCCTCCAGCCCTATCCAAACTTGGCCAATTTTGAAACAATATTTTAGGTTTGAGTAAAAAAAAATTCTAAAAATGCAAAGCACCGATCATCAAAAACTCTTCATATTTGTATAGCCCTATAGGGTTTTTACTATCATACTGTATATAATGTCAAAGAGGAACTTTTCTAAAAAAAACTTAGTTTTTGGAACACATTTTCTCCGATTTAGGAATATCGGCGTTTGAAAACAAAGAATGGTAACAATAGTAATGCCATTGTCTTAAAAAAATCCAGATCTATCCCAGCAAAAACTTTGCTTACCTAGTAAGCCAGCAAGTATAATTGGAGCAAAGCGATAACTACTTATTATTTGACTGAAACACTACTTACCGTTGTTCGAGATTTTTAAAAAATTCAGGGGTCAAGCTTACAAATGTACTTACAATCAGTTGAGAAATAAGTAGTAAATTCACAACAAGAATATGTAGCTAAAAAAAAAAACACAAAAAATATTGCCTTGTGTGGGAATCGAACAGTCACATTATTTGCTTGTGTTTGATGGTCAAGCTGCTAACTCACTGCTCCATGTACGAGTTATTTTATTGGAAGTTAACAATAGTTTTAACATCAACATATAAATGAATATGATATGAACAAAAAAATTAATGGCTTTGACAGGTGGCGAACCACTAACCTCCCGTTTTCCAGTCAAACACACTAGATAGCTGTGCTAAATGCAAAAGTTCATTACCAGCCTGCATAAAAATAAGTACTTATTCTAGTAAATAAAATAATGTGCTGGGTAACCACCACTCCTTACAAAAGAATGCATGAAATAACTAGTGGTCATTACAAAAATTCACAAAATTTTTCCTGGGATGTTACTTCCAAATTTGATTGTGATGTCTATAACCGTTAAAATTTTACATTAATTTAAAGTTAATTTAAAGTTGGAAAATCACCATATTATAATCGTTTTAGTTTTTAAGGTAACTGAAGTCCGAAAAAAACACAAAATTATTTCATTTCACTAAAATAGCAATTTTCAAGTCCTAAGATTTCCACCAATATCAAATACTTTAAAAAGCTTATACTTAATCTTCAGAAGCTCCACAAACCTTGCCCATTTTTTAAAATGTTAACGTTTTTCATATCTTGCATCAAACCGGTCTTGCGTGATCAAGATTGGGTAACGTGATGGGCCCGAATTATACTGATAGTCATTTGCACATTCTTCGCTATTGCAGCACAATAGAGAAGTGTAATTTTTTTTTAACAAAAAATCGTTGTTTTATCATAAAAAAATAGTAAAATACGATAAATTTTAAAGTACAAAGTGAAATTTGTGAGCTATTTAGAGTGCCTAGATATATTCAGATTGCATTGATATGTTCACAAAAGTTGTTCGGATTTACCATATTTACAACTTTGCTAAATATTATTAATGAAAAATTAGGAGCTCCTGAAAGTTATTCTAAAAAAAGTGAAAAAAAAATTTTTTCCTATATTTTTCTTTAAAAAAAGTGCACGAAAAATCTATTTTTTGGGAAAAAATGTTAAAATAATTGGTTTGGCGGACTCTTAGCGTTCTTCAGAACTTCGGGGCAAAAAACATCGTAAACAACGTCTGCTTCATGCCCACTTTTAAAGTTCAAGGCGAAATGTACCACATAATTGGATCATTGTTCCCGCTTCCACACCAAATAATTTATATATCTTTACTCCAAATAAAATAAACAAGAAACAAGATGATTTCATAAATATAATATCCCATTTGCCTTAAATACATTCGTTTATGAGGTCATACCATGACACTGTACTTATAGATATCTACTACAACTTTGTCTTATGACCACCTCATTCATCCGCCGATATCTGGCTACAGATAAAAAGTGTTTCGGGTGCGAAGTCAGGTCGGGTAAGTCCGTGCTTTAGTTTTGTCAGACACTGTATATTAAAATCGAGATGCAATATAAAACATATGTTTTTATATGTTTCGATATCGAAGCAGATTATGTATGCAAAAATGCAAATGTTCTGGATATTATGCATATCAATCTATCAAGATCGGCTCATAATTGGTCATAGGGCCATATAAGGAACACTTCCGAAAAACACATTTACCTAAATAAAAATCTTATAAATATCAATATCGAAACAAAATGTTGCACAGATCAGTAGTATTCAAAAATCATACTATTGACTTTTGTGACGATCAGTTCATAATTTGCCATAGCTCCCATATAAGATACATAGATATCAGTGCACAAAATTGTATGACAATCTCTTTTTAATAGCTCCCATATAAGGCCCACATCCGAAAAATTCATTCATTAAATTGATACACAGAGAAAACAGATTCATAGTAGCAACCAAATTTGTTGTCAATCGAATGATTCAGTCTTAGTTACCGAATTTTACAATTGTGTCTACAAAATTATAGAAGTGGTACAAAAGTTTGGTTGCTTCAACCGAAATTCTTCTTTATCCACTGATTTTCTGTTGCTAGAACTGAAAACTTCTATGCGTGCAACCGAATCATTCGATTGGCAACAAATTCGGTTGCTATTACGAATTTGTATTCTCTGTGTTAAAAACATTTTTGAAGTATGTAACTTACTACTGCGTTTAGTGTTAAAAAATTTTATTACTTCTTAACTTTGTATAACAATTTTAAAAGCACATTTTGATAGACTAAAATCAACACTTTCATTTAAACGCAATCTCTTGTTTTAATAAAATCGACATTAACATTAAAGTTAGTTTTCCATGAATAGAAATTCCAAAAAAGAAAAATTCACATCCATAATATGTTGGGTTAACCACATTCACCAGAACTGTGGCAAAAGACGCAGCATTTTCAGTAGCAATAAAAACGCAAATATTTCTAAACAAATTTGCATATGCCGCACAAGAAAGGGTCAACATTTATAAGTTTCCCTGCATTTTTATTTGTGGCCAACCAATGGATTATTGTTTCTGTGGGAAGATATCTATTGTTCATATTGAATTTCAACTAACTAAATTGAATAGAAAGACGAGTTTTACATCTAAACAATAGTAGAGTTAAGTTAAAATGGTTTTTTCCAAAAGCAAAAGAAATAACGCCCCTTATCTGATCCATAAAACGCTGAATATGAGCAGCAGTGTTTTTGTAATGCCACGTTAGTAGCAGATAAATGAGATCAAACAAAGAAGGGTTAATCACATTCGCTGCGCTGTGGTTTTAGTAGAGTCATTTTAATTTTCTCTTACCTGCCGAAGTTATTATAAACTCCACCTCTATTTTCTCGCTGCCTCTTTTGGTTTGTGCGTGTTAATGTATGTAAATATATGCATGAGTAGAGGAGAGAGGTTGAAATGTTCGCTAGTAACGCCTTAACCCGTTTACAAATGTTGATCAATAAACAGTTGTTGATCACTTTAGCTACTTAATGCGATTATCCTCTGGTAATGGATTTAATCATGTCAGCTCAAGCATCTTTCTATGGCAAATCTATGCCAAATATTTGCAAAAAGTCAAAAGTTTTAAACAAGGATTTTTTTGTGTGTCATGTCCTTACAGGGATTTTTCAAGATTTCTCAAGTTTTAAGCCAGTCGTTTTTGTGTTTAAGCCTAAACAGTTTGCAAAAGGGTTGTGGGCATTATTTGCCTGAAGAGAGATTCCATACAGAACACATTGTTTTGTTGATAATCGTGGAGATTTAAGTCAAAAAGTCAAAATCTAAACACAGATTAACTATCATACATCCGTAGGGAAATAAATATAAAGGAATTACCAGCATCTGGGAGATAATCTATGGATAAATTCGTATATATTTGACAACAAGAAAATTGACTTTTTAATCTTTGAAATAAAAAGGATTTAAAGAAACACTTTCAATAAAATCTAAAGATTAAAACAATTTAATTCTTAAACTTATTTTTTTTAGCAATTGTGTAAACAAAAATTAAACAAATTTCTTTATAGTTTATTGTATATGTTATTAAAAAAATCATCAATCTGTGTTTATTTTAAATATAAATCCTTAACTAATTTCAATTAAACCATTTAGAAATTTTCCTGGAAAAACTGCGGCAAGTTTTTCTTTTTAATCTAAATAACGAAGGAAACCAACTGCATGTTTTTTTTCACAAAATACAGAAAACTAATTTATTTAATGATGCAATATGCGTTTTTATAAAAAAACGAAAAAATACTATTTAAAAGTAAACCAACACAAAACGTCTGCTATTTACATATTTTAATAATAAAACAAAAAAAAAAACATGCTAATAATGATGAACGCCAGAACATCATTATGATAATCATGAGACAAAATGCATGGCATCAAAGTAGTTGGTGGCATGTTTTATGCCCAACTGACATGCAAATGAGCCCATCATCAAATGAGGAGGGTGTTTGTTAAATGATTTTTTTACACTTTTCACATTTAACTTACAACACTTTGTAAAGCACAGAATATTTAAGATTATTTTGTTAAATTCTCTTATAAGTTTTTACCTACAGTAAAAACACGATAATTCAGATAATTTATTACAAACTGTATTATCGACATTTTGTATCCTACTTCACCATAGTGTGGTAACAGAATATTATGCGTTTGAGCTGATTCAAAATTAGTTGTAGTCCAACACCCATCTTTAGTTATATCGTTCAAAATCACTTATCGAGATTTAACATAGTAATCAAACTAAATATCTCAATTTTAAAGGAAATTGGATATCAATTGGATAATTTCTTTGCCCCAAGAACGAACCCTATTGAAAATGATAAAAATCGGATATGTCCTTTTCCCGAAAATGACTAACGGTCTATTTTTCTGTATTTAATGGAGTCTGTGGGGTCTGTTGTGGCAATTATGTTTATTAACAAAACCCGTTAATTTTGAGATGAAATAGTTGTCTATAAGCTGGGAGAATCTATGACTGATTTTAAAAGTAAATTCGATAATTTGGTAGCGTTGTTTAAGCGTCAATCTATTCATGCTGATTTGATTTCTGAAACCCCAAATAATTTTCATACATGAATATATTAACATATCCGCTGTAATCCAACTTAGATTGCTATTTAAAATCGAGAAAATCGGCCCAGAAATGTCTGAGATATATGTAAGCAAAAACCGTTCTAAAGAAGTGGCCACTTAAAATCGGTACGGATTAAAGGGGGCATAACTTTTAAATTAAACAACGTATGTTAACATTTTATACATGAAATTAAAGGTAATTTATTAAGCTTTAAAAATATAACTGTGGGTTTATGTGTCTTTATTTCGAATATATTTTCTGGCTTTTCTTTTTATGCTGCACAACTTTTCTCCCCACTTCTACCGTTATTCCAGCATATTTAGTCTACTTTGTTCTCATCAAAATCTAGTTATTTACTGTACCTGCATCTTTTTCAATTTACGTTTAACAATTGCCCAATATACATATCTCCATTGGAATAAAGATTTGGGCAATTTGTTTAATTGATGTATTTTGATCTAACATCAATATTATTCTCATTATACCATTTCATAGTTGTATTTGAGTAATGACAACTTGGCTAAAACTTTGTATCAGATGTGTGATATCTTATAAATGACAGCAATCGCTTTTCCACACTCTCTTTTTATATATAATTCTGATGTAATTTCAATTTTACGTATTCATATTTAAAAGCCAAACAACCTCGAGCTGCCGAGACGTAAAATTTTTGACCCGATATCTGCCGAAAATCAGATTTTGGGTAGTCGGATTTTCTAGATATTTGTGCACAATTTTATCTCTATCTTCTTTTTCCATTGTGTTTACACTTTTTAGAACTAAACATAATGATAGAATAACGGTAGATTTGTTGTTAAAAACATATGTAACTCTTTTTCCATTTTGATAACAGGGGGCGTTGTTATGATTACTGAAGTGCGTACCGATTTTAAGTGGTCACTTCTTTACCTCCATTTTTTCAAAATTTTTTGCATAAAATTATTTGTTTTTCAACTATTTTTTTTTTTCACCAAGAATATTTTTTAATATTTATCTTAAAGTATACTTTGGTCAAGAATATATAAGATTCGGCACAGCCGAATATAGCACTCTAACTTGTTTTTATTGAATCTGCCAAACATCCTTATTCATATTAAAAAAATGGCTATGGACATTACAAATATGGATATCAGTAGCGAATGAATTTGAATGAATTGAATTTGAAATCCAGCTAATCATTTGAAATTGTTAGATAATTTGACAGTTCTTTAAAAATATTCGATCTCAACTTTCACAATAAATTTGTATTGCTTTGGATAAAATACTGATTAAACACTCACAGTACTTTAACAAAAGAGCAAACAATTTTTGAATATTTGAAATCTACATCAAAGCAAAACTTAATAAAATCATCCTAATATCTTAAAAAATTGCGATTGTGATCACTTATTTATTCAAGCAAAAATCGATTTTTATTTGAAAATAGTGGTCCAAATGGAAAAATGACAATAACACTATTCGACAGCCAAAAAGCTTATACATATAAGTTTAAAATCGTACGGTTAGTTTTCGAGATATTTTTAAACAGTTTTAACTCAGGAACGTGGAATTTAATTTAAAACGGTTCATAGCTTTAAAACTATGGAAGTTGAGCTCCTAGCTGAGTACCATTTTTTAGATTAATATTTAAGAATGTTTGCAGGATTATTATATTACTTGAAAAATTGTGAGTAGTTTTTATCACAGTTGATATATTTAAGTTTTTTTTTTTTTAAAACTACTGCAGAGATAGACAATATTGCGATTTTAGTTTGAAAAACATTAAATATTTTAAAAAATACACTATATTCTGTTGTAACGAATCTTAAATACCATTCACCAAAGATAAATAGTAAAAACTATTTTGAATAGAATCATGAAATTTTAACCAAATTCAATCAAACCAAATTCAGAACAAATAAGTTGCATATAAGCCAAACTCGCAATATCAAATTTTGTGACGATCGGTCGATAATTACTCATAGGTTCCGAAAATCACCTTATAACTAGCATAAATCTCTTAAAAATATTGGTATTTAAAAACAATTCAGCACAAATAAGTTTCATACATATATACAGAAAACATAACACCTAATATTATGGCGATCGGTTCATAATTAGTCATAGCTTCCATATAAATTTTAAAATAAAACTGCTTATAATCATCTTCTTGACGTAGGGTAACATATGGTGGGGCTTGACCGACTATACTTTGTGTTCTCACATAAAAGGGAATTCTAAAAATTAATGAAATGATATTTAAATTTGGAGTTTTGAACATGGCATAAAAAATTACTTTTTTTTGACAGCAGATCTTTAGAATATAAAAATAGTCTTGCATTGGAAGATTTTCAAACAAAATTTGTTTAATAAACCTTTGATAAATTTAAAATTTTTTTTAAAATAAGGCCTTAAATAAATAATATATGTTTAATTCATTTAAACAGATCTCTACAATTTAAATTTAAAAAAAACAGGGCACTGTTTCTTTTGCTATCTTCTCTTCTCTGCATCTATTATTCTAATTAAACAAAAACAAATCTTTGAAATATTATTAAAAGACAAACCTTCATTATTTGTACTGATCGCTGGCACAAGGACATTATCCTGCTGTTTTGCACACCAACAGTGACTATAATGGCCAAAACTGTATGTTGTCGTCGTACCAACAAGCAGTTGCTTCTTATTTTCTACACTGCTCGACTCTACTCTCTACTCTACACTCCACATGTAGCAGAAGACTTCAAAAAGAAATGCTGATGCTATGGATGCATGTACATATTTTGAAAACATTTTGGTTTTTGGTGTCTACTACCAAATGGTTGCGATCAAAGGAAATGACAAAAAATCTGTCTACAACTTCTTGTTGTTAATTTTTGCGAAACACACAAAACTAGCAACTGTGTGTGTTTGATCATGTCAATTTTCAATTGTCAAACTCTGACAAATTTGTCATACTCGTACATTGTTTGGAGTAAACATTGTGCGATACGAACAAAATTTGAGGTAGGCATTGGCTGCTGACTGCGATAAGGACATTAACAGGGACCACATTATGTAGTTGGGAATTAATCAAGGTCGTTATGGATAATGGATGGATATCGTATGTTTGAATGTCGAGTTAAAACATTTTTAACATTGATCTTGTTATCCAAAATTTACTTTTTTTTCTTTCTTCTTAAGTATACAATTTTCTTTAGATATAAAACAATTGTTAGCGAATCTAATTGATTTTAATTTTTGAGACATTCTTATTTATTTACTTGTAGTATTTGTTTTAATTTTTTTTTTACAAAATAGCCACAGAATTATTTGTTAATTTGGCTTGAAGTGTAACGTTATACAATAAATAAGATGTAAAACAATTCGGTGAATTTGAAATATTTATTTTCAAATAGTTTGCAAAGTACAATATGTCTGTCAGATGAACATGTTATTTAGCAAAATTAAAATTTTCTTTGACTTGAAGGAGTTAAAAGAATTATTTTAATCTGTATTTTTCATTATAATATTTAAATAAAATTTTCTCTATTCTATGTACTTGAGGTTAAAATAGATTCACAAATTAAAAGACAATAAAAGGAATGTTATATTTTGTATGTATTTTTAAAATAATAATTCAGCATAGATTTGTGTGTGATTAAATTTTGAATGGATTTCTAGCAAAACTCTTCTTCTTCACAATTATATTTAAAAATTCTCCTTCTGCTACTGCAATAAATCCAATAAATTATTTATTTACAGAACGTGCTTCTCATCTCAGCAGTTCTAGGAGATAGTTCTGAACTAGTGATTTTACCTATCATTTAGGGTAACAACTAGTTACATAACTACACGCAGAGAAAAAACATGGTTGTGGTAACCATAAACTAAGAGCAACATATTATGATCATATTTATGCTTGTAGTCCAAAACATATTATGATAATTATTGGTATCATGAAATATCATAATATGTTCTGAAATAATCATATTATGATACAAATCAATCATAACATGACACAAAGTAATCATATTTATGACCCAATTAAATCATATTATGATCCAATGAAATCATATTATGATCCAATGAAATCATATTATGATCCAAAGTAATCATATTATTATTAAAATTTATTTTTATAAATACAAAATTTTATTTTAATAGGTTTTAGTTTTAACGTACTAAATTCCAATTAAAATATTATTAATAAATTCACTGGAATTTTTTGTTATTCGCTCTAGGAAAGTTAAAGATAATATACAAATAAAACTATAGAGCGAATGGGAATTATAGATACTCAAAATTTACTTGTAAAAATAACAAAGCTTAGACAAACACCAGCACTCACAAATGGTGGGAAAAAAGACTATTAAAAATAAACATATTTTGTTTGCATATTAAACATATTATGACTACATAATATAATAAGTTTACCTATTTATCATTATTTAGTTGTTGTAAACATATTATGTTTACATCTTAAACATATTATGACTACGCGTATAGAAACTTAACGTTTAATGGTTGTACATAACATAATATATTTACCTATTTATCATTATTTAGTTGTGTGAACCATTCGGTGAACCATATTCATATTTATAACATTTAATGGTTGTACATGAAAATATAAACGTTTACAGTAACTAAAATATTGTTGAAATTAAATAAAAACAACAATTATATGTTTACGACAACAATATATTGTTACAACGAACATAGTATAGTTGTCGTAACCAAGTCGAACCATGTTTTTTCTCTGCGTGGAGCTACGTGACTAGTTATTTTAACACGTGAATGTCCTAACCGACCCTTTTGGATTACAATGAAACTTTCCGATAGCTGGTCCAAATATCGGTTACATAGAGTCAGTTATGTAACTGCTTACTTAATCAGCTACATAACTTGTTATTTTAATATTTACGGGTAATAACCTTAAATAGTCAGTTAAAAACCCAGCTTGTAAAGAACTCTCCAATAGATTACCTCTGGTCGGTAAAATAACTATTTAAAGTATAGTACAAAATAAGCGTTTAAAGTGACTACACTCTAGTTTACTTAGAGGCTTTCAAGTGATAAATGACTTAATGGGATGGAATTCTTAATCAAAAAGAAAATAAACAGTATGTACGAATTACTTACAAAATAATCGTTTAAAGATTACTTAGAGATTACTTATGTTACAATTGTCTTCACGCTAGATTACATGGGATGTATAAAGTAACCAGTTGACTTCTCTCTGCTCTACAAAGAGCACAAACATGTCAAATGACCCAAAATATATACATTGGAATCAGCCAAGTGGTCAGACATTAGTGACAATTACTACTTGCTTAACTGCTGGGCATAATATTTTAATTAAGCATATACGGTCCTAAGTGAGTTAGAATTCTAGGGGGAGACTTTTTCATACTTTTTCTTTAATCTAATACTTTTTTGAATTTTCTATAACAATGAACTTAGAGACATGAAATTAAGCATATATGGTCCTAAGTGAGTTAGGATTCTAGGGGGAGACTTTTTGGTACTTTTTCTTTATTCGAATGGAACTTTTTTGAATTTTCTATAACAATAGACTTGGAAACATAAAATTAAGAATATATTGTCCTAAGTGAGTGAGAATTCTAGGGGGAGACTTTTTGGTACTTTTTCTTTATTCGAATGGTACCTTTTTGTAAATTCTTTACCAATGAACCTAGAAATATGAAATAAAGGTTAAATGGAACCGAACCGAACCGAACAAGTGGGGGCTTTTTGGTACTTTTTATATATTCTAATTGTACTTTTGGAATTTTCTGTAATAATGGACATAGAAATATGAAATTAAGCATATATGGTCCTAAGTGAGTGAAAATTCAATGTCATACTTCATGGTACCTTTTCTTTATTCTCATTGGTACTTTTTTGCATTTTCTATAATAATGGACCTATAAACATAAAATTAAGCATATGTGGTTCTATGTGAGTGAGAATTCAAAGTGATACTTTTTATTTATTCGAATGGTAGTTTTTCTATTTTCATCACAAATGAACTTAGAAACATTATGTTTATATGGACCCGAATCTGCAAGTAGTGACATTATGTAACTTTTTCTTTATTCTAACGGTATTTTTTGAATTTTCTACAATAGCTGAGTGATTAAAAGTTTGAGTTTTTTTAAAAATGTATGGTACTTTTTTATACCCTTCACCTGAGAAGGATATATATAAGTTTGTCATTCCGTTTGTAATTTCTACATTTTTCATTTCCGACCCTATAATGTATATATATTCTGGATCCTTATAAATAGCGGAGTCGATTAAGTCATGTCCGTCCGTCTGTCTGTCCGTCTGTCTGTGAAATCAATTTTCTGAAGACCCCAGATATTTTCGGGATCCAAATCTTCAATAATTCTGTCAGACATGTATTCGAGAAGTTTGCTATTTAAAATTAGCAAAATCGGTCCATAAATATCGGAGATATGAGCAAAAAACCGAGACAACCTCGATTTTTGACCTATTTTTGATATATATCTGGATTACTAAGTCATTAATATAAACAATATGGATATGTAATGATAGATATTTCAAAGTCCATTGCAACGATGTAGATAAGGCTATAGTAAGTTGGACCTACAATGGGTCAAAATCGGAAAAAATATTTTTTAACCCGAATTTTTTTTTCATCAAACAATTGTTTTTGTCATACATCTTTTTTTCCAAAAAAAAAAAAAATTTAAAAAACTAAAAATAAAAAATTTAAAAAAAAAAATTTTGAAAAAAAAAATTTAAAAAAAAAATAAAAAACAATTTAAAAAAAAAAATTTTGAAAAAAAAATTAAATTTTGTTTACCTAAAAATATTAAAAAAATTTATTTTAAAGTATAATTTGGTGAAGGGTATATAAGATTCGGCACAGCCGAATATAGCTCTCTTACTTGTTTTTATTCTAATGGTAGTACTTTATTCTAATGATAATTTCTGAATTTTATATAGCAATTGTTCTAGCTAGTTATATATATTTTTGTATATCTTCTCAGAAAGATAATTCATTATAGATTTAATTTGTCTCATAATTCAAAAACGTCCAACTTTAAAAACATTTCTTTAAGTGTATCTAATTTAAATACGAAGTTTTGCCCGATTTAAACGTAACAAGGAAACATTAAATACTTCTAATGAATAACAATTGTAACGCAAAACTGTGTTATCCTTTCGTTTTATTCTTGCCTACTATGTATAATTTATGATTTTTGACTTTTTGACACAAAAGTGTTACAATAAAATTTCAGTTAATTTCAGTTTATGAAGTTTAATCCATATGTAACCCTTCGTTAAGCGAATGAAGAATGGAGAAAACAAATACAAGAAAGAAAAAAAAGGTTTAAGATCAAACAAACCGTCACAGGAAGGAACATTGCGAATATCAATGCAAATAAGTAATAAAAATCAAGGACAAAACACAGTGATAATTGACACATAACAAAGTTTGACAACTCAACTAATGTCAGACAAAATCACACAATA
The DNA here is from genome assembly GCF_958450345.1 of Calliphora vicina. Classification (NCBI taxonomy): domain Eukaryota; kingdom Metazoa; phylum Arthropoda; class Insecta; order Diptera; family Calliphoridae; genus Calliphora; species Calliphora vicina. The sequence continues at coordinate 59,582,380 of NC_088781.1, read as the reverse complement.
AATCACACACAGCTAGACAAACACACACAAACAAACAGTGATGACAGCTCAAGGAAGTACACAATAGTAGTTGTCCTGTCTGTCATTTAAGAGTTTTCATGTGAAGGTCACCTGTTTTTGCAAATTGCTAAAATTTTCGAGGACACTTTGTACTTCCTGCTAGTTTTTTTATTGCTGCACAACAAATTCCTGTTGGTTTCCAAAGCCAAGCGGGAGATATTCAAGGTTTCTCATAGTTTGATTTAATATTTCGAAAATGTATTCCTTGCAATATTTTTGGCGTTATATTGACCGAGCAGTAGAATACCAAAGTAAAGTTTGTGGGTGTTTTAAGAAAAGATTTTCAAATGAAATATTGTCTTAAATGTTGTTCAAGGTTCCTCATGTGGAGATATTTTAAGAGATTTTTAAAATGTCATATCCAAACGGTAGTGTTTTCTTTTGGTTTGTTGACAAATTAAAAAAATATTTGGCAAATTAACGGTAGGGAAGGTATCAGGGTCAAAGCCTAAAACTCTTTGTATATTTGATCTTTGATATAACGAGAGAGGGAGAACATTCAATTAATCACTTTTTCTTAACAGAAAATTTTATTCTTTACCTTTTGTTTTTGTGTATTGGCCCTCTTTCTTTTGTGCCTTTTGTTTCTTTTACCAATTTGATCATTTTGTTTTTTTTCTTTTTGTATAATCAAAATTTATTTCATTGTTTTGTCTCTTTGTTTCTGTGTAGAGCAACAAAAAGTCAGTTGTTGCGTGAAATTGCATAATTAATCAAATTCACGCGCTCTGCTCTCGAATTGAAGAGGTATTTTCCTAAAGAAATGGTGTTATTTGTTATCTAATATCAGCGTGAAAAAGGATACGCTTTGAAGTTATGACTGACTGATCGCATCTGAGGTTATGTAAGATTAATTGAATAGGAAGTGATCATTAACAATGTGGTTGAAATGAAAAGATCATTTTGATATTCATAAATTAAAACAAGAAGACATGTTTCGGAGGACAACAATGTTTACTCATATTTGTTTATTTTGTCTATGGATACAATGATCCTTAAGAAATTAAATAAGAAATTATTTTCATATTCAATTTAACAATAAATTATTTAATTCCATTTTTTAATATTGTACTAGATTAACATTATTAAACTAATTATTCACAAAGATTATAATAACTATTTAGTAATTATTAAATAACTCTAATTAGTTATTGTTCCACGAATATAAGTATGAACAAATTTGTATTTTCTTAATCCTCCAAACTTTAAAAGGCTAAACAAAAGTTGTCGAATAATTTTTTTAGGGTAATTATGATAAACTTAGAACCGCTATAAAAAAAAACTTTGATTTCAAAAAAAACTCACACACAAAACAGCTGACAGAACAAAAACTAAAAGTCAGAATGCATTTCGACCTTCGAGGAAAATGTTAACAAATCTGTAACTAAAGACGCAGTTAAATTTGTAATGCATGCCTTGAGGCACTCTTGCCGGTTAAGAGGGTTAAGCAATTTCGCTCCGTCGAAATTAACTTGAAATTACAATAAACACATTTTGCTGCAATTACTACATATTTTTAAAACCATGCACAGAACAATAATCTATATACATTAGAGTGCTCCAAAAAAATAAAATTGCGAATTTTGACCGTCCCCCCCTCTAGAATTGTTCTATGTATTGTAGAAACACATTGTGTAAAATATTAGGATGATAGGATAACGTTAACTGGTGGCGCAACGACGCTGAAGTTTTGAGGTGCATTTACAAGGGGAAAATATGCAATTTTTTCAGTTTTTGTAAAAATGTTGCCATTAAATAATGACTTTTACAATTTAATTTAAAAGAATCGAAATGTGTACGTAATTGTCGTTATAATAAGATATAAAAGACAAAAATTGGTGAAAAAATGTTAAAGTTATTAAAAAATCGCCAGGCCATTAACTTGTCTCAGGCCACTAGAACAAGAAATTTATGAACAAAATTAACATATTTTGAGAAATATTAAAATAAAAGCTTATTTTTACTTAAAATATATCCATATTTACTAGTATATGAGTTTTTGCCCTCGTAGGATACCGTTAACCTATTCGCAGGTATGACCAAAAAATTAAATTTTTTTAACGGCAGTTTCAAAACTCCAATTTCAAATTTTTAAAAATTTTGTTAAACAAATTTCAGAATTTTTTGATCATTACATGGGGATTTATTGACAACATAATAGGGAATAAAAATGTGAAAAAAGTATGTCAATACCTCCTATAGTTTTTCCGTACCTGCGATATAAATTTTGCGATTTTCGAGAAAAACTAATTTTTTGGCCATATTTTGGGGAATGACCAAAATTTCCTTACTGTAAAGATTTTTAAGTAAAAGCTATTCAGAATAATATAGTCCAGGTAATTTTAAATATAGTCTGAAAGTTTTACTAAAATCGGATAACTTTAACCCTTAAATCGTGAAGGTCAAAGGTAAATTTTTTCAATTTTTGGAATTTCTCATGGAAAGATAGCGAAATATTATATATTTTTGGGCCGATTTTGATGAAACTTAAGAAAAATATAAAATGAAGTCTAGTATTCACAATAACAGTACAAAAATGGAAATTAACCCTTAATAGCACTTGGGGTCCAAATGACCCTCAACTTTTAAAATCACGAAAAACACATTCATTTTGACCCCAAGTACTCTTAAGGGTTAATTTCCATTTTTGTACTGTTATTGTGAATACTAGACTTCATTTTATATTTTTCTTAAGTTTCATCAAAATCGGCCCAAAAATATATAATATTTCGCTATCTTTCCATGAGAAATTCCAAAAATTGAAAAAATTTACCTTTGACCTTCACGATTTAAGGGTTAAAGTTATCCGATTTTAGTAAAACTTTCAGACTATATTTAAAATTACCTGGACTATATTATTCTGAATAGCTTTTACTTAAAAATCATTACAGTAAGGAAATTTTGGTCATTCCCCAAAATATGGCCAAAAAATTAGTTTTTCTCGAAAATCGCAAAATTTATATCGCAGGTACGGAAAAACTATAGGAGGTATTGACATACTTTTTTCACATTTTTATTCCCTATTATGTTGTCAATAAATCCCCATGTAATGATCAAAAAATTCTGAAATTTGTTTAACAAAATTTTTAAAAATTTGAAATTGGAGTTTTGAACCTGCCGTTAAAAAAATTTAAGTTTTTTGGTCATACCTGCGAATAGGTTAACGGTATCCTACGAGGACAAAAACTCATATTCATGTAAATATGGATATATTTTAAGTAAAAATAAGCTTTTATTTTAATATTTCTCAAAATATGTTAATTTTGTTCATAAATTGCTTGTTCTAGTGGCCTTAGACACGTTAATGGCCTGGCGATTTTTTAATAACTTTAACATTTTTTCACCAATTTTTGTCTTTTATATCTTATTATAACGACAATTACGTACACATTTCGATTCTTTTAAATTAAATTGTAAAAGTCATTATTTAATGGCAAAATTTTTACAAAAACTGAAAAAATTGCATATTTTCCCCTTGTAAATGCACCACAAAACTTCAGCGTCGTTGCGCCACCAGTTAACGTTATCCTATCATCCTAATATTTTACACAACGTGTTTCTACAATACATAGAACAATTCCAGAGGGGGGGACGGCCTGTACCTAGAAAGTTTTTTTCGTCCATACAATCTTGGAGCACTCTAATATACATACATATATAAAAGAGTAACGTTACTGACTCACTGAATGACTGACTGATTCATCATCGCACAGCCCAAACGACTGAAGCTAGAATCATGAAATTTTAACTGTGGGTTCCTCCCTCCCCAAAACGATCCGATAAGAAGGGATTTTTGGAAATTCGAACGTAAAAACGGGTAAATTCGGTAACCTTATATCATAAAAACTAATAAAGATACAAAAAAACTTAAAATTGCATGTTACTCCATTTAAAAAATAAGCTGACAGGTGTTTCGTACTTTTTCGAAATTCGAAGCTTTTAGAGGAGAAAACGGGTAAAAACTGTATTTTGGTACTTTTTTGGCACCTTTTAAACCAATAAACATAGAATCAAATTTTAAATCGTATTCTTTACTTATCAAAAAACTAAAAATATAGGTTTGATACTTTTTAGAAGTTCGAACCCTTACGGGTTAAAAATAGTGTTTATTTTTGTTACTTTTTCATAAAATATGTTTTTCTATAATTTGACAGAGACATACGAATATTTTATTATGAAGTCCCACCACGATGCAGATTTTTGTTTGAGTAAAATTTTACCACCGCAATGGGGATAAAAAAGGTACCAAAAAGGGGATAAAATCGGGAAAATACATTTTATTTTAAATTATTAAGCCAATTTTGATAATTTTTTTTACATTGGGTGCTGGATTCATACAAAAATTAACTAACAGGGTGTTGTTTGGAACTCGAGTGAATATTGGGCCAAATCCGGGTAAACAATTCGGTACTTTTTTTAAAACATATTTTTATTGGGCACATTAACACAGATTTGAATCGATTGAGACATGTCTGTAGCATAAACAATTTTGACAAAATGGAATATTTTTAAATTTCAAATTTGTGGGGTGTTCAGGGAGGAAAAGGGAAATTGGTACTTTTTTAATATTTTAAATTATTTCACTTATCGACATTAAAGATAGCTGATATGCATCTGAGTGATGTTAGTGTTAGGAATAGTGGATAATATTAAGGTACCAAAATGTGAGAACTGAACTATAGTTACTCTTTTGTTCTTCTAATGGTACTTTTTTGAAATTTCTATAAAAATGGACTTAGAAACATGAAATTAAGCATATATGGTCCTATGTGAGTCAAAATTCAAGCGGATGTTTCATGGTACTTTTTCTTTATTATAATGGTACTTTTTGAATTTTCTATAACAATGCACTTAGAAGTCACTTAGTCAGTGAGAATTCTACGGGGGAGACTTTTTGGTACTTTTTTTTTATTCGGATGGTACTTTTTGTAATTTTTTCACCAATGAACCTAGAAACATGAAATGAAGCTTATATGGACCCGAGTGAGTCGGAAACCACAAATTGGGGATTTTTGGTACTTTTTCTATATTCTAAAAGTATTTTTTGAATTTTCTGTAATAATGGACACAGACAAATTGAAATTAAGCGTATATGGTCCAATGTGAGTGAAAATTCAAGGGGATACTTCGTCGTACTTTTATTGTAATTATACTTTTTTGAATTTTCTATAATAATGAATCTATAAACATAAAATAAAGCATATATGGTTCTAAATGAGTGAGAATTTAAAGGGGGACTTTATGGTACTTTTTATATTTTTTTCACCAATGAACTTAGAAACATTATGCTTAGTTTATATGGACCCAAATCTAGAAGTAGTGACAATATGGAACTTTCTGTTTATATAACGGTACATTTTGAATTTTCTAAGAATATATGATACTTTTTCGTTATTCTAATTGTAGTTTTTGTATTTTCTTCACCAACGAACCCAGTAACATGAAATAAAGCTTATATGGAATCGATCGAGTGGAAATGCTGTGGGGGCTTTATAGTACTTTTTCTTACGGTACTTTTTATTTAATTTAATGGTACTTTTTTAATTTTCTATAATAATGGATCTGGAAAAATTAAATTAAATAGAAATCAGATGGAATAGGACGATTAAATATTTTTAAAATTATGTACAAACGTTATTTGCTAATCAAATAATATGGTATGTTAAGATGCTACATAAATAACACATTTTTTAATTGTACATTGATATACTTTTTTTTATAACAAAATATATGCTAACGAAGTAGCGAGTGATATGCTAGTAAATTAAATATTTATAACAAAATAAAAACGTAATTTTTATATAAATGAATAAATAAATAATTAAACCCGTTTATTTGGGTTATTCGTTTAAAAAACATATTCTGAAAAGCATCAGCTGTGAGTGAAATTAACTCAAGTTCTAAAAACACCAGTACAAACGGTTTAGATTTCGGTTATAATTTCGAGCCAAAATTGAGTAATTTCCAGGCACTCTGAATATGCACTATTACCGATATTTCATAAATAATTTGAAATTATAAAAATAAAAATTTTAATAAGTAATTGAGTTTATGGAAATCTACAAAATTTAAAATATAATCGAAAACCAACTTGTCAACTTATTTTTAATTTTTGTAAATTTTTTTTAATAATTTAATTCATAATTAATTTTGAGTTTAATTCACAAAAAGCTTAAATAGGACTTAAAAAATATCAGCCATTCATTTCATAAATCCATTCACAATATATAATTATTTAGCTTCATTCAAATTCTTTTATTTAAGAGAGTTCATTTATAGTTGAATTAATTCGTAACAGAATTTATTCATACTTCGAATGAATACATTTTTGTTAATTCAAATCTATGTTTTTGTCATATACAAAATGAATTGAAAACAAGTAAAGGTAGGATCACACGATTGCCGCAATGCACCAATTTAATACAATTTTTATTGTGCTGAATTGGGGCCCAATAAAGAAATTGTCCCAATCAAATTCTCTGCAGTCACATGATTGCCTCATTTTATATAAATTTGATTGTCGTTAATTGGCGCAAAGCGATATAGTGGCAATAATTGTCGCATTCCAGTCACACGATTGTTCTAGTTTGCGGCAACTCAGAGAAACAGCTGTTGTCTAGATGTTAAATTTTGTTTTGTTTACATAAATGTAAAAAAATCTAATTGTGAAAAAATTATTTGTTAAATAAAAAAAAGAAAATTGCGTCGGCCTTAATTATCGTATAAAAAATTAATAAAGAAATGTTAAAAGATGTATGTGGGTCAAAGAGTGGCTCACAAAAAGAATATTTCTTTTACAAAAATTAATATTGGCGCTAATTGTCTTCTTTGATTGCCGCACTAGAACACAATAAATATTGTTGTATTTTTAACTTTTTTATTGGTGCATGTTGCCTATCAAGCATTCACATGATTGCCGCACCAGTGTTGCATTTGATTGGGCCAAATAAGCACAATATTGTTGTGGTTTGACATATGAGCCAATGAGTTGTGAAATCACACGATTGACGTATAAAATAGACTAATAATTGGTGCATTGCGGCAATCGTGTGATCCTACCTTAAGAGAGCTATATTCGACTGTGCCGAATCTTATATACAATACATCAAATTATACTTCAATTAAAATTTTTAAATATTTTTAGGTAAACAAAATTTTTTTTTCCAAAGTTGTTTCGTCTTTTGGAAAATTTTTTTTCTAATTGTTTTTTTAAATTTAAAAAAAAATTTTAATTTTAAAATTTTTTTTTGGTTTTTTAATTTTTTTTTTCAATATTTAGCGAAAAAAACTTCGGGTTAAAAAATATTTTTTCCGATTTGACCCATTGTATGTCCAACTTACTATGGTCGTTGCAAAGGTCTTTGAAATATCTATCATTAGATATCCATATTGTCTATATTAATGACTTAGTAATCCAAAAAAATGTCAAAAATCGAGGTTGTCCTGGTTTTTTCCTTATATCTCAGCCATTTTTGGATAAACGAGCCGGAAGAATTTTGGTTATTTGGGGGCTTCTGAAAGTTGATTTTAACAGACAGACATACCTCTCACGAATTTGAAGGGTATAAAAATTGATTTAAGACTATTTGTAATAGATTTGATAAAAAATCAATAATTTTTTAAGGCTTTTTTGTAATATATTTTAATTAAATAAATTTTGAATAATTCAATAAAGAATCAATTATATTAAGAATGAATTCTTAAAGGAATGAATAATTTGATTTCGAAAATGGAAATCCTTGGAACGTTTGCCATTATCCTTAAAATAGAGTTACCGAAATATGCCAAAATACCGTTATCGCTAAGTAACCTTTACCAAAGTAGTCCAAATTAGCGTTACTGTTACCATTTTAACAATTTGAATCGGTAGCCAACGTTGAATTAAATAGAAAGATAAAAACTATTTTAGGGTGTGATTATTTCTCGCGGAGGTCATGTGAATTAGCCATCAAGATAATGCGATTTGACCAGGTGCATTTTTTTTCATTGTTTTTCTTTATCGCCGCAATCAACCCATATCCCCAAAGTTAACATAACCCTGTTCATCGCTCTTTAATACAGTTCTTTAATACCTCACGCTCAGTTTGAAACATATTGAGCTGTTCTCACTCGAAAACAAACCTTAATATTCAACCTGTAGCACAAACGTTCGGACACCACCATCCAATGTATTTTAATAGGCTCCGATGTCAAGGGTAGAACCATTGAAACAGCTCTACAGGAAATTGTATTCCATATTGACGGATCAGTTGATATAAGTTTATATATCCTAGATTAGTTGATATAAGTTTATATATCCTAGATATCTTATTGATTCCCACGTCAATCTGATCATAATCAGGATAGGCCATATTTTAGGAAATAGATGGATATATTGAGCGGCAAACGAGTATGTAGAGGAACCCCATAGGGTGGTATTCTATCTTACCATACATAGTCTACTAAGGATTTTATCTGATAAAAGTTTAAAGTCCATATTATGCAGATGACGTCTCGATATTGATCAGAGGAAAGACTCCACAGTTTTTTTATAAAAGGGCTAAGGAAACTCTCAATATATATTATAATTGGACCAGAGGGAGAGAGAAATCATTTTATTGATAATTTCAAAATAAGACAATAAATATAACCAGAAAAGATAAATACCTTGGAGTAGTACTCGATGTTTGACTGTCCTGGAAGGACAACATTAATGATATACTGGCTATACAAGAGTGTATTACGACCGATTCTAACGTATTCCTCGATAGTATAGTTGACATCCATGGAGAAGAAGGTTAATATGTCCCGGTCCACACTGTGAAACATTTGCTGCAAAACATTTGAGTTTGTTGATGAAAGGGGAAAGAGGAATGAAAAAGGGAACTTTGTTTCATGTACATGAAGTTTTTGTTGAGTATGTCATCCACATTTATTCGTTCGTATTCGTACTGTACAGAAATGTCAAAAACTGAAAAGCAAAAACGTCACTGTGTGGACACGAATGCAGTTTCAAAAGAGAATTTAAAAAAAGTACAGAGAATTTGTAGCATAGGCATATGTGAACCCCATCGCCGAAAGCTACTGAAAATATCTTATCAATACTATCGATCGAAATGCAGTCACTTACTATATGTATCAAATCAAATGTTCCCAAATACTACTCCCTATCCAGCATCATGTTAATCATTGAAGTTATGTAAAAATTGCGTAATACCTATTTGTTTTCTCCATATGACCAAATGAATGCTAATAGTTCCGTTATAACAAAATTTATGTTTTTAAATTGTACGTGTTCATTCCAAAACCCTACAGACAAACCGACGTTGTGAAACGAAAAGAGTGGACGACTAAAAGTCTACCCAACATAAAACAATCATCATTTATCTTAACAGATGCACGAACAAATTGTTGTTGGTTGGTTGGTTTGGTTGGCACACATTGCGGTTAAATAAAGTAAAACAACAAAATATAAAGAAATTAAACTAAACTGAATGTTTAACGTATTGATTTGGTTGCTTTTACACCAACAAAAAAAACAAATTCGTCCTTAATACAAATCAGATGTTTTCTTAACACCCACCTTACGATCTCAACAACAACAGCTCACAACATCCAGCACAAAAAAGTCATTAGGGGAAGACTCCTCTTACGATGGCTGGTAGTTTGTTTATGTGTGTGTGGATAAACGAATGAATGACGTATGAGTACGACTGTGTGGACTTAATATAACCGACGGCGGTACGATCAGAGAACATAACAAATTGATCATTAAACAGAAGGCATGTTAAATGTTTTGAACAAAAATACAAATCGAGTTCATCAAACAGCTATGGAAAGACAGGAGCAGGGGTTCGAAGGTATTTATTCTTTAATAAAATGTTTGACTATTTTTAATTAGTTTATTTTATCGACTGGTCATCATCCTTGTTCTCCGAACCTTGAGGCTTCTTCTTGTCATCGCCTTTGTATACTCAGAGAAAGATAGTTCTAAATCCATAGAGGCTGAGTCTACCGAAGTGGCGACAAAGAATCACTGTTAATTATAATAGTGACCTTCCTGAAACCCTCTACCGCTTCAGTACACCTCCTTGTCTACTTTCCTGTGTGGATAGTTGAGGTATTACCTCGAGGTAATACCTCCTGCAGAAGCTAATTGGCCTTGATAACAACCAACATTTTCGAACTGGGGTGGTGGTCCTGGATTATCTCAGAGAAATTTCTAGAACACCCCACATATAGCCATTACAAAAATCGCTTGCATTGCAGTCCAGGATCACCCAAATAAGATGGTCATTTGCCATATTCTTATACTATCATTTCTAAGGCAGTGAAAATATGATTTTTGAACGTTTAGTTCCAGGAAGAATGTCCTCCACGGACCGCTGCCATCCTCTGCATTAGGATATGCACTATTCAACCCATCAACTTACAGAGGACAGACAAAGGCCATGCGACGTGTTCTCCATCTTAGTTCGTGATCAGTCACTACCGCCAGCCCTGCACTAAACCTCCCTGCACCTAAACACTAGCATCGCGAGAAGATGACTACCCATTTGTAACATTATCCTACAACTCCAGATATCTTGGAGAACTGAATAATAAACTAAATTGGAACCCAAATACACAATCAATGACTATTAAAGCGGTAACTGCAATAATTGCTGTAAAATGGCAATCGGTCAACTTTTTTGAGTTCACAATTAAAAACGAGGTGAAAGATAATTTACGTAATCTTCACTATAGTTGATCACTGTGGATGACAATACCACAGGATTGTCATCCGTTTCCAGTAGGGCGTTCTCATCATTTGCCAATTACATCTTGCCAAAGAAATCACCCACTAGTCTGGAGACCAATTTAGTGTCATCATTGTCAGATGAATGAGAAGATTCGTCGTCACAGCTCATTGACTGGTCATCATCATTGTTCTCCAAGCCTTGAGGCTTCTTCTTGCCATCACCTTTGTATTCTCTGAGAAAGATAGTTTCAAATCCATAGAGTTTGAGTCTTCCGAAGTGGTGACAAATAATCACTGGTAATTCCTGTGTGGATAGTTAAAGGATACTGAACTGCAAAATTTCCAGGGTCGAATGGTATGGTGAGAATCTTGGTATAGATATCGGCATATGTTGTACACCTCGAGACTCACTCCAGCTGCACTGAACACTCATCTGCTGAAGCTATGAGCTTGATGTGGCCTTGGTATCAACTGGAATGGTGGTCCTGGATTATTCCAGACAAATTTCTAGAACACCCCACTTGCAGTCCACGATCGCCCAAATGAGATGGTCCTTTCCCATATTCTTGTACGATCATGCCTAATGCAGATTTTGGAAGTTTAGTTCCAGGAAGAATGTCCTCCACGGACCGCTGCCATCCTCTGTATCAGGATATGCACTATTCAACCATTCAACCTAAAGAAGACAGACAAGGGTCAAGAGACGTATTCTCCTCCTTAGTTCGTGCTCAGCTTAGATCCCTCTGGCATGAGTGAGCATACTGGTAGTGACATAAGTCACTACCGCCAGCCCTGCACAAAACCGCCTTGCACTTAAACCCACATAGATACACATTGTTCGGCTAACCTTGTATGGGTTCTTGGACATGGGGCCATTGGTGGAGCCCCTGAAATTTTTCTCACGAGGAGTAAATACCTTATTTTACATAAACTTTATCTAATTGCCGAAGAAAGATGGGAGAAAAAGTTCACTTGCATGAAATGCAGAAAAATCTAGTCTAATATGGATATGCAGGATGGTATAAATCTGTCAAGATTCCAACTGAGGAACCTCATGATTCTGACACTCAAAGGCTGTAGAAGTTGCAGAGACGAGGGGGAAGAGAAGATAACTGAACATCTTCTTTGTTATTGTCCGGCGTTTGGAGACTAAAGACGAGGAATGTTTGGTCAACTAATACTTAATCTGCACGGGGAATTTAGGTAGAATCCACATTTTCATTAAACATTGGACAAATGGACAAGGTATCAGAAAGGAATCTGTGTTTGGACACAAGTAAGCTTTACTTCGGATGAATCAACTATTTTCCCCAAATGTATATTTGATTTTACATGACTTTTGTAAGAGCAAATAACAGTAAAGAATAAAATAATGTATATATATATATAAATATTTATTGTGGTTAATTTTTTGTGGTATAAATTTTTTTTGGTGTAAGATTAACATTTTATTAACAGTGAGTCCAATGAACAACACACTCTTTAAAGGCACTGACTTGGAATAAGTAGATTTGAAGCAAAGTTTATTTTCTTTTTCAAAATAAAGCGCACGAAAACCATCTGGAAGCGTGCGAACTTCCACAACATCAGAAAAGGAGAAATTTTTTCACTAAAAAAGAAAGAAAGAAAACAAATTTGAAAATTGAAATGAACACACAAAAAAAGAACCCAGTGAGTTTAAACTCCTCTTTTTTTTGTTTCGTTTTTGGAAATAAAAAACCAAAAAAAAATAGACAACAATACAAATCAGTAAAAATAAGATTAATTTGTTTTGCTGACTTGTCTTCTGCTACAAATGCTTTTTCATAATTTTTCTTTTCCTCTACTTGTCCTGGTGAGCTAAAACGTCCAGAATATGTTATTTTCACATCATCAGTAAACAACCTGTTGTTGGTGCCATTATTTATGATGTTTAATGTTTGATTTTACTTTTCGATCGGTGTTTTTCTCTTTTTCTATGAGTTAGTTTTTCTCTTTCATCTTTTGTTTAGTTTTAATTGTTGTTTTTATTAATTTGTTTTTGTTTTCCTTTTGTAACTTGACCACTTCACACATCATCTACACACACACTCAATAGTTATTTATGATTATTCTTGTCAAAATCAACAATAGATCATCATGTTCATCGTTTAATAACATTATAATAAGTACTACATACATAAATACACATGTATGTATGTATTCATATGTATCTACGAGTATGATGTTGAACTGGCTGACAGACTGATGATGAAGATGAGTTTGATGATCACTGTGATCTACGTTCGATAAATTTTACTGTTGTTGTTTTTCTTAATGATGCTGATGAACTTATGAAATAATACTTGGATCGGACTCTTAAAGATCATTGTTTTTTGTGTGTTAATTTCGTTATTTCTGTTTGCCAGTAGAGTTCAGTGCATTTTTAACGGCGGCGCTTCAGTTTGGTTACACACGTTTTGCTTCATTTTCAATTTATGCGGATCTCTGCCGATTAAATTGCCATTATTCACCTGCTTCACATACAGACACTGAATATTATTTAAATACATTTTAATAGTTAATCTTTTAAGTATTTTTGGATTTTATTAAAATTAAATTGTATTGATTATCATTTATTTATTAAAAGGAAAAAGGAGTGTCGGTCTTTGGTGGAGTTGTATGGGAAATTTAGAAAATTGATTATCTTAATGATCCTTCACAGAAATCAATACTTATCAAAGCAACCTTTAAAACATGTTCAAAATTACATATTTTGAAACGTGTGAAAAATATTTAGTGTTTAAGAATTTTTAGTTAAGGCTAAAATCAAGTTGAATTTTAATTCTATTTTACACTGTTTTCTTTAATGGATAATAAATGCATTCTTTAAGAGAATTTTTGAGTCCAAATCGGGTGTCGAATGTAGTTGCAAAACTAAAAGACTTGATCGATAACATGGAAGAAAGCTAAGGATTAGTTGGACAGGAATGTTATACGCGATATTGTTGCATATATATTTTACTGTCAGACATCTGTATATGACTCCTAATATTCGTTTATGAGGACAAGACACTCATTTCTGAACAAGTCAAGATCATCTAGACACGTCATGTCAAATAGCTAGAGCGGAAACAATCTGATTTGAAATACGTTGGTATTTCTTGACCACGTTTTGAGCTGGTATTTATAATTTTCAGAAGAAACATCTGCATAACCATAAAAGTGATTTGCTGTGTGCAAGACTTGCACTCTGTAGTGATTCCTACATAAGATGTGGAGACCAAAATGAGTACAATGACAGTATTATTTATCACTGTACTTCCCTAATTGTTATTATAATTTTTCATTGAGCATTAGAGAAGAACAGCAAAAGTTTGTTAAAAGGATTCGAAACAGTACCAGTGCATCAATTCCTTCTCTTCTGAGTTGTGATTATATTGTCAAGGAAGCTTAGGAATCGGACAGTCCAGAAAGTTCTACTCGGACTCAATGTGAACAAATCTATGGTCTGGATTGCATTCCTGCACTTGTTTTAAAAAAATTGTTTCTCTTCGCTGGGTCGTCCATTTAGGAACCATTTCTACCTTTCATATCAATCTGGGATTTTGGAGAGAATTCTGAAATGTCATCTTGTCAATTAGTTAGAATCTAATAGTCCTTTAAGAGATAAACAATCTGGCTTCCGCAGAAATCGTTCAATTGGAGACCTAACGACTTTTCTTCGGGAAAGTTGTGTCTATCAATACACCGGATGGGGTAGAGTAAGGTAATCGCACTGGCCATATTCAATACATTTGACCGGGTGTGGCATGATGGAAAGTGAACGTTCTATAATGGTAGTAATAGATGGGGTTTGTTCCGAGACATTTATGTTACGCTCAGGTGTTCATCGTGACTCTCTCCTTTCTCCCTCAATTTTTTTAATTTACATAAATGATTTCCAGACAATTACTTAAAATCCAATTTATTCTTTCGCTATTAACAGTAATATTTGTCAACCATATTCATATTCTTTCTGAGATTAAACTCTCGAGAATGAATATGGATGATTCGATAAATAGTTACCTTACAACAATATCTAGATGAGGAGAATTGAACCGTTTTCAATGTTGCCTATTGACACACAAACGATAGAAAAAGTTCACAACAATCATGTCTTCGTACGAGTAACGAAACTGTTCAGTTAACCTTCGTATGTTTTTGTGAAATTAGGCGCCTAATGCTCGTGATAGGAATTGCAATATCATAACCAAACTCTTCCAGATATTTGCTTCTGCAGTTTCCATCAATGTTCCACTACATAGAAACTGTGCATTCTTGGGCAATTTTGTATGTGATAAAAACATTCCCTGGTCCACTACCAGTAAATAACACTAACAGTGGATTTGCATGATCATGTTTTCATACTTTTGTGGCATGTAGTATTATTTATGATTAAGATATTCCGTTAAATGAATTGACTCCAAATACATGGCGTCAATAACTGATTCAGTTATGGCGTGGTTAAAGGCAGCCTCTATATCCAGGAAGGCAAATAAATTTTATTTCTTATCTTTCTATATGTTTACCTAATAAATGTAGGCATGATGAGCTTTGGATAGAGTACCTGGTCTGAGAGGTGATTTAGTGACATTGGCCCATAATCATAGTCAAACACTAAAGTCGGTTCTTTTTAAAAACAACTTTAAAATAAAAACCTGCTTTTTATTAATTTGCAACCATAGTCAAAATTAAAGTATGTATGTTTTAAATTGAACCGACTTTAACTGGGTGCCACCGCAAATGTAGAAAATGTTTTCATACAATATACAACAAAAAACAGACAAGTGGTAACGCTGAACAGCTGACATACAAAATTAAAAAATATCAAAAAAACGTAAACAATTAAAGTAACCGGGACATCTAAAGAAAGAAAGTTGTTTGTTGTGGAAAAATGGAAAAGATAAGATTAATATTATAATTACGATATTTTGGTACTAATTTTATTGATAACTGTTCAATAATAGCAAAATCTATACCAATATCTTGAAACTTAAACATTTTTATTTTGTGACGAACTTTTTTACTCGGCGAAAAACAGCTGATGCTGTTGTTAAACGAGTTAAAAACAACTTCAGCTAGTTTTATATTTAGAGTCGACTTCAGCGTCAGAAGTATACTTTAACTTGTCTATGATAGTCCTAAAGTCCACTCTTAAGTAAAGTCGAGTTTAATTCTCTTAAAATTTACTTTATTTTTGACCATGATTATGGGCCATTAATTTTAATTTGATATTAATTTGATATAATCTGATATTTTTTTGCGTTAGTATGAGATGCTTTTTCATACTTTCTCTCCATTTTTTTGGGTTATGGATCATGCGCTAGCTTACCCATAAAATTATGAAGTGCCATGGCATTAATGGATTAATATTTTCATGTAGGTCTGATGAAATTGTATCATAAAAACTTTGAGATTTAAAGGAATGGAAGCTTCCAACTGCCAAAGATAAGAATTTACAAGATCGGGAACAAAACTATTACTGTTGTAGGCAAATTTAGGCTGTGAATCACATAAAGTGTTAACTGTCAGTACATGGGGCAAGAATATAGAAACCTTGTTGGCTACTTAAAAGATGATTGTCGGACAGTGGAAAATTACGCTGCTCCAGTTTGGTCACCTTCGTTGAGTGATACCCAGTGAAGAAATATTCACGCTATATGCAGATAACGTCGGAATACCATCTAAATCAGGAAACGAATGTTTTCTCAGTAATGGAACACAACGTCATGTTGACAAAATAGTTTCTCCTGGGATGTCATCAGAGGAGTCATCACACAGGTGGAATCTCCCTATAGGCATGTCAGGAAGGACCTTCGAGTATACGTGAAGAACCTACAGAGGTATGTGCTGGATCTCTCACTGAATCGAAATTCGTATACGGCCGCGATAGCAGGATACAATATGTATTTTGTAGTTGGAGATCCCCCATAGCTGACATGGACATAAACCAAGTCGGGATGGGGCTACATGCTTGATGCCAACCCAAGCATTTGATACAAAGGGCTCTATAAATACTGAAATTTACATCAAGGAATGTTTACAAAAAAGGATGCTTCCATTCATAAGACTTCTTAATGTGTCCACTTTTTTTTTGACCTGATTTGGCATCTGTCACTATGGTAAGAACGATCTTGAGTGGTACAAGAGCAATAATGTGGTATTTGCACCAAGAGAGGTAATTCCTCCAAACTGCCTGGAGCTGAGACCAGTGGAGAGATATTGGGCTCTTGTTAAAAGAAAGTTGAAGAGCACAAAAAAGGTGTCCAAAATTGTGGTAGATTTTAAGCGGAGATAGACAACCTGACATAAAGCACTATAAAAACCATAGAAACAAACGTGATAATATTATCTAATACATTATCGCCTTGATACAATTCATTTTTTGGCCTGAATCTCGATGCCTATCCCTCAAATTAGAACATTGTTTTAATTGTTATAGTAACAACAGAGTTTCGGATCGGTTTTAACCGAAACCGCCAATTATTCAACGGGTTTGCGTTTTTATATTTTAGAACTCATTTTTTGGGTTGTATAATTAGATGCATCAGTGTCAGTATTTTAGATTCTGATGATGCAATCACCATATTCTTTAAATTTTAATAATACGATTTTTTGAAGACATACTTTCCAGATATTATATAAGACACAGATCAGAAATAAGGGTACAAGACAAAATGTTAATAATATAATAAGCTTAATTAATAAAAATGTGATTGAATGGATTCGTTTGTATTAATATTTATTACATTAATTTTTAAGGCTGAAGTAACCATTGTAACACATATTTGGAATATTACCAATTCATTTAAAAATGATGATCCTATTTCCTGACATTTAAACTGCAAATTCAATTATTATTACTACAAAATACGTTCTCCATGAGTTTTCAACTTTAGTGAGGACAGAGTTCAAACTACAAATTGTAAATCAGTCTGAAAAAGTCCACTAACTTAAAAATTTTAAATGATTTTATTATATTACATACCTATAATTATGACCAAAAGTATTTTCATTATTATCTTACTTAATCTTGGAAGTTTCTTTTGCTTTAACCCAAAAAAAAGAGATTAAAGTTCATTGCTTTCTAGTAAAAATTATTCCAAAAATGACATTAGTTTTCAAAACTTATTCAAAACAACGAAAATTGTGTTGTAATTTCCGTTACAAACTAAAACCAAAAAACATCAATTAATATTGTTACATGTCACTTGGACAGCATAAATTACAAGATATTAAATGAATACATTATGAATATGATTTATTAGCTCGGGTCTCTGCAAAAGCAGCCACTAAACCGACATGATATGGCTAAAGCCACCAAGGACATACGAAACTACTAATTGGTATATTTATTAATAAAACACGGTTACACGAAATACCAAATAAACAGCCAACCGCTAGTACACAAAATAAACACAAATATTACAAAATAGTTTTTCATTTCCTATTTTTTTTTTGGTTCATACACCATTCCATCATCACGCCCTCTATGTACCGTAATAGTAAACTGAAAATAACATAATAGCTATGCCAAGCATGTGCCTAAGAAAGAGATAGAGTTGGTTTACGGCCCATGATTGGTTAATGAACAGAACTAAACAACAACAACTTTGAGTGGTAGAAACAGCAAGTACCTGTCAAAGAAGAATGGCCAACATCATCGCCTCGCACCATTGTTGCTAGTTTTGACTGAGTAGAGAATGCGAGTGTGGCTGAGTGTGTGTTGTGTTGTTGTTTCATCTGACACATTTACTTCACAGAAAAGCAACGATCCTCTACTGAGATCGACGAATACATCAGTTAGGTTTACAACACGAAACAAGCAACATCAAATTAACAAACATAAAAATTAAGAAGAACTTATTTCTATATCTTCTAATAATAAAATTTATAAACAAATAATTAACAAAAAATAAATATATTTCTTTTGCAAATTTAACAACAATTTATGACAAAGTGGATTTATTAAAAACATTTAAGAACAAAAAGAAAAAAAAACAACAAATTAAACAATTAAAAGGAAAATAAAAGTGCAAATTAACAAAACATTACAAAAAAGTTAACGAATAAACAAATATGACTGTAACTGCTTTTGCCGCCGCCATGCACCGACCTTTCTTTAATGGATACCCTTCTATGCAAGGTAAGTTTATTGTTTTATATCCCCACTCTCTCCAAAACTCCGCTCTAATCAATCTTCCTCTCTCTCTCTTGGATGAGTTTCTCTTAAAAATCCTTGATTTTTGAATAGTTTAAAAATGTAATAGCCCACATTAAGTCACAGTTAGAAAGTCTTCTTTTGTGCCTTGACCTTGTTCAACTGCACATAATTATCCGCTGCATACACTTCCTAGGAAGTCAATAGAAAATTTCCTTCACAACAAACATTTTACACTCAAAGATCAATTCATCACTCATCCATGATGTCTCAGAGTAAATTTCAAGTCATAAATCAAGTGGCACTCGCAAATAGCGCAGGAAGAAGACAATATGTCATAAAACTCACACCCCGGCGGGAAGCACGCGAACGTGTTAAAGTTGTCTACCTGAGCAGACATACACAGCATGATTGCGAAATTTCTAGGGAAACGACACGCGCATATGAAAAATCTTGGGAAAAATTCCTAAAAATCTTACTCATAAATACATGTACTAATTTATGCTTATTTCTTCTCTTACAGATATGAATGCTGGTCAAGGACGTGTCAATCAATTGGGTGGAGTATTCATTAATGGTCGCCCTTTACCCAACAGTATTCGCTTGAAGATTGTGGAAATGGCTGCCGAGGGCATTCGGCCCTGTGTCATATCACGCCAATTGAGAGTATCTCATGGTTGTGTGTCTAAGATTTTAAATCGTTATCAAGAAACTGGATCCATACGCCCGGGAGTCATTGGTGGTTCCAAGCCCCGCATTACCACACCCGAAATTGAAAATCGCATCGAGGAATACAAACGTGCTAATCCTGGTATTTTCTCTTCGGAAATTCGCGACAAACTTATTCGTGATGGCATTTGCGATCGTACTACAGCTCCTCCAATCTCAGCAATTTCTCGTTTGGTGCGTGGACGTGATGCGCCCTCTGATGCTGAGGATCAACACAAGGGTTCCGGTTCAGAAGCTACCAATTCTCATGAAGATCTGTCTGACTGTGAAAGTGAACCTGGTATTGCTTTGAAACGTAAACAGCGCCGCAGTCGCACTACCTTCTCGGCCATGCAGTTGGAAGAACTTGAAAAGGCCTTTGAACGCACTCAATATCCCGATATCTATACCCGAGAAGAATTAGCTCAACGCACAAACCTGTCCGAAGCTCGCATTCAAGTATGGTTCAGCAATCGTCGTGCTCGTTTGCGCAAGCAAAACACTTCTGGTGGAGCTGGTTCAGTAACAAATCAGGTTCCTGTCATGGCTGGTATGGGTTCCTCTTATGCTTCCGTGCCCAGTCATCATGTACCCTATGCTGCCATGATGCCTTCAGAAGCTTCTGTAGCTGCTGCTGCCTATCAACAACAAATGTATGACTTCTATACTGGCCACTCAGCTTCAGCAGCCGTTGCCTCATCTTCGACAGCCAATATGTCTCCAGCGGCCACAAATTCCAGTGGCAACTCCATTACACCACCACACCATCAACTTTACCATGGTATGGCTAACAACAGCAACAATCAATACAATGTTCCCTCAGCTTCAAGTCTCAATATTAATGTTGGCTACTCTTCCACCGCCCAATCGTCTGTGCTACCTCAGGCTAACTACCACAATGAAACTGAATCAAATGCCCCCATTGTACGCAATGAAAGTCCTAGTGAATCAATTAACTCGGCTTATGGTTCATCGGGCATACAATTGCCACCTACCCCCAACAGTTTGTCAGCCGTTATAGGAAATGGTCCCCATTCGGTTAATGGCAACAGCCATGAAGACTTGCAAGCTGCCCTCAAATCGGAAACTTCTACAAATAACCACCAACTCTATAACAGCTGGAATACAGGTCATGCCGCCAGCAGACCATCAGCACCCTTATCACCAGAAGATTCACTCAATTCCTCCGGCTTAGAAGCATCTACATCAGCTATACCAGCCGCCTCTCAACCAGCTTCTGCTCATCATATGTATGCTCATGCCCATGCCGCTGCTGCTTCGCAATATCCCAGCTATCCTCATCCACATCATCATCACCCCCATTCCCAATACGGACATCAGTATTCTACGGCTTCGGCCGCCCAACAGTTGCCCTTCAATCCACATGCTGCCTCCGCATCAAGTGCCGCCGGTGCTGCTTCCTCACATTTCATGCAACAGAACTTTGCTGCCTTTAGTTCGCCCTCCAAAGTCAACTATGCTGGGGTTTCCCAACATTTCTATCCTCCTTGGTACTAAAATGTCTGCGCTCAGTTTGAAGTGCAAGCTGGGCTTACACTTTACATTCTACTTTCGAAATGTTTTGCCAAAGATTTACATAGTTTGATGATTTTCTTCCATTTTATACGTTCAAATAATTTGTTAAAATTTATTTAGTATTTTTATTGTAAATATTTTATTAATAAGTTTAAGGTTTTAAGAACAATTGAGGCTTATATTTTTGTATGTATATTAATTGTAAATTAGTTTAGTTTAAAGTTTTATTTTTTTATTTTAGTTTGCAAGAATTTCTCATTTATAGCTATTAAGTTAAATAAATAATTTTATTAAAATAAATAATTAATTGAAAATAACTTTAAATTTGTTTTTTTTTTTCTAAGTCTGAATCGTTTATAATAAATTAATATTAACAAAAATTAATATTGAAAAATGTTCAACAACAATATTTAAGTGATCCATGAATATTTCATTTCAGAAAAGTGCTGATCGGTATAAGATTTTATTGTAGGAGCTCGTGAATAGGAACATATACGAGTAAAAACTTTTAACAGGGTCAACACAGCTCTCGTTTATTTGGCTCTCTCCATACATTGATTTTACTACTGGGTGATTTAATTGAATCGTTGCAGATTTAAATCATTATAAATGAAGTATTTCTTGACAAAATTGATCATTGCAGTCTGCACGATCATGAATTTGGGAAATTCACTATAAGTCTCGATGGAAGGTTGTTTTCAAAACACCTCGAAGGGAGACATCACATACATATGTATGGCTTTCTGAATAACAATATGACAAAAGCTTTAATGAATCCTCTAAGATCAAATTATGTTACACATTTCGTTTAAGCCCAGGTTTTCAAAATACAAGAACTGAGTCTTCAAGTGTATCAAATTTGCTCTCCTGGGCACAGTATTTGGTGAGCTAGATCAAATAATGAAAATGTATTTTTTTATTATTTTTTCATATTTCTCGCAAAGGTATTTCAAAGGCCGTACCCTTTATTGCAAGATGCTTCGCTATATCGATGGCGGGCGAGTTACCTTCTTCTAAGGACACGTTTGTCATCTATACAGATGGTGGCTGCTATATTCCCAGTTTTCGGAAGCGGGTGTGTTTCAGGCTACATCAGAAGGGCGTTACACTGGATGAAGTACTATAGGTTATTTGGTGTGAATATCCGAATTTGTACTGACAGTAAGCCGGCTATCAAATCCCTCTTTGGTGTCTATTCGACATCCAGGTTGGTACATGAATGCCGGGTATCTCTAAACGAAAGGCGAGATATTCTAACCTGCACTTATTCTGGGTGCCGGGTTACTCTGGTATACTTGGCAATGCTATTGCGGATGAACTGGCCAGAAAAGGCTCACGCCTTCAAGTCGCCGAGATCGATCACGCATACAATTTAAATTGTTTGAGTCTACTCAGCTCAGATGGTCTAGTTTGGCAAATTTTGATATCTGTGCTTACTAGGCACTGTTTAATTAGTGCGCAGTTGGTGTAGAAGTTTTCATGATGATGAGGAAATAGATAAACATCTCCTCTGTCTTTTTCCTGTTCTATGTACTGCCTAGCGGATAGATTTGTTTATTCGTGCGTTAGGTTGGTTCGGCATTGAACCCCATTCCGACATGTGAGGGACCTCTTGAGGACCTGAGCATGATCATTAGGGTATCACAAAAGGGACCAATTCATGGACCCAAGTAAGCTGGTAATTTTGGCTGCCTTTATAACCTAACCATGTACAGATGGGATTTGTACACATTTGATTGTTGCATAATAACGTAAAATGTAATAATAAATAAGATTTGACAGTGGCTTAGATCTCACCACAGTCTTCCAATTTGGTGGTATATTTCTCCCATGCTAAAATTTTGTCATGTTTATCCTTATGCATTGCTGTAGGGGTCATATTCATTAATGACCGAGTTTACTCCTATATTTTTAACAATCTTAGTCCCCATCCATACTGTGAAACATTTGCTGCAAAACATTTCAGTTTGTTGACGAAAGGGGAAAGAGGAATGGAAAAGGGTACTAAGTTTCATGTACATGAAGTTTTTGTTGAGTATGTCATTCACATTTATTCGTTCGCATTCGTTCTGTACAGAAATGTCAAAAACTGAAAAGCAAAAACTTCACTGTGTGGACACGAATGCAGTTTCAAAAGAGAATTTAAAAATGTTTTGCAGCAAATGTTTCACAGTGTGGACCGGGACTTAGCGAATGTTCCGTAGTTCTTACTTTGTAAACTTTAGGCTTTTAGTATTTTGAGGGGAAAAACTATATTTTTAAGCATTTATATTTGGTAAGTCTTTCTGATTACCAAAAAATGTTTGACTAACAAGCAACATATGTTCGCAGTGGCGTATTACTTTCATAAAGAGATTCGACTGTATCAACAAAATATCGAGGATCCACATCGGGATCCCTAGGCTTGACATTCTGCTGCCGCAGAAAGACACTTACCTACAGCTTGTGGTCTTTATCTACTACTGGTCAATCTGTTTGCGAGTAACACCATTATTAGAAGATTTACGAATATCTTTATGAATAAACTTCTTCGCACCGATTAAATGAACTTGTCTTAAATAATTTGCATTAAATATAGTGTGAGTTAAATTAATGATCTGTGACACTAAATATCCTAAAGAATATTATATTAGTCATAGGAACAGATGTATTTGATAAGTCATCTAGGATATGGTTCCTAAGAAAACTGTGAGAATATGCTTGTAAAATTAATAAAATTTTTTCTTAGATTCTACCCTATAAGCTGAAATTCAAGTTGAAAGTAAGTGTAATTCAAGCCTTGAATTATAATCAAGCAATTGAATTACAATTGTATTACACTTTATTTCAATAGCATTATCCAATAAAAAGGAAACATAAATTCAAACCATATGTTTTTTGTTTGAAAAATATTTGATTTGTTTTAAAAACTTAATATTTAAATTCAAGTCAAATTCCAACAAAATGTTCAAGTGCTTGAATTTGTGCGGCTTTGGTGCTTATTGGGTAGCCTTTCCTTAATTGATTAATACAATTTTTTTCTATTTAATTGACACCAATTTTATGCTTTATAGTTCATATAAAGATTCGTATATCGTTGTTACTACATTATTTGTTTAAGCAACGAGCATCCAAGATGAAGCACATAAAAACTAAAACATTAGACTCATATAATGTTATCTTGAGATTTAAAAAAAGTAAATTTTATTTGATTTGGTAAATATGTATATGAAGTCGGTGCTATGCTAGTTCCATAATCTATATGTATACAATTAATGGCCCCCAGCTAATTAATTGTTGAATCAACTTTGTACAATTTCCAAATGATCTGAAAAAAGATAGATTCCTTTTCTTTTTCAAAAACTCTATTTTGTATTGCTTTTATAAAATAAATATATTTTGTTAAATATTCCAAGAAATTTGTTTCGCTTTTCTATTTATTCGTCTGTTCCCAGTTTAAAACAGCGAAAATATTCGTGTACTTCCATTCAAAATAAGCGGCACATTTTCATGGTCACTGCCACCCATGGCTACATCTAATGGTCTATTAGTCCTTGACACGCTTCCGTAAACTACGGGAGACTCATATTTCCCAAATATCCTTAAAAAGAAACTTGCGAAATTATGTTCAATAAAGATGTCTTCAGCGGGAACAACAACTCAATTTGACAAAATGATAGATAGATTCAATTTTATTGAGTGAATATGCATTCTCTGTTGCAGCCCATAAATACCTTTAAGTAGCAGTATTTTGGAAACTTGGCATGAAATCTCAACAAACACCACAGGATATTTGCAAGACGCACGTCTTTACTTATTAAGGAAAATCGACAAAAATGCTGCTTGTCCTTTTTCTTCAACGCTTTGTTTTGGACAACACACTGCGCTCACTAACAATAAATTCCAGCAAATGTCTAACGATAATAGATGAAGGAGCAGAGCAAACAAGAGAGGAAAATTTACAATCCAAATAATTTTCAGAAGTGGGCGGCTTAAAGATCTAAAACATTTCTTTTAAATGGGGTTTAATTTTATTAGTTAATTTTCTAAATAAATTGCTGGCCATTAATCGAAAGGATTTAATGGTTAACGAGAAACTCAAACCAATGCAATTATGGTTGGACGAAGGTGTGAATTTCGTTTAAAAATAGATCAGTTTAGTTTATAAGAAATTGGCAAGTTTCAAATAATTCACACTCAAAGAAATTTTTAGTGTGAGACTAGAGTGATACATCATCTAAATCAATGTAATTTACTGATCTAGATGAAAATTAGTTTTTTCTCTTCAACAGGAGAGGATAATCTCCACGAATGATATTATTACAATTTTAATATTTGTTTTAAATAAGTCAAAATAATTTAGAGCTATTTGATACTATTCTAACATTTCTCGAAGTTAGGTAATGATTCAGGTTGATCAAACATCACTGCACCGACGAATTTCCTGGATGTTGAAATGTTGCAAATGTAACTCCAATTCCTAAAAATGAAGAAGCTAATTACCCTGAAAATTGTCACCCAATAATAATTTGTTATCCACATTCTAAAGTTATGCAGAGTACGTTAAGCTATCATCTTGGAGTTCAACAATACTTAGCGACTTCCAGTGTAGACTTGGTAGGGCTCTAGATATATCCAAGGCGTTCGATCAAGGAATGGTGCACTTATATCAAAACAAATGACTTTTGTTCTCGGTAATAACTTACATATCTCGATTTGTATTGATCGCTCTATAATTTTGGTTCTCTCTCCTCATCAAATGAGTTTAAGATTAATTACTCCTTATTTTTCTAAAAAAAACCTTCTGCGTCAAACTTCTAATCCTTTTTATTTTTTACACACGAGAGCAACATTTGCTATTAATTTTCAATTAGACTATGAATGATTCGCTTAATAAAGATCTTGTAGAAATCTCTGATGGGTTTCAACGGTCGCCAGACTCAATTTATGAGTGGTGTTCATTTCATGCAATCAAAAGCTCTTAATGTTTTGACCTATATCCGACCGAAAATTAAATACAATTCACATGTATGCGCTGCTTCTTCAAAATCAGTTTTGGAATATCTTAACCGCATACAGAAGAGGGCAAAGGTGTTTATCAGTGATAGTAGGATATCCAACTTTATTGATTCACTAGAGCACCGCTTGTGTATTCTATCGATACTACAATACAATGTGTTCTCTGATATTAGGGAACTTTTTCTCGATACCCGCAGAATTATTCGATTATTCGAACGATCATTAGTCGAATGAATACCCTACTTAGTACACGTCTTTCAACAAGAACTCGTCCATTTGTGGACGATTGGACAGTGGACCACACAAATCACGACAGCCAAATTCCTAACACAGTTTTCATATAGAAAACTGCCTTAGGACTGTTTTCAGTCTTCCTAAGACTGTTTTCTATTTGAAAACTGTCTTAGGAAGACTGTCGGGAGACAGATTTCTGTATGAAAACCGTCTTAGGTAGACTGTTTTCTATAAGAAAACTGTCTTAGGAAGATTGTTTTTTATAAGAAAACTGTCTTAGGAAGATTGTTTTAAATAAGAAAACTGTCTTAGAAAGACTGTTTTAAATAAGAAAACTGTCTTAGGAAGACTGTTTTCTATATGTTTTCTATAGGAAGACTGTTTTCTATATGAAAACTGCCTTAGGAAGACTGTTTTCTATATGAAAACTGCCTTAGGAAGACTGTTTTCTATATGAAAACTGTCTTAGGAAGACTGTTTTCTATATGAAAACTGTCTTAGGAAGACTGTTTTCTATATGAAAACTGTCTTAGGAAGACTGTTTTCTATATGAAAACTGTCTTAGGAAGACTGTTTTCTATATGAAAACTCTCTTACGAAGACTGTTTTCTATATGAAGTCTTAGGAAGTCTGTTTTCTATATGAAGTCTTAGGAAGACTGTTTTCTATATGAAAACTGTCTTAGGAAGACTGTTTTCTGTATGAAAACTGTCTTAGGAAGACTGTTTTCTGTATGAAAACTGTCTTAGGAAGACTGTTTTCTGTATGATAACTGTCTTAGGAAGACTGTTTTCTATATGAAAACTGTCTTAGGAAGACTGTTTTCTATATGAAAACTGTCTTAGGAAGACTGTTTTCTATATGAAAACTGTCTTAGGAAGACTGTTTTCTATATGAAAACTGTCTTAGGAAGACTGTTTTCTATATGAAAACTGTCTTAGGAAGACTGTTTTCTATATGAAAACTGTCTTAGGAAGACTGTTTTCTATATGAAAACTGTCTTAGGAAGACTGTTTTCTATATGAAAACTGTCTTAGGAAGACTGTTTTCTATATGAAAACTGTCTTAGGAAGACTGTTTTTTATATGAAAACTGTCTTAGGAAGACTGTTTTCTATATGAAAACTGTCTTAGGAAGACTGTTTTCTATATGAAAACTGTCTTGGGAAGACTGTTTTCTATATGAAAACTGTCTTGGGAAGACTGTTTTCTATATGAAAACTGTCTTAGGAAGACTGTTTTCTATATGAAAACTGTCTTAGGAAGACTGTTTTCTATATGAAAACTGTCTTAGGAAGACTGTTTTCTATATGAAAACTGTCTTAGGAAGACTGTTTTCTATATGAAAACTGTCTTAGGAAGACTGTTTTCTATATGAAAACTGTCTTAGGAAGACTGTTTTCTATATGAAAACTGTCTTAGGAAGACTGTTTTCTATATGAAAACTGTCTTAGGAAGACTGTTTTCTATATGAAAACTGTCTTAGGAAGACTGTTTTCTATATGAAAACTGTCTTAGGAAGACTGTTTTCTATATGAAAACTGTCTTAGGAAGACTGTTTTCTATATGAAAACTGTCTTAGGAAGACTGTTTTCTATATGATAACTGTATTGGGAACACTCTTTTCTATATGTCTTAGGAAGACAGTTTTCCTAAGACAGTTTTTTATATGAAAACTGTCTTAGGAAGACAGATAAATTATATTCGGAGTCGGCTTGTCTTTCTAACAATATATAAAATACTAATATCGAAAAAAAACAAACTAACTAATTTTTGAATACGTTGTTCCATTACATATAATTAGCCCTAAGCCCGAATAAGAAACTCTGTATATGGATATTCTAGTCTTTAAACGAGTGAAGTTTCTGTAATTCTCATTATAATTAGATGGTGGGTATTTAAGATTCGTCAGAGCCGAAAATAGCTCTCCTAATAGTTCCTATTAAAATCATTAAAGCCTATGTATTCTCTAAGTGTACAAATATCCATATATCAATATTAATTTCCTCTTAAATTATGTATATAAATTAAGAATGTATTTCTGCAACTTGTTCATTGTTAAAATGTTAACCGTTTTTCACACCTCTATTATTTGGTGAAACAACTTTCATGAACATCCACTGTAGATCATTTAGAACGATTAAAATCTTGGAATTGATTTTAACCACTTTATTTCTAATATTTCGAGAAAAACAATTAAAATACAATTTTTTTTCTTTAAAAAATAACATTAACTTAGACAGGATGATCCCTATAAGACAGTTGTCTCCTTAGTTGGACAGCTATTGTTATTATAATCTACTTTATGTGTTAAACTACAAAAAAACAAATATTTTTCTAAAACTCAAAATTCAGTTCAGTTCAACTATTAATCTGTTGTGTGATGATCTGTCTGTCCATCCTCAACGTTGCAACATTGTACTTTGGCAGCTCATTAGTTGAATTATTTATTTATTTTGTAAAATCCTTTTAATACCCATTTTTTTAGTTCACACCTTAAATAAATATTGACTTTGAAGTCAACTTACGATTATGTGTGTCGTTCGTTAAGGAATTCTACTTGTAGGGATGGGATTTGTACTCGTGAGTAGACTGGCGCCGTATTTTACCTGTTACTATTGCAAATTTTTGTGCAGTTTTTTTTTGCCAAATCTGTATTGTAGACTGGCTAATGTTTTTATTTCAAAGAATTTGAGATTATTGATTTTTTAGATATAATTTTGTGAAGAAATTTTTTGATAAATCATGATGAATTTGTGTGTGCAAATTTTAAACTGGACATTAAGGTTAGTTGAGGTTTTCTGTGTCATGTATTACTTAAATTCCTAAATCGAAAAAATTTGTTTCGGTATCTTTGATAACTTGGAAATTTTGCAACCGATTGATTTTTATCCCCAATATTCATGATCAATTATTATTAAATTTATAAATAGGTTTATATATTTAAATACAAAATTCGTTTTAGAAACCTTTGAAAAATTATGGGGGTAGGGTCAATTATTGAATGATCCTCACAAAAGTTGGTATACCGATCATCACGATATTAATTATTAAAGGACAAGCCATTTTCTGAGGGGTATTTGTATGGGAACTAGGTACAAATATTGCCCGATTTTTGACCATACTTTACAGTATAAATTTAGAGTATGTATGAACTAATTTGTGTAAAATTTTATCATGATTGCCACATAATACAAATTTTTTGACTGCTTAAACAGCATTCCGGGGGGACATTTTTATGGGGGCTAGGTGAAATTATGGGCCGATATTTCCAATTTTCCATACCACACAAACCTTATCAACTGACAGACAGACGGACGGACATAGCTAGATCGTCTTAGAATTTCATAAATATCCAGAATATAACGGGTGATTCATCATGAGGTTTGATTTATAATGTAAAATAAAACACATACATTTGAAAGTGAACTTAAAATTTTTATTATCTATTAAAAGAACAATTTATGCCATTTACTGTTTGAAAATGATATCATGTAAACATTGGCCATGACTACGTCTGAGGTGGTCCATTCGGAAGGTCAAATTTTGGGCAACTCGTTCGAGCATAGCGACTGGTAATGTTAGCATCCAGGACTGGCTTATTCCTGAAGACCTTCGACTTTACATATCCCCACACAGAGAAAACAGATTCGTGATAGCAACCGAATTTGTTTCCAATCGAATGATTCGGTTGCACACATAGAATTTTTCAGTTCTATCAACAGAGGTAAATAATATACCAGGTTATTGTTTGAAAAAAAAAAGAAATACGTTGGAATAAAAACAAACAAAAGACAAGTGCACGTTCTTGTTTATCACAATAAGTAAATTGTTTATCTCTTTACACATATTTACCAGCAGCATTACATACATTTAACATACCCGCCTAAAGGCAGCCTTGCCGGTTAAAGGGTTAACAAAGAAGAATTTCGGGTGAAGCAACCAAACTTTTGTTACCCCTTCCATAATTTTGTAGTCACAACTGTAAAATTCAGTTACTAAGGTGAATCATTCGATTGGCAACAAATTCGGTTGCTATCACGAATCAGTTTTCTCTGTGCAGAGAAAATAGTCCAAAGATGTGATATAGCACGATACCATCGCGTTAAATTAAGTGCTCACCAAAATGATTTCTCAACAAGGTTATTATGTTTAATGTCAATTATATTAATTTGTTGTTAATCCGATTAAAACGAGTGACCAGCTAAAAGTGCGTACTAAAATTATTAAATATTTTCAACAAAACCTTACTTGATCCTACAAAAAGTTGAGCAAACAGTAGCGAAAGAACTTGTCCGTTGTTAGAAAACCTGATTCAAGTAGAAGGAATGACCCACATGATGTTCCTAAATCAAATAAATAAAAAGCATTTTCAAAAGAGCTCCCAACACTTCCTGAAGGAAAGCAGTCCGGTTAGCTCAGTACTCGGACTATTTGGTATGAAAAGTTAAAACCAATGCAGTTTTAAAAGCATACAAGGCTCAAAAAGCAGAAAATTTTCCCAAAAAGTTCATGGGATGGCATGCAATATGCAGTTGCGGCAAAAGAAGCCAAACATTTGTTACAAAGGGCTCTATAAATACCGAAATTTACTTCAAGGAATGTTTGCTAAAAAAGGATGCTTCCATTCATAAGACTTCTTAATGTGTCCACTTATTTTTGGCCTGATTTGGCATCCTGTCACTATGGTAAGAAATGTCTTGAGTGGTAAAAGAACAATAATGTTATAATAATAAAATATTATCGGTTTTAGTTTTTTTTCAACCAAAGGTACGTTTCTAATAGTAACATCTCAATTTTCTGCAACTTTTTCTATTTGAATCAATAAATTTCATCACTTTTAAAGATACCCAAGGGAACTTTTTTGTCCGATCAAGAAAAGATTCGATTTAAATTTGTTCACGACCAAGGATGTTCCAATAGAGAAATTGGACGTAAAATCGATTGTTCGGAGAGTGTGTGAGTTATGAAGTTCGCAAACCTACAAAGGGGAACACAAAACTAACAAGAAGACAACTTAATCTAATAAAACGAGAAGCAACCCGCAACAAATTGAATTCCATACAAATAAAGAATAAATTGAATCTTCCAGTGACTTCCAAACACGTTGCACACATTTTAAAAAAGCAATCGTCCAAAATTTCCA
Organism: Calliphora vicina; assembly: GCF_958450345.1. NCBI lineage: Eukaryota > Metazoa > Arthropoda > Insecta > Diptera > Calliphoridae > Calliphora > Calliphora vicina. The sequence goes on along the minus strand of NC_088781.1, from coordinate 59,550,818 downwards.
AGAAAATATATGAAATGGACAGATGAGTAGAAAAAAGTAATTTTCTCTGATGAAAAAAAAAATTAATTTAGACGATCCTGACTCATACTCATGCTATTGGCACGATTTGAGATCAAACGTTGTTCGGATGTCAAAACGTAATTTCGGTGGTGGCAGTGTTATGGTTTGGGCAGCGTTTTCTGCAGTTGGCAAGTCGAAAATATGTTTTGTTCCGACAAAAATGAATAGTGCGATTTATAACGAACTGTTGTAAGATGCTCTTCTCTCATTTATGGATGAAAAAATGGATGAAGATTGCATATTCCAACAAGATAATGCTGCAATCCATGTTTCTAAGCAATCGAAATCTTGGTTTAATGAACATAGCATTCCTCTGTTGGACTGGCCGGCTTGTAGTCCGGACTTAAACCCGATGGAGAACTTGTGGGGATACATGGCCCGTAAAGTTTATGCAAATAATGCCCAAAATGAAAGCATAATGACTGTGACAGAGCTGAAACTAAGATTTAAACAAGTCTGGGAGGAAATTAATTCCATTTTATTCTGTTTAAAAAATTAGTGGAATCAATGCCAGACCGTATTTTTGAAACAATCCATAACAAAGGATCATCCACACATTATTAATAATGGCTGTTAATCTCGAAAATTAAGTAAAAAAAATAAATAAAGAACAAATGAATTTTTTGTTGTAAACAAATTTGTAGCCCCCTAAATATGTTCATGTTTAATTTTTACAATCTTTTTTAAAAAAGTAGTGTGCGTTTATAGGAATATGCACCAGTGTAGTTAGGCTGTACAATTTTAATGATTTTCATATTAGCGTAGTATTGTATTGAAATCGTCTATAAATATATACATAATTTTTTATTGAAAATACAGTTATACGGAAACTTTTCTATAGAAAATATTGTAATACTGAAAATGTCTATATAAAATAGTATTATACTGAAGAGTTCATATAGAAAATACTGTTATACTGGATATTTTCTATATAAATGAGTGTTATTCTGAAGATTTTCTATATGAAAGTGTGTTCTATAGAAAATACTATAATACTGAAGATTTTCAATAGAACATACTGTTATACTTGAGATTTTCTATAGATAATAATGTTATACTGAAAATGTCTATAGAAAATACTGTTATACTGAAGATTTTTTTATAGAAAATAATGCTATACTGAAGATTTTCTATATAAATGAGTGTTATTCTGATGTTTTTCTATAGAAAAGTGTGTTTTTTTAGAAAATACTGTTATTCTGATGAGTTTCTATAGAAAATACTGTTATACACACGATTTTCTGTGGAAAATTCTATTATACAGAAGATTTTCTGCAGAAAACATTGTTATACTAAGGATTTTTTTTATAGAATAAACAGTTATACTGAAGATTTTCTTTTTAAAATAGTGTTCTTTTGAAAATACTGTTTAATATAAATATCAATATACTGTTATACTGAAGATTTTCTATAGAAAATACTGTTATACACAATATTTTGTATAAAAAATACTTAAGCTATAGCAGAAAACAATTTGTAAGTCTGACCAGTATATAAAATAAAATACTCAACATAGATGGAAGTAATTTTGAATATGAAATAGTATCAAAAAAGTACTATCCTATTAACTTTCCATTACTGTTCTAATTATTTATTTTATTATTTTTAATGAGGCTTAACATGACTGATTAGTTATACTTCTTATTTATAATACAGATTTGCTATGAATATTATTATATTTTTAAGAAAATAGTAGTTTTCTTTTTATAATACTCCAACAGTTTTATAAATAATTCGCAATTAATCAATATTTACCCATTTATAAAAGAATTAACATCTACATATTGTAAATACAGTTTATTGATATCAATGAAATAAACACAAATTTATAGATCCAAGATTATTCTTAAGCCAGGCGTAAACCCAGCATCAGTGACTTAAACCTCAAAATATTTATATGTATTTATAAATTTCAAACCATAAAACCAAGCTGTAAAGTAAGAAAAATCCACGTAGAAATCCGCAGCGAATAGTCTACAACTGATCCTACACAACACACATACAAACACACCGACACACACACACACTTAATCTGAGGATCTGTGGAAACCTTGCAAAATCGACATTCAAATAAGGTCAATTAGCGAAAGGATATGCAAAGTACACAAACGCATAAACGAATAAATCCTTTCGTATTCAAACTAAACAAAAGAACAAGAGAAAACAACGGATCAACGAAGTAAAAACAAACATGCTTAGTGAATAGAAATCTAACATGTTCACCAGACTTAAGAATTTCCGTTTTAATCCTTTTCTGCCTTTCTTTCAGTCTTCTTATCCTTTTGCCAGGAAGCAGCTTCGTAAAGCAACAACAAATAACAATTATGAGAAGAGAGAGCCATAAAATTACTCTTTCGTTTTAATGCGTTTATGAGACGATCATAAAACGAATGCGCTAGTTTGTGTGTGTGTTTAAATCTGGGTTCGTATTTACTGTCATTCTATGATTTTTCGACTTCTTTCACTGACAAACGAACCCCTTCGTCAAAGTGTTGTGTGTTTTTGTTCTAAGCATGAACGAAATTTGGACACAAAAAAAAAGAGCTGCAGCAAAAGGAATGATAGTTATACGAAAGGCTTAAAAGAGTCAACTCTGTATTTGAAACAGGTAAAAGAGAACTAAATATAGTGTTTGAGTTTACAAATGTTGATCAATAGAATATCATTTGGGAATATGTTAGTTTGAGCTGTTGTTGTCTATTAGTTCTTCATAAAATGAAACCATTTAAAATGTATTCGACAATGCACTCTGCTTTATATTGTTAAGTCCTTAAGTCAAGGATAATGATGAATTTTAACATAAATTTCGTTAGATACTTACGAAATGTAAATGTTTATGCTAATGTGTTAAAGATAGTTGGTAAGTTATTTAAATATTTGTATGATTTTTGCGTTTACATTGGACGATTGTTAGTACTTCTAGATCACCTGTGGTGTTTGATAAGTGAGAAATTTCGCAGTTTTATAAAAGAGTGAATTTAGTATGAAGAAAGTAAAACAAAACCTATATTTACTTTATGTTGTAATATGAAGGCCTCAACAAGATTATTTAAGTGAACTTTATATAGGGCCTTAAGTCTAGTGATATTTTCAAAATGCATATAATGTTTTATATATATAAACATGTTTGAAACCCTCCCTGAAAAAAATATTCAACACTATCCTATAATGAATAATTTTATTATAAAAAATTTCGACTATGTGCAATGGTAACAACATAACTCATTTAAAGTAAAGCTTATAATTATCCAGATAATCAATTATAACTATTTACTGTATGAGAGAGGTCACTCCACCTAAGTCGATCCCGATGTTCTTTAATTTTCATCAATATTTTTTTAACGAATTGAGGTTTTGTTAACTTTTTTGTTGAAATACATATTTTTTGTTCCAATTAATAAAATTACTTTTAATTTTTTATATAATCACCTATTATTGCCTGTATAATTTCATAATATTTAAAAAAAAATATGTTGTACGATTTTGAGTGACACTCACTGTATATACTGTATGAGAGAGGACACTCCACCTAAGTCGATCCCGCCCAAATTCAGCCGAACATCGTAAAAATATCAGAAAGTGATTCAGACAAATCTTAAAAACTCTCGAAATTACAATTTTCTTTGTAATGGAGATCCTACACACACTGTTCCGATTTTTAGCTAAACTTCGTACAGTAGTAAGCAATACACTAACTTGAAAGACTCACAATTATTGTTCTCTAAATATTCGAAAATAGGTAATCCAATCCTGCACATTTTCAGCCAACTTCGTACAATGATTATGAAATAAATGCTTCAAAGTTTAATGGATTTCTGTAATGCAGTTTACCAGATATTTCAATTTATTTTCTTTGTTTAATCCCATCCCGACCATTTTCCGCCATACTATGTAAAATAATAAGAAAGCTATTGTGTGGATATTCGATTTGAACTTTCCTACATTGAAAATGATAGGAAACACTTCACTTTGTAAAAAGTTTAAATACTTTAACAATAATTGTTCTTCAGATATTCGAAATTAACAATTTACATTGTATAGGAGGTGCCACGCCTACTAATCCAATATCGCTAAATTTCCGCTAAGCTGTGTAAAATTTAATTTGTATGGGAGGTGCCACACCCACTTAAAATTTCAAGAGGATCGGTTCAGTGGTTTAGTCCTTATAAGGTACAAACAAAAAACAGACATAACCCTTTCCGTCCCAAACAATTTCAAAATTTGCGGATTTCAGTGAACTTTTCAATCACATTTCTTGCACTCGTACACAAAATACTAAAGTAAATCGCACAAAAACATATTACAAAATGAACAAGTAAGAAAGCTATATTCCGCTGTGCCGAATCTTATATACCCTACACCAAATTATACTTCAAAATAAAAATTTTAAATATTTTTAGGTAAACAAAATTTTTTTTTCCAAAGTTGTTTTTTTCATTTTTTGGAAAAAAAATTTGTTCGAATTTTTAAAATTTAATTTTTTTTAAATTTAAAAAAAAAATGTTTTTTGTTTTTTCAATATTTTTTTTTAATATTTAAAGAAAAAAAATTTTGGTAAAAAAAAAATTCGGGTTAACAAATATTTTTTCCGATTTTGACCCAACTTACTATGGCCTTATATACGTCGTTGCAAAGGTCTTTGATATTATCTATCATTATATATCCATATTGTCTATATTAATGACTTAGATATAATCGAGTTTGTCCTGGTTTTTTTCCATTTGTGGATCGATTTTCTCGATTTTAAATAGCAACCGAGCCGGAAGAATTGCGGAGATTGATGTATGTAAGTTATTTGGGGGCTTCAGAAAGTTTATTTCAACAGGCAGACTCCGCTATCTATAAGAATCCAGAATATATATATACTTTATAGGGTCGGAAAATTATATTGTGGAAATTACAAACGGAATGACAAACTTATATGCATATACCCTTCTCACGTAGGTGAAGGGTATAAAAAGAAATAACACATAGTACTAGACATTTAAAACAGTAAGAAAAACACTACAAAATATATATCATAATATTAATAGGCAAGTATCCATTCAATTTGGGCAAGAAATATACCATTTTAAAGGGATTTATTCACAGAAGTGCATAATATATTTATTGAAATCGGTTCAGTTTTTTAAGAGTTATAAGCGTTTAAAGATGTAACTAACACATATGCAAAAACTTGTACATGTGAACCTTAAGCTAAAATGTAAACAAAGCAATGCGTGTTTGTCCAATTTGTTGTTGTAAATAAATAAGAGAAACAATTAAACAGTATTGATTTCGCTCTGTTTTAAGTGAGAGTTGTTATAGAAAACAAAGAAGAAGACTTTAGTAATTCAAAGTCACTTAAAAAAACTATATTTTGAAGGTGTTTTTTTTTGTTTTCTAACTCCCATATGCATAAACAATTTTTAAATTTATCAAAGGTTTATAAAACAAAATTTCCATTCAAAATTTGTTTTATAAACTTTTGACAAATTTAAAAACTGTTTATGCATATTGGGGTAAATACTTCATACGAATCAATTTCTTATCACGGCATGAAGTTTAATAAAAAATGGGACGGGTCGGAAGAAATGGTGTCCCATTTAAATTAAATAGTTATTTCTAAATATTTTGTGAACTATAATTGCAAGATTCTTCAAACATAGTCTAAATGGCGGCTCATTTATAATTTTGCATAGTTTCGCTGAAATTGTTCGGGATTGGAAAGTGGGCGTGGCACACCTTATACAAAGTAAATAATTAATTTCGAATATCTGTAGAACTATAACTGTAAAAGTGTTTAAACTTTTTACGAATTTCTTATTACTGTACGGAGTTTAGCTGAATATAGACGGAATTAGATTAGAGGGCGTAGCACCTCCCATACAGAGTAAATATTGATTTCAAATATCTGGGGAACCAAAATGGGAGTGGTCGGAAAAGTAGGTGAGTCACCTTCCATACAAAGTAATAATTGCAAGGTTATTCAAACTTTGTCCGCATAGCTCTCTTACCATTTTACAGAGATTGTCTGAAAATGGTCGGGATTGCAGTATTGGTTATGGCACAATGTAAATAATTAATTTTGAATATCTCGAGAACAATAATTCTAAAAATATTTAAACTCTGTATCTATCAATTTATTACCATTCTACGGAGGTTAGCTAAAAACGAATTTATTCCTGATCCCTGTACGAAGTTTAGCTAAGCGTGATCCCTTATAAAGGAAAGTTAAAGTAAAGCTTGATATGAGTTATTTCTTTACACAAAAGATTTAAAACTGGGTGGGATCAGAACAGTGGAGTGGTATCTCCCATACCAAATTAGTTAATTATTTTGCATGTGTTATTTTCGTACCATTATACGTAGTTAGGTTGTATCATTCATATTTTTTAATTTTACTAGGGTAGGGGAAGCGAAGTGCACCGGGTTATGCTAGTATATATAAATGTCTCTACAAAATACGTTAAATTTACCTACACATTTGTGTAGGCGGGGAAGGATAAAATCTCTGGAATTTTAGTGTATAGAGTCGTATTAAAGAAAATCTCTATTGACAGATTTTCTTCAAAAAGTCGGGGTTAAAAAACTTTTCCTGAAATTGGCTTATTTATGCCGTTAAAAATACCACTAATTTAATATAGATTATACTACAGGATTTTATGACCGAAATAGTTCCTTGAAATGTTAAAAGACGTTCTACAATTAGGATTATAGGATTTTTATGACACTTTTGAAAAATAGTTTGTAATGACAGAGAAAAAGTTATAAATTAAAGCTACGTTTTCAATAATGGTGTACTCCACTCTGCAGTTAAATATTTATATTTCTTTATCTTTTGTATTTATTTGATTAAAAATTTTTGTTATCACTTTTCATTCCATTACAGAGACGAACAATTTCTACTTTAGAGTGTAGATTATTATATAGTGGGGAGGATATTATGAGTTTGTGCTGATGTTTGAACCGTCCAAAAATGTTAGTCTAACAGTATGTCGATCGTCTCTGAATTACTTTCTGAGTCGATTTATCGATGTCCGTCTGACTGGATGGCTGGCTGGTCATGTAAATCTTGTGCGCAAAGTACTGGGCGCAATTTTGAAGATATACATTTTTTCGGCCCAATGAGGTAGCCTATTGAATGTGTCTACAATCGGTCCATTATTTCACATATCCTCCATACAAATGTCCTCCCGAAATAGGACTTTATCTGTCATAATTTATGTAGGTATATTTCGCACCAAATATACGGAAATCATCTCACCTAATTTTATGATGATCGCTCCATAATTAGTCCAAAAATCACTCAGTTATATTGTGCGAGGAAATCATATCGCGGATACTCTGGCAAATAGTCGGACGGGGTACCTTTTCCTTGTTGCAAGTGTTTGATTCTGATGGGACTCCACGCTTAAGGCAATGATTATAATAGTCGTCGATCAATTTCCATGAAGAACATTCTTAGCGTTAAGCTGCTTCTTTGCACGACCTAATGAATTTGTCAGGAATGGACAGAAGGAGAGCCTCTAATTTAAAAAAAAATGGAAAACTGTTAAATTGAGTTTTAAAGTTGCCCTTAAATAAATCAACCTTTTTCGATCTGAAAATACATAGGTTATCATTTTCCTACTAAGACAAAACCTCAAATTCAAGTATAATTCAATACCATATTTCAAAATATCACTCAAATCGGTCTTCCACCAAAGAAAAATTTTTATGAAAATTTGATTATGGATAGCCTTTGTAGTAAACCAAATAAATAGCACGATAAGGGCTTTAATTTGCTGATAACCTACTATTCAATTAATTTTATCACATTTTGAAGATAATATTGGTTCAGTGGATGCCTCAATAATTTGTGACCATTTGAGATTTTTTCATCTAGCTCGAAAACGAATATTTGAGAAGAGTTTGGCAAATAAATGAATGATCAATAACACTTTCAGATGGTCGAATACAAATGAGACTTTTTGTCGGCGACACGACATTGTACACATCTCTTTCAATTAAGGCTAATCTTTGTTATTTGTTTAATACGACACGAAATTATAATAAATTTTAGCGAGAAATAAAAATGTTTTAATGCAATTCTTATTAATTAGAACAACAAAAACAAGTAAGAAATTATGGTCGGATAAGCCCGACCGTATGATACCCTTCACCAAATATATGATTGTAAACAGTTTTCTTTTGATATGAAACTTATTTGTATTGATTCTTATTTGAATACCAACATTTTTAAGAGATTTATGCTCGTTAAAGTGATCTTCGGAAGTGGGCCTTATATGGGAGCTATAACTAATTATGAACCGATTCGAATTTCGTGGGATGATTTGCGTATATATGAAACATATCTGCGTTGAATTTTATTTGGATACTAAAATATTTCAGAGATTTATGCACATTATTGAACATTGTAGAACGATCGGTACTAAATTTGGTAATCCATCCCCATTGTGATGGTGTAGGGTATAAAAACGAATAATAATTTCAAGTGAGTGTAAGAAAAAAACTATTTTGAGGTAATTGAGATCAAACTAACATTTAAGATTATTTATTCTCTTATCAGAGCGAGCAGATTTATAAATGCAACTTAATTTAGTAAACAAATTTCAATTCATTTAGTCGTTCCAGTATAATCAAAAGATCAACATCAAAATGCAACGTAAGTGGCTGCATTTATTACTAATTGGACACATATGGACAGTTGTTATATGTAAAAGGTACAATTTAATTAAATTATGTAAATCTATACTTAGCTATCAAATTTAATGTAATGATGGGGATTTCTGCTAACAATTTTATGTTTAAATGATGTAAATTAATTTGCTAACAAATTAATATTTATTACTACATAGTTACTATTCAATACTGGCACCTGGCATCATTAAATCAAACCGCAAATACACTGCAAGTGTAACTTTGCATGAAGCTGATGGACCTGTAACTATACGTCTGGGTATCGCAAGAACTCCTTCGTTTTATACATTTCAAGATGTCTCACTGCAGTCGTTTCAAACGAAAACTATTGATTTTGATTTGCCGAAATTAAATAAGGATTTTAAATACGAACTGATTGCTGAAGGCATTGAGGGTTTAAGTTTCAAAAATTCCACAAAACTTTTGGTTGAAGATTGTAAGGCTCTTAGGGTTTATATGCAGACCAGCAAGGGAACCTACAAGCCGGAAGATCTAGTGCAATTTCGTGTTATTATATTGGATGTGCATTTAAAGCCGGTGAAATTGAATGAACCAGTGAGAGTGCAGATACTGGTAAGATTACACAGTGCAACACGAAAAAAATAACCATATATGGACACCACTACCAATACACGTGTCACCCATTTTGTTATGAGCCCCCAAATATTAGAGCTCTCGGTGTCATTTTCGCAAAAAGGTGATAATTTTCTCAGGCTCATATCATGCAATCAGTAAGGAATTTTCATTTACTCTGTGAGGCAAAGTTGTAGCCTTTATCATAAAGAACAAAAATTGTGAACATATAAAAACAAAAAAACTTAATTTTCAAGATCAAATTTGCAAAAAACTTAAAAAAAATAGATTTTTTACCTTTTTCCCCCTGTTCAGATCCATTGTAGCAAACCGTTCAAAATTTAAGGAAACAATCAACTAAAAAAATGTACATAAGATCTCAATAAACAACTTTCTAGAACATATGAACTTCCTAGGAATGATTCTTAACACCGTTTAGGTGGAAGGAATTAAGTGTTTTGAGCCATAAACTATTAAATTATTATAAACTAATGCATACATTTAGGCAGCTATAAAAAAATTTATTTTGAATTTTTTAAAGTTTTTTGCGATTTTGATCTTGAAGATGAATTTTTTTTTTTGATTTTAGATGTTCACAATTTTTGTTCTTTATGACAAGGCTACAACTTTGCCATTATCACAAGGGCTACAACTTTGCCTCAGGGAGTACATCATAATTCCGAACTGTTTGCAAGATATGAAGCCTGAGAAAATGATCACTTTTTTGCAAAAATTACACCGAGGCCCCAAATTTTTTGGGGGCCCATAACAAAAGTGCATGACTTTGGGCAAAACTGGTAGACCCGGGTCTTTTTTTTGGTCTTTTATCACGTAGTGGTGTCCGTATATGGTTATATTTCCATGACTCAAAAAATTACACGCAGAGTTATAATGGGGAAAATATGAAAATATCCATAAATTATTTTCAAATTTACAAAATATAATTTCCACTCAATCAATCAGTTCTACAGTACTTCCTGTATCTCAGATTTTTCCGTTTTATTTAAGAAATTTTAATTTTATTTCAGTAGTTGATATTTGAAATACAATTAGAAACTTCTAAAATAAAATTTGAAACTCGTTTGTGTTCGAGAAACTGCTAATATATGTATTTGTTTAGTAAAACTGTGATAAATTTAAAACTTTAATATGATTGTGACAAATGTTATAAAAATGTAAAGTTGAAAATTTGAGTCAAATCGGATAATGAAGATGGATAATGGGTTTACAAAGTGATATATCTTTTAGACCCAAGCGAATACTTTCAGTGACTATTTTACACGTGTTTTTATACCCTTCACCATGAGTGGCAAGTTTTGTCATTTCGTTGGTAATTTCTACAATTTTCATTTGCGACCCCACAAAGTATATATATCTGGATCGTTATAGATAGCGAAGTCGATATAGCCATGTCCGTATGTATGTTGAAATTAACTTTCCGTAGCACCCAAATAACTTACATACATGATTCATACATCAATATATCGGGAATTCTTCCGGGTCAGTTGCTATTTAAAATTGACAACCTCGATTTTTGATCTATATCTGGATTACTAAGTCATTAATATAGACAATATGGATATCCAATGATAGATATTTCAAAATCCATTGCAACGATGTATATAAGGCTACAGTAAGAGAGCTATATTCGGCTGTGCCGAGTCTTATATACCCTTCACCAAATTATACTTAAAAATATTTTTTTTTTAAATATTTTTATTTAAACAATATCAAAAATTTTTTTTAATGTTTTAAAATTTTTTAAAAATTTTTTTTTTCCAAATTGTTTTTTAATTTTTTTTAAAAAAAAGTTTTTTCAAATTTTTTTTTTTTTAAATTTCTTTAATTAATTTTTTTGGAAAAAGAATTTATGACAAAAATTAATTTTTGATGAAAAAAAATTCGGGTTAAAAAATATTTTTTCCGATTTTGACCCATTGTATGTCCAACTTACTATGGTCTTATATACGTCGTTGCAAAGGTCTTTGAAAAATCTATCATTAGATATCCTATTGTCTATATTAATGACTTAGTAATCCAGATATAGGTCAAAAATCGAGGTTGTCCTAGTTTTTTCCTTATATCTCAGCCATTTGTGGACCGATTTTCTCGATTTTAAATAGCGACCGAGCCGGAAGAATTTCGGAGATATGGATGTATGAATCGTGTATGTAAGTTATTTGATTTATTATTTAATTTTGTTTACCTAAAAATATTTAAAATTTTTATTTTAAAGTATAATTTGGTGAAGGGTATAAGACTCGGCACAGCCGAATATACATATGTAGCTCTCTTACTTGTTGTTATTGTAAAGGCATCTAGAATCTGGAAGTTAGTTTATGAATAATTTTCCAGAGATAAGCTCGATAAGTTTCCAATTATATCTTTTTAGAGAAATAATTCTGTATAGATTGCGAATTAATATTTAATAAATTGTTCCCTTGTAAACATTTTCCATACTTTAGAGCCAATGTGGCATGGGTTATTATTATCCAATTTGACTTCATTTATCAGAAGTAAACTATTAATCAAGTATCATTCTCTAAAAAATCCTTTTTCCAGGATGCCAAAGATCACCGTGTCAAACAGTTCAAAAACATTCATCTTATCAAGGGCATATTCTCCGGAAGTATACAACTATCTGAACATCCAAATTTGGGTTATTGGAAAATTTTAGTATCGATAAGCGGTAAATACAACATCAGAGAAATGAAACCATTTAAAGTGGATAAATATGTGCTGCCCAAATTCAGTGTTCACCTGGACACTGTCGATGATTTTGTACATGAAGATCAAATACTCCCCGTAACTGTCTATGGCAAATATGTTTATGGCAGATATGTTGAAGGAAAAGTTATAGCCAAAGTCATGATCGGGAAAGTTGTCTTTGAAATGCAAACAAAAGACATACAAGAGTACAAGGCTAAATTCGAATTTAATGTTAGCAATCATCTTACTTATGCCGAAGTAGAGCCCTATTTCGATGTTGAAGTATCGCTTATCGATAAATATACAAATGTTTCAATGAGCAGCAAGAAAACCATACAACACCACAATCAGAGATACAGAATTGTGGTACCAATCGAAGAAATCGAATTTCGTGACAATCTGCCATTTTTAATAAAAGCTAAAGTACGTTATTTGAATGATACTGAAGTCAATGATCGCACCACGCCTATTTTTATGAAACATGGCGGTAAGGTGTATCAATCGTTACTCGATGAGCATGGCATGACCAGCTTTATATTTGACTATGAACATGATAAGAGCAATGAATTTTTCTTCAAAAAAACTTCCCTATATTTATCAAACCTATTTTACAACGGTCAAACAAATAATGAATCTTTGTGCAATCTCAAAGTGAAAACGGGAAAGTAAGTTTTAATTGCTTCTAGAAAATACTTAAAATTATTAACATTTTCCATTGATTTTATTCTAGAATAAATTTAGACCAGGTAGTGGATGTGGAAGTGTCATCAACATCATATATTCCCTATTTAATTTATGTATTAGTGGGTCATAGTAATATTATAAAGACGGGCTATGTTCAATTGGAAGCAGATCAAAACTCTTATATCATTAAAATAAACCCAACCATTGAAATGGTGCCATTGATCGATTTCAGTGTTCACTACCTGTACAGGGGTGTACTTAATTTCTGTGACATTCAAATTAGTTTCCCTAATGAATTTGAAAATAAGGTAAGTTGTTCTATATTGAATTGTGACCGATTATGGCCTACAATAGATAATGAAATAATGTAAAAATTAAAATACATAAGTTTATAAAAATGTGAGGCCGGTGCTTAGTGTTGTTGATCGCAAAAGTAATGGCATTTAGATGGAGATTTTAATATTCCAAACTTAATATGTTGTAAAATCTCAGATTCGAGTTTCTATATTTTTCAATAAGCTCCCAATCAAACTTTTACCTATTGATTTCCATTGCAGAGACTAGAGGATTAGACAATGATATTTACTACGATATTCTACTATATAATTTAGATAAACATGGACTTTTTCATTTGCCTTAAAACACGCGTGTCTAAGATACGTGGATGTCTAGTATCTTAGACACGCGTGTTTTGTTCAAAGACTATAAGTTGAAAAGCGTGTTCAGTATTATTCCTTATACTCATTAAAGATCTGTCATCTTACATTAAGAATTCAAAAATATTAATATATGCCGAAAACTAAATGGTTTTCCCTAGCTGTGACCACTCGGACCACTTCAATTGTATCCAGAAAATTTTTTTTTTCGAATAGTTATTTTAAAATTTTTTTTTTTAATTTTTTAATTTAAAAACTTTTTTTTTAAAATTCTAAAAAAATATTTTTGTTTTTCAATTTTTTTTTTTGGTGAAAAAAAGTCGCCTTAAAAAATATTTTTTTCGATTTTGACCCATTGTAGATCCAACTTACTATGGTCTTATAGACGTCGTTGCAAAGGTTTTTGAAATATATGTATATCATTAGATATCCATATTGTCTATATTAATGACTTAGTAATCCAGATATACATAGGTCAAAAATCGAGGTTGTCCTGGTTTTTTCCTCATATCTCAGCCATTTGTGGACCGATGTCGACAGAATAATTGAAGATTTAGATCCAAAGATATTTGGGGTCTTCAGAAATTTGATTTCAACAGACAGACGGACATGGATCCTGAATATATATATACATTATAGGATCGGTAAATTATATTGTGGAAATTACAAACGGAATGACAAACTTATATATACCCTTCTCACGAAGGTGAAGGGTATAAAAATGTTGCAAGTTAATGTGTGAGAGATTTCTAATTGAGGATAATTTTTGTGGAAGATCTTAACCCTATAGCTCATCTCCTTAGTGGTCAATTTGACCTCTTTTTCGAGAAAATAAAAAAACTCCTTTCAAAAAGGACATTTAAGGATTAAAATATTCTACGAAAATATTTGTCGGAAAATTTCAGTGCCGGTCACCAAAGATACCAAAGTTGTAAATAATGCTCTTTACGCTTAACCCTTTGACGACACCGGTGTCCCAAAACGAAAATATTGAATAACTAAAGAACGAAAAAAAGAAAGAATATATTTAATTAGTTCGAAAAAGTGTCTTATTTTGTGTTTAGATTAAAACAAGTTCGGTTATAGCATTTATTTTTTATTGTCTTTGAAAAAATTGATAGTTTTATTTTGATACTGTGTTCAAGAATTATGCAAAAATGTTTTTAAGTTTAAGTAAAATTGATTTTTTAAATTTTATATTGCGATATATATTCCCATTTTTTAGATCACCATTTCTACGTCCAATATCACAGTTGAACCTGGACAGAAAGTCAATCTTAATATACAAGCACAACAGCAATCTCGTGTTGGACTACTCGCAGTGGATCTTAGTGCGCATTTGTTAAATTCCAATTACACTTTAAATAAGCAACAAATAATTAAGGAGTTACTTAACGATCAGTTATACACCGATTACAGTTATATTGGTTTTGGGAAACTATGTGGTCTCGTCACATTCACCAATGCTGATGTTGTAAATATTTCGCCAAAATGTGAATCACAGTTAATCTAAAATACACAGAGAAATAATGTGATTTTCGTTTTTTTTTAGCATTTTCGGGAATTTATAGACGAACGAGAAGTCCACGAATGTCAAAAGCTTTGCCAAATAGTCAACCACTAGTACGTACAAAATTTCCGGAAACTTGGATTTTTAAAGAAATCGAGATGTAAGTACATATGTATATTAGAGTGGCTTCCTATATAATTTGTGAAAATGGATTTAACATGTTTGCACATTAAGCTAACGAATTGTTTCCTTTGAAAAAATATATTTAAAAAAAAAATAATAAAATCCTTTATCCTTTCATCCAGCTCACCAAATATTGAACCCATGATAACAATTTTTAGAAATGATATCTTAGAATAAATTAAACTTTTACTTTAATGTATTTGTATCTCTAAATATTTTTACTAATATTTCCATAAAATTTCAGCCTTAATGAAAACACTAGCTTGAGTTTAAATATACCCGATACTATAACCACTTGGCTTGTAACAGCTATTAGCATTAATGAACTAAGCGGCCTTGGTATTATGGATGATCCGCTTAATATCACAGTATTTCGACCCTTCTTCATTAGCACAAATTTGCCCTACTCTATCAAGAGGGGAGAAACTATAGCCATTCCTCTGACAATTTTCAACTATTATGAACAAAATTTGAGCTGCCAAATCATTATGAACAATACAAATGATGAATTTCAATTTATGGATGATGATGATGGTAATAACGTTTTACATTTAACACAAGTTATTAAAAATGTCACTGTAGCGGCGAATAGTGGCACAAGTGTGGCATTTAAAGTAAAAGCCTTAAAATTGGGACAACTTAATGTACAAATAACCGCCTTAAGTCCTTTAGCCGGGGATGCCATCGAACAACAGCTCAAAGTAGAACCTGAGGGAATTCTAATTAAAGATAATCAAGAAATTTACCTTAAGCTTCAGCCAGAAACAGAATCAGTTCAAAACTCATTGTTTATAGCCCATATACCTCAGGATATTGTACCCGAATCAGAGTTTCTCCGGCTGTCTATAGGAGGTGATACATTACTGCCATCTGTGGAAAATCTCAACAATTTAATACGTTTGCCCACCGGTTGTGGTGAACAGAATATGATTAATTTTGCTCCAAATATTTCAGTTTTGGACTACTTAAAATCGGTGGGTAAATGGCAAAAGAATTCAGAAATGGTTGTCAAAGCAGTGCATTTCATTGAAACTGGCTATCAAAATGAGTTGACATTTCGCCACAATACTGGTGGTTACAGTGTTTTTGGTTCAGAGGGCACAGAAAGCACCTGGTTAACGGCTTATGTTGTACGATTTTTCATTAAGGCCGTAAAATATGTGGCAGTGGAGCCAGAAATAATAAAAAGTGGTTTGGATTTTTTGGCCAGCCACCAGCAAACTAATGGGGAATTTCAGCATACGGGACATTTATTCTATCCGGCCCATCAGAATCGTTATGGATTCACGGCCTTTGTTCTCATGTCGTTCATGGAAAATATGGTAAGTGCTTGATTTACATAGTAAATTATTAAAAATAACTTATTCCTCTTAAAATAATACCCTTAACCATCAAAGGTAAAGAAATATATTCCGTTTGTAATTTAAAAATTTTAACATAAAATATATATATATTCTGGATCGTTATAGAATAACTTACAAACATCATTGATACATTAATATATCTACTACCCGTACATTAATATATCTACGATTGCCATTTAAAAAACCACGACCACCTCGATTTTTTACCTATTTTTGATCAATATCTGGAGTATTAAGTCATTAATATATACAATACTAGCTGACCCGGTGCGCTTCGCCACCCCAATTAGAAGAAGGAAATAGTACTATTAAGTCTCCCTTTGTGAATCTAATTGTAAATGTCTAATTTCATATTTCTGGGTCAATTATTATCGAAAATGCTAAAGAAAGTTACCACTAAAGTCACCTTTCGAAAAGTACCATTCGAATGAAGAAAAAGTACGAAAAAGTATACCCCTAGAATTATCACTCACTTAGGACCATATATACTTAATTTCATGTTTCTAAGTCCATTGTTATAAAAAACTCAAAAAGTACCATTAGAAGAATTAAAAAGTACCTATAGTTAAGTTCTCACATTCTGGTACCTAAATATTATTTAGGTACCCTATTCCTAACAATAACTTCACTCAAATACATACCAGATAACTTTAATTTCGATAAGTGAAATAATTTAAAATATTAAAAAAGTACCATTAGGAGAAAAGTACCAATTTCCCTTTTCCGCCTTGAACACCCTCAAGTTTGAAATTTAAAAATAATCCATTTTGCCAAATTTGTTTATGCTACAGACTGTCGCAAAAGAATAACATCTGTGTTAATCTATGTTTTACAAAAAGTACCAAACTGTTTACACGTATTTGGCCCAATATACACCTTGGAATTTGAGTTCCAAATAACACACTATTAGTTAATTTTTGTATGAATCCAGGAGCCAATGTTAAAAAATTATCAAAATTGGCTTAATAATTTCAAATAAAATGTATTTCCCGAATTTATCCCCTTTTTGGTACCTTTTTTATCCACATTGCGGTGGTTAAATTTTACTCAAATAAATTTCTGTATCGTTGTGGGAGCTCATAATAAAATATTCGTATGTCTATGTCAAATTATAGAAAAACATATTTTATGAAAAAGTACAAAAAAAAACAAAATTTCGATCCCTTAAGGGTTCGAATTTCCAAAAAGTACCAAACTTATATTTTTTATTTTTTGATAAGTAAAGAATAAGATTTAAAATTTGTTTCTATGTTTATTGGTTTAAAAGATACATAGGGTGCCAAGAAAGTACCAAAATACAGTTTTTACCCGTTTTCTCCCCTAAAAGGTTCGAATTTCGAAAAAGTACGAAACACCTGTCAGCTTATTTTTTAAATGGAGTAACATGCAATTTTAACTTTTTTTGTATCTTAATTAGTTTTGAAGATATAGGATTACCGAATTTACCCGTTTTTACCCCTAAACATTCGAATTTCTAAAAATCCCGTTTGGGCTGTACTATGATGAATCAGTCAGTCAGTCAGTAACGTTACTCTTTTTATATATAGATACATGTTAATGATAGACCTTTCCAAGGACGTATATAGAAATTCGGATCTACATTAGATGAAAATCGCGAAAAATATTTTTTAACCTGAATTTTTTTTCACCAAAAAATTTTTCTTCACCAATTTTTTTTATATCCATCAAAAAATATGATCGGAATATTGATTTTGTCATTCCGTTTGTAACACATCAAAATATTAGTCGCTGACCAACATTAGTATATATATTCTGGGTCCGCATAAGATTCTAAGACGATCTAAATATGTCCGTCCTTCCGTATGTCTGTATAAAACACGTTAGGGCCCAAACGAAGAGAGCTAGCAGGCTGAAATATTCCACAGATCATCTCTGTTTATAAGATTTGTTTGGTATTGTAAATGGGCAATATCGGTCCATGATTTCACCTAGCTTTCATACAAATATCCCCTCGGAATACTGTATGTTGATTATGCGTCAATCCTGATACAATTTTGCACAATTTAGTTCCAAGTATTCTGAAATTATACTGTAAGGTATGGCGAAAATTGGGCAACATTTTTCCCTAGTCCCCATACAAGGTCCCCTTCGGAAAATGACTTTAACATTCATAATTGTCTTATAATAATTAATATCGAGATGAAATTGAACATAAACACGTTTTATATGAACCTAAATCTATCTACAAACTTTTGTGAGGATCGGTCCATAATTGAACCTACCCTCTATATGCCACTATATCAGGAAAATATTTTATTGTCACATATTGATGGTGGGTATACAAGATTCGGCACAGCCGAGTATAACACTCTTACTTGTTAATCTTTAGGGGAGGTTATATAAGATATCTCTCTTGTTTTTTTTCATTTAGAGGTATAGAAAACAATACGAGTCTGTCATCCAAAAAGGTCTAGAGTTTTTAACCAGTAACGTGAATAGTACAAGTGAAGCGTATGCTCTGTCCATAATGGCAGCAACACTACAAATGGCACAGAGTGATATGGTCCCTCTGATCAGAAATAAACTACTAGCAATGCAGCATAATGAAGATAATCATAAATGGTGGACCTCAGCGGATAAGAAACAATCAAATGATGTAGAAATAACCGCATATGTTCTAATGGCTCTATTAGAAACAGGTGGAACGGAACCCTTTTCAATATTTAATTGGCTAATAAAGCAACGTTGTGAAAATGGCGGATTTCGAACGACCCATGAAACTGTTGTGGGTCTGCAGGCTTTAATAAAATTTAATGAAAAATACAGCCATTTACATGAGACTCTAATAAACGTCAACTTTACAGCCAAAGATGCTCAAGGGGTGGAAGTGAAACAGGGTATTTTGGAGGTGACAGCAGATAACTTTATGATATTGCAACGTCTTGAGGTGGGTGGTAATTACTTTAAATTTATAATTGAATATTTAAATTTGTACTCTCTTCTACAGCTACCACATACAACACGTTCCATTCAATATGTAGCTCAAGGTCAGGGTAATTCACTGCTACAATTTTCCTATCATTATTATGTGACTGAAGACAAACCATTAACCGATAACTCTACTAATGAGGATAATGTTCCCCAACCCAATACACTTGAAACTTTGAATATCAGCCCCCGCCTAGGCAAAAGTTTCGATTTCAAAAAGTCCCAAAAACAGCCCCGTTTTGCTTTTAAAGAACAATCATTTGTTATTAAACCTTTGGCGAAGATGTCCTCAGCCAGAGAAATGTTACTGGAAGTCTGCTTTAAATATCAACCATCTGATAATTTACAAATTCAAAAAACCAATATGATTATATTGGAAATTTATCTACCTTCCGGTTTTGTTTCAAATCCCAACAATATACAGGAGTTACTTGAAGAGGAATTAATAACAAAAGTGGAATTGAAAGATTCGGATACACGAATTATTATGTATTTCGATCAATTGCAGGCAAAGGACGAACTTTGTCTCAATGTTCAGGCCGATAAGGTGTTTGATGTACAATTGCTGAAGCCTTCAACGATTGAAATGTATGATTTTTATAATACCAATTTACAGAATAGCGTGTGTTATGAAATAATTGGTTTATGGAAAGAATAAATTGTTCTTAATTATTAAAAAGTTAACAATTATGGTTCCTCACTTTTTTTCTACTCGTATTCATTTATTCTAAATTTATTTTTGTATCGATTAAACGATGTATGTGGTTAATCAAGTTGTATGTCTACTTGCTCTACATGACAATTGAATTTAAGTTAGAATCGGTTCACCACTATAAAAAGCCTGAGATGTGATATCAAACGATCTAGGTGTCTAAAACTGATGGTTCAACAAGTATAACGATCAGCTTAAAAGATTATGAGTCGATTATGTCTAAATTTCATCTCTGAATTCCAAAGTGTAGCTACATTCATAAAAAATTATCTGTGTCGAACAAGTTTTAGTATTCATTAGTACTGAAAAATTGGGTGTATGACATAAAAATTCGAGATTTTTTAAAATTTTGTAGGTTTTATTTTGAAATATTTCTACAATATAAATTTATTTAAAGTATTGACCATTGTTAGCTATGATCTTTTCCCATCTTTCTGGCAAATAGTAGTCGGACGGGGTAAGTTCTGGACTATAAGGCGGTTGAGGCAAAATTTCCCAACCACTTCTTTCTAAATAGTTTTTAACAGGTATTGCAATATGTTGCAGAACGTTAGAATATTACGGTTTAATGCTTGGCCCCATATTCTGGGTGATTTTCGGCCAATGCTTGCTTTAAACGAATCAGTTGCGTTCGGTACAGGTTCCCTGTTATGGTCTGGCCAGATTTCAGCAGCTCATAAAAGGACCCTACAAAACATTACCTTAGCGCCATGGATATTTGTCTTTGGTGTCGATTCGGCTGGTTGGCCGGGCTTCACATACAATATATTACGCTACAATATATTACGCTTCGAATTATCGTAATGTATCCCTTTTTCATCGTAAGTAATGATTCGGTGCAATAACGATCTTTCTTTACAGCGTTCAAACAGCATTTAGGACATGCAAAATCGGTACCCAGTTTCCTTGCTTTTGGATGAATCCTGATGCTCGCCAACCTTGAGTTTGACAACAATCTTCATGGAGTAATGCCTGCAATTATTGGTCTTCAAACTTTTTTGGCTGGCCTGGACGATCTTTGTCTTTCGTGTCAAAATCATCACTTCTTCGCGTTCAAATACGGGAATAATTTTTTGGAAATTTTCTGGAAATGTTTGTCGGGAATTTGTTTATAAGTTTTCTTCTAAAAGTTACAATATTCAGATTCATTAAGATGGCCAATTTGTTTGCTAATTGAATTATTCTATTATAACCATAGTTTTTTCCGGTTCTAGAAAAAGATAGTCAATTGGCAAAGAAGCATTACAGTTGAAATAACCGAATTTTTATACCCTTCACCATGAGTGAAAAATGTAGAAATTCCGTTAGTGGAAAAACTTATTCAAAAAAATTAAAAAACAATTTCAAAAAAATAATATGCAAAACAATTTCAAAACTTTTAAATTTTGTTTACCTAAAAATATTTAAAACAATTTATTTTAAAGTATAATTTGATGAAGGGTATATAAGATTCGGCACAACCGAATATAACACTCTTAAACTACGTTTCCGCATACACCGTAATCGGCACCGAAAACGAAATTCCATACATTTACACCGAATAAAAGTTCGTTTCAGAACATTTTTTCGGTGCAAATGTATGGAATTTCGTTTTCGGTGCCGATTACGGTGTATGCGGAACAAGTAAAGGGTGGATTAGCCGACTGTAATGTAATGTAACCTTAACGGAACGGAACAGCTGATCGTTTCTATTGTGTGTAAAGTAGTTAAAGCAGTTATAGTGACAAAATGTAACGTAACTGTAACGTCTGAACCTGTTAAAAACTGAATTTCTTTACGTTTCAACGTGACATTTACTAACGGTGTTGTCAACTTGTTGATTTTAAAAGTCTTGTATAAAAAAATACTTATGCTCAGAACGCTTAACAATATTTTCAATGTTCTAAAAATGTTTTAAATATTTCAATAATATAAATACATAAATAAAAAACAAAATGTAAGAAAAGATAAACTCACTGTTTATTGTTGATTTTTTGTTTAAGCTTTGATATTTTTACAAATAAAGCTTGAGTGTCTGCAATTCTCATTCACTCTAAGTTTGATTTGTATAATATCTTTAGTTTTTCTAAAGCCTTTTGGGAAAAGGTTTCCTGATGATCTGGCTTAAGCAACCAGTGAAATGCGCATAGTCTACGTTTACAATGCAGAAATTGAAAGGTAGACAGACGAAGTTTGATGGCGAGGTGTTGAAGAGGTACAGTGTGTATTACACAGGTTTAGGTTAGTTCAAAAGAGAATGAGAAAAATGTCTGCCTTTCAATTTCAGCATTGTAAAAGGGGACAAAGGAACTAGCATATCCCACAACAATAAATGTCAGTGAATTTATCAATAATTGGGAAATTTAGCACAATTCTTACTAAAAACAAAATTTTTTTATTGTTATGGTAATATTTACATATTATACAAATTAGCTCACACAAGCATTTATAAAATGTATACTAATAATAATCGAAAGTAATAAGTTTGAAAATATTAAATTAATATTTTGTATAGACAAATTAAATTAACAAATTAGGGCCATTATTACAACTTGCCTTTATGTTCGAAATAGTGAAGGTGAAACTTTAAGCAATAGAAAAAGGTACCCTTAAAGTTAACTATTACTATTACGAACATAAAGGCATGTTGTAATAATGGCCCTTAGTATAAAGTACAATATTAATTAATTTTTAAGTTATCGGACCTTTAATAAATAAAGTCTGTATGACAAGGTAATAAATAATATTTATAATTGTCTCCTAATGGGTTAATATAAACATATATGAAGTCACTTCGAAGCACTTCACAATGATGATGAATACATTTTTTTTTAAATCGCAGAAAAAAATTATAAAATCGCTTGAACAGTATTTAAAACAATTGTGTTGATAACACTTTCAAACAGCTGTTTAAATTTGTTTGTTTATGTCAAAAACATATGACACGTTTTTAATGTTCTATAATCGCACTAAAGTGTTACGTTAAGTCAACATTACGGTTACATTACATCAACGGTCGGCTAACCCAGCCTTAAAGCTACGGAAACGTAGCTTTACTTGTTTCAATTCATTTTGTAAATGATTAAAAACAAAACAATAAAATTGTATGAAGAAAACTAATTTTAATTCAATTTGGATTAGATTTGTTATGGGACCCGATTATACAGTGTCCAGTGGTTGTGGTCGTCCCACAGTGGGTTGAATGGTATCCAAAGTGGCGATTAATCCATAGAAGCCGTAGTTTTAAAATATTATATTTGTTTATTGATGAGTTATTATAAGCACATAAAAACACAGCATTATAGAAAAAAAAGGTTAAAAAAAAAATTTTTACCCTTTAAGCGCATTATTGTTTTTTGGAAAAAAGACCTTTTTTCACAATTTATGCTGTAACTTTGGAATGGAAAGCGATAAATTATTGAATAAAATTGGAAATTAAAGCATAAATCATAATTTTATTGTATTTTTTTGTATTGTATCAAAATATAAATTTATTGTATGTATTTATATTAATATAAATTTAATTTAAAATCCAATTTTTGTTTTACACAAAATTGTATAAATTTACAAATTTTTTCAAAAAAGTCATAAAAGAGAATATTATAATTTTTGAGTACTGAATAATCATAAATCCATAAAAACACAGCACTTTAGAAAAAAAAGTTTAAAAAAAAATTTTTTAACCCGTTAAATGCATTATTGTTGTTTGGAAAAAAGTCCTTAGCTCACAATTTATGCTATAACTTTGGAATGGAAAGCGATAAATTAATGAATAAAATTGGAAATTAAAGCATACTTCATGTGCTACTAAAAAAATAAAATTATAAATTTATTATATGTATTTATATTAGTATAAATTTAATTTAAAATCAAATTTTTGTTTTACACAAAATTTTATAAATGTACAATTTTTTTTAAAAAAGTCACAAAAGACAATATTATAATTTTTTCGTAATGAATAATCATAAATACATAAAAACACAGCATTTAAAATAAAAAAAAATAAAAAAAAAATTTAACCCGTTAAGTGCATTATTGTTTTTTTGGAAAAAAAAACCTTAGTTCACAATTTATGCTGTAACTTTGGAATGGAAAGCGATAAATTAATGAATTAAATTGGAAATAAAAGCATGCTTGATATGCTATTAAAAAATTCAAAACATAAATTTATTATATGTATTTACATTAGCATAAATTTAATTTAAAATCTAATTTTTGTTTTTCAATTTTATAAATGTACAATTTTTTTTAAAAAAAAGCCACAAAAGACAATATTATAAATTTTTGTAATGAACAATCATAAATACATAAAAACACAACTTTAAAAAAAATGTAAGAAAAAAGTTTTAACCTATTTTGTATCAGAATATGTTTTTTAGCAAGAGGAGTTCTTTCACTATAACTTAAATAAGTAAAAAACCTCAATAAACCCGCACGATTTTTTTTCTGTATATAGAAGCTGAAAGTTCATATTTTAAGAGCATTTAATGAAATTTACCCGATCTCGCCGTGATTTTTTTTAAACTCAATCTATATATCGAAAAAAACCCAATAATGGAGAACTTTAAAAAAATCTTAAAAAATATTTTCAAAACATTTATCTAAACAAAAATTATTTATTTATGTTCTCAAATACCTGAAGTTGATGGTTCCATTTTAATATTTCTACTTTTAACAGATTTAACAAAAAATATAAGCTCTCGAAATATCACAATTTTCAATTTTAACCACAGCACGCAAAATTTGTAAAAATTATTTGACTTTGACCACTCACTGCCAATAAAGTAAGTTACTCACAACTGTAATTTTAGCAGTTTGTGATGTATTATTTAATGCACTTTAACCCAATACCAAACATGACTGAAACAGATAAAGTTCAGCTTTTGAATTAATCGCCACTTTTGGTACATTTCAACCCTCTGTGCGTCGTTTCACTTATTTGTCTACGATAAAGTGCCCGTCAAAATGATAAGGTTACATACTTTTTGTTCTGTTTATGTAAAAATACAAATAGTATGGATTGATATTATTGGCTAAAATACTTGTTGCAGAAACATTGATCAGATAAGAATCATTTGCTCTCATTTGATTACTGTTACTTCTACTTATAAACCGAAATGTCAAAAATGTGCATTACAAAGTGCGTCAAAATTATAAGGTCAGTGGTAGTAAATCTGCAAACAATGCTGGATAATTATTATTTTATAAAAATGTTATTGTAAACATTTTTTTTGTTCTATTTGAGACACAATAGTAGTGTTCGCGTACTTGATAATGTGTAATAATTTGTACAAATTATCACTGGAAGTTACGGGATTCCGTTTGTTTACTCTTAAAAACTTGTAACGAGAGAGCATGAGAGTGTTAAAAGTGACAGTTCGTAGATAGAGAACATGCTATTTTTTACTGGACATTTT
The DNA here is from genome assembly GCF_958450345.1 of Calliphora vicina. Lineage (NCBI taxonomy): Eukaryota > Metazoa > Arthropoda > Insecta > Diptera > Calliphoridae > Calliphora > Calliphora vicina. The sequence goes on along the minus strand of NC_088781.1, from coordinate 59,525,340 downwards.
GTCCTGTAAAAAATATCAACATAAAAATATGTTTAAAACATATGGTTGCAAATATAATCAAAACTAAAAAGTTGAAAATTAATACAATTTACAAGTTTGCAAAGAAAAGATGTAAAATAACACAAAACAAACGTTTTAAATTAATTTATAATAAAATACAACTTATTTTTACAAATTGTTGTTCGCTTACTTTTTTTTTGCAATTTTTCAGATTGAGAGTAATTTATTTTTAAACTCTAAAATAAAGTTGCTGGATGTTTTTTACTGGAAAGTACGCGAACACACCTAATGTGACATCAAAAAGAGATGATTTTTCGAAAATAAATTGGAGATATGAAAAATTGCTGGAAAATTATGTCGTTGGTTTTGTGTAGTGCAAAATTATTTTAAAGATCGCGAAAATTACGGTAAAAATAATAATTTTGTCCCATTTAAGGCAGTTAAATTCGTCAGTGCAATATTTAATTTAATAGTAACATATGTTATTAAATGTATTAATAAATGTTCTACTTTTACTTCACATTCAATAAATAAAATTATAAAAAAAAGTTCATTAATCTGTAAATATTTGAAACTTTCTATCATATACTAGAGACGGAAAGACAGACTGCCGGACGGACATACTAGTGCAATTTAAAATCAAAAACAAATCATCTCGAAATTTAAATTGATCTGCCAATCATTTTCAACATCATCCTCAGCAGCAGCAGCATCAACAACATCATCTAATCTTCAAAAGGTTTTAACCTCTCAAATTCTTGCTTGTACTACGATTGGGTTGTTGTACACTTCCATCAAGTCCATATAAGAGTATCGTAAATAATTAATCATATATTTTTTGTTTCTTACCTTTATTGTAGTTTATTTTTATATTTCGTTTAAGACAATTTGATTAAGTTTTTTTTTAGATTTTGATGTTTGAAATATTTGGTCGGTTCTCAAGCTTTTATATTGAAATATTAAGTTTTTTCGTGTAATTTTTTAACGCTACTGAAAATTATTTTATTCTTGCTAAACAATAGAAACTTGTTTTATTTTAAATATTTTTGTTAGTTTCCAGTGCAAAAGGGGCTTCTGTTTTCATATAATTTATTTCACTTTATGGTTGCACAGATGGTGGTAATTGAGTTTGGATTTAATAATTATCTATGTTGGATAATGGAATGGAATTTTGGATTAAAAAAAATTTATTTAAAAAATGTTAATTTAATTGCAATAGAGAATGTTGAAAACTGGAACAAAATCCACAAAACTGTCAGCAGCTCCAAATGCTGTGGAATTAGAAATAGTTTATTAATAGTTTAGTTTATAGTTTCTATAAAATATACATATGTAAGGAGTGAGATCGAAAAATTCTTAACACACGTTTTTCATTACATTTTTTAACCCAAGTATTATTTGAATTTTTTTTTGATCAAGTTACCTTTGAAAAACATGTCAGTTATTATGTGTAATGTCAATTATATTAATTTTTTTGTTAATCTGATTAAAATGAGTGACCAGAAAAAAGTGCGTACTGAAATTATTAAATATTTTCAACAAAACCCAACTTGGTCTTACAAAAAGTTGGCCAAGCATACAAAGGTCTGCCGTCAAACTGTTTCCAATGTTATTAAACAGTACCGGGAGAACTTGTCAGTTGATAGAAAACCTGGTTCAGGTAGAAGGAATGGTCCACATGATGTTTCTAAAGCCAAAAAAATAGAACGCATTTTCAAAAGAGCTCCCAACACATCCGGTAGGAAAGCAGCCCGGTTAGCTCAGTGCTCGGACTATTTGGTACGAAAAGTTAAAGCTAATGCAGGTTTAAAAACATACAAGGCTCAAAAAGTTCCTGACAGGAACGCTACTAAAAATTTAGAGGCCAAAAACAGAGCACGGAAATTGAAGTCAAGTTTTATAAAAAAATATTCTTGCTGCATAATGGATGACGAAACGTATGTTCTGGCAGATTTTTCGCAACTTCCAGGTCAAAAATTTTATGTTGCTGATGCTCGAGGGAATGTTGAAGAAAAGTTTAGGACCCAAAAGCAGACAAAATTTCCCAGAAAGTTCTTGGTATGGCAAGCAATATGCAGTTGCGGCAAAAGAAGCCACTCATTTGTTACAACGGGCTCTATAAATACCGAAATTTACATCAAGGAATGTTTACAAAAAAGGCTGCTTCCATTCATAAGACTTCATAATGTGTCCACTTATTTTTGGCCTGACTTGGCATCCTGTCACTATGGCAAACAAGCCCTTGAGTGGTACAAGAACAATAATGTGGTATTTGTACCAAGAGAGGCAAATCCTCCAAACTGCCCGGAGCTAAGGCCAGTGGAGAGATATTGGGCTCTTGTTAAAAGAGAATTGAAGAGTACAAAAAAGGTGTCCAAAAGTGTGGTAGATTTTAAACGGAGATGGACTACATGTTCGAGCAAAGTGACAGAAAGCACTATAAAAACGTTAATGGAAGGGTTTCCGAAAAAGGTTCAAAATTTCATCACTAGTGATTAAAACTATAAAAATAATTTTTTTTGTAAATTGTAATAATAATTTCAATCAAATAAAAAAAAAATTAAAGCTGTAAGTTTAGTGGTTTCTTTTTTATAAACATATATGTATGTTAAGAATTTTTCGATCTCACTCCTTAATTCATTTATGATTTGTATAAATATTTAAGAACAAACATATCGTGAATTCCTCCTATACAAGTTTTTGACCTTGGGTCTTCCTATTTTTCTAGTCCTTTAAATATTTCCATTTTTATTTTTTTTAAATTTGTAAAGCGTGTTGCAAACCAAAATTCACGATGTTAATTGTAAATAAAACAAAACGTTTTCAAAGAATTATCTTAATATATTTTATAATGATAAAAGAATTTATGACAATAATATCGGCGCGCCGAATGGACGACGTTTGAAATGGCCAGTAGGCTTCAGCTCTTGAGTCAATTGAATCTTGTAAGCGAGTAAATTCCAATCTTTATTCAAAATTCGCATCAGTAATGTTCGTGACGTTTTCAATAAGATGAATTTGAAAGAAAATTATGTCGTCTTTTGGCTACATAATTACAAAACTGCATTCAAGAAGCAAATACAATTTTAAGATGAACTTTTGGAAATGTCTGTAAAATTTAAAATATTTTAAAAAAATCTTAAAAAATTAAATTAACTAAACAACCAAATTAAAATGTTCATGTGACGAGGAGTCCTACTATTTTTAATCTATACAAAAAACAATTATTTGAAAAAATTTATTTTTTGAATTCGAAAACTTTGGTTGGTATATTTGAAAGTTTTTCCACTTAATACCAGGTATGAAAACAAACAAAACATTTCGCAAACGTTTGCAAAATGTACAAAACAAATCAAAATTTTTATATTGTATTCAGCGTTGCCGCTTTTCAATTTTTTTTAATTTTTTGGTAGGAAATACAATTAATATTATTAAAATTTATAGTTTTTAAATTTAAAGATAACATATAAAAAACATGTGTGAAATAAAATTGTTGGAAACCCTGATTATTGAACTTAACGCCGCGGCCGTTAAATGTATAACATCTTTGCATTTATATGAAAAACATCAAAATCATAGTGTCAGTGCAAATTAAATATAAACAAACACTTGTATTTCTTAAACAAAAATCCGCAAAACAGTTATATTGTTTTACAATTTTATTTAATAGTTAAAATATGTAGTATTTTTAGATATCTTTCAAAAACTCCAAGACTGGCAATTGATGCTGATGGAGAAAACCAAACATCAAACGGCAATGATAGAAAATAAATATGAATAAAATATCTATAATTTTACTTTTTTATAGTGAATAAAATTGCAAAACGAAGCGGAAATTTAGGAGTGAGTGGATTCAACTTTTTAATTGGTTGCAGGAGAAAGATGGAAGCTGTTTTTGCATTGTTTCAAAACAATCTTAAATCACTGCTCCCACATAAATAATGAAATTTGCTTCGGCTAAGTGATATATCTTTAGATATTAATGCTCGCATAAATTTTGTTCGGGAAAATGTAAGCACACTTAAAGATGGATTCAATGAACTCTGTTATAGTGACTTATGTAATTTTATTTTTAATATAATTTCACTTCCAAATAGTTCTGCTGCTGCAGAACGAAAACATAATTTATGACAAACACTAATATAATAGCCATAGAGAATAGACATAGAGCGGAAATTCTCCTGTCAAAGACCTAACTCAGTTGTCAGAAACCTATGTGGTGAGAATGTATTAGTAGCAAAAGCTATGTGAAAACAAAAACAACACCCGTATGTGTAATTATTTTGAGTAATTGTTTTGTTTGATTTTTTTTCTAGTTTCCGCTCTATGTTTCTCTATGATAATAGCAACTTAACGAGATATATAAAAATCGATTAATTATTTTCGAATTTATTAACAATTAAGTGAATTCGCTCATTTTCACAAAATTTTACTTTTTTGTTTGATATATGTACAATGTACATAAAACTGAGTAGGTAACGGTTCTTCTTTCGATTGACTGAATTTTGAAAAAAAAAAAATATTTTTTATGTAAAAATATGCAATTTTTTTGTTTTATAAAAATCATGAAAAATCGAAATCGGCAGAAATTGTTCAGATTTATTGCATTATGACAAACCCACATGTAATAGCAACAAAATGATTTTGTTGCCCTGTGTAATCAAATGATTATATTTATTTAAAATTAAATTTTTGGTAGGATAGGACAGAATTTGGTAGGTTTTAGAGTGTATGTTGGTAGGAAAACTATTTTCTTTGTGGCAACGCTGATTGTATTGTACATGAGCAAAAACAAAACAAAAACTTTTCAAGTGACAAAGAGAGAAAACGAAACGATTTCACTCATCTTCATTATTTAATTTACCGTTACAATCGTACATTTGAGTACAAAACAGATAGAGAAACTTATTTTTTATTTGTTTTTTATTGTACTGTGTTCTCTATTATAATGAGTAAATCAATTACCAAACGTTTGTTAAACGGTTTTTATCAGAATGTTTCAATATTGTTCTTACTCGTTTCTTTTATAGCTGCGTACGTTTATATTAATGTACAGTTTGCGCTCATGAGCAAAAACAATACAAAACAAAATGGGACAATCATTATCATTGTTTTTGTTTGATTTTTGTATTATTCACTGCAAAGAACAAAACGATAGCAAACGTTTCGATTTGTTTATTTCCGTACTCTGATTAATACAATTGTCATGGACATATTTATGTGAATCTAGCTTTTCTACACTTTTATCAATCAAAACAAACAATCGATCACTTATAGACTCAGATGTGCTTTATTTGCAAATTCTCCCAACATTAGGTCGGATTCACAAAATCTTTCTAATCTCTTCTCCTCTATCTTCAACAAACTTATGACTTGAAAGCAAAATTAATATTGGGAAAATTCAAATTAATATTGAGAAAATACAAATTGAAATTCAGAATACCAATAGTCCGTGACTTTTTGAATTTCCCGCCTCGTAACTGCTTCTGTCAACATGCAGCCATCATTTGACTCCTGTCAAAATTTAAATAAGCTGCTTAATTTAGTTTATGTTGGACAGCCTCGTGACTTGAGGAAAAAATTGGCAAAAGTCTGCTCATTATGCAATATGTTTAACTTAGGACTTGAATCAATGAAAATAAAAGGTACGGAATAAAATATTTGTTATTTAGCTGGCGAAATATTTGAAGAATCGCAATTAATAATCAAAATATTAACTTAGATTAGAGTGGAGTTGAATGTGATGGAGAATGTGATTTTAAAACGGTCGTCGAAAGTGATATTGAGTGACTACACTCTAGATTACTTAAGACAGGGTCACACATGACAAATATTTGACGAAAAAGACGTAACCACTAAATAAAATACATTTGAATTCTTTTATTTATTTGAAAAACTTATTTTACTTAGGATGATTCAAAACAAAAAATTTAGTTTTATTTTATTTGATGCTGTTTGATCTTACAAAACTCTTATGAGAGTAAACACGTCAAACAAATTTGTGCTAAAAAAAAGTGGTTACGCTTTTTTGAGCAAATATTTGCCGTGTGTGACCCTACCTTTAGAGACACTTAAGTAACAATTGTTTTCACGCTAGATTACATGGGATGTATCATGTAACCAATAGATTTCTTTCTGCACTATAAACGTGTCAAATGATCCAAAATAAATAAATTGGTATTAGCCATGTGATCCGACATTAGTGACAATTATTGTCTGTAACTTTAATACTTTGATGTCTTAAATCAATTCGATGGAAACGACAATACAATGGAGGTTTAATGGAGGCTGTTTTTAACAAAATGTCGAAGTTTGGCACAAGTGTCTTAGGCGAAAAGTTATGTAGGACTAACAATATACAATTGTACTTTTCTGGATTTAATTATAGAGTTGAAGTTCAATTACACCAACCTTTTCATTTACAAATAAATAGAATTTTATATACATATGTACAGAAATATAGAGTAAATATCTTAATAACATTATTTGTATCTTAATGATCTTACGAATGTTTCAATGCATAAGTATTACATTATCTTTCCATTTTCCAAACTACAACAACTGTCTCTCTGTCATTCAAGGCTAAGAAATGATAACTCTATTAAACGTTTTGTCAAGCTGTGCTCTTAATGGTCGAATCAACATGACACCAGCAGGACATCAGAAAAATATCAAAATATAAAGGAAGGGGCAAAAACAGCGCATGTTTAGAAACATTTTGGTTTGTACGCAACTCTGCCAAACAAATAAACAACAGCAGAAGCTGCAACTGCTACATGCAACTTATCTAGGAGTATGTATGAATATGCATGCATCAATATATGTTTGTATTATGTACTCCTACACTTGGCACATTTCGACATTATGTTGATCATTTGTTTGCTTTACGATTGACATGTCAAATGATAATAATTTTTAGCGACTTGGCGATGAATAGAAGAATTGACGAAACTCGAGGTCATTTAGATCATTAAAGAAAATTATAGGTTTTGTTTGTAGAGACAATGCAGGAAAATAGAATGTATTGAAGGTCAGCTTAAAGAAAGGCAACTGATAAAATAGAGACAAAACAGACACCACCCATTGAAAAATAAATATCATAACAATGATGATGATGTCTTCATAACATTCTTTTCCTCTTTTTTTCGCTCTCTTTCAGTCATCATTTTGAAATTAATGTCATTCTTGTATTTGTCAATATGTCAACACAATTGATTATAATCGATTTTGAATGCCTTGCAGGTTGCAACAAAACAAAAAACTTGCAGAAGTAGTAACAACTGTTTGGGTTTCAGATTGAGCTTCCATATGGCTTTAGAAAATAACGTTTTACTACTATTTATTTACAATATGTAGCTACATTTTGTTGCATAAAAAAATTGTTATTAGAAATTTCATGCTTTTTTTCTTCCAGCAGGGGTCAGATCATTTTAAGGTGGGACTAAAAGAGATAAAGTTAAAGTGGAAAAAACTTTTCTCTTTTACTCTTTAAGACAAATACATACATATATATCTATATATACAACATAAATTACTGTTAATTATTGTTGTTTTCATTACATATTGTTGTTCTCCATTTATGATTAATTATTTTTGTTTTAATAATCTTGTTTCTCTTCATTTCAAACAACAATGAAAGAAACCTTTAACAATTTCTAGCTCAGCATGTTCCCCTTCAATAAAAACTCTAGTTTTTATTGGGTGAGAGATAAGTGGAATTCTTGGGATAGATAATTTTTAATATTAATAAGATAGTATGTATTCAAAAGTAAAACCCTATACTCAGTTTGTGCATTTTGGTGACCGATTTTTTTTTTTATGGGACCCCAAATTTTCTAAAAATCAGTGGGGCCTCTAAAAAAGGTGTCATCAATTTTTGGTTAACAGCTAATTCAGACTTTGTGATACGGCTTAACTTTATATGGTTGTTGAAATTTTTTTCCAAAAAATAGCTTTTTCGTGCACTTTTATTGAAAAAATATAGGAAGAAAATTTTTTTTTTACTTTTTTTAGAATAACTTCCAGGGTCTCCTAATTTTTCACTAATAATATTTTGCAAAGTTGTAGCTACGGTAAATCTGAATAACTCTTGTGAACATATCAATGCAATCCGAACATATCTAGGCATTCTAAATAGCTGTCAAAAATCACTTTATAGCTTAAAAATTTTAGTTTTTTACTATTTTTTGACTCTAAAACAAAAATTTTTTGTTAAAAATTTATGTTCGAGTGTATACTTCTCTATTGTGCTGGAATAACGAAGAATGGGCAAATCAAAGACTTTTAAATATTCATTTGCATTTAGCAGAAATTCGGGAACGAAATCTCTTTTGTGACGGGATCAATTGGAATTTTTCCATTTTCGATTTCCAACAATCGTTTTGTGAATGTTTCGGCTGAAGGGAATAGCGTTCGGCTTCTTTTAATTCATTTCCAGTGAAATAAATTTAAAGGAACTTCGGATCATCATTGGCAAGCGGGAGCAACGATCTAATTCTGTGGTACATTTGGTCGGCATGAAGCCGACGCACAGTGCTTTGTTTTCATATAGGCAATGGACAAAAATAGAAGGAGTTATTGCAGACGAATAAAAATTAGTGGAATATTACCTTTTGGTAAGATTAAGAAAAAATATAATTCTTGAAAAAATCCGTGAAAGGACACGGGTACCTCCCATATATCCTGAACATATAATTTTGAATAAAATTCACAGTTATACTCCTAACATTTTAAAATTTGGTTATAGTCATTTTAATAAAGTTATTGTTGTTTGTGAAAATTTTTATTACAATCGCACCACGGATTCGGGTGGCTGCCATACATCCTTTTCCTTAAAAAACCTATAAACCTGTATAAAATTATTAATTTTCAGAAATTATTGTTCTCTTATAATATTAGATGCAAAGTTATGAAAATTTTATCGGAAGGATATTCATAATTCCAAGACATCAAGATTTCATTATCCTGCATAACATCTAATTTTTTTTTTTTAAATTTGTAAAAATCGTTTCTTATTTTGGAACCAATTTGGTTATAATCATTTTAATAAAGTCATTGTTGTTTGTGAAAATTTGTATTACAATCGCAGCAAGGATTCGGGTGGCTGCCATACATATTTTTCCTTAAAAAACCTATAAACCTGAATAAAATTATTTATTTTCAGAAATTATTGTTCTCTTATAATATCAGCTTAATTTAGTTATTAACATTTCAATTCTAGCAAGGATTTACATAACTGTCATATATCCTTTTTTAAAAAAAATACTTAAATATTTTATATATTTTCTAAATTCGGAAGGACGGATGGACGGACATTTTCAAATGTTGATAGCCTTATGGTTCAGCTGTAATATTAGAAACTGGATGTTGGATTATACATTAAGTGTTCATAATATCATCAGAAGCTCATATTAATATCTCAATATAAGGATATGTAGGTTATATTCAATTATTGAGTTACTTACATTTACGGGTGCCATCAAAAACAAATTTTTTTTAAAGTTCTAGTCAAAACGGACAAATAATGATTTCACATTATAATAAATAAGAGATAGGCATTAGATAAAATTAAAGAAAAATTAAAATTGATTAACATGTTTTTTTTTCAAAATTTAATCAAACTTTGGTTTTTTTTTTGACTTCAGCAAAAAAACATACAACATCAAGAACCAAATAAAGACCTATTAATGCACTTTATGCCATTAAACTACTTTTGTTAAATAATGCAATATTTCTTAGTTATTTAAAAGAAAAAACGGTATTATTTTATAAAAATTCAAAAATCTGGAGCTATTTCCCCAAACCATCAAATTGAAAATTTTCGAAATGGTAATTTATACATTTAAACAAAAACAAAATTTTAATAGTTTTCATACGAAAGGACAACACATGATTACATTTTCTTATAGATAATACTTATGGCTATTCTATAGTAAAACATAATCGAAATAGATTAACACGTATTTTACTAATATTCCAACAAAGTTTTAGAATTTCAGGCTTACAATAAAAAAAATGTTAATTATTAAAAATTGCGCAGATTAAACTGTTAAACCTTTTTTGACAAAAACAGTAATTTTCCATAATTCCACATTCATATTCTTTCATTTGCAGCCAATATCGAGTTTATATCTTTTAAAACGAACTTTTAACAATGATTTTAGTTAACCTTAAAAAAAATATATTTTTCTCCATAAAATTTATGTTGAAAATGTACTAACTTTAGCGACCTCTAGTGACTACAAACAGAGATATTAATAAAAAAGTATTTTTTACACGAATGAGATATTTAGTTGTCTATTGAAAAATATAAATTTCGTTAACATCAAAGACATGATCTTGTTTTTGATTTTTGTCCATTGAACAAAGCACTGTGCGACGTCATTTGAAAGCATGAGCTGCACTTTTGGATATTTTGAAAGAAGTGCTTTGAAATAGGATTGGCGACGGAAATGTTATTTAGAAGCTGCTCAGGCCGCTTAATAACTAATTGATGGCAGAATAACTTTACCGTTCGAACAGCACATTCCCGGGGAATCCTTAGGGAACTTCAAAACGCTACAATATAAGCAATGTTTGTTCATTGTGCTAATCAGTACGTCCTTGTGATTCCTGTAGTCATCATTGGCTTCTAGTCTTTCAATAGGCTGCAGTTAGTGGTGTTTAGATTCTCCTCAGCGAATGAATACATAACATCGTTTAAAATGGATCTGTAGCCAATTCGAATCACAGTAATAAGAGTTTATTCCTGCCTGGTTTTCCTGCGGCTATTCGAAATTTCCAATTTTAGATTATTGATAACCTCACGAGGAGTCATTATGTCCTGGACTAGTATTACGAGGTCTTCCCTCCAAATGTTAAATTTCTACAGTACCTGTCTTATTTATAATTTTTTAATCTACTGATTTATTAATTGAATATTTATCACAGATAGTTTTTTGTTAAGAGTCCATCACTAATCGTTTATTATTTTGGTTTTTAAATTGTCGCAAATCTTGACTCTTAGTATTCCCGGTAAATAAGATGACAATTATTTACTTGTAAATATGTATATCCTTTGTGTTTAGTTTTACATATTTTTTATTTAATTGGACCGTTTTTGAAGATTACGTTATCAAGTTATTGACCGGGAATTCTTGTGTTTGATATTGTCGGAAAGGCAATTAAATGTACTGTGATATTACAAATCATTGCAATACCATGTTCTGGGAATAATTTTAATAGGTTAAAATTCATTTATGATCGGGGGGCATATAAAACTGTATTCCATTGGAGATTATTTGGTTTCGGATTTTCGAACATACAAGGTATCAGAAAATGCTATAAATTTTGCGATTGGCCCCTAAGGTCAGTTCTGTTTTGACATTTGTGTAGTAAACACATGCGAAATACATGTTAATTAACAATGTTACGCTACACTGCTCCAGAACGCGGAATATTGCTGACTATTTATTTGACCAATAATTGGTCGGTGACTTTGGCACAACGTGAATTTCGTCGCAGATTTCCTGGCCGTCCAACGCGTACGTAAATAAGCAAAATTTATGCTTCTGGGGCACTGAAAATCCGCGTGTAACCCACGAAGAGCCATTACACCCGCTCAAAGTCACTGTATGGTGTGCTGTTTTCGCTGGAGGAGTCATCGGACCTTTTCTCTTCGAAGACGCCGCGGGCCAAACAGTTACTGTGAATGGTGAGCGCTACAGAGCAATGATCAACGAGTTCTTTTTGCCGCAACTTGATGAATTGGGATTGGAAAACATGTGCCAAACACAGCCAGAAAACGTCGGAAGTTTACTTTTGCGCCACCTTGTACATATAAGCCTAATCGAAAAATGTCGATATAAAATGTGTTAAATTTAAAAACGACATGTGAAGGACCCATATTAGGTTAGGTTACATGGGCAGCCACTCATCATGCAGCTCATTTGGGTCCATTTAAAACGGATCACTTTGTGATACCCAAGAAGTAAACAGCAGGATATTTATACTTCATCCGTTGTTTTAGAGGTGAACCAACCAGATTCTCTGATTATGGAATGAATGCGTCTCAGATTCAACTTTGATAACTTATATAAATACGTGAGGAAGGGGGTTCCAAGAATACGTTCCCACAAGTTGGTCAGAGCCGGGCATTGACATAATAGCGACACAGAATCCTTCTCTTTTTCGTTTCGACAGATTCTACAGTAATCGTTAAACCGTAGGCCCATTTTACTTACTGTAATAAAAGAAACATTTAGCCTTATTTGTTCACGATGAAATTCTACAGGTAGATTCGTTCTTCCGGCATCGTATTAGGGCCAGGTCGAACTCGCAATAACACAGGTGGATTCATTAATCCACCTGTTCTGTCTCAAATAGTTTCTGATGTACAACCATCATACATTTAGCAAGGGAAATACCAGAAAAGCCTCCTCAGTTCCTTTTGGCCAATTCGTATGCTATCTTAAAAATGTTTAGTATATTTTAGTGAAGCCTCTATTAGTATATTTTAGACATTTTCTATTTTAAGACTTTCCTGTTGAGATTTCCAAACAAATATAAAAACATTTGGTCAATTCACAATATTATGACAATATGCCATGAAACTTTTTTCAAGGAAGCAAGATTAATAGCGATTATTCGGCCAAAATAATACGATAAATCTAAATTTGCTCAATTTTTAAATTTAAAATCGATTATATTTTGGACTCGTATAATAAGATATTGCTTTGAAACTTTTTTCATATGACTTTTGTTTAATTAACAGGAAACTTTTGAATGAAATCGGTTATAAATTGTGTTCGGGTATCAATAACTATAAGAGATCAAATGCAAGCATGTTTTTAAACGCCTTTAAGAATAAATTAAAATCTTTGGACGGACCACATAAAATACGCAACCGTTTTAGTATTTTGCATATCTGAGGTGACCTACAGCTCCACTACTGAGGATCTGTGAGGTCCCTCGTTAAAAATAAAACTAAAATACTCCTCTGCTACGCCTATGTCAGATTTTATATCAATTGAGTCAGCCGGTTAATAATGGCAAATTTATTTCCAAAATAGACGGAAATATAAGGTGTAAACGGTAACATTTTGGACAAGGATTAACCCATTATTAAAAATAAAAACAAGACAATAAACTATGTAATTTTTACCTACCCAATGCCACTTGATTGTAAATACAATTAAGTTTGCTTTTCTTTTACTATCAATAATTTACAATTTTTTAACAATTTTCATATCTTTTTTTAACCCCACTTGGTCCCTATTTCGTATTTGTTACTAGATCTGTTTACATCTCTTACACACACTTGAACACTATTATATTCCCTTTATTTTGTTGGCGTTGCCTTCATATCGTAGAACGCCCGCTTAGCGTGACGTTTTCAATTGTTTATTATGGCGCTCAACAGTTACGGTTCTATGCCTCTGCATATTGTTAACTAAATAATGAAGTTTGATATTTTTCGTAGTTTATGTATTCCAACAATAAAAATAACTGCAATAACAACAATATACATTAGGGTGGTGCTTATTTTACAATAAAAACCAAATGCTGAAAATTTAAGCAAAATCGGATAATAAACATTATATTTGAAGTTCAAATTTTAAAAAAAAATTTTAAAACAAATTAAAAATAATTTTTGTATTTGATTTACCCATAAATGTTTAAATATAAAATATCAAAATTTCCATGAAAATCATAAATCAAATTTTTCCAAAAAATTTTCAGCGAAATTTAAAAAAAAATTAAAAAAAAACGTCTTCGAGGGACCTTGTACATCAAAAAACAAAAGGTAGAAAATAAGGTCCACCCTAATGTACATATATATGTTCACAAAAAGCAATTAAATAAATAGTGGTGGCAACATTGAAAACAATATAATTTGTTAAACAATTAAAGTACGAATGAAGCTATTATGCATAATGATATAGTAAAAGGTGTAATATTGTATGTACGTGTGTAGTTTTCTTTATCCAAGTACATTATTCTATTTTAGAGTGTAATATAAATTGCTATGTACTCTTTTAAATTAATAGAAATCACGAGCTTTAATCCCACATCAACACATCTAAATAGTAGGTTAAATAAGTAATTACCATGAGATCACTAAAGTAACTAGTTACATGTAACGACTATAATAACACTGTCCAACAAATTGAGACTTTTTGATAGGAACAGAACACGGACCCTATAATTCTGAAAGGTTAAGTAGATAATTTTTGTAGAACAAACCTATAGTCCAGCTGGTCTGAAGTTTTTTTACAGTGAGTCAAAGTTTTTATTTTTTGATCGAAGGAAGAATTCTTATTGTCAGAATTATATCTTAACCATCTATCTCCTCTCTTTAGGGGCCATATTTAAAAAACCTAAAAAAGATCTAGCAAAATTAAACAAAATAAATAAACCTAAATATCTCTTGAACTAAAAGAGATAACATACATATGTATGCATGTTTTTAAGGACTATTTATATTTTAAATTTCCGCTCATTCGGATCATGCTTGGATTTTTGGCGATTTTTTTTAAAAATGTAAGACCCGAGGTGACGTGTAATTTTGCTAATTAAGTATAAAAAGCTTTATTAACAACATTTGTAGCTTTATTGACCACCACTGAAATTTTTGCTCGAAAAAGGGTCAAATTGACCCCCAAAGAGAGGAGATAGATGGTTAAGATCTTCCACAAAAATTATCCCATAAAATTCCACAAATGACCCACTGTAAAAAAAAATCCAGCCCAGGACTATAAGTTTGATCTTCGAAAATTATCTGTTCAACGTGGCTTTTCAGAATTCTCATCTCATCTTTTGAGGCCAAGATCGCAATCAAGCCAATATCGGATACTCTGTTCCAAAGCGATCGAAACAAATAGCAGTCGGACGGGGCAAGATCTAGCTATAAAGCGGACTCTAAGGCCGATCGTTGTCATGATGGAGTATTACGGTTTCATATGTGATGTTCTGGTCAGATTTCAGTAGCTCATAATAGATAGGACCCTTTTGACAATACAGAGAATTACGTTAGCGCCATTGATGTTTGTCTTTGTTTTGTTGGCTGGCGAATCCATTTTTCATCGCAAGTAAAGACTCGGTGCAAAAATGAATTTCTTTTATAGCGTTCAGTCATCATTTCGGATATGCAAAATCGTCTTTCTATGTACCAAATTTCTCTGCTTTTGGATGAATCCTAGTGCTCGCAAACATTTTGAAATTGCTGCTTGTTGAGTAATATGAAGTAATTCATGGAGTAATGCCTCCAATTCTTGGTCTTCAAACTTTTTTGGCTGGCCTGGTAGATTTTTGTCTTCCGTGTCAAAATCACCACATCTGAACCCCACAAACCATCTTTCGCACATTGAGACCAATAGAACACATTCACCATAAGCTTTGGTAAGCAATCGGTGTGCTTCAGCCGCTCTTTTTTTCAAATTAAAGAACTAAAGCAAAACTTTCCGCATATGACGCTTTGTTGGCACAAAATTCAACATTTTCAAAGCAAAAAAAACTTTGATGTTTACACAAATGACAGATATGTACCCTTATTCATGCTGTATTTTTATACCCTTCAGCTTCGTGAGAAGGGTATATATAAGTTTGTCATTCCGTTTGTAATTTCTACATTTTTCATTTCCGACCCTATAAAGTATATATATTCTGGATCCTTATAGATAGCGGAGTCGATTAAGCCATGTCCGTCTGTCTGTCTGTCTGTCTGTCTGTCCGTCTGTCTGTCTGTCTGTTGAAATCAATTTTCTGAAGGCCCCAGATATCTCCGGGATCCAAATCTTCAACAATTCTGTCAGACATACTTTCGAGAATTTTGCTATTTAAAATCAGCAAAATCCGTCCATAAATAACGGAGATATGAGCAAAAATCCGAGACAACCTCTGAAAATTTCATCAAAAAACACAATGTATTGCATGCTTTGACAAAAAAACAACAAAACGTATGGTTGAATGTGCAAGCTTTGGGTATTTTGTTTTTTTTTGTGTTTTGTTTCTTTTGGCGTTGTTGTTGCTTTTTATACAACTAAACGTTTGTTTGGTTGTGTGTTGGTTTTTTTGACAAAAAAACAACAAAACGTATGGTTGAATGTGCAAGCTTTGCGTATTTTGTTTTTTTGTGTGTTTTGTTTCTTTTGGCGTTGTTGTTGTTTTTAATACAACTAAACTTTTGTTTGGTTGTGTGTTGGTTTTTTTGACAAAAAATCAACAAATCGTATGTTTGAATGTGCATGCTTTGCGTATTTTGTTTTTCTTTTGTGTTTTGTTTCTTTTGGCGTTGTTGTCGTTTTTTATACAATTAAACGTATGTTTGGATGTGTGTTGCTCTCATTGCCTTGCGTATTTTGTTTTTGTTTTTTCTTTTGGTGTTCTGTTCGTTTGTTGTTTTTTGTGTTCTTGATAAATTTAGGATGCTGTACGCTGAAAGTGGGCAATGTACATACATATATACTAATTATAAAAAATAATAATGCATCCACAACAAAGGTGAAGGGTATATAAGATTCGGCATAGCCGAATATAGCACTCTTACTTGTTTTTCTTGAGTTTATTTAAATTTATATACATAAATCGAATTAGGATCGAATTAAATTTTAAACAAGAAATACTGGGGGCGTCTAAATTCAGATCCTACTACCAAAAAACATGTCTAAATGACAAGATACCACTTTGGTAATGTTTCAATAATAACAGCCAAAATACGTATAATGACGATAAATGGAATTAAAAGAAGGTATAAATTACACCAGAATGTGGCCCAAATTGGCCAAACAAGTTTCTTATCGTTTAACAGTAGTCCCTTAAATCAATGGCTAAATTCCAGCAAAAACTTATACAAATCCATTTCAAAATAAAAAATGTATTAAGTTATTAAATTTATCTTCAATTCCAATCAACTACAAAAAGGCTTAAGTAAATTTGTTCAGTTCATTTTGTATATGGTTCAAAACAAAACCAAACTGAATGAAGGAAAGAACATTTTAATTCAATTTGTATTAGATTTGAATTAATAAAAATTTAATCATTCACAGGTTAAATGAATTCTGTTATTAATTTCATGTGAATTAATTCAACGATAAATTCAATTTAAATAAAAGCTTTTGAATGAAGCTTAAGACTTAGATGTTGGAAATGGATTTATGTAATGAAACTTTCATTATGAAAGGCTGACATTTTTAAATTATGAATTAAGATTTTGGTGAATTAAGCTTAAATTGAACTAATTAATTCGAAACTCTGATATATAATCATTATAACACTAAGTTTTTATATAATTGCTATAATATTCCTAATTTAAATTATCATTATATATTTCGGGAATATCCGGGTACCCGGGAACAAATACAAAATTTTGCCGTTTCCCGGGAATCAAAAAAGGCCTAGTAATTAAAAACCCTAATCATATCTTACTAAATTGATTATAAATAACGAATCACTAACATATTTCTAGAGAATTTTAGGAGTATAGTAAAATTAATTAATTGATTTATTCGATATTATGTATTGACGATGTATCCTAGTAGGGTACCTCAGTCATGCAAAATGTTTATATGCATGCGAATTTTTTGTGGTTTGTCTAAAAAAATTCAAATTTAAAAATGTTTTCTTTTTGGAGCATAATTTAATTTCACTGTCCAACACCATTTCACTGTCTAACAGCAGAATAGCGACCCTATAATTCTGAAAAGGCATATTGAGTAGATAATTTTTGTAGAATAAACTTATAGTCCAGCTGGTCTGAATTGTTTTTACAGCGGGTCAAAGTTTTAATTTTTTGATCGAAGGGAGCATTATACAAACTGAAAAAATGTTGTAAGTTAATATCTGAGAGAATTCTTATGGTCAGAGTTATATTGTGGAATTTTATGGCTGTTTTTTTTTCTAGAAAATCAAAAAAAATCCTTTCAAAAAGGACATTTAAGGATTAAAATATTCTACGAAAATTTTTGCCGGAAAATTTCAGTGGCGGTTACCAAAGATACCAAAGTTTTAAGTAAAGCTCTTCACGCAAAATTACACATCACCTTGGGTCTCACATTCTTTAAAAAAATCACCAAAAATCTATTTATGATCCGAATGAGCTAATATTTAAAATATAAATAGTCCTAAAGAAGATCTACAAAAACATTCATTCACTTGTAGGTTATCACTTTTAGGTCAAGAGTTATTTTAGAATATTATACACAAAAATGTTTCCAATTGTAAATAGGGGTTCTTTACAGACCCTTCCCAATTTAACCCATTTTATTTCGGATTTAGCCTATCTGATTTAAAATCCCGAATGTGTGGGATTTTTTAATATTATTTGGGAATTATGGGGTTTCTATAAAGTATTATAATATATATAACTAATTAATCTCTGCGTAGTTAGATAGCGAATAAAATGTTTGATTGTTTTTCATACAAAAATCAGTCCCTTAAACGTTTTACATATATCATTAATAAGAGAATAATAAATGTATTCTAATTTAAAAAAAGGATACCTGCTCGCTCATAAGTTTTCTTATATATAAATATAACCTTCTTCTATAAAAAACAGTCTATTTACTTTACATCATGTTCCACAATCTTCTTTCCAAATCACATGTAATTCTCATCACAAAACATAATAAAATTTTCGAAAATAAACAGCAAATGCATGCAAACTATTTGGCATTACCTTCGTTAGTCAATATTACTCTACAAGGAGTAATGAACGACATTGCCCGACATTCTTAGGCAACATTTTCGATATGCGTTACAAAAATAGTTTACCGTGACTTCCAAAATGAAACGATGCAGTACGTTGAAAACAACGTCCTTCTCGAAGGCAACACAACAAGAGTCATAAAAATTAACAACTATGTTGTAGTACTTACATGTGTTCATATAAATAAATATAGTAAGTAGTATATTCGAATAATAACTGTCGTTATATGTATTTACGTATGTAAGTACAGGGTATTAGATTTGTATTTCATGTTTAAAATGCATGTTCTTGTGATTGTTGTCAGCGAAATTCATTAAAATATGACGACTGACTAGAAATATCAAGGAAATCATGCAAAGACAACAATATTGGTTAGGGGAATTATTTGTTTTCTATAAATTAATTGTCTTAATAAAGTATTAAGATTCTAAAATCAATGGTACTAAGGACTTCACAAAAGTCCCAATTAATTCATTACATATTTTAAAAACTTTAAGTTTTCATTTTTATCAGGATATACAAGCATTCTTTCAATATCGTCAGACTGATATTGTCCAGGCTTAACCGCAGAGCTAAGTATCTTGACACAATTTGAGACTAAGACGAATTTTAAATAGAATTTCATATCATAACTTACTATTAATTAAGTTATTTATATACAACTAGCGGACGCGGCGAATTTCGCCTCGCCCCAATTTTAAGCCTTCAGACAATAATACAACATTTCGCATTTTCCGCAATTTTCCATGATTTACACTAAGAACTTTCTATTGTTTGATTTTTTTTTTAAATTTTTTTTTAAATTTAATTCTATTTAATGATTTTCAAAGAGTACATTTCATTATTAATATAACCTCGCGAAGCCAGTACGGCTTGTCTGCAGGTAAGGGTAATACTAAAATGTTGAATTCAATGGTGCTCGTGTTTTCGAGATATACCGTTATTTCAAAAATGGAGGAGGTTGCATAACATATATTCGCGTAACTGAAAAAATGTTTAGTTTATGGAATAAACTAAAAAAACGAAATTCCGCAGTAAAATTACCTTTGAGTAAGGCTTAACATGTTTTTTATCTTCGCAATCGTTTTAAAAATATATATTTTATGGCTGCAAAAATTCGAAATTTTCTTAAAAAAATTATTTTTGTTTGCCAAAAAAAATTATATTTCTAAAACAACTGAGCAGATTAAAAAAACATTTTAGACGTACTTAAAGGTAATTCTATTGCGAAATTTCGGATTTTTTAGTTTATTCCATAAACTAAACCGTTTTTGAGTTACGCGAATATATGTTATGCAACCGCCTCCATTTTCGAAATAACGGTATATCTCAATAATACGAGCTACCCTAAAAAAACACCACTGACTTCAGCGTACCAGTAGCCCGTTTCTGTATTTCTCGAAAAACTTTCCGCATGAAACGATTGAATTGCAACAAAAACAGTATAAAATGAAACAAAATATGTTTTTTCTCGCACAAGTGTTTCTGTTTCTTCCAGCAATTATTGGAAGGATGTGAGAAAAAGTGTTTCTGTAACAATATTTTGCGAAAAGTTTCTATCAAGAACTGTCAAAACAAGTCACATTTGAAATTGGTGTGAGAAAAACTAAATTTTAAAAAATATAGATATTTTTAACTTCGTATGTATAAATATGGATCCCAAATCAGCCGAAAATGTAAGTAGCACAGAGTTTGAATAAAATAATTATGTATACACATGTAAGTACACAAAAATGTGTTTCAAAATTATTTTTTAAATTCAGCAGTTATAAGCGCCCCACTATACTTTTTGTTTTATATTTAAACGATGACAATCAATAAAACACAGTTGTTATATTTTGGCATTTTAATTTTTTTTAGCCTTTCACTGTTTTAGTTTTATTATAATTTCTTTCTTTCGTTGACATTTGTCTTGCATTTGACACTTAATTACTGGAAATATTCCAGTAAGAACAGAATCTGTGATTCAAATACAGAAACACTTTTTTCTCGCACATCGAGAAACGATGGAATTTTTTGTTTCACACTTCATGTGAGAAGTTTTCCGATGCGAGAAATACAGAAACGAGCTACAGAATTAATTTAACCCACAGGGTGCCCCGCTTGACAGTTTTTTCAACTAGCACGGTGTAATTAATAATTTCAAAATTTCATACAAAAACTCGATTTTCGATTTTTCCGACTTTTCGAAAATTTTTACAGAAATTGGCCCAGCCATTCTCATTTTATGAATTACTATACATTTTTTACACCATTTTTATATATATGGGGCATTTCATGACAAGTGAACCAACTTTTGAAATCGATGTCTTCCGATCGGGATGAAATTTGCGCCAAGTTTAGTTCTATTGGATAGTAATTCAGACAAGATCAACAAGATCGGTCGAGACCTCTCTGAGTTAGAGGGGGTCAAAATTTTACATTTTGGCCAAGCAGTTGTTTTTTCTTATCCATGTAAATGTGTCCCAAATAGTTTAGATAGCTCTTTTATCAATCTTTCGAAAAAAAATATTAAAAAAAAATTTTTTTTTTACTTTTTTTCCAAAATGGACCCTTCCTTTCTTTTTTTTTTTTTCTTTTTTATAATACAGCTTAGATATTTTCCTTGACGACCTATGTTTTCACTTAGTGGTATGCGAGTTATATATCTATCAAAATAAATATTTTGTAACTCAAAACATAAAATGTTTCACTTTTTTTTTTTGCAAAATCAAAAACTTTGTTGACTTTTTTTCAAAATGTACCCTTTTTTAAATTTATTTTTTTAGCTCAACCAAGCTGAGATATTTTCCTTGAAGACCCTTTTCAGTGTTGCCTTTTTGATGCTTTTCGGGTATTTTATGACGCTTTTTTGGTCTCGTTACCCTTTTATTTTTTCCAAATACCCTTTTTTAAAAAAGGGTATTTTTTGACGCTTTTTCCATATTTTGTGGCGCTTTTGGTGCTTTTTGTTAAAACCATGTGATTTTGTAACAAATCAAACTTATAAAAGACCTGGGGTTAATTATCGCAGTCGAACAAGATCAAATACTTATTCGAACGTGCGTTTTTTAATTTTTGGTTTTCTCATAATTGATATCGAATAAATTGTATAGAAAATTATAATGTTTGCGTTCGAAATTTATTTCGATTATGCGTGGGACAATTTGCCCCTGAGTATTTCATTAAAATCCTTATATGGCCCGGTGATGATGATGATTATTAAAAAGATGTATTTGAAAATAAAATAGTTTTTCTATAAAAAGTTATACTTAATTTGTTTTTTATTGAATTGTTATTTTATTTTAAGGTTTTGTTTACTCCTAAGTAAATAATAAAATAAATAATTTAATTCAAAATTTAAACCTGCTTTTTATATTTAAAGTTTTTTGCTTTTTATCCTTGTTTTGAGTGCCAATTTTATTACCGTTTGTACACGTTTTGAATGTGTTATTTGTACAGCGAAAAAATAAATTTTAAATTTTTTTGTTAAAATTTTCATTTTTTCTCTTGGTGCTTTTTACTCTTTTTTTCGTAATTTTTTTACCCTTTTTACCCGTTTTTACTATACACTTGACGCTTTTCTTCATTTCTAAAAATGGCAACACTGACCCTTTTGGTCGCTTAGTGGCATCCGAGTGGGATATCTATCAAAATAAATATTTTGTAACTCAAGACATAACATTTTTGACTTTTTTTTTGCAAAATCTAACTTTTTTTCAAAATGGGCCCTTTATTTAAAAAATGTTTTTTAGTCAAAAGAAAGCTTAGGTCCATTCCTTTAAAATATTTTTGCTCCCTTAGTGGGATGCGTGTGGAATATCTATCAAAATAAATATTTTGTAACTCAAGAAATACAATTTTTGAAATTTTTTTGCAAAATCGAAATATTTTTCCAATATGGGCCCTTTACATAGACAACAACTAGATAGGTAACTGAGAGCCAAAAACCTAAGTCTGTTGTCAAAAACCTAATTCATGAGAATGTATTGCATGTATTTTGTTATTGTATCACCCGTATATGTGAAAAGAGAGTAATTTTTCAATATATATTTCTCTCTCCTTCCGTTCTATGTATTTATTCTATGGCCCTTTATTTAAATTTTTTTTTTGCTCAAAAGAAAGCTTAGGTCCATTCCTTTACGATATTTTTGGTGGCTTAGTGGGATGCGAGTGCAGCAAGTTCACTTTGAAAACCATCAGGAATATTCGGTGGGATAGATCAAAATTTCATAAATTCTATGTATCAATTCAAAATAAGTAACAAAGTATTGTCGGTCAAGCCCGACCATATAATTTTGTTATTTTTTTTTTTTCATTGACTTCTCTTTTTCCTTCCTTCTGTGTATTTATTCCATGGTACACTGCTAGGTAAAAACAAAAAGATATTTTTCAAAATAAACATTCCACTAACAACGAAATAACTTTTACACCTAAACAATGCAAGGACAAAGTATTGCAAACTTTGTTAAAAGGAGTTAAAGCTGCAATGCAGAAACAAGTACTTAAATAAACACAATTATAAGACATAATAGTAAATTTTAATTACTAAGATTTATTAAAAAAATATCTGCATGCTCTTAGGAGTACATGTGCATTATTTATAATTAAAAATGTGACATGATATCAAAATATAGCTGAACGACAGCGTCTTAAAACAGACACTTCGACATCCGATGACTTTGAGGATTTAACGCCATAGCCATGACTTAGAGTATCTGGCGGTTTGGTCCACTTAACAAAATAGGTTTTATAAACCACAGCCTGTATTTTCGGTTTAGTTTTGCGATATTTGCCACGAAAGGGACGCAGCAACCAATAAAAACTTTCAAAACGCGGGCATTTTCTACGCGGGGGACTATTAATTATTTCCAAATTGCTGTTGTTGTTATTACTGCTGTCTATAAGAGAACCGTAGTTGTGTAAAGATACCTGATATTGTAGGGAAGACTTTAATATAGTACCTGATATGGTTTGTATATCTGGCGGATTATGAGTGTTAACGCATTTATGTATCTCAGTTGCAGGTTTAGATGGACTTGATTGTTTGTTATTTGATTGGATCTGTTGATTACAAGAAGTTTCAAGGGAGTTATTTTTAATGCTTTTACAAATTTTGGTTTTCGTTTGATAAGTCTCTACTTCTTGTTCACTGGCTTGCCAACAGGACCTCATTTTAAGACAGTATAATTTTGAATTTGTCTTCACAGTCTTATTCTCGTTGTCGCTCAACTCTTCAGGTTCTTCATGTATGGGCGCAATTCTGGTTATACAATTTCGATTGCGTCTTAAATAACGACACAATTTCTTTTTGTCTTTTTCCGATTCTTTTAAAAGTTTATCATTGTGCTCCTTTAAGGCTCTGAACTCCTTACGGCGAGCAGCAGCAGCAGTCTCAGCTAAATTATTGTTAGTTGATGTGATTTCTTGCTGGGGCATTTTAACCAATATATAATGATCATTTACCAAACAAATATCCGAGATATTCTTGGGTTTCTCCAACATTTCATTTTGGAAAAATTCATTTACTCTACCATTCTGATAAACTTGGTAGTCTTTAGCTTCACAAACGTCCTCCTCTTCGTGTTCATTTAAGTTGGTTTCCTCAAGTTCTTTAACATTTATATCATCTGTTTCTTGACTTTGTGACTTTTTGTCTTCCGGTTTCACTTCCTCCGCTTCTGTTGCAGCAACAGGTGGCTGTCTTAGCAATTGTTTTGATTTAATTACTTTTTTTGTCACGTGTTCCACTTGACTTTCTATTGTTGTATCTATTGATTTTATTCTATTTTTTAGTGGTTCCTTGTGTGTAAATGTCCTGGCTGATTGCTGTTTTTGTCTATTTGGATTGTGAAATGATTGTTGTAGTTGTTCTGTTGCTATTGACATATTTTTACTCCCAATTCCAAAACAATCTATAATTAAGAAAAAAGAAAAATATAGAAAATAAAAATACAATATTAAAACGCATTAGTGATACACAATTAATAGAGAAAATAGTGATGGGGAATGTACGATTAATATTGTAAGGAGGGGAATAAAGTTTTGTATATAATTGCCCCCACATTACAGATAATCTAGAAAGATAATATACAAAGTTTTCAAACAGCTAATGGTTCAGTCACATAGGGGTTTAGTCAGTTGTTCTTCTAATATAATTTGTCTATAAGGAAATAATTAAAAGAACTACAATTGTTTAATTTAATAAGTATAGAAAAGTAATAAAAATAATAAGTTTATTATATACTATTTTTACCTTTAAAATAAACTTCCAGTTCGGTCATCATTACCCTAAATACCCTTACCAAAACAAGTGGAATAACTGTCATCAATAAATGACCGATTCCAAAGTTTGACTGGAAGGTTACAGACTCTGAGTGATCCTCAAAGAAGACGGTTGTTGTAGTGAATGGTATCACTTTTGAGCTGTTAAGGAATCCGCAAGGGAAGGTCTACTATGCATAGTGGTTTAGAAAATTTGTTTTGGAAATAATTCTGTATCTCGGGAACTATTAGAGATATTGTAACGAAATTTCACATTGTTGGAGCTGAGGTGTTTTCGTTGATTTACCACAAACCTCTTTTTCATATATTGCATGAAAATATGTTACACCAAACTTTATTTTAATTCAGCATGTAGCCAGCTCAGAGCCAGACGTAGTCGAGGCTTCGTAGAGCTTATCAGCCAATAATGAATTAATGCTTTGAGAGTAATAAAATTTAATGTAGTTTTAAGATTTGAATACTTATTGTTAGGCCTAAGGACATAAGGCAGATTCAATAATTAATAAAAAGTAAAAAAAATGTATTGTTTGTAGATCTTCTCAAGGACTAATTGTATTTAAAATTTCTGTTGATTCGGATTATAAATGGGTTTTTGACGATATTTTTAAAAAATTTGAGACCCGAGGCGACCAACTTTTAGGGGCTGCGCACTGGCCCCTATTAGCGCTATGAAGCTGAACAAACGTAAATCAACTCGAAAACACCTCAGTTCAAACCATGTGAAATTTCGTAATAATATCTCTAATAGTTCCCGATATATCGAATCATTTCCAAAAAAAAAAACGTTTCTAAATCACTGTGCATAGTAGACCTTCGCATATACTGACACACAGTGGTATGAGAAAAAAAAAGGAAAATAAATCTGTAACCCTTAGTCCGATTTGAATGAAATTTCATACGCGCAAAGAGGAAGTGTTGTCGAGTTTAAGTTTTGAATTTGGAACTCATGAGCCAACCAGGAGCTGGGCAAGGGGTCCTCAAAGTAGGACACCTCAGGTATGTTCAATTTTTATTTTTGAATTATCCTTCGTTTGTGTTCCGATTTCAAAAAAATTATATATATAGAATCTTCTCATCGAGCACTACATAAAACCTCGTCAAATCAATTATATCTTATAGCTTATGAGCAGGGCAACCAAAAATATGCAATATGATATTTTTTGCTGTGCGTCATATAAACATATGAGTTAGTTATTTATCCGTCTCAGACAATTTTAAGAATTTTGGCATCGATTTGTTAGTGCATATATCATATATCATATTTTTGCATATTTGACTCATAACTGCATATTTTTGTTGCATATTTTCTTTTTTTCATTAGTTTGTTTTCTTAATACAATTTTATTGTTTGTATTGTATTTATTTATTTCTATATTTTACTATTTTGTTAAGGTTCAATGATAATAATAATGATAAAACCCATAATCGACTTATCTTAAATGAATTTTCGTTGATTTAAATGGGCTTAGTTTCACACAATTATTAAAATTGAACAAATTGTAAAAATACGTAAAAAATTAAATATAAATTTCGAAATTGTGTTATTATGGGCAACTTCTTAACAAAATTTTGGATACATTTAAAAAAGGAAACTTAAGGTTGAGACAGATATGGTTGGGTATTTACATTTTACCACTAATATAAAATTAAACAAAACTTCAGAATATTAAGATCCATCGAAAATCTTGCGTTCAAAGCACATTGATAGACGTAACAATGGATGAGAAAGGAAGACAAATAGGAAATGTCATAGTTTTTTGATTCCCAATCATAAAATTCCAACAAAAAGATTTCTTTAATTGTCGCAGTTTTAACTAGATCAAATCACTCTACTATTGTAAGGATTTTTTATAATTCTATTTAAATTTTGGAAGCCGAATTAAAAAAAATCAATTGCAATTTTTACCAACAACTTGCACACGTTCTCCATAGAGTTTTTGAAACATAATTCAAATGATATAAAAGTGATATTTAAAGCTTTATGTAGAATAGAAATATTTCGAGAAATTTATCCGGAACATGGGACACATGGACAAAAACAAAGTTTGAAGTATAAGGCAGTTTAAAAGATGAGACAAATCAACTCTACGGAAATCAATAACAAAGATTTAGCTTGAACATTTAAAACTTAAGAAAACAGTAATTTATTGCTAAATATAATAAAATTAATTGAAACAAACTATTTTCATGTAGTGCAAAAGACAGTACAATCGAAATTTTATTTACTTCTTATATATTTTTTAATAAAACGTTGAAATCAAACAGTAATCAACTATTTTTAAGTGCATATTTTTTATATTTTAAGAGCATATTATTCGTTTATAAGTGCATATTTTATACGCATAAAACACTTTTTTTAGAGCATATTTTTTACCCACCCTACTCCAGTTTTTTGATAACAGTCGGTAGTGCTCGATGAGGAGATTCTATATATATGTAATTTTATTGAAATCGGAACACTAACGAAGAAATAGCATCATTTTTAAAATTGAACATACACGAGGTGTCCTACTTTGGGGACCCCAAAGGACTAAGGGTTTAGAAGTTACAGATTTATTTCCCTCTTTATTTTTCTCATACCACTGTGCGAAGATCGACCTTCGTATATACCGAAGTGGCAACAAAGGCGATACCTTCACCGCAAGTGACGTAAACTCCATGTACTATTGGATAGTAATTCAGACACAATTTTTCAACAAGATCGGTCAAATTAGAGATGGTCAAAATTGACATTTTCGCCATTGGTCTTAGCAAAATGTGTCCCAAATAGTTTAGATAACTATTTCATCAAACTTTTGAAAAAAACTTAAAAAAAAACAAGTAAGAGTGGTATATTTGGCTGTGCCGAATCTTATATACCCTTCACCAAATTATACTTCAAAATTTTAAATATTTTTTTCCAGTTGTTTTTTTCATTTTTTTGAAAAAAATTTTTTTCGATTATTTTAAATTTTTAAATTTTTTTTTTTTTAAATTTAAAAAAACAAATGTTTTGTTTTTTAAAATTTTTTTTTTTTTTGAAAAAAAAAATTCGGCTTAAATTTTTTTTTCCGATTTTGACCCATTGTAGGTCCAACTTACTATGGTCTTATATACGTCGTTGCAAATGTCTTTGAAATATCTATCATTAGATATCCATATTGTCTATATTAATGTCTCAGTAATCCAGATATACGTCAAAAATAGGTCAAAAATCCAGGTTGTCTTGGTTTTTTCCGCATATCTCAGTTATTTGTGGACCGATTTTGCAGATTTTAAATAGCAAATTAAATAGCATGTCTGACAGAATTATTGAAGATTTGGATCCCGAAGATATCTGGGTCTTCAGAAAATTGATTTCAACAGACATACAGACAGACAGACGGACATGGCTTAATCGACTCCGCTATCTATAAGGATCCAGAATATATAGACTTTATCGGAAATGAAAAATGTAGAAATTACAAACGGAATGACAAACTTATATATACCCTTCTCTCGAAGGTGAAGGGTATAATAAAAATTTTTTGTTCTTTTTCTCAAAAAAAAAAAATTCTCTTTTATTCCAAAATGGGCCCTTTTTTACTCAAAAGAAAGCTTAGATCTTTTACTTTAAGAGTTTTTTAGTTTGTCGCTGAGTGTGCAAAAAGGTTTTTGATTTTGCAAAAAAAAAAAAGTAAAAAATTAAATGTATTGAATTACAAAACATTTGTTTTAATAGACCAAAAAGCTCTTCAAGGAAAAAGCCTAAGCTTTCTTTTCAGCCAAAAAAAAGTTTGAAAAAAAGTTTTAGATTTTGCAAAAAAGTCCAAAAATTTTTGTCTTGAGTTTGAGCAAAAAAAAAATGAAAAAAGAGACTATTTTGAAAAAAAATTTAAAATAGTTTTTAGCCAATCCCGAAATCCCGATCCCGAAAATCCCGGGATTTTTCGGGATCGGGATTTCCCGAATCCCGGGATTTGTGAAAAAGAATCCCGAGATTTTTCGGGATTAACAAATCCCGGAATATTATGAGATTTTTGATATTTTAGGAAGATTTTTGAAGCACCCAAAATACCTAGAAAGCTAAATTTCAGCATATTTATAATACTAATCTCGCTTCAAATCCAAACGCAGACAGATTTTTTCATTTGAATCAGGGAGCAGCACGTCTACCTTGCATTGACAGACTTTTACACAATTTACACTTTTACGAAAGTTATGTTCTAGTTATTTTCTGAAGGGGACTATGGGCAAATGTAGCCCGATTTCCGCAATGCCTTACAGGATAATTTCAGAGTACTTACAACTTATTTTGTGCAAAATTTTATAGGGATATTTAGGACTGCTCAAACAGTACTCCGGGGGATAATTGTATGGATGTAGGGAAAATCATGGACCATTTTATTTTAATTCAATGCATTAGTTTTTGATTTGTTATATTTTAACTTAAATATATATATGAAATTAATAGATTTTATTCTTGAATTTGATGTTTTTGACGTTTAACTAAAATCCCGAAGTCCCGAAAAATCCCGAAAAATCCCGGGATCCCGAAAAATCCCGGGATCCCGGGATTTAAATTTCTAAAATCCCGAATCCCGGGATTTGTAAAACCCAATCCCGTTTGGCATCCCTACATCCCACTAAGCGACCAAAAAGCTCTTCAAAGAAAAGACTGAGCTTTCTTTTGAGAAAAAAGGGCCCATTTTAAAAAGAAAGTCAAAAAAGTTTTCAATTTTGAAAAAAAATTTAAAAAAATGTTGTTTTTAATTTATTTTTTTTTTTATTATATATTCAAAATACATATTTATATGCATATTAACCAATTTTTTAATAAAAATATTATTTTTTGTCGATAATGGGTAATGTATTGACTCCACAAAAATATTTTTTTTTTCGAATTTGTTATAGAAATAGCATCAAATGTTGTTGACTATCTTCTTTCGACATCGAGAAACTGGCAGTAAGTCTTATTCAAAAAAGTTCAGAGTTTTTTTAAGTACAGTAGTTTTGACTTGCCTGCCTTTCACTTAAGAGCATTTTGCATATAAGTGCACAAAACATGTGTTTTGTATATTTATTTACCAAACTCCATATAAATTCGTTAATTTAAGTGCATTGTTCATACCTGCACATTTAAGATAAGTGCATAATACTTTTGGAAGCTATAACTGGTTTTCATGAAAAAAAATTAATTTAGCTGCCTAATACAAAATTAAATCAAAACAAATAAGAAAAATACGATTTTGAATAAAAAATTGTGTTGTAAACTTCTTAATAATTTTAAAAGTAGCTAAAATATCAATTTGACGTTATTTTTAGACGGAAAAATCACAAAGCTTCGTGTAAATTATTTGCCGTTAGCTGCTTTTTTGGGCAGTAAACTGTAAATGCACTTACCAGCATCAATGAGCAGGTAAGTGCATTGAGGTTAACTGCATTTTTAACTTACCTGCACAAAATATCGTGCAAAGTTGATTGTGCAGGTAAATCAAAATGACTGTATCAAAAATTCATTGATTGTATCAAAAATAGTTATACATATTTGTTTTCATTGTAATTTCGATTTATAAGAGAATTAGTTACCGAAAGATTTTGAAACTTCACATACACAGTTACCGCTCTTCAAAGTCATTTATTACGAGCTGAAAATTAAGGTTGGATGCTACTTTACAACACGATCAACATTTTAATGATTTAAAAAGGCAGGTCGCATGGTGGAGGCTTTAAAAATTATGACGTTAAACAAATATTAGTTCCAAGATATTAGAACTAACATAACCATCGCTTTCTCAGATGAACAATTATAACGTAATTGTTAGTATAATTTAAAGAATCCTTACTGCTGGGAACTCTGTTGTGTATTTTTTTGGCATTGACCGATCCATAGTTAATTATTTTTGTTTCTGCACAAAAAATAAGTGCATAATTTTTAGGTCATATTTTAATTTTTTAGGCGTATATTTTCCAATAATAAATGCATGAAAAACCGCCCCTAGTAATAAGTTATATGGATGAGAAAATACACCTGTATGGTCAAATTGTGACCGCCTCTAACTCAGAGTGTTCTTGACCGATCTTGTTAAAAAATTGTGTCTGAATTACAATCCAATAGGACTAACCTTGGTCGGAAGACATCGATTTGAAAAGTTGGTTCACTTGACATGAAATCCCCCATATATAAATATCTTTAGTGATTTTTTGTCCTTATCGACCAAGTTTTCCAAATAACAAACAAATTTATTTATATTTTATTTAATGTTCATCTTTTTCGTAATTATTTTCGTGAAATATTTAGATATTTATAAAAGCAAAAAAAAAAAATGCAGACCCTAATCCGAATTATCAAATTATCCGGACTACCGAATACAAATTTTAAAGATTGTTCTTGTATTAAAAATGCTTTTAAAACACATTTCTAATGAGATATTATATTTACGTATCATTTAAATAAATATTTCAATTTCACAAGTCATTAAAATAACAATAAAAATATTAAAGCTATTAATTTTGCTTGGTAAAATAGTCATTCAATTTTGTTTGTCGAGAACTATTCAAACTTTTTTCCAAAGTTTGTATGAAATCCGGATTATAAAGTTAAAAAGATGCAATCAATCCGGATTATAGAGTACATAATGTAATAAAAAATTATGTAAGGATTACCGGATAATCCGAATTAACAAGGTTTTACTATATACCAATCAACCATGTTTTGGAAGTCCGCAAAATAAAGTCGTTAAACTTAACAACTGTTTATTTATACGGTGAGAATAATCAAATTGACCCCGGAACCACGACGACGTTTTTAAACTGCAACAAAAATCAGAGAAATATCACAATACTTACATATCAATTTAACAACTGTATAAAAAGTTATTAAATTATTTTATATCATTAGTAGATTTTGAATCCAGAAAAATAGTTCAAGTTCTGAAGGTTACATTTTTGTTAAAATAATTGTGTGAAAACTAAAATTTATTTGAACCACAGTCTACTAACAATTTAATTAACTAGAGCCAAATTGTTTCAACACTCCCACTGATTTATAAGATTCGTGCACACAACCATAATTTTGGCAAACGTTTCTTAACGACATAAACGTAAACACACATTTCACGTTTAACAAAAAAACAAAAAATAATGTTTCAATTTTGCACTCTACACTTACACAGATTTTAATTATTTCCGCACAAAATTCAAATTTAACGACATCTTTCCGTTGGAAATCACTCAATTACATCCAGGAGTATTAAACACATCACTAATGTTTAAAATTTATTTCAAGTTATGACTTTAATAAAGCATACTTTAAGGATTTCATTTAATTTTCCTCAAAAATTGTTTTTTTTACAAAGTAATTTAAATAAATAAACAAAAATATACAAGAAAACAAGTTTGTTATGATTTGGTACTACAAAACAAACTTCTTATTGGCAGTAAACACGAAATACAACTAAATTGAAATTGTTTGAAGGAATAGAGTTCTGGTTGTAGAGTCTAGGAAAATCAAAAGCAAAGTTTATTTTACTGTTGGCACAAGGATGTGTGAGTGTTTTGTGTAGCTTAAATGCATAAATATTAAATGGTATACTTTTAGGCGGCATATTATAATAACGTCTGCTTAGGAGTTGCCACAGTTAGTGTTAAGGTTTGTTTACACAATTTACCTACATAACTACCAGTACGTTTGAAGTAAAGTGAGTGGTTAAAAGAGTTTGTATATGTATGTAAATAAATATTTATTTATAATAATAAAATAAAACACTAACAACTTGACTCAAATGAAATTACTTTAATGTTCTGCTTATTATTATGACTCGTCATTATCCAAAAAATTATTGTTGTTTTTATTGTGTCTGAGTCCTGGAGGCAGCTAGTACCCCCCATCATACGGGTAAAATATCAATAATAATGTTTTTTTTATACTACGACGCCATCCATGTAAATACTAGTGAAAAGAGACTTGTCATTTGCTGTTTATTTGCTTTTTGGCAGCAAATAATAAATTTCAATAATCGATGTATGGCTGTCGATTTAATCAACTTTAACTCGTATAGAGAACATTAAGCAAAAGTATATAGGAATATAATAACAGAACTTTCAAAGAATTAAGTGTTTTTTTAATAACAATAAAATAATGTTTGATTCAATAGATCTATATATATTTTTGTTCAGGGGAGTGTTAACTAGGGAAACCAGAAAAGTGGAACTGAAAAACAGTTAACAAATTTTGGCATCGATTTGTTAATGAAAATATTAGCTTATTGAGGGACTATATTCAATATCATCTATCTTATATTTCCATGAAAATATGCTTTGATGGCAAAACACATATGGGCAATTCCATATCATCGTACGTGACATTTGTACGCCTATAGAGTGGAATAGATTTTGCAAAAATAAGAGTATCTGAATAAGAGTATTGTTACGAAATTGTACTTGAATTCAAATATAACGATTTAACGTCTGATTTAAAAGTAGCATAATGCTTTCAAGTAACAGTGCTGTAAAACTGTAACTGCGGGCATTGTTAAATAAAAGCTTTCAGTTGATTTGATTGTAAGTTGGCAACGCTGTATTCGAGTTCGAATAATCAGTTAAAGAACATTGTAGAAAGTACACCACAGATGGCGTATGATCTAGAATATTCGAACTTTGACAGTTAAAGAGCTTTCTAGATGGTAATGCAGTGTTATAAATAGTGGCAGAGGTTGCAGTCGTGAGTGAGTTGATCAGAGACGCTTTTCGAAGAAACATCATCTAAGTGCCTTAAAGTGTGTTGTGTTGTTTTCAAGTAAATTCGTGTACATTATAAATTGTGTCTGCAATTCTGAGAATTTATAAACCTGTATAAAAAACATTGAGTGGCTATTTAATTCTGTGGTTGTTGTACATTTTAAATAAATAAAGAGTTGTTACAATTTTTAAACTACTAAACGGCTTTTATTTGCAATCAAAAGTATCCGGTTTATTTACAGGAAATAAACCAGCGTTTTGAAAAGGTTAAAACGTAACAGTATCATAATAATTATGATCCCTTCAGAGGGTACTATATTTTTAAATAATAAAAAGTTCTTTCGAAATATTGTTGTCCAAAATATTTTCATCTATTAAAATCATCTTGAAAAAAAGTTTCAAGGGTTTTTGTTTTTCAGTCGTGGTAGCGATTCTCGTGGAATTGCCCATATGTGATATAAATTTCAAAGAAAAAAACTTATTTTTTGCAATTTTATTGAAATTTTTAGCTTTTATTTTGCAACTTTTGTACAATATAAATTTATCCCATCTTTCTAGCAACATATGGATTCCGAACCCAACGAACTGCTCATCTTTTGAGTCCAAGAACGAATCAAGCCAATATAGGATACTCTGTTTCAAAGTGAAGCGTATCCTAGAGAGAGCGTTCTGCATCGATCGAAACAAGTATTAGTCGAATGGGTCACGGTTTGGATTATAAAGCGGGTGAGGCAAAACATTCCAACCACTTCATTCTAAATACACTTTAACAGGTAATATAAGGTTTCATGTCTGGTCGTTTTTCAGTCAATGCACCTTAGCGCCATGGATATTTGGCTTTGGTGTCGATTCGGCTGATTGGCCGGTAATGGATCCATTTTTCATCACAAGTAATGATTCGGTGCAAAAATTATTTTCTTTCAAAATAATAAATTTAATAAAAAACAAGTAAGAGAGCTATATTCGGCTGTGCCGAATCTTTTATACCCTTCACCAAATTATACTTTAAAATAATTTTTTTTAAATATTTTTAGGTAAACAAAATTTAATTTTTTTAATTGTTTTTCAAAATTTTTTTTTTTAAATTGTTTTTTAATTTTTTTTAAAAAAAGTTTTTTCCAAAATTTTTTTAAATTTTTTTTTTTTGGAAAAAACATGTATGACAAAAAAATTTTTTTGATGAAAAAAAAATTCGGGTTACAAAATATTTTTCCCGATTTTGACCCATTGTAGGTCCAACTTATACATCGTTGCAATGGACTTTGAAATATCTATCATTAGATATCCATATTGTCTATATTAATGACTCAGTAATCCAGATATAGATCAAAAATAGGTAAAAAATCGTGGTATTCCCGGTTTTTTGACATACAACTTTTGACAAGTAGATCAGCTGTGCTGTTAACGCCACCTGTAAAGTAAATACATCTTACTATAATATTCATTAATTAAGTGAGAATAAATGACAGATACTTATCAAACCTTCAAAATGGCATACATACATATAAGTTATTAAAAATTAAAACCTCGTTCAAATGATACGCCATTTATTATAAATTTTAAGTCATACACCCAATATCAGAGATCGAAAATAACTCGTCCATATACCAAAGAACACAAATTCTGATTTATATTTTTGTGATAAAAATAAATCACTGAAAATAACAGTTATAAAATGATTTTTATTTAAATGGTTTGGTATGACATTTATTCGGTTTTGTTGTTTTTTAATGGTTTGATGTGAGATAAAAAATTCATTTGTTCTCAATAACTGTTACTCTCTCTTTTATTTACATATAATACAATATTAGTAATTTTTAACAAATTGAAATGAAGTCTGAGTAACAGAAATGAAAATATTTTTTTAAATTGTTATTAATCTTTTGATAAATTTAATATATTTAATCGTTGTTTTGCATCAAATGAATATTTGCGATTTATTTTTCATGTTCGCAAATAAAAGTCACAAGCTGACCTTTACGAAAGAAATAAATTATAAATCACTCACCCAGATTATTTGTGTTTGTTTCTTTTCTGTTTCTCTCAACCCCAAACCTAAAATGTTCTCGAATAAATAACTCTCTCAGTGATATATCACAAAAAATTATTTTTAAATGGCTGCGAATGAGAATTTGCCATTGAAATGAAAGTGAACCTGTTATTTTCGGTCTCTGCCCAATATATTTATATAAAAAAAATAAAAGGGCCCATTTTAAAAAAAAATCAAAAAAGTTTTTGATTTCGGAAAAAATGGTATTTTTTCGAAAGATTGAAGAAATAGCTATTAAACTATTTGGGACACATTTTGCTAAGAACAATGGGTAATTAGTTATATGGATGAGAAAAATCACATGTTTGGCCAAAATGTCAAATTTTGTGCCCCTCTAACTCAGAGAGTTATTGACCGATCTTGTTGAAACATTGTGTCTTAATTAATATCCATCCCGATCGGAATACATCGATTTTAAAACTTAGTTCACTTGACATGAAATCCCCCACATTGAGCACTATTTAACATTAAACGTAGGAATTCTTTTAATTTATTGGAAATGACATGATTTATTCGGTTAACCGAATAATTTAAAATTAACCGATTAAATCTAAACCCCGATTAATTATTTGCTTGGTTAACCGATTAAACCAGAAACCCGATTATTTGAATACCCTACTATTTAGTAAGATAATTTATGAATCTATGACTTATTCTGGAAAAAACTAAGACTTATTTTTAATAAGAAAATATTAAAATTGTACTCTACTCCTTTGAATACTGTCTAAACGCTTCACGACCAGTTACTGTTACCGAAAATCGCCTGCCTCAACTAACGTTTTTGTTTTTTTGTAATAAAAACTCAGCCAAAAAGTTTATTTAAGTATAAAGGTTTTCAATGTTGCCTCCCTCTTAGACACAAATCAAAAACATTTTTGTTACCAAAATAAATAAATCATTGTTGCCACAATAATACATGTGCGAGTAGCAAAGTTTCAACATGTCTATGAATACAGAAACAACAAATAAATAAGTTTGTACTCGTACAACATGCATGTCTAAAGATATAAACAGCTAAACAAAATGATTTCTTAATTGCTGAAATGAAAGAAAAAAAAACAACAAACTTTTAGTTTAAAATTTTGGCAATATATTTTCTACTTTAACTCAACACCCGGATGCAAGTGAATGACAGGGAGCCTTGGGTAAAGAAATTTGAGTTTTTCGTAAAACTTTTCAAACTTAATTTTTAGTTCGAATATTAGTTACGTTAGGCGGGTAATGGGGGAAGTTAACTTAGAGGACATAAAGTCATAAAAACTTACCCTTAATCTAATGAAATGTTAATTAAAAAAAAGTTTTTAAACCACTGTGCGCTGCAACTGTAAACACAGCTCGCGGAGACAATGTATATTTTTGATGATAGGTTTTCGAGTCGCCTAATGTATTGTTTCGATTTGACGACACAGACCCTGGAAGATCTCCGATTAGAATGCGAAAACTCTTCGCCCGATTGCCGAAATCGTTTCTTTCATAACTTATAACACTCCCGACCATAGACAGCAACAGAATCGGCAACTGGAAGCAAAAAGCATAAAACATTTTAAGAGCCGCATTTTATAAAATGAAACGACAAAAGGTTAGAAACTTAAATCTGTTCCATAAAAATTCAATTTTCAAACCTTACATTTACGTGGCTTACATTTTGTATAAGTCTATATCACGGATAGTATCGCTACGTTTTTACCTTTTAAAAACGGTGGTTTATTTCCTTTAAATAGATTTTTGATTGCAAATAAAAGCAGTTTAGTAGTTTAAAATTGTAACAACGCTTTATTTATTCAAATTTACACCACAGTAGTTTAAATAGTCACTCTGTGTTTATACATACACTTATATTAGACACTTTATACCACAAAGTATACAGAAGCGACACGGCAAAAAAAATATATTTGTCTCTTTCGCTCGAAACAATTTCAACTGGTTTGGTTTTGTGCTTATTTATATACATACATAGTTGTTTGTTTTAACGCACTGTCTATATTAAACCGCAAATTTGTTTTCTCTTTCTATCGAAACAATTTCAAAAAAAAAGCTGATTTTAGTGTTTTTGAACTGTCAAATTTGACGCCTCTGTATACTTTGTGCTTTATACTGTCCAGAATACACTGGTCGATGTTGATGTTAATTTTAACAGTGTCTATGCTCAACTTAATTGACTGCAACCGCTGCCTACATATTCCAGTAGCTTCATTTAATTTCTAGAGCTTTTAGCAGCTTCAATGTTGCCATACTTACAAACAATGCCAATAATTGCGTGTAATCAATATTGTCGATATTATTACTTTATGTAGTGTAACCAAAACTTGTTTTGTTAGAAATGCAAATGACACACGATATCATCCTGTATTTTAGACAGAATATGAAATTTGATTGAAGCAGAATAATTCAATTAGGTAAATTAAAATCCAGAATTTAAACTTCAATCGCGGTGTCGACCTAATGCCAATAAAATAATTCCGATAGTTGAAAAATACCTACATAATAACTAAAATCGGAAAACGTTTGTAAAACTCATAGAAAAAAAATTCTGAAACGAACTTTTTTTCGGTGCAAATGTATGGAATTTCGTTTTCGGTGCCGATTACGGTGTATGCGGAAACGTAGCTTAAGGTAACAATTATCCGATTGGCTTTAAATCATAGCTGTAAATTGTGAATATTTTTATTCGAAATATTTCCAAAAACTTAATTATTTTTGAATTTTAGTTATATTTGAAAAAATAAATTTATATTGATATCATTCTATATTTTTCAAAATAGGATACTAATTAACAATATAAAGCATTAAATATTATTTGATTTCAATAGAATACGATATTAAATAAATTATACT
Source organism: Calliphora vicina (assembly GCF_958450345.1). Taxonomy (NCBI): domain Eukaryota; kingdom Metazoa; phylum Arthropoda; class Insecta; order Diptera; family Calliphoridae; genus Calliphora; species Calliphora vicina. The sequence goes on along the minus strand of NC_088781.1, from coordinate 59,486,812 downwards.
TAAAAGTTTTGAATAAACATTTATAAAATTATACTAATAGTATTTGTATTCTAGTAACAATAAGTTGTATTTTATTTATTATGTAATAAATAGATTTTAAAATATTCTAACCAATATGAAAAAATGTAATTATGTATTTTCAAATCTTATTTTTATAGTAAAAATTAAATATTAATTTAGTTTATTCAACTAGTTATGAATAAAATATTATTTCACTTATTCGAAAATTTGTTGATAGATTTTATTCAAAGCAATATTCTTTGAATAATTTTATTTCTCCAAAAAAAAGAAAAATATTTAAATATTCAACAAAAACAATGCTCAAAAATAATTCAACCATATTTTGAACGTCTATTTTCACTTGCGGGGTTATTAAATAGCCCTAGGAGGAATGACATGTCAGAGGATCATTTTTAACAAAAACTAGTTACTTTAAAAACAGTTTTTAAAAATAATTCATGTATTTTGTTCTTCACAATTTAAATTAGTAATAAACCTCCAATTGAAACCATAAATCTGTTTTCATATTCTAGTGATAATATAATCAATGATTAAATAGTAGTTTCTAAAAATAGAATAATTGATATAAGAGAATTTGGGTTCCGAATTTCCTGGAATTTTTCCATTCCCAAACTAAGAAAAAAATAAGTTAAATCTGAAAAAATTTCTAATTCGTTTCGAAAATAACTTTTTCAACTCAGAATGCAATCAGAAGACAATTTACATCAGTATTATTATGAAATAAAAATATTCCCTAATATTTATTAGAATTATTTCTATTCAGTAATTTTTGGAAAAATAAATTTATTTGTTTCAAATTTGTGAGAAATAAAAATATTTCTAAAGTTTTATTAGAATTATTTCTATTCAATAATTTTTTGTTTGAATAATTTTAGTTTTTTGTAATTTGTTTGAATAAATATTCTAAATAAATTAGTTGATTTTGTTTGTATCTAAATGAAATAAACAAAGTATAACAAGTAGTCCAACTCCTTGACAGCAGTACCTAACTCTATACATGTGTTAGTGAAAAAGTCTAAATATGTGTTAGTAACAAAAATGTATATGTGTTGGTGCCTTTTGAATTTTCACCAGAGACACAGAGTTCTAAAAAAATGTTTAAATTTTATTTATTTAAATTTTGTTCTATTTTCAATACCAAAAATTGAAACTCTGTTCTATATTTTAAAATCTACCACAAACAAAATAAAACGTCAAAATGAATAAAAAAAATATTTTTTAGTTTGTGCGAAATGGACGTGCTTCGGAAAAGAAAAAGTGCTAAATGTGTTGAAAAAAATTATAAAATAATGTGTGTTAGTGAATTTACGTGTATCAAACTATATTTATTCGAAAATTTATAGTTAAAATTTCGAGACTTTTGATGTGTATAATTCTCTCACAAGGGTGTTGAATTTACACAGTACCCGTATATGTGAGAGAGTAATTTTAAAAAATAGAGAGTTGGACTACTTGGTATACTTTGGAAATAAATTTATATTTTATTCAACTTTATTTTATTTGAATATATAAAATTTTAATATTTTCTAAAAAAATATCAATATAATTTAATTAAACTAATATAAAATGATTTTATTTATAATTTATTTGGTTTTAAAAGATATAAATATGCATAAATTTAACTGTAAATATTATTAATAAATTAGACAGATACTTTATTTAACTAATAAATAATTTGGAAAATAAATATTTATAATTGGAAACAAAAACTAAAATAATATAAAAAATATTTATATTTTGTATTTTATTCACAAGATACAGCTATGCTTTAAATATTCCATCAATTCATTTTTATACCCTTCACCTTCGTGTATAAGTTTGTCATTCCGTTTGTAATTTCCACCATATAATTTTCCGACCCTATAAATTCTGGATCCTTAGAGATAGCGGAGTCGATTAAGCCATGTCCATCTGTCTGTCCATCTGTTTGTTGAAATCAATTTTCTGAAGACCCCAGATATCTTCGGAATCCAAATCTTCAATAATTCTGTCAGACATGCTTTCGAGAAGTTTCCTATTTAAAATCAGCAAAATCGGTCCACAAATGGCTGAGATATGAGGAAAAAACCAGGACAACCTAGATTTTTGACCTATATCTGAATTACTAAGCCATTAATATAGACAATATCGATATCTAATGATAGATATTTCAAAGACCTTAGTAAGTTGGACCTACAATGGGTCAAAATCGGAAAAAATATTTTTTAACCAAAAAAATTTTAAATTTACGAAAAACAAAATTAAAAAAAACAATTCGAAAAAAATTTTTAAACTAATTAAAAAAACAACTTTGGAAAAAAAATTTTGTTTACCTAAAAATATTTAAAATTTGTATTTTGAAGTATATTTGGTGAAGGGTATATAAGATTCGGCACAGCCGAATATAGCTATCTTACTTGTTATAATAAAATTTGAATAAGGGCAGGTCTAATGTACACCACATTCATACATACATATGTATGGCAATATATTTGTTGCAATTTATTCAATTTACATATTTATTTATCAAATAAATCAAACGCCAAAACAACTTGACCTACACCATAAAAATACGAGTAATATTGCTTGCACGCATGAAAAAAAATGGAATCAACTAAATATTTACACACTTTTACTTTTGTACACAACACAGTTTGTTTTAAATTTATTTTAGAATTTAGAATTAGAACAAACTGTAGTTGATTTCAAAACTCGAAAAAGTCAATTGGATGGCAAACAATGGAATCGATTATTTTTTTTTTATTTAATTTTCAAATACATATAGCAAATGAGTAAAAATATTCAAATAAACTCAAACCCCAAGGTCACATTTGTTGTGTGTTGTCTTTGTAATTCCACCAAAAAAGCAAAAATAATAAATATAAATATTGAAATTTACACACATATTTAAACATTCTCACCAACATCCAATTTACATACATGTATGTATATTAGAGTGCTCCAAAAAAATAAAATTGCAAATTTTGACCGTCCCCCCTCTAGAATTGTTCTATGTATTGTAGAAACACATTGTGTAAAATATTAGGATGATAGGATAACGTTAACTGGTGGCGCAAGATATAAAAGACAAAAATTGGTGAAAAAATGTTAAAGTTATTAAAAAATCGCCAGGCCATTAACGTGTCTCAGGCCACTAGAACAAGAAATTTATGAACAAAATTAACATATTTTGAGAAATATTAAAATAAAAGCTCATTTTTACTTAAAATATATCCATATTTACTTGTATATGAGTTTTTGTCCTCGTAGGATACCGTTAACCTATTCGCAGGTATGACCAAAAAAATAAAATTTTTTTAACGGCAGTTTCAAAACTCCAATTTCAAATTTTTAAAAATTTTGTTAAACAAATTTCAGAATTTTTTGATCATCACATGGGGATTTATTGACAACATAATGTATTTTAACAAAATTTAAAAAACAACTTTGGAAAAAAAAATTTTGTTTACCTAAAAATATTTAAAATTTTGTATTTTGAAGTATATTTGGTGAAGGGTATATAAATTCGGCACAGTCGATTAGTTTTTCTCGAAATTAGTTTTTCTCGAAAATTGCAAAATTTATATCGCAGGTACGGAAAAACTATATGAGGTATTGACATACTTTTTTCACATTTTTATTCCCTATTATGTTGTCAATAAATCCCCATGTGATGATCAAAAAATTCTGAAATTTGTTTAACAAAATTTTTAAAAATTTGAAATTGGAGTTTTGAAACTGCCGTTAAAAAATTTTTATTTTTTTGGTCATACCTGCGAATAGGTTAACGGTATCCTACGAGGACAAAAACTCATATACAAGTAAATATGGATATATTTTAAGTAAAAATGAGCTTTTATTTTAATATTTCTCAAAATATGTTAATTTTGTTCATAAATTTCTTGTTCTAGTGGCCTGAGACACGTTAATGGCCTGGCGATTTTTTAATAACTTTAACATTTTTTCACCAATTTTTGTCTTTTATATCTTATTATAACGACAATTACGTACACATTTCAATTCTTTTAAATTAAATTCTAAAAGTCATTAGTTAATGGCAAAATTTTTACAAAAACTGAAAAAATTGCATATTTTCCCTTTGTAAATGCACCTCAAAACTTCAGCGTCGTTGCGCCACCAGTTAACGTTATCCTATCATCCTAATATTTTACACAACGTGTTTCTACAATACATAGAACAATTCTAGAGGGGGGGACGGCCTGTACCTAGAAAGTTTTTTTCGTCCATACAATCTTGGAGCACTCTAATGTATATTCATTAAACAACCCAACAGTTCTAGGAGACTGTCCCAAACTAGTGATTTTACTTATCATTTAGGGTGAGAACTAGTTACATAACTATCTAAGTAACACGTTCATGTCCTAAGCAGGGGGTAAATTGATCCTGATAGCTGGTCCAGAGTAGTCAACGCATTGAATTCATATACCGGTTACATAGAGTCATTTACCTTATTAGCTACATAACTGGTTACTTGATCAGCTACATATCTAGTTATTTTTACCTTAAATAGTCAGTTAAAAGATATCTCATAAATAGTCCAATAACCGATTGCTTGTAAAGACAATCTTCGTCGCACAATTCTCCAATAGATTACTTGTGGTGGGTAAAATAACTACTTTCTAAAGCGCAGTACAAAGTAAACGTTTAAAGTGACTACACTCTAAGTTACTTAGAGACACTAAAGTGACAATTGACCTCACGTTAGGTTACATGGGATGTCAATATACTTAAGCTAAAAGAAAATAAACTGTATGAGAATTATATCAACACAATTTGTATAAAACCAGTTTATACGAATTACTCACAAAAAAGTGCAGTACAAAATAAACGTTGAAAGTGATTAGATTACTTAGAGACACATATCAATTGACTTAACGCTAGATTTCCTGGGATGTATTAAGTAACCAATTGACTTATATCTGCACTATAAAGAGCACATACGTGTCAAATGACCTAAAATATATAAATTGGAGTCAGCCAAATGATCAGACATTAGTAAAAATTAATGTCTAGTATAAGGGAGACATTGACTTAACTGCTCGCTTAACTGCTGGGAGATAAATACTTTCATGCTTGTTTGAATGAATAATTTTTTGCAAATAAAATAGATAAATATTTAGTGATAACATGTAAATAATGCACACGCATTACATTAGGATGGCGCACAGAGGGATTTTGGTGTCAAAAATTAAATTTTTCAAACACTCAATGTCAAAAATCAAATGATGCAGTTTTGTAGAAAAATGTTTAAAGATGAAATGTACACTTATAGTTTTAAGACAAATTTTATTTTATTTTTAAAAAATTTAAGTAAAGTCCATGCAAGGGTGTTAAGCAGAAATTGACTTATATTTTCACGCAATTCAGTGGTTTATACATGTATAATTTTCCTAATAATATCATTTACCTTTAACATATTTGAAAAATATAACATTTCTCCATAAATAAAAAAAAAACAAGTAAGGAAGTATGGTCGGTAAAGCCCGACCATATAATACCCTACACGAAGTAAAAGAGCAAAAACATTTTTCATTTAAAATTTCAATAGTTTATATTTTTGAGTGATTTTCGGAAGTGGGCCTTATATGGGGGCTATGACCAATTATGGACCGATCACCATGAAATTGAGTCGTGTGATTTATGTCTATATTAAAGTTAACTATGTTGAATTTTGTGTGTATACCAACATTTTTAAGCGATTTATGCATGTTAAAGTGATTTTCGGAAGCGGGTCTATATGGGAGCTATGACTAATTATGGACCGATCGTAACAAAATTTTGTGACATGAATTTTGTGTATATAAAACTTATTTGGAGCGGAATTTGTGGAGATACATATATAAATTAAACATTTATGACCGATAAAGTCCAATTTCGGGATAAAGTCCAATTTTGTATGGGGTCTAGGAGAAATAATGGACCGATTCCAGCCAGTTTCAATAGGCTTGGTCCTTGAGCCGAAAAAATAATATGTACCAAATTTCATCCAAATATCTTCAAAATTGCGACCTGTACTCTGCGCACAAGGTTTACATGGACAGCCAGCCAGCCGACCAGACGGATGGACGGACATCGTTTAATCGACTCAGAAAGTGATTCTAAGTCGATCGGTATACTTTAAGGTGGGTTAGACTAATATTTTTGGGCGTTACAAACATCTGCACAAACGCATAATACCCTCCCCACTATGGTGGTGTAGGGTATAATTATGGGGATATCATAAACCGTTAAGAAGATATGCCCAAACTTATAAGTCTCTAAAAATTATTTTATTTTTGATTTTCCATGGAAAAAAAATGTAGCCCCACTTTCCCCCAAGCTGTTTTTTAATAAAATGAAAGGTGGGAGTGTCTTGTTTCGATTAAAAAACAAGTAAGAAAGTATGGTCGGTCAAGCCCGACCATATAATACCCTACACCAAGTAAATGAGTAAAAATATTTTTCTTTTAAAATATCAATAATTTATATTTTTGAGTGATTTTTCGAAGGGGCCTTATATGGGAGCTATGATCAATTATGGACCGATCACCATAAAATTAGGTCGTGTGATTTATGTCTATATGAAAGTTATTTATGTTGAATTTTGTGTGTATACCAACATTTTTAAGTGATTTATGCACGTTAAAGTGATTTTCGGAAGCGGGTCTATATGGGAGCTATGACTAATTATGGACCGATCGTAACAAAATTTGGTGATATGAATTTTGTATATATAAAACTTATTTGGAGCGAAATTTGTGTAGATACATAGATAAATTATACATTTATGACCGATAAAGTCCAATTTCGAGGGGACATTTGTATGGGGGCTAGGTGAAATAATGGACCGATTTCAGCCAGTTTCAATAGGCTTGGTCCTTGGGCCGAAAAAGTAATATGTACCAAATTTGATCGAAATATCTTCAAAATTGCGACCTGTACTCTGCGCACAAGGTTTACATGGACAGCCAGCCAGCCAGCCAGCCAGCCAACCAGACGGACGGACGGACGGACATCGTTTAATCGACTCAGAAAGTGATTCTAAGTCGATCGGTATACTTTAAGGTGGGTGTTAGACTAATATTTTTGGGCGTTACAAACATCTGCACAAACGCATAATACCCTCCCCACTATGGTGGTGTAGGGTATAAAAAGAGTTTTCGGAACAGGATGAAAACTTAACATTTTTTGTCGAATAATAAACGAAAAAATTCTTATATATGTATGGGTTTCGTGGGCGGTGGGCGTGACCGATTGTATTGAAACTCGGCATGCGTTCCTTTTTTGTTTCAATAAATGTATGTACCAAATTTCTAGACTTTTGCTTGGATATAAACAATTTTATGCGAAAAAATCGATTTAGATTGTATGGGCAGTGGGCGTGGACGATTTTGATAAAATTTAATTTTTTTCTTAATTTAGTCCATATAGTTCTCGGTGCCAAATTTCAATGCTCTACGACCACTCCTTATAATTTTTGCACAAAAATGTATTGCATTTGGATTGCAGCAGACCAATCATCTACTTAGTTGGAACAACAACCGATTAACGAAACTGACAAAAGGCAATAATAACAATAGATTGGATCATTATGGCAACATCATACATGTATCCGACGACCCGCTACAGCAGACCAAATCATCTACTTAGCTGGAACAACAACCGTTTATACTGATACAAAAAAAATAACATAACAATGGATCTAATGGCAACATGGTACATGGAGACGCACAATACTCCAATAACTAGGACAGTGCGATCTACATGGGAAATACGCGAAAAACAACTTCAACAATTCGTAAAAGATGGAGATGCTTTGTGGAATCCAAATGCCCCCAAGTGGGGTAATGGAGAAAAAAAATAAAAAATTTGGATTGCATGTGCGGTATGCGGTGGGCATGGCCGATTTTAATAAAACTTAGCATAAGTTCTTCTTTTGTTTCAGAAAATATATGTACCAAATTTCTAGATAGGAAAAATTGTATGCGAAAAAATCTATTTAGATTGTATGGGCAGTGGGCGTGGTCGATTTTGATAAAATTTTATTTTTTTCTTAGTTTGGTCCATATAATTCTCGGTTCCAAATTTCAGCGCTCTACGACCACTCCTTATAATTTTTGCAAAAAAATTTATGATGCCATCCCTCTGTGTGCTCTACGCTCTACGCTCTACGACCACTCCTTATAATTTTTGCAAAAAAATGTATGATGCCATCCCTCTGTGTGGTGGTAGCTTATTCACAAATAAAATTACAATTAAGCTCAAACAAGCCCCACAAAACATTTTCAAACTAATTTATATATATGGAAATTTTGATAAACGGCATCATGAATATTGATTCGTTGTACTTCATCAAATACTGTGTCTATCAGGGATGTAAAATTCACTATTATTAAATAAATTAACAATTTCTTCATTTATGTGTATAAAAACACAAATATGAATGTAATTTTCCTAAAACGTATGTCCTCCTCTACGATACGATCATCCATCACTTTGTAATCGGAGCAGTAGTTTAGAAGATTTAGATTTACTACAACTTTTTTGCGATTGACCCCATTGTACGGTGCCATGATACACACAGCCGGCCAAACAATTCAATTGTTGCATGAGAAATGTCGCTGTCGTATAATTTCTCGATTTGGCGATATTTAAATCGTCTATTGGTCTATTTTCTCTGAGGTCATTTGAAAGGCCGGGTTTACGTGAACAAACCACAAACAATAGATTCTCTCAAAGATAAATGAATCGTTTTTGCAACATATGGATCAATATTTTTGGAAAAGAGCGTAAATGTCTGCCGGCGTGCTAGACATCGTATTCCTCTGGGCTCATTCAAAGGATTTTATTTATAAAAAAATAGTGTATAAGCATATACACCATTATTGCATAATAAGAATCTACATAACTGATTCTATATGTGGTCAAAATTTGGTGAAATTCTACTTCGACAAAGTGGGTCAAAAGATCAATTGAAATATTACTTTTTTCCAGATGTCTACTAACACAAAAATTTTGAACTCAACTATTTCGAAATGGCAATTATACACTATTGTTTTATTATGGGGACGATATAATTCATTAAATTTTTGAATGATTACATTTTTGTTAATTATATTTTTTGTCTCTCAGTAAAGCTTCTTTTTACCCCCTGTCTATACCTGACAAATTTCTATCATGATAAACTTCAAAATGGTTGTCAAGATAAAAAAATTATTAGGTATAGTCTCCATTTATTAGTATTATTGCTTCGTTATGACAAAATTGTTAGTGCTTTTGCTCAGACAACTTTGTCTGGACAACAAACGTCATTAATTGTTATGATAAATATTTGTCTAGTATAGACAGGGGGTTATGTAATTTTATCATGCTGAAGACAAATCTGTTCAAAATTTTTAAATTAACGATCAGTTTTCGAGATACTTTCACTTTAAATTTCTATGAAAAAAAACAATTTTTTATAAGATTTCCCTCAAGAACGCACAGTGGGGCAAAATCAAAATTTTTTGGAATTCTGGCATTTCTTAACTTATCTAAACAAAAAAAAATAGTTTGGAATAAATGTGGATCATATTGTTCCTAATATTTGCAATCCTATTAAAATTTTGATACACATTTTAACAAAACCTTTATTTATTAAAAAAAACTCAATGAAATTTTCAACTTTTTTTATGTGTGTCATTTTAAATAATAAAGTGTAAAAAAACTTGTCAAAAGATCAGAGGGAATCCGGCAATTCCTAAAAGTTGGAGCAAAAATCCCAAAAATGTTTTTTTTTACTATTTTGCCTATAGGGTTCACATTTCCTATGGGGCTGGGAAAATATTTTGGGAATAAATAGGGAACATATCAGGGTCTCCAAAGCTGCTATCCAAAGTTGAAATTTTGATAAAAATAGGTCCAATTCCAAAGGGCGACATATTTCAATAATATGACATGTTTTTCATACCAAAATGTTCTCCGTAAAGATACCTTACAGAAAAGCATAAAATTGTTATATGTTCTTAAAGAAAGTTTTTTTTAATAAAAAAAGAGTTAAGTCACCTTTTCACCCAAAAACATCCAAAATCAACTATTTTTTAATTTTTAATTGATATTGCTCTGAAATCTTTTGTATATTATTAGTAATTTATAATTTAACTAACAAAAAAATTCGAGTACATTCGGTCCAAAAGTACGATCTATACTTTTTAAAAAAGCGGACCAAGGTTTTTTGAAATTTAAATTTTGAAATGCCTATAACTCGGAAATTATAAGAGATAAATAGCACACTTAAGCATGTTTTTTCAAGACCAAGCGGGGCGCTTTTCAAAAGTATAAAAGTCTTTGAAATCGGATGGGAAACAAAAAAAATGACACGTGTTTAAAAATTTTACATGTCGAAGGTACCCATTGCTTATTTTATAGGGCTTATTTTAATAATTTAAACTCGAATATTCCTTGGCTACACCCGTGCCAAATTTTATCCCGATCGCACCAGCCGTTTAGAAATGCCAAATTGATTTCCAAAAAATTTTGATTCTGCCCCACTGTAGAACGTAGGATTAATTAAACTAAATTTTTTAACATCATTTTATGAATTTGAAAGTTTTGGAACCATAAATGACATAGAGAAAAAATACTAAGTCTGCTGTCAAAAACCTAGTTCATGAGAATGCATTGCCATGTATTTTGTTATTGTATCTCACATACATACATGTTAGGGCGATCGGCCCGGTTTTTAATAACCGGTTATAACCGGTTTTTTTGGTAAGGTCGGTTTCGGTTTTTTTTTGAAAAGTTCACATTTCGAATATCGAAGAAACCGGATTTTTCTCCTCGAATAGCAGGTTTTTCCTAAAAGTGTGTTTTCATGAGTTCTAACTTTAAAAAATATTCAAAATCCAAAAAAAAAAAAAATTTTAAACAAATACTTCAACTATTTTAGAAGACTTTTTATATTTAGAAAATGTCACAAGTGATCTGGAAAGCCTGAAAACTTACTCAATGCTTTGTTTTCTATATGTCCTACAAGTACACCGAGTAAAAGATATTCTTCAATGTCTAGTTTTTTACAAACAAAAAAAAAATCGATATACTCCAAAGCATTTAAACTGTGTTTTACTTATCCCTAAGAGATTATTTTACGGGTCAAATTTGACACAAATAGAAAATAGATTTAAAAAAAACTAATGTAGTTGTTGACTTTTGAAATTAAATAAAATTAATAAAATATCAAAAATATCAACCACTCACTTTTAGGAAAAATTAAATATTAATTTCAAAATGGTTCAAATGGGATAGAAGAAGTAATCAAAAAAAAAAATCAACCGGAAACCGGTTATTATAAAAAAAATCGAAACCGAAACCGGTTTATTTAAATTGCAATTTTTCGAAGAAACCGATCACCCTAATACATGTATATGTGAAAAAATTGCAATTCTGATTGATTGGCATTACTCTCTCCTTCTGTTCGATGTAATTATTCCATGCCTTGGACTTTACATATTCACAGAGAAAATAATACAATGGCGTCAAATCACATGAACGAGGTCGCCAACATTGTACGGCATTTTTCGGAATGCGTATTATCGTTAAGAGTAAACGTTTTGCGAAAATGATCCATAGTTTCTCGAATTAATCGCTCTGATGGACGATTATGAGCACCATAAAATGATTTTGTCGATTCATTATAAATTTGCCAAACCAAACTAACCTCAAAACAACCGAGAACTGTCAAATCAGCTGTCACAGAAAACAGTTCATGTTTGTTGGTAAATTTCAGAATAAAGAATGTTATAAACCCTAATGTGGTTGCTAAAAAGTACTTTTATATATTTCACAATGTTCAGACGTAATATGTATTGTACATAAAAAATTCATTTTCATATTTGTGTGTATATTGAAAAAATTTAATGAATTTCCATTTCAAATTAAACACTTGCCCTTTACTGACCTAAACCAATTCACCACATGTACTTACATTGTAAACTAAAGTTTTTTAAAAAAAAAAAAATACATGATAATAATGTTGTTATGGTTGGCCGACACAATGTCAATGTTACAATTACATACAAATGTATATCTCAATGTTTCTGGCCATTGAAGTTCCTTACAATCGCTTGGGCATTGAAAAAACTACAACTTGCGACTTTTACTTTTTTTTTGTTATTTTCCATATCGATATCCATCCATATCCAATGAATTCATTTGTTTTTTTGTTTCAGTTTAATGGTTTGTTTTTATTTTAGTTTTTTGTTCTTTGTTGTGTTGAAAATGAAAATATTTGCACTATCAACCGACATTTACAATCACTTTCAAGGCCAGGGTTCAGTTCAGTTGGAGCATTCTTTATTTTAATATGCATTTTTGTTTCTTTCTTGTTTGTTTATCGTCATCGTGAAAAGAACAATATTTTTTATAACCGAATCTGTAGTAAATTTTAAAACCAGTTTTATTTTATATATAAAATACATAGGTATTCACACATTTTACAGTTTGTGTTACCGTAAGAGGAACAGACAATATGCGTAATAATTAACTATTCTCAGCAACATATTCAGAATTTTGTACCAACTAAACGCCATATGCAAAAAAAGTACCGCTGAAGCACACCGATGCTCACCAAAACTTATGGTGAATGTGTTTCATGGGGTTCTACGTGGGAGAGATGGTTTGTGGGGTTCAGAAGTCACGATTTTGACACGGAAGACAATGATCGCCAAGGCCAGCCAAAAAAGTTTGAAGACCAACAATTGGAGGTATTACTTAATGAAAATTGTTGTCAATCTCAACAAGAGTTTTGAAAATCATTGGGAGCTACTCAAGCAGCAATTTCAAAACATTTGCGAGCAGCAGGATTCAGGCAGGGAAATTGGGTAGCATACAAATTGGATCAATTACGATAAAATGCCTACTAAAAAATACGAACTAAATTATAGAAAATGTGCAGATTTAAAAAATATTGTTTCGAAATTGTACTTGAATTCAAATATAACGATTTTAACGGCTGATTTAAAGTTGCATAATGCTTTCAAATAGCAGTGCCCAAACTTTAACATATCTGTGGGCATTATTAACATTGAATAAAAGCTTTCTGTTGACTATTGATCGTAAGTATGGCAACGCTGTTTGCTGCGACCGTATATTCGAATTCCAATATTCAGTTAAAGAACATTGTAGAAAGTACACCACAGATAGCGGAAGTATTAAGCTGAATTAACCCATGTGTTTCTGAAACATTTTTTGTTCGGAACATTATTTTTTTATATGTAGTTTGACGTTTTATTTTTGAGAGAGATTTCAAACTACATATAAAAAAAATAATGTTCCGAACAAAAAATGTTTCAGAAACACATGGGTGAATTCAGCTTTAGAAACCTCTAGACAGTTAAAGAGGAATCTAGAGTGCAGATGGCAGTGTTATAAACAGTGGCTGAGGTTGCAGTCTTTAGCGAGTTTATCAGAGACGCTTTTCGAATAAACATCAACTGAGTGCTGTGTTTTTCAAGTGAATTCGTGTACATTATAAAGTGTGTGTCCGTATTTCTGCGAATTTATAAACGTGTATAAAAAACATTGAGTGACTATTTAATTCTGTTGTTGTACATCTATATATATAAAAATGAAATGGTCCATGTATGTAATGTCATCACGTGAGAACGGCTGGAGGATTTGGCTAATTTTTTTTTATTCGATTCGAAACTTTCAGGAGATGGTTTGTAAAGAAAAAAAATTCAAAAAATCCGGGTAAAACTCGAAATTCTTTTTTTTGTGAGTCCAGTCAAATGTAATAAAAAAGCTCCCTAAAGTATGCAGTACAAATTTAGATATTTTATTTGCAAATAAATAAGAACAGGATGGTGTGAGTGTCCAGTTTGGTGAACATTAGTAAACAAATCATCATAGGTTTTACTTAAAATTTATAACAGTAAGGAAATAGAGCTCATTCGCCAAAAAATTGCCAAATAATTATATTCTCAATAAATCCCAATGAGATGATAAAAAAATTCTGAAATTTGTTTAACAAAATTTTTAACATTTTTTATGTTAATATTTCTCAAAATATGTTAATTTTGTTCCTACATTACAGGATTATTTTTTTACTAATGTTCACCAAACTGAGGAGTGAGAATGGCCAAAATCCAACATTCGTTAATTAAGGGCCACCCTAATATCCATGCAAAACATAAATTGGTATTAATTCTTGTTGTATGGTATAATTAAATTAATTCCACTACATTCGAATTTAGATTATTGTGGATTATTGTGACTCTACTTATAATTATTTAACAAACTTCATATTAAACAGAATTTTTAAGCAAACAAAAAATATTTTATTATATTATATTCTTTAAGGACACACATTGAGTCATGTATGCATTCCATTACACTGATTCCGATTTCTCGGTATCAATTTTATGTCAATAAAATATCCATAATTCTTCCAGCATTGTTATTATTACTGTTAATAAAAGTTCTGCAAATGAGGACTCATATGATAAACCATTTCTTGATTAAACCCTTTCCCATGAGTGATAAGGCTAAATAAAGTCTTTCTCTTTGTAATTTCGGAACTGGGTTTTACAAATCCCGGAATTCAGGATTTTTCGGGACCTCTGGCCAAGAGGAGTTTGGACCGTTACATGAGCCAAAAGAACTGCTCATCTTTTGAAGCCAAGAACGAATCAAACCAGTATCGAATACTCTGTTCCAAAGTGAGCTGTATCCCAAAGAGAGCGTTCTGCAACGATCGAAACAAATTGTAGTGGACTATAAAGCGGACAAACTTCCCAACCACTTCATTATACATAAATACTATTTAACAGGTATTGCAACATGTGGCCGAGTGTTGTCATGACAATTTTATGTCTGGCCGCATATTCATTGGTACAAAATTCGACACTTTGTGGTTTACACTATAATGTTCCCTTATTAAAAACAAAAACCGCATTCAAAAGATACGACATCTATTGCAAATCCCGCCTGTGTCAATTCAAACGTATAAAACGTGATTAAAATTATCTAATTACATACTTACTACTAATATTGGGCGACATAACTTATTTCAATTCGTGTCTGATTACAATTTAAATAACCAAATAATAGACAAACAATTTACATTTACGAAAACAATCTTGTATTAAAGCCTGTAATTTAAATCTACTTTTAATCTACTTACAAAATGTGTTTCATCTTGATGTAAAAAACAACTGCCATGTAATTCAGTTAAATCAGATTACAAAATTTGAATAAACAAATTAGTACCGGAAAATTGAGGCAGTCCCTGTAGCTGTTAAATACATACAATTATAAAAAAAACTATGAAAACACTTATTTAATACAAAACAGAATGAAAAATAAAAGAAAAGAAAAAACGTCACAGTGTTGCATCTTGTTAAGTATTCACAACAAATATTATTGAACTTTAAGACTTTGAGTTAAATTAAAATGAAACAAAATAAATAAACTTAATATCAGAAGACAATACATACATATGTATGTTTTATAAGTTTTAAAAAGCTCAATGTATTGAAGATTTAACAGACCAAAATCAGTTTTAGTTTAACAGTCGAACGAGGCGGTTGAAAATAAAAAGAAAACGGTACAAAACGAAATATACAACGGTTGTAATTGTAATAATACCAAACAAAGTTTGAAACTTGCAGCCAAAGACAATTGAAACTTGCAACATACTACAAAACAAATACATAGGCAATCTAAAACAATCAAATTGACTTAAAAAAAACTTGTGTAAGATGTGGCACAAATGCATGACATACATTCATTTCCACAATGTGTATAAGTTACTAAATTTGGTTTTGTGTGGCAACATAAATCATACTCGTAAAATTGGCAAATTTAAAAATGAAAATGTCATATAAAATAATAGAAAAATTTCCGCATTCAATAGTTATAACTTCACTTCATTAAACAAAAAATAAACTGAAAAGCATTTGCATTATTTTAATTTTAACTTTTACTTATTTGCAATTGTTGCATGCTGAACTAAATTACGAATTATGCATAGTTTTCGTTATTTATGGAAATCTTGATTAAATGAATTAATTATCACTCTATTTGAAACATTTAACGAAGAATTAAAACCAATAACATGCTCTTCGTTTAATATAAAAGTGCATTTTTTTATAGTTTTTAATCGAGTCTTTCTTACTAAACTATTCAGATCCAAATCTGCCATAATAATAAATATTTATTAACAAATTGGCTAAATGACAATTCCGTTTTTTCTAAATTCTTTTTTCACCTTCTAAATATTTTGCAAATGATTACAAAATTAAAATGAATTCAGTTTTGAAATGAGTTTGTTCAATTTGTAATTCATACATGAATTAAACATTAGACCGACGACGTTTTATTACAATTTTAACCCTTTAACACGATTTAATTTGATTTTCTTAAGTTTTTTATTTAAAATTCCTGCTGCGTTGTTGAAATAAAAAAAATACATTACTACTATTTAGCATTTTAGTTTTTCTTTTTATTATTTCAAACACGTTTGCCAAATATTGTAAAAAAAAAGTTGCACAAAATTAACTGCAGGGTGACCAGATTTATAATAATTGAATGTTAAGAAATATTTTCTTGGCAGGAAAATAATGTTCACATTTATTTAATAATTACCAATGATACTCTCATAACTTTACTATTACTAAATTTTTTTGCAACGTTTGTCATTAATAACATAAGGAGTGAGATCGAAAAAATCTTAATATTCATAAGTGTTAATAAAAAAGATACCACTAAACCTACAGTTTTTATTTTTTTTTTTATTTTATTGAAATTATTATTTTTATAGTTCTAATCAATAGTTATGAATTTATGAACCTTTTCCGGAAACCCTTCCATTAAGGTTTTTATCTACTTTTAAAATCTAGCACACTTTTGGATACCTTTTTTGTGCTCTTCAATTCTCTTTTAACAAGAGCTCAACTGGCCTTAGCTCCAGGCAGTTATTGTTCTTGTACTATAGTGACAGAATGCCAAATCAGGCAAAAAATAAATGGACACATTAAGAAATCTTATGAACGGATACATCCTCTTTTGTAAACATTCCTTGATGTAAATTTCGGTATTTATAGAGCGCTTTGTAACGAATGTTTGGCTTCTTTTGTAGCAACTGCATATTGCTTGTCATACCAAGAACTTTCTGAGAAAATTGTCTGATTTTGGGTCCTAAGCTGCGAAAAATTGTCCAGAACATATGTACGTTTCGTCCAAAAAACCGTAAAATTTTAAAAACCGGTTTGTCAAAAAACCGAAAAGCTAAAAAAAACCAGAGATGAAAAAACCGTTGACCGGTTTCGGTTTTGGATACTCTAATTTATACCCTTCACCTTCGTGAGAAGGGTATATATAAGTTTGTCATTCCGTTTGTAATTTCCACAATATAATTTTCCGACCCTATAAATTATATACATTCTGGATCCTTATAGATAGCGGAGTCGATTAAGCCATGTCCGTCTGTCTGTTGAAATCAAGACCCCAGATATCTTCGGGATCCAAATCTTCAATAATTCTGAAGATTCCTATTTAAAGTCAGTAAAATCGGTCCACAAATGGCTGAGATATGAGGTAAAAACCAGGACAACCTAAATTTTTGACCTATTTTTGACCTATATCTGGATTAATAAGTCATTAATATAGACAATATGGATATCTAATGATATATATTTCAAAGACTTATATAAGATCATAGTAAGTTGGAACTACAATGAGTCAAAATCGGGAAAAATATTTTTTAACTCTAATTTTTTTTTCACCAAAAAAAATTTAAGAAAAATTTAAATTTAAAATAACAATACGAAAATTTTGTTTTTCAAAAAATAAAAAAAACAAGTTTATAAAAAAGAATAAATTTAGTTTAGAGTAAGTTCGGGTAATGTGGTATGGCTGCTTTTCTCTAAAACAAAGCGCATAGGAGTAACGCTACCAATCTTAAGTGTTTTATGATCTCAGACATTGGGTGAGTGTACTTCAGTTTTGCAGGTCATGGAAATAGTCAGTTGTAAAAAATCAGCGTGATCTTGTGGTGGACTTTTTTTGTGATCTGTTAAAAATTATTTTTTTTCTAAATTTTAAAGTCAAAGGGAATATTTTGCTATTGAAGAACACATGCAACAGTACAGCATATTTAGTGTATATGTTTAATTTTATAATAATTTCAATAAACCACGTGGTCGGCTAATGTTGTATAGCTAAAGAATTTCAAACAAATAATACGCCAAAGAAAGGTGAAGTAATAAAATGGGCACCGGAAGATTTGAAGAAACCTAAAAGCTCAATTAGTCTTTGCTGTTATATTGCAGTTAGTTTTTCCGTAAGATCGTATCAGCTGTTCAAACTTACTCAGCTAATGTTTTTGAGAAAATATTAGGGGATCAAATTCAATTCAATCTTGAACGGAGAATAAATAATTAATTCTCAAAACATTGTTTGAAATTAACGTTTCAGTTGGCCACCTTATTTTAGCGGTATTGTTTTGTCTTTGTTATTGTTTCAAATATTATTCAATGTTTATGCCACAACTACCAACCAACTGAGCATGCACTCACATGTTTTTCTTCTTTTGTTTTATTTTTGTGGCAAATGAAAGTGCAAGTCTTTTGCTGCAGTGTTTTCTTTCTTTCTTCTGGCCATTTCAATTTTACAATTCAATCAATGAAAGTGTGTTTTTGTGTCTGTGTGTTTATTTTGAGCATTTGTTTGTTTACATTATTTTTATTATTTTTATTTGTAGTTTGTTGGCTACGAGTTGTATTGCGGAAGAAAACAAAGTGCAAGGAAGGAAGGAAGCTTTACAAGTTTTCAAGTAGACAAACAAATTTGTGAAAAAAATATCAATAAAGTTATAAAAAATATAACAAAAATAAATAAATTGAGTCATCATGGTCGTCATGATTGAACAAGAAGTTATACAGTGAGTAAACAAATTATTTAAATTCATATTACCTACTTATTAAGTAATTATAATACTATTTATATTTATTATATGTAGGTATTTACTATTTATAAAGAATCAATAGTAATCTATGTTCCATATATTAATTAAGTATTATACCTAGTGTTTATAAAAAACCGACTTTTTAAAAAACCGGTTTGTCGGTTAACCGAAAATTAGGCTTTTTTAGAAAACCGGTTTTTCGGTTAACCGACATCGAAAAAACCGGTTAAACCGGTTAACCGTCATATATATGTAGAAAACATAAAATGTCCAATAAAGTATATACAGCTTTAAAATTTGTAGTTTTTAGTAGTCAGGAATGGTTAATATTAAATACCTATGAATATACAAAAGTGCTAAGTCCATTTTATTTTGTAAAAATTTCAAAATTATTATCTCAGTCAAATGGAATTGAGTATAAATATGTTACTAAATATATAATATACTTGTTTTAATTATTGGTTTATTCATTAAATTTTTCTGATATGGAACAGAAAATGTAGGAAGTCCCAAAAAAGGACCTATAAGATGCAAACGCACTTCTTCTTAGCTGTGATTATTTGTCATTATAAATCATACCAAATAATTAATAAAACTCCATTATCAGATTTCAAAATATTTCAAATTATGGATTTTGGAACGTTGTTATTTCTGAAAAGGACTTTGTACACTAAGCTAACGAAATGAATAATAAAATAAAATTTTAAGAACAAAACACACTAATGAAGTCAAATTGATTGAAAGAAGGTATGCACATCAAATTCAACTTGACGTTTGGTAAAATCATCACTAAGTTTATAATGAATCTTAAGATTTTGCTTAACTTCTAGAATTCTGCGGAATTTAATTTTTATAGTTTGATTATGTGCAATTTATTCTGAAATAGTTTTTAAGTAAACTCATCGTCCTCTACTATTTAGAATCATTGTAATTCTTAAAGATATCAATCTAAATAGGTTAATATTGTAAATCAGCTGTTTAGGTTTCAAATCAGACCAATAATGTTTGTACAATGAATATAAAAAATGCACAAAACCATGAGATTTCTTAATTTTAAACCTAAATTTTAAAAACCGGTTAACCGAGTGATAAAAACCGGATAAACCGGTTAACCGAAAATCAACATTTTAAATTAACCGGTTCGCAAAAAACCGAGATTTCGAAGAAAAACCGGTTTTTCGGTTAACCGGTTAACCGGTTTATAAACACTAATTATACCCTATACCACCATATTGGGGAGGGTATTATGCGTTTGTGCTGATGTTTGTAACGCCCAAAAATATTAGTCTAACCCCCACCTTAAAGTACGCCGATCGACTCAGAACCACTTCCTTGAAAGATGTCCGTCCTAAAAAAATTTGTGCGCAAAGTCCCCGTTTTATATATACGGAAGTCATGTCACCTAATGGTATAATGATCGGTCCATAATTAGTCATAGCTCCCATATAAGGTCCACTTCTGATAATTACAATAACGAGCATAAAACTCTTAAAAATGTTAGTGTTCACATTAGCGTTGCCAAATGTCCCGATTTTAGTCACTGAATCCCTCATCCCGCAAGTGATTAATAATTCCCGCTTTTTTAGGTTTTCCGAATTTAATACTTACTTGATATCAAGTTATTAAAGAACAAAAATATAAAAGAAGTGAAACATAAATATTATTCTCAAAAATACGGAAAGTAAATGATTGAAATCCAACTCGTTTTTTTTATATTCTTGCGATAACAATAAAATAAAGCAAAGAAGGAAATATGCAAAGTAAGAAAAGATAAAATCACTGTTACTTGTTGATGTTTTGTCGAAGATTTGATATTTTTATTAATAAAGTGTGTGTGTTTTGTATAATAAAATTAGCTTACCTAAAATCTTTTGGGAAAAGATTTCCTGATGATCTGGCCTAAGCAACCAGTTCTTGTCCCGCAGTTACATTTCAACTGATCGGGGTTGTCATAGAATCCAATCATGGTCGGAATCGGTTTTGAAAACGACAAAAAAGGTACATTTGACTTATGAAATCCAATGTAATTTTTTATTTAATCGATATAGAATATAATTCTAGATCGAATATAAAACCAAAAACTTTCGATTTCACAAGACCAATGTACTTTTCAGTCGTTTTCAAACCCGATTCCGACAATTATTGGATTCTATGACAACCCCGGATGTTAAATATAACACATCATTTCTGTTGATGTTTGTATCGCTCAAAAATATGGATCAATCAACTCAGAAAGTTATTAAGGTATACTTTGGTTAGTAATGTCTTTCAGGCTGTCCATATGTTATTATTTTGGAACAAGGACGAAATCTATGGTAATGAACAGTTCATTATTTCATCTAACGGATACGGTTTTTTCCGTAACTCATGATTTTGGAAGTGTTTGGCAAATACCAGAAAAAGAATATCACTTCCCAGGTATTTCTACTTCATTCTTAGCTGTATCACTGTGTAAACAATTTGAGATAAATATAATATCTAGTTTAAAATAATGGAATAAGTTTTCTTGTTTTTTGCCCCGCGTAAGTTTTCAAAATCCCGCCATTTTTCACCGATTTTGAAAATTGTCCCGCTTTTTGTAAAAATAGTCCACATAGAACTTCAGAGATAAATTACGCTTTTTCAAATTATTCGATAACCGGTTTTTGTATATGTCGAATATTCGATAAATCTAGTAACCATTATTTTTAGCTCAAATTAGTTTGATGTTAATTACTCTCACAAGTGTTTTGTAAGAGCAACCGAAATCAATATTGAATTTAAATGAGGACTTAAACATTTTAATGTTAATGAACCTTAACCGCTACAATATTGAAGTTATGCCCGTAATTTCGACAAATAGATATCTATCAGTGCTTAGATACTTATGGAGTAAAAATATTTGGTAATTTTTACCCGTAGATATTGATTTGAAATTATTGTAAAGTTACCTTTTCGGTAAATATATAAATACAGTGGTATGAGAAAAAAAGAGGGAAATAAATCTGTAACTTCTAAACCCTTAGTCCGATTTGAAGGACACCTCGGGTATGTTCAATTTTTAAAACGATCCTATTTCTTCGCCAATTATCTCTTATAACTTAGGAGATATTCGCATTTGAAAATTAAAATTTCAACATTTTTACCCCCAGTTTTTTGATAACAGCTGGTCTAAATATTAACCGATTTTTTTCTTTTATTGGACTGACAACAAATGTATATGGCAAACCAAACAAAGAATTATTTAAAAATCGTGACTGAGCCCAAAGTTATATGCATTTGAATTAAAAAAATTTTTAAAAAGGCGATTTTTCAGTAGATTTTGGGGAAAAAAGTACTTTTTTTTCTTTTTAAGTTATCTAAAAAATTTCTAGGAAGATGTATTTTTACACCTTTTTGAAAAGCTAACTTTACACTAAATATTTTAAATGAAAATAAATTTCGAAATTTTTGATATCGAGGGGACCAGGTCCATCCAAATAACGCCTATTTTTATAAAAAATTCAACTTTAGGGCAAAAATTCTCAAATCGCATACTCGATATCAACTTGTATTAACCCCTTTTAGATGGCCAAATATGTTCTTAATTATTTTGTAAAGGGTTCCGATAACCCCGGCCCTGGTATGGATATTATAGCCAAAAAACTAAAAATCCCATATTTGGGATTTTTCAACACTTATTTGGGAATTGCGGGATTCCCGATTTTACATTTCAAAATTTGTTTTTATTTTTCTATTTTCAATCTATATAACTGAAATTTCATTAAAAAATATTCATAAATAAAAATTTGATTTCAATTAGAAAAATTTGTATCTTTGAAAAAACTCAATAAAATGCATTTTTTGTCATATTTTTCAAAAAAGTATTCCATGAATTTTTTAATTGTTAAAAGTTATATATATTTTGAAAAGAAGACAAAATCCCCTATCCATTGATATACAACATGTATAATTTATCTTTTTTACGTTGCAAATTAATTAAGGAAAACTTAACAACTCGCAGAGAATTTACCTTTTTTATTACCTATTCGGTTTTGCGTTGGGAAATTTTCAACCCACTGGATTCGCACCAGAGCTACATACATATATAGATATATGTATATGTACATATGTAGGTCATAAAATATTTGTATTTTTTAATGTTCCTTCCCAGTTGGGAAAAATGCTGGGTGTTTACTTTGTAGGCCTTCTAAAATATCTGTTTACACATTCTGAAAGATTCGATACTCGTTCTACTCTGCTTTCTCACAGAAGATGTTATAGAAGGGCTTGCTTATCTGTCCAAAAAATATCATAGACATTTAAAATTTCATTGCAAAATAAGGTCTAAAAACCATTATTTAAAGTTCAAACATGATTCGTTTTGAAATTATTCCTATATGTTGTCTCACTATAATACAATCTAGTTTGCTCTCTTCATTACTTCATATTTTTCACGCATACTCGCTGCTGTTAGAGGGCTGAGAGAAGGCCTACTTATGATGGGATGCTTGTAGGCCTACTTAGGAAGGGAAAATAAACAATTTATTGTTGTAAATTTGTAAAGATGGTTAATCAAAAGATGCACTCACTTGTTATTAGAAGCGGATTCATAGGGCTTCTTGAACACCTAAGAACAGGCAGAGTTGAATGAGTATCGGATCTTTTAGGATGTGTAAGTATGCCTTTTAGAAGGCCTACAAACTGAAGTCCCATCATTATTTCCCGCTGGGCAATTAAAAGAAATAAACTATTCAATTAGTTTACAAAACAAATATTGAACGATAATAAAAAAACACAACCAAGTAAACGTAAGCAAATGACATAAATACACAAATAAATTATTGCATTATTAAGTGTGTAAATGCATACAAATTGTCAAATGTTGACATCTACAGATGTAGATAAAATTTTAATTAAACACATTTATTCTCACATTCAACAACTACCAACTAGTTGTTAGATTTATTGCCATCACTAAGGTGCAATAGTTTTACATTTGAACGTTTTTTTTCTGTTGTAGTGATTAGTGTGAACAAATGACCAGAGCTTGTAATGTTACAACTTTGATTAACTGGATAGTACTTTTATAACCTACATACAAATGGTAGAAATTTGAAAATATATTGTATATCAATCATTGTTTCAAATTTATCACTCCACGAACTCAGAGCGGCCATGCACCAATACCCATAGATTAGGGAAATCACGTTCTTATTGAAGATCGGTTCATTAAAGCTTCTGGAAATGTAGATCTATTAAAATCACCAATCTTTATAATCAATGGGTGTTTTGATCGCGATCAAATATTCAGTTAATAGGTCATTGTAACGATCATTGGCTAGAGCTTTGACTTGGATCCACTACTTGTTATAGCTTTCGACTTCTCTTGTTACCATCCTGACGGAAGTGTTTCGTGGGCGACCAGGCAGTAACCTTGCGGATTCCAATCGAGAGTCTCTTTGCTGATTTCATTGCATGACCTACCTAGAGTATGGCCATTCTAAGACAACATTCAACGTTTAATTTCTAGCTCGATCGGTACACATTAGGCTATGTACAAAAGTTGTTGATTAGTCACGCAATGTGGCGTAGAATTTGTCTAAGGCAACGATTCACAAATGTTGGCAACTTTTTGAGTGTGGTTTGCGTTGTGCTCCATGTAGTGCAGCTGTACCTAGAGTAAGGCGGATTTTACACTGCAATTAAATATCCTAATTTTTATAGGAATAGATATATTGTTCACTCGCCAGACTTTATTTAGCGAGTAAAATGCGACTCTGGCCTTGTTGATGCGGTCCGTTATGTCCATACCAGAAACGCCGTCCTTCAAAATGTGACTACCCAATTAGCAAAAAGAGTCAACGTATTTAATTATGGCTCCATGTAGTGAAAGAAGGGTTGAGTTGATGAATAAACCATCCTGATGGTTCCAATCGAATGAGTTTCGTTTTGTTTACGTTTATCTTAAGACCAACTTTCCTTGCGTTCTTATCAAGGCATACGAGTTTTTGTTGTATGTCATCGATGTTGTATGTGGGCAAACAAGCATATATCATCCGCATAGTCTATATCGCGTATACAATGAGGAGCATCGATGTTTGTTTGTTCCTGTAATAAAGTTTATAAGTTAAAATATAAATAAGTTACTGTAAATAAGTTAAAACTCTACAGTTCCATTACCCCATCAAGGATGTGTGAGACAAAGCGCAACCGTGTCTAACACCTGCGGAGTGTTGAAATGAGCGACTCTCGTTTTTATCGAACCTCACTATAGATTCAGCACCATTATATAGCTCGCGGATTAGGTCAACAAATAGCATATACAAGTGACTATTGTACTCTTGAGACTGCAATAGTCACTTGCATTATGATGCGGATGGTGTTAATGTGATCTGCACATGATCTTCTGGGTCTAAAGCAGGCTTGCTCCCGGCGTAATAGTGGCTCTATAACTGGCGTGATCCTTTGTAGCAGGAATAGAGCAAATACTTTGTTGATGACATTTAGTAAAGTTATTCCGCGCCAATTTTTGCAATAGCAGAGATCGCCTTTCTTAGGAATAGTTACAATCACTCCAGCTCTCTGGTATTTAATTGTTCAGCAGTCGCATATTTTAGCAGTTCAGCTTGCACAGCGTCGGGGCCTGCTGCTTTAGAGTCTTTTAATTTCAGCAGTTTCGACTGCATTTCGTGGTATGTTGGGGAAGATGTTGATATATCTCTCCGCGGATTGCGGCAACGAGAAAGCCAAGTGCAATTATTGTTGTAGTTTTTCCTCGGGTGATGAGGAATCGATGTTATTCTCGTCCTTAACCATTGTGGTATTTTTTATGTTCTTGCCACCGTGTAAACAACGCGCATGTTGCAATATTAAGGTAACGATATATATTTTTAAAGTAAATTCTTAATTTGGCTCTAGTTCATCTATTATAATTACTCTGTTATAATTCAAAGAATTATTGAATTGTATTTTCTACCCTGCCAAGGGCGTCATCAAAAATCTTTATTGTCAAGGTCTATTGTAAATATCATCTATTTAACTTTAGATTATATTTTTTAGATTAACTAATTTGATACTTAATTGGCATTTGATCTTCAAGTTAAAAACTCGACCTTAGTGACTCAGTATTTTGTTGGATATCTCTTATTATTTATTTATTACTGATTCGCAGCGGCGATGTATTGAACCAATTAAAGAATCAATATTCTCATTTGCAATATTTGGTCATTGCCTTAAAACCGCATTTGATAAAGTTTCCTTCGTGGTATAATTTTGAGTCCTTATTTTGTGATCTATAATTTCCCATAAATTGTATATGAGATAGAGATCTGGCAATTAGACTAGCCACTTCAAAATAGGTACCTCATTGGATTGTAAACACTCGCTTACAACCCTAGAGGAGTGTTTGGGTTCATTGTCGTGCTAGATTTTCTAAACTAGGGGCATAATTTCTTCAGCATATGAATACATAACATCGTTAAAAATGGATCTGTATCCTATTATATCTTTTATGCTATGAATTGGAGCCATACTTTGCCTTGAAAAACAGCCACTCACCATGATATTGCCACCGCCAAACTTGACTGTCTTATTTGTGTACTTGTCTCTTTTTCTTCGGCCGTCTTACAAATATTCTCGCATCACTGCCTCTTAAATTGTATTTGGATTTATAAAAAAGAAGAAAAGTATTAAATTTCTGTATCGATCACTTTTAATGGTCTTTGGCAAAATGTATGCCAGAGCAATTAAGTTTTTTTAGATGTATTTTAGCGGGGCGATAGTGGTATTTGACCCTCTAGGCCTTAAACTCTCCTGAGTCTTAAACTATGTTAGGTCTTTGACAGGAGAATTTCTGATCTATGTATATTTCTCTATGGCTAAAGCACTCCTTGGATTTTTAATTTCTCTCATTTCTGTAGCTGTCAATTGTCGTACATCAGTTTATGTCAACGAGTGAACTAAAAAACATCGATAACACACATTTAGGTCAAAGTCTACATTCCTTCTCCACTATACAGATGTCAGAGCTGATGCCTTTATTCATATTTGATCCGTCAATAAACACCTGGATCTATGTTGGGGGTGGCTTACCGAAGTTTACTTTCGTGATCATGTAGTCCAAGATAACCGAACTATATAGATCTTCGTATGGCACGTTTCACTTGGCCTCTGCCTTGGTGCCTTTCCCATTACATACTCCTCAATCGGTAGTAGATGTAGAATAATATCCAATGGAGCTTCTACGTTAACCAACCATGTCATAGAAAATAAATCATTTATAGACTGAGAATGCATTTTATTTCTTTCAAAAATGTTTCATGTTTAAAACATTTTAATATTTTCTTTTAAATTAAGGGCTAAATAATTGTTTAATTGTGCAAATAGGTCATAAATTTACTAATTATACCAACTATTGGTCATTAACAGTTGTGTGCTAAATATACATAAAAGAATTGAAGTACACGCTAGACCATACAATATTTGCAATATTTCATTGAAGTTTGAACATTTTAGTTTCACAATTCTACCTACATATAATAACAAATATTTAAATGTATGTACTAACTAACTAATTATTTCAATTTATTATTTTCCAGCACGAATTCCGTTTCAAAGCGAATTTTTGATTTTATACAAAATGTCTTTGAATTCTTAATTGTTTTCTTGAAAATGCTATTGGGAGCACTTGAAGCAATTATAGAAACTATCTTGCCAAAGAAATTAAAGGATGTTAGCGGTGAAATTGTATTGGTAAGTAAGATTAATAAAACTATCGATTCTCAATTAAGGTTTACAGTTACGAATCTAACATGATTAACATTTACAGATTACTGGCGCTGGCCATGGCATTGGTCGTGAATTGGCTTTACACTATACAGCTCATTATAGTACCGTTGTTTGTGTGGATATAAATGAAAAATCCAATGAAGACACCGTGAAAAGTGCCAAACGACTGAATAAAGGAGCTGTTTTTAGTTATATGTAAGTTAAGTAAAACTCTTTTAACGTTTGACCCGTTTGTCAACTCAATAAATAATATTTCAATTTAAACAGGTGCAATGTTACTGACCGTGAAGCTGTTTTAAATTTAGCCAACAAGATCAAAGATGAAGTAGGACCTGTTTCAGTACTAATCAATAATGCTGGCATTATGCCCATTAATCCGTTGGAAAAACAAACAGCTGAAGATATACGAAGAACATTCGATATTAATGTATTTTCACACTTTTGGACATTGGAAGCATTCTTACCGCACATGAAAGAACAAAATCGTGGTCACATTGTAGCCATGTCTTCAATATCTGGTATCGTGGGTCTACCCAATTTGGTGCCATATTCAGCTACGAAATTTGCCGTCCGGGGTCTTATGGAATCACTGTACACAGAGTTGAGAAGTGGACCCTATAAGAATTTGGTAAGGATTTTTCAAAACCAATTTTTAAATAATAAACTAATTTTATTTTTGTCCAATACTAGATTAAAACCACCACCATTTGTCCTTACATGACCAACACTGGCTTGTGCAAAAATGCCAAAGTTCGTTTCCCTTCGATATTTGGTTTATTGGATCCCAAAGAGGTAGCTGCACAAATTGTTCAGGCCCAACGTTCGGATGAAAATGAAATTACTGTACCTTCGTATTGGTATCATGTTAATAGATTTTGCCGCCTGTTGCCTCTAGAGTCGGCTGCACTATTAATGGATTATGTTGATAGTGGTGTTCAAGCTGAACAATGATTTAAATGTACAATCCTTTTTAAAATCAAATCGAAATTTTCTGCTTGAAGCGGCAATGAATTGACAAGGACATGTGGCGTTTAAGTATTAACTTTAATTTAATGTAAGGAATTCGCTTTCCATTTTTCTAAATATATTTAAGGGATACATTTACATATTATAATTCATTCCATAACTTAATTTTAAGTTGTAAAATATGTTTTTTATACTAAATTCAATTAAATATGTATAAGAAAAATATGTAATAAAAAAATCCTTAAAAAAACTGATCCACCCAGCAAAATGAAGTAGAACAAGTAAAAGAGCTATTCGGCTGTGCCGAATCTTAATTATACTTATAAATATTTTTTTTTTTAATATTTTTAATTAACAAAATTAAAATTTTTTTTAAAAAATAGTTTTTTAATTTTATTTTAAAAGTTTTTTCCAAATTTTTTAAATTTTATTTTTTAGTTTTTAAAAATGTTTTCTTCTTTTTTAGAAAAAGAATTTTTGATAAACGATCCAGAATACATCGATATATTCTAAAAAAGGCCCTAACTCGTGTTTTTTTAAGTCTAGATTTTTTTGGCTAATTATGATATATGATCGATAAATGGAAATAAACGGAAATCTGGACTTACAAAAGAAAACACGAGTTAAGGACTTTTTATATTAAGACATCGATATATACTTTGTGGGGTCGCAAATGAAATGTAGAAATTACAAACGAAATGACAAACTTATATATGTATACCCTTGCCACTCATGGCGTAGGGTGACCTGAAGCTGTTCTAATTTTGGTGAAAAACCAATTCATTTTACTTTAGAGTATCATTGGAGGGATGTTGTTCATATTAGGAACTTTGTTCTTCATATAATACACGTTTATGATACTGTCAAATTTTGATATTTAGATGGTAATTCCAAGATATGTGCCCGGACAAAGGTCGCCTATACCCGCAATATGTTATTAACCAAAGAATAACCTATTGTTACGAAATTGTACTTGAATTCAAATATTGATTTAAAAGTAGCCTAATGCATTCAAATAACAATGCTGTAATAGCAAACTGTAACATATCCGTGGGCATTATTAACATTGAAATAAAAACTTTCAGTTGACCATTGATCGTAAGTTGGCAACGCTGTTTGCTGCGACCGTATATTCGAATTCGAATATTCAGTTAAAGAACATTATAGAAAGTACTCCACAGATGGCGTATGTATTAGAAACCTCTAGACAGTTAAAGAGAAATCTAGAGTGCAGATGGCAGTGTTATAAATTGTGGCAGAGGTTGCAGTCGTTAGTGAGTTTATCAGAGACGCTTTTCGAATAAACATCAACTGAGTGCCTTAAAGTGTGTTGTATTTTTCAAGTGGATTCGTGTACATTATAAAGTGTATCTATATTTCTGCGAATTTATAAAAGTGCATAAAAAACGTTGAGTGACTATTTAATTCTGTTGTTGTACATTTTAAATAAATAAAGAGTTGTTACAATTTTTAAACTACTAAACGGCTTTTATTTGCAATCAAAAGTATCCGGTTTACTTAAAGGAAATAAACAAACGTTTTGAAAAGGTTAAAACGTAAACTATTAACAATAAAATAATGTTACGAAGTTGCATTAACGATTTGAATTTAACGGTATGTAACGACTGTTTGCTACATTCAGCATATTTATAAACATTTCCAGTACTTGAAACTAACTACTAAACTAAAAACTACTAAACTGATTTTATTTTCAATCAAGAGAATACGGTTTATTTAAAGAAATAAACCACCGTTTTTAAAATGTAAAAACGTAACAATAATATTAAATTCAAGCTGTACTAAGGATTATGATTTTTAATTGATAAATTAATAATTTTTAATATATTGTTCAGATGCTTGCTACTTATCAACAATGTTGATAGCACGCAGTTATTAGCATTGTTTATAAGTATGACAACACTTATCCCCATTTTCTCAATCTGTGGTTAATTTTTATCGTGACGATATACTGACAGTTCTCATACAAAAATTCGATTAATTGGAAGTATATCGTTACGAAAAACCATAACCGGAGATTGAGAATATGGGGGTTAATTTTTAAGCTGCTAACATTAACATTGAATGCTCTAAAATTCGAATGTTCTAGTCCGTTAAGAACAATAATGATGCTGCTCAAAAGATTGCACTGTCTATAAATAGTGGCAGAGGTAACAGTCGTTAGTCAGTTTATTATAGGCGCTGCACAGTGGTATAGAAAAAAAAGATTGAAATAAATCTGTAACTTCTAAACGGCTAGTCTGATGTGAATAAAATTTGAAATGCGCAAAGGGGAAGTGTTGTTTGCGTTTTGAATTTGGAACTCATGGACCCACCAGGGGCGGGGCCAGGTGTCCCCAAAGTAGGAGAGCTCGGGTATATTCAATTTTAAAAACGACCCTATGTTCCGATTTCAAGTAAAAATTACATATATAGAATCTTCTTGTCGAGTTCTTAAAAAAAACAACTAAATATCGAAATATTCACAAACGTTAATAATATTACATAAGTACAAAGATTCCAAAAATGAACAATATCTATCCAATGACTCTAAGTAAAATTCAATGACAGCTTTTTCCTCACATTTTTGCTGGGTTTTAGTTCTCATATGTTTTGAAATTGTGGTTGGTCCTTCTATTCTTTACGCTTTTTCCAGATTAAAGAAATAACAGTTTAATTTAAATATTTTTCGTAAATGTCACCAAATTAGTTTCCTACTAAGCACTAGATGTCGCCACTTGTCTATAAAATACCAACAATAACAACCATGTATGTCAGCTGGCCAAACAGCTGTGATTGAAATTATACGTAAACAAAAAAAAACGAAAGAAAAGAAAAAAATTTTGCAAACTTTTCTGTTGTTTTTCTTTTGTTATATTAATAAGATTTTTATGCAAAATTTTATAGAAAATAAACAACTAAAGCAATATTTAAATAATTAAAACCAACAGGCTCAAGTTGTTCACTTTATAATGGCTTGTGAAGTAAAAACATTTGGCAACATAAAAGATTTTCACAAAGTGCAAGAGTACTTTGGACTAGGACATGGTGAGACATACGAATAAAATGTATATTTTTATCACAGGTCTTTTATTGAACTTTTCAACCTATCGAGAACAGATGATAATTGGTTGAATGGCATTAACTATGCCATTTCACCCACCGGTGAGGTGATTGCATTAGCGCAGGGTGAAAAGTTGGCCATGTTAAGTTCGTGCTGGGACAATAAGACGCAAGTGTCCACATACACCCTGAGTTGGTGCGGTGAATTGGAGAACCCCAATCAAATTGTAACTGCAATGGTTTGTTTGCCCATGTACGGCCGCAATGTGACCACTGGCGCTGAATGGACTTGCATAGCTTTTGGTCTCAGTTCGGGTATGGTGGTTTTCTACACAGACTCGGGTAGTAAAATATATTCACAAAGGTAATTTAAAAACACATATCGAGGGCTTATATTCAAAAAGGGATATCTGCAGAAAAAAATAATTTTAACTCTATATCGTTTCTTTTTTTTGGTTTTGCTATCTAAAAAACATTTTTAATTTGAATAAAAATTGGGCTCTAAAAACAATTCTTTATTCAAATGCAATATTATCATTAAAATAATGACAGTCCGAAGGAAGCAATATTTTCTAATCCTGCAAATACTGCCATTTCTATTTAGAAATTTTTATTCTTTAAGGATGCAAGGGGTTTGGATGGGTTAATTCATATTTTTTGTCAGACCGTTATGGAAAAACCTTATAATATCCTTTAATGTTTGTTTTAAAATAGCTCATAAAAAGACTCATAACCCAAAGCACGAATCATATTAACCGTAAGGTCCCCAGATTTGTTATCTAATTTTTTTTAAAAAAAATATTTTTTATTTATTTTATAATGTATACTTTACCTAGTACAATAGATGAGTATCGCTTGAGAACAGCTTGGACATTAAGTGGAAATGGGTTTGATAACCTTATTAATAGGTTAATGAATCAGAATTTTTTTGGAATTTATTATGTCACAGATAAAATCACAAATAATTTTATATAAAATGGGCAAATTAAGCTAAAACAAATTTTAATTTTTTTAAAATGTTGTGTTATGTATCGTTGTAGGTAAAAGTAAAGAGCTATCTACCATAAATTCGCGAATAAATGGTTTTAATGAATTCGTTAAACATAGATTAATAAATAAACATACATAAATTTAGTTTGAGAGATTTAGGAGAAGTATTTTTAACATATTTTAGAATATGGAATGGTTAAATAATAAATACAATAAACTGTTTAGCCCTACTATATAAGCCCACGATTTAAAATATAATTAACTTTAGTTTTAAAAGAGTTTGCTGTCTAAATTTTGCAGTTATCACGAAGATCCTGTACATGCTATTAAAGCCTATACACCACCTAGACATTCCGAGGCAGAAGCTTTTATTTACATTATTTATGATCAGTGTGTTTGTACCTTAAAGGGTTCCGATTTAATACCTCATTTAAACATTCTACGCAACAATCTTAATCGCACAATGGGACGCAGTTTAACTGCCTCCTCCAGTACACATTCTTTGGGTGAAATTGCCGATGTGTTGATGTATCAAAAATTCGTATTCCCGCCACGTGAGCGTAATACTGTTGTTAATGATGCAGTTATTGATCCTACCCAAGTGCCCAGTGTATTCGACCACTTTGTGGAGCAGTGTGTTACAAATGGTTATTATGCCCGTGTTTCTTCGACAACAATGCAAAGCTCTACGGTGTTGGGTATAGGAGCAGAACCATATTTAGCTTTTTATCATGCTGAAGAGGGTTATAAAGCGATTTCATTGGGTGAAGTGGCTAAGGACGTCATTGGCATGGCTTATCGCAACATTTTGGGCAATCTCTTTGGACGAGCTGCTCCGCCCACACCCTCACCCGAAGACCAGCCCAATCTCTCACCCAGTAAAGAACTAAAAATGCGTTCCAAATGTACTTTCTTTGATGGTAAACGAGATGGTCATACTATCGCCATAGCCCCGTCTGGACGCTTGGCTGTTGTTGTGGATAATTTGGACAGAGTTATGCTGGTGGATACACAGAAATCCGTAATTTTGAGAGTATGGAAGGGTTATCGTGATGCTCAGTGTGCCTTTGTTCCTGTTAAAGAGAAAACCCTAAAGGGAGTTCAAACATCACGCAGAAAAGCTTTATTTTTGGTGATTTATGCTCCACGTTTGGGTTGTTTAGAGATTTGGCCCTTACAATATGGTCCAAAAGTAGCTGCTTTCACGGTTAGCAAGAGTGGTCAGTTAGCTTATAATACACATGGATTGTTGGGTAAGTTTTTTACTTTTGTGTTTTGTTTAAAATATATCGAACAATTCAGATTACTATATGCACTTGTACAGGTTTTTATATATCCGTTCCGTTTTCAATTTCTACTATTTTCATCTGTAACTCCTAAAGTCTGTTTATATGTTGGTTGAAATCAACTTCACAAACCGTTGAACCGTTGAAACCGTTACAACCCTATAGGTGTGTTTGATGTCATTAACTTGTTGGAATCTCCAAACTAGGGGCACATTTTCTCACTGAAATAACTAATATATGGCTTCCATACAAATACATTTCACTAGACCTGTGTTAAATAAATTCAAGGGTCACTAACATTATTTAACAGCAAATTAGGACGGAGTAAGGTATCAATCACATGACTGAACCAAACTCTTCTATGGTGTGGTTAATTAACACTTTACTGTCTCCCAATCTACGTATGATTCATGTGACTATGAGACATATTCTTGAAAGTATTTCCAACAGGTTGTTATATTTAGAGTTTTGTCAAAAACAATGATATTTATTGGCCGATCTTATTTTCAATAGCTGGAGACAATCCCCAATATATTGGTAGATCTTACATTTCGCCAAGTTATTTCGGGACTTCGACAATTTTTTTTAACAGATAAACGGAAATCATTAAAAAAAACCATTGCAGCAATGTGAAAAAACTCTTCTATTTTGTATAATTTTCCCATAATTGAATAATATTTCTAGGTCTCTCCATCGACAGTAAAATTCGTGCCAACATCAATGCTTGTCTTTTTCTCGATCCCAGCGATTCGAGTGTAAAAGAAATACAAATACCCTTTCACTATGCTTTAAGCACAACTAATTCAGCTACATCAAAAGATATACATCTCTTGCGACGTCTTAAAAATCATTTACGCTCTACCGATGCCACAAAACTAAATATCGAAGAAATTACCTCAATGGCGGCTGATTTTCAAACCATCGAAGTGCGTCAACAATGTTTGGAAATGTTACTGAAAAGCAAACAACTACAGGCTCATGTATTCCAGTCCATTATTAATGCCTTCGATCTAACGCTAAAGCAACAGCTTAACGATCCCGAAAAGTATAATGTGAAGAATTTGGAGGAATATCAACAATTCCATGTTGTAGTACAGAACTATAAACGTTTGTGTATGTTCTACATGGATATGAAAGTGCCACAAAGGAAAGAACATGTAGAATCATTGGAATTAAGTGACAGCGATTTGGTGATAATCCAGCAATTAGTTTTACTTTTGAGTGATTCATTGGTTCACAAGCAATTGACACCGGAAGTTTGCAGTGATGCGGCTGCAAAAGGAGTGTCTTTTGGAGCAGAATTAGATGATGTCGGTGAATTTGTGGATTTTCTTAATCTCTTTCTAGTAGATAAAGAGGGAAGTATACCCCTATCAGCAGAAAAAACCCAATACTTTGGTGAAGTTAGTGGGAAATTATTTAATAGATTTTTCAAGTATGGCTTGTGTTTTGAACAATTTAAATTGGCCGCCGAAAAATCCCTAATACCCTGCCGTGATCTATTGGTTTTAGCTTTGTATTATTGGCTGGAGAAACCTTTTTGCTATAAAAATTGGTAAGTTTTTGTTTAAGTCTAATATATGAAGCTGTTATGTATTTTCATATATTTATTTTATATTTAAGCGATGAAGTAGTGGATGATATGTCTCGTTTAGCGGCCATGGTTAAAAGCATTTGTGATTTGGCTGGCGATGTGGTTAATAATTATGCCTACAATTGTATTTCCTCTTGGTGGCAATATGTACGAGAATTATTATTGGAAAGTCACAAGTCTTTGGGTTTATTAGTTGCTATTGTTTGCAAAACTGTGGCCACCAATATGAGAAGAGAATTTAATGATGTATGTTTATTTATTCTAGTATTTATTGTTGCTGAAGTAGTTAACATGTTTTTATTAAAGGGCTCCTGTGATGAACAGGAGGAAGAGGAACGTTGGGAGCGCATATCACATGATGAAGCCCAATGGGGTCTTTTGATTGGAAAATTGGAAGATATCGCTATACTGGGAGCCATATTAGAGTGAGTATATCCGAAAGGGTAAATAATTTTTTGTAAACAGCTTTTGGAGTGAATAATTTCATTCTTATATACGAAATTCCTCAACATTTAACTCAGACCACGTTCCCATCTTGGTCCCTGCAGAGAAGCCAAGAATTTTGTGGAAAAACTAAACTGTTTTCTGATTTTTTGTTAACCCATTTTCAATTTGTATTTATTAGGGTTTCTCTTATCTATTGTGAAATTAACTTCTTTTCAGATATCCCATCGTAAGTTTAGAGCCCGTTATGCCTGAAGTTCCTTACGATATACCGGACTGCAGTTTAAAATTTATTGTTAGCGGTGGTAAGGGCATTGTTACCGATCTAACCGCCAAGTGGCTTATAAACACTAGAATACATCCTTCAAAAATCCTTGAAATCGATAAAGCAGAAATAGTACAAGAAACTCCTAAAGACTCTAAAGGCCAAACGACAAGCACAAATGATTCAAATGAAAACGAAGACACCGAAAATAGTGAAACACAACAACCCATGCAATTAGATGATTCCGTATTAATAAAGTTGGCATTGCTAAGAAAACATTTTCCCTTCAGTTTGGAATCAGGTGTCTTACTAAGTCTAATGACATGGCATTACATGATTTATTGGAGTAAAAATCTAACTAGTTTGGAGCATTTTAGAGCGGCGCTCACTTGCCTGAAACAATTCAAAATGCCTGATCATGCCTTAAAGCATGGTATTTGTTGTATGTTGTGGCAAGCCACCTTGAAGTATCCTTTGCAATCTACAGCCAAATTAATACACAAAGTAGGTCGTTTACCCAGAGATAAAATGTGTCAGCAGGATATTGATATGTCGGCCTCGTGTGTGCCGGAGTTTTTGGAATTGTGCTTAGAGTTTTTGCAGCATTTCGAAGAGTCGTTGAATCATGATAAATTGGAACTGCAGTTTGAAATAAATTTGGCCGACGGTCCATTGCCTTTGCAATTTTTAGCTTTGCAACAACATCATGCTATAAAAGAACAGCTTAAGTTGCACTATGAGTTGACGGCTGTCTTGCATTTCATATCGTTTTTCCAATTGAAAATACCAAAACCTTTAACTACGGTTTTTGATGCCATGAGCAATAAAGCCTTCTTTCTCGACATAAACAAGGAATTAACATTTGTTTTGCCGCAACCAGATCTAATGCTACAGCATCAGCGCTGTGATTTTCTCAGCAAAGTGATAACATCCTCCATGGATTTAATAAGAGAAGATTTGGAACAGTTATACGTGCAGGAACATGTGGAATTTATGGAGAAAATATTAAAATTAGCTGATAGCTGGTGTTTAGACCAACAGCCTCTGAGAAGAAGACAAGTATGTATTTGATTTTTTTACTAAAACACACATAATGCTAATAAATTCTTATTTATTTAAGATTGTTGATTTGTATGCCCATGGGTTTGATGCTAATGCCGAAGATTTATTGAAAAATGTAACAGAGGATGAATTTATTGGTCGTATGCTATTGGAAATAGCTGGCAGACGTTTAAATCTCCATACAGATAATTCGCAAAGCGGCTTTTTAAAGGTGGCATCTGTAGGACATCAACTGCTGGGCTATTTGGATAATCTTGTAAGTGTGGCAGAAGTTTATTATCCTTCAAATATTAAATAATTCCTAGGTTCATCTTGACACATTCAAGTGGTCACATCTTACTCAAATTTCTACTTCACCAATTTTGATATATGCACCTTCTCCACCCTAAAACAGAAAATTGTTAAGACAATTTGTATTATTTATCCTCTATATGTATTGTTCTTTTCACAACAGCGCGAAACTGCAAATATGTCTTCATCTCTGCAAATAACTGCCTCTGAACCTCATGAAATCGATATTATTGCCTTGACTAATTTAGTTACGAATACAATAAAATTTTTGTCACAGAACGAATCAGCCAATATTCATATCGCTGCCCAAATGTTTGACGCTTGCAATCTGTTACAGCAGTGATTACCAATTAAGCATTAAAATGTGATGAATTTGTCGAACCAACCACCACCATTTATAATGACCTTTTTTACATAAATATGTAGTAATAGCTAATATTTAAGCATTATATTTTTCATTATTTATAAATAAACCCATACTTATATATTTATCATATCTTTTAAATTATAACTAAATTAAATAAATATTTATTTAGGTTGAACACCTGAAAAAACACAAAAGAAATTATTTAGATTTACTATATCTCAGTTTATCTACATGAAACTCCAGAACGACTCATCGAAGTATTTATTTTGGCACACAAATCTATAGAAAGATCCCAAGGATCGCACTGAAACATCCATAATCTTATAAACGTATCCAAAAGATCCTGTTGTGTTTCCAACGGTAATTTATTTTCCTTTTCTACGATAGGTGTAAATTTCTGAATATAGTTAAAGGCTAGCATGCACGATCTTCGATGTATTGGATCATGTAAGTAAGCTGTGTTCGCATTTACGAAGCTCTCTTCAGATATGTTGGTTGATCCGATGATAATACAATATTTTCCTACTGTCTGTAAGCAACACGTGACGATCCTTAGAGCATAATTTTGTTACATTTATATATTAGTCAACTGAGTTCATTAGCGATCGTGACCACAGTGAATCCGCATAGTGAATTTCTGATCTGCCAAACGTTTTGTATATTGTAAGGTTACCTTCCATGAGCAGTAATTTCCATTTTCTCTTCGGTAATATTTGTGTTACATCCTGTCGATATCAAATTTCACTCTCGAATAACAAATTAATATGGTCAAGTTCAAGACAACACTTGCAATTATAGTTAAAAACAAGACCTATCCTCATAGACGAGTTTGCTGAATCACCTAATTACAAGTACCTAGTTGATACTTCACAATTTCTGCGATATGAGTAACATGATTTGAAGCAATGAAGATTTATTATACGACATACTATTCGACTTCAACGTTCAATTCCAGCCTTACCACAAACTTCCTTTTTATGTTTAATTCATGGGTAACTCTTAGATAACAATTCTCTAAACAGCATAGATCAGTTTATATCGGTTGTCTTTAAACTCGACAAAAGACAGGACAAAACTCAAGCAGTTCATGATCCATATATTTAGGTTGTGCGTCAAACAAGACTGTAGGAGATGATTTTCTTTGAAAAGGCATAATAGGTATGTAGTGAATCATCTCGCGTTATTTCCTGGTTCGTATTGTTGGACCACTCTACCTGTTTTCCAACCATGGGTTCTTGATGAATAAATCTCCATAAACTTAACATCCGGCTTATAAAGTTTCTACGGCATTACCAAGAAAATTTCATCTGATCACCTTGGTTATGTTATGAAGGTTTGTATGCACACGATCACAGCCATTTGCCGTAATGAAAATCGTTGTAATCACTACGCTGCACTGTGTGGTAAATCACAAAAAAAGGGGTAACAAATCTGAATCTACTAAAATATGAACAAATTGTAGAGGAGAACATAGGCTCTAAGAAAAGGAAATTTGTGACTACCCTGTTATAATAAAACGTGAGATACATGGTGTCAAAGTCGTCCACTGGTAAAACTTTGTTAAGCTTGTACAGGACTCTAGTTGATCGTAAAAATTGCCTAGATTTTATATCACCTGGTCAGACAACTTATTGGCCTTCTGATCCTAGAAAATCCCTGATCTAACATATTTTGCCATATCAAAGAATTTAAATTACTGCAGAAATATCATATGAACTATCTTCTGACCATTCTCCCGTTATACGTTAAACTATTACGGCCAATATCAATCCTCTCATACTGAAGCTTATTTAAGACTGCTTGGTTGAAATATAGAAAATACATCAGCCATATCCACACTGAATACAACATACAGTGTGAGGAAGATATCAACGATTGTATCAGAGACTTCAAGTCTCTAATCTTTTCGACCTTGGATAAGTGCAAAATTCCTCCAAAACCTAAAATGTGTTTTTCTAAAAGAGGAGATTGTCAACACAACAGATCTCCTGCTGCTAAGCAGAGGCTGTCCACCACAAGTAAGAAACTAAAAAGTACTAATTACACAAACTTCTCCCTTTGGAAGGCAGCTAAGAACATTAAGCCACCGGTAGAGGGTCGAAGTCCAATAAGAAAATCTGATGGTACCTGGTCAAGTAGCGCAAATGATGAAGCCATAGTTTTCGCTGCATATTTAAGTAATGTGTTTCAACCAAATCAATTCAATGCGATCTTATCTCTAGGAGTTTTATCCGAATGATTGGAAAATCTTCCAAATTATAATGATACCCAAACCAGGACATTGACATTGGCATCATTCTACAGACCGATTAGCTTATTGCATTGTTTGTCTAAACTCTTTGAAAAAATAATCCAAGGGAAAATTTTAACATTCTTAAGTAGTCAAAGCATTATCCCAGATCATCAATTCGGATTCCGTGAACATCACGGAAGAATTGAGCAAGTTAACCACCTAACTCTTCGGCAATATTTCTAGATGTTGTTCAAGATTTTAACAAGGTTTGGCCTAAAGATTTAATACACAAGAAATCTTCTAGTACACACAAAATACTAGAATCTTACCTATCTGATCGCTTGTTTAGAATAAAATGCGGAGATTATGTGACAAGCGACTATGTGATAGGGTTCCTAATTTTCCGGAATTTTTTCTTTCCCGGGAGGAAATTAAAAAAATCGTTTCATTCCCGGGAACTTTTTAATACTAAATTAAACCAAAAAACAACGCTGGTGTATCTCAGGGAAGTGTTCAACGAACTCTGATTTGCCCGAGTTCAAAGAATTAACCACATCCAGCTTCTAATTTACACTGGCTAATCCACCATCAATCGATATTAAGCCTTAACTGCAAAGCCGTCCTGTATCATACAGTCATAAAACCAATTTGGACATACGGAATCCAATTATAGCAAACAGCAAACAATACCAGTATAGATCTCATACAGAG
The DNA here is from genome assembly GCF_958450345.1 of Calliphora vicina. Classification (NCBI taxonomy): domain Eukaryota; kingdom Metazoa; phylum Arthropoda; class Insecta; order Diptera; family Calliphoridae; genus Calliphora; species Calliphora vicina. The sequence continues at coordinate 59,445,852 of NC_088781.1, read as the reverse complement.
GTCCAAAATTCTTAGAAACACGACAGGAGCTCCATGGTACATAAGAAATAAGAACATCCACAGAGACTTAGATGTGGCTTTGGTCAAGGAAGAATTTAGAAAAACTCGTGAAGCTTATTTGTCAAAGAGTTCTGACTCAATAAAGAAAACATTAGATCTGGTTGGAGAAGTCATGGATTGAAATAACATTTTACGCACTTTCTTTCTCTGTTGTAACCAGCTAGTGTTTTTGATTTAGTTTCTTTTATGATAATTTGTATAAACTTCGTTGACATTCGAGTTGTTTGCCAGTAAATAACCGATCAAGTTCGGCCCTTGGGAGCTATGACTACCGACCAATGTCTTAAATCTAAACAAATGTGAAGCAATTATAATAAATGGTATAATATTAACAACATATTTTGAGTTAAATCCCAACTATAATAAATAACAATTATAAAATTTAATATATTTTTCCTCTTCACTTCTTTGGTTTGACCTCAGAACTAAAGACAATTGAAGTTTTACCAATTGATTTTCGAACTGCTTTTACCAACTGTTCATCCTTTAAACTGTCATGTCTAGCTCGATCATTGTCAGCTTTAATGGGCTTGTAAAAGTCCATATAATTTTCACGAGCTAATCGTCGAATGGTGGGGGGTGTCGTAGGCCTTTCTAAATCGCTAGCTTCATGAATTTTCAAATGTGTAAAGACTGGTGTATAGGAGGCCGTTATATCCAAATCAATGCGTTGCTCCGCCGCACTGCGTCCAGGTAATTGGAAATGTTTACCTAAAATTGGTTCACGCAACGGTTTACTATATAACCGTAAAGTTTCGTCATCTTCGGCTGTATCAAGGTCCTCTGGACGTGTTTCTCCGAAACCCATTTTAAATGATTCCTTTTGTTCACCAGTAATAACCTGAAATATGTTTAGATTAATGAATTGTTGAATAAATATTCTGTCCTCATTGAAGGTACCTACTTTCATAGTTGTAGAACTGGCCACTTTTTTAATATCGGGTGGCATGCGGTAATGACTGTTTCGCTCTTCCACTGGCTCAAATGGCGATAGTTTCATCCAAGGCAATGGTGTGCCTAAAGTACCCAAATATCGCCCGCCTAAAGACCACAAACGACACGAGCAATCATGACTACCTCTAACATAATTCGTATTTAAAAAGTTTATTTTTAAAACATTGCAAATTTCAAACTCTACTTACGTTATTAATATTTTTGGCAAATTAATAAACACAATTGAGTTGATGGCTTTAATGTGTCCTTTATAGGAACTGACTAACATGGGTTCCGGCTGACGACGTACTGCTCTCTTGGCTCTTGTTAGAAATCTATCATTGCGTAAAAATATGAATTGTAATCGTAGCACAGGTATGCACAATTCCACTTTTTCTTTTTCTGGTACGCTAGAAAAATTTGAAATTCCAACAGTGTGAATGTTGTATATTCACACAAAATGTATTATTTGAAATGAATCGTTAAGAAAAAATGTTAGTGGCCTTAGGAGAGCTAAAAAAGTTGTGTTGAGTGGTACTTTATTTTTGGAGAATATTCAAAACCCCTTGATACAATATAAAAATAATTATACATGTTTGGAATCTATAAATAGATCACAGAGATATTTGAGTTAGAGATTTTAACAATCGAATTGTTTGAATAATGAAAATTGTATCCGATGGAGTTTTAGCATTAAGAGGAACACAAATCATTTTTTAACCTCTGCGATAAAATATACAGTTATCTTCCTCATATCGTGTATTTTTTTATATTTTCCACGCTGTGCACATACTTCAACAGGTTTTTCCCATTGCCAAAATAAGGCATAAAAAGCTACCCAAACTTTATGTACCATCATCATCAAACATGTCATTATAATTTGGTTTCATTTTTATGAGGTTTTTTTTTGCAAACTTCTTAATAAATTAAGTCAGTCTTGTTTTACAAATGTCTATTTTGTGGTTGATTAAAAAGTTGTTTTCCTCATACAAAAGTTTCTTTAGGAATTTTTGTTTTACTAACATGCAAACCTAAATATAATAAGTTTTATGGAAATTCATATTTTTTTCCATTTATGTTCAAATGTCGTGACAAAACTCCCTCGTAGTAAAATGTGTAAGCAATTTCATTTTGGTGAAATTAGAAATGCCCTATAATAGGTTTTGGTATTTAAAAAATATTACATTTCTAATTTAATAATAATATATCGTACATATTCGGACCTTCATTCATATATGTAACATATTTAAGATACAATTAGCAAATATCTTTAAAAATAATTAGCAGTAAAGATGTTTCTCTAAAAATAACTTCTACATATAGATCATCAAGCTAAGACCAGAGTTTGCTACTGGTACTAATTAACAGGACCATGTTTATGTCATTTGATAATTTGTTGTGCTATTTCAATAGCAATTTGTTCTGCACTTTCCAAAGTCATGGAGAGTATGGTTAATTACCACCATCTTGTGAAATATTTAGAGTCCAACAATTTACTCAGCGACCGGCAGTATGGCTTTCGTAGGGGACGCTCTACGGGAGACCTGCTAGCCTTCATATCGGAAAAATGGTGTCGTTCCATACACCGTTTTGGCGAAAGTAAAGTGGTGGCTCTAGTATTTTCTAAAGCGTTTGATAGAGTACGGCATGGTGCGCTTTTAGTAAAACTTATTGCTTTTGGTGTCGGTAATAACTTCTCTCGATTTATATAGAGCTTTCTCAGAGATCGCACTATACGAGTTGTTATAGATGGAATCTCATCAAACGAGTTCAAGATCAATTAAGGGGTACCGCAAGGCTCCGTTCTTTCTCCTACTCTATTTCTTATCTTTATAAACGACCTTCTACGTTAAACTTCCAACCCTATATACTCTTTTGAAGATGACAGCAACATTTGCCATTCATATGCATTTAATTATAGCTAATTGGGGCAATGAGGCAAAACATGAATGATACGCTTAATCAAGATTTTGTGACAATCTCTATTGTGCAAATAGAGTCGATTTCAACGTACGCAAGACTAAATGCTGTATGTTAACACACAAACGCACAACAGATCATCTGTTTTCATGGGTGGTGCAAATACTAAGGAATCAGAAGCTCTTGATGTTCTAGGCATGACTATTCAGTGCGATGTCCGCTGGACAAAACACATTTTTCGAGTGTCGAAAGAAGCACTTGACTGCATCTGATCTCCTTACTATTTACACCACTTATATCCGATCTGAAATGGAATACAACTCTCAAGTGTGGGCCGGTGCTTCGAAGTCTGTTTTGGAGTTACTCAACCACGTACAGGAGAGGGCGAAGGTGCTTATTGGTGACAGTAGGGTATCTAGCACTATTGACTCACTGGAACATCGTCGCAATGTGGGTTGTGTTTCATTGTTCTACCGACACTGCAATGGTATGTGCTCTGCCGAAATTAGGGAACTTGTTCCCGAAACCCGTAGATTTTTGCGCAACACACGTTCTTTGGCAAGGGCTCATCAATTCGTTGTCGACTGGACAGTGAATCGCACAACACATTACAGAGAAAATTCGTTCTTTAGTCGTACTGTCCGTATGTGGAATAAGCTTCCTTCTACACTAGTCCCTCTATCCTCCCTCCAATAACCTATTTTCCTAGTTCCAACACAGTGCTTTGCATGAGTAGGGGTCATCCCCTGAGTGCTGGTACAAGAAAAAAGTCTTCAATCCCTACCCTGCAGTGAATTCTATGACACCAACCAGGATTCTTTACCTTAGTACCAGCGGCCAATAGCGCACCTCTCCATTAGTCCTTAGAATCAAAATGTCAGAACTCGTTCAAGAGTAATACAAACAGATTGACATGTATCAGCTGTTGAACACATTTTTAGAAAATTGCAGGATCTCGTCCAAACCACTATATAGAACCAATATTCGGGATTTTTTGATTTGGATCATCGTCACTAAAAGTTTAAAAACCCGATTCAGAAACACGGACGGAAAATGTATTTAAATATTTGTATATTTAAATAAAAGTGTTTTTCATAAAAAAAAATTTTAAAATAATTAACCGTCTCTGTTTCGAATTCGGATTAAAGTATCCTAGGAATGCTATGATACTTTAATCGTGCTGACTTTTGACCAATGCAATATATAAATTAATGGACGTTAGCAAACGTTTTCTATAGAAGATGGGTAATGATCGAAATTTGGTATTAAACAGCGAAATTTTTTGGGATTCAGAGCAGCGTTATTATTGTTTAAGTACAGGATACAATGTATAAGTTTAGAAGTATAAGAGTTTCGGAGGTACACACTTTAAAATTATGAAATACTTACCAATAATTCTGTACTTGCCAAATTTTGACATAGCCCATAGCTGTACCTGTAAACAAATACCGATTTTTGCGGTCAGTGGCCATTGTCAAGACACAGTCACCAGTTTTGTGGATGGCATAAAATTTATTCAAATAACCGCCACCTTGATGGTGGGAATATACTTGTATCACTCCCGTTTCTAAAGCTACAAAAACACTACCTAAAATTAAAAATTCGAAATTAAATGCTAGCATCTCATAAGTATTTTCCTCAAACTTAAACAAATACCATGTTCTCTTGTCATGGGACGAGTTTGTAGAAATAATACCGCTTGCACCGACATGGGTAACACATGTCTCTGGCTCAGTATGGGTGTCAAAGTATGTCTCTCTCCTAAGAAATTCTGTTCTTCATCAATTCCATCATCTGCTACAGCCCATCTTGACATTCGTTTATTAATTTCTCGTATTCTTTCAGAGATAGACCTTCGCACATAACGCGACACACTTATATGACTCATGCGTTGAGCTTCTTTGATTAGATTATTATCTTCTTCGATAACAGAAGGACGATTATATTTCAATTCAATAAATTCGGAAGGTTGTGCCACACTATAACGTCTATAGGGTTGGCCGGTTTCGAGTTTCCAAAATATTAATTCACCTGAATAGGTTGCGGTGACAACACCTTCACCCAATTTAACATCGGCACAGGTTATATCGTCCGTATGAAACATGGGCCATTTTTTTGGATCACCATATTCTCGACCCTCAACATCGTTAAATTCGGTGACTTGTTTATCCCAGCCTACCGCTAAAATTCTGAAAGAAGTGAAATTTTATTTCAAGAAAAGCACTATTAAAAATTTTCAAATTCCGCAGTGATCGGATTTCTTCTATAGATAACTTGTGAACATAAATATTTCAAAAATACCTACATACATATAAATATAACAAATTTATTTTTAACTCTTATACTTAAGCTTCCAAAATCTTAGAATCAGTGGGGCAGAATAAACAAATTTTGGAAATTAATTTGTCATTTCTAACTGGATAATGTGATATCGAAAAACTGCTATTACTCTCTGCATAGCAGAAAAAAAGTTTGTTAAGAAACTTATTAATTCTTTCATATTTCTTGAAAGGTATCTCTACAAAGATACCTTTTAAATAGAAAACGCCTAAAATATGCGAACAGATGTTTCCCTGGGCCCTTCCGAACTCAAGCTATTTTTTAACGAAATTTTGAATTTATGCTAGGTGATCTAAAATCCCAAAGCTTCCAAGGGTTCCAAAATAGGCAACAATTTTAGATACTATGATATATTCCAAATCATTTATATTATTCTTTTACCAGCCCCGGACCAAATGTGAAATTTATTAAAAGGTGTACCGACATACAAAGTTTCATTGCGATATATTAACGATTTTAATTTACCCTATTTGTTCTAATATCCCAACGCACGGTCTATAAATAACCAAGCTATAAGCGAAAAGCGGATTTTAATAAAGTAAGCTGGTTTTTAAATTGTTCAACTATTTTTTTCCGAAATCTCCTCCAATCATATTCACCTTTCCACCACCCATATAACTGCAGTCACCTCATGCTCCGGTTTTATACTCATATTGCGAATACACACTGCATTATTATAATTCCAAATCTTAAGGGAACCATCTCGGGCTCCAGTAAGCAAAAACTGTTCCAATGGATCAAAACATGCAGCGGTTATTTCTATATCAATATGTTCACCATACAACTGTTTTGTATGACAGTTTTTAATAATAATTTTACGTCTGCCTGTCCATGGATCCCATACAATAATGAAACTGTCCAAGCCACAGGTCACAACATTCCTAAATAGACGATTGTACAAAACCACCGATACAGGAGCAGCATGTGTATTACCATCTGTTAGATCTACCCGCACACGTGGATTACATTTAACGGTAATTAGCTTACGACCACCCACCAAGAGTAACCTCAAATGTGAGTGATAGTAATAAACCAAATCGGTTTCGGTCGGTATCAGTCTTACTAAGTCACCATACGTTTGTAGTAAGACATGTTCGGTTAAATCCCAAACTTTTATAATTTTCTGATAATCCACACTATAAACTTTCTTCTCTTCCGGCTGTACAAAGACCATAACAATGCCACCATTATGACCGGTCAATATGCCCGAAGGTTCGCCAGATATATAAACATCCCAAATGCGCACAAAAGTATCGGGGCCACCCGTCACTACAATATTATTCTTTTCATCCACAAAGAAAGTGGTAACACCCTAGAATTATAATTTTTAAAATGAAGAAAGCTACAGCCGCATATACATTCATCTTACCAATGGAATACGAAATATTGTTTTATCATCTCCATTAGCCACAATTAAACCGGGACAACGTCCTCTATACTTTTTAGTGTTACGATATTCAGCTGCCACAAAAATCGAATTTAAACGTATCGAATAAAATACCTGTTGAATCATTTCAGTATGGATATTCAAATATTCTCGAATTTTAAAGGAAGGTAATTTACCCTAGAACATCAAGTTATTAGTATTATAAGGCACTTCTCCACACTGAAGTATTTAATAAAAAAAAAAAATACCTTTAAAATGTCAGTCCAGAAAACTTCAATTAATGCTGCTCCCGGTTTAGACTGAAACGGACCCCTAAGATGTGGTGTAAATTCCAAAATTCGAACATTTCCACCATAATCTCCCAGTATTAAACGTGAGTTACATTTGCCTTTCGAATGAAAACCATAGGCCATACAACAGACTGCTAAAGGCATGCTGCGTATAACTATTCGCAAAATAAATGTGGAAGCTATGGTTTCGTGAAAACGCAACTCTCTTTCAGTGGAAGATGTGCAAACTATACCAACATCGGATAAAGCTTGAATACACAAAATCCATGTGGGCATTTTTAAGTGCACTGTAGAGAATAGAATAAAGCCATTTTTATAGTGATCTAATTATTCAATTCAGAATCAGAGATTTATGTTAAGCATACAAATTCGTTTTCATTTTGAAACGAATTTCAAAAAACCCCTCTGGTAATTTTTGTAATGCAACATTCGTAAACAAGATTTTTTGTGAGTTTTAAGTCCTTCAAAAAATGTCCATTTAACTTACAACTTTCCGACATGCCACTGCGCAAAGGCTCCAATAGCGGTGTCCAAAAACGTATTTGACCCTCCTTACTTCCCGTTATCCAAATTCCCGTATTTTCTGCAGTATCATTTATAGCTAAATTTTGAATTTTATGTTTTTCCGCCTCGGCCTGTTCATCCATATCCTCATCATTCTCCTGATTTTTCATTGCTGCCTCCACTTCATCATCGTCCACTATTAAATCGGATACATTTTTCAACAGACTTATGCAACATACAGCTGATCTATGTTCCGATTTCTTGACAATTGGAGCTGCTGATATTGGTAAAATCAACGATTCCTTTTGACTCGAAGGATCATCTTCTTGAAATCCAAAAATAAGATAGGAAACAAATTCATTCCAATCACATTTAAAGTCACGATTTTGATTGATCTTCAGAAATAAACGATTATATTCGATATCGTTGAACGTAATATTTAGTTCTTCTAATTCTGTGCGTAATTCTGCATACGTCAGTTTTTGTTTCGCCAAGAAACTATTGTGTAAACGTTCGATTTCATCTGATTTCAACCATTCGTGTAAACGTTCCGGTCTTTCGGTCCTGTCATGGGAGCATTCCGAAGACAACGTTTGATATTCCACAAGAGTTTGGTCTATGTATGAACCTGAATATTCCATATTATCCATTGTTTAATTATGATATTTTTTCTTTCCAATTTAATGAAAATTATTTTTTAATATTTTTAAAATGAAAATTTAGAAAGTGAAGAATCAAAATCAGAGACTAAAGTTGGTATAAATCTTAACCGAATATAAAATTAAAAAGTTTCGGATTACGCCGAATATTGCAGATCCTAATAATATCTATAATACACAGTGGTGCTGATTACCATATATCTTCAAGATATCCGTATACATATAAACAATAATTATAAGTACACCGAATTCTGGTCCGACGTAATAGTTTCTTGTTACTGAACTGACCTGTTTTCGGAAGTTTTACTTGATAAAAACCAACATCAGCAGTAAGTTTGTTTAGAAGACTTCTAATATTCGTCTACAAGATAGATAATCCACTTTAGTAATAACAAATTCTCAAGTCACGTTGTGTAAACCGAATCCAAGTAGCGCTTTCGTACGAATTCACATTTTGTTCTGCAAATCGAATCGCTTTCAAGTAAACAAACATGTAAAACATTTTTGAATTTCCATGTATAAAGCATAAAAATTCGAAAGATTTTCTTTTCGAATCAAATGACACAATAACCCCCAGTAAATATAACAATTTTATATATTGAAATGGATTTGTTTCCTTGAAAGTAAAAGGATCAACTACAATTCGCTAAAATATGTTCATTAGCTTTTAAAACGAAAACATTACACGGATTCGGTTTACAGAACAGCGTTATTATATGGGGGGTTACAGCGAAACTCAATCCGAAAACGGAAATGCTCGAAATTGTGTACTAAATACATTGTAATTCGAAACGATTTCCTTTCGAATCGAATTAGGGAGTAACCCCCTGTTCTTTTTTCTAATAAAGCCAAACATACAATTTTCAGAAATAATGACTAAATCCCAAATGTAATAATTGTATTCAAAACACTTCTAATTAGTTGCCAATAAAATAAACAAGTTCTTTTATATTTTTTACCTAAAAAACTAAATTTATTTAAAAATTCTATAATAAAGCCTTTATATAAAATAAAAAACTTAATTACATTTACAGACAGCGAGCTACTAACTCATTGATTTCATTACCGCGATCACCATATTCACCGCCACGTTTAAAGGGAACTGAAACTTTATTTTTCCAACCTTCGCGGGGACTTGACAACTGCAACGAAAAAAAACAAAAATGAATTTATTTTCACTATTAAACCAATTTTATGGATAACTTACCAAAAATGCACACATGAACTGAGTGACTGCTTGGAAATTAGGACCGACTGTGAATATTTCATGAATTATATCTTCCAAACAGATGATACCATTTTCACCCAAGTTCTCCTCAATCATGGTGTTCGACTGAATGGCTGTCTTTTTGCCATTGACGCGGGCAAAACCCTTCTTAAACACCAACTCACGTATTGTGCCAATATTGGGATAACCATAAACCACAAATGGTTCTATCACCTTCAAAAGTATTTGATTCTCTTTGTTGTTCTCCAAAAACACAGCATTCTGACGTAGATTTAAATTTAAAGACTTCATTATTTTATTTGTGGTTTCGTCGAAGATCTTCTTGCCAGCATGTCTCATCACTAATAACAACTTTTGGTTAACCTTTTCGGCATCATTTGTGTCCAAAATGTTACTGCATCTTACAGTTCTTTTGATACGATTGGCGGTGCGCTCTGCCTTCAGGTAGTTCATAACAAAAGATTCAGCTCTACGAAACTTGTGGTGCTTTTTAGCTTTAGCTACACGTTCAGTTTTTAGCTTCTTTTTTTGTTCGAGTGTCGCCTTGTCCTGTAGAATGCGACGTTTACGATGCGTCAAAACTGAGACTGTTTTGCCAGGTAGTTTATTGGGAACGGCATATCTGAAATATTTAACAAACATTAATATTAATGATTGAAAGCGTTATATTTGTATCACAATAATTACTTTTCCATATTTGTTTAATTTCTATTAACTAGTTAATGTATAGAATTCAAGAGAAATTATTAAAATATAATATTTGTGGCTGGAAATAAACACGTGCGACTGGTGTTTTCTTTTAAACGACAAATGAAAATAAAAAAAAATACTCAGAGTTGCATAGAATGGTATTAAATAAATATGTTGCCACTGTAACAGAATGGTAGTAGTCAGTTTAATCATCACTGACTGTATTATAATTTAAGGTAAGAGGAAAAGTATTTTCTTAATAAAAATGATTTAAAAAATTGTAAAATAAGAAATTCATATTTGAAATTATAAGTTAAATTTGGAATCTTATTTGCATTCCTAAATTAATAAAATCGTAAGTATCTCCTAAAATACTTATTCGATCACAAATGTTTTGATACAAAGTATATTTTTTAACCTGAATTTTTTTCACCAAAAATGTTTCTTTTTGTTGACAGAACACTGTAATAGGCCGCGATATCCATAAGAATTCAGAATACTATAAAAATTTTCAACAGAAATGCAAACATTTCCACTCATGGTGGTTAAATATTTGAATTATAACGGAAATTTTGTGCTTTAAACTCAGTTGTTGATAAATAAGTAAAAGAGCGAGATCAACAAACACCAATTCTGTACCACCGCATCAATAAACTGTAGATTTCAATAAACTCATTTACTGCAATTAAAAATGTTGTATTTTTAAGTCCTTATTCTTAATCAATTTATCAAAGATTTATAAAACAAATTTTGTTTCATAATCCTTTTATAAATTTATTAGTTAGGTTACTATTTAAATTACTTATATAATATTGGTAAAGTTTTTTTAAAGTTAGCGGTACTTACAATTGCATCGGTAACGGTATTTACGGTAATTGCAGTTACATATATCGGTAACGGTAGATTGGCGGTAATGGTTGTTGAGCTGAAATGTTATTTTAGGGTCAGCGGTATCCAATTTTGATTTTGGTATTCATTAAAAGTCGATTTCTTTCGAAAATTTTTTAGTTGGTAATTATTATTAATAATACAAAAAATTACAAACAATCAACAACTATTAATTAGTTGATACAAAATAATATAAATGAATTGTATACACAAAACTTTGAAGTAGATTTATTTCAATTAAGAGAATTTCTGATGTAAAAAGGATAAAAATCGATAATTGGGGATTATAATAAAATAATAATAATATGGTAACCTTTTTACCAAATGGGACTCTGCCCAAGGCGAATTTATACAAGGTGAAGTCAGTCAATCAGCTGATTACTTTTTTGCTCTCTTTTTGGTTCTAACAGATGTCAAAGCTTGTTTTTATATATAAATATCTACATATTCTAAGCTTATTAACAAAATTATTATTTCTTACATAAATAAGTAAAGCCCTCACTATTCAATTATCTACAGTATATTAAGTTTTAATACATATGTATTTGTTTAATTTTTCATTTTTGTTTATTGACATTTCTTAACCCAATTGTTTTTGTAGAACTGACACCACCAAGGCGAATTTATACAAGGTGGAGTCAGTCAAACAGCTGATAATTTTTTTTTTAGCTTTTTGGTTCTAACAACTGTCAAAGCTTGTTTTTATATTTAAATATCTACATATTCTAAGCTTATTAACAAAATATTTATTGTTTACATAAATAAGTAGAGCCCTCACTATTCAATTATCTACACTATATTAAGTTTAAATACTTATTTGTTTAATTTTTCATTTTGGTTTTTTGACATTTGTTAAGACCAATCGTTGTTTTTGTAGAACTGACACCACCTTGTATGAATTCACCTTGGACACCACCTAGTATAAATTCGCCTTGACTCTGTCGCTGTCGCAGCGAACATACATTTGTGCTTGAATGCAGACAGTAGCTTCAAGCACCCAATGTGAAATTGCCATAAGTGCTTGAAGATTACTAATCCCCTTGGAGGAGAGCTGGATATCATGCACATAAGATATACATGCATGTGTTCGTGTGAAGTGACAGGTTTGACGTTATTTTTTGGCGCCAAATTCACGCAACACAGAATTTTGTTTGTTTTGCAAAAGCAAATTTATTTACATTACAGCTTTTGTGTTGAAAGTTTTGTTTATTTATTTGATGTGAGAAATAAGGAAAAAGCGAACCGGTCGATTTCTTGATAATCAAACAGTCATCGAGCTCTATTTATATTAGCAATACAGAATTATAAACAAGTGGATCTGTCAAAACAATAAGTGGCATCTCAAGAGATGTGTTTAGTAAAAATTTCGCGCGCAAAACAAAAAACACAAACAAATCAATATGCACAAGCAGACACACCTATAAATACAGTTAATGGGAAGACGATGAGAGGGAGATAGATATAATATATTAACGCAACACACACAAAGAAATATATTTCCCTCTTATATGAAAGAACAAAAACAATTTATAAAAAATGACGAACGAATGAATTCCATTGGACGGACGGACAGACACATTATAATAGAAATTATTAAAATCGCAATAGGCAGGCACGTCAACGAAATTTTCTACCAGTTCAACATAAAATATAACAAGAACTAACACATGTTTTGGAAGTCAGTATGCCAAAAATTAAGAACAAATATTCCAAGTGTTTTTGGTGTAGATAAGAGGAACTGAAATCGCTATATATACAAATTGTAGAACAAACCTACATAGTTACATACAATACACGTTTAGAAAAGAGACAACAAAAAATAATAAGAGCAAATTTTACGTTTAAATAAATGAAATAGAGAGGGGTTGCATTTCCTTGTACGTATTTGACTTTACACAACAAATAAACTACTAATTTTTCTGTGCTCCTGATTCATTGGAATCAGAATTCAAAATGTTTAGTGATTCTTTGGGTACACAATAATATCGTTGTTGTTGGGCTGGTGTTGATTTGATGACATTTTTATTTCAGCAACACTGTTTACAGATAGATGACAGTGACAGAAGAAGATAAATAATTTCAACTGATATTTTAACTTTGGTTTTAACAAGCCATCATAGATGAATTCTAAGAATGTTTGCCGAAGAAACCATGGGTCTAAAATCAAAACCGGAGACCCATGGTTTCTTCGGAAAAACTTCTTAGAATTCATCGTAGATTACGATTTTGATAACCGCTTGGTGCATTTTTTTGATCCATACAAATTGACCCACTATAATGTACAGTGAATGTCACTTAAAATCGTACACCATCGTAGTAAAATTTTATTCATTAGTTTTAGAAAGTTGATGTTTTGGAAATATTTTGAAATACTATTTTTATATTGTGTGTGCTATTACATATCAGAAAATATGGTATAATTTTAATTGCCCTTATCTACAAATAAAAAAATTGGGTAACACCGTCAGTGCCCAGAATATTAACTCTTCACTTAAAATCGTACAGGCACTAAAAATAGCAAAGGATACCCTACAAAGTATTAGGATTATTTAATATTAACATTTTTTTTAATTTTTAAAGTTTTAATTAAAATTTAATATAAGTGTTATATAAAATTTAATATAAGAAGTGAAATATGAATTTTGTGATATTTTTTAATTTTCATCAATATTTTTTTCAGGAATTGAGGTTTTGTTATATTTTTTGTTGAAATACATATTTTTTGTTCCAATTAAAAAAATGACTTTTAATTTTTTATATAATCACCTATTATTGCCTGTATAATTTCATAATATTTAAAAAAAAAATATGTTGTACGATTTTGAGTGACACACACTGTACATTAGAGTGCTCCAAGATTGTATGGACGAAAAAAACTTTCTAGGTACAGGCCGCCCCCCCCTCTAGAATTGTTCTATGTATTGTAGAAACACGTTGTGTAAAATATTAGGATGATAGGATAACGTTAACTGGTGGCGCAACGACGCTGAAGTTTTGAGGTGCATTTACAAGGGGAAAATATGCAATTTTTTCAGTTTTTGTAAAAATTTTGCCATTAAATAATGACTTTTACAATTTAATTTAAAAGAATCGAAATGTGTACGTAATTGTCGTTATAATAAGATATAAAAGACAAATATTGGTGAAAAAATGTTAAAGTTATTAAAAAATCGCCAGGCCATTAACGTGTCTCAGGCCACTAGAACAAGAAATTTATGAACAAAATTAACATATTTTGAGAAATATTAAAATAAAAGCTTATTTTTACTTAAAATATATCCATATTTACTTGTATATGAGTTTTTGTCCTCGTAGGATACCGTTAACCTATTCGCAGGTATGACCAAAAAAATTAAATTTTTTTAACGGCAGTTTCAAAACTCCAATTTAAAATTTTTAAAAATTTTGTTAAACAAATTTCAGAATTTTTTGATCATCACATGGGGATTTATTGAGATCAAAATAGGGAATAAAAATATGAAAAAATTATGTCAATACCTCTTACAGTTTTTCCGTACCTGCGATATAAATTTTGCGATTTTCGAGAAAAACTAATTTTTTGGCCATATTTTGGGGAATGACCAGAATTTCCTTACTGTAATGATTTTTGAGTAAAAGCTATTCAGAATAATATAGTCCAGGTAATTTTAAATATAGTCTGAAAGTTTTACTAAAATCGGAAAACTTTAACCCTTAAATCGTGAAGGTCAAAGGTCAATTTTTTCAATATTTGGAATTTCTCATGGAAAGATAGGGAAATATTATATATTTTTGGGCCGATTTTGATGAAACTTAAGAAAAATATAAAATGAAGTCTAGTATTCACAATAACAGTACAAAGATGAAGATTAACCCTTAAGAGTACTTGGGGTCAAAATGAATGTGTTTATCGTGATTTTAAAAGTTGAGGGTCATTTGGACCCCAAGTGCTATTAAGGGTTAATTTCCATTTTTGTACTGTTATTGTGAATATTTTTCTTAAGTTTCATCAAAATCGGCCCAAAAATATATAATATTTCCCTATCTTTCCATGAGAAATTCCAAATATTGAAAAAATTGACCTTTGACCTTCACGATTTAAGGGTTAAAGTTTTCCGATTTTAGTAAAACTTTCAGACTATATTTAAAATTACCTGGACTATATTATTCTGAATAGCTTTTACTCAAAAATCATTACAGTAATGAAATTCTGGTCATTCCCCAAAATATGGCCAAAAAATTAGTTTTTCTCGAAAATCGCAAAATTTATATCGCAGGTACGGAAAAACTGTAAGAGGTATTGACATAATTTTTTCATATTTTTATTCCCTATTTTGATCTCAATAAATCCCCATGTGATGATCAAAAAATTCTGAAATTTGTTTAACAAAATTTTTAAAAATTTTAAATTGGAGTTTTGAAACTGCCGTTAAAAAAATTTTATTTTTTTGGTCATACCTGCGAATAGGTTAACGGTATCCTACGAGGACAAAAACTCATATACAAGTAAATATGGATATATTTTAAGTAAAAATAAGCTTTTATTTTAATATTTCTCAAAATATGTTAATTTTGTTCATAAATTTCTTGTTCTAGTGGCCTGAGACACGTTAATGGCCTGGCGATTTTTTAATAACTTTAACATTTTTTCACCAATATTTGTCTTTTATATCATATTATAACGACAATTACGTACACATTTCGATTCTTTTAAATTAAATTGTAAAAGTCATTATTTAATGGCAAAATTTTTACAAAAACTGAAAAAATTGCATATTTTCCCCTTGTAAATGCACCTCAAAACTTCAGCGTCGTTGCGCCACCAGTTAACGTTATCCTATCATCCTAATATTTTACACAACGTGTTTCTACAATACATAGAACAATTCTAGAGGGGGGGGCGGTCAAAATTAGCAATTTTATTTTTTTGGAGCACTCTACTGTACATACATATGTATGTACATTATAGTGGGTCAACGGACGATGTCCGTCCGTCTGGCTGGATGGCTGGCTGTCCATGTAAACCTTGTGCGCAGAGTACAGGTCTGAATTTTGAATATATTTCGATAAAATTTAGTACATATAATTTTTTCGGCCCAAGAACGAAGCCTATTAAAACTGGCTGAAATCGGTCCATTATTTCACCTAGCCCCAAACAAATATCCTCTCGAAATTGGTCTTTATCGGTCATAAATGTTTAATTTATATGTATATGTATGTATCTACACACATTTCGCTCCAAATAAGTTTTATATATACAAAATTCATGTCACCAAATTTTGTTACGATCGGTCCATAATTAGTCATAGCTCCCATATAGACCCGCTTCCGAAAATCACTTTAACGTGCTTAAATCACTTAAAAATGTTGGTATATACACAAAATTCAACATAAATTACTTTCGTATAGACATAAATCACACGACCTAATTTTATGGTGATCGGTCCATAATTGGTCATAGCTCCCATATTAGGCCCACTTCCGAAAATCACTCACGAATATAAATTATTGATATTTTAAAAGAAAAATATTTTTACTCATTTACTTGGTGTAGGGTATTATATGGTCGGGCTTGACCGACCATACTTTCTTACTTGTTAATATTAGGTTTTGTTATTCGAATTATTAAAAGTCAACAAAATTAATAGAAAACAAAAAATATATTTTTTTTATTCATAAGATATATTAAGAGATCAAAAAATACTTATTTCAGAATTTTGAATATTGAACAAACAACATAAATAAAAACAAAAAAAACTTAAATAATTCACACTGCATCAATATTCACATATAACATTTACAGTAAAAATATTAACTGTAAAATGTACTTGTAGTTCATAATTACCTTCAGTAAAACCTAAATTAGGTTTGTTCATCGTTTTTACCAATATCGAATATGTAATTTTTATTTTCAAATAATGAAATATTTTTTTTCCACAAAAATACTTTGTGTACTCCGGCCATTGTACTATAGGTAATTTCACCCATTTTTGTGGCCAAAACTGTAAGCAATCACTGAACAGTGATGAAAATTTGTATACCGGGGTTTACAAGGTTGCTGATTTCTGAATCTGAGGTAAAATTTTTAAAATTCAAAATGGCGGATCCAATATGGCGGGCTAAATTTTAAAATTCTGATTTGCGTGGGTAAAAATGTGAACTGTGTAAAATGCAAACTGTTTTATTTCCAAAACATAAAAAAACGATTTTTTTTTAAATCTGCCCATCCAACCAAAATTCAGCAAGTTAGCTATTTTGCAAGCGGTGGCTGCCTAAGAAAAATGATATTTCTCAAAAAGTGCAACATGAAATTGATAGATTAAACTCAAAATACTTTATTTAACACGTTTCTGATTGTTTAAACCCGGCCAAATTCGGCCAATTTTTTAAAAGCTTATCCAAAGTTAATTTTTAAAAAAAAATTATAAAATTAAAGGTTATGTCAGTAGTATGAGTTTTTTCGCCAAAAACTATTTTTTTTAAACAAAATCTTTTTCTTAAACTATTAAGCACTTAATATCACTTTTGTTTTCCATATTTAATTTAAATTTATGTTTATTTTTTAACTATTTAAATAAATTTAAAAATTCGACCAAATTTTACTGTATATACTGCTTACAACACTGTGCACACAAACAATGACTTTGACCACTTGTTATGCAGTCGCCGTTAATTTTTTACAAAAACAAAACTTGCCGTTATTTGCTTCAATGTTTTCTTTATCAAATGCCAATAACAAAAAATGCATTTTTGAAAGTGCAAAACATGACTTTTTGCCTCAAAAATGGGTTAAATTACTATAGTGCATTGTTCCATCAATTTGTTGATTGATTCAGACTCCTATTTGTTTAAAACGGTATTGAGCAGACTGCCTCCAGTAAATATCAAATTCTTCAGCAATTATCGTTAAAATTGGGAATATAAAAATACCAAATGCATCTGAGAAATTGATTTTAAAATTCCATTTTGTACTCGTTTAATATTCGAGTCTAAAATCTTTTATTAGGGTCATGAAGGGCTTACATACTAAAGTACCTAGTTTAACCAAATGTTACAAATAATAATAAAAATAAACCACCATATAAATAACCTACCTGTCAACTTCTACCTCTACACCCACTTCTTAAAGTCAAATGTCATAAAATAATAAATAAACTGGTACTTCGGAGAAGGGCCATAAAATATTTCCACTTGATTCCAAAAATTTGTTTCTGGGGCACCTGATATTTTAACAATGAAAATCACGTGCGCTGAAAACTACCTCTAGGATTGACTAAAAAAGCCGCAAGATACAAAACTCAGACAAATTTTGGGGGTGGAAAATTAATAGCGGTCGGCCTCATATTGCACCCCTCCAGTGGCTATTATCGGTCAGTTGTTGTGGTTTTTATTTTTAAGGTTTTAGAAACACTTACACACAAATATGAAAAAAATCAATTTAAAAACATTTGTCTTGAGTTACAAAACATTTATTTTGATAGATATCCCACTCGCATCCCACTAAGCGACCAAAAAGGTTTTAAAGGAAAATACCTAAGCTTTCTTTTGAGAAAAAAAATTAATAAAAAAAGAGTCCATTTTGGAAAAAAAAAGTCAAAAATGTTTTTGATTTTTCAAAAAAAAGTAAAAAATTGTATGTCTTGAGTTACAAAACATTTTTTTTATAGATATCCCACTCGCATCCCACTAAGCGACAAAAAGGGTGTTAAAGGAAAACACATAAGCTTTCTTCTGAGCAAAAAAAAAATTAAAAAATGGGTCCATTTTTTTAAAAAAAGTCAACAAAGTTTTTGATTTTGCAAAAAAAATCAAAAATTTTAAATCTTGAGTTACAAAATATTTTTTTTGATAGATATCCCACTAGCATCCCACTAAGCGACCATATAGGTCGCTTAGGAAAAGACCTAAGCTTTCTTAAAAAAAATAAAAAGGGCCCATTTTGAAAAAAAAGTCAAAAATATTTTTGATTTAAAAAAAAAAAATCAAAAATATTTTATTAAATTTTTTTAATTTTTTTTTTCGAAAGATTGCATATATAGCTATCTAAACTATTTGGGACACATTTTGCTAAGAACAATAGGTAATAAGTTATATGGATAAAAAAAACACCTGTTTGGCCAAAATGTCAAATTTTGACCTCCTATAACTCAGAGAGTTCTTGACCGATCTTGTTGAAAAATGGTGTCCGAATTACTATCCAATAGAACTAACATTGGTGCAAATTTCATCGCGATCGGAAGACATCGATTTCAAAAGTTGGTTCACTTGACGTGAAATTCCCCATTTGTATATAGGGAATAGTAGTTGAATAACAAACTTTATTTCGTGTGGAAAAATAAGGTTGCCAGATGTATTTCACATGTTTTCCACAATAAAAACAGAGTAATGCTTTTGTGAAATTATTTCGCATATATTTCATTCCAAATATTTTATATGTAGTTTGACAGCATTTCGCACGAAATTTTGAACAGAGTACCTAGCTATTACGCAGCACTTTTTTCGCACAAAATTAAAACCAACTAGCTGTCAAACAGCATGTAAAATTTTTCGCATGAAAAAACCATAATTTTTCGCAAATATGAACAGAGTACTAGGCTTAATATAACAATAAAAGGTAGAACCACTACAAAATATGTTCTCAATTCTACATGCCTTGAATTGTCAGACTAATATAAAATAAAAGTACAATTGAAAAAAAAACATCAAAAATTAACAAATATTTTAAATTCAATTTAAATGTTCATTTGAACAAAATGTCGTTAGATTTATAAAATGTCCTGAAAATAAAATTAAAGAATGGAGTGCAGCCTGCGGTGTTGAGCTGAAGAAATACTCACGGATTTGCATGCATCATTTCAATGACTCCGATTATATTGAACTGTATTTCAAATATAAACAAAATATTTCTCAATTTTCATTTGTTATTATTCGTATTTTTGGATTTCTGTTTTTTATTTTTCTATTATTTGACGTAACAAGGCATAGCATTTTAAACTCTCTCCCTAGTGATTCTACCTTCTAATGGTTGTATCATGGTTTCTACTAAACTACTCTTAAAAATGATGGTATACACAAAAAATTCAACACAAATAACTTTAATAAATAACACGGCCTGATTTTATTATGATCGGTTCATAATTAGTCATAGCTCCTATATAAGGCCCGCTTCCGAAAATCACTTTAACGAGCAAAAATCTCTTAAAAATGTTGGTATACACATACAATTCAACACGAATAACTTTCATATAGACATGAATAACATGACCTAATTTCATGGTGATCGGTCCATAATTAGTCATAGCTCCCATATAATACACTCTTCCGAAAATCATTCACGAAAAAAACACCAAGTAAATGAGCCAAAATATTTTTCTTTTAAAATATTGTTACGAAATTGTACTTGAATTCAAATATAACGATTTTAAGGGTTGATAAAAGTAGCATAATGCCTTCAAATAACAGTGCTGTAATAGCAAACTATAACATATCTGTAGGCATTATTAAATAAAAGCTTTCAGTTGATTTGATCGTAAGTTGGCAACGCTGAATTCGAATATTCAGTTAAAGAACATTGTAGAAAGTACACCACAGATGGCGTATGATCTAGAATATTCGAACTTTGACAGTTAAAGAGCAATCTAGAGTGCAGATGGCAGTGTTATAAATAGTGGCAGAGGCAACCTCTGTGAGTTTATCAGAGACGCTTTTCGAATAAACATCAACTGAGTGCCTTAAAGTGTGTTGTGTTTTTCAAGTGAATTCGAATACATTATAAAGTGTCTGTATTTCTGAGAATTTGCAAACGTGTATAAAAAACATTGAGTGACTATTTAATTCTGTTGTTGTACATTTTAAATAAATAAAGAGTTGTTACAATTTTCAAACTACTACACGGCTTTTATTTGCAATCAAAAGTATCCGGTTTATTTAAAGGAAATAAACCAAACGTTTTGAAAAGGTTAAAACGTAACAATATCAAAAGTGGGCCTAATATGGGAGCTAAGACCAATTATGTACCGATCACCATGAAATTAGGTCGTGTGATTTACATATGTCTATATGGAAGTTATTTATGTTGAATTTTGTGTGTATACCAAAGTTTTTAAGAGATTTATGCACGTTAAAGTGATTTTCGGAAGCGGGTCTATATGGGAGCTATGACTAATTATGGACCGATCGTAATATAATTTGGTGACATGAATTTCGTATATATAAAACTTATTTGGAGCGAAATTTGTGTAGATACATACAAAAATTAAACATTTATGACCGATAAAGTATAATTTCCGGAGAACATTTGTATGGGGGCTAGGTGAAATAATGGCCCAATTTCAGCCAGTTTCAATAGGCTTGGTCCTTGGGCAAAATAAATTATATGTACCAAATTTTATCGAAATATTTTCAAAATTGCGACCTGCATTTTGCGCACAAGGCTTACATGGACAGACAACCAGCCAGCCAGCCAGACGGACGGACATAGTTTAATCGACTCAGAAAGTGATTAGAAGTCGATCGGTATACTTTAAGGTGGGAGTTATATTAATATTTTTGGGCGTTACAAACATCTGCACAATCGCATTATACCCTCCCCACTATGGTGGTGTAGGGTATAATTATTGAAATTTTAAAAGAAAAATGATTTTGCTCATTTACTTAGTGTAGGGTATTATGTTTAGAGCATATTTTTGGTTGCCCTGGTTATTAGTATTGAAACTACAAAATTAGTTACTTGATTACTTAATTTTTATCCAATTAAGGGATAATTTAAATGTTTTTATTCAAATGACGATTCTGTGCCAAAGTCTCTGGCAACGCTAAAAGAGAGAGCGAACTTAATTAAGATGACCAACTGCTTGTGTTTTTTCCACCCCATAATATTATTCTGCTGTTATTTTTTTGTATTTATTTGTTCATCATGCCAACCAACAGTTACTAAACAAATGCCGGGTTGTTAATATCGTACGTTATTCTAAATAATTTTACACGTGTCGGTCGGGTTTACAAGTTTTATTGTAAATTGCAGATAATATTTATAAAATTACATCCAGTGGCAAATTAGTTTTTACAAATGTAATAGGATTTTGTTTATTAAAATAGATTCGGTTTCATTGATACAATTGTATTTTTTTTGGGTTTGTTTGGTGTGTAGTTTAAATGGATAAAAAAATTGGTGCAACGTTGTTCTTGGTTTTCATTTAAATGTATGACGAAATATTGGAAATTTATTGGAAGATATTTCAATAGCGTTTGTCTCTCAATAATAAGTGTTGTTGTTGTTTATTAAGAAGCGCGAGAATTTTGTGCAAATAATAACCGGTGTTGCCGTAAACTCAAAATATTTGCAACCAAGTTTGTTTAAAAAAATAACTAAAATGCAATAAAAGTGAACAACAAATTTATTGCAATGTTGTTTTTTTAAATTATTTTTATACCCTTCACCTTCGTGAGAAGGGTATATATAAGTTTGTCATTCCGTTTGTAATTTCCACAATATAATTTTCTGACCCTATAAATTATATATATACTGGATCCTTATGGATAGCGGATTGGATCAAGCTATGTCCGTCTGTCGGTCTGTCTGTCCGCCTGTCTGTTGAAATCAATTTTCTAAAGACCCCAGATATCTTCGGGATCCAAATCTAATAATCAGCAAAATCGGTTCACAAATGGCTGAGAGCAAACCAGGACAACCTCGATTTTTGACCTATATCTGGATTAGTAAGTCATTAATATAGACAATATGGATATAATGATACATAGATATTTCAAAGACGTTGAAAGACCATAGTACGTTGGACCTACAATGGGTCAAAATCGGTAAATATATTTTTAACCCAATTTTTTTTTCACCAAAAAAAAATTTAAAAAACAACAAATTTTTTTAAAATTTAAAAAAAAAATTTTATAATAAAAATTCGAAAAATATTGTCTCAACACTCACATTAAAGTATAACGATCGACTCAGAATCGCTTTTCTTTTTTTTCGGCCCAAGGACAAAGCCTATTGAAACTGATTGAAATCGCTCCATTATTTCACTTAGCCCCCATACAAAAGTCCTCTCGAAATTGGATTTTATCGGTCATAAATGTTAAATTTATATAGGTATCTACAACAAATTTCACTCCATATAAGTTCTATATGTATACCTATACGGAATTCATATCACCTAATGTTATGATGATCGGACCATAATTAGTCATAGCTCCCATATAAGGCCTGCTTCCGATAATCACTTTAACGAGCATAAATCTCTTAAAAATGTTGGTATACACATAAAATTCAACAGAAATAACTTTCATATAGACACGACCAATTTTATGGCGATCGGTTCATAATTAGTCATAGCTCCCATTTTAGGTTCTCTTCCGAAAATCATTCATGAAAATAAATTACTGAAATTTTAAAAGAAAAATATTTTTGATCATTTACTTAGTGTAGGGTATTACATGGTTGGGTTTGACCGACCATTTTTTCTTACTTGTTTTAAATTATATAATTTATTTAGACTGCTGAACATCGTTGCTTTTATTTGATAACCATGTTGAGTACAAATATTTTATATCGATTAGATATTGGATTTTTTCTACAAAAATATTAATTTTGTATAAATGAAATTTGCATTGCAAGAAATACATTTTCCAGCATGTTTTTTCATATTAACGAATGAACTTGACAAATCAATAGGCTTTATTAATAAATTACTTAATTTGGCGCGGTCTGAATTATTGAATATTTAAATTGTTGTTATTGCCTAAGAAATATTAAAAAAACTCTTACCGTAGGTGTCCACGGAGCAATATTTATTGACTCAATCAAAATTTGATTGAGTCAATGAAATTTGAAATTGCTAAGCAATAAGCTGTCAGTTCATTTGTCTTTAATGTACAATTTCTTCTTTCTATGGTTCGGTGCGATTAATTTATACATATTTAATTTATTTAAGTACCAAAAGTTAAAAAAACAAAGATATTAGTGAAAACAAGTAAGAAAGTATGGTCGGTCAAGCCCGACCATATAATACCCTACACTAAGTAAAAGAGCAAAAAAAATTTTCTTTTAAAATTTAAATAATTTATATTTTTGAGTGATTTTCGGAAGTGGGCCTTATATGGGGGCTATGACCAATTATGGACCGATCACCATGAAATTAGGTCGTGTGATTTATGTGTATATTAAAGTTAACTATGTTGAATTTTGTGTGTTTACCAACATTTTTAAGCGATTTATGCACGTTAAAGTGATTTTCGGAAGCGGGTCTATATGGGAGCTATGACTAAATAAGGACCGATCGTAACAAAATTTGGTGACATGAATTTTGTGTATATAAAACTTATTTGGAGCGGAATTTGTGGAGATACATATATAAATTAAACATTTATGACCGATAAAGTCCAATTTCGGGAGGACATTTGTATGGGGGCTAGGTGAAATAATGGACCGATTTCAGCCAGTTTCAATAGGCTTGGTCCTTGAGCCGAAAAAATAATATGTATCAAATTTCATCGAAATATCTTCAAAATTGCGACCTGTACTCTGCGCACAAGGTTTACATGGACAGCCAGCCAGCCACGGACGGACGGACATCGCTTAATCGACTCAGAAAGTGATTCGATCGGTATACTTTAAGGTGGGTGTTAGACTAATATTTTTGGGCGTTACAAACATCTGCACAAACGCATAATACCCTCCCCACTATGGTGGTGTAGGTTATTGCTTGTGCTTAGCAATAAAAATTGCTTACATAAAAAGTGCTGCATTTCTAACCCTTTGATAAAATTGAGGGTGAAACATGTAGCATATATTCAGGGTTTTACATTTTTTTCAGAAAAGAAGACAAAGAAGGGTAAAATGCAGAATAAATGCATCATTTATGCCAGAAAAGAAAACACCATTACACAATTGTGTTAGTGAAAAAGTATGAATGTGTTGAGTTTTTGCAACTGTTAATTGTATGTGTAAACGCTAGGTAAGTGCTGATGAAAAAGTTTTCAATTTAAAAAATGGCGTGGAAAGACTATTTAGCCAACTAAAGTTATAAAAAAACTGGGGCCTATTGTATCGAAAAATGATTTCGATATGGAAATTGTAGTGAAATGTACTAAATCTCTTGCTCGATATAGAATGTCATGTAATTCCGAATAAGAAAATAACGGGCATACTCGATATCCAATTCAGTAATTCGCCACTGACCATAGTAACTTCTTGAATAGGGACAGACTAATATAGTATTCATTAAAGAAGAATTCGTAAATGTTACTTTTTATCTTTCTGTAAGAAAATTTTTAGCTTTTTCCAAGCTACACCTGGCAACACTTAAAAGCATGTTTTGACTGGAATTAAAACATTTCCAGAGAGAAAAAGAGCATAAAAAAGAGCACATGTTTATTATAGGGTTTACCAAAAGAGGAAACACATAATTAAGGGATTTATGTTTTGGGGTTTTTTAATTAGTAAATGTTAACGATTTTAAGCATTATTTTATGTTGTTATACCCCTATTTTCTCAATCTCTGGTTATCTTTTATTGTGACGATAAACTGACAGTTCTCATACAAAAAAAATGTTAATTGGAGGTTTATCGTCACGAAAAACGATAACCGGATATTGAGAAAATGGGGGATATAGTTTTAGTCAGAATTAATAAGAAAAACAATAAAATATATACATTAGAGTGCTCCAAAAAAATAAAATTGCGAATTTTGACCGTCCCCCCCTCCAGAATTGTTCTATGTATTGTAGAAACACATTGTGTAAAATATTAGGATGATAGGATAACGTTAACTGGTGGCGCAACGACGCTGAAGTTTTGAGGTGCATTTACAAGGGGAAAATATGCAATTTTTCAGTTTTTGTAAAAATTTTGCCATTAAATAATGACTTTTACAATTTAATTTAAAAGAATTGAAATGTCTATGTAATTGTCGTTATAATAAGATATAAAAGACAAAAATTGGTGAAAAAATGTTAAAGTTATTAAAAAATCGCCAGGCCATTAACGTGTCTCAGGCCACTAGAACAAGAAATTTATGAATAAAATTAACATATTTTGAGAAATATTAAAATAAAAGCTTATTTTTACTTAAAATATATCCATATTTACTTGTATATGAGTTTTTGTCCTCGTAGGATACCGTTAACCTATTCGCAGGTATGACCAAAAAAATTAAATTTTTTTAACGGCAGTTTCAAAACTCCAATTTCAAATTTTTAAAAATTTTGTTAAACTAATTTCAGAATTTTTTGATCATCACATGGGGATTTATTGACAACATAATAGGGAATAAAAATGTGAAAAAGTATGTCAATACCTCCTATAGTTTTTCCGTACCTGCGATATAAATTTTGCGATTTTCGAGAAAAACTAATTTTTTGGCCATATTTTGCGGAATGACCAGAATTTCCTTACTGTAATGATTTTTAAGTAAAAGCTATTCAGAATAATATAGTCCAGGTAATTTTAAATATAGTCTGAAAGCTTTACTAAAATCGGAAAACTTTAACCCTTAAATCGTGAAGGTCAAAGGTCAATTTTTTCAATATTTGGAATTTCTCATGGAAAGATAGCGAAATATTATATATTTTTGGGCCGATTTTGATGAAACTTAAGAAAAATATAATATGAAGTCTAGTATTCACAATAACAGTACAAAAATGGAAATTAACCCTTAAGAGTACTTGGGGTCAAAATGACCCTCAACTTTTAAAATCACGAAAAACACATTCATTTTGACCCCAAGTACTCTTAAGGGTTAATTTCCATTTTTGTACTGTTATTGTGAATACTAGACTTCATATTATATTTTTCTTAAGTTTCATCAAAATCGGCCCAAATATGGCCTGAGTCACGTTAATGGCCTGGCGATTTTTTAATAACTTTAACATTTTTTCACCAATTTTTGTCTTTTATATCTTATTATAACGACAATTACGTACACATTTCGATTCTTTTAAATTAAATTGTAAAAGTCATTATTTAATGGCAAAATTTTTACAAAAACTGAAAAAATTGCATATTTTCCCCTTGTAAATGCACCTCAAAACTTCAGCGTCGTTGCGCCACCAGTTAACGTTATCCTATCATCCTAATATTTTACACAACGTGTTTCTACAATACATAGAACAATTCTAGAGGGGGGGACGGCCTGTACCTAGAAAGTTTTTTTCGTCCATACAATCTTGGAGCACTCTAATATACATACATAAGTTGAACATTTGAGAACGCAACGATTTTCTAAAACCTGCAAATCTAGCAAATACTGGAAGGAAAATTTAAAAAAAGCTCTTTAAATTTATTTAATTAAGCGTATCTGTTTAAATAGATTTTCTGATCAAACCGATTTTTGAATAATAATAAAATTTAAATTTTGACTAATTGGAAATATTTTTCTTTAAAAAGTATATATAAATAACGGCCATTTTCACAATGTACGATTATTTCATTTTAACCGGGAAATTAACTAACTGTCGGTTTGTTTAACGGGGACCATTTAACCAACGGTTACCGATTTACGTTTCACCATCATTTGATTACTTAACCAAAGCATTCAGTAGAAAGTATGGCAATAATGCATACATTTGTTTACGAAAAATAGTGTAATGAAAGATTGAAATATAAAAAATTGTCTAAAAGACGGTATAAAAGATAATAATTTGTGTTTTCTTAGTGGTATAATAAAAAAACGTATAAAACTCAAAAATATTAAGGTACCTAACTGTAAAATTTACAGAACAAACTGAACAACAATTACTGAAAACCAACAAGGAAAAGTGCACATTTGTTGTTTGGTTTGTAAGTGCAATATCCGGGTGGTATATGGATCACACCGTGCAAAATTTACTTTTCTTCGCTTTACACTTTTAAAAATTATAAATATTACAAAAATATAAATGTTTTTCCATGTTCTTTTATTATATTTCTTACAATTAAGATGCTAACCGGCGAAATTTGTTCGGTTATATTTAACAGCAACTTTGTTGTTAAATAGTGTCAATTAAGAATTAATCGTACATTGTGAAATTCAAATTAGCCTAACTTGCGGTTAAAGTTCACGTTAACTTTTAATCGTACATTGTGAGAATGGCCGTAAATCATTTTTTTTTACATTGATTATTCAAATAGTTTTTACTCGAATGACAACCCTAACATTTAGTAAACATGTCTCAATTGTTTGTGGCAAACATAATGGTATCTGCGCTTATTTTCACTTAACTAACCTGAGTTTATTTCTTTTTCAATTTAGTTTATGTTTAGCTCTCCTTAAAATTGGATGTAATAACGGATAAATTATAAAAGTGTGAATAAAAAAATACCACTACGTCTATAAAACACTTCTAATTAACTGACAACTAAATATACAAATCATTATGTTTATACATAGAAATATTAAATGTTTATTAAGAACTATTGTGTAAACATTAAATTTAAATGTTAAAAAGTGTAATTTAAATCAGAGTTTAATTTAATTATCATCAACATCATCAGTATCAGTCAGTATTATTGTAATAAGTTGAAATAACAATAAACAATTATGTCCGAACGTTATGGTAACAATGTTACCACAAATTTAGTCGAATTAACAGATCGTAGTAAAACAGCAGCAACAAATGACAATGTCAATGGTGCAACAGATTTGGCGACTGAGGAGAATGCACCGCTGGAGGGAGCCGATGGTAAAATCGTACTTAAACGCAAATTAACATTAATGAATGGTGTTGCAATTATTGTTGGCACCATTATCGGTTCAGGTATCTTTATAGCGCCAACTGGAGTTTTCCAAAATACAGAGTAAGTAACTAAAAGAAACCTTAGTAATTTTTGGCATAAATAAGCTTTTGATTAAATGAAACGAATACCTATGTGTGGTTTAAATTATATTTTTGAACACATAAATGGCAAAAGGCAATTAGTTCAAACTATTTTTTCATTTTAAAATCATTGTAAAAAATATTCTTAAATAGTTTTGATCAAAGGTTTACCAAATTTTGTATGGAAATTTTGTTTTATAAACCATTGATAAATTTAGAAACTGTTTATGAATATGGGAAATAATATTTGTGATGATTCATTCGGATTTAACTAGCAGAGGCAAAAACCAAACAACAAAACCTTTTTAAAAAGCTAATTTTGAAATTAACAGACTTCTGTTAATAATTTTACAGTGATAATACTTGAATCCTGACAAAAAAAAAACAAATCCGCAATATCTGAAAAATTTCTAAATAAGAAAAAATAAAAATATTAGAAAAATACATATGTATGTACCTATAATAATGATAGAATACAAATAAATTTTAGTAAAAAAAAACAAATTGTAATAAGAACATAACTCTGTGTAAAACCCCAAATCGGCGGTGGTTCTGCCCACCGGCGTTTCGCTGGGTCAGGTCTAGGAGCCGAGATATATCGATTTGAAGTTAGAAAGCCTTTCGTCTTACGTACAGCTCACATGGGTCCATTGATTGTTCTCTGGACTACCTAACCTACATAGTGTGTAATGTGTTTCATTCCATAATTATCCATTTTGACTATTAAAGAAATTTTCTTCGAAATTAACATCTACATATATGTACATATTTTTAAATTCCATAAATATTTTAGTTATTTCAATATTATGAATAAGTAATTGGTACTACACACTCATCCCATCAAAAGTAGCATGCCTGATATCTTGTTATAACTGGCTCAGTTATAACAAGATATCAGGCAGGGATATTTGTATATAACAGGTGTATACACAACATCTAATTTGGTCCAGGAATGCCGGGCATCCTTAAACAGGATTGCGACAGTCGTACTCAAATGGGTACGGGTACACGGAGACACTACGGGCAACTGCGTTGCTGATCGAAAAAAGGCGCCATGCTACCTGAAGGAGACATAGATTTCCTATGTGGGATTCCGTTATCCAAGCTACAAATTAGTAACTTCTACTATGAGCTCGCTCAGATAAGATGGGGTTGTGAACCCACATGCACTATTACCAGAATGATATGGCCCGACTGAATCGTGGACGAACAACATATTGTTACGAAATTGTACTTGAATTCAAATATAACGATTTTAACGGCTGATTTAAAAGTAGCATAATGTTTTCAAATAACAGTGCTGTAAAACTGTAACATATCTGTGGGCATTATTAAATAAAAGCTTTCAGTTGATTTGATCGTAAGTTGGCAACGCTGTATTCGATTTCGAATATTCAGTTAAAGAACATTGTAGAAAGTACACCACAAATGGCGTATGTATTAGAAACCTCTAGACAGTTAAAGAGAAATCTAGAGTGCAGATGGCAGTGTTATAAATATTAGCAGAGGTTGCAGTCGTTAGTGAGTTTATCAGAGACGCTTTTCGAATAAACATCATCTAAGTGCCTTAAAGTGTGTTGTGTTTTTCAAGTAAATTCGTGTACATTATAAATTGTGTCTGTAATTCTGAGAATTTATAAACGTGTATAAAAAACATTGAGTGGCTATTTAATTCTGTTGTTGTTGTACATTTTAAAGAAATAAAGAGTTGTTACAATTTTCAAACTACTAAACGGCTTTTATTTGCAATCAAAAGTATCCGGTTTATTTAAAGGAAATAAAATAGCGTTTTGAAAAGGTTAAAAGGTAACAATATATTCTTGGCTTGACACGCTCACAATTGAGTGGTGTAGTGGCGGTCATAACGGACACTGCACTTTCGGCAACCATGTGAGAAGACTTGGCTTGCCCTACAACGACTTCTGCAGAAGTTGTCAAAACGAGGAGGAGGATGAGACCATATTTCATCTTCTTTGTCACTTTCCGGCATTAGGAGATATACGCTTAAGGTTTCTGGGACATCGTTCCCTAAATAGTCTTTCAGAGCTCTCGAATATGAGGCTAGAGGGCAGTAATGCCTTTATAAGGAGCAGTAATTGGTTAAAAAGACCAGACATGGGGATCTCCTTAGAGTGACATAATAACCGCCAACTCTTAGGTACGCAATTTTTTAAAAATATCTCCTCACCCTCTTTCTTTGGACATCTTCCTTTCAACTTTTTCAATCTTCCCCTTCTTTCTTTATCACTTCTATCTGTCCCTCTTTTTCTGACTTTTTACTTTCAGGTAACACCTATAGTTTTGGACCTTCGTGAGCTGCTCATCCTTTCTTCACTTCGCGGCTGCGTGGAAACCTTACCTTAGAGAAAACAGTTTCGTTTGTAGACAATCGAATGATTCTGTCATACATGTCTTTAAGTTAACATATAACCAGACATCGTGATAATGAGCGACAGATATTGTTGCTTCAATTGTATTTATGGAAATAGATGATCTTGGTGTTCTGGAACTGAGAATACAGTGTAATTCAAGTGCATAATTGTTTTTGCAATTGTTGAAATAGTAAGATTACTCCATCAGATCCTATGACCACCTATATTTGACCGAAAATGGAACACAACTCTCATGTATGGGCCGGTGCTTCAAAGTCTATTATTACCGGTGATATTAGGGTATTCAACTCTATCGGGTTTTGTTTTGATATTTCTATCGATACTTCGACAAAATGTGTTAAGTTCCCGATGCCCGCAAATGTTTATAGTTCTTTCAAATAAAACTCAACCATTTTTGGGTCGATTGAACAGTGGAGCGCTCAATACACTACAGGGAATATTACGTACTGTGCAGTAAACTTTCTGTGGAAGTTTTTGCTGTCACTTTCAATGTAGGAATGTTCATATCGAATGCTTACAAACACTTATCCTAAATTCTTCCTCCCATAACATAGTTTCCTAGTTTCAATATAATTCATGGTTTGAGCAGGAACATTACCAGAGTGTTGGCTCAGGAACGAGAAAAAATACATACTTGAAATAAAAATCAGGACGATAACGATTTGTTTATTCACCATAACTGCTTGATTTTTGCTTCTTAAAAAAATACTTTAACTGCAATTGTCCATTTATTTTTTGAAATAATAATATGGAACTGACACTGAAAAACAATACCTCTGATTAAAATATGTATAGTTAAATTTGTTTCAAGTTTAACGCAACAACTTGTTGAGACAAGTTAAATGAACATGGCCAAAAAATCGCCAAATTTCTCCCAAGACAGATTATTTATTAAAGTAATAAATATTTGCTTGCAATTAAAGATTTAAATGTCAATTGAATATTGTTAACGGCCTAAAGCAAAAATTTCCATGCCATGTAAATGATTTGTGCAGACAATAAATTAGTATTTATTAAACTTTCATATTCATTGCTTTTGAATAACTCTTTCAGCAGATTCAATTCAGAAATTTGCAAAAAACGCAAATAAATTGTCAGCAAAAATTTCATCAGCCAAATTTTGCATGCACAAAGAAAAAATGGTAAAAATAAATAAATTAATTTATGTATGTAATACGAGTATAAATAAGTATTATGAGCATTTAGCTATATTGTTTGAGACACATGTATAATTGTCAATTAACGTCTAATTAAATGATTGATAAGAAATCATTTAATTGCTAGAGTTTCATCTGCAATATTATTTTATAAGTGGAACTTTCATTAAGAGAGTAATTAAATAAATGTAATTATCTTTTATCTTTAGATCAGTTGGCAGTTCACTTCTAATTTGGGCAGCGTGTGGTATTCTGTCAACAATTGGTGCTTTATGTTATGCCGAATTGGGTACCAGTATCACGCGTTCTGGTGGTGATTATGCCTATTTGTTAGTGGCATTTGGTCCTCTTGTAGGATTTTTACGATTATGGATTGCCTTGTTGATTATAAGGCCAACCACACAGGTATGTTTCTTAATTGATATATTCATTCGATTTGATTTATATGAATGTATAATTTATTTAAAACACTAATTGTTGTATATACAGTTGCGAACAGGAAAATAACAGTTTCACTAGTAATTTTTTTTTGAAATAACGTACAGAGTTTTTAAACATTTTGAAATTAAAGTTTTGTTTATTTCAATAATTTTACAAGTCTGTTTATTGTTATTGAGTACATATTTTTGGGAGAAGTGTGATAAGTTCGAAGGATTATTTTATACTATTTATCTTTAATTTTTTTATAGAAATCAAATAATTTTTAAGAGTAAAGTAAAATTTAGTATGTGTGTGAAGATGAATTTAAATTTAACTAGCACTAGCAAATTTAACATTGCTCATGTTATGCTATGTTCACAATTAGGATTTTAAACGCGTTTAAGCAAAATTTTGATTTAGTTAATCAAAGCCGTTCACATTACATTTGAGATTAAGTTGACATTAAAATGATTAAGTTGACAAATAAAAAACAACAAACAAATTTATATTTCTTTAAGGCATTACATATGGAAATAAATACTTTATGAAAGATATCAGCAGATTATTTTAAACTTATTAATGATAAAATTGTGAACATTGATGGATTATTTAAGGTATTTTTAAGGAAAAAAAAAACTTCTGTCAAAATTTATTCATCGGTACTACACTGAAAGGTGGCCGATGCTACATAATAGTCAGTTTGAGGTGATTAATAAAGTGATTAATTTTTAATCATGTCAATTTGAAGTGATTAACAAATCATTTAAATGTATGGATAATCATCTCCATTTTGAAGTGATTGGAGTCAATACGTTAATCTCTTAACAGTCTGGAGACTTGAGTTATACGATTAACGGCCATTTTCACAATGTACGATTATTTCATTTTAACCGGAAAATTAACTAACTGTCGGTTTGTTTAACGGGGACCATTTAACCAACGGTTACCGATTTACGTTTCACCATCATTTGATTACTTAACCAAAGCATTCAGTAGAAAGTATGGCAATAATGCATACATTTGTTTACGAAAAATAGTGTAATGAAAGATTGAAATATAAAAAATTGTCTAAAAGACGGCATAAAAAATAATAATTTGTGTTTTCTTAGTGGTATAATAAAAAAACGTATAAAACTCAAAAATATTAAGGTACCTAACTGTAAAATTTACAGAACAAACTGAACAACAATTACTGAAAACCAACAAGGAA
The DNA here is from genome assembly GCF_958450345.1 of Calliphora vicina. Taxonomy (NCBI): domain Eukaryota; kingdom Metazoa; phylum Arthropoda; class Insecta; order Diptera; family Calliphoridae; genus Calliphora; species Calliphora vicina. The sequence continues at coordinate 59,411,989 of NC_088781.1, read as the reverse complement.
AAGTGCACATTTGTTGTTTGGTTTGTAAGTGCAATATAATATTATAAATATTACAAAAATATAAATGTTTTTCAATGTTCTTTTATTATATTTCTTACAATTAAGATGCTAACCGGCGAAATTTATTCGGTTATATTTAACAGCAACTTTGTTGTTAAATAGTGTCAGTTAAGAATTAATCGTACATTGTGAAATTCATATTAGCCTAACTGGCGGTTAAAGTTCGCGTTAACTTTTAATCGTACATTGTGAAAATGGCCGTAAGTGATTAACAGTGCTCTGTTGACTCTAACATGAGCAAGTTAAAAAATGTGGTGTTTGTCTGTGCTAGTTAAATTCAAATTTATCTCCACACATGAGGAGCCGCAGAACAAAAGGTACTTTTTCGCACATTTAAAATTGTTGGGAAAATTAGTTTTATTTATTTCCCCCCCTTAAAAAACTGCATGAACCTGGAAATGGTAACAAGTTTCTTACTTATCAATAGAAGATACATCTAACTGCCATAAGTCACCACATTAAATGTTAAGGATGTTTGATATAAAACCATTTTAATATCGGAAAAAGAACCTTTTGTTAAAAAATAAAGAAAAAAAGTACGTTTTGTTAAAAACAAAATTAAAATTTTCGGAGTTTTTTTAAACGATAATATTTTAAATGAATGTTTTTAATCCTGATATAATTGCCCAATTCACAATTGGTGTCGGTAGCGTTGTATCGTTGTATGTCGTAATTTTTTTTTATTAATGTTTTGTTTTTGTTTCGAAAAATTAGTTTGAATAATATTTACGATATACAATGCTACAACACTACGACACCAATTGTGAATTGGGCAAATATATGTATATAAACAAATTACACATTGAAATTAAATACATTTTTTTTTCGTTTTATTCTAGTGTTGTTCTTTTTATTAAGTACAAATTTTTTTAGAACCCATTTACTTAGTAAAAAAATTAAAAAAATTAAAAAAATTTTGCTGACTTGATTGTTTCTAGAAGAAAAGTGGTTTTTTTTTTAATTTTTTGGAAATTTTTTTTCGAATTGTTATTTTAAATTTTTTTTTAATTTTTGAAAAACCGAGATTGTCCTGGTTTTTTCCTCATATCTCAGCGAATTGTGGGTCGATTTTGCTGATTTTAAATAGGAAACTTTTCGAAAGCATGTCTGAAAGAATTATTGAAGATTTGTATCCCGAATATATGTATCTGGGGTCTTCAGAAAATTAATTTCAACATACAGATAGACGGACATGGCTTAATCGACTCCGCTATATATAAGGATCCAGAATATATATACTTTATAGGGTCGGAAAATTATGTTTTGGAAATTACAAACGGAATGACAAACTTATATATACCCTTCTGACGAAGGTGAAGGGTGTAAAAAAGGAAAAAGCTACTACTTACTAAAATACTCGTTAGGAGTTCGCCAGATGACGACTGGTCTGCAAGCGTCGTTGGAAGATTTGGCTATAGGAAATATATTCGATGTACACTCTCTTCAGCTTTTCAAACACAGTAGACTATGAAAAAAAAAACAGTTAAACTATTTAAAAATTATGTGGTACTGCTATTATCTTGTTCGCAACTGTATGCATAATGAGAGTTGTTACTCTTGATTTTAAAGTTCAATTTATTATAATTATTAATTCCAACAGATGTTTAGATGTTTTTACACACGCACAAATTCATACATACATACATGTTTAATTTGACATTATCGCCATTGACATTAAGAGTGTTCGCGTACTTGATAATTTGTAATAATTACGACTAACGAGATAGCAAGAGACTGTTAAAAGTGACAGTTCGTTTTTACTGGACAATTTTTCTTCAGTAAAACATATCAAGGTAGAAACATATGTTTTGAACATACAGTGGTCGACATAAGTCCACATACGACCACAATTTTTGCCACTTTATTAGAGAAAACCCGGTAAATAAAAAAATAATGACGCAGTTTTGTTTGAAATCTATGCACCAAAAAAATGTTGTTGCAATGTAAACTTGCAAAATTATTCATAAAAAACAATAAAAATACATTGACAAAAGTCTACATACGACCACAGCATGTCCTGGTTTTTTTTTTAATACTAACAGATAAGCATGCAATTTATTAAGTCTACATTTCAAACAATATTCAGTAACTTTGAAAACACTGGTAGAGTTAAAAACAAGGTGCGAAGTGGTCGCCCAAAGAAACTACATCGTAGAGATGTAATCTTCATTTTAAAAGAAGTCAACAAAAACTTAAAAGTAAATACCACAAAATTGGCCAAAAAACTTGCAACAAGATCAGAAGTTATTGTTCATCCACCAACAATTCAAAGAACCTTAAATAATAATGGTAATTAAAGCAGAACTCCTCGTAAATTAGCGAACGGATCGCAAATTTCGTTTGGAATTCGCCCAAAAGCACTTTGGAAAGGACATCGAATTCTGGAAGCGAGTTTTGTTCACTGATGAGTTGAAGTATAACATATTTGGAAGTGATGGGAGAGATAAAGTATGGCGCAAAATAAATACGGCAATGGATCCGAAAAACTTATTCGCTACAGTTAAGCAAGGTGTTGGCAGTGTGATGGTTTGGGGTACTGTCGCTGCTTCTGGAGTGGGAAAGTTAGTGTTTATTGAGGATAATATGGATCGTTATCAGTACAATTAAATTTTGGAACAAAATTTGAGAGCATCCGTTGATATTTTAACTTTTGGAGCACGTGTGGGAAATTTTACAACGGAAGATCCGAAAACATCTTATTACTTGTGCACCAATGTTAAATGAGAACCTTCCAGAAGAATGGCAAAATATAACGTCCGCAGAACTGGAAAATTTCGTTTTTTCGATGCCCAGTCGCTTGTAGATGTCCGTGGTGGCCCAACGAAATATTGAATTTAATGAAAATTTGTATTCGCTGAAAAATGTTTATTTAGACTTTGTCAACATATTTTTTTTTAATTTTTTGTGAATAAAAGTTAAATTAATTATAAATTTAGCGATGTGTTTTTTGTTATATTACTAAAAATGCATTTGAAATAAAACTGCATCATTACTTTTACTTATTATGGTTTAGAAGTCCGCGTGTTACGAAAATAATGGTCGTATGTAGACTTTTGTCGGTCACTGTATAATTGTATATTTTCAAATATAAACAAAACAAATGAAACCAAAAAAAAAATAGATATTGTAATTGTTCAAATGAATAAATGTAAAACAATATGAAACAAACCCAATAAGCACCAAATCCCCATAGCACTTGAACATTTTGTTGGAATTTGATTTGAATGCAAATGTAAATTGTGTTTCAACTTGAAAAATATTTGAAAAAATGTTTGTTTGACAACTTTGCCTCAGAGAGTAAAACAAAATTTCGAAAATGATGACTTTTTTGCAAAAATTACACCGAAGCCCCAAATCTTTGGGGCCCATAAAAAAAACTGCATGACTTTGGGCAAAACTGGGAGACATGGGTCTTTTTTTTTTGGTCTTTTATCACGGTGTCCGTATATGGTTATATTTCCATGACTCAAAAAATTACACAGTGTAATCAAACAGAAGTTTTTACAAATTGTTGTTTGCGTATTTTTTTGGTTATTTCTCAGATTGAGAGTAAATTTATTTTTACTTTCTAAAATTAAGTTACTGCATAATTTTAACTGGAAAGTACGCGAACAAACCCATTGTTTTAAAAATTCAGGGTTTGGAATGTGACAAATATATGTATATGACACTATGTATACTGTTTAATTACAAGCAATTTAAATGACAATAGTTGGAAATTAAAACTGTCAACAATATGAATAATGTGATTTTAATTAAAGTTTTTTATCTTTTTTGTTTTAATTTTTTTTAGACAATTGTCGCCTTAACGTTTGCACAGTATGCGGCGAAACCATTTTTCGAAGATTGCAATCCACCAGATAATGCCGCAAAATTATTGGCTGCAGTTTGTTTATGTAAGTGTTAAATACTTATTTGAAATATAATCAATTTACTTTGCATACATATGAAGGTATATGAAATTGATAATGATTTATTACGTTTGTACACATTTTATGCGGTTGTGGTAGATATGAAAAGTTGATACATTTGTCTGGCGGAAATTTTTATTTAAAGGTTTTTTGTACCCTATGTAGGAAATGTTATTTATTTGCATTTGTTCACATGTTTGTAATACCAAAAATATAATACATCTACACCTTCTTTCAATCTTCGTATGACTATGAAATTTTAAAGTTAGTTGAATGAAATTTCAAGATAGAAGATCCCTATAAAAATATCATCCGGAATTATCGTATCATTATGTGAATTATCAGCACATAATTGATTAAAGGCTCAATTAAATCTAAATGTCGAACTACTGTGAATCTAAATAAAATTTAGCTCGAACATTTTTAATATATTCAACAACCATCTATTTATAGATGACTTTTGTAAAGTCAAGTCGACTATGCCGCATTCAATATACGATTCAGTTTACTCCATTAACACGAAGTCTGGTTATGCCTTAACTAATAGTTATACTGCAGGTTAAAATTATTTTTGTATGAAAACTGTCAGTATAACTATTAGTTAACACATAACCAGACTTCGTGTTAATGGGGGTTAGCAGACAAATTTAATATTTGTAGAAAAAATATGTATTTGTTATTGAAACCGTTGTTGTGTGTGATCCTCAATTTTATGCTAAATGTTATATTATTGTGTCATATTATGCATTAAATTAACATACTTCAAAGGCATTTTCCCCGATTTTTCAGATTTTATTTAATAAAAAAGTTGCGTTAAATTTTTTTTCCGGAGATTGGCGTGGAACCTTCATAATTTCGGATAGGGTTCTGCATCATTGAGATCAATGCCAATATGTGCCGCCACTTCGGTAGGAGGTGTCCATGGATCTTCAGTACGGAATGCCGAACAGTCTAAGACCGAGACCACGCAATGAGCGACAGATCGGCTGAGCGGAGAGTTTGATCTGCAATTGGCTTATTACTAATCATTATTTCCGAGCGGTTAGTTGTTAAAATGTCAGTGTCAAGAGAAGTTTGATTAATGTTATTACGGAGAATCGTATTTATATTTATAAGAAGTTAATGCATTTAAGAAAAAGAAGATTTGGTGTTCATCCAATAAATCGATTATGGCGAATTTAACCATTTATGTACAAATCTACGCAAATTTCCATACAGATTTTGAAATCATTTGATTTGCTGTTGCAAAATCTAAAAACCTTCATAGAGCTCCATATTCACTCTTCCTATCTTTATTTTTTGTTGCTCAGAAACCAACAAAAAATTAAAACAATTTTTATACTTCAGCGGCGCCGCTCACTTGCAGCTCATTGCGTGGCCACTTCAATAGTATTTGCTATTCTATAATTGCCTGGCATCTGCCTAAAAGTAGGGTATCTTGGGGACCTTCAGACTGTGAATATTTTGCGGATGGTATACCATACGTATACGGTTTACGTTGCTCCATACATATCTCGTCAGTGTTTGTTCTGTTTCTGCTATATGCGGTGGGCGGCCTCCATTTAAGATATTCATGCGGTAAATTTCAACCGTTGTATTTACTACAATCCTATGAATAACTCCAATTCCGTTATGTGGCAGTTGGGATGGTTCTTCCGATGACATCCTACAAGGAACTGTCGTGAAAACAAGCTATTGTATAACGGCAAAACCCTCAATTTTTCATTAACATGATGTTCCGAGATCACTGACCGGCCAATCATCTGCGTAGAAAATAATTTTCATACCATATGGACGTTCAGATAGGTCAGGACTCCGCGGTACCCCATTTTAATTTTCTGCTGTTTTTAAACTCGACGAACGAATGACGGCTACTCAAGTAGTTTACGATCGTGATCCATCCTTCACGATCGTGATCCATCCTTCACGATCGAAGACTTTCGATAGAGTTTCTCCAGAGCCGTTCTTTTACACCACTTATGCTGAATAAAATCTTGGGAAACTTGCTGTTGTGGGGATGGTAAGGCCTCGAGTGATTTAGCATTTAATTCTCTTATCTCTCTCTGTGTGCTGAATATACATCCAGCTAAAAGTTCACACACACTGTTTAGGATTGGAAATGGTGGTGGCGGAAAACTGAATCATGAACCTATCATCATTCTTCGTGGGGTTAGAGTGAGATCCGAATGTGAAGCACAATTTTTCAACTCCTGCGTTCAGGTTGCATTTATTCAAATTATCTATTCAACGTTTCCGTTTGTCATGTTTGAACAACCTTCTGATTTCCAGATTCAGCTGAGAAATGTGTGTGTTGACAGGGTCGGAACTGTGGATGTTGTCATGTTCTTTTGCTAAAACTGAAGTCTATACTGGGAAGTGTGGACGTACAATTGAAGTTCGCCTGCTGTTGTGATAGTTTAATGGAAAATACTCTCATAGGGTTCTGGAAGTTCATTAATGATGGTGAAGTTTCAGAAGTTTCAGTTTAATATAAAATACTAGCTGTCTCGGCAAACGTTATTCTGCCATTGCTCACACAAAGTTTGAATATGCAATAATAAATTTTTACTTTGTATGAGAGGTGCCATGCCCATTGTTCCTATATAGGTCAGTAGTGAATCTAAACCATCCAGGGACCCACTCATACACACACAACAAATTTCATCTAAATCGGCCCAGCCGTTAAGGAGGAGTTCAGTTACTATCACACGTACAGAAGAATTATATTTATAAAGAAGATAAGAGTGTGAACTATATTATTTATGATCAAAAATAAAATTAGCGCTACTTTTATAGAACCATATAGGTATTCTAGAGTTAATAGTTCCATCCCAAACATATACATTTTCTAATTATCTAATTTAAAAAAATATAACTGATAACGTAAAAAAAACACACTAGACAATATATCTTGTAATAGTTTAATTGTTAAAAGCAAATATTTACTTTCCAATAATGCAATACATTGTTTTTTTATTTATTATTTATCTTATGAATACTTACAGGTCTCCTAACTGCCATTAATTGTTTGTCGGTGAAATGGTCTATGAAAGTACAAGATATTTTTACCGCTGGAAAACTTTTAGCTCTAGTAATGATCATTTTAGCTGGTATCTATCAAATATGTACGGGTCACACGGAAAATTTCGAAAATATCTGGGAGGGCAAGTATGGCATTGAAAATATTGGTTTTGCCTTCTATTCGGGACTGTTTGCCTTTGGCGGTTGGAATTATTTGAATTTTGTTACCGAAGAATTGCAGGATCCATACAAGTAAGTACTTATTTTAATATTTCTTATAAATTATCATACTTTAAGTTCGAAAAAATTAACATTTTATTTAAAGTTTCTTTATTTACTGTATATGTACTTACATACATACATACATATTTATTAACATAGTTAGATAGGGGGTAGTATTTTACTACTTGTTGCTTTCTGTCTCTTCCTTAATTTTACTTTTACCATTTACGCTTAAGTGGTTTCATTGTTCAAAAAAATCAAACGCAGCGTAAAGTTTGCAAGTCAACTTACGACGTCATGGCACATTTATTTATACAGAATGAGAAAAGAAAAATCACATCAAGGACATTCATAAGGATTCTTCTTTTGTATAAAAAATACAGCAACTTGTTGATTTTGTAAATGGCATAAGAGTCGAGTATAAATACGCACAAACATACATATTTACTTTGTAAACCCTTATAAAAGTTTAACTGTATTAATGTTGTTGATTTTAGTTACTTTCACCATTTCGTCCTTCTTCCATTCTAATGGGAAAATCCATTAGGGTGGCCCTTAATAAACGAAAGTTGTATTTTTGCAAGTCTCACCCCCCAGTTTGATGAACATTGATAAAAAAAATCATCCTGAAAAAATTATAGGTAAATCGGCTGGGTTTAACACGTGCCGCAAGCCTTCTGAAGTCTTGAGATGCATTTACAAGGGGAAAAATGCAAATTTTGTTAAACAAATTTCAAAATATTAAAAAAGTATGACAATACCTTCTATAGTTTTTCCGTACCTGCGATTTAAATTTTGCGATTTTCGAGAAAAACTAATTTTTTGGCCATATTTTGGCGAATGAGCCCAATTTCCTTACTGTAATGAATTTTAAGTAAAACCTATTCAGAATATTATAATTCAGATAATTCTAAATATACTTTGAATGTTTTACTAAAATTGGAAAACGTTAAACCTTAAATCGTGAAGGTCAAAGTTCAATTTTTTCAATATTTGGAATTTCTAATTTAAAGATAGCGAAATGTTATTTATTTTTGGGCCGATTTTGATGAAACTTAAGAAAAATATAAGGTGAAGTCTAGACTGGCAAAAATCCAACTTTCTTTTAATAAGGGCCACCCTAAAATACATATGTATATGAATACTTAATGGTGGTGTGGTTTTATACCAACAACTAAAAGAGTAAATTCTATTTATATCCTAAATGAAATGTTGTAAATACAATTATTCAAGAGGAGTGACAATACAATGGAAACTTTTTTGAAAACTATATTCCGCAATTTAAGTTTTTAAAAAACACGACCTTTTACTAAATACATGCATTTATATTTCTGATTTTATTAAATTTTACTATGTTTTCTATTAAAATATAGCAAGTTTTCTTACATACAAAAATAATATGTAAGAAAACGATATAAAAATTATCATACCAACAACAAAAAACATTTCTGATCAACAAATAATGTTTTCTGGAAAAATTCATCACCCTAAGTCCTTCCCTTTAGGCCCTATCGTGCCTTGACAGACAGGGAAACGGAAATAGCTAGATCGTCTTAATTTTTTATTAGGACCCAAAATATATTTAAGTTATTTTCGGAAGTGGACACAATATGGAGGCTAGGAATAGCTAAAAACGGATTAAAAATTTCAACTCTGGTTCTACTGGACCGTTTTTGCCCATTTTCAATGTGATAAATATTCAATTAACAAATCAGCAGTTATAAAAAAAGTAAAAGCTCAACATATGGGAGGAAGTCCACGTAAAAATGGAATACTGTTCTCTTTTCGGATGAATTCAAATACTATTTAACCCGCCAATGGTGACTTATATGTCTGTGAGTGTTAATAAAATCGAACAACTTTATTCTGCGTTATTGTTTTTAAAAAATTTTGTGAATTTTAATAACAGAGTGGGTCATTTTAGATCGCAAAATACGAGCTCCAAATTATTCAACGAATGAAGCTTTATGAGATGTGGTTATAAGGGAATGGCAAAATATTGTTACGTTTTTACCTTTAAAAAACCATGGTTTATTTCTTTTAAATAAACCGAATACTTTTGATTGCAAATAAAAGCAGTTTAGTAATTTAAAATTGTAAAAAAAATACACAACAACCATTTAAATAATCACTCTGTGTTTTAATACACACACTTATATTATATACATTATAATGTATAAGAAGAATACACTGGTAATACAGTTGACACCTATGATCAACTAACTAACAACTGCAACTGCTCCCACTATTTATACACTGCGCCATCTTCCAGTAGCTACATGAATTATCTTAACGGACAAAACTAGAATATTCTATTTCTAGAGCAACTTTAATGTTGCCATACTTACTCATAGTTTTAATAATTATTCAAATATTTCTCAAGTACATACACAAATTTAAGCCACTTGTATTGTAATTATTTTCCTTAAATATGAATATATTTAGAGGTTGTAAATATTGCTAGTTTTTACACAAATTTAAATTGTATAAACAATTTAAATTTTATAGAAATTTGGGAAATAAACAAAATACATACATAAATATGTAATTAGAAATTTTCAAAAATAAAATTTTTTCTCCTATTTTGGCTTTTTTGTAATTTTTCTATTTTAAAATTTTCACATGTTGCTCACAAAATTAAACTGATTGTTTGAATTAGTGAAAAAACTTCACGGGAATTTCTAAAAAAAATCCCGCCTAGGAATCCTAGTTTTAGTACAATTAATGTCGAAAAAGTACAATTTTTAATGCTGAACAATTTTTAAATACCATTTGCTATCCCTGGCGTGTTATCAACATTTTTGATAAGTAGAAGCTTCGAGCACTTGAAATATTTATAAACATGATGAATGTTGCAAGCAGCCGTTACAGACCGTTAAATTCAAATTGATAGTGCAATTTCGTAACAATATTTAAAAAGAGACGTTTGATTCTTTAATTGGGTCAATGAATTGTCGCTTTCCGAATATTGATATATTGGCCGAATATTAGGTTCAGTTCGATTTCGGACAATTTTTCTCCGTTGACCGATATACTCAACTAAAAATAACATTACTAAAATGTACAGAAATTTGACTTCACTTTTTTTCCAAAAAAAAAAAAACAAAGAACTCTTTAAATACTCTGTTGTTCATTAGTTTATGTGCATATTTTACAGGGATGTCGGATAATCTTTAGACATTTGTAAAGTACAAATTTATACAATTTAGTTCTCCTTTTTTTTTTGCATTTTTGTAACACAATACGAAAATAAATAAATCTATGGGAACGGGAATGCTACTCGTATCATTCATACATTTAGATTTATTGATATCGAGTTTCAAATTAATTGATTGTTAAAGTTTATTAAAGAATTTTGTTGTTTGTGTGTCCTACAATCTCTCTCATTTAGAGTATTCAAAAAACCGACTTAATTAAAAAACCGGTTTTCGGGATATTCGAAAAATTGCATTTTGTGAAAAACCGGTTTCGAATGCCTTTAGTTTGGAGATTCCATGGCACAACAATGACCCCAAACACACTCAAGGGTTGTGAACGAATAGTTACAATCCAACAAGGTATGTGTTTTGAAATGTTCTGCGCAATCTCAAGATCTCAATCCCATATAAAACCTATGGGAAATTGTAGATCGCAAAATATGGACTCCAAATTATATCTCGGAAGAAGCTTTATCAGATGCGATTATAGGGGAATGGCAAAATATTTCAAAGGACACGATTGAATCTTTAATTGGTTAAAGGGATATCCAACAAAATACTGAGTCACTAACATTTAATTAATTATGATCTTTTTTTCTTAATATAAGTAAAAAAAGTATACTTATATTAAGAATTTCTTACAAATTTCTTAAGAATTTAATTTGGATTTCGACCTAAAACTTAAATAATTGGAAAAGTTTCTATAGTATTGATAACCAATGTACATTCCAGCTCTTGAAATACAGATTTTTTAATTTCGATTATGGAACCCGTGTTACATCCGATTTAAATGAAAAATAATACTTAAAGGTTTTGGTTTGTATAAATTATAACCAGGGCTTCTAATTGAATTCAATTTGATCTTAATTAGAAAATGTTAGCAAATGTAAGCGATTCATGCCATAAAACCATTCGAAAAAATCTAATAAATGGAGGTTAAATTTGAGGTTATCAGGTATGTTCTGCAAATCACATTTTATAAAAGTGGTTTGAAATCACATAAAAGGTGTTCTGAGCACATAATTTTGTGATTTTAAAACGTTCAACAAAGTCACTAATGTTTTCAAATCACTTGGTTATTTCTGCGGCTATTGCATGGAAAATATTAAAATAAATTATTTAAATAAATTAAACAATATGTCCTTTATTAATTTTCTTATAGAATTACTTGTTTTATTAAAAAAACACTTAAAATTTAATAAAAATCTAGAGACACCTTTTCTGCTGTAAAAAGTTTATTTGCTTTTGTGATTTCTTTTGTGGTTTCAGGTTTGTTTTCAGTTGTCAGCTGTTTATGATTTTCGAAAATACATGGAAGCTTGCCAGACTAAAATTTTTTAATGTCTGTCTAAAATATGTTCAATATCTTTAAATTAATTATAGAATTCGTCATAAAATTTATAATATTTGTTAGATTATATTATAAGTTATCAATATGCGTTAAGTTTTTTGCGCAAATTGGAAAAAAAAATGCAACAAAGTTGAAGCAAGTGGTAACCAAAAGCAATTGTGTACTGTGGCAGCTTTGCTGTTTTGTTTTCTTTTTGACATAGTGGTTGAGCTTGCGCCATAGTTTTTGCAAAATGTTTATAAAATGTAATTCCATTCTTTTTAATTCAATTAAAGATATAACAGAAGCTCCAGGCATTTTTTTATTTTCACTTTAATATTTCTACAAAATTATTTGCAAAACAAAACATTTAAAATAAACGAATCAGCTGTTTTCTTGTGCTTTCGAAAATTTAAAATCACACCGAAAAATACAATAACAGTGTGATTTACAGAACAGGCACAAATCACACGTGTGATTTTAAAACGGTATGTGATTTGAAATCACGTGGATTACAGAACATACCTGTATGAAGTAAATTGGCTGTTAAAATTCAAGAATTGAGCTGTCATCTTTAGACATTTATATATATCTTCAAAAATCTAATTTTTCACTGTTAGACTAAAATTAGAAGTATTTGGTCTACTGTTATGTACATATGTTTTTTTTACCATTTTTAATAAGATAAGTTCTGATTTTTCTGCTGATAATAGTTCTAAGAGACAAATAATTGTCGGTTTCCGAATAAGGAACTATAGTTTGAGGTAATAAGGAATTAAGCGTGTTAATTTTTGGATTAGTTTCGAAGGTGTGTGTACTATAAAATATACTTCCACTCGGAGGCCCATGGAATCCATTGTGATACCCATCAGGAAAAGAACTAGTTGTGAAGAGAAGAAATTAAATGAATGAAATAAGTTAGGTGAAATGAAATCCCGGTCTGAAGGACAGAAAATAAGTATAGACCAGGATATCATCTAAAATATTCAGCCAATTCCCTGATAAAGTCTAGTATATTGCCAGATGCCCCTAGCCATTTTAGTATGAGACCCTGTAATCTAGGACAGTTACAAAAAATGTGTTCTACTGTTTCTAGCTCCTCAATATTTTCGCACATACTACAAAATTCATGTGTACCACAATCCTAGTCCAATTAGCATTTTGGTTGCTTTAGAATCCTATTTTGGCCAGATAGCCTTTCACATCCTGCAATCCGTCCTATTGTTCCAGGATTGGTTTGTAGAGTATCGAAATCTTGCTAAGATGAACCTATAATAGTGTCATATAGGGGGCTAGGCCCCCTGGTTCCTACTACTATGGTCAAGATCTGAACCCAGTTTGGCCAGATAATCTGCTTCCTCATTACCCTAGCTCTAATAATTCCTCTAGAGCTCTTTTACAGTCCATCACTATACTCGAATAGACTATATGACATTTCAAAACCATAAGTGCCGCCTGACTATCTACATACATTGTCACTTCTGACCCGTTGTGACGTGTGCCCTTATAACGTCCGTGTAATGTAATGTCTCTATTCCATATTAGCCCCATTAGTCAAAGCTGCTTACCCTTTAAACAGCTGTCTAAATCCAATCCACTCCTCCCAAACTTGTTAGTACAATTGGGTGTAACTCCGAAGTCTAAATTCGGTACCGTATTATTCGAAATTACCGTAGGGAGAATATATGACCAATTAGAGCTACCTCGTTCAAAATGTTTGTGTGGTCTTACCAGAGAAGATTATATGCAACGCTGCACATCTTTGAGCTTTATATCTTCATATAACTACTTACTACCGATGTGTAAATCCAGTTTACCATTCTTACCAATTCTTCAATATATTTGCCTAGATACTTGACTACCTCTGATAGACTCATCTCAACACCTATTTTCTATCTATTTTCGGCAAATTAAAACTCTCTGGTAAAAAATACTTCTGTCGGTCCTGAGAATCGAATTAATCGCTAGTAATCATAACAGGGGAGACAACACTCTACCTTGCATGTACCCCTAATAATCTCCCATTCCAAGCATTTAAACAATCGAACTTACCAGGAAGTCCTGAGTTATACTAACGAATCTACTATTTCTTCATCTTAATGTTATTAAAGTTATTCTTGTAGCAGTATAAACAATTTTACAATATTCAATCAGGGTGCTCTGGGGGTTATGCATGTTGTTCAATTGTGCTATTTTAACAGGATGACTCCATAAATCCATAGGATGTGGAGGGTGTCATGAGCAAAAGTATATTCCCTTTACTTTAGACCGTACTCAATACAACTCACAACCTCATATAACACACTATCCACAGACTTGTCCTTGAGGTAGTCGTACTAAGCGTTGTTAATGAGATGTGTATCATTATTACTCCTAAGATAAAAATCTATCAGTCTCACAAGTGCCTTTAACGGAAAATATAAGCTGCTAGCTTTACCTCTCTCCACCCTCTATGTAGATGGCCCTTGATGAGACAACTCTTGAAAATATCAGCCAATAGAGATAATGCCCCATGTGGAATATTGAATAACCGGAAAACACCTTCAGGGCACGGGGGTTTATATGTTCACCTCACATACTAATTTACCCCTCTTCAATACAACTATAAATATAACTAAATCTTGGAAATGTAACAAATAATTAATATGTACATAAAAATATACCATATTTACACAAATTTTAATTTTCTTCTTTCCTTTTACAGAAATCTACCTCGTGCTATCTGGATTGCCATGCCTCTAGTGACGGGTATTTATGTTCTCGTAAATTTGGCCTATTTTGTTGTGGTCTCTAAGACTGAAATGTTAAGTTCCTTGGCGGTGGCGGTAACATTTGGCAATCGCATGTTTGGTTCCATGTCATTTATGGTACCAATTTTTGTGGCCTTGAGTACATTTGGAGGTGTAAATGGTGTATTGTTTACATCGGCTCGACTATTTGCCACCGGAGCCCAAGAGGGTCATTTGCCAAAATTCTTTCAACTGTTTCATGTCAAACAACAAACTCCCATACCATCATTGATATTTTCGGTAAATTACAGTTTTATCTTACAGTGCGGAATTCATATTATAATAATTTCTTATTTAACATAAAATTTCAGTGTCTGATGTCTATATTGATGTTATTATCGGCAGATGTTTATGCCTTAATTAACTATTTCAGTTCCATTTTATGGCTTTCAGTGGTAGCCAGTATAGCTGGCATGTTGTGGTTAAGGAAAAAGCGGTAAGTTATTGAAATTATTATTGGATAATAGAGAATATTAATTTTTCCATTTAAATGTATTTCTTTTAGGCCCGATATACCCCGTCCAATACGTGTTCATACCGCATTGCCGGTAATTTTCATAATTTGTTGCATTGTCTTGGTGCTAATGCCAAGTTTAACTCAACCTATGAATCTGTTGATTGGTATTGCCATTACTTTAGCTGGTGTGCCTTTCTATTATCTTTGCATCGCTTGGAAGGATAAACCACAATGTTATGGACGCTTTTCTTATGCTATAGTAAATTTATGCCGTGCACTCTTCAATACTACAATAATAGAAGCAAATAAGGACATGCAAAATTAATCACCACAAAAAATAGGTTACGGCAGGACCAATTAAAGTAAAACAGACAAAACAACAAAACTCTCAAAGTCGCGTGTGTTTGACCCCCCTCTCATTAAACATCTCAACGAAAATACTACAAAATCTAATTGATTTTTTAGAGTTGATATTGTGACTTTATTTATTTGATGTATCTATCACAAGTATTTTGAATACCAATATTTAAAATTTCATTAATATGTAGTCCATAAGTGTCGTGTCCCTCGCTTGATTTGATATTATTTTGTATTTTTTGTACTTAAATTTAAGTTGAAATGAAAAGTTTTTTTGTTGCCTTTGAATCTACCACGATTGTATTTAATATAAACATTTAATGTTGTACGCTTCACTTTAAGACCCATTAAGATACTCTTTAGTACAATTTCTAATTTAATACACAGTAATTTATTATTATTATTAAGATTCAAAATCGTATGCATGTGGATTGATGATTGTAATTTATTAAAGATGCTTGCATTTAAAATAACGACCAATTTAGGGAAACATTTTCATAATAAATCAATAAATATTTTTAAAAATTATAAACAAAACACAACTTTATTTATTTTTAGGTCTTAAGGACAAAATGAAGACCTTTATTTGGATATAATTAATTCATTCATAATGGTATTCATTCAACATTTGAATAATTTGAGTTCAGTTAATTCAAGACGAATATTCTTGAATTCTTAAAAATTCCATGTAAACTAATTCTGTAGTTTCATTCAAAGGCTTTTATTTTGTAAAAAATTAACATTTTCTAAAGCTACAAAAAAAATGAAATTCATAATTGGTATGAATTTATTAATACCAAGAACTTTTTTTTCCAAAACATTTATTATTCAGAACAAGGCGAAATTATACAAGGTGGTGTAGATAGCACAGTAGATTATTTTTTTCTTAACTTGACAAATTCACTAGTGTTTGTTGCAATAAAAACAAAAGACTGACTTCGACAGTGCCAGCCAACAAATTTCATGTGGTTTATGTCAAATTATAACAAGTACTTCGATTCTATTTACCAATATTATTCCCACACATCCGAAATAAATAGTCTCGATATTTTAACTAGAAGTTGTAGATTAAATATAGTTTAATATATGTACGTTAAATCATTATTAACAGACATTATTTCTTAATTTTGTTCAACACATTTAGAACTTTTTCAATTCACCGTATACTTATAAATTAAGGACTCATAATCCTCATGATACTCGAACATATTTAGATACCCAAATAATCCTTTATTACTTGTTTTATTTATGCAAAAAAAAAAGATAATGAATTCACTGTTAATAGATTGGACTATTTGACACGATTTTTTAAACATGACATTGTCTACTAATTATATACCTTTTTTCAAATATAAATTTATATTTTTTTGTATTTTATTAAAATTTCTTCAGAGCTTCGAACTATTTAATTAAATTTGAGCTTAATTTATAAAATCCTAATTCGGAATTAAAAAATGTCTGCCACTCATTGCAAAAATTCGTTCCCGAAATCAAATTATTTAGCTTCATTATATGGATTTTATTTAAACATAATTCATTCATCGTTGAATTAATTCATAATGGAATTGATTCACAACAGAATGCATTCAACATTTGAATGATTAAATTGTTGTTAATTCTAATCGAATAAAGTAATTTTGACTTACCTGCACAACCAACTTTGCACGATATTTTGTGCAGGTAAGTTAAAAGTGCAGTTAACATCAGTTAACTTACCTGCTCATTGATGCTGGTAAGTGCATTTAAGTTTACTGCCCAAAAAAGCAGCTAACGGCAAATAATTTACATGAAGTTTTGTGATGTTTCCCTTTAAAAATAACGACAAATTTGGTATTTTAGCTACTTTAAAAATTATTAAGAAGTTTACAACACAATTTTTTATTCAAAATCGTATTTTTCTTATTTTGTTTTGATTTAATTTTATATTAAGCAGCTAAATGAAATTTGTTTCATGAAAACCAGTTATAGCTTCCAAAAGTATTATGCACTTATCTTAAATGTGCAGGTATAAACAATGCACTTAAATTAACGAATTTGTATGGAGTTTGATAAATAAATATACAAAACACAAGTTTTGTGCACTTATATGCAAAATGCTCTTAAGTGAAAGGCAGGTAAGTCAAAACTACTGTACAAATTTAATTAAAATATTGCTTCTTCATTCAAATTTGTTTTGCTTTTAATCATTCACAAAATGAATCGAAAAATATTGACTTAAGACTTGTTGTAGTAGATTTGAATTAAAGAAAAAATAAATCAATCAAGCTTACTTGTAATGGATTTGAATTAAAGACAATTTGATTGATTTAATAAGGAAAAAATTCTATAAAGAATGAATTGTCAAAGGTATGAATTCAATGCGTTTAAAGCCTATGAATTAATTCGTAACGGAATGGTTAAGAGATAAAAAGTAGAGAATTATACATAGAGACGAGACACTCCAATTTGTCAAACAAAAATACAATAAATCATATGTCTGATACAACAACAAAATACATTGACTAGCATATATTTTATTGTTGGAAGAGTTAGGTTTTTGACAATTACGTCTCGTCTCTATGTTACTCTATGATATAAAATTTAATTTGATTTTGAATCTTTGACATACTTTTATTTACTTATTATAATTTGAAAGTAAATTTTTAACAAAAATAATTCTGAAAATAGAAAAAATTTTAAAAATAAAAAAATAAAGTTGTTTTTTATTAAAAATTGTCTCTATTAGTGTTTTGATGGATTTCGATTGTTTTTTATTACTGTTTCACAGCGATTCTGATATACAATTGGAAAATTCTGAACTACAATTAGAAAATTCTGAAATACAATTAGAAAGTTCTGAAATATTCTGAAATTCAATTAGAAATTTCTGAAATATAATTGGAAATTTTAGAAATTCAATTGGAATTTTCTGAAATATAATTAGAAACTTGAGGTCCTACTAAATATTGGGTTTTTAAAGTACTCGTGAAATTTTATTAAAATTTTTAAAACTGCTGATTAATTAATTGAATATTTGTTACAGATAGTTTTTTTGCTTCAAACCAGCACTAAAATCATTTACTAAACTACCGTTACCGAAATAAGCCAAAATACCGCTGCCGCTAAATCACCCTTACCGAAATAATCAAAATTAGCGTTACCATTTAACATTTATGAATCGGTAGCCGCCAACTTTGTTATATAAATGAGTTTCATTAAATTTTATATTTGGTCAATTCACAAGGTGTCTTATCATGTCATATTGTCATAATGTCCTAATATTTCACAATGGTTTTTATTGTTTTTCAAGCAAAAAATGTCCTAAAATAATATTACTCTGTATGCTATGTTTATTGTGTTATCGTAACCAACCAGCAGAGACCTGCGACGAATGCCTAAGAGTCGATTAAGCCGAGCTGCCGAGTCGTGATATATTAGGACATTATGACAATATGACTGATAAGAGACCTTGTGAATTGACCAATTGTATTTAACTATATGGGGTTTTGTGGTATTTTCAATAATAAATAAGATAAACATTAATTAAGACTGTTCCCGCTTTATTAAAATTGTATCATGAAATCTGGTGAATTCATGGTACCATTTAGTGATACACTCTGGAAAATGTTAGAACATTCTGTTGAAATTTGATTAATAGTTCTTTTTTATTAAATGATAGATATTAACATAATTATAATTTTCTAGTGATCTACGTAATTTGTTTCCCTTTTGTTTACCAACAAATGATCTATTGCTGTGTAGTTTAAAAAAACGAATTATAAATTACAAACGCCCCATAATCAAATTATTGAAAACTATTCTATTCACACATTTTTATAGTACCTAAATAAATATGCACATGAACCTGTAAAAAACTAGACTAGGTCGATTTATAAACGTTCTATAGTAAAATTTTTATACTAAACTTAATAATAAACTAGTGTTAATATTGGGCAAAAGCCGAGTTCAAACATTAGCAAGCTAGCTGCTTTCATTTGGACCCTATCGTGTTTTCAACAGACGGA
Organism: Calliphora vicina; assembly: GCF_958450345.1. Classification (NCBI taxonomy): domain Eukaryota; kingdom Metazoa; phylum Arthropoda; class Insecta; order Diptera; family Calliphoridae; genus Calliphora; species Calliphora vicina. The sequence goes on along the minus strand of NC_088781.1, from coordinate 59,392,641 downwards.
CATAGATAGATAGCCTTAGAATACATATACTTGTGGGTCCGCGATGAATATTTGGATGGGTTACAAATGAAATGACATAATCAATATACCCCCTTCTTTTTTGATGGTGGGTATAAAAATAGGCGTAATAGGTACTTTTTATATTTTTTATTGATAACGAGTTTTTACGAACAATAAACTATTAAAGTCGTTAATTGTAACTAGTGATATCTAAGTAATGACTTATTTATAAGAGGAGGTATAGAAAAAAAGAGGGCCAAAAATCGGTAACATCTAAACTCTTACCCCCATTTGCTCAATATCTGGTTGTCGTTTTTCGTAACGATAAACCTCCAATTAACATTTTTTTTTGTATGAGAACTGTCAGTTTATCGTGACGAAAAACGATAACCAGATATTGAGAAAATTGGGGTTAGTCTATTAGTTGGTAGCCCAACAAAAGAAAAATGGAAAAAATCGGGAAATATATGGACCCGCTGTTATTAAAAAAACTGGAGTAGAGTGGGTACAAATGTTGAAAATTTAATTTTCAAATGCGAATATCTCCTAAGTTATAAGAGATAATTGACAGCTACGACGAGTGCTCGATATATATAAGTAATTTTTCTTAAATCGGAACACAGACGAAGAAATAGGATAATTTTAAAAATTTAATATGTCCGAGGTGCCGTACTTTGGGGATCCGTGGCCGCACCCCTGGTGGGCCCATGCGGTCCAAATTCTAAATTTACACTCGACAACAGTTCTTCTTTGCACATGTCAAATTTCGATTTTTCATGAGTTTCATAAAACAAAAAAATTTGCTATTTTCAAATAAAAACAAGTAAGGAAGTAATAATACTCTACACTAAGTAAATGACCAAAAACATTTTTCTTTTAAAATATCAGTAATATTCCTGAGCGATTTTCGGAAGTTGGCCCTATATGGGAGCTATGACCAATTATGGGCCGATCACCATGAAATTAGTTTGTGTGATTTATGTCTATATGAAAGTTATTTATGTTGAATTTTGTGAGTATACCAACATTTTTAAGAGATTTATGCTCGTTAAAGTGATTTTTGGAAGCGGGTCTATATGGGAGCTATGACTAATTATGGACCGATCGTAACAAAATTTGGTGACATGAATTGTGTATTTGTGCAGATACATATATAAATTAAATATTTATGACCGATAAAGTCCAGTTTCGGGAGGACATTTGTATGGGGGCTAGGTGAAATAATGGACCGATTTCCGCCTGTTTCAATAGGCTTGGGCCAAAAAAATTATATGTACCAAATTTGATCAAAATACCTTCAAATGCCTGTACTCTGCGCACAAGGTTTAAATGGACAGCCAGCCAACCAACCAACTAACCAGCCAGACGGACGGACATCGTTTAATCGACTCAGAAAGTGATTCTAAGTCGATCGGTATACTTTAAGGTGGGTGTTAGACCAATATTTTTGGGCGTTACAAACATCTGCACAAACGCATTATACCCTCCCCACTATGGTGGTGTAGGGTATAAATATGGTTTTTGCTTCAATTTGTTATTATAACTCCGAAACTAATGAGCCGATTGAAACGCATTGTATAAACGGTAGAGTATCCAAAACCGAAAACCAGTCAACCGGTTTTTTCATTTTTGTAAACTCCACCGGTTTCAGTTTTTTTAAATTCTCGGTTTTTTTACAAACCGGTTTTTGTAAGACGGTTAACCGGTTTTAATAAAATATATTTTCAAACATATTTATGAATAACTTTGATACCATTTTTAAAAACATTGATTTATTTTATAGAAAATTGTAGCATTTGACAAAATTTCGTAAAAGATATAAAATAATTGCATTAAGAATTCAAAAATGCTAAATTTCCATTAAATAAAAATTGAATATAAACCGTTTTTTTGAAGACAAAAACCGAAACCGCTTTTTTAAAAGACAATAAATTAAACCGGTTTTTTCAAAAACACCCTTTTTCGGTTAAACCGAAAACCGGTTTTTTGGACACTCTAATAAACGGATTAAAGGATATGCAAATCTCAACTTTTCTACGTTTATTTTATTTACATCGGACTAACCCTTTTTGAGTTATCATTAATTATGTTGTGAAATGTCTACAAAATTTAAAATTTCACTTAAACAAATTTTTTAAAAAAAATCTATCCATAGAATTTAAAAATTTTACCAATTTTGTTCTTAGGTAGCCATGATGCATCAAATCTATGTATACATTATAATGGTTAGTCAAGTCATTTTTTGCTGTTGCCCTGTGTTATCAATCAAATTATTGGCAAATGTAGTATTCGTATAAAAAAGGAAACATTCCCGAATTCCGTTGATTTCTTATGGCAGCCACTGTTATCAGTCACTGTAGCTCTGCTAAATAACGATCTGACTCTCTCCTAAATAAAAAATAAACAAATTAAAATAAATGATCGTACTAAATCATGGTTACAATAAGTTACACTACAAACAAAACCAGACCTAAATTTAGTTTAAAAAAAAATTTATCCCAGTCTAAAATGAGAGTCAATTGATAAACAAAAAAAATAAATGACGGTAGATATTTCACAATTAATGATCATCCAATGATCAGGGAGAAAACAGTATGAAAATACATACTATATAAAAAATCTAAACTACTCTCCCACATTATAAAGAGTGCAGACAACAATGTGTATCCCAAGTATACTTGGGAATAAAACCTTTAAAATATTTTTCAAAACCTGAAATAGATTTCAGTAGAGTATTGAACTTGCTTTAGAACGGATTACTATTTCACTTTTATTTAACAATAACAATAGCAACTAGAAATGAAATTCACATAATTAAAATCAACCGGAAACGGATATTATAAATTGTAAAACTATATTATTAAAAAATTGCAAACAATAAATAAGAAAAATATAAAAAAATCCCCATGACGTATAATAATTCAATTAAAAAAAAATTATTTGTGAATCTGCTTTATTTACAATTTCAAATCAAGAGCACTCGACAAATATTATTTAATTTGATATAAGAACTGAAGCGGAAAAAGTATTAAAGTGAATTTTTTTAATTTCCATTATTTTTTAATTTATTGAAGTGCATGAACACAAACATTAGTGCTGGTACAAACTTTATTCCAAAATGAATTTAAGTTTTATTAAATTTCCACAGCAACAGTTTAATAACCAAGTATGGACAAATTTAAAAACTGTGATATAGAGATGTTCTAGTGAAGTTATAAATGAATAAATTGTTTAAGTAGTTAAATAAATACGTAATATGTATAATGTAAATATCATGTATCATGATCTAAATCAGTTGTCGGCACAAAGAGAACTTCACCTACAACAAATTTTCAAAAACATTGAAAATAAGCCTGCTTTGTTGAAACAAAGTGATTAAATTTTTATTTGTTTCTTTAAATTCGTGTTGTGTAACGTGCGGTGGTTATGGGTGCCGATCTCTGATTTAGAAGTATTAATACTGGGATATGCTATCGAATTTTTGGAACTATAATGGTTATATTTGGTACTAAATTAAAGGAAGACATTTTTGAAAATACTTCAGTAGTTGAGAAATTTATATACACGCAGAGATAAAATATAATTGGGCATGGTTACTGTAACCATTTCAATAGTGTTACAAGATTTTTAACAATATTATAATCACAGTAACTATTTACATGATTGTGGTAACCATAATATGGTTAATTTATGATTCACATGATTGTATCAACCATATATATGGTTACAGTAAACAAATATATGTTTGTGGCAACCATATTTATGATGAATAATTTTATCATAATATGTTGTTCTCAGATTATGATAAACTTTATGCCGAAAGCAACATAATATGATAAGTCCTTCATCATATGAATGGTTGTCACAAACATATATTTTTGTTTACTGTAACCATATATATGGTTGATACAATCATGTGAATCATAAATTAACCTTATTATGGTTACCACAATCATGTAAATAGTTACTGTGACTATAATATTGTTAAAAATCTTGTAACACTATTTAAATGGTTACAGTAACCATGCCCAACTATATTTTTTCTCTGCGTGTAGATATTTAAATTTAAATTACATTTTCGATAAAAATGTGAAATTACTTTAATTAATTAATAATGATAGATCCTCAAATTACCTTTAGTTTGATAGCTTATAAACCCAAGGCTTACATTGAATGAAATTCCTTCATTGTTGAATTTATTCATAATAGTATTAATCTATATATGTATACAAAAGTGATTCATAATAAAATTCATTCAACCATTGGATGATTAAATTTTTGTTAATTAATATCTAATTTTCTAATAATTTTTCTTTTAATCATTTACAAAATTAATTGGAAAATATTGTCTTAAGCCTTTTTGTAGTAGAATTAAATTAAAGGAAAAATTAATCAATCAATAAATTGTTTTAAGCGATTTCGTAATGGATTTGAATTAAAGTAAACTTGAATGATTCAATAAGGAATTAATTCTCAAAAGAATAAATTCAATACGTTTGAAATACTAAGGTATTATGCGTGAGAAATAATTCGTAACGAATTCTTTAATAAAAAGGTTAAGGGCATTATTATAACTTGCCTTTATGATCGTAATAGTAAAATTTAACTTTAAGGTTACTTTTTTCTATTACTTAAAGTTACCTTTTACCATGATACAATAATTGTAGAAGGTAGAATCACTAGGGAGAGTTTTCAATATTTACCCCTATTATTGTTGTGTCATGCCTTTTACTATTACGAACATAAATAATGGTCCTAAGAGAGAAAAAAAATTTGATTATGAAAAAATTAATTAGAAATTAATTTTCATTCCATCCTTTTGTTACAAGTTATGTGGTTCGCGTTGCTGATTCTAGGTAATTATTTTATTTTGCTTCTTAAACTCGCTCAATGGATTCCACAGTTTTTCGGTTCATGGACTTTTTGAGAAATTGATATTGTATAATCCCGTAAATCCCGTAGACGAATTTTGATTTTAGAAAGAAGTTACAACTTAAAATGTAATAGCTAAGGAAAAACGATACTGATGCAATAATTAGTTCTAAAATACATGTATATTCTAATATTCAAAATACATGTATATGCTATTTTCGGGACGGTATATCCCGGGAATTCCGACAAATTTTTAATCCCGAAATCCCGGGAAATTAAGCGAGAATTCCCGGGAATTATTTTCCTAATTTTTATGTGACGTTTTTTGAACTTGACTTTCTCTAAAATATGCTTAAAGCTCCAAAACAAATGCAGACGATTCATGCTAGGAAAAAGATTTAACCCAAATATTTAAATAGCAAACTTCTCGAAAGCATGTTTGACAGAATTATTAAAGATTTGGATCCCGATGATATCTGGGGTCTTCAGAAAATTGATTTCAACTAACAGACGGACAGACAGACAGACGGACATGGCTTAATCGACTCCGCTATCTATAAGGATCCAGAATATATATACTTTATAGGGTCGGAAACGAAAAATGTAGAAATTACAAACGGAATGACAAACTTATATATACCCTTCTCACGAAGGTGAAGGTTATAAAAATGATAAAAAATACGTAAATATTATACAAATTCATTAAACATTCAAATATTGGCATATTACTCGGTATATAAATTTATAAATTTTTCTACATTTCCCGGAAATCATCCCATTAAAGATTTTTTGTTGCTTCCGTTACCTTTTTGGACGAGCTGGCCCACTCACGCTTAAAATCGGTCATGTCCTGCGATATATTTTCTTTTTTCTTTAATTCTTTTTTTATAAGAGCGACTTCAACCCAACATTAGCTTTTGCTCTACGCACAATATAATCAGATCAGCATTTAACTCTAAAAGTGTTCGGTGCTCCTCGAAAGAGTTGTTCGACTTCTTTTGCCTTACCAATATCTGTTAGACCATTTAGATCCAGTTTCTCTTTCAGAGTTCATTTCTTGCGTAATAATGTTTAGTGGTTTTGGAAACAGTGTGACCTTCAAATTGATTGCTATTATTTTGAAAGTACATATTTTTTTGAAAAGTTTTAATTATTTGTTCACGTACTTTTTTTCGGCAGTTTTCATACAAAATAAATTATTTTAATTGGAAGTATATTGTAACGTGCATTTTTGAATTATATTCCGTTATGTCAATTTATTTATTAATGAAATCAGCTGTTCATTGTGCTTAAGTCTGGTAGCTCTGCTTTAATTTGTTTTTGTTTTAATCGAACACATGCGAATAGTAAACAAATACCTTTTTAGTAAATTCATACCAGTTGCTAAAACCAGCTGTAGTTTATAAACAATTTACATATTTATTAAACAATTTTAGTTGATTTGTACATATTTACATTCCAAATACCAGAAGAAATAGTGTTTTTAATTATTAATTATGAAAAGTTTTTGCTGCTCTAGAAAAATTTCGACTTCTAAAGATGAAGATGAGTATTTTTTATTAAATTATTATTAATATATTTAAAATTTAATTAATTTGTGAATACTATGTCTTTGTGTAATTGTTTCTAAATATGTACTTCATGTTTTGGTATTTATTACCTTTTGCCTAATATTAATATACAGCAAAAAGTGTGATTATCTTATAACAAATAAAAAATAATCTATTTATATTGTTAGAAAACAATATTATTAAATAAACAATAGAAAAGTTATTTGTAAATATTTGCTAAATTAAACAAAGTCGTTTCTGACGTCATATTCTCTCGTTTTGCTGTTCAATGTAACGTTGCCATATTTGTTTATTATGGCTTGAGTTGTTCATAAAAATTAAAATTAATAGCCAGTCAGAAAGCAAAAAAATACGTTAATATTTTTGTTTCCTGAGGTCTTGACTATATTTTAGTTTGTTTTGGAGATTACTCTATTAGAAAAACATAGCTTTACGGACATTTAGATCAGAAACATTTTTATTTTACGTTTTATTTATTTATTGAATTTGGCTTATTTTCTTAGGAATAACGTTTTTCGTAACGACACTTCCAATTAATATAATTTTTGTATGAGATCTGTCAGTATTTAGACAAGATAAAAAATAACCAGATATTGAGAAAATTGGGCTAAGAATACGTATTTAAATCTTATAACTACAATTAAATCTAATTACTCTCTAACGAGAGTCTTTGGAAAATATAATTGATTAAATACAACATATTCAACATTTCATTTTATATTATATCATTTATATTAGCGGAAATCACTATTCGCTGCTATTTACCCAGCAAACCTAGCATATATTGCAAATATAGCATAACTACTATGTTTTGTTGTTGTGTGTAATTTTTTAAGTCATGGAAATATAACCATATACGGACACCACGTGATAAAATATCTAATACGTGATAAAATATCTAAAAAAAAGATCCATGTCTCCCAGTTTTGACCAAAGTCATGCACTTTTTTATGGGCCTCCAAAGATTTGGTGCCTCGGTGTCATTTTTGCAAAAAAAGATATAATTTTCTCAGGCTCATATCTTGCAAAAGTTCATATCTTGTCATAAAAAAATTGAATGCTCCAATCATTGATTCAAAGAGTTTTAAATTCTTATTTAAATTTTTAACATCAAATTAAATTTTATCTTTTAACAACCATTGAACAAATCATTACGAATTAATTCATAGGCTTAATTCCTTAGTACCTTTTTGAATCATTCGAGTTTTCTGTAATTCAAATCCATTACAAAATACCTTAACAATATTTATTGAATTGTTCAAGTTTTTTTCTATTTAAATCTATTAACACAATTCATTTTGTAAATGATTAAAAACAAAACAAATTGAATTGAAAATTTTCATTCAATTTGGATTAGATTTAAATTAGCAAAAATTAAACCATTTAAAGGTTCAATGAATTCTTTTATTCTTTATTAATTCCATTATTCATAAACAATTTTGCTTTAAAACATTGTTTAAATTTTTTTTATGAATATGAGGGTTAGTGGGAGTGGATTTATGGAATGAATTGCTGACACTATTTAATTCAGAATTAAAAATTTTGTGAATCAATCTCAAATTGAACAAATTAATTCCAGACTTAACTTGAAAGTCTAACTGATGAATGATGCTCTTTAATTTTGAAACTTAATTTTTTTTAAGATTTCGCCAAAATCATAGATCTCACAAATATTACTATTGAAAACTTGGTCAATAGACTTGTAGTTTAATTCAAAGAAGTTCATACATTAACTTGGTAGCATATATTTTTTAATGATATTGTTACGTTTTAACCTTTTCAAAACGTTTGTTTATTTCCTTTAAATAAACCGGATACTTTTGATTGCAAATAAAAGCCGTTTAGTAGTTTAAAAATTGTAACAACTCTTTCTTTATTTAAAATGTACAACAACCACAGAATTAAATAGTCACTCGATGTTTTTTATACACGTTTATAAATTCGCAGAAATACAGGCACACTTTATAATGTACTCGAATTCACTTGAAAAACACAGCACTCAGTTGATGTTTGTTCGACAAGCGTCTCTGATAAACTCACTAACGACTGCAACCTCTGCCACTATTTATAACACTGCCATCTGCACTCTAGATTTCTCTTTAACTGTCTAGAGGTTTCTAATACATACGCCATCTGTGGTGTACTTTCTACAATGTTCTTTAACTGAATATTCGAATTCGAATATACGGTCGCAGCAAACAGCGTTGCCAACTTACGATCAATTGTCAACTGAAAGCTTTTATTCAATGTTAATAATGCCCACAGAGATGTTACAGTTTGCTTTTACAGCACTGCTATTTGAAAGCATTCTGCTATTTTTAAATCAGCCGTTAAAATCGTTGCATTTGAATTCAAGTACAATTACGTAACAATATAATTATCAAACTAAGATTCAAATTTTCTCTCTGATCTGAACTTGAAACACAGAATCCGCTCATTTGTGTAGCTGCCGGTTGCCGAATAGACAACGGATTCTTTCTGTTTATTTCATAAGCAATCTGCCAAAATGAGTATGGAAGAGAAGCAAAGGTTCGAAAGACTTAATTCGTATTTTCAATATCAAATTAATTTGTATCTCTTAAAGATTCCACTAAAGAATTCATTACGAATCAATTCATACTTCAAACATATTGAATTCATTCCTTTGAGAATTAATTCTTTATAAGATTAATTCCTTATTGTGTCAAAGGGTGAATGAAATAAGTTATCGAACAATTTTACTTTTTGATTTATTATTTATTTCAAACAATTGAATCAATCAATTGAACTAGTTATTTCATGAACTGAATTTTCAACCATTTCGAATCGGTAGCAAATTTTTGTGCATACAAAACTAGAAAATTTTTGAAAACCGAAACAATATTAGAAATTTGATTAAAAAAAAACAAAATGTTATTTTTTTAACCCTGAACTTAATGACAGTGATCAAATTATAACAAAACTGAAAATTTTACAATTTTTATAAATGAAATCGTTAATATTATTTGGTTTTCTACTTCTCAATTTTATTTTAATTGTTTTTTCAAAGTATAACTTCCTTTCTCTATAATAATTGTGATAAGGAAGATGAACTAAATTGTTTTTAATTTAATTTTTTAATGTTTCAACAAAGAAATTTCAACTGTTATTTTCTAAAGCATAAATTTTGCAATTATGGTCATAAATGCCTTTAGTAGCAAAATGTAATTATTTGTATTTTGTTTGATTTGATTTGATTGTATTTATTTATTTTTATTTGTCAAGTAGTTGAATAAATAATAGTGTTTTATAGTAATTGTTTTCTGTATAAATAGAGGCTCGTCTGGATGGATATGTTTCAGTCGAATGTGTTGACTTAAATTAAAAGCAATTGGAAACTTTTACCCAGTTAAAGTCGAGTGAATGAATGAATGAGTGAGTGAGTCATCTCTTGAGTGCATAACAAATTGAAAAGAAAAACGGTGTCACAAAATGAAATGACTACTAGGAACACTTGGACAGTAACAGCGACAATAACTATTTTCGAGTCAATAAACTAAACTAATTTAAAACTAAAGACAAACAATTTTAAATTGAATTAAATCAAGTGTAGTGTATAAAATAAAATTATTCGGATTTAAGAAAAATAACAATAAAATTAAAAAAAAAAATAAAAAATATTAAACTAAATTTGAAATGTTTTATAAATTTATGATGAAAAATGTAATACTCATCATTTTGATTTCCATTACAATTATACAAATGGGCAAATGTTCGAGCGATGAAGTAAATGGCGACTATACATATTGGGAATTGAGTAGTGAAGCGAAATCTAATGAACAAGATTCTTCAAAATTGCAGCTGTGGTTAACGATAAGTGCCCAGAGACGTTATTTAGAAATATCGTGGAAAAATGCTCCTGCTCATGAAGACGATCGTATAATGTTGACATCTGAGGAGCCAGTTAGTTTTCAAAAACTAAAATGGATACCTACAGAGAAACCGCCCATGGCTGAATTTAAAACGCCAGAGCCTATCACCGATATCGAATTGCAACAAGAGGGCAGCGGTGAGGATTATATGCAAAACCCTGCCACAACTACTACCACCGAGTCACCGTATAAAGCCAAAGACATACACTATTGGATAGCGAACAATGGTTCAAATCCCATTGTAGCCGCCATAGTGCCTACTGCACCCTCGTTATGGTTTACGACGGGTGTTCCGTTCGACTATAACCTTTCGAGAAATGTCACCTATGAGACCTCATCGTATGGTTATTGGGCCTCATATGTAAGCGGCAGTGATGGTTCAATATTGGCCGCTACCAGTTTACGCGCTTATCCCAAATGGATGAATGAAATGCGTTCGATAGTGGGTGGTTTACGTTTCCGTGATCTCTTTATACCCGGTAGTCATGACTCGGGTTCATATCGTATAAATTTCGATCCTTTGGCCAAAGAAACTTTAATTACCAAATACTCTCTGACACAAGATGACGATATATTGGGCCAATTGATGCATGGCATACGTTATTTGGATATACGTGTGGGTTACTATCGCAATACACCCGAAATGTTTTTCATAAATCATGGCATAACGAGACAGAGGCCCCTAATCGATGTGATCGATGAAGTAAAGGAGTTCGTGGAGAAAACCAATGAAATTGTCATATTTGGTTTAAAAGAATTTCCAATTGGTAAGTACTAGTAGTAGTTATTAGAAACACGAGTTCATATATACTCGTGTTTCTAATAACCGACCTTTTATTATTTTGTTTATGATATTGACAAAATATCTCACAATTTTATGTCAATGACGCTACTAGCAATATTTAACAAAAATTATTGCAACGGACGGGAGTTATTTTTCTCGTTTTCATTTGCTTAACATTAATTTTAACTTTTAGATTTAGAGTTGTAGGAGTTAACTGCGCACCAGATATGGAGGAGCAATAATGCTATATGCGCTATTGATCAATAAATAACCGGTAAAAAGTTATAAGTTTCTAAATTTTGAAGCCAACATTTTGATGATTTTTAGTTTTTTTTTTACCGGTAAATGTGGGCCCATTAACAAAATTAGACGCATATCCAACTGTTAACATCTAAAATAATGACGCTTCGTTTAATACATACATACATATGTATATTCAAACTGTAGTGCCAGCATTAATAACGGAGTTTTATCGCTTTAAACCTTGATAGAATTAGCGTAATTTTTTTCAAAAAATACAATTTTGCACGAGGTATGTACATTCACATGACTATATGAGGCCATTAGCACAAAAGTGGTGTAACCTAATTTTGGTTGCTGTTCTGGTGTTACATACAGTCTTTACATTACAACTATCAATACAAATGTGGGGTAAGCTACCTTTTGGTATTCAAAAGCAGATGGAGCTGAAAAAATCGTTTTTGCACAGAGCATACTAGAGTAACTTCGGGTATTGTGGACTATGCGTCTAATGTGGACCAGTGTATTTTTTCAGAAACTATTGAAGGTATGATAAAACTGATTTGTCTTACATTTTACAATTTGTTTGAAACGACAATTGCACATTTGCTTTCATGAGTAATTGATATGTTGGCTATTTATTCTTGTATTGAAATTAATGCGCCTGCTCAACATTTTTTTCGGCTCAAGTAAGAAACAAAATTTGGTACAGTTACTTGGTAGAATTTAATGTTTGGTTGTTTTATATAGTTAAAGTGGACACGTAGTTTTGCATATATTTGGTAAGAATTTAAGCACATTTAGATTATTAGGTAAAAATATTGTTTTACCACTGTAACCCAAGATCGTTTAATGTGGACCACTTAAATTACTTGATTATGTACTACTGGTCCATATTACCCGACAATAACTATGTACTTTGTAAGCAATCTATCTAAGCCAAGAACGCGACTTTTTAGTTTGTATTAATAAAAATATATTGAAATTAAATTTTTTAATCATTCATGATTAGCTGGTTCATGAATTTTATGTATTAAATACTAGTCCACATTACCCTCATATAGTGGTCCATATTACCCTCCAATTTTTTTAATGCTGGTTTTTGGGTTCCTTACAATATTTTCACATAATTTTTTTATCCTTTGACGGAAAAAATTTTCAACTGCAAAAACAATTAGGGAATATATTAGCTAATATACTGCTTCACAACTTTTTTAATATCCATATATATTGTGGCCAAAATTTAGAAGAAACAAAACGGTAGTCCACATTACCCGAAGTTACTCTAATATAACAAAGTAAACTAGCAAAAGTGGTGTATGTTGAATATACCACTAAATAAATAGTTTGGGGTTAGACCACTTTTGCGCTGATAGCCTTATATATAATATACACTGTTGAAAGATTTGCATTTTGGTGATTTTTGGTCATAAACATGGCAAAGTGCGATTTGTCGATTTTAGTACTCAGAATGACGATTTTATGAATAGTCTATATGTATTTACATCAAGGTTTTCATATAATCTTTTAATTAACAAATAGAATGAATACAAATTGAACTGTAATTGCTTTTGTAAGAAAAAAGAATATATATAAAAACAGAATCCGAATTTAAAGAGCTTAAATAAATTACATGATTTTAATAATTTAATGAAGCAATATGTAAAATTTTTGTTATGATTTTCTAAAAAAATTGTGAAATTTTTAATTTTAGTCGTCCGCCAATGTGTATATCAGCTACTTCAAAGATTTCTATAAACCTATACTAAAGAATTATTAAAGTTAATTAAGACTGATATTTGATTTTCCAGAAATTGAAACATTGTTGGTCCGAATCTGTATACGTCCGAAACGTTTGCTAAATTGTTTTTGTACATGACTTAGTATTCGCGATATATGTAAGTCGTAGCTTTTTGCAAATCTTTCAGCCTTGTGTAAGCCGAGCTGTTGTACCATTCATGTTTGTAAGTTATTGAGAGCCTTCGGAAAGTTTATTTAAACACACAGACGAACATCGAAATATCGACTACTCTATTTGTAAGGATCGTAAATGAAAAATGTGGAAAATAATAACGGTATGATGAACTAGTATTTAATTTGTGTATACAAATATTAAATAATTCTTATTATAGTATATCACATATTTTTATAATATTAATTCTTTTAATATGTGAATTCTTTATTGAATTGTTACTTTTTTTCTAAAATTTCGCAAAAAAAACACGTATTTTAATGTTTTCCGATTTTTTTACGATTTCAAAAATATTTTACCGATTTTGACGATCTTTTAGTCCAATTTTGACGATTTTATACCAAAATTATCTGGCAACAGTGATAATATACCTGTTTATTGATTTTTTTTACATTTCATTTCAGATTTTACAGTTTAAAACTAATTGAAAATTTTAAAAATTTAGAAAAAGGAATGTATTTTTCATTTCTTTTAATCTAAATATCGTTTGATCAAAATGAGATAATTCACATATGTGAATTATTGTAGATATTTTGAAGTACGATCAAAATCTAAATTTTTAAAAATTTTGTAGACCAGAGGTAATCCACTTTGGTGACCGTCCTATAATCCCCATTTCATCTAAACAGCTGTACAAATGTTCAGTTCTGGATGTGTAAAATTTCATTGATGTATCTTCAATGGTTCAGGAGCTACCAAATTATTTTCAAAATAAAATGTTCTAAACCAATGTTTGTATTTTATAACCATTTTCGCGTTGAATTAATACATACTAAAGGAACATGTTTTGTAACTTCTAGAATGTTATTTTTGTTTGAATCTAACCCCTTCAGAACCAAGTGCTAGCACACTTTATATGGAACGGTTCAAGAACCAGTTCTCTAAATTTCCTTTAAAATTTTCACTCTCAATTCGAAAAAAACGAAATTTTTACTGTATGTTCCTATATATCTGGAAGGAACTATAGGATTTTTGTTTTTAAATTTCAAGTGTTTATAAATTTCGAATATCTTGGAAACTATAATAGCTAAATTTTACATGAGCAATTCCACCGTTTGTATAAATATTTGAGGGACAAATGGGAGTAATAGCCACAGTGGGCGTGGCACCTCCCATATGATGTAAATTAAAAATATACAATATCTACGAAACTTTAATAGCAAGAGTCCTCATCTCTACCGTTTTTATAAATATTTGAGGAAAAAATTGGCGGAGTATACATAGTGGGCGTGGCACTTCCAATATGAAATATAAGAGATAGAGTCTATAAATTTTGTACGGGCAATTCTACCATCAATATTAATATTTAGGGCAATAATGGGCGGACTATCAATAGTGGCGTGGCATTTCACATATTAACTAAATACTAACCCCCATATGCATAAACAGTTTATAAATTTATTAAAGTTTTATAAAACTGATTTTGTATGGAAATTTTGTTTTATAAACCTTTGATAAATTTATAAACTGTTTATGCATATGGGGGTAAAGTTCATATACATATATGTATGTATATTTGTATAATTGTAATATGTAAAGATTTTGTATGAATTACTTATAGGACAATTTATGTACATATAGGGGAAGCTATAGCTATATAGGCGGACTACCAACAATGTTTAGTAAAAGGGAAAACCATCTTATATAAATATGTAAATAAAAATAAATTTGTGTTTGTTTGTATGATCGTTGCTTATTTGTACTTTATAGGAGGCTAAACCGCTAAGAAAAAGTAATATCAATCAATAATGTTAAGTAAAATGTAAAATTAGTATACCTGTGAAACTAAAATAGCTGAATTCCTAAAAATAAATTAAATACTGAGGTAGAATCTTCAACTATGTTATGAATCTTCAATTACTAACATCCTAATTTAGTACCTGTACGAGGTAAATATTATTTATCGCTTATTTATAAACTAGGAACATTCTTCATTTTGTGTGACAAATTCAATACTAGATCTTTATTTTGGCCATAAATGGTCGGTTGTAGACATATGCCCTTCTTCGATTTTTAAACTTTTTATTTCACGATACGGGTTTTAGCTATTTATTTAATAAATGTTAATTTCAACATTTTATAATTGTTAAATAATATTCAAATGTTATTTCTTAAACTTTAAGTAACAGAGAAAATTTATCCAAATCACTATCTAGGTATTATATACATATGACGACATTATTTTATTAGTTTTGGATGTTGCTAACAATGTTGCTTAAGAATAGTAAATTAGCTACTTGGTATTCAATGAAAATGCTGTATAATAAACATTAAATCAAACACTTAATAATAAATTGATCTCACTATTTATAATTTTATGTATAACGCATCGTTATAGTTAAATATAACCTGTAAACTTTGTATTCTAGGTTTCGGCAAAAATCTAACGGTTCACCATAAACTGGTTAGTTTTCTGAAAAATCATTTTGGAGACTTAATAGTGCATCCCTCGATCACTTGGCGGGGATCATTAAATGATATTTGGCTGCGTAAACAAAATGTTATACTGGCGTACGATCTATATTCCGTTGTTAATATATATCCACATTTACTATTTGGCTCCGTCGAACAGAGATGGGGTAATGTACAGACATGGCCGAATTTGGAGCGTTACTTAAGGACCATAAATGGTCAAGACATATCGTAAGTTTATCTTAATCCAAATAAATAATACCATTTCTTTATTTACTGTATTTTTTTTTGTTTGTTCTTTCTCACAACAGTCGACTTTCAAGCCGTCCTGTAGCCGATATGGCTGAACTGACACCCAAAACCTGGGATGTTATAGTCAATAAATATGGTGGTTTACGTAAAATGGCCGATCGGGTTAATTGGCGGGTCTCGCAATTGTACATGAATGAATTGGGCAATAACGCCAACATAGTAGCGGTTGATTTTTATCGTGGTACCACGATAGTGGAAACAGCTTTAGATTATAATAGAAGAAAAGTTATATTTTAGGTTAGAGAATAGCAATTAATGCATTTATGAATGAGTATATACCACATAATTGTTTCAAATACTATATTTTATATTATTTTAATTATAAATGTAAATATGTATGTACCTATAATTTAAACGCACTACTTTACAAATATTAAATTTATGCTGAATCCTCCTCTAATAAATTTTATAACAACTTTATAGCAATGGTGCTATTAACTCGAAATTTGGGTTTTTTTAATTATATATAAGTAGATAATTTTTTAAATGACAAAATAAATTATTTCCAACATAAATTTAGAACAGTGTCCATCCGACGTACGTTAAAAAACTATTGTGACAAGATAAGGACTATACGAGGAGACCTAAAAAATTATATTAGCATTAAATGTTAGTTGAATTTGTTTACAATGGCATTGTTTCCAACTAATGAAACCAATGAAATAATAATTATAATTCAATTGTCTATTATGTGTAAACAAAATAAGAAAATAAAAATAACTGCTTTTGAGATAACCAAGGATAAAGGACATTTTGCATTTTTTACCTTTTGCTGTGAATTTATATCTTTTTATAAAATATTTGTCAAATGTCAATTTTCAAGGTTATTCAATCCTGAACATGCTATTTTTTCACAAAAATTTCCTAGATGTCCAACTTTAGAGGGTTACAAACTATGAACCATATATTAAGTTTATACGCCATAAAATGCGCATTTAAGTGTAGAGTACATTGAATATTAACAAAATCTAAAAAGAGAATAATTGTAACGCCTATTTTTGGGTCGAAATATATTGGAATTATTTATCAAATAATGTTTTAATACAATATGCACAAAAAATTTGTCATTTTGTTAAAATTCAGACCATTTAATCGAAACATCCATCTAACTAAATTAAAACCATAAATATTTTTGTAATTTCAATGGCAACCTAATAATTTTTGTATACTTGAGCGACTATTTCTGCAACAGATTTTAGACAGAACAAAAAACTAGAGATTATTTAATAATAAAAGAATGTTAAATACGAGAACGCTTTGCAGTAGTTTCCGGTTTTAAGGTAATACAATTCTTTATAATGCATCCATTTTAAAATACCGGAAATAGAAGAAACGCCAGTCTGGCATCTTTATTGCACAACGCTATTGTGAATTGCAATCACAATAATTTAATAAACAGCTGACCGATGTAAACAAAACAATAAGTGCACAACAAAACAATTTAATTAAATTAAGTTATTCCAAAATATTTTATTAATAGTTTACAAAAAGAAACAATGTTGAAATCTCCCCAACAAATGATTACACCCACATTACATCAACCGCTTCACTCCAAAGTCACAAACTATTTAAATGATCAAAGGCGACAGGGACAATTTTGTGATTTGATACTTGAGCTAGAAAGTGGCGATTCAATTTATGGTCACTTTTGTGTGGTGGCCGCACAAAGCCGATTTATTGGCGGTTCTCATTTTCAACAGAAAACCCTACAGTTTTCCATACACAATCCCTTAAAAGTAAAAATTAAGAACTTCCAATGTACCGAATGTTTGCAAACTATTGGTGATTTTTTCTATGAGGATATGGTCACCATCATTAAGGAACATGAAACGCATTTTAAGCAATTGGCCAAAATATTGGTGGTTGGTGAATTAATGAAAATATTTCAAATACCAGAAGAACCCCATGAAATTATAGAGATTACAAAGGGAGATGTAAATGGAATTGCCGATGATTTAATCAAAGTTGAAGATGAGCAAGTTATTAAACAAGAGGGAGTGATAAATGGAGAGGGCAATTGTACATATAAAACAAAAAACGAGAATATATTCGATGAAAAGAAAACTTATTTTAAGGTAAAACTATTCAAATTAATAAACTTGTTTCAAAATATACCATTTATATTAAACAAGTTTTTCCGGCAATTTTTATTTAACCCTATTGCTTTTGCCTTAAGGTTTACAAAAAGGAATACTATTTCAGCAATTTCTGTTGTGATTGCTTTGATTTTATTTCGTATGTATTAAACATCAAAATGAAATTTCTTTTCGAAAGAAAGAGAAATTCACTATACACTGCTAGAAAACTTGCCTAATGTAAAATAAGTTTAAAATTTATTTCTTCTACATTATTACAGTTAAAAAATCCCCGTTCCTCATCCTCAAATAGTAAAATAAATTATTGCTTAGCCTGTGAATTCAAATGCTACCGCGTGCATGAAATGATAACGCATATGCGCAATTGTGAAGCCTCCCACTTGACGTGTTCTCTGTGTGAAGTAGGATTTTTAAGCTGGCGCGAGTATGATTTCCATTTAAGACGACACGATGCCGACGTTAAAAAGCCATTTTTCTGTCTTGAGTGTGGTATACGTTTTATGACCAAAGCAGCCCTTATTCTACACCACCCCAAACACTCTAAGGAAACACCTCATTTGTGTCCTCATTGTGGCAAAGGTTTCAAATGGAAACAGGGACTTAGCACTCATCTTCAAGTTCACAATGCTGAAAAACGTATGCTATGCGATGTCTGTGGTTACAGTACCACACACATGAAAGCTCTTAAATCTCACAAACTACGACATGCAGCCGAATTCTTTAAATGCCCACATCCTGGCTGCCATCATCAGGCGAATCGTAAAGAAAATCTTAAACTTCACATAGAAACCCACAAACAAGAACGACCATTTGTGTGTGAAATTTGCGGTTGCAAATTTAGCTTGTCGAAAAATCTCAAACGTCATGCCATGAAACATTCCACCGATAATATCAGTAAATTTAAATGTCAACTATGTTCTTTCAGCAGTCATCGTTCCGATAAGCTTAAAGAGCATGTGCAACGAGTGCACACGGAAAAAGCTATGCAATTAGAATTGCCAGAAATTGTTGAGAACGCCTTCGAGTCGAAAACAGATTTAGACGAATTTACATTGCCCACGTTACCATCTGATTTGGATTCTCAGAAATCAGAGGATAACCTTAGGCTGGCGAACGAGGAAAATGATAAGAAAAAAGTTCGTAAAAGACGTGTTTCGAAAAAGGTGGTGGAGAGAAAATTAAAGCCCATTGTGCCAAAAGGTAAAGTGGTATTGATAAATGTTAGTAAAATTTAAACAAAATAAATTTTAAAGTAAACGAAATTATAAAATACTTCAAATATTACATATCGTCCGTCACATGAAATGCAAAAGGGCGTAACATCCAAAAAAATCAAAATTGAGTTTTTAATGGATATTGGTACAGCGGTATCAAGAAAATCATATTTGTAACCACAACACTTTTCATTTTATTAAGTTTTTTGTGTGTCCTGAAAAATTTTAAAAAGTGATGATAGGCCCTTTTGCATTTTAGGTGAGGTTATATATTTATTACATTCATATATTTACAATAAACTTGACTGGATGGTTTTTTTTTTCAAAAATCGGGGATTGGAAGAAAATATTTGTAAAAAACTGGATTTTACAATTTTTTTGAAAAGCGGTATAACTAAATTATTAGGTTATAAAGAGTTCTTCATGGGACACATCATTTGTATACAGTTAACCATTAGTGGCAAGATACAGACAGATAGCGAAGTCGATAAAGCCGAAGCATACAAACAACATTCAACCATGATTGATATATCAATATATCGGTATTGTGCTGGTTCGGATGCTATTAATATCGGGAATATCGGAACACCAATGGCTGAGATATGAGCAAAAAAAACGCGAATACCTTAATTTTTGTTTTATTTTCTGACGGGAAAAAATAAAACTCCTCAATACTCTTATTTCATGACGGAAAAAATAAAACTCGAACTTTTATTTTTACGTTGAATTATAACTGTTTTAGATGGATTTTTATTTTTAAAATCAGAAAATAACTTTTTTGATATCACATATAACGTTACGGTCCCTGGTAATTAGCGTTACAGCATAATAAATACTTTTACCAACATGCAATTTTTGATTCTAATAATTGAGAAATCTACAGAACTTAAAAATATAATCAATCAACAACTTTGTCGACTTATTTTTGTAAATTTTATAAATAATTTAATTCAGGGTGAAATTATCGTTATCATTAACAACCGTTTCGAAATCTTGTATATAAAGGCAACGCGTTTTTTGTGGTACACATTTAAGTATGTTATTGTTCACCAATATTGATGAAACATATATGGTTTAAAAGGTTTTTTTCTCTAGATATGCACAATATAAACAAATATTTAAAAATTCTTTCCATAAAAGTGGTAAAAAGCGTTTTAAAAGTGGTCGAATTTCGGACACCAGGCGATCCTAGTTGAAATAAAAGTAAATTAAGATTATATGTACGTTGCAAAATTTTTTTGGTTGGATAAATGGAATGGAATTTCAGTTAAAACAAACACGAGAAAAAAATTTCATCAAAAGATGCATTTTTAATAAACAAATGCATCTTTGCAAAAAAAAAAATGAAATGAATTTCCTTATTGTTTTACCAAAAATATGATTTTATAAAAAAAGGCAGAGTAAATTGTTTTCCAAAAAATAAAACGGCATTTATATCACCGTATAAACATTTTTAGTTGGCTTTTAATTTAATACTTAATAAGCAATTGTTTTTATTCATAATATCGCAAGTTTTAACAATTTTAATAAAATTAATGGTCAACAAACTTTATTTTGTCAACAAATGCAAAACTGAATACGTTAACGTTTTCTAGAAATAAAAGAATCACGTTAGTGTATTTGTTGCTTTAATATTTTTTCATTGGCTTTACGACCGGTTTAAAATCAGCAAAATAAAAATTAAATAAACTAAGAAGCAAAACAAACTAGACTAAAACAAAAACTCAAATAATGACTCATGTACACAAAATATAGGAAACACCTATTATCTGTTGTTGATAGAGTTGCAATAAAAAACAATATTATGAAAATACCTACCATTGAATGTTTCATAATAAATTTAAACAGAAAAATTCAAATTAATTAGAAACAAAAATTAGATAAAATTTTAAGTGGGGCACAATTGAAAACAATACCGGTCAATACATAATATTGTACAACACATACCTACATACATGTGTAGGTACTAACATTTTATTTATAAACAAATAATTCAAACAATAAACAAAACAAAACACACTCTTCAATTGAAGAAAAAGAGAGCAAACCGCAGCATAAAATGTAAACAAAATAAAAAATTTAGTGAGAGAAAGTCATCATTAGAAAAATACAACAACAATACACACATATGTACATTATTACAATACTACAGTTGGGAGAGCTAAATACATACAAAATAATTATCACATAATTTTATTAAATAAGTAAAAAAAAACATAAATATTACGTGTCGATTGTTTTTTAAAACAAGTAAGCACAAACAAAATTAAGAAAGCAATAAGAATTTAAAAAAAAAACAGAATCAGAAAATGCGCATTAATTTAATTCACACAAATGGAAGTACAATGTTAAATTAACACTAAACAAACCATAAGTGGTTGAAGTTTTTTTTTTGTTAAAATGGTATTTATTTGTTGCCATAGAGCGGAAACTAGAAGAAAAATCTCAAACAAAAAAATACTAAAAATTGTGAAACATTACTAATTCATTCTCACCACTTAAGTTTTTGACAACTGAGTTAGGTCTTTGACATTAGAGTTTCCGGTCTATTTGTATTTATCTATGTTCGGAACTACATACACACAGAACTGACACATGGGGACATATTTTTAAATTCATAAAAGTTTATCTAGCTAATGTTGACCTTTTAGATCTGGCTTGTTACTACGTAACTCGATTCGAAAATGTTCGACATTGAATTTTTAATACGCAAATGCAATTTAATATACGGAGTAACCTATCCCCATCATTCTTTAACATTTATGTATGCAAATTGGATAGATATGTATATCACCTTATTTTTAATAGGAAATTTCACCTATTTAAATGATTTTTCCTTTTGAAGACTCCCTTAACTTTTTATATAGATTAACCCCCATATGCATAAACACTTTATAAATTTATCAAAGGTTTATCAAACAAAATTTCCATACAAAATTTGTTTTATAAACCTTTGATAAATTTATAAACTGTTTATGCATATGGGGGTTACTCTATAAAATAACAAATAACTTTGGTTCTTTGAAAGAGGCAAAATGTTAAATGCGACCGTCCGAATTTTAATTTAGTTCCCACTACTATATTAGCTGCGTTTATCGTTTTATTATCGAAATA
This sequence comes from Calliphora vicina, assembly GCF_958450345.1. Lineage (NCBI taxonomy): Eukaryota > Metazoa > Arthropoda > Insecta > Diptera > Calliphoridae > Calliphora > Calliphora vicina. Next base: position 59,370,164 of record NC_088781.1, on the reverse strand, counting down.
TTCCCTTATGCCACTTCCTCTAAATATTATTTAAAGTGTTCGGAACAATAGTTGTGTTCGCGTACTTGATCATTTGTAATAATTTGTACAAATTATCACTGGATGTTACGGGATTCCGTTCGTTTACTTTTAAAAACTTGTAACGAGTGAGCAAGAGAGTGTTAAAAGTTACAGTTCGTAGATAGAGAACATTATATTTTTTACTGGACATTTTTTGTCCAGTAAAAAATATCAACATAAAAAATATGTTTAAAACAGTGATGTTCAAAAATAAAACATAATGTGAAACACTTAAAATAAGAACAAAATAAAGTACAAGAACACACTTGTTTTAAACTTTAAAACAAGTGTGTTCTTGTACTTTCCAGTAAAAATTATCCTGTAATCTTAAAAAATTTGTAAAAATAAATTGTATTTTATTATAAATCAATTATAAAACGTTTGTTTTATGTTAGTTTACTTCTTTTCTTTGCAAGACTTGTAAATTGTGTTAATTTTCAACTTTTTTGTTTTGTTTACATTTGCATCAATATGCTTTAAACATATTTTTTATGTTGATATTTTTTACTGGACAAAAAATGTCCAGTAAAAATATCATGTTCTCTATCTACGAACTGTCACTTTTAACACTCTCTTGCTCTCTCGTTATAAGTTTTTAAAAGAAAACGAACGGAATCCCGTAACTTCCAGTGATAATTTGTACAAATTATTACAAATTATCAAGTACGCGAACACAACTAACATATTGTTGCAAATGTAAACAAGAAAGTTGAAAATTAACACAATTTACAAGTCTTGCAAAGAATAGATGTAAAATAACACAAAACAAACGTTTTAAATAGATTTATAATAAAATACAACTTATTTTTACAAATTGTTGTTCGCGTACTTTTTTGGATATTTTTTTAGATTGTGAGTAAATGTATTTTTACTCTATAAATTAAAGTTACTGGAAAGTATGTGAACACACTCCCAACAATATATTAGAAAAATTGATTATATTTTCAAAATATTTGCAATTTATGTAAATTACTTGTAAGTGATGCTTTTTTATAACATTATGAGTTCATTATGAGCTCTCAGAAATAATTGTTGCATCTTTTCATCTACTATTAAAATTCAATAATAATATAATCAGTTTATAATATAACTAAGATCTATTGCATTTTAAACACAAAATTTCATCAGACAAATATTTTTTAGGTAGCCTCTAGAAATTTAATTTTGTATTCCAACTGATTCCAGCAGTATGAATAGTGTTAATTGAAATCAAAACAAAACAAAATATAAGTTTACCTAAAAGAGCGAGAACGAGAGCCAAATAGATAAGAGAGGACATAATATTTAGTATATCTCTAATAGAGTGTTAGTGTTATGCTCGCTCATTTTACCGTTGCGCTGGGGGTATATATAAAAGCCCCATGTAGTACGCAAAACAAGTTTAATTGTGAAAAATACTCTGGGTATTGAAGGACTATTAAAAGGTCTACGTTTAAATTTGTTTTTTTTACAAAAAAAAAAACAACAACAAAAAGCCATACAAATAATATATTTATTTCTTTAACAAAGAAAAATAAATAACGCAAAAAGAAAAGTGATATAGAGAAGAAAAGTGAACTTTTTGCTAAGACGCATATAAACTTAACCAACTCAAACACAAAACTAAATAAAAACCACCAACAACATGTCTGAAGCTTATTTTGATGCTTATGATCATTATAACTATGATCAGGACAAATACATCTTTTCTGGACACAGTGGCAAATATCGCTCCAAAAAGGAGGCAACTGATCACACCAATCATTTCGACCCCAGTGGACATTCCAGAAAACTTTTAACCAAATTCATGAACACCAACAATAATAGAAAACTTGCCTGTGCTGGCCACAAAAATTGATACGTCGTCATCATAAAAGAAAGCAAACACTAATACTTTTATTGAAGAAAAGCTAATGAAAAAAAGAGTACTGAACCAAAAGGAAGTTGAAGAAATAAATAGAAAGTAAAAAGAGGAAGGAAAAAGGAATACGTGTATACAAACGGAACATAAGAAAAAAAGAAAGGAGTTTTACTGAAAACATAGAAAGTACCCTCTATCAAAAAAAATAAGAAAATATTTAAAAAGTTTAAACTCTAAAATCGAAATCTAAGAATTTTTCTTTATTTAACTTACAATAAGAGAAACTGGTGGTTACATTTATAGTTTGACACTGCTATGCAGTGTTGGACTTTTATTTGTAGCCACACACTTCTCTCTAATAAGCATAAATTAATCTAAAAAATTAACAAAATTTCCCTATAATTCATATTTAGTACATTTTAGGCATTATTGTTCTTTTATACAAATAATTTATTTATAATTTTTTTTTTAATTTAGTTGCAAGAACTTTTGGGATTTATAATAATTTTTTGTCAACAATTTATCAAATCACAGACGTTTTTGCAAAATCCTGCATATGTATTTCTCTACTACTATTATATATTTATAATTTGATAAGTAAAGAATATTGCACTAATTATGTCTCATTTTAATATAAAAAATAAAATAAAAATACAGTTAAATATTAAACAAATTATAAAAAAATGTGTTTTATTGTATCTAGATAGGTAGGTATATGCTTTTTTTAATCCCTTTTGTATTTTTTTTGTAATAGTGCGACAAGTATGGCCTTTCATTTAATATCTCTTGTTAAACAGTTATTGCACTTTTATACATACATATGTATGTATGTAGATATAGTTATGTAGTATATGTTGTTATTTTTGTTTTTGTTTTGAAGTGCATTCATTTTAAAATGGTGGCTTTGTACTGCAACAACCTTTTTGTTGTGTTGTTATTTTTGTTTTTTTGCAATACATATGTACAATACTCTCTATTTATATTTTTCTTATCATTCTCTTTATTATTTTTATTATTGTTCATGATTTAGTGTGGGGGTTTAGTGTATGCACTATTTTGTTTTGTTTTAGTTTTCTTTGTTATTATTTGTGTATATGCAAGTATGTATATATATTTATTTTTAATATGACCTCGTCTAGTTTTAGACAAACAGGAATATATACAAAAAAGGTTATCGATAAAAATAAGTTTTCATATCATAAAAAAATCTAAAGGATTGATTAATTTGATTTGTCTATTATAAAAAAACACAAGTAGTAAAGCGTAAAGGTCAAACAAAGTTTCGAAAGAATTCATTCTTTATTGATTTTCAAAATCAAATAAAATTTATTCTCTTAATTACTTGACACAATTCATTAGTATTTTAAACGCAGAGAATTCGTTCCTTTGCGAATTAATTCTATTGAACTAATGCCTTATATAATCATTTAATGTTTTCATTCCAAAATAGCTTAATCAAATTATTAATTATTGAATTATTATTTTTTTTCTACAATTAATTTTGTAAATGATTAAAAACAAGACCGAATGTGAAATGGTGTGTAACATGTTTGCACGGAAGACAAACATAAAGAAAACAAAACAATGAGTGGCCAGATTGCCAGCGGCGCTGGTATGCCCGCGTTAAGCTCGGCTGAAGCTCGCCGGATGGGGGTGGTTCTTGCCGGCAACCTGGACCATGGACACACACTAACACAAAAAATCATACCAGCTATGTATGTATTTTTTTTTATTTGTTAGGGGCTCGAAATCTTGGCTGCATCTCCCTACCGGTCATACTTATACACAAATGTATTGCCCTCCCACTCGAGGTTTGACCCTCGCCATGACGTCCTCTTCTTGACGTCCCAAACCATACCTGCAACTAAATTTCCCCTACTTACCGCCGCTTAAAATTTAATTTATTCCATCATGTTAAATGACAACACTCATAATATTTCATTTATACATTATAAATATCATTATTTCTTATCGTCCACTTCTTTCATCAGTTGTATTTGTTGCAAACCGACAGAAGCACTCACAATATTTTGCACGTCTCTGACTTGTAGTGCCTGTTCCGCTCGTTGATTAACTTCTCTCACTTCTCTGCGTATGTTCTGAGCTGTCTCACTCAAGAACGTCGGGGAAATTACAGTTTGATCTGCCTCAGAACTGATGGACAGATCATGTGATGCTTGTGTGCTGAGTACTGGGTTTGTCATACTGGATGCCGTGGTAATAATTGTACTGACTGCGGGATTACTAACAGTAGCGATAGACTCGGTGGTAGGAGTATTGGTGGAACTAGTCGTAGCCATGGCGTTGTTTTGCTGTAACCGACTCGCACTACGTGTTACAACCATGAAACCGAAAACTTTAAATTATATCTAAATAATTTTTAGTGAAGAGGTTTTTAAAATATAATCAAATTTCGCACCAAATTCAAACACACAGAATCTTTTGCCGAAAAATAAAAAAGGTATATAAAAAAACAATTTTGCCTTTTCATGGAAGGAAAAGCAAAACTAAAATAAAAAAAAAAATTCAAAAAAAAAAAAAATAATCAAATAAAAAAATTAAAATAATAAAAATTCAAGCAAAATAATTCAAGAAAAATATAAAAATCAAAATAATAATGGGATAAGATCAAAAATTCAAATAAGAAAACCGATAATTAAATAAAAGTTCAAAATAAATTAAATATCAATCAAATAATATGTATAAAAAAAAAATCAACAAAAAAAAATCAAATAAAATAATCAAAAATAAAAAAAAATCAAATAAAGGAAATCAAATATGATATAATATGCGGGCGGCTTTTTCGGGAAAATAAAGCCTGCAGGTAAGGATGTCACAATTTACATTGCTGATTTGTGTATAAATATGACCTAAATTTTTTTTTTTTTTATCTGGTTTCAGGAGATGCAGTAATAAAAAAAGGAAAGGAAATTGAATGGATTTAAAATGGGATAGTACTGGTCGATTGTTAGGGTGCAGCAAACATTTGGATTAACATCCCGGAATATTTGGACTACCCTAACCATCTCACAGTGGACAAAACGGTAAGTCACTAAATATTTATTTATAGGGATTTGTGTTTTGGCTGGTTAAGCTATCCTTTCCTCACAACTTGAGCAAATCTACATTTCGTTAGCTATATTTATAACTCTTATGAGAGCCTCAAGCTGTTAGGAAAGGATAGGCTGGTGAATCCATAATGCTACATGACTATATTGCCCACACCATACGTCGCAACGCGAACCGGACTTGGTTGTCCTGCCGTTCGGGACTTACGTAGGTGTGTACAATATTGGTCATGCACTATTAAGGATTCACACCTATGGAAAAGCAATAAAAAAAAACGGAAAAAGAAACTCAAAAATTATTTGTCCAACTGCGTCGCTACAGCTTAGGGACTCTTTGCATTGACCTAACTGGCCATACGCAGTTGCGACAAATCAAATTTGGAATAAAATTAAAAAGTTAAAAAAAATTAAAAATTCAGGCTATTGGTCTACTTCGGGCCCCACGTTGGGCGCCATTTTGTGAAATGGTGTGTAACATGTTTGCACGGAAGACAAACATAAAGAAAACAAAACAATGAGTGGCCAGATTGCCAGCGGCGCTGGCAAACATGTTACACACCATTTCACAAAATGTTTTTGTATAATTTGATATGCTGATGAATGTGATGGATGATGACTATTGCAGAGGTGGGTGATGACTTCGGTGAATGAGGCTGGCTATTGCAGATGGTGATGAATGTTGACAGACTAGGATGACCAGACTAAAAGGATGGCGGATGGCTTACGGAAAAGATGACAGATGATGCCTTTGAGGATGATGGCGGATGTAGAATTGGGAGGAGGTAATTGAAATTGGCGGATGATTGGCGGATGAACTTGGTAATATGTGGCAGATGAAGAATTTAGCGGATGTGGCTGACGGAAAGTGGCGGTTTTATAGGTAAATTAATATTTATTGTTTTTCTTATCTGTTCAAATTTTTAGTTCTTTTTTTTTTGTAATTCTTATTTTTGTTTTAGTTTTATTTTAATTTAGTTTCTAGATATATTCAGTTTAGCTTTATTTTAATTTTTAGATTTAGCTTTTAGTTTTGTTTTAACTTAGTTTCTCTTGATTTATTTAGGTTTATATTAACAATTTTGTATTTTAGCTTTAGTCTTTATGTTTTAGCTTTAGTTTTTATGTTTTTACTTTTTATTTTAAAATTTTAATTTTAAATTTTTTTTTTTGTTTAAACTTGTTTTTTTTTTTTCTTGTTGAATGCAAATAAAGTTAATTAAATTATTCACAAAAATTTCACAAAATTTGTTTTAATTATTTTATTATCGGTGCGCCACCTTACCACTTCTCAATCAATACCGCAGCCAAAAAGATCGATCTCAAGGTAAACTTTTACCTCATCACCTCGGTGACATTTCATCTTTTCCAGGCAAAATAGATTGTCAGCAATCTACTTTGCCTGGCGCCTGTAATTTGTTTGTTTTTGTCCATCCTTCTAGTCTGTTTCCTTATTTTTTTTTATTTGTCAAAATCACTTTGACACTTGTCACCATCTCGCGTTGCCAACCTCTTTTCATACATCCACAGGGTGCACACGACACGAATGAATTCAATCTGTATTAGATTTGAAATAACAAAAATTAGGTTGAATTCCAAAATAGCTTAATCAAATTTATTGAATTATTAGATTTTTCTTCAATTAATTTTGTAAATGATTAAAAACAAAACCGAATGAATTCAATCTGTATTAGATTTGAATATATTTTTAAATTTATTACAGGTTTATAAAACGAATTATGTATGGAAATTTTGTTTTATAAACCTTTTATAAAGTTAGCAATTAATTATGAATAAAGTCATATTTCTTTAATCTACACATTAGAGAATGTTTGATTACTTTTTTGAACTTTAAAGAACTGACATTCAGAATGTAGCACTTGGTATAAAACTACAACGCTGAAATTTTAACGAAATCGCACAATGCTAAATCAGCTAAGTTTAAAAATTCGTTTATTACCGAATTTCGAAGTAAACCCGAAAATTGTATTTTTGGGTTTACTTATGTATTTTGTAATTGAATACATATTACTTTTCTAATTTAATAATCGAAATCGTAATAGTACTTTTCATAAAAGATATAATTCGTAAAATGCAGTTAGAAAATATTAGAATTATTAGAAATGCCCCTGACCATTATTCATCTAAACACTGGAAAAACTATTTTCCTTTTTTTAGAAATCTATAAAGAACAATCAATGTGTACTAGGTTGATCAAATTTAGGCGATTGAAGAAAGATTCTTAATATATATTTTATTATAACGTTTGATTAATCCCAAACTAAACACTGCAATCATGAACACGTCGTATATTGATTAGTTTATAAATATGTTCGACAAATAATATAGATACATATAAATAGCAAACAATCTTGTTTATAATTAGTGTATTATTTTATTTACAACGCATAAAATGTTTATTTAAATAGTATTTTTAGAAATTCTAGAAATAATCGTAGTTCTCGTATATAAAATACACATTTGATATTGTTTATGACCCCAAACATACAATTTTAAATATTACGTGGCGCTTTCAATGTCCTGCACATCCATATCAGATATTCAAAAGAATATATTCCAATTTATAGCTAAAAAGTAAAAAAAAAATTTATTGGGAATAGTGATGGCACCACTAATCTATTAAGTTATTGTAAAATAATCCCTTTTGAGATTTTTCACTTTGCTAATGGAGTTTGAAATATCTTTTTCTAATTAGTCCTAAGACCTACAGCCTGTTTAATATCAACTTCAATAGGGCATTTTCGTTATATTATAATTTTATTTATTACAAAGTACTAGAGATTCTATAAAGACTATGACTTGTTACACATAACATACAAACTGGTATCTAAGATCAAATGCATGAATTGCATAACACACTTAAAAATAGAGGCAATCAAAAGTTTTCATTAGAAAAGGCAGGTTTATGTATAAAACAAACAAAAATCATAAAAAACACGTATAAAAAGACAAACTTTTTCGCCTACTGATAGTGGTGGTGAGGTTACAAAACACCATGTAGTAAATAAAAAATTTTCCATTACAATTGATTTCTTATCAAGCACAAATCTTTTATGGTAGAAAAAAAAATAAATTCATATTACATTAAAAAAAATAAATAACAGACCATGCCACACACAATTTGATTTTTTAGAATAACATTTTCTACACGTAAAAAACCAAGAATATAGCGAAACATCACAATTGTCATTGGAAATGGAAAATGCTACGGTACTGCACAATTTGCTAGGGATACTAACTAATGGCAGAATACATTTTATTATAATAAGCTAAGTTTCGTATCTTCCAGAATTTTTGTAAGAAACACGTTCTAAAAGAAATTGAAACAATTGAATATCGGGACAAAATAATGCCAAATCGGACAATGTTAATTCGTGACACATTGGCTCGGAAGTATGAAAATGCTAAATCGTAATCTGCACTGAATCTTTATAAAAATATATAAATTGATTGGTAAATATTCGAGTTATTAGAAAGACTAGACAATATTATACCATTCCCACATGACCCCAAATGTTATTTATTTTAAAGCATATTAATATTAATTTCAATTTGTATTAAGTAGAATAGAAGTTAATTTTGCTGCTTCGAATAAACCTTTTTATGTTTTTGTCACAAAGAGAAAATTTTTTTTTGGTTGAAGATACCTATCTTATTATACCCTTAACCATGAGTGGCAAGGGTATATATATGTTTGTCATTCCGTTTGTAATTTCTACATTTTTCATTTGCGACCCCACAAAGTATATATATTCTGAATCGTTAAAGATAGCGGAGTCGATATAGCCATGTCCGTCTGTCCGTCTGTGTGTTGAAATCAACTTTCTGAAGCCCCCAAATAACTTACATACACGAATGATACATCAATATCTCCGGTTGCTATTTAAAATCGAGAAAATCGGTCCACAAATGGATGAGATATAAGGAAAAAACCAGGACAACCTCGATTTTTTGACCTATTTTTGACCCATATCTGGATTACTAAATCATTAATATAGACAATATGGATATCTAATGATAGATATTTCAAAGACCTGTGCAACGACTATATAATACCATAGTAAGTTGGACCTACAATGGATCAAAATTTTTTTCACCAAAATTTTTTTTCACTAAATATTAAAAAAAAAAATTTAAAAACTAAAAAAAAAATTTTTTTAAAATTAAAAAAAATTATTAAATTTAAAAAAAAAATTGTAAAATTTAAAAAAAAAATTTAAAAAACAACTGGAAAAAAATTAAAATTTGTTTACCTAAAAATATTTAAAATTTTTATTTTAAAGTATATTTTGGTGAAGGGTATATAAAATTCGGCACAGCCGAATATAGCTCTCTTACTTGTTTTTAATCAAATTATTCAGTCTAAAAGACCAAATTTTTTTCTTGTGGCTCTGAAAAATTATTTCAATCATAATTAATCAGGCATGTGATGAAAAAGATCGTTTTCAATACTGAAATCAATCTCAAAAATGATTTAGGTGTGATGATTAATTTCATATTAAATTTTTGTCTCATTCCGTATCATTTTTATAGCAAAAAACAACAAAATAAGCAACTTTCCATTTGTTTACCGTAATTAATGTGAAAATTTTATTTCGATAAATTCCCTTTGAATCAAATTCAAATTTGAAACTGATATGACAAAACGATTCAAACAAACACATCAGACCTTTTATCGTTTTAAAATCGTTTTTCATCGCATATATGTCAACTGATTTTCTGATATTAAAAATTCTATGCCTAGAGAATTATTCATAGAGACGAGACACTCCGATTTGTCAAAGAAAAATACAACAAATCATATGTATAATACAACAACAAAATACATTGTCTAGCATGTATTTTGTTGTTTCATGAGTTAGGTTCTTAGGTTTTTGACAATTACGTCTCGTCTCTATGTTACCCTATGATTTAGTGAATGGTAAATCTATTACGATTATGGTCGAAAATCGATTTTCAGGGTCTAAAAACGATTATTTCGTGATCGATTATATACTCCGATTTTTATGGTGAAATCGATTTTTGGTAACGATTAATCGAAATAGAAATAAAATTCCGGAATTTTTAGTATTGTCTACGTTTTTTGCTTTCATTGAAATTTGCAATATATTAATCTTCAGCTTACATCGGAAAATATTCACGGAGGACCTCATTTTTTAATGCGAAATTTTTTCAACCTTAAGAAATTTTTATAAAAATTTATACGAAATTTTTTCCATAAAATTGTTGTCAAATGTTTGCCGTTACGGTTTATAAAATGACTTGAGGTAGTCATTTTATAAACCAAACATTTTATAAAGGAGTTATAATACAAAAATATGATTTTAGTCCGTAATTATATGGGTCATTTGCTATAGTTCCCAAAAATGAAGTTGGTTTTTTAAAAAATTGATTATTGGGTTCGATTAATCGACTGTAAAAATCGAAATGAAAATGGTTGATCGAAAAGTCGAAAATCGATTATTAGCTTTTCATACCATTCACTACTATGATTCTATGTATAATATCGAATTACTCGATTGGGAACGAATCTGGTTTATCTGTGTTGAAATAATACTTTAAATTTAGGAATATAACTTATAAATAAATTTTTAAAATTTCCCGAGAATTTTTTAATAAATTGGGAACTATATCCAATGTCAAAAATGAACAGAACTAACCAGAAAAACTACTAAATATTTTGAAATTTTTAACGGTTAGATGCCCCATGTGTATTTTGGCATTAAAAACTGTATTAAACTATAAACTATTTCGAGTGATCAGGATATTTCCGTTTTTTAATTTGTTATGTTGTGGCATGCAGAAATGCATGCAATTTTTTCAAATACTCCAGTTTATCATATCAGTCTGTGTCATTAAATATAAACGCGCCAAAAATTTATGTTAATATTTTCTTGAAAAATTTAGGAAAATATTGTATAATTTTTAAATGATATCAAGAACGTTGCTCCACAGCCTTTGAGGGCAACTTTTGTGTTGATTACCTTGAATTGAATAATTAGATTAGAACAATAAAGAAATGGACAGAAAGGACTCATCAAAAATACGTGCTCAATTAAGATGATAAGAAGAATAAAAGCAGTCATGTTATGAGGATACATATACAAGTAATAAACAGCCAGAAATATCCAATGTTAATTAGAAGTTAAAAAGTGTTGTATTAGTTTCAATTGGAAGACATGGAGAATTATATGTAAATTATAAAACACTTTGTTTTCTTTATTGTTCATTTATTGATTTCAATAATTAATTGTTAATAATATCAGCATTTCTATACTATAATAAAATCTTATCTACTAATTATGAAGGAGCTCTGAAAAGAGGTCATTCTTAATTACGATTCATTTTCTGTTTTTAGTACAAAAATGAATTCCATGTGACAAGAATTATTTTTTCTTTCCCACCCATATCAATTTTGTGTCTCTAGACAATTTCGTCCCCTTAATAAAACAATAGTGTATAATTTTTTTGCAATTTCGAAATAATTGAGTTTAAAATTTTTGTGTTAGCAGACATCTAGAACAAAAGTAATATTTCAATAGATCTTTTGACCCACTTTGTGGAAGTAGAATTTCACCAAATTTTGACCACATATAGAATCAGTTATGTAGATTCTTATTATGCAATAAAAAATAATGGAGTATATGCTTATACACTATTGTTTTGTTGAGTGGAAGATTTCTTATAAATAATGGCGTGTTTAGATTTCATCTTCTAAATTAAAGTCTTCCTCAGGGAAATCACCAACTTCTACAGCAAGTGGGGAAACAAATCCGCCATAGTTGGGTGGACAAGTGAAATAGCGATGTCCCTGCACTGAGCCATCATTCTTTCCCAATGGTTCATCATATTTAACACCTATAAATGTACCAGTTTTACCCTCTAAAGGACCGTTATACATGACTGTGCCACGGCGTGTTGGGCAACCCTTAACTGTAACCTGACAGCGTGATCCCACGGTACACAAATCAACCTTATGTTTTTCGAGTTCTTCCTTCTCTTTGCGTTTAGCATCTTCTCGTTGTTGTTCCTCTTCATTGTACTTGCCCATACGATTCCTTTTCAAAAAACTTCTCACTGTATTATCCTTCTGATCGTATTCTGACTCGGGCAAAACGAACTTCTCCACAGGTTCATCACTCAAATCCCAACAGAAATTGTCTTTGACATGAAATCTCATGCCAGGTTCAATGGGCAATGCACCCAGCATCATGGTATCATCAGCTAGTGATGTCATTTGCTGCTCCCCTTTGTAGAGGTGGACCTCCATGGTGCCAGCATTACCACCAGTAATAATTTGCAATTTATTTTTTAGTTCACCAACTGTCATTGATTTTGGAAATTTTATATCAAATGCAATATTTTCCGTCTTGGAATTTGTAATATTGATTTTAATGAAGTCTGAAGTACTTGTAGAAATCATTTTATTTTTGAATAACTTTCTAGTTTATTTGTAATTAATAAAAACTTGCAAACGGTGTGAAAATTATATTTTCTTGGCTGATTTGTTTTCAAAGAGTGTTGCCACTAAACAAGGAATTGCAAAACCATATGACTCACACAATAAAACTGTTGTTGTTTCTGTAAACAGTTGAAAATGAGGTGACCAGGTGTATTAGACAATATAATTTCTTATATAAAAAAGTTTGAATTTTAAAAAATTTGAATTTGTGTTGAAAAAATATTAAATTCATAATAATAATTATTTACAAAAATATTCTTTATTAATTCCTATTAATTTTTCACACTTTTCATAATTATTTAAAATTAATTATTATTATGACTTTAATAATTTTTCAATACAAATTCAAATTTTTAAAAATTCAAACTTATTATATTATATTTATTATCAGCCATTTTCATTTCGAGTTTCAAATATTTTTTGAAATCCTCTACCAAATGTGCCCGTATAAGTTATTATTAAAGTTTAAACTGATATTTTACAAAAGTAAGGGCAAACCTTTGACAAATATTTTATCCAAAAAATTTCGGAGAACTTTTCAAACAAATTTCTTACATTTGAAAACATTTCACTTTATAAAATGAGATCCTCCGTAGGCAGTTGAAGAATCATATATTGTAAATTTTAATGACAGCAGAAAATGAAGACAATACAAAATGTAACGTACTTTTATTTTCATATACATATGTATGATTAGATTTCGATTAATCTTTGTCAAAAATGGACTTCAATACAAAAATATAAGTGTATAATTGTTTAGAAAAAAATGTTGACTTGAACATCGAATTTTTTAAATATTCAATATGAAGAACAATTTTATATATTTTTCTGATTATGAATCAGAAATGAAATTTCAAATCATTTATTTATATTTTCGGTAAAAAAAATGGAGAATTTTTTCTCCATTTGTGAACAAAAAATTGGCGAAAAAAGTACAATATTTGGTGATACCCTTATTTCGCTCGATATTTTAGACAACAATGTTTCGAATATACTTATATGTACATAAAAACCAACGGTTTTAGCGGTTTCTAAACGTAATAAATAATTAATTTTTTAAAAATATTGGATCATTTTATAAATTATTCGAAATATTTAAAATCTAACAATGTGGATGGAGTTTTTAACAACTTGGAGTTTTGGTGGAGTTTTTAACAACTTTAAATAATAGTATTACGATTTCGCTATATATTAATATAAAAAACTAGATAACAGACAATTTAAAAAATTATACAAAAATTTATTTTCAATCGAAAATGGTCTACGTGTTTTACGAGACGTAAGACATTTGTGTGTTTGCAAAATTTGTCCATGTGGAAATATTTAATAATTGTTTATTTATAAGTTTATAAAAGTGAGTAAAACAAATAAACAAAAACATAATACTCGTACGTAAAAAACAAGTATGTATTTATAGTTTTTTTGTTTATTTAGAAGATAAGAATAAAAACAAAATGTGAAAAGCCGGCTACTTTTTATTGTTTATTTTTTGTAAAATTCAGTTTCAGACACTTTTGTTTACTTAATTTTTATATTTTTTTTGTTTCACCTTGAAGCATTATTTATTGTTTTAATAAGTATAATATGGATGTATGGATAGTGATAAAGGAGGGATGTCAGGGAGGTAGAATATTAAAAAAAAAATTAAAATTTAATTCATATTCATATTCATATATGTATATCATACATTAATTAATGTTCCTCATTTTATTTACACTTAAACTCATTTGCATAATATACCTATGGTTCCTATATAAAAAATAAGTTCTACTAATCACCCTATAAAATTAAAATATTTCAAATCCAGAAATTATATTTTTATAAAGACCTTTTTGTTTTTATATGCAGCGTCGGTTCTTTCACCCTAACCCCCATTAACACAAAGTCAAGTTATGTTAACTTACTGTTATACTGTCGGTTAAAATAACTTTCTATGACAACCGTCAGTTTAACTTTAGGTTAAATATAACTATACATTGTGATAATATAATAATTATAAGTGTTTTAATAATTTTTCAGCTTAGTTTTATATAATATTTTAATTCCATTAATTTATTTGTACATCAAACAAGCTACGACTTATCCCTACATTAATATTTTAGAATATGTATTTATTTTCATCAGCCAATTTATTGCAAGTTTAGCATTTTAATTTTTAATGAACGTAGTTTAATAAACCTGTCGAATTTGTTTATATAAAACAAACACATTCTACCTCTCCTTATACTCTCCAGTTGTTTTAATTGCGTCTTGTTAAATATTAAACACAAAGTTTTTGTTGGTATTTCAACAATTCATAATGTAGCTATGAATGTATATCATATTGAATATTTATTGATTTGTTGAATAGTGTTTTTGTATACTATTATTTACAAAATTCAGCAAACCAATTTTGCCTACGTGACTAAATTTGTAACAACATCGAATTACAATGTTTTTAATTTGAATTATATGATTTTAAATAATTTAGAGAATTAATTTTGAAAAGGGAAATAAAATTATTAAATAAATAAATGTAGGAAATGTTCAAATAACGTCGTATTGAATGAGATTATCATAATTAATATATCTCATACATACATATGTATGTATGTATGTATATAGACATTTTGAATAATCTATAGAATTTAATACTAATAATGAATGATCGTTTGTTTAGATATCTGAATTCTACATACATGTCTCTCACAACTGATTAGTAGATGTTTATAAAAATCTGTTCAGTAACAAAAAACTATTGCGAATTTCTTATATACATACATATTTGTTGTATACTGTGGCATGCAAAATATCTAAGTCCATTTTGTGGTAGGCAATCGTGTTAAGTCCATTTTATTTTGTCAAAATTGAATTGATTATAACTATGTACGTTATTAAATATGTATGTATATAATGGCATCAAACTTGTTTTAACTCTTTGTGGTTTAGTTGTCACTTTACTAACCACCTTTTCTATAGTCTTTAACACATAGTTTATTGGCGTCTATTGGCCTTTTTTTGAAGTCATCGTTTATGTTTTTTTTGCAAATCTTTGCTATCAAGGTGCTCTGGTTGGATAAATATATTAATTTGAAAATATTGTAAACCACAGTTTTTAAGAGACATTCACGCATTCAATAAAAAGAAGTAAAAAAGTATGGTCGGGTCAAGCCCGAACATACTAAGTAAAAGAGCAAAAAAAAAATGTCTTTTAAAATTTCATTAATTTATATTTTTGAGTGATTTTCGGAAGTGGGCCTTATATGGGGGCTATGACCAATTATGGACCGATCACCATGAAATTAGGTTTATGTCTATATTAAAGTTAATTATGTTGAATTTTGTGTGTTTACCAACATTTTTAAGCGATTTATGCACGATAAAGTGATTTTCGAAAGCGGGTCTAAATGTTGGTATTCAAATAAGTTTCATATCAAAAGAAAACTATTTATAATCATACATGTTTTTTGCTTATAACGCAGCCGATTTTAAACAACAACCGAACAAGGACTGTACCCGATATCGAATCCGCTATATATAACGATCCAGAATATATATACTTGATGGGGTCGCAAATTAAAAATGGGTCAATTACTAACGGAATGACATATACATATGAAGCATGTATAATTTGCATATTCCGACCGAATATTCGGTTTCGAATTAGGCTCAAAGGCCTAATATCAGTATTCGAGAAAAATTTGGCCGAATACCGAAACTTTTTTAAGTAGAAACAAGTGTTGAATATAATAAATAAAATCCATAAACCTATACTTTATTGTAAAATGTAGATTCCCATGGATGAGACTTTTGCAATGTTTAGTTTTAATATACTGTTGCAAATAAATATTTTTGTTTACAATCTAAAAAAATTGGATTTTTTTTCGACTTTATCGTCTATTCGATTTTTTGAGATAACGTAGTCGATTCTTCGACTTTTTGCCGTCAAAAATGTCTTTTCGACTTTTTCCACCAAAAAGTAGTTTCTTCGAACAATCGATTTATACCATCCTAATACACAACAGCTGTATTTAACAAATCAAAACAAATTATTCACAATAGAGTTTGACATTTATAAGAAAAAAGTATTTTGAGGGAGAAAAAAAAACACGTAGCCGAAAAATAAGAACTGCAAAAAAAATAATTTAATGGTTTAATTAAAAAAAATCATTAAAACACGATGATAGATAAAGGATATTTCATGAAATTGCTAACATGGCTGTTTTTATTTACTAATTGCAACTGGTTGGCTGCGGCACACGACGCTAAAGATTTTGACGATACAATTTTGTACAAAATTGATTTTGATGTACCCGATTTCGATAAACATCCCGTAAGTATTTACAAAATAGCATTTAAAATAAAAATTTTTAATTATATTATTTGTAAATAATTAGGAACTCAAGGAACATGTTCGTACATTTTACACCCATGAACATGAAAAGTATGATTGTGTCATACCCAATGTGCAGGAATCGAAAGAGGAGGAAATAAATAATAAAGGCAATATTAGTGAGTAGATTTTCGTTTGATGTAAACTATTGAGAATTACGAAAACATATTTTAGATCCGCTTGTTTTACTGAGTCCCATGTTCATTAAACCCAGTTGTTCGTATCGTATTGAGGCCTATTGGTCGTACGAAATTTGCCATGGCTATTATGTACGCCAGTATCACGAGGAAAGGGAAGGAAAAGCTGTTAAATTTCAAGAATACTACCTGGGCAAAATGAATGGTGATGATTTAAAGAAATTGGAAGAGGAAATGGACGAAAAGAACAAGGCTGGCAACTTCAAATATAAAACTACCAAAATCGACAACATTAATTATCCGTACTTTGAAATGGTACTAACGGATGGCACAGTTTGTGATATAATAAATGCTCCCCGCACCACCGTTATACGCTATGTCTGTTATCCACATGGTAAAAATGAAATTTATTCATTTAAAGAGACCTCGTCGTGTAATTACGAAGCCATTATTCTTACCTCTGTTCTATGTGGCTTCACGGCTTTCCATCCTGAGGAGTACAAGGAGGTTCCTATTAAATGCTATAATTCACCAACAGAGCCTAATAAGCCTTTGAGTATGTTACGCCAAGAATTGAGTGATATGCAATTGTCATTTGATGATTTACCTATAGCAAAGGAAGGTAATGACGCGGCTGCTACACTGATTCAAAAAACTAATGAGGATCAACGGTTTGTTTTCATGAATCGTTTAGGTGATGATGTTGACAAATTGGTATTTAGTTTGATCAAGGAAAGTGGTGGCGGCTTAACTTCACAACAAGAGCCCATTGCAGGAGAAACTAGTGCTGTAAAGCAACCGCCAACTTCACCGATTGTATCCGATATTTCACCGCTTTTGGAATTTATTAAGGGAACAACATGCTTAACGGGGGTAAGAAGGTGATAATAAGAAGCTATATTTTATTTATGAAAAAATTAACTTTTTACAGGGATCTGGTTGGTGGAAATATGAATTTTGTTATGGCAACTATGTTCGACAGTTTCACAAGGACAAAAAGTCGGAAACAGAACTGTTTTTGGGACATTTCGATACGCAAGCTCATCGCCAGTGGATACAAATGAATCCGGACAAGAGGCCACAAGAACAATCGTCTTCTATTTGGCATCATTATGAAAAAGGTTCGAAATGTGATCGTACCGGTTTGCCACGTGAAGTTGATGTCAAACTGACCTGCAGTGGTTTGGGCTCAATGAATCCCACTGCTGTTTCCATGTATCTGTTGGAGCCAAAAACATGCCAGTACATTTTGGTATTCGAGTCGCCAATGGTTTGCATGTTGATGGGCTACACCGACGACTATGGACTGATTGATGAAGACAAACTGCAAAAGGGTTTGCAAGAAAAAGAAACAACTGTTACGACCAGAGGCAGCAGCATTAATAATATTGAATCGCCTTTGCCAGCGGCAACACCTGTAGATGTTAGACTATAGCTGATTACTATCGTTTATTTTATTGTGATCATTTTTTGGGAATTTTTCTAATTGCATACATACATATGTATGTGTGTATGTATGTTAAAATAATATAACTTAAAAGCGTAATTTAATGTAATTAAGTATTTAATAAAAGCATAAAAAGGGTCGGGTAACTTATCAAAATTTAAAACATAATTAAGGCTTAATCAAAGAAATTAATCATTGATTAGTGTTTAAAATTTTGTTAAATCACCCGGCCCATATTAGACAACTACAATGCTATATTAATAAAATTAATCATTTGGTTTGGGCAACTCATCTGGCCGTAATTCTAAATTTTTCATTTTGTTTTCCAGTGGCTTATCAGCATTTATTTCAGCCACAACATCAGTAAACAGTTTCTCCCATTCCCATGCCTCATCAGCTTCATCCAAAGATTCCTGAGGTTGCAAACATTTCGTTAATATCGATAGATCAACATCTTCAATGGCAGAAAATGCATTTTGAGCCAATAAATCTGAATTTAGTTCCTTCAACGTAACCACACGATTAACAGCAACTCTATGGAATTTAATTTTAGCATTTTTTCATATTTAAAAGTTAATTTTTTGTCGCAACTTACGAAGGTGGCTCGGCTATTTCATTCATCAATATATCATCTTTGATATCATCTAAATCTGGTATAATGGGTATATCATCGGTTGGCGAATTATTAGCGGATGACTTTAAGCCAAAGCGATCACTTGAATTCAAATTGAATAAGTTAAAATGAATTCATGTAAATTTATTTGCAGCAACGTCGTCATAACTCAAAAAATGTAAAACCGATATAATTTTTTTAATTTTTTAAGGAAAATAACATTATGGTCCATTTTTTCAGATAGCATCTGGTCAAAACGTTAATATGAACACACAAACTGCAACGCATAACTAAAATAATAAGTAATAGACAAAATTAAAAATTAGGACAAAATGCTTCTATGGCGATCCTGAATGTAATTTTAGAAGCTAGTTCACAGAACTTTGTTAGTTATTAAAACAACTTACTTACTATTTACTTTACGAAAGTTGGGTTTTTTTGAATTATGACGTTGTTGTAGTAAATTAGCGATATTTATAATATAATCAAATTACTTACTCTTCAAATGATCCTTTCTTGGATCTGAAATTTAAATGACATATATTTTTATTAAATTTTAGTTTATATGAAAGAAATCTGTCCCTAACCCCCATTAACATGAAATGATTAACGTTAAAGTTTATTAAAGTTTAATACAAAAAACTTCACTACGTTTAGATTTTTTACAAAATAAAAAGTACTTCGAAAAGCAATTCAAATCCATTACAAAATAGCCTAATACAAATTATTGAATGATTAAATTTTTCTTCAATTCAAATCTTTTACAAACAGTATTTAACCCATTTTTTCAATTAATTTGAAATTAAATAAAAACAAAACTGAATGAAGGAGAAATATTTAAATTCAATTTGGATTAGATTTGAATTAGCAAGAAATTTTATGATTTAATGGTTGGATGAATTCTGTTATGTACTTGGCGCTTCGACTAATCAGTTTTTTAATGGACAGCCGTTGGCCATTAGTAAGGACTTTTTTTTAATAAAAACCGGTTTCGCTATCTTTTGACTTCCATTAATTTTTAATGAAAGTTGTAAATTAAGACTGTTTTTTATTATTAATTAATTTTCTTATTTTTAGATATTTAGAATTTAAGTTCGAATTTTCGAACATATCTTAAAAATCTTATATTCTGAAACTACATTGAAAATTCTTTAAAATTCATGAAATTTTTTATTTTTTTTTAACATTTTTAGTTCGAAATTGGAAAATGTAAGAAGTTGGACAAAATTTGGTAAAAGGTCATGTTTTGAAAACTGAAATTACGGAATATAGTTTTAAAAAAGTTTCCATTGTATTGTAACTCAATGTATATAAATCGGACAACCGATTCAAAATAAAAATTTTAAATATTTTTAGGTAAACAAAATGTTTTTTAATATTTAGCGAAAAAAAAGATTTTGGTGAAAAAAAAAATTCGGGTTAAAAAATATTTTTTCCGATTTTGACCCATTGTACTTACTATGGTCTTATATACGTCGTTGAAAAGGTCTTTAAAATATCTATCATTAGATATGTATATGTAAAAAATCGAGGTTGTCTAGGTTTTTTCTTTATATCTTTGTGGACCGATTTTAAATAGCAACCGAGCCGGAAGAATTCCGGAGGTATTGATGTATGATTCGTGTATGTAAGTTATTTGGGGGCTTCGGAAAGTTGATTTCAACAGAAGACGGACATTGCTTATTCGACTCCGCTATCTATAAGGATCCAGAATATATTTACTTTATAGGGTCGGAAAATTATATTGTGGAAATTACAAACGGAATGACAAACTCACGAAGGTGAAGGGTATAAAAATATATACAGTTTTATTAGAATATTTCTTAAAATATGCATTTGCAAAGATCGGTACAAGGCGTATTTAATAAGGTGACAGCAGTGGCGAATTGAAATAAATACAGGCGAATTCACTTATTTTTTATATATAGAGTTTGACATACGGGCGTACGGGGGAATATTTTTTATATATGTAGTTTAACATTTATGCGTGCTATTTCTATAATCAGCTGTGCTGCCGATGGCACCTTTTTAAATGCACCTTGGATCGGTATAGCGAATACCAATATAACGCAAAACGGCTATAACAAATGAGCAAATATTTGCATTAACAACCTTATACCCTTATATCGAGCTTTGTCTGCAATAATTGGTGTATTCAAATGGTCTGCTATTTGTCATATTGTCCTAATGTCCTAATATATTATAGTAGTTGTTGTTGTGTTTTAAACAAAAAAAGTATATTTTATGACAAAACAATAAACATAGTTCAAAAAGTGTTATTAGTTTAGAACTTTTTAGTTTGAAACAGAACAATAATTTGTTTAACTATCATAATATTTATGACCAAATAGTAGACCGTGTGAATACCCCAAATATTTCATAATATTTAAAACTTGTAGATTACAAATTTTCTCAATATGTATTAACAAATTCAGTTTCTTACTACATATTTACTTACTTTAGCTTATTTCCCACTGCCGAATCTGCCCAACCTCCTGATATTCTTCTTAATGCCGGTGGACGTTTAGAGTCCGATGATGAGTTCAAAATACTTGAAATATCACCACTGCCACCAGCAAAACTACCACCCGATTGTGATGTCGATATATTATTACTCGTGGAGGCCGTTTGTTGTTTTTGCTCCTGCTGCTCCAGCGTAATATCAATGGACAAATCTGGATTATTGGAGCTAGCAAGCTGTCCACTAGAATTTGAAGTAACACTTGCAGATGTTTGAGCGGAATCTTTAAGTACATCACGGCTTTTAGAGCGGCGTCCTTTACGGGCTGTTGTCTGTAATATTAGAAGTTATAAATAACATTAAAAATATATTAAAACTAATACAACAAATAAACACACTTTTCTTAGAGACATTTTTAATTCTTCAGCCCAATCCATATTGTTCTTTTATTAGCTATCTTCAAATTGTTAAAAGAAATTCCTTATTAAAGATTGTTTACAGTGTTTTTCATTTGCTTCGAAAAGTGATCACTATGGCAACAAGTTGTTTGTGTGGCTAATATGTGGTTAAAAGAAAATCTTTATTACTGAATGTATACGATGTTTTGTTTGCTTAAAAAACCGGTCTATGGTAGTTTTTTTTTCTAAAATGTACATTCTATTAAAATGGGTTTGCTTATGTGTTTTAAAACAGATATTTTAAAAAATTGTATGAAAATCAAATAAGTTTTAAAATAAATTTTGGGTGTCTTATAAAAATTTTTTAAAATTATTTTCAGTTCCTGTTTCTGATTTAGGGGCATAGGGTAGAACTAGAGGTGAAATTGAAAGTAAACTGTGTGTTTCTCTATGGCAATGGTTCTCAAGTGGGAGTACGCGGCCATCTAAGTGTCCGTATAAACAATTCATGGGGCCACGAAGAACTTAGGAAAACATTATTCTGAAATACTGTTTTCTATTTGTTCACAAATTATAAAATTATTTAAAAAAAAATAACATACCTACAAATTTTTAATTTCTTGACATTAGTTTTTATTTTCTCAATTTCATTTATTTTTCTCAAATTAATGTGCTTTTCTGAATTTTAAATTCTATTTTCTCTATATTAATTTGGACATCTCATTTTCAATTTGTCTTTTTCTCAATATTCTGTCGTAGGCGTAAGACGTTACGCCAACCACGATAAGGGTGATTATTTTGTTTTCCTGAATTTCCAGAATTTCAATTTGATTTTCACTATACAATTTCTATTTTCGCAATTTCAACTAGAATTTGTGTAGTTTAAAAGGAATCATATATTCTCAATGTTTTAATAGAATTATAAATTATCTTCCTTTTTGTCTTTTCGCTTTTTTAAAAGTCTACTTTTCGAACTTTCGACTTTTTTTAATTTTTGAATAGTAAACTTTTTCTACTTTTCAACCTATTTTAATGTAAAACCAAGTAAGAAAATTAGTCGCTTGATTTATTTCTATATTTTTAAGAGATTTATAATCGTTAAAGTGGGCCTTATATGGGTGCTATGGTGGTTTCTTTTTATATTTTTTGTGATGAAATTTGTGTCGATATATAAAGACATTTATGTTAAAAAAGTCCTATTTCGGGAGGATATTTGTATAGGAGCTTGGTAAAATAATGTAACAATTTGAACCAGTTTCAATAGTCTTCGTCCTTGGGTCGAAAAAAAGTAATGTGACGAATATGATCGAGATATCATCAATATTGCGACCTGTACTTTTCGCACAAAGTTTACATCTTATAAAATCTACTCGAAAAGTGATTCTCGAGTCGATCGGTATACTTCAAGTTGGACTAAAATTTTTGGGCGTTACAAACATAAGCACTAACGCAATATACCCTCTCCCTATGGAGGTTTAGGGTCTAAATATATGGTCGCTAGATTTATTGATTAGAATTTTATACAATTTGTACATCAAAAATTAATAAAAAGACGACTTTTTTGGGGATAACGTAATGGATTCATCGACTTTATTCCTACCAAAGTCTTTTTTTTATGAACAATGGACTTAAATTAACGAATTTATATGGAGTTTGGTAAATAAATATACAAAACACAAGTAAGTCAAAACTACTGTATTACCATGTTCGGGATACAATGTACATTAGAGCGTACAACCTTACAAGCAAAAAAAATACAAGGCAGTTACGGTTTTACATATTTCGTTATGTCTTTGGCATTCACAGTCGGATCTTAATTTATGATATATCAATGATTTTAGGTCTGTTCATTTACTTTCCCAGTAAATACTTGCAACGAGAGAATAAAATCAAAATTTACAAAATTACTCTCTTAAATTCTCAAAAATAGTAAAAAGTAAATAAACGCTTTTCCAGTAACAATTGTTTTATACACACAATTTCCTTATTTTATGCCTTTTAAAATGTATAAATACTCACATTTTCTTCAATTTTATTGAAAATTCTTTTGTTTTTGCATTTTTTCACCAGAAAAATAAAATTTTAAATAAATAAACAATAACACAAAACATATAAAATATAAGCTGCTAACCATAGGGTAACATAGAGACGAGACGGAATTGTCAAAAACCTAAGTCTGTTGTCAAAAACCTATCTCTTGCAACAACAAAATACATGCTAGTCAATGTATTTTGTTGTTGTATCAGAAATATTATTTGTTGTATTTTTGTTTGACAAATCAGAGTGTCTCGTCTCTATGTATAATTCTCTATGCTGCTAACTATTACGAGTTCAAAATAGAACTTGTAATAGTTTGCAACGAGAGAACACTCTAAAATTTATACGCTCTTGATTTTTTCTCTACTTGCAAGTTTTTGAGTTAATGAACGCTTTTCCAGTAACAATTGTTACTAACTAGTAACAACTTTTAGTTATTGAACATAGCTTTTGTCTCGAGATTACTAATGTTGCTCGATGACCAACCTAATGTCATAAAATTAAAGCTTACAAGAAATCATTAAACTTTTGATAAAGAAGTAGTTCGATAATACCTGCAGAACAGTCGACATTTACAAAAAAATATAACGAAAAATGTAAAAAGGCAAAAAAAAAATTAAACAATTTTCTTAACTGCCTTACGGACATACTTTATAGTAGGGGGTGTACGACGTATTTTTTGTTTTTGAGGTATTGTCTAATGTACATTCTAGTTGTAGTGTTTTAGCTAAAATCGCTAGATTTAATAAATCTTTATTGCCAACACTTTGGGATTTAAATTTCATTCGTATATAACAGCCCTGTAATTGTTTATTAACTTTGACAACTGTCAGCGTTGAGGTGTTATTGTGAATGATTCGCCTTTTGTTATCAGTAAGTGCTCCCCGAAAAGTATACTTCAATTCTTTGGTAAATTGTTTTTCTGTGTATTTCCGTAAAAAAAATAAAAATAAACTTATTTACACAATTTAGTTTATTTGTAACGGTTCATATTGGAATTTTTCATTAAAATTGAATTAATTTTGCAAAATGTTAACGGATTTAGATGATGATTTCTTCTTCGAAGAAGATAAAATGTAAGTTTTCGCTATTTTATATTTGTTTCTTGGCTTGTGCCGAAATAATTATTCAACATATGTTGAATGTTCTTGTTTGTGGTGGTTGAATGTTTCTGAATTTTGCATGAGTATGAGAGTGTGTGCATGTTTAAGAGTGTTACTGGAGTGTCTTTGAATTTGTCGATGTTGTGTTTTCTTATGTTGGTTACAAATCAATACTTTAAATTCTTATTTCTTTTGCAAAACACAAAATCTTTTGATACATCTTTTTTGTATTTTAATTATAACAAAAATTAAAAAATAAACCGAAAAACATTTGTAAATATATATTTGTACACAAACTGAAAATAAAATAGTTCAAAATCAGCAATGGAAGACAATACTACTACTACCACACCGTTACTACCCATTGAGGCCTTATCGTAAGTACTACATTGCAGTGAATATTTTTCAATTGATTAGTAAGAAATGAGGTTGTAAGACATCAGCCTTTTAACCTACATTGTGTTTTTACTTCAAAGCTTTGATATAACACCGATATGTACGGATACCATTGAACCCAAAATGGGTGAATTATTAGCCATACCACCATCACTACCAGTTGAAGCAGCTTCAGGCACTGGAGCTACTAATACGGGCTCTACAGAAGAATCGTCATTAACGTTAGATACTGATGATTCAGCTGCATCCGTTTGTCAGCTTGTTGACGATAATTTGCTTTCAAGTGACGTGACTGCCACCGTCGTTTATACCGCATCAGCGTTTGAGGCTGATAGGTTTACTGAACTTGCTAGACAAAAGTTCGAATTAGAAAGATTGTAAGTGGTAGTTGAACAAATGTATTAGTATTGATAGCTAGCGATCATATGTACTTATATGAAACTTTTTGGTTTATTTTAAGATCCTACCTACGAGTTTATATTAAAGAAATTTGTATCGATTTTGAATCGAACAAATATTTTAAATTCCGGCATTGAAATGAAAATGTATGAAAATTACGTTACAATAGTTTTGTTCGATAAGAAAAAATCTATTACGAATTACATATTGAAAATTGCAACATTTTTTATTTAAACCTAACATTTTTTAAATAATTTGAAAAAGTTTTTTTGCGACTTGATTTGTAAATTGCCCGAAAACGTGCTAAATGATTAAGATCACATGTTCATTAACAATTGAGTTTAAGTTAAGTTTACAAGTGTTTCTTTAAAACTCATTTCACATTCCATTATATAGAGTAGAATCTACAGGTAGAATAGTATTGAAGTTATATTTAGTACATTGTATACGGGCCATAAATAGTCCTTGAATTCCATAAAATGTACATTCGTTTTTCCATTTTATGCTTTTGGAAGAATTAAATCTTAGGTTAATTTTCAAAATCAAATTTATATCCTCTTTACAATTCCACGAATTAATTCGTTGTTGTCCTTAGCACTACAAGCCTATTCAAATTATTATATGGGGGATTTCACGTCAAGTGAACCAACTTTTAAAATCGATGTCTTCCGATCGGACCTATTGGATAGTAATTCAGACACAATTTTTCAACAAGATCGGTCAAGAACTCTCGGACTTAGACATTCTTTTTAAAATTTTTTTTTACTCAAATGAAAGCTTAGGTCCATTTCTTTAAGAGCTCTTTGGTCTTTTAGTGGGATGCGAGTGGTCTATCTATCAAAATAAATATATTGTAACTCGAGACATACATGTTAAAACATTTATTTTGATACTATCCCACTCGCTTCCCACTAAGAGACCAAAAAGCTCTTAAAGGAATGGACCTAAGCTTTCATTTGAGTAAAAAAAAAAATTTAAAAAGAATGTCTAAGCACGAGAGTTCTTGACCGATCTTGTTGAAAAATTGTGTCTGAATTACTATCCAATAGATCCGATCGGAAGACATCGATTTTAAAAGTTGGTTCACTTGACGTGAAATCCCCCATATGTATATTGAATTAATTCCTTATTGAATCATTCAAGTTTTCTTTAATTAAAATTTATTACAAAATGGCTGAATTATTCAAATTTTTTTCAATTGAAATCTATTGCAAATAGGCTTATACCAATAAAATTTTAACCTCAATACATGACTATGTTATTTGTTCTGTTTAGACGATGAAATTGCATTATTATCGCCTGTAAATACCTTAATCTACATTATGATATAAACTCTATAGCAAAATTAGTTGTGTTCTTGGTTGGTGAGTTAGGAATAAACTAAGATCAATAGATAGATAGATAAACATTATTAATTACAAATCCACAAACTGGACCTTAGAAATACTGCAAATAAATTATAGTAATGGATAAGTATGATTATATATTAGATACTAAAATTATATTATTTATATATATATACATATGCCAACTTTAAATCGCTAATTTTTATACACTAAGAGTAATTATTGTATTGCGCTCATAAATCCTGCTTGTTGTTTCTATGTTTTTTATATCTTAGCAGCCTTTCCTTTATAAAATTTTATAGTATTTATATACATATGTATGTATCTATCGAAATGAAATCTCTCTATTAATTTGAAATTTCTATATTCCTAGGGGTATGACCGTTAGCACCAAGTCAGTAGTTGTAGTCAAAGATGATACCAATCTAATTGGTATAAGCATAGGTGGAGGAGCGCCTTTATGTCCTTGCTTATATATAGTACAGGTAATATTTCTGATCCATTTAAAATAAATACGTAACTTATTCCAATTTGAATTAAATTGTAGGTATTTGATGGTACACCAGCTGCCAGAGAGGGTTCTTTAGAGAGCGGCGATGAGCTGTTGGCCATAAATAGCACAAGTGTTAAGGGCAAAACAAAAGTACAAGTGGCCAAAATGATTCAGACAGCAACACAGCAAGTGGTCATACACTACAATAAACTACACGCTGATCCGGAAAGAGGAAAATCACTCGATATAATATTGAAAAAACTAAAGCATCGTATAGTGGACAATATGTCCAGTAATACGGCCGATACTCTGGGTTTGTCTAGGGCAATATTATGCAATGACTCTTTGGTGAAACGGCTAGAAGAATTGGAGGGCACGGAAATGATGTACAAAGGTATGGTGGATCATGCTCGGCGCATGTTAAAAGCCTATTATGATCTGTTGCAAACGTACCGTGCGTTCGGCGATTGCTTTATGCGTATCAGCACAAGAGAACCTCAGCTAAGAGCTTCTGAAGCTTTTCGTATGTTTGGTGATTTACATCGAAATTTGGAGAAAGACGGATTGGCAGTCATTAAAAATATTAAACCGATTCTCGATGATTTGGGCACATATCTTCACAAGGCCATACCCGATACGAAACTAACTGTAAGACGTTATATGGATGCCAAATTTACCTATTTATCCTATTGTTTGAAAGTCAAAGAAATGGACGATGAGGAGCATAGTTTTGCCGCCATACAGGAACCACTGTATCGCGTTGAAACGGGCAACTATGAATATCGTCTAATATTGAGATGCCGTCAAGATGCTAGAGGTAAATTTGCCAAATTGAGAACAGATGTTTTGGAGAAAATGGAACTGTTGGAATGCAAACATGCCAATGACTTGTCGAAGCAACTTAGAAATCTACTCGACAGTTTGGCTCAATTAAATAAGACCATTACCGAAAGAATGGATACAATACCAAATCTATTTCCCATAGAGGTCGATTTTAAAGACACCGACTTCCAATATAAATCTAGCGTCTTGGAACCACAAAAATTGGATGACAACGAGGAAGAGGAACAAAAGCAAGAATCGAATGCAACAGGAAAACAAAAAGCCACAAATTCAACGCATACTGACGATAGAGGTGATGTTATCTGTGGTCTCGAAGCTGTCGAACAGCCAGCACCTATAATTAATGTACCCGCAAAAGTGCAAGATATTTTATCTCTAACAGACAATCCATCTGATAATCTAATGGCGGAAACAACCAATGAAAATGATCAACTTCTTAAAGATCTGGGTTTATTGGGTATAGACTTAAGTTCCAACTCAATTTCCTCAACGCCATGTATAAATAAAATCGCATCACCGAATGGTTTCTATGATTTTGATTTATTCCTAAATCAATCATCTGGCATTACAACAGCCGCCGCCGCCGCCGACACAACAACACAATTTGAAACAAAACAAACAACAATGTCAGCCGCTACATCTCAATTGGGAAATGATTTAATGGCTGCTAATGCTCTGGAAACCGATTTGCTATTGCAGTAAACTACAATAGTAGATCGATTATACTGTAATTAATTCGTCCCAGTTAATACAAAATTTAGCTAGTTTAATACTGATACTTATACTACTATGATTCATTTTTACTTAAACTATTATGAGTACAATTCTATATAAAACTTTTCAATGTAGAATTAATTTGGTTTTCTTATTTTAATTAAGTTTTTCAGCTTATATATTTATTAACAATATACATACATACATACACACATACATTGTATTTCTGTACGAGTCTATCAATTGTATATTTATAACACTTATATACCACATGTACTACATATGTATATGGACTATGTATTTACCACATTTATATATGAAAATATGTGTTAATAAATAATATATTATACATTTGAATAATCATTTCTCAAAGCGAAAATAATGATTGTTAAATAATTTTTTGATCAGCGTAAATTTATTATTATTTCATTTAGATCCCATAAGGATCATAGCGCCATTCCAAATTCTTTTCGTTTAGATCTATCTAATTCTCATGTTTTCAGTTGGTTCCAACTCATGCCTTGTGTGGCAACTTCCTTCGCAATCTATTGTTGTTGTAGATTTGCCCTAAAAACCGAATATATGCTACATGTTTCACCCTCAATTTCAACAACAGTGCTAATAAACAAGTCTTTGTTTTGGAGATGTGCATCGTTTAATTTATTCAGCATTTCATCGAATCTGTCGATCTTCCAGTCTTTTGTTTAGTCCCCAGGTTAATACTCTGGCTATAGATAGGGCTCTTTGCAGGACAATATAAAAAAGTATCTTTAATAACTTTTATGTCTTCTGGACTTATAGCTAATATGTCATTAGATAATGTAGACACAGGTGGTTCCTTATGTTCTGAAACATTTGTCGGTGAGTTTGGTTGAAAGACTGTATTTAATTAACATACAAAAATAATTTTAACCTACAGTTTAACTATTAGTTAACACATAACTACACTACGTGTCAATGGGGGTTAGAATGATTTAGAGCCGATACAATTAATGACCTGAAATCATTGACACATTTATCTACATCTTCCTCACAGTGAATACAAAGATTTGTGTGGACCTACTGTGTGTAGTTTGGTTCTTTAGTTACTCATATGCGAATATCGCGGAATTATTTACTCAATGTTTAAGTGAGAGGCACACCAAAAGCGCAAATTAAAAACATTATTTTTTATTAGGATTACGGTGCATAAACCAAACAAGTCACCTAAAATGCAAAACAACGTATCATCAAAAAATTCGAAATTGATTTTATTATTGATTACGATTCACTACATCATATTACATATGTGTACAAAATTTTAAACTATCAAAAGTAACCAAGTTATAACCAAAATTTAAACTAAAGTATCATCATGTACATGATTTTCTTAAACAAAATAACGTATACGCTTTGAGTAATTAATTAATAAATCGTATTTATCTTATTTTAGGTAGTATCCTATTTTTATACCCTTCATCTTCGTGAGAAGGGTATATATAAGTTTGTCATTCCGTTTGTAATTTCTACATTTTTCATTTCCGACCCTATAAAGTATATATATTCTGGATCCTTATAGATAGCAGAGTCGATTAAGCCATGTCCGTCTGTCCGTCTGTCTGTCTGTCTGTCTGTCTGTCTGTCTGTCTGTCTGTTGAAATCAGTTTTCTGAAGACCCCAGATATCTTCAGGATCCAAATCTTCAATAATTCTGTCAGACATGCTTTCGAGAATTTTGCTATTTAAAATCAGCAAAATCGGTCCACAAATGGCTGAGATATGAGGAAAAAACCAAGACAACCTCGATTTTTGACCTATTTTTTTACCTATATCTGGATTACTAAGACATTAATATAGACAATATGGATATCTAATGATAGATATTTCAAAGACATTTGCAACGACGTATATAATAGTAAGTTGGACCTACAATGGGTCAAAATCGGGAAAAAAAATTTTGAACCCGAATTTTTTTTTTTAAAAAAAAAAATTGAAAAAACAAAAAAAAAATTGAAAATTTAAAAAAAAAATTTTTAAAATTTAAAAAAAAAAAAATTTTAAATTTAAAAAAAAAAATTTTTTTAAAATTTAAAAAAAATAAAATAACAATCGAAAAATTTTTTTTTCCAAAAAATTCAAAAAACAACTGAAAACAAATTAAATTTTGTTTACCTAAAAATATTTAAAATTTTGAAGTATAATTTGGTGAAGGGTATATAAGATTCGGCACAGCCGAATATAGCACTCTTACTTGTTTTTAAATAAATTTATTGCAATTGAATATTTTTTGCAGTCTTAATGAAAATTTAATGAAGAAACTTTTTTAGTTTAAAAAATTAGCCATTTTTAGGGACTTAGCTCTTTTGATTTTTATGATTTTGTGTTTTTTGGCTGGACTTAGCACATTTTCTTATAATAAGTTTTAATTTCTCGTGTTTTATTATTTTACAAATTGGTTTTATTATTTTATATTATTTAAATACATAACAAAAAACAGTCTTATTTCATTGCTGTAAAACAAAATAACTCAAAATCTTAAATAAATTAGTTTTTTATTATTTCTTCAAAATTTTTTTTTTTTATTTTACAGTGAATTGTGTAACCATACTATAGTGATTACACCGAAAAATGTTAATCTTCAAAGTATTATAGCAAATAGTATTGAAAAAGTAGATTTAAATAGCATATTCAATGTTTTTTGCTGGACTTAGCATGTTTTCTTATTATTATTTTTTTTGTGGAGTTAGCACTTTTGCGTATCATTGAAAAATCATCAGTTAGAAACAAAATAACAAAAATTTTTATTGCAAAATATGTATCTTATGTTTTACTATCTTTCTGCATCAAAATCTTAATTTCAATCAAAAGTGGACTTGTTACGTTTAAGTTTTTATTTTTTCATAAAAATTTATATTTATGATACGTTTTTTTGTTTCAGAAAATAACAATTCAAAAAAACGTAAGCCACATATCTTAAAGTGTGCTTTGAAAAAATTATTTTTTTTTCATAAAATATATTTCTAGAGTAATTAATTTTATTTTAATTGTAATTAAAATTTTAATATTTTGTTTCAATATCTCAAGTAGTTTTCATTTTATATCGTTTTTTGCTTCTCCTATAAACTTATGAAAAGTGACGTTACGTTATTTTGCATTTTAGGATACTATATAGTCACTCTAAGGAGAAACTGTGTAAACACAAATTCCTAAAAATCGCGCAAATAAAATCACTATAATTTCAAAAATAAAACAATAAATTTATAAATGTAATTTTTTCATAGAAATTACTTGGAATTTTGTTTACAATGCTATACTTTGAACAAAATTAACTTTTAAACTTTTTATGATAATTTCATGTTTCTGCATTATGTTAAGCATCAAGCGTAGAATTCAAAAATATTTTTGTACAACTTTTACCATCAATTCTTTTTTGCATAATTCGGCAAAACGTTCCAAAGGTCATTTTAAATAATACATTTTTGAAATTCAGCTTTTAGATAAACCTGAAACCAAAGAAATGTATTTTTGACAATATTATGCTTTGGTGAATGTCTTTCACGCGGATGAATTTGATATGGTTGAGATTTGTATGACATAAATCATTATAACATTAAAAAAAAAATAATAAATTTGTTCATATCCAGATTTTAAAAAAATTTGTGATTTTGCCATATGTCGATTGGTAGTTCTAGGATGATGCTCCTTCTAATAATGGTGATGGCTCCGTAATACCACTCATGAAAAAACAAGTTTTTATTTAACTCTAACTTTTGATTCATAACTTTTTATTGAATAGTTAAGATGTCCCCTCTCTGAATAATATAAAATCAAACAGCTGTTGTAAACACGAATATTGTGAATGATAAGCATTGTCTAAATGTAAATAATAAACAAACACCACATACATATTTCCTCCCATTCAATTCCGTGCATGTGTTTTATAAACATAAACATTTTACAAAAACTATCCCCAAAAAATGCCTCCTAAATCATCAAATAAAAAGAATGTCGCTAGTGCTACACCGTCATGGTATCATTGTGAAAAATGTGATGTACACATTACAACAAAAGAACGAGAAAAACATGAACAAAAATGTCCTATACAGGACCAACAATCTGAAACCGACAAAGGCGAACATTTGGAATATATAAGAAAAGGTACTTTACATACGGGCAGTTATGAAAAGCGAAAATTTGATATAGAAGAAATCAAAGAAATGCCGGCAAAATATGTAAATAATCTAATATTCATATCGGAAGGAGCCATACGTTTGGCTGGTTGGCATATTGGACAACAGGTGGTTATAAAAACAAAAAATACATTTGATTTAGTACGTAGCATATGGCCCATACCGGAAAAATTTTTAACAACAATATTTGTTAGCGAAGAAGGTAAGTTGTTAATAAAAACTCAATATTTGTGTTTTTATTTGATTATTTTGTTTTTTTTATGTGCCAGATTACAATACATATTGGTCAAGCTTGAAATATCAATGTTTAAGAATTGAGGCTGTGCCTAATGGACAACCCAAAGTAGCCAAAACATTATTATTGCAAATACAAACAGCTAACCAAGATGATGAACCATTAAATAGCCAACAACTCAAAGATGTCGACCGTTTATTGAAATTGGCTTTAAGAAATTTATCCTTTACTTTAGACTCTGTGGTATACTTTAATTTTTTCAATAAGCCTTTAACATTGAAGATTATTTATTGGTCAGCTGTAAATACTAATAGTAATGACGATCCCTCCAGCGTTCTGGAAACATCTTTAAATAATTTAAATATTAATAAACATTCACCTGGGGAAGATATTTTTAAAGTTACCAACTCCACCACAATAGAAGTATCAACGGAAAATATACCCAATTCTGATGACGAATCCGAGGATTTATCAAAATATTTGGTAACGAATAAGGATATTGGTGGTTTAAGCAAACAGTTGGAAATCATCGAAGAATCTATAGACTTTGCATTGGGTTTAAGGAAAATCCCTCAAGGTAAGTAAATTTAGTTGTAATGAAAAGATTTCCAGTATTCTTTGCAAAACGAAAAATAAGTTTCGCTATTATCCAGAAAAAAAAATAGAAAGTAGCTCTAACAATATTTCATAACATATTGTACAACACTTCTAATATACATATATACAATTCAGCAATTTGGGTGACTTCCGTCCTATAACAACCATGTCGAGCCCTAACCGCAAAAATAACGTAAGCGAAATTTTTTTCAAAATTTACTTTTTAATGAAAATCGATAGAAAACTTTCGTGCGCATCAACACACGAAATAATGAAAATTAAGTGTTTATATATACAGAGATATCGCAATTTCAAATAATTGCTTTACCGCAAAAATAACGTAAGCGACACACAGTGGTATGAGAAAAAAAAGAGGGAAATAAATCTGTAACTTCTAAAGCCTTAGACCGATTTGAATGGAATCGGAAAGAGGAGGTGTTGTCGAGTTTAAGTTTTGAATTTTGACCGGATGGGCCTACTAGGGGTGCGGCCAGGGTACCCCAAAGTAGGACACCTCGGGTATGTTCAATTTTTAAAACGATCCTATTTCTTCGGCTGTGTTTCGATTTCAAAAAACTTACACATATAGAATTTCCTCATCGAGCACTACAAAAAACCTCGTCGTAGCTATCAATTATCTCTTATAACTTAGGAGATTTACACATTTGAAAGTTAAATTTTCAAAATTTTTACCCATCCTACTCGTTTTTTATAACATTTATTTCCCGATTTTCTCCATTTTTATTTTATTGGACTAACAAATGTATATGTCAAACAAAAAAAGAATTGTTTAAAAATTGTGCCTTACTCCAAAGTTATATGCATTTGAATTTAAAAATTTTTAAAAGGCGATTTTTCGATAGTTTTTTGGAAAAAATGTACTTTTTTCCATTTTAAGTTATCTACAAAATTTCTTAAAAGGTGTAAAGGAATTTATACTTTTTTAAACTTCACATTAAATATTCTAAATGAGAAGAAATTTGAAAATTGTTGATACCGAGAGGACCAGGTCCAACCAAAAAACGCCTATTTTTTATCTAAAATTCAACTTAGGGCAAAAATTCTCAAATCGAATACTCGATATCAAAATATAGTAACCAATTTTAGATGGCCAAATATGTTTTTAATTGTAAATGGTCCCGATAACCCCGCCCTTAGTATGGATATTGTAGCCAAAAAACTAAAAAAGACCATTTTTGGGATTTTTCAACACTTTTTTGGGAATTGCGGGATTCCTGATTATAAATCTGTTTTTACTTTTCCATTTTCAATAGAAAAAACTATATAACTGTAAAATTTCATTACAAAATATTCATAAATAAAAATTTAACTTAAATTTTAAAGATTTGTATCTTTGCAAAAACTCAATAAAATGCAATTTTTGTCATATTTTTCAAACAACTATTCCATGATTTTTACGATTGTCAAAAATTATATATATTTGAAAAATAGACAAAATCCCCTATCGATTGATGTAATGAAAGTTATTTATGTTGAATTTTATGTGTATACCAACATTTTTAAGAGATTTATGCACGTTAAAGTGATTTTAGGAAGCGGGTCTTATATGGGAGCTATAACTAATTATGGGCCGATCACAATAACATTTGGTGACATGAATTCCGTATATATAAAACTTATTTGGAGCGAAATTTGTAGATATAAATATATAAATTAAACATTTATGTCCGATAAAGTCCAATTTCGGTAGGACATTTGTATGGGGGCTAGGTGAAATAATGGACCGATTTAATCAAGTTTCAATAGGCTCCGTTCTTGGAGCCTGAATTGATCGGTATACTTTAAGGTGGGTGCTAGACTAATATTTTGGGGCGTTACAAACATCTGCACAAACGCATAATACTCTCCCCACTATGGTGGTGTAGGGTATAAATATTACACTGTTTTATTCAAGAAAATACTAGTATTACAATTTAAGTGTTTATGGATTGTGTTTTTTATGGGGTGAAAAAGACGGCAAACGATATTGTAATAAAATTTGTACTGCAATGTACAAATATCTCCTTATTTTAGACGAACGGAAAACTGTGAACGATTTAAGTTTGTATTGCGATAGCTATCATGTTAACCATGATAGCTATCGCATTCATTATATAATCCAAATTCATTAAATCTATTAAAATCACTTACTTACTACCAGGTCTTACCATGATGCTTATTGATTCTATTCACAGCACAATAGAATCATTTACTCGAAACCGAACTGTATGGGCTCCTATTGAGTGGCCTACAGTTATTAGAAGTGCAAGAACAAACCCTTACGGTTATGAGTGTATACCGTTTAAGCACTCTGATTTTCTAAACTGGAAAATGTTTTCTGATCTGCTTCTTCCAAAGAAAATAAGATTACATTTAAATACAGCTATTTAGACAAAAGCGAGGAAAAGACTATTAACATTGATTTAAATACTTCTACGGTGGACCTCCTCCGCTATACAACACAGAATTAAAAATTTCGTCACATAATTTCAATGACATAAAAACTCTTTGCAATAAAAATAGTATTCCTCAATGTTTTCATAACGAATATATTGGCCTAAAACATTCCCAAAATATTAAAGACGCCTTAAACGAATCATATGAAGAAGATGTGCCTTAATTTCCTAAGCACCTACTATATTATGTTAAATCTTTACCATGATTTATAACAAATGTTTAATTTACTGTTTAATTTAGAAAATATATTTTTTCGAAATTTTTCTTTGTAAAGCATTTATCGTATGCGCCACAATTTAGTCTCATTTGCCTGTAATAGAGACGGTAAAAATAACGTAAGCTCCAAAACAAATTTGTTGCTCACAAAATTAACTTAAAAATGCACTTATCGCATGTACCATTAATAGACTAGATTTTAATTTTTAAAGAAATCCTTCGCACAAATTAACAAAAAAACGAAAAAAACTCTCTCCTATAAAATTTGATTTTTGGCGCTTACGTTATTTTCGCGGTTAGGGCTCGATGTGTTAAATTCATTGGTGTTTAACCCAAAATGGAACTACTTTAAGTTATGCTTCATCAATGATTTTACCAATGATTGGTAGCCATTTTTATACCTTTATATAAATTTGTATAATAAACATTCAGTTTTTTAAACTTAACAACGAATGTTGTTTTGGGTCGTTGATTATTTTATTTAATTTTCTAATTTAAACGGACAATATTGTCGGGTTAAGCTCTGCAATAAATCCGAAGTACAACCTGAGCTGATATAGATTTTTTTAAATTAAATTTTATATAGATTTTTTTAAATTAAATTTTTCGGAATTTTTTTCCACTTATTTTCTCAACACATACAGATCTAGTTTTTTACTACACCATTTCAAGTTGAAATTGAGAAAATCCAAATTTATATTGAGAAAAAAACAAATTGAAATCAAGAAATCCAAATTAATATTGAGAAATAAATTGAAATTCAGAAATCCAAATTAATATTGAGAAAATACAAATTGAAGTCGAGAAATCCAAATTAATGTTGAGAAATAACAAATTGTATTTCAGAATAGCAAATTAATATTAATAAAAAACCAATGCAGATCACGACTGATATATAAAAATATATGTAGTTAATAACATTAACTACATACCAATTTATTTTTAACTTTGAATAAAATAGAAATTATAAAAAAAAACTTACATTATCTTTTTTAAATAACAACTTTTGCAGGTGTTAAAATTTCTCGTGGCTTATTAATTTATGGCTCTTCAGGCTGTGGTAAAACTATGATATGCGAAGCCATGTGTAGTAGGCTGTTACAAAAACAGGAACTGCTACCAAAATCCTCCTTTAAACCATTGATTTTGAAATTAAACACCAGTGAATTATTTAGTAAATTCCTAGGAGAAACAGAAAAGAATTTGGCTGTTTATTTCGATAAAGTTTACCAGCAGTATCCACAGCCTACTCTAATGGTCATAGAAGATGTACACAATTTATGCCCCAAACACGAAACAAACGAAGTGGTTAAACGAGTTTCGGTAGCATTTCTGAATATGATGGATGCGTTGGCCCATAAACGAGAAGCTCAAAGATGTTTTGTATTGGCAACCACTTCTCAATTAGAAATGTTGAACCCCAGTATAAGAAGATGCGGTAGATTAGATTGTGAAGTTGAGGTGGCACCACCAACGCCCGAGGGACGCCAAGATATCCTTAAATGTTTGCTGAGAAAGGTTGAAAATAATTTATCTTTAAAGGATGTCCAACAAATCGCACAGGTTACTCACGGTTTTGTGGGTGCCGATTTAGCAAATCTTATTTACAATGCGACATTAAAGACATTGCACCACAGTGCAGCGGCTTCGGTACAGCTACAAGTTGAGAATTTAAATAATGCATTGGCATATGTTAAACCTTCAGCTATGCGTGAAGTTTTAATAGAATGCCCCAATATTAAGTGGACCGACATAGGAGGTCAAGATGAATTGAAATTAAAGTTAAAACAAGCCATTGAATGGCCTTTGAAACATGCTGAACAGTTCCAAAGATTGGGCATTAAACCTCCTAGAGGGCTATTAATGTACGGCCCACCAGGTTGTTCCAAAACCATGATCGCCAAGGCTTTAGC
Organism: Calliphora vicina; assembly: GCF_958450345.1. Classification (NCBI taxonomy): domain Eukaryota; kingdom Metazoa; phylum Arthropoda; class Insecta; order Diptera; family Calliphoridae; genus Calliphora; species Calliphora vicina. The sequence continues at coordinate 59,331,370 of NC_088781.1, read as the reverse complement.
CACTGAATCCCAGCTTAACTTTTTATCCATTAAAGGACCAGAATTATTTTCTATGTGGGTTGGCGAGTCTGAGCGTGCTGTAAGAGAAGTTTTCCGCAAAGCTAGACAAGTAGCACCGGCTATTGTTTTCTTCGATGAAATTGATGCCATAGGTGGAGAACGTTCGGATGGCTCTTCTTCGGGATCTGGCAGTTCAGTTAAAGAAAGAGTTCTTACACAATTACTAACGGAATTGGATGGCGTTGAGTCTTTAGAGAATGTCACAATTGTTGCTGCTACAAATCGTCCCGACATGATTGATAAGGCTTTATTACGTCCTGGACGTATAGATCGCATCATTTATGTGGGTTTGCCGGATGCCAAGGCACGTCAAGAAATTTTCCGCATTAAATTACAAAAAATGCCCTTAGCGGAAGATGTTAATTTGCAAGAGCTGGTAAATCAAACTGAAGGTTATTCGGGTGCTGAAATTCAAGCAGTGTGTCATGAAGCTGCTTTGAAAACTTTAGAGCATAGTTTTGATGCTCCATGTGTGACATGGTCCCAATTTGAATACGCTTTGAAAGCGGTACAACCACGCACAAGTCCAGATTTGTTGCGATTATATGAAGACTACATGAAAAAATCATAAATAAATGCTGTTTACAAATAAAGAAAACTTGTAATTTGTTTTACTTTCATTAAAAAGAAACGTTAACCAACAGTTTTTACCAACATTAGATTTTGATTTCACAATGGCATTATTCTCAAGAATTTTCTTCTTGACCAGTTAGAGAGCTGAAAGTTAAAGATGCATTTTAGAAATAAATTATAGTAAAATATTTATACACCATTTCCAATTGTATTTCAGAAATTTATATCCAAGGTTGGCAACCTTTCAAAACGGTAAAAAGGTAATGCTAATTTGGATTATTATCGGTAACGGCAATTTAGCTGTAACGGTAATTGAGATTATATCGGCACAATTATAATAAACTTTTATGAAATGTATAAAATTTTAAATTTCTGAAATTGAATTGGAAATTTCCAAGTTTTCTTAAATATAATTGCAAATAGTGTATTACAAACCTTTTCGCATGCTTTTTCATATGTCTCTTTAACGCTGAAGATTGTGCAAATTTCCATGAACAAGATGGACATTCAAATGGTTTCTCTCCACTGTGAATTCTGCGCGAATCAAGATATTAAACAAACAAAAATTAAGTAGAGTTCTATGTTCGGCTGTTGTAATTCTTATATGGACATTTCCACAGAAAGGTCCACCGTGACCGAAAATATTTAAATTTGTATATTATCTATAAAAATTATTATAAAAAAATGTAAACGTCGATTTGATTTTACTGATGTTCCAATGTCGCGTTCCGGTACCTAAATTATCGTTTGTTATCTGTACTCCGAGATCGTTCTAATAAATAATTCTAATCAATATTTAATGATTTTAACTAAAAAATAAGTTAGTGCATTTACCCTAAACATTTTATTATGATTTTCAAAGCGTGTCACGCTCTAAATCGTAAGTGTACTGGCACTAATCAACATAATGACAATTATGTTCCAATTCGCAATTTTTTGCATTTTTTCTAGAGGTAGTCAAAAGCAGTTATATTTGTCGTCACGTTCGGGATACCATGTTTATTGCAAATATATTGGAAACAACAAAATGACAAAACCTATAATTTGCACAAACTATAGTGCTACAAATATGCTATCGAAAAATTTAAATAAATTTTTTTATTTAGATTTTTTCTTCACTTCAACTGCGGAAGAATGTCACACTCGTAACTTTGGAAATTCCCATATGTTATTTTAGAAAAAAAAATTAAGTCATTTCGATGAACGATTGCTTTGGTCAGGTCACTGCGATATTTAAGGTAACGAGATAGCGGAAGAGTTTGCAATACAGGGGGGTTAAAACCTAATTCGATTCGAAAGGAAATATTTTCGAATTACAATGTACTTAGCATATATTTTCGAACATTTTCGTTTTCGGATTGAGTTAAGCAGTAACCGCCCAGGGCTCAGGATTATTCGTAATGCTGAGTGCGGTATTGGTGAAACCAACACTCAGCTATCGTGGAGGAGCAGATTGAACTTGGATCTCTAGGACACTGTGACCTAGACAGAATACATCAGGTGCCAGACTGATTTTGGACCTGGACAAGAGTAGTGTTAGAGCAATGTTATTATGATTACAGGACACTACCTAGTTAGGGCTAGGACAAATTGATGGGTCAACGGCAATACGGACTATTGTAGGATGTGCGAAGACTAGTGGTCCTAATATCCCGAACTTTTTCCAATCCAGGGTAATATTTAAGCAGCCTGTTTATAGAACAAGAATAAGTAAGCCGATCGAAAATTTAACAAGTGTTTTGTTATTGTAACCGACTGTTAAATTTAGTAAAAATGCTTAATTCGTTTCGAAAAGAACTTTTTCAAATCAGAATGTATATAAACAAATTTAAACTAATATTATTGTCATTATTTTCTTCTTTATGGACGTTATGGCCTCCGAGTGGAAGTGCACATCAAAATATGTCCAACAAAATATTATGCGATATTAGAAACGAAATAACAAACTTATATGGTGAAGGGTATAGCAGTAACTCAATTTGCTTAATGTATGTAGTACTTATAAGTATAAGAATATATTCTTAAACAAAAAAAAAAATAATTTTAAAACACTATACATATAAATATTCCTGCATACTCACCTCATGTGATCAATTAGATTTGATCTTTTGCCAAAAATCTTATCACAATCTGTACATTTATGTTTACGTATTCGACGATGTACTGTAATCATATGAGCATTAAGTGATGCACGTTTCGTAAATGATTTCTCACAGCTCGTACACTGAATATCTTTAATTGTTTTATGTGACGGCTCGTGACGTTTTAAATCTCTTGGAGATTTGAATGCCATTAGACAATGTTTACATTGATATTCCCTTTGATCGGTATGTGTGAATTTGTGTGATTTTAAATTGCTTGATGTTGTAAAAAATGCCGAACAAATTTCACACTGAAAACGTTTACTGGCATTTAATGATAAGGCTGTCGACGATGACGTCGATGATATTGTTAATGAGTTGTTAATATAGTTGTTACTGTTGTCGTTGCTGCGGTTATGTGTACGTTGATGTAATAAAAGTTTATTGGATGTAATAAAATCGCGAGAACATATCTAAAAGTTAAAAGAGAAAAATTACAAAATAATTGAGTGATTATGTAAAAAATGTAAACACAATAAAAAACAATTTGTACAAAATATTTCCCAAAATTAATTTATTGCTGACTATAATGAATATTTAAAGAATTGTGTTAAATTAATTGAAGTTCATTCATGAATATGATACGACAAGTTTTTATACCCTTTACCATGAGTGTATATACATATAAGTTTGTCATTCCGTTTGTATTTCTACAGTTCATTAGCGATTCTATAAAGCAATGCTTTTCAACATTTTTTATATCATACTTTTGGTATATATGCATATGGCAGAGATTAAAAATCCACGACTACCTCGATTTATGGAAATATGTATATACAATTGACAATACAATGAAAACTTTTCCAAATATTCCATTAATAGGTTAAAATTGAAAAAAAAATACAAAGTAATTTGTATGTATTTTTCAGTGTTTTTAATATAAATACTTTTATTTGCTAGCCATATGTACACATATCTTTCAACATGAATCAAGACTATCTGAAACGTAAAAATATCATTAAACATATTTATACATCTATTAAAATTAAATCATTTCATCTTGTTAAAAAAATGCAGTCTAATTTGCGTATGAAAATCATAAAAAAATATTCCAACGAAAATTTCAAACATTTATTAACAATGGAAACTTAGGATTGATTTTTATAAAAATTGTCTGGCCCTTGTTTTATATGACTGTTTGACAGTGACGATGCATTGGACCAATTAAATAATCAATTAATTGCATTATTAACGCTTCTGATAAAGCTCCATTCGTGCTATAATTTCAATACCGTTTTTAGAGATCTAAAATTTCCCATAGGTTTTGTGGGATTGAGATCTGGCGATTGGGCATGTCAATTCAAAACACGTACCTCCTTGGATTTTAGCCACTCCGTTAAAATTTCGGGAATTTCTTTATGAGTTTTGGTCCTAAACTTATTATTATTAATTCATTTCCGCACATATGAAACACATTCGTTGTCAATCGAATGATTCGATTATATCCATAGATGATTTCGATCTAGTAACAGAAAATCAGAATTATTGAAAAGTTTTTGTTTTTAAAGTATACTAAGATGAAGGGTATATAAAATACGGCTCAGCCGAATATATGTTTCACTCTTACTTGTCTATATTAACCCATTAGTGAAGATTTTCTTTAATTTTCGGTAACATAAGCAATTGTATGTCGAATATTTTGTTGCATATAGATGGCAACCGAACTAAAGTAGCATTGTCGGTTTCCAAAATGATATTACAGATGGCAACTATCATTTTCTGTTGCCAAATTGGTAATAAATCCATTTATAAAACGAAACGTTTTATGGGGAAAGGTTTGAAACTTGAATATTTGCAATACAAATTTTGTCTAGCTTTAGTTATTTTGTTTTAAAAAATTAAGCCCTAAATATTACTAGTTTTTACTGATTACAGTTGTATTTTCTTTTTTTTATTCTGATATTTTGTTATTATTGTACAAACGCCATACTCCATTAGTAAAGGGTTAATATACAAATAAATCGTTTAACAAAAATGTTAACAGTCATCTAATTAATTGTTGTACTCGCAAGTAGTCAATTGATAAAAATCAAATACGTATCTACTAGGTATAATGATCTCAAGAGCGATAAAACTAAAATAGATGTAGAACATATGAGAATTAAACCACTGACAGACACTGAGACAAAGTTTATTTGTATTATTTTTATTTTATAAACGAATACAAAAATAACACAACAACGTTAAAGAGTTTTTAATAAATATCTAGAGAAATTAAACATCTGGTCAATAAACACTTGTCAAAACATTCGAAATTGAAAATGAGCAAACGAACAAGTAGTACAAAAGCAACCCAAAATAAAAACCCCAAATATTGAACGTATCAGTTAAATTTTAGCAAATGTTTTTTTTTTTTGGTTTCTCAGTCTCATGTCTGATAGATGGATGAATGGGAGAATTGAGTTCGATATGGTTTGATTTATAAAGATAATTACGAGCACAAAATACGACTACTACCACTTAAGCCCATATTGCTCAACTAAAATATAATTGTGGCGATAAAAGCAGTTGTATTTCTTTTTTTTTAGTAAAAATACAATAAACCATTTTTAGTTGACAGTGTCAGCACACATGTTGTACAACGACCGATCGCGTCGCAAAGTGAGACAAGTTACGTTGATATTCCAAAAGAAGCAATAACAACAACATACGTGAAAAGGGAATAAAAGCAAAACAATAACCATAAACAAAACTGATACAAAAACCAAATAAAACATACAAAATATTTATAGCCAACGAATTGTAGAGATTTGAAAATTTTAAAATAAATATAGACATGCAAACATGGTTACGCATATCCCTTTTGCTGTGTACTTTTGGTTTCTTTCGCGAAATGCGTCCTTCCGAACCATTTGTTGTCGAATATTTAACCGGACCGGATCGTAATATTACAAGTGAAGAGCTAAATCGAGAAATATATCCTTTTGGCACATATTCGGTGCTGGTTCAATTGATTTTAGTATTTTTGGTTACCGATATACTACGTTATAAACCCATCATTATACTATCGGCTTGTGCTGGCATAGTACTCTTTGCAATTTTGTTGTGGACTCATACGGTATGGGAGCTAATCATTGGTCAAATATTCTATGGTACTTTTATGGCTAGTGAGGTAGCCTACTACACGTATATCTATGCCAAGGTGGAAAAATCACGTTATCAAATTGTTTCGGGTCATACACGTTCGGCAATATTGTGTGGCAAATTTTTGGGTGGTGTTTTTGCTCAGGTCTTGGTGTCAACGGAGAGCTTAGATTATCGTGGTTTGCATTATATATCATTTGCTTCACAAATCGTTTCATTGATGATTGCACTTGCATTGCCGCCCGTTCAGCAAAGCATTTATTTCTATAAAGCTGAAGACAATCTTGCAGAAGGTAGAGTTGATAATGTTCCGCCATCCTTGCCTTTGGAAAATGGCAACTCCGAATTAGCATTAGAAAGAAAAGGTGAGTTATACATATAAAATATGAAAATAAGGAATGTCTTATTTATTGGATCTTTCTAGTTTGTTTTTTGCCGAACTTTCCGATTTTTTTGGAAACACTGAAAACATTTGTTTCCTTGGCTAGTTCCAAGATTTGAGAAAATTTAAAAACCTAACTAATTAACCATTTTAGTGCTGGATTGAAGCAAAAAAATAGTAATAAAGTTGAAATGGGTCCAATTTATATCATAAAAGATACTAAAGAGTGAGCCAAAAAAAATGTATACTTGTATTAAGTTAAATAAAACTTATATACCGTTCAATCAAAAACACGTAAATTTATACAAATATTGTAAAAATTCGTTAAACATTAAAATATTGCCATATTACTCGATATTTATAAATTGATCCACTTTTCCGGAAATCCTCGCATTAAAGATTGGTCTGGCAGGCAACGCAACGACAAACAAATTTTGTATGGAAAATATCCAAGTTTAAAACCTTTTGGGATTCATCATACATATTGCTTACGTTTCTGAACGCTTGTTATACCCATACCCTTCAGGGTATATATAAGTTTGTCATTCCGTTTGTAATTTCCACGATATAATTTTCCGACCATAACTATAAAGCATATTCAGTGGTTGACAAAACAATGGAAACTTTTCCAAATATTTCATTAGTGGCCTAAAATCTTAAATAATTTTTTAAAAAATAAAATTAAAAAATATAAAGCATATTCAGTGGTTGACAAAACAATGGAAACTTTTCCAAATATTTCATTAGTGGCCTAAAATCTGAAAAAAAATTTTAAAAAATTTTAACATTTTTGTAGTATTTTATTTGTATACTTTTATTAACTTAATTAACTTAAAAAAGGACATAATTAATTAAATTCTAAAGATGAGAAAACAAAATTAAAAGATTTCTTTATTACGGCAAACAATGGAAACTTAGGTATTATTTTAACAAATATGGTCTAAACTTTGCAATAATTCAATATTTTGTTGGGTATCCCTTATTTTTTATAACTGCTACACATCGACGATGCATTGAACCAATTAAAGAGTCAATGGTCTCTCTTGAAATATTTTGCCATTCCCTTATAACCGCCTCCGATAAATCTTCCTTCCTGGTGTAATTTTGGGTCCTTATTTTACGATCTACAATTTCCCATAGATTTTCTATGGGATTGAGATCTGGCGATTGGGCAGGCCACTTCAAAACACGTACCTCGTTGGATTGTAACCACTCGGTTACAACCCTAGAGGTGTGTTTCGGGTCGTTGTCGTGTTGGAATCTCCAAACTAGGGGCATGTTTTCCTCAGCGTATGGATACATAACATCGTTTAATATGGATCTGTATCCTATACCAGTCATGGTATCTTTTATAATATGAATTGGGCCCATACCTTGCCCTGAAAAACATCCGCATACCATAATATTGCCACCGCCAAACTTTACAGTCTTATTTGTGTACTTTGGAGCTAATATGTTTCCCTTTGGTAGTCTTACAAATGTTCTCCAATCACTGCCTCTTAAATTGTATTTGGATTCGTCGGAAAACAGGACAGTATTGCATTTCTGTATCGACCTGTTTAAATGATCCCTGGCAAATTGTAGACGAGCAGAACGGTTCTTTTTAGAAATGAGTGGTTTTTTCACAGGACGATAGCAACCAAGACCAGCCCCATTTGCCCTGCGACTAACTGTGCATTCTTAATATATTCTCACTGTCTTTATCTTTTGAAGGGAATCACAATGGACCTCAAGGTCTCCGAGTGGAAGTGCACATAGTGTACACCCCTTCCTAACCTTACCTAACTGTTCGGGTACTTATTTCTAATTTTAGGCTATTAACAACCTCTCGAGGAGTTATTTTTGGGAAGTTCTTGAACTCTCTCGCTATCACGAAATTTCTTTATAATTTTTGAAACTGCTGATTTATTTATTGAATATTTGTCACAGATACTTTTTTGTTTTAAACCAGCTTTAAAATCGTTAATTATTTTATTTTTTAAGCCTTCATAAATCTCAACTTTAGCCATTTTCGTTAACTTTGAAAAAAAGCAATTACGCGAAAAACTTAGAAAAAGAAATTGTGAAAAATTACCAGAATTTAAAAATAAAATAACTGTAAACAGGATGCTTTTTACATCGTTCTTCTAAATATTATTTTCGTTTTACAATTCTTTCTTGCAGAAGTTTAAAAGTTTCCATTGTTTTGTCAGTAGCGAAATAGTGAATATTTTTAACTTTGTTCCCTTTTTTTAGAATATAATTAATTATGTTGTTTGTTTTTCAGTTAATTTATATAAAAAAAACTATACAAGTAAAATATTAAAAAAAAAAATTTTATTTCAAAAAAATATTTTAAATTTTGGGCTACATATGGAATATTTGGAAAAGTTTCCATTGTTTTGTCACCCACTATATATTCTGGATCCTTATAGATAGAGGAGTCGATTAAGCCATGCCCGTCTGTCTGTCTGTTCAAATCCATTTTCTGAAGACCCCAGATATCTTCGGGATCCAAATCTTCAATAATTCTGTCAGCCATGCTTTCGAGAAGTTTCCTATTTAAAATCAGCAAAATCGGTCCACGAATGGCTGAGATATGAGGAAAAAACCAGGACAACCTCGATTTTTGACCTATTTCTGACCTATGTATATCTGGATTACTAATGCCCAGTTTTTGACTTGTTATTTAAATACGTATTTAGTTAATTTTTACTTAAAATTAAGTTGTATTTAAATACAGGTTGAGTTTTTCAGTGCTACATAATTTGTCTTATTTAAATAAGATAAAAGTATGGTAGCACTACTAAATATCAAAAATTCAAAAACAAAAATTGATAAATTTTGCCCAAAAAGAAATAAAAGTTTATTAAACAATAAAATTATTGGTAGGAAAATGCACAAAAGAAGCTCCAATTGCCCCGCATCGGAATTGTAGTTTTAGCAAGACGCTGTTTTTAGCAAGACGCTCTTGTTTGGTTTTTTTTTCACTACAATAGAGTGAAACAAAAAACAAACAACAAAAGTCAGCTGTCAAAAACATATGGTAGTTTATGAAACTTAAATAGAATTTAAATGGCCAACGTTGACCATTTAAGTATCATTTAAAAAAGCACTGAGAAACTCATTTTCGTATTTAAATAGAACTTAAATATAATTCATATTTAAATACGAAGTCAAAAACTGGCTCTAAGTCATTAATATAGGATATCTAATGATAAATATTTCAAAGACCTTTGCAACGACAATGGGTAAAAATCGGAAAAAATATTTTTTTTACACGAATTTTTTTTTCACCAAAAACCAAAAACTTTTTTTTAAAATTTAAAAAAAAAAATTTAAATAATTCGAAAAATTTATTTTTCCAAAACATGAAAAAAACATAAATTTTGTTTACCTAAAAATATTTAAAATTTGTATTTTGGAGTATAATTTGGTGAATATAAAAATAAAAATCGGCACAGCTCTCTACTTGTTTTTTACCCCCTGTCTATACTTGACAAATATTTATCATAACAATTAATGACGTTCAGTCGTAATTCAGCTCTGGGTGGAGAAAGAGCTCGCGCGTCATTGTCATTATCGCTTAAGGGCAATCAGTTTTGCGGCTCACTCTCGCATTGGATAATGTTTGGCGTCGTCTAACTGTACCGCGTTACAGTTTCTCGAAGTTTGCATTGTCCACATGCAATCGTTTTTGGTTTTCATAACCTAACTTTTTAATAAATGATTTAAAGTTCCAGCTTCCTATATGAAGATATAGGTCGACTGGGAACTAAAATCAACGTGGGATAACCTGGCAATTTGAGAGTTTTTCAACTCCGCCAACCAAATTTAAAATTCTAAAAAAAAAAATTAATGACGTTTGTTGTCAAGACAAATTTGTCTAAGCAAACAGGTATAGACAGGGGGTTATAAATTTTTTCGATCGTTTTTTTGCTTCTAAATTCATTAGCGCATTGCTACAGGGGGTTATTAAATTTAACCTCATTTTTTCGATCGTTCTTTTGCTTCTAAATTCATTATCGCATTGCTATCTGCAACTTTTTGAACTTTATAAGTCTAAGGGCCATTATTACAACTTGCCGTTATAGTTAAAGTTAACTTTAAAGGCACCTTTTTCTATTGTTTAAAGTTATCTTTAACTATAAAGGCAAGTTGTAATAATGGCCCTAAGAGCATTTAACTTTACGAGCAGTGTTGTTGGTAAGTTAAATGCTATTCGATCTCTTTAGCCTTACCAATATATGTTAGACCTTTTTTTAATTTTTTCTTTCAATGTTCAAGTCTTCCTTATACTGTTGAATGGCTTTTGAAACAGTGTGACGATGAATCTACAGATCCATTGACCAAAACAACAGTTGAAAATGAATGATTTAAAAAAGATAATATCTGAAATATTTTTAAAAACTAACATGATTATACATATTCTGGGGTGCCCTTCCCAAATAGTAAAAATAAACATTTTTTTTATTAAAACAAAACTAAAATATCACAAAAATTCAGTTTGCTAACATACATATCTACTTCATTTTCAATATTTAAAACTGCTAATTTATTTTATAAAATATTTTTATAATTTTTTTTATATTTAAATGGGTTTTTTCAATTTACCTCTTGATCTAAACTGTTATTTGTTCCTTATTATATTAGTTAGACAAAATACTATTTTTGAGTTGAAAAGATTTATTTATATCTAAACTTTTTAACTTTTTAACGGGTTGTCATAGAAAGGAAATATTGGTACCGTTTTGCTAAGCTTAAAATGTCTTTTCATCATGCATTTTTAAAAAATCAAAAATCCTTTTTTTTAATTTTTTTAAAGAGATTTGCGCCCCCTGTTGTGAGTTAGTGGAACTATTTTTAGGAATTCAAAAATCATCAATTGTATTAATTTTTAATGCAGAATCCATTGCTGAAATCATATTTGCAGTATATTCAACCGTTTTTGCTCTATAGAAAAATGTGCTCAAAATGCGCGTGTTTAGGTGCGTTGAACCACCACAAGGAGTGAAAACTTTCCAAAAAAAAGGACGGCATTATTTTTATTTACGCAAAAACCTTCAGAAAAATTATGATACCCGCAAATCAAATTTTTGAAATTAACTCTAATATATATATTAGGTATACATATATGTATATATACGCCTTTGTACAAATAAATTTATAAATAAAGAATTGAATTGAAAAAAAAACTGGTAAATTTGAAAATCGTTCCTGAAGCATTGTACTACGTAACCATGGTTTTATTCTACGCATAGCTGAGAAACTTCTTTCGCAACTAGCAGAACTAATGCATAATGACTCTATGATAAGAATGTTTGCGCTAATGATATGTGTGAACACGAATCCACAATAACTAAGTTTAGCCTGTCGGATAAACAATGCGGATTTTACTCCTTTATTTTAGCTTGTAAAAACCAAACATTACATGTGCTCCGTTGTACGATTGGCATTGGAATATTTTTTGACTTTTTGGGTTCCAAAAACCTCATGATTAATGTTCTAGGGCACAGGAATCTCTTAACGGAACAATCTACAAATCCAAAAAATCTTTCTACGCCAATGCCAACATAACACTCTTGATCTTTTTCTCACCTCACACCCTGAAAAGCATGAAGTGGATGTTCTTGCACCTGTCGGTAATTCGGATCATTGTACCATTTCCGCCTCCTTTTCGCTCTCAGAACTTCGCAATGTTTCACAAACAGCTACGAAACGTTAAATTTTTATCTACGAAAAGGCTTATTAGGCTGAGATCAACAATTTCTTTTAGCATTTTAATTGGAAACTTGGTTTCCTAGACAATTTTGACATGGCGAAATGGTTGAGAAAGTAATTACGTTGGGAATAAAGACTTTCATTCCATCAAAGAAATCTACGATTAGAACTATACAAATACTTTGGATTAATCAGACGTGCAAAACAGCAATCAGATCCAGAGAGGACACATTCAGAAAATGGCGCAATAACAACAAGTCAGAAACTGATTTGCTAGGCAAAAAGGCGGTACATTCATGCGTCAAAGTACTAAGGCGCGAAAAACTCTATACGAGCAACCCCTTCATACATAAGTTATTACTGCTCCCCGGGGTAGTAAAACCTTTTGGTAATTCGTTAAAAGAGTAATGGATAATGCTAGTTCACAGACCTGGTTTATAAAGCTAACATTTTAGCTGAATTATTCGCAAGTAATTCTCACTTGCCGGAAAGTGATCAACCACAGCCCGAACTCGAACGAATATTAGTGATTATGTCAAATATTTTCGTTCGAGCTCGTGCTATAAAAATGGTTTTATCGGATCTCAACGTAAATAAGTCTCCTGGGCCAGATGACATACCAGAGCTGGTCTTGAAGCAGTGCTCTTCGACGTTAGCTTCATACCTTGCCGGATTATTTCCTGTATGTTGGAGATGGCTAATGTCACGCCAAATCTCCTACTGTATTTCTTATTTTTCTAAACGACCTATTCTATTCTTTTGCAGATGACAACAACATTTGCCATTCATATTCATACAGTTACACACCAATCCTGTCGGAGCTTCGGGCAAGGAGGCAAAACATGAATGATTCCCTTAATCGGGACCTTCTGACAATCTCTGAATGAGGTCGTGCGAATAGGGTAGCTTTCAACCCTCCCAAGACTCATGGTGTTTTCTTTTCTGACATAAATGATGCACTTATACTAAAAATGTAGTTTTGTAGTGTTCTTTTTTAATAATGTTACCCTAAAACCCTGAATATATGCTACATGTTTCACACTCAATTTTATCAAAGGGTTAGAAATGCACCACTCTCTATGTACGCAAAAAGTATAGTTTTTTAATATTTAGAAGCTACATAAAAGAAAATTGCATAAATGGTAATGATTTTGTTCTATTGTGATCGTTAAAAATGCAACACATTATGAGGGTATGGGTAAAATTTAATAAATGGTACAAAATTATTTTCCATGTTTGAAACATGATGTTTATCAGATTGAATATCCTATAATTCGCGAACTATTACGAATATTGATTATAAAATTAACAATCAAGTAAATTTTTAAATATTTCAACTTACATACTTTCAAAATAATAAAATTCATGAAAAATCGTACAAATTATGAAATATCTCTATATTAAGGATAAGCTTGGATGTGACAAATATTTCAGTGTATGTGGCTGGAAGAGCACTTTCAAATGATACCCGAAGTGTTGTTATGGAAGAAAATTCAAATCTGTATTTTCAAAAACTAAAATAATTTTTTTGAAAATGGTCCAGCTCACGAACGGTTATCACTAGACCCAAAATATGTTGGGAGACGTCTTAAAAAAAAACAAGGTTTAATTTGAGGGGGTAACAAAACACCAACAAATTTTTTCTGTGAGATTAAAGAATTCTCCTGACAATCTGTGTTTTCTAAGATAGAATGTATTGAATGTAGTCCCTCGATATTTTTTAATATAAATATGTAGTTGTACCTTTCAATTAATAAAATATTTTCTCATTTCTTACTTTTAGCATCTTCTACAACCGAAACACCAACTACAATAGTTAGGCCTAAGTTTTCGTGGAGAAATGCTTCCAGTTTACTACTACAGCACACTATCAGTGCGTATTCCAATCGTACTGTTCTAAAATGGAGTATTTGGTGGTCTTTAGCAACATGTGGCCAACTACAAGTTATTTCCTATGCACAAATCCTATGGAAAGAAATCGATGAAAATAATGAAAGTTTTTACAATGGCGGCGTAGAGGCTACTGTAACTCTTCTGGGAGCTGCAGCAGCAATGGCAGCTGGTCTAATGAATGGTGTGCGACACACAAAATGGCATATGTGGATTTTAACAATATGCTCCATACTAATGGGTGCTTTCCTCATAATATCAGCCGTAACGAATCTCCTTTGGGTAGCCTACGTTATGTATGTTATATTTGGTGTCTTTTATTTTTTTGTTATAACAATAGCCAGTGCCATAGTGGCACAAAATTTAAGTGATGATAGTTTTGGTTTAATATTTGGCATAAACACATTAGTAGCACTGGTACTGCAGACTATTCTAACTTTGGTTGTAGTCACCGAGTCAGTGGGATTCGGCCTGGATCCCAGAAACCAATATATTGTTTATGGATCTTATTTTGTAGCATTGGCTGTTATCTATGCATTAGCAGTAGTTGTAGGGCTAATTGTTAAATGTTGTAGGAAATCAAATGAAATGAGTATTAATTCAACAGAATAAATTGTGCCATACCCATACATACAACAAATGTTTATAAATAATTTATTGTAATTTCAGGGACTTTACGTTTATTTTTTGTACTTAATGATTTATATACACAATTTTTGAATAAATTAATTAAAACATGTTTTTTCTTTAACTTCCATATTCATAAACAGTTTTTAAATTTATCAAATTTTGTTCTTTAACTAAACCCTTTATTAATTCAGAAATTGTTTATGAATAATCTTTGAATTAATATTATTGAAGTTTCATTCCTCTTTTTTCTCAAAATTTCATAAAGCTCCAGATAACATTCTGGATTATTGCGATTGAAAAAGTATTTTACATCCGATGTTTTGTCATATGTTTAATTCACAAATTTGTTTGTATTGTTGTACCATTGAAAAAGAAAAAAAAATTCAAACTAAATTTGTTTAAAACAAAAACAAAGCAATTAAAAAAATTTACAAAATACATCTAATTGAGCAATAGTATCGTTCAGAGCTTTAAATTAATTAATTTAACTTAATTCACTAAAATCTCAATTCATTTTTAATTAAAATACATTTTATTCATTCTGTTTTGTTATTGTTTTGCTTTCAATCAATTAAAAAATAATTTGAAAACAAGTAATTGAATTGAAGAAAATTTTAATTATTCAATATATTTTCAAAGCTATTTTGTATGGATTTGAATTAAAGAAAATTTTAAAGATTCAAAAAGGAATTAAATCTATAGAATGAATTCTCAAAGGAACGAATTCAATACATTTGAAGTACAAAGGAATTAAACATATGAATTAATTTATAATGAATTCATTGACGGAATGGTTAAGAGATTATTTTTTTTTTATTTCAAAAATTGTTTTTGTTTTTTTTTCAAAAATTTTTATTTGAAAAATATTTTTGATTAACAACGAATTGTGAATTGGACAAATATAAAATCTAAAAGGAAAAACTAAATGTGCATAAAACTTACCAGACATTTAAACGGCCTTTCTCCAGTATGAACACGTTTATGTATCTCCAAATAACCTTTGTAATGGAAAACCTTGCCACATTCCATACACTTGTCAGAAGTTTTTAAAGATTTATTCAAAAGATTTTTAGACTTTTTTCGTGATTTTTTAACATTTATAAGTTTTTTGTCTGCTTTAACATGACTAAATGGCGCAATTGGAAAATCTTGATGCTGTTGTAATTTTAAGGACTCTAAATTTTTGGCCAACAATTGGGAACCAAATGATAATTTGGTCTTGGTCATAAACACATCGCTCAATGAGGTGTCTCCGGCTTCAGATCTTGTCAGACTGCTGACATCAATTTCGACATCATTTAAAAGCTCCACATCTTCAGTTCCAACTACTTCAACCATATCATTTGTCACATCATGACGATCAAACATGTCACAGATGTTGGCATATATGGAAACGGAGGAACAATCTGTATCCGGTTTTATCAAGTCTGGATTCGGCTGCACATCGTTGCAATTTAGGTTGCTACAGAGATTAGAGTGAATTTGTCACAGCAAATTTATTGTCTATAAAAGGATATAAATTCACTTTAATCTCACCTTGTACTAGTAGATGATGTTGGTAGGCCAAAATACTCCCTTAAGCGCCTCTCTGAAGCTTCTGCCAATTGCTGCAAGTTATAGGCATCCAACAGTCGATATAAACAAGATTGACATAGCAAGGCGGGTAAAGTGTCGTCTAAAGGCAACTTTAAAATGAAAATGTTTGTTTTTAGAACACATGTTATATGTTTGTTATATATTCCAACTAAATAAATACCTTTAGAATTTGCAATTTTTCCAACATCTCTATTGGCCGTATTAAAAATGTCGGACTGTAAACGGAGACTAGTATATCATTTTTTAAACAAATTCTACATATTTTTTGATATTCAGACAATGGTAATGTTTCCATTATATCAAACTTAAATTCCTAAATCAAACTTTAAAAACAATTTCCTTATTACCCAAATTAAAACAATTTTTTTTACTGTTGTTACTAAAATATAAACAAAAACACGAATGTCCTTGATACAGTTATATAGTGTTGTAAAACGATTTAATTTAAAGAAGACCAACGCATAGTAAATTCATACATGGTGGTGGCAATTCTTCAAAAACAATTTGTCTTAACAAATGTCAAAAAAAATAAACAAATATGTATTAAAACTTAATATAGTGTAGATAATTGAATATTGAGGGCTTTACTCATTTATGTAAAAAATAAATATTTTGTTAATAAGCTTAGAATATGTAGATATTTAAATATGAAAACAAACTTTGACATCTGTTTGAACCAAAAAAAAAGTAATCAACTGTTTGACTGACTCCACCTTGTATAAATTCGCCTTGACCAACTGCATCTAGGCGAATTCATATAAGGTGTACTCGTCAGCCCAGATGATCATCAGATGTTCATAACCCAAGTGCCAAACGTTGTGTTTATGTTGTTTACATTCAAGTGCGCGCCATATATTTGAAAATTGAAAAAAAAACGTAAAGTTTAAAAAAGAGTGCGCGCCATATATTTGAAAATTGAAAAAAAACGTAGTCTAAAAAATTTCCAGTAAAAAATATCATGTTCTCTATCTATGAACTGTCACAAGGCGTATTTAACAAGGTGACAGCAGTGGCTGTCATCAAACACATAGCATATATCAAAGTAAATTAATAAAGTAGACTCATTAGAACAGCTGACTATTTTTTTTACTTTGGTCTGAACTGTCAATTCACTTGTGGTTGTTGTGGCGAAAAATACAACAAGCCCAAAAGCAAAAACAACAACAGGCAACTTTGACAGCTCAGACCTTAAACCAAAAACAAAATTGCTTGTGGTTTTTGTAAATGTTGTATTTGTTGTAGTACTGTCGCTACTTTATTAATTTACTTTGGCATATATTACATTTTAAATTCTGAAGAATTCAATAAACTCATTATTGAAATAAAAAAATTCATTTTAAATTTTAAAGTATAAAAACATAACAACCACCCTTATCGTAGTTGGCGTAAACGTCTTACGCCTACGACAGTTTAGTAATAGATTAAAGAAACATTTGCATCTTATCTTTAATCTAGTACAAACTGTCGTATGCGTAAGACGTTTACGTCAACCACGTTTGCGTAAACAAACACTTGGAAGATATCATTTAATATTGACTTAATCATGTGCATATGTATTTTTAAAAAATTTAAATTTCATCTTTATTTTTTATTGTACTCCGCTAATTTTGAATATACATAAGAACTAACTCCAAATTCGAGGGCATTTTTCTGTTGTGATGTTAAATCCGCTTCATTTATTTTATTTGCTAAAACCATAAACAAACGGGATGTCATAGTTGGATTGTTCATTCCAGATTCACAGTTTTCTGTAGATGATGCCTCCGAAATTTCATTCATTTCTTTAAATCTTTCTTTTTTCCGGTTTGATGAAGGTACGTATAGCATATCACCGTCACCATCACTTGACAAATCGGTGCTTACCTCAGGCTCAGGAACTACTATACTTTTAGATCTGGGAAAACGAACAAATAATAAAATAAAATATTGTACATACAATTTATGACCGATTATGGTCAATAGCCTATTGATTATTAGAAATTATAAAAAAAACATATAGGAAACGGATTTTTCATTGCTCATGAAATACTTACGGTCGGTATACATAAAAATCGTCAAGAAATCTTAAAGAGTCAGCATATTTATATTTTTTAACGAATCCGTTTTCACTAATTGTTCTTATCTTATATTTTCGATAACTATCCTTTAAATTCCTCCATTTCCTGTTCGCGTCATTAGCTAAATGTATACATTTTTAGACAAAGTGCTTGTTTAAAAGAGTTTTGTTTTCGTACCTGTTAAACCGACTCTTTTTCCTATTTTGTGAAATAAATATTTCTTATAATTATAATCTTTGTATTCCATAGACTGCATATTGTAAAAACAGTCATATTTTTTAACTTCATCTATTAATTTCTCATGTAAATCGTTTCCTTTTACTAGTTCCTATGAAGATACAAAAAAATAAGCTAGTAATATTACTGATGGTTTTAATAATGTTAAACATACTTCTGAAGACATGGGACTAAGTGGACATTCAGTGTCACTAGTTTTCTGTTGTGTTGTTAAGTTTTCATCGTTAATTTCTGTTTTGCTTAAGATCTGAGTTGTACTGGTATCTATATTTGCAGGTGCGGTTTTTGCATTGTTTACAGATGATGCATCCGAAAATCCTTGCATCTCATCAAGTGAATTTTCTAAATAAGGTTTTGTTTCTTTTGTTTGTTGTTGGTATTCATCATCGCTGGATAGATCCGTGCTTACCTCAGCATCAACTGAGATGGGAATGATAGTTTTGTATCTACACAAACTTTAGATGTATTCAGTAATTCATGAACATATGTATGTAAAAGATTTTAATAGAAATTCTTACGATCCCGGAAAATTATCCAGAAATTTCAAAGCTTCTGCATATTTATATTGTCTACGAATTCCACCTCCAGCCGCTCTTGATTGTTTATATTTTCTGTAATTATCCTTAAGATTCTTCCATTTTTTCTTGGTTTCATTACCTTAAAGAATAATTTTTGTACTAGTGTTGTAACAAATTTTCCCGTAAAATTCTTTAAAGTTTACTTACCGCTGCCAATGCCAATATCTTTGCCAATATTTTTCCACAATTGTTCCTTATATGCGAATTGTTTATATTGAGCAGATCGCACATTATAAAAACAATCATGTTTTTTAACTGCTTCTATTAACTTAATGATTATATCGTTTTTATTCATATTCTTGTATTTTATTAAACATATTTTAGGTCGATATTTTTACTACAGCCGCTCTACGTCGCGACAGCTGTTTTAAGACAATAGTTGTGTTCGCGTTCTTGATAATTTGCACAAATTATTACTGGAAGTTACGGGTGAGAATGTTAAGTGACAGTTCGTTGATAGAGAACTTGATACATATTTATTACTGTAAATTTTTTTATAATTTATAGTTTTAATGCTATAATTACTATTAAGCAGAGGTCGAAAATAACTCGTCCATATACCAAAAAACCCAAATTGTTATTTATATTTTTGTGATAAAAATAAATCACTGAAAATAACAGTTATAAAATGTTTTCTATTTAAATGGTTTGGTATGACCATTATTCGTTTTTGTTGATTTTTAATGGTTTGATGTGAGATAAACAATTAATTTTTTCTTGTTCTTAATAACTGTTACTTTCTCTTTTATTTACATACAATAACATATTGTTAGTAATTTTTAACAAGTTATGGAAATAATATGATAAGTATGAAGTAATGAAGTCTGAGTAATTGAAATGATATTTTTTTTGTTAATTTGTTATAAATCTGTTGATAAATTTTGTATATTTAAGCGTTGATTTGCATCAAATGCATGTTTGCGATTTATTTTTCATGTTCGCAAATAAAAGTCACAATCTAACTTTTATGAAAAAAATAAATTATAAATCACTCATCCAGATTATTTGTGTTTGTTTCTTTTCTGTTTCTCTCAACCCCAAACCTAAAATGTTCTTGAATAAATCACTCTATCAGTGATATATCACAACAAATTATTTTTAAATGGCTGCGAATGAGAATTTACCATTGAAATGAAAGTGAACCCGTTATTTTCGGTCTCTGCTATTAAGTGCTATTTTTACTTTTTGTATGCGTTTGTTGATCAAAAATCATTTTGTTATTAGCATTTGGTTTCTTTGAGATTTAACAGCGATTTTAGTTTATGGAAAACTTTTACTTTTCAAATGTTTACAAATAGAAACTTACAAGTTTTTAGAAAATGCTAGATAGGTAACTGAAAACCAAAAACATAGGGAGGGTAACGTAGAGACGAGACCAATGCGAATTTTTAGACGCGAATTATCTACAAATACGAATTGGGCTAGGGCAAGGCGCACTGAGCGTCGAATTAGAGTCGTTTATGGGAATTAAGAACATCGGGAAGTAAAAATATCCAAGTAATAGGTATTTCAACTCGTTTATGGGAACTAAGGAAATCGGGAAGTAAAATACCCAATTATAAGTAATATTAATGTAAATAAAAGCAAAAAACCTAAGAAATACTAGAAAAATGTAATTTAACTTTAACAAAAATTACTAGTTGGAATCCAGGTATAAGGGTTCCAAAATGAAAAAAAAAAGTTTATTACGGGAAACATGGGTAGTGGCATAGAGTATATATTCTGAAAGTATATATACAGTTCTTTTTTTTTTTTTGACATGAGACAATCGTGGTAAATATCGTGTGATTGGTTCCTCCAAATGGCCAAAAAAATAGTTGCTAGTTTATTACGGGAAACATGGGTTGTGGCGTTGTACAAGCCGTATAGTCATCTCGAAATTTCAGTGAATCAGCATATTTATATGGTTTAACGAATGAGCCTTTTTTATATCTTCTGTAACAATCTCTGATATTTGTAATCTTCTTTTTGGTATCATTAGCTTCAAAAATTGTTATTGTTAACCAAAAAGGGTTTGAAATATAATATAGCAGTTTTTTAGTATAAACTGAAACGACTCTGAAAGTTGCTCTAAAGTCTGGAATTTGCAAAAACAGTCACCCCTATCGTGGTTGGCGTAAACGTCCAACGCCTACGACAGTTTCGTACTAGATTAAAGATAAAATGCAAACTGTTTCTTTAATCTACTACTAAACTGTCGTAGGCGTAAGACGTTTACGCCAACCACGATAAGAGTGAGTAATTTAACTTCATATATTATACATGTATTTGGATCTATCTCTTGTACCACTATTATTCTGTTGCGTTTTACAATCTTCCTCGTTTTCAACACAGACGAAATATGTTAATTTTGTGTTCCTCTATATTTATAATATCTGATTACTTCTGCACACGATTCCTCCAAAATTTCTCCTCTTTTAGTTTTGTTTGATTTACTGGAGGTTGGTACATACATAGTATATTTATTCATCACTTGATAAATCTGTACTTACCTCAGCATGAGGTGACACATTTGAAGGTTTTTGATTATTCTTCGATATATGTATTAACAAATTTTTACTAAATGTTTATTATTCCGTAAATAAAACTAGCTTTACATTAATGTTATCCATTAAAAAATCTCAGCATAATTTATTTCATTTTTTTAACTTATAAATAGAAATTTATTTCATTTTTGGGGTTATGGACTAAAGTCCTACTACAATTTTGAATTCACGCTCACATACACACAATAACGAAAAATAAAGGAAAATATAACAGTTTTTTTTTGTATTTTGTAAAGGAAAATTAAAAAACAAATAAATATGTATACTAAAGGAGTAGTATTATCAAGTTGTTAAAACATATATTAAACTTGATATCGTTGCTTATGTCATGCCTTGCGGTAAATATCTCCTGAACCATAAGAGTAACGTCGTTCTTTGGTATCATCCGCTACCAAAACTTCTTCGTCGTATTGGTTAAGTTTTTGCATTTTCGGACGCATAATACCACGTACATCGTTAAGTGATATATCCAGATCCCTAAAGGCATTTAGCATAAATACCGCACTTATTACCACCAAAAATCCACAAATATCGCCTAAGATATCTTCGAAACGCATATGGGTAAATTCCTTAAAGAGTATCGCCGAAGCGGTTATAACCAATGTGGTAAACATGACATAGTAAATGGGTGTTACGATACCAGTGTTGAATATATCCAAAGCTTTATTCAAGTAATTCATTTGTATGGCTATAAATGTTACCGTGATTAAGATCAAAAACCAAGGCATCCAAGTGGCAAAATCATTTTTACCCGCTATTGTATCACGTATGGCTAAACCTAAAGCCTTGCACGACATAACGGTCAGCGAACCAATGCCAGAGCATAGGAATATATAAATGACAACATTTGTATGACCGTGTCGAGGTGCTACAAAACAAGCCACAAATAATGTTGAACCAATTATTATGATCACATACAATATAAAACCGGGATCTTGCAGTTTTTCAAACAGTATTTGTAAATCTTCGATTTCTTTTTCTTTCGGCGAATGTAGCACAATAATTGTTGATCCAATGATGCACAAAAAACAACCCAATTTGCCAAGTAAATTGAGTTTTTCATTGAGAAATCTGGATGCCATTACCGCAGAGATGATAACGCTTAATGCACCCAATGGCGTGACAAGTGATGCGGGAGCAAATGCATAAGCTGCAAAATTGGCAGCTTCACCTAGGCCCACTAGAATGAAAGTAAAATGATTATTATTTAAATATATAATTTATTTTTATGAATATATCAGTGTGGAAATAGATCATTCGAGTTTTTTATTTAGAAAATACTTGATGTCGCTGTTATATAAATGCTGGTAGCACGAGAAACAACCCGTAAGTTCATTGTAAATCTTAAATCATAGAATCTATTCAATACATTTGAAGTACAAAGTAATTAAGCCTATGAATTAATTCATAACGAATTCATTAACAGAATGTATAAGAAATTAAATTTCTATTGATTTCGAAAATGGAATTATGAATTAATTCGTTCGAACCATGGATTGCACTCTGATAATTTTGAATATGCATATTTAATTTTTCTCTGGGGCGGTTTATTTTATTTGCTAAATGTATTAAATACACTGTATTTTCGTCTATAAATACATTAAATAAAATAATAAATCATGATGGAATTGAGCAAAGTCTAAAATTAAATACAATTCCAAATCCAAAAAAAATCATCTATACCTACATATACCTATTAGATTTATTTATAATTAATTTTATAATCTAGCTTTAAAATAAAATTGTCAATAACAATTTGTAGGATGTAGTAGTGTCTTTTAAAATATATTGTAAAAGGAATCATTTAAATTTCATTATGAAATTAAATTTTTTTGCTCTCCTGAAAACTTGTATTTTGTAAGATAGTGTATTTGAATATAGTCTTGCATATACTAGTACTTACTCGTCAATAATCCAGCCCACCATATCCACTCTTTGAGGTAGCCAAATCCTCCAGCCGATGCTCTAACTTCACCATGCCGATTAAGACGTATTAGGGCCTTTTTCTTAATTATAAAACTCGAACCAATAAAGAAACATGAACTAATGGCCAAACCGACACCAATATAAAAATCGGTCTGGGCATAAAGCTCTGATAAAGAGGGCGTAGAAGAATCAATAGACGATGAAGTGCTACTACCGGCCACTACTGCAGAGGCTGATTGCCCCACTTTAGGGGCTTCACTTGTCATTTGCTTTAACTTTGGTTACTGAATTCCACTCTACACTGACTGTTAAGTAAATTAGATAAAAACATTATTAATAACAAAAACGCCTTGTAAAATAACATGACTCACTATCAGTTTATATCTTAAATATATTATAGTTTAATACTCTTATTAATTAGTAGTACACAACAATTAAAACTGTTCTTTAATTTTTTAATATTTTTGTTATCTATCTTATTGGAACTATAGAAAAATATTTAGTTTTTGTGGGTGAAATCACTGCCCTTCTTATTATTATTGGCCTTCGTTGAGAACAAATATTTTTATTGTTTTCCTTGTTTTTCTTCTCTTTTTGTTGACAGTGATGCCTACCTCGCAATTTTGATATGAATTCGGCTGATTAGTTTAGTTATTAGCGATTTTTTATTATGAGCTCTATTCATGCAAACACTCATTGCGTTTTCATTATTTAACTCCGTGTCGTTTTGTGCGCACAAGAACAAAACTTCTGCAGAATTACAAACATAAATTTGTTCATGTTTTTCTGTGTGGGGAATGTGTATGTTCATCTTCATAGTTTTGTTTTTAGTTTTTAAAAATGGCGACCTTACTGTGAGAAAATTACATTTGAAGTTAGATATAGTTGTGCGAACAATTGTTCTGACAACCTTGTTCGGACAAGAATTATCCTCACTCTCTGTATATACTTGCCAAATATTTATCATAACAATTAATGACGTTTGTTGTCAAGACAAAGTTGTCTGAGCAAAAGCACTAACAATTTTGTCATAACGTAGCAATAATATAATAAATGGAGACTATACCTAATTTTTTATCTTGACAACCATTTTGAAATTTATCATGATAAAAATTTATCAGGTATAGTCGGGGGTAACGAGAGAAATTCATGTGTGGACAAGAAATTGTTTGCAGAGTGAACAAATTGATGTCTTGTAAAGAACGGGGGTAATCGAAGTGTTTTAGATTACCATTCTGTTTGGTCAATATCGCCAGTATTGTTTTCACCGGTTTCAGGGGAGGTGGAATCCATACTATGTATTACTATTGACCTTAGCGGCATTTCGGATGCACCTCCAGTTTTGAGTTTGGATAAAGTTCGTCTAAACCCTTAACCCAATCAGCACCTTTGAAGGATACATCCTCCACTATGAATTGAGATATCATCTTAGAGCCTACTTTAAACCAGCTGCGATAGATCGGTGCTGACCTTCATGATCATTCTGATCAATAACTGCTGCCTGGAGATGTCCATCCTGGGGCAAAGATTTCTGTACCTTCTTCGTTGAAAAGGAGGGTTGCTCATTTCCAGATCTATCACTCTGAATGGTCTCTTTTTGGGAGCCTTTAGGAGCGTTAGCGGGAGTTGAACCTCCTGTTTACAGCGATACCGTATTACTTGATGCCTTCGATGTTGAGGGCTAAACGCTGCCAGCTACGTTTCTATTGAAATACTTTGTAAAACTTGTTTTATATACACTCTTCAATTTGTAAATTAAGTTTTCATTGAAATTTGTTTTATGTTTTTGTATTAAAAGAAAAATATATTTTTCATTCTAATTGTAACATTCAAATATTCAAATACATTATTATTAAATAAATAATTACAAAAGGAAAATAACGATGTTGTCATTACTACAAATGAAATAACAGAATCCCATATTGTGGAAGATGAATCATGTGATGTTGTTGGTGATATTGATGACACTATATCGGAAGTTTCAAATTCCATTCAGTCTGAAGTAATTTCTATAGATGATAGTGAAAACGTTTCTGAAAGTACAACAAATGAGACTTCAACATTAAGACGAAGTGCTCGTGGTTTAATCCCCAAGGTATTTACAGATTATTTCACAAGTTATAATGCTGATATACATGAACAGCCGGTAGATGATTCTCCAACAACATTTAATGAAATTGAAATTCGCGGAGATCGTAATAAGTGGATTGAAGCTGTAAAAGAAGAACTTAAATCAATGAAAGATAATAACGTTTGGACCATAGTTGAAAAACCTAAGAATGTGAAGCCATTGAAATCGAAGTGGGTATTTCGAATTAAGAAAAATGAGAATGGAGAATTGTCGAAATATAAAGCTCGGTTAGTAGCAAAAGGCTTCTTACAGAAACACGGAATAGATTACGAAGAAACCTTTGCACCAGTTGCTAAACTAACAACTATAAGAATTGTATTGGCTGTTGGAGTTCAAATGAAATTTTATTTTCATCAAATGGATGTAAAAACTGCCTTTCTTCATGGCGATCTTAAAGAAGATATTTATATGCAGGCACCCGAAGGTGTAGATGTGAAAGAAAATTATGTTTGTAAACTAAATAAATCTCTATATGGTCTGAAACAAAGTCCCAGGTGTTGGAATGAAAAAATTAATAATTATTTAATTCAAATTGGTTTCAGCAGATCTAAACATGACTACTGTTTGTATATAAGAAACAAAAATTCCAGCATCATTTATTTATTACTCTATGTAGACGATTTACTAATTGCAGGCAAACATTTATCTGAAATAACAACTTTAAAATTTGAATTGAAAAAACGATTTGAAATGTCAGACTGTGGAGAGTTAAAGTTCTTTTTGGGAATAAAAATTGAATACAATCGTGAAGATGGCATAATGGAACTATCTCAAGAATCAAATATTAATAACATTTTGAAGAAGTTTGGTATGGAACAATGTAAACCTGCTACGACACCAATGGAAAAAATGTCAGACCTACCTAAATCTGAAATTACTAATAAACCATATCGTGAGTTATTAGGTAGCTTAATGTATTTAATGCTTTGTGTTCGTCCTGACATATGCTATCATATTGGATACATTGGTCGTTTTCAACAAAACCCTACAGAAATTAATTGGAAAATGCTTAAAAGGATTCTCAGATATGTTAGTGGAACTAAATATTTTAAGTTGCAAATAAAGCAAAATAGTAATACTGAACCGTTAATTGGATATACAGATGCAGATTGGGCATCTGATCATATTGATAGAAAATCAGTTAGTGGTTACATATTTCAAGTTTATGGTAATACTATATCTTGGTCAAGTAAGAAACAAGCAACAGTAGCAACATCTTCATCTGAAGCTGAATATATAGCTCTAAGTGCTGCTACATCTGAAGCTATATGGTTAAAAGGAATCTTGAACGACTTAGCAATTATAAGTAAAAGTTATTCTGTAACAATATATGAGGACAACCAAGGATGTATTTTTATGTCGAAAAACACAGAATGCAAGAGATCCAAACATATCGATATCAAATACCATTTCATTCGAGATCATTTGGCTCAAGGTAATATAAATGTCGAATATGTTAAATCAAATGATCAACTAGCAGATATTTGTACAAAAGTTTTAGGAATTGTCAATTATCAAATTTTTAGAAATAAATTACAATTGTCAGAGTGAGAGAGGGTATTGAAATACTTTGTAAAACTTGTTTTATATACACTCTTCAATTTGTAAATTAAGTTTTCATTGAAATTTGTTTTATGTTTTTGTATTAAAAGAAAAATATATTTTTCATTCTAATTGTAACATTCAAACATTCAAATACATTATTATTAAATAAATAATTACAAAAGTTTCCCTTAATCACCTTCCTTATGTAGACCCTTAGGGGAACAATCCGGAAGTTTCCCTCCTCTCTTTACCGCTGTTATCTTACATGTTGTTGCGTTACAAACATTAGCAGGAATCCATAATTCTCTCCTCAAGTGTAGGGTATAAATCGCGAAAAAAAAAAAATACCAAAACACCAACAAAAAATCCAGATCCTAAATAATCGCCAAAATTAAAAAAAACGCTAAAATACCAAAGTCGACAGCGCTGCTATTCATATTAACAATTTAAAAACCGTTTTAAAGTGCATTTATTCAGTATACAATTGCTTGTCATTTGTTTAAATACAGGTATTCTATCGAAAATGTTTATCAATTGTGCTCATTTGTCCCGTGGAACAGCCAAAACGGCTAAAGCATTAATTAGATATTACGCATCTGCTGTGACACAAACACACCAACAACAACATCAAATTGTATTGTCAAAATCGAGAAGTTTCCTGTTAGCTGTCAGAGGCTATCACTGCTGCAGTCAGAAAATCTCTTCAACTTTACCGGTTTGTTTGTCAAACTCTTCAACAAATATTAGTTTTGCTTTGAAACGAGACTTTGCGAAAATGGCTTTGAAAAGTTTCCAGGAACATGAAGTTGTTCCCGATGTTGTCGATACTGCTCCAACTGAAGTGTTGAGTGTTTCCTACGGTGATCTTCAAGTCAAAGAGGGCAATGTTTTAACACCCACTCAGGTGCAAAATAAGCCTCAATTGAGCTGGAATGCAGATGCTAATGCTCTTTACACCGTTTGCATGACCGATCCAGATGCACCCAGCCGCAAGGAAGCCACCTTCCGTGAATGGCACCATTGGCTAGTTGTCAATGTGCCCGGCTCTAAGGTCAGTGATGGTGAAGTTTTGTCTGACTACATTGGTTCGGGACCACCACAAGGTACTGGCCTACATCGTTACGTGTTCTTGGTTTACAAACAGCCCTCAAAATTGTCGTGCGATGAAAAACGTTTACCAGGCAACAGTGGTGATGGACGTGGTGGTTTCAAAATTGCTGCCTTTGCTAAGAAATACCAATTGGGCAATCCCATTGCCGGTAACTTTTATCAAGCTGAATGGGATGACTATGTACCCAAATTATATGCTAAATTGGAAGGCAAGTAAATTGGTTTGCAGTGAAAATAAATAATCTTAGTATCATCATTATACTGGAAGTTACATAATGAAAAAAATTCCTTGTTAAAAATTAAAAGACATCAGAAACCAAGTTTCAGTTGCAAAATTTTTCTTAAAAAATTGCAAAATTAAAAAATAAATTATGTATTATCATACAATAAATCTGTTGTTTTTTTTCCTTTCTGGTTTTCAAACTAAATGTTCAGGTGTTTTTTTATTAGTATGTTTTTTGCTTGCCAAATGTTTGTTTTTGTTCTTTCTTTATTTTCGCAATTGAAATCTGAGTGGTGCTTGCTTTTAATGAGAAGGGTAAGTTTTATTATCGCAAAATCGTTTTTATTTGCTTTTGTTTTGTTCTGAGAAGATTTCAACTTTTAATAGGGAATATTTTATATGTATTATAATAAAAAGATTCAGAATATATGACCGAATTTTTCTGTTGTGGTTGAAAAATGTTAGTTGGGGTGACATACATACATTCCTTTACTTAAATAGTACATCTTCTGTGTCAAATGATTTTCTATTGTTAGTATGTATCTATGGATATAATCGAATCAGTCGTTTGGTCAAGTAAACAAATCTAAAGCTTTACTAATGGTACATACAAACCAATTCAATTTGTTACTTATTTACACATTTTTACTTGAACATAAATAAACCGATTTTACGTTTGAACCTTCATTGGATTGTAATTGTGGTTTTATAATAAGAACCATAAGAAATATGTTAAATCGGTCTAACTCATTAAATATTTATAATCAGGGGGGTTATAAGGTAATTCCTTCCGAAAAGAAATTCGTTCGAATTTGTATGCTTATACATTGTATTTCGAAAGTGTTTCGTTTCGAATCGAATTACATAGTAACCCCCCTGGACTGATCGCAAATTTGAATAAATGATAAATCACATCTTTTGTTTATATATACAGAGTAAAACAATGAAAAATTTATAAAAAATAAGAGTAGGTAAATAGTATCATTTCGTAACTGAATGATTATTACATATTTATTATATTTGCCATTTTTACCAGGGTCCAAATTACAGCATTCGTGATCGAATAAGCTTTTGTATCGAAACATGATTTCGATATCAAAATTATAATAAAATGTATTAAATTTCTTGCTCGATATCGAATGCCATAAGAAAATTACGATCAATTTTATTCGATATCGAATGCGGTAATTCGGCCCCAGTACATCGAACCCTAAGAACGAAAAAAACTTAACTGCATAACAACAAAATTTACAGGATAAGAATTTTTGTGATTGTTTGCATGTTTGAAGTGTGTGCACTTAAGTTAAATTTGGTTATACTATAAAATTGTAACGGTCAACGAAAGTCGTATACATATCGAGACATAACCGCATAATTATCTTAACCAACAATGTAGTTGTTCTGAACTTAAAATTTGTTTGCGGTTGGGGCTCGATATTTTCGCTGTTTGGGGTCGATATGTAAATTCGTACATCCTTCCTCTCGGTATGAAGATTTTGCTAAAATAAAGCGGACATGTAAGTACTTTTATAAAATTATCATGGTTGCCCATATTAGATGGCGACAAATTGTTACGTCGCGTCAACTGTAAGTAAATAAGAGAACAATTTTAGATCTAATTCTCAAAATATAGGATATTTGTGTACCTCAATAGTTGGTAGTGAGGAGCTTAAAACCTGTAATCCTCAACCCTAAGGGTCCTTGAGTGAGGGCTAAATATACCTTTGTCTAGTAAATAGAGGCTTAGATTCAGTTGTAGAAGCCGCATCATCGTCAACTGACTCGATATTTATCAACGTACTATAGGCTTCATTATCTCCGTAAAGAGAGAAGTCAATGTCCTCACCGGTATCGGAGTGGAAGTCAGAGTCGGTAGTTGTATAACCATCTTCATATTTACTACCTACAAAATTGGACTCTGTACCAGCAACTGCTAGATCACCTTTATAAACGTTTAGCTGTATCTGACCCCAGGCGTATGACACCACATTGTCAGACTTTGCTAAGTGTGGTAGAGTTTCGGCATTTAATATAACTACCACTTGTCGACGATTTCCTTCAGCTTTTCCAAACTTCCAGATCTTCCAATTATGAGTTGGAAGACCTGGATTGCAGTCCTTCAACAATTGCAGTGTCGCATTAGCGTTTGTGGGTTTTGCCGGAATCCAAGCCTGAGCTCTAGGCATGGAGGGAATTTCTCTCCTAGGCACAACATCTAATTTAGCACCTGGCCAGATTTCATACAGTCTATTGACCGCCTCTTTGTACAACATAGCTGATCTTTGGTCTCCAAAAGCCATCAGCTTCACTCTGCCCTGGTACCAGCCTGCGTCACGAACGAGAGGAACAGCAATTGGTTTATTTCCAAGTACCTGGTAGAAGGTATCGACAAGTTTTTCCTCGATCTCACTCCATTTGTTCCTAGGAATACAAAAATCAGCATTGCTTCTGTTTATGACCGCCATTACAATTTTGTTTTCGGCGATCTCAACAAAAGGTTTATGGACGACTACTGGATCAATGCTGTTAGTTATCTTTGGCCGTTTACGAAATGGCTTATCATATGTTATTTTACCAAGCGGTTCCGACAAATCTCTCTTAGTGACATGTTTGCCTCGGTCGCTGTTAGTTTCCTTTGACCGTTTAGATAATGGCTTTTCATTCGTTGAGCAAATACTTTTATCAGATAATTCTTTGTTGGTGATATGTTTATCTGTAA
Source organism: Calliphora vicina (assembly GCF_958450345.1). Classification (NCBI taxonomy): domain Eukaryota; kingdom Metazoa; phylum Arthropoda; class Insecta; order Diptera; family Calliphoridae; genus Calliphora; species Calliphora vicina. The sequence continues at coordinate 59,300,242 of NC_088781.1, read as the reverse complement.
AAAGATCGCTGTTAGCTACTGGATCAATGCCGTTAGGTACCCTTGGTTGTTTAGGTATTGACTTAACATCTGTTGAACGCATTATTTTATCAAGCGGTTTCGATAAAACACTATTATAGACATGTTTGTCAAGTACGCTGTTAGTTACCCTTGGCCATTTAGCTATTGGCTTATCATCTGTTGAACGCTTTATTTTATCAAGCGGTTCCCATAAATCACTGTTAGAGACATGTTTGTCACGATCGCTAGTACTTGGATTAGCATCATAGCTTTCTATAACGCTCTTTGCCCATATTAACGTAGATTTTTGATCTTCGCTTAAAGAGTTTGTATCTAATTTACTCAATTTGTCCACCATTTTATAACACATCCTTTTACGATTATGTCTACGTTTGGACGTAGCTGTTCCGCTTTCCTTCAGCCTGTCTTTATTAATGTTTACGGATGCGGAATTGACCGCACTCGTCACATCATGTTGTTTAAGATTTTTGTTATGACCTTTTCCATTAATTGTCGTTTGTCCTTGTGTATTTGTGTATTTAGAATAGTTTAAAGAATAGTTCATTTGTTTCCCACGAGTGTAGGGGATTTAAGATCCACCACATCATAGCCCCCAGTCATGTGGTAAGGGCTTGTATACTTGCCAAGGTGCCCAGGTATTAGCAAGGCTCCGTAAGAATACAGCCGGTTTCCCCTGACTGCAAACCAGACCGATAGGCACGGGTCGCATAACACCTCGGTTTAGGGTACTCCCTCCTCCTTTATCCGGGCTTGGGACCGGCGTACCACACAAGGCGGTAGGCGGAGTTAAAAATATTTGTAAGTTTGGATAGTTTTTTCCTAACAATTATGGAAAAAAAATCATTTAATATTGATATTCATTAACGAATATTGACATATGTACATAGTAAATTAAATGAGTCTATTACGATTAAAAAACTGAAATCATATAAATAACTTTACCACAAAGCTATAAAAATTTGATGGGTTCAATGTAATTTAAAATTTACAAAACTAATCAAAGTAATTTCAGTACAACTATTGCACAAATATTTTCTTTAATGTTTTTAGTAAACTATTAAAGGCAGTGTTTTCCAATCTGTTATCTCATGTCCAAATATTGTATATTTTGATCAACTTCATTCTTTGGAAAGCACCGTATAAATGGCATATTTGATATGAGGTTTTCACCTCAATGCAAAGTATTGAAATCGTGCATTTGACAATTGATAATAGGATTATGATTGATCCAATAATCAATGAATTATGGTCAAAACAAACTAACATTTTTCAAAACGTTAGTGCTTGTATATCAGTTAACCGAAAACTCGTTTGTTCTTCGCAATATCGGTTTTATGTGAACCGGTTAATTTAAAATTTGCCGCTAGAATTTGTTTATTTATATTCATTGTAATACACATTTTATGAAACATTGGGTCTGAATTATAATCTAAACTGATGATATAAAAAGCTCTTTTGATAAAAAAATTTCAAGCATTACAACAATTCTAAATAGTATAGGACGAACTTACAAACTTATTCAGAATCAATTACACATAATGATTCTGAATCTTATGTATTGAATTCAAAACTTACAGACGAGTTTACCAAACGATTAATTGAATTTGATGTACATATTATGTTCATTCCATAAATTTGACTTGATTAGTGTGTTTTGTTCTTTAAGTTTTATTTTATTGATCGTTTGTAAAATTTTATATCGTTAGCTTAGTGAGCAGCACACTTTGCTTAAAAAACGTTTACACTAATTTTGTTTTTCTCGTTGTTATGTAATAGTGCTGTTCAAAAATTTAAAATTATTAGCTCGGTGAAATGAATTGGGTATAACTACGTTAATAAATATATAAGACTTGATTAGAGTAATAAAACTAATATTTTTGGACGATATGTGGTATAGGGTATAAATAGGATTGTAAGAATAAATTTGGTAGAAACATTTTTTTAAATCCCATACTTCTAGCATGGTTCTAATGTATTTTGTTATTGGTTTGTGCTAATGTGCTCTTTAAAAAAAGTTTCGTTTTTGGTATTCCGCAAAATTTTTTCGCAAATACTGCCCTAACCCAACATTTGACAAAATCCGAAACCGAATATTCGGTCGTTATCTAAATAATGTATTAAAATGTATTTTTTATGTTGAATTTTAATGAATATAGTATATGGTAATTTAGTGAACATACATATTTTCAAATATTATTTACATCGGAAAGGCAATTTTTTGATGTTCTGGAAGCCAACATTCAGTTTTACCTTGACGAGGTTGTGAGTTGTATTGGTTTTGAAAATAATAAGAGAAGGGCAATTTGTTTTGGCTCTGATGAATCAAATATAAATGTGGGTAGTGTTAGAATTAGGCCCTAATTTTGCAAATCACGTCACCATAGTGATATTTATGTGGAGAGCAAAAACAAAATTTCAAAAATTTGTTTTTGTTTTATATACAAATTCTGAACAGAACAAACGCACCAAAATTCAGGCATTGAGCGAGCCTTTCATAATTTGAAAATTTTCTCTGAGATGAAGTGCTTAGGAGTTCTTATTGATGAAATGTTAAATTTGTAAATTTTACTTTGAGATATTTATGGTTGGTAAATATAAGGAAACGGATTTTAGTTCCCTATTAATGTCAAAACGTATTGTTAGATATCTATACATTTGGAAATTTGATTGATTCAAGCATATTGTTATTCTTTTACAAGATTATAAAGGGAAATTGTCCGATCATTAAGGAATAATCCTAAGATATTATTTTCTCAGATTGCATCTGCCTGATACAGCATAAAACAAAAAAAAAATGTTCGCGTATTTATTTCCAAGAATTTAAATAATTTTATACATACTTATGTATTTTGAATTCAGCGTTATTCTTTGATTTCAGCTTTCATATCGTCATATAAAATCAAAAAAGCCGTAAGCTACATTTTAAAAATTTTACAGGAGAAGCTTCTTATCATAGGGTACAACCATGGTACAATCAGTTACCAGGTACAATTATTAGAGAGAGTTTCCAATGTTCACCCCTAAAACGTCAAACTATGTATTTAATAACTTAACTTTTTTTAATTTGTTACCGCGATATTTTTTAAATTTGTTACGTTTTAACTGAAATTATACACACTTATTAAAAAAATATAGTTTTTCTTCAATTGTTAGTAAATTTTTGTAATAAAAATTTAAATTCAATTATTTTTTTTTGGAATTTCCTTTTTATATTTTTTAATTTTCTTTTGTTTGACGTTATAGGGAATGTATAATTGAGAACATACTTTTTAATAATTGTACCTCAACTAGAGGCGCAACTGAGAGTAAGCTGAGAGTAACAATAATTTTCTCTTCACACGTACTTGTGATATGTGAATTCAACATACTTGTGAGAGAATTAAACACATCAAAGTACTTAAAATTTTAACATTGATTTTTCCACTAAATACAGACCGAACCACTTTATTACACTTCTACACAATATTTGGCAATTTTTTTGAATACTTTGCAGGACACTTTTATTTCCAAAACACATTAATTTTGCTCAAATGAAAAAAAATATTTTTTATTAATTTTTGACACTTTATTTTATTGTGGTAGAATTTAATTTATAGATAAGAGTTTAATTTTTTGGTATTGAAAATAGAACAAAATTTAAATAAATCAAAATTTATAAATTTTTATAGAACTCTGTGTGTCTGGTGAAAATTAAAAAGGCACCAATACAACCTCAAAACTATGTACTAATACATTCTCACGACTTAGGTTTTTGACAACAGACTTAGGTTTTTTCCCTCTCAGTAACGCTTCTATGGATATATTATTCTATGCTTCTAAAAATTTTCAAAATTTGTTTCATGTTAAGGTTGTTTTTTATTATAAAATTTATGAGGGTATTCATTTCAAAAAATTGGAAAATTACACTCTGATTTTTATACCCTTCACCCTCGTGAGAAGGGTATATATAAGTTTGTCATTAAGAAGTTTGCTATTTAAAATCAGCAAAATCGGTCCATAAATAACGGAGATATGAGCAAAAAACCGGGACAACCTCGATTTTTGACCTATTTTTGATATATGTATATCTGGATTACTAAGTCATTAATATAGACAATATGGATATCTAATGATAGATATTTCAAAGTCCATTGCAACGATGTAGATAAGGCTATAGTAAGTTGGACCTACAATGGGTCAAAATCGGGAAAAATATTTTTTAACCCGAATTTTTTTTTCATCAAAAAATTTTTTTTGTCATACATTTTTTTTCCAAAAAAAAAAAAATTAAAAAATAAAAAAAATAAATTTTAAAAAATTTGGAAAAAACTTTTTTTAAAAAAAATTAAAAAACAATTTGAAAAAAAAAAATTTTTGAAAAACATTTAAAAAAAAATTAAATTTTGTTTACTATAGCTCTCTTGTTTAAATTTGTTTTTTTTTATTAACTATCAATATTTACAAGGTTTTTTTTTTTAAGTAAACATATTTTGAGATTTTATCAAATGATATTACAACAAATATTACCATATATTAAAAAGTATAACTAAAATTAAAAGTATGTTAAATAGTATTTATAGAAAAAAGATAGTAAAAAAACTATATCTATATCACAAAAAAAAAAATAATAATAATAATACTGAAGAAATTGGCCTACGTCTATTACTAACATAATCTATGTTTAAATAGATTAGCTAGTCATTAACAGTCAATTTTCTTAAGTGGTCAAAGTTTGAATGTCTGCATTTTTCTAAAAATGTCAGGGTCAAATCTTCAATAATGCTGTTTATGGTCTTTTAAGTAAGTCCCTTGTGGGAAATCGCATAGGAAGATTAAATATTATCTTTAAGTTCTTGTTCTGTATAATCTGTAATTTTTTTCTATGTGTTTCCGCACAGTTTATCCATATCGGACATGCATATGTTAAAATTGGTCTGATGCTAATTTTATATAAAAGGAGTTTATTTTCAGAGTTCAGTTTGCTCTATTTAGAAGGGGATATAGGGATCTATCACATGTTACTGCTTTTGAACAGATATTGTCTCAATATTCTTTAACAAACACAAGAAAAAAAAATAAAAAAAAAATTGTATTTTTTTTTTAAAAGTGTAAAAAAATCAGAGTGTAATTTTCCCTTTTTTTTGAAATGAATAACCTTTATATTTTAAAGAAAAATTTCCAATTTTTCTATTATTTATAGAGATATTTCGCATTAAAAATATGGTTATAGGTAATTTTATAATAGGAGGCACTTGCGTTTGTTTGGGGAATCAATTTTGCTGCTTGCATATTCATGCACAATAATTACCACAACTCAAACATGGCATTTTCGACATCTTTCGTCAATTTCTAACCTATGACTGATATTATTGATCCTGGGTTGTTTTTTTTGCATCGTATGATACACAAGTATCACACATACCATTCTGTTTGAAAATAAAGTTTATTGGTGTATTGTCTTCGGTAATGGGATTCAAGTTTCGCTTCTCGTATTTTTTATAATTTATCGAAGATTTTATTTTCGTCAGTACTATATCAGATTGTGTGTTATTCTAAATTTTTTCATCTACCCAATTTTTTACCATTTTTTCAATTATTTCAACACTTGACATAAACAGTTTCTGGCAAACTTGGATACGTGTTAGCTTTGAAATAATTACGTTTAGATATCAACCGCCGTGAAAATATTTTACGATTTCGTGTTTTTTCAAAAACTTCCACTTGACTTGAAAATTTCTTGGCGAATATTTTCAGCAAAGTGGGAGCAATGATGCAATGAGCTCTTTTCACAATATTTAGACTGACATCTTAACCCCATTTTCGAGATTTTTTTCCGACACAATTCCTTTATGGAAGCCTGTATACATTTTGCCAGTCATTCGGTAATTGTCATTGAAATGTTTTTTATTATCTTTTTTTTATTCACTGACTTTTTTAAAGTGAAGCTACTTTATAATTAAACTACTTTAATCGCGATTTTTGCTCTATTAACTTTAATAAACAGCTTCCTCCAAGAAAGATATTTTATTAGAAATACAACAAAAGAATAACTAACCGTTTTTAAAACAAAAATAAAAAAAAAACTCATTTATTTTTTCTTGAAAGGCGCAAGTTACTTTTTTGGTTTATGATTTTGTGTTTGCACTTAGAGCTTTTGTTAATAAAATCGTCGTTTTTATGCAGGAGTGTAAAATTTAGCAGGAACCTGTATTTTGATATGGTGTATCATAATCAATCAAAAAGTCGATTTTGAATTTTTTGTAACATACGGCTTTTTTGATTTCATATGACGATATATTGTTTGGACTTTTAATTTAAATTATTTTTCAGTTTGAAGTTTTTTCAAATGTTTGTGGTCATAGAGAGGTAACTCTCCTCTTAAAGACCTAACTCAGAAAAACTTAATGACGAAAACTGCCATAAACTTATGTCCGTTAAAGTGATTATCTCTTAATCATATTGGTATCATAATAATATTATACCATTAAAATACAAGAGTTAATTTGTTTATAACTGCTATTTCAAATAGAAGTATTTATTTACAGTTAAAACTAAAATTGAAATTGTAAATATGTAGTAGACAAATATTAAAATAACTGGCCATTAAAAACTATGTTCTTTACTAAGCCGTTATAACAGGAATACGAATTTGCAGCATCTGTAAATAAAGAGTTCAAAATTGGCAATTAAGTAATCATACAAAGAATTAAAAACTATAAATAATAACCTTGTTAGTTTTATCAAATATAGCACGAGCTCTCTCTTGATTTAAACGATAATTGACGAACTTATCAAACAAATAGCCATGCTTCATGGACTCCAAAAGTATGCGATCCTCGCCAATATCCAAAGTCAACTCGTGTGAAGAAATCTGTGTGTGTATGAAATAGAAACTAGAAAAATTTCGAAAATTCAGGATAAATTCAAATCACTTACACATTTTGGCAAATAAAATTCAGCTTGAACTTCTTCTATCGCTTCATTTTTAATGCGGGCTCTTAACTTATAATCGGGCATAGTGGAAGCCGCCTGAGAAATTTCCTTCTTTATACGTATGGAATCTGTCGATTGCTGTTGCTTAACATGTTCGGTCTTTTGTTTTAAAGCCTTCAATTCATTCACATCGATTTCTTGTACCAAAGACTTTGGACCTTTTGTTGCCGTCTCTTCTAGAGATTTTAGCTTTTCCACATCTTCTTTACTGGGATTTTTATAAGAATTCAATACAGTTTTAACATCATTATTGCGCACACGATGTGATACTAGAGTGCCAATGAACTTTCGATTGTTCAAAATTATAGCCTTGTCCACTTTAATCTGAACATTGTATTTGTCGTTAAGAGCCTCAGCAATGAGAGCCAGAAAGAAATCACGAAAGAGTAAAGATCTTTCAATTTTGATAAAGAATTTGGGATTGATAGCAATGTCAACGGCATCAACAGCATTATCAGATTTATCTTTAGTCGTGCGTGGTTCCGATATGCTCATTGGTATGCGAAATGAACTTGGCTCTTCCGAATTAAGAATCGCTGACAACTCAGTTTCGCTAATGTCTTCGGGTGAGGGAATTTCCTCAGTTTGACAGACATTGATGAAATATTTCTCATTGGTATTGGATTTAAAGCTCTTAATGCAAAATCCTGAAATATTAAAAATTGTATATTTAAAATAAAGGAATTATTTATATTTTTAAACTTAAATAGGGGATATGGAAAATAACATTGAATATTTTTATTGCAGTTTAAATAGTTTTTAAATTACCATAGAAATACATTTTTATATGGAGGTTCATGGTAATATAATCAAAAATATAGCAAATTCAGTTGAACTGAAAAAAAACCGCAAATGTTTGATGCATTTTTGGTGACGATTGTAAGCTTAATTTATTTAACTCATATTAAGAAATATACATCGATTTCAGAAGTTGTGATGAATTTCGATCGATACCAAGAACAATTGTTTAACCATCAGAATTAAAAAGAAGTGTTAAAAAATTACCAAAACGGAAAAAATAATTACATCACATCTTTTTTCGTTTTCGAAATCGATTTAAATCACATTTCTTGATAATTCGGGAGTTATTTGCATTTTATTTTGTTTTGTATTCTTAAAAATATTACGAAATGAAATATTAACAACTGCACCAAGAGCGATTATTATTCGTTCCTAAGAAATTATGTATATAAAACGTAAAGGAACAGTGAAATAACTGGGAACTTCGATCAAAAACAATAATGTAAATAATCTATGTACTTACCTCGCTATACCTAAAGCCAGACATCTTACTAAACGTTAAATGGCAAAAATTACTTCTGATTCAGCTAAATCAATGCAATATAAGCATCAATCATCGAAATAAGCCTTTAAAGTGAGTAAATAAATCCTACATGTTTGGATTTTCCTTAAAATGTAATTTGAATAACAAAAACTTATATTTCTTGATCCTGAAATCGGGATTACGAGATTTATTTCAATAAAATAGTTTAATTTATTGAGCTCCATCTTCTAGAAGTACTGCAACAACCAATCTAATAATCAGCAACCTATAAAATGTTCTCCGAAAAGATTGCACCAGAATCATTGTCGAGGGAATTGCTTTCATTCTCCGAAAAAACATAAATAAAATTCAGTAGACGAAAATTAAAATTCAGATATCGATGTAAAAATCTCGAAATGTCTCCAAGATGTCAAAATATTTATAACTTTGACCTAGTGCTATCACAATCGGTAAATTTTTTCCGATTGATCAGCATTTATTCCCATTCTACTAGATACCATTTTTTTAATCAAATGCCAAACGAAGACTTCTCGCTACTGCTACACCATGGAATTATTCGTCTCGACTTGGTAATGTAGTCTATTAGTTGAGCTCATATTATAAATATAAAGAGATAAATGATCCAGATACTTAGAGAGCAGATTCTTAAATGGGTAATTGCTCATATGGATACAAGGTTTAAATCATTCGAACATTTCAAATTTATGGAGTTGCTAAATGCTATAACGATTACAATATACATATTCCCATGAATATTTCGAAAGTCTAAAAAATCGTTCTGATGATTTCTTGATTTTATTCATACTCCATAAGTTTAATGAAATATGTACGCAGGATTTTAATAAATTTGGATTAAAAATAAACATTTTCAGATTTTTATTATTTTTAATATGAGCTCCTTAACACTAGCAATTCCAGGATCGTTTATGTTCTGCTCTAAAAAGAGTAAACCCATATTCACGAAACCAACCAAATACACGATTGGAGATCGTCGATTGAAAGGAACTACTTCACGGCAAAACTATTGACCGATTTACATGAATTTTGCCTTAATAAAAACTCAATTTTTGGATAGTATAGAATGTCGTATTCTTTATTACGACCCAAAAGAACAATTTCTGAAAAAAAGCAAAATAAACGATAGTAAGTTCGTTGTGTGACCTATATGTCGATTACTAAGTCATGTACATATACAATATGAATATTAAATGAAATGCATGCACCCTTGGGTCCATGAATTGGTCCCTTTGTGATATCCTAAAGGATCATGATTAATATCCTCAAGAGGTTCTTCACATGTAGGAAAGCGGTTCGATGCTGAACCAAAATGACGCACGAATAAACGAATCCACCTTCTTAACATCCACAGTCGATAGTAAGCTAGGTGGTGCATGAAAGGACTACCCATTGTCGTAGTCCATGTCCCCGATAGACCAGGGTAAAGAAAGAGGAGATGTTCAACCGTTTCCTTCTCGTCTTCATCATGACAACTTCTACAGAAGTCATTATAAGGAGTGTTCAGTCTACTAGCATGCGCACTAATTATGCAGTGCCTTGTAAGAACTATCCAAAATTCGTAGCCGAGCTCGTGATAGCCCCGTAAGGGACATTGACTTATAATGGTCATAAACGGGGCATGTAAGCCTCGATATCGAGCAATTTGTCAAACTAGACCATCTGAGCAGACTCAAAGAATTCACGCTGTATGAGTGATTTACAGCAGAAGAGCGGTAAACTGACCAAAATATCGATCTCATCGACTTGCATACGTGAGGTATTTTTCGCCAGTTCATCCGCAATAGCATTGGTAAGTGCACCAGAGTGACCCGGCATCCAGAAAACACTACTGAGTTCATCCAGAAATCTGTTTCCTAGCCATTTAAATCTATGACCCTGTAGCCTAGGGCAGTTGCACATAATATGCTCTACTGTTTCTAGCTCCTCTATATCCCCAAACACCCTGCAGAAATCCTGTGTGCCGTTATCCCATTTACCTTTAAAGGCCCTAATTGAGCAATGACCGGTTATCACTCCTACTAGAATCCTGAGATTAAACATATCCAACTCTATCAGTGTTTTGGTTGTATTTGCATTCAGTTTTGGCCAAAAGGCCCTGGACACATTGCAATCCGTCCTACTGTTCAGGATTGGTTGGTGGAGTGACTCTCTTTTGGTGGTAGAAATCTCAGCTTGAGTTACACTTCAATGATTATGCATTGCTAGGCAGGCAGTTTCCTCATGGTAACAGTTAAGTATATTGCAGAAACTAGCCTCTCGCTAACCGAAATCACAACGGGTGCTCGTTCTGTCCTTATTTCATCTGTCGTCATTCTTGGCTTTTAGGACAAGTATTTTCAGCAATATTTTCAGGGTCTAAAAACGATTTTTTCGTGATCCATTATATACTCCGATTTTTAAAAAAATCGATTATTGGGTTCGATTAATCGACTGTAAAAATCGAAATGAAAATGGTTGATCGAAAAGTCGAAAATCGATTATTAGATTTTCATACCATTCACTACTATGGATGTCATTGAGATGGCCTCTAAAGTCTATCAATTAGTGTTGAATAAAAATCAAAAAAATGTAGTATTCAACAGGAATTCCAAACTTTGTTAAAAGAAATGAAAGTCATACATAACGAAGGTGGAAATACTTCAAAATCACGCAGATTGACAGTACTTTTAACAAGTTTTATCAGGCCAAATTCTACAATCGCGAGAATGTTGTCACAGCGGATGGACAGGGCAACACGTACCTACCACGATTTCAAACAAAAATAGACGACAAATCCTTCTAAGTAAAACCATAATACTATTTCTTGCGATTAATTTAAAAAAAAATCATATTGTTTACATACATATTACACATATGTATGTATGTACTCGTATGCATTGAATTGTATTATATTTGTTCAATATTTTCAATAATTAATTAAAATTGCATGTGTATTTGGTGTGATCATTGGCACACTCTTCCTTTTTAATAACTGTCATCATATTCGTCATCATCATCCGGTTTATAAGCAGATTTGGCATTACTTGCTTCCAGGTTGGGACCAACGCCCAGTGCATGAATATCAACTTTTGCTGCTCTAATATTTTTATAAAATTCTGCAAATTGAGGCCAATCTTGCTGGCACATTTTCTATAAGTGTAAAAATAATGTAATAAATATTGTATTAATAATAATGTATAACATAACTGTTATACATATGTATAAATAACTTGAAAAGAAATAAATATGTACCTTCAATTCCTGTATAGATTCCATGACCAAATAATGGAAACATTTTTCGTTGAGTAATATACGGGCGTAATTTGACCTAATCGGTTCACCAGCTTGCACTTTCTTAATTATATCCAGCGAAATGTGCCATCTACAAATTAAAGCCTGATGTAGAAACGCCATTGTGGATTTAATTTTAAACTGTCTCAATGCTGGTGCGATACAATTTAAATCCTGTGGAGCTAAATTATTTAGAAAATTCGGATCTTCCAAATGTTTTTTATATTTAAACAACTTGTAGATGTCACGCACATAATAATTTGTTTCATTTATGTCCACAGTTTTCATGATGGCATTGACTCCTTTTCCCAACAGCATATTTTTATTTCTACGAAATTCGAGTTCATGTGGTTTAAACATGAAATTGATGCAAGTTTTAACTTCATTGTCTTTGGGATTTATTTTTGGTACTGAATATTCAATGTACTTATACTGGGGCCACCATTGCGACCAGTATTCTTTAGGATTAGCTTTTAAATGACCGGGTGGCGGCTTCGCCAGACCACATTGTATGATGGGAATTTTAGACACATGTTCCCTTAAACATTGGCTATTAGCATTTGGCTCCTTTTTCATTTGTTGTGTTTTTCCTTTGTTGTTGTTGTTAAATTTTGTCTGTTTATTGTTTCCATATTTGGGTATTTGTTTTCTATTTGATTCATTGTTATAGCGGTTTCCTTTTCCAGATGTTGATGGTTGCTGAACATTACTTTGATCGGGGAATACCTGTAAGGTGAGTAATGAAGGGATATTGTGAGCATGTGAGCTTTTTGTTAGTGTTGGAAACGTATCAAGAGCAAGTAATGAAGGTATCTCGCGATTCTGTTGTGTGGGTATATTTCTGGAACCGTTGGGTCGTTTTTGAATATTGCCATACTTATTCTTGTTCTCAGATGGAAATCTTGTAGCGGTTGATGGTGATGGTGCAAAGTCCATTCTAATTTCCTCTCTAAAATCTTCGCTTCTTCTATTATTTCTTGAATTTAATGCTCGATTAGGAGAACGTGAGTTTGATGACTGATAAAATTCTTCTCTACGATCATTTATAGGTGGAGAATAAGCACGAGAACGGGATCGTTCACGAATTGTTTTTCTGAAATTTTCAGGTTGTGAAAAATATTCAGAGGGGTTTCTCTCAATTAAACCTCGAATTGGTGAACGTGATCTTGTTGATTGATAAAGTTCTTCTCTGCGATCATGTCTAGGTGGAGAATAAGGACGAGAACTGGATCGTTCACGAATAGTTCTGAAATTATCACGTTCTATAAGAAACATTTCGCTTTCTCTCTCTTGCATTAAATTGAAACCTCTATTTGGGGAACGTGATCTTGCTGATTGATAACGTTCTTCTCTGATATCATTTCTAGGCGGCAAATGTGATTTTTCATGAATTGTATCTCTGCTCAAATCGATAGTGTAATTATCTTGTCGTACATAATATTCCTCATCATCTCTGTTGCTGAAACCTCTATTAGGTGAACGTGAGCGAGATCGCGATAATTGAATCCGTTCTTCTCTACGATAAGTTGTAGGTGGAGAATAAGATCGAGAACGTTTGCGCATAGTATCTCTTCCCACTTCCGGTCTGAAATTATCATGTTGCAAAACATATTCTTCATTTTTTCTTTCACGCATTGTATTGATAGCTCTATTAGGCGAACGTGATCTCGATAATTGATAACGTTCTCCTCTACGATCACTACGGGGCGGTGAATAAAGTCGAGGACCAGATCCTTCACGAATTACATCTCTTTTTACAGCCTCTCTGGAATTAAGCTGTTGTGAAAAATATTCTTCATTCTTCCTTTCGTACATTGAGCTTAAACCTCTATTAGGTGAACGCGATATTGATTGAGGATGGCGTTCTTCTCTATAATCCTTACTTTGGGGATCATAAGGATGAGAACGAGATCGCGAACGATTACGGCAAGAACGTTCTTCATAGATTTGGCTATATCCTCTATCACGATTTAAATTGTCTCGTTCTTCGATGCATGTTGCCGTGAATGGGACCGTTGGAGTTTTTGATGACATTTCATAATCGTTATTCCAAGTGTTTTCGTTACGTATCTCAGACAAAATTTTATGGTTGATTTCAGCTTGCCGAATACCACTATCCAGCCACTTTTCGCATTTTTCTTCATATCTATTAACATCGAAGTCACTATTTTTCGCTAATTCATATGCCTCGTGTCGTGCCAAACCTAATTGCAATAGAAATCCTCGACGTTTTTCTAGGCCAAACGATTGAGCTTGGGCATGAGAGCCACCTTTAATTTTATATGTAGTGCGTACATAAACAAATTAAGGATTTTTCAAAGTTTGAAGATTGGTTTAAGAACATGAAAATAGACAATGAAAATATATAATTTGTAAAAAAAAGATTAGAACAGCTTTATTTTACATTCTGATAGATTCTACACTTTAAACATTTAAAGAGCTAAAATATACAGTGGTAATAAGCTAAAAATGGTGTATTATGTTGTGGACCACTAGAAGGGGTGAGAATAATTCTTCAAAAATTCACAACATAGTTATGTGTATCATTAACAGATGTTTAAGTAAATTATTACAGTAGTTTCGGAATCTGAAGAATAACTTTAAGTTTTCTCTATTCTTCACATATTGGCAATAAGTATTTGGACATTTACAGCATGTTTTCCATTTTATATTTTGTAGAAATTGTAGTTGAAACTCTTATACAATCATACCAGAATAATATGATCTTGCTGTCAATATTCAATATAGTGATCCAAATACATAATTACGTTAACTAACAACATTCATGAATCGTCCCATTGGTTTATCATATTAAAATACATATAAAATAACCGTTCATATCCCCTTGGTTGTAATATCGAATATGATTGACGAATGGGCGTTGGAAGAGACGGAACTCAGGTGGTCTACTTTATCCTCTTCTCTTGCGAGCGAAGGTCCACGACATCCTCGGCTCTTAGTTGGAATTCGATTAAACTTCTTGTGGGTATAATTACTGGGCCCTGTATGATTGAATATATAACATATCATCTGGTGGTTAGAGAGAAAGAATTGGTACAACACCTCCCATGTTACTGCCCCTCTTTACAGATATCTTTTAAGGTCTGGACTATCTCAAAGATGTGTCACTGACGAATCTGTTCAAATTTGTAAAAAGTACCAGTTGGTTCTCACGGGACCACAGGGATTACATACATAGTTGTCCGGATAAGTGATGATGATTATTATTTTTCATATATAATTCATAATCTGAATCGATTGCAGTATCAAAAAAAACAAGCAAATGACCGAATTAAATTAGATTCTCTGAATAAATCATAGGTTATAGCCAAATTAGGTTATAAGACAAACTTTCTGTAATTTACAGACATCGTCGGCGGTATTATATGCTGTTATTGAACACATTGTAGGGTATAAATACACGTGTTTCAATGGGTTTTAATGAAACTTTATATAGATTTGTGCGACATCCGTTGCGGTGTATTTGTGAGGACTGTTGTACCCAGCAGTTCTAGGAGACAGTACCGAACTAGTGAATTTACCCATCATTTAGGGTGGGAGCTAGTTACTTCAATAGCCACGTGACTAGTCATTTTAACACGGGCATGGGACTGTCTAATAGCTGGTCCAAAGTAGGCAACGTATTGGCTTCACATACTGGTTACATAGCGTCAGTTACCTTACTAGCTTTGTAACTGGTTACTTGATCAGGTACTTGACTAGTTATTTTAAGACGTGCATGTCCTAAGCAGGGGGTCAATTGACCCTTTTGATTACAATGTGACTATCTGATAGCTGATCGAAAGTAGCTTCTGGTGGCTAAAATAAAGTTCAGTACAAAAAAAATTTTGAAGTGACTTCACCATAGGTAACTAAGAGACACTAAAGTGACTATTGACTTCATGTGATGTTACATGGGATATCAGTATACTTAAGCAAAAATAAAAATAAACTGTATGAGAATTATATCAACACAATTTGTATAAAACAAGTTTGTACGAATTACTCATAAAATGTTTAAAGTGACTACACTTCAGATTACTTAGAGACACTTAAGTGTCAATTGTCTTCACGCTAGATTACTTGGAATGTATAAAGTAACCAATTGTCTTCTCTCTGCACTACAAAGTGCACAAACGTGTCAAATGACCAAAATATATAAATTGGAATCAGCCAAGTGATAAGACATTTGTGACAATTACTGTCTTCAAGGCATACATTGACCACTTGCTTAACTGCTGGGTAGCGTCAACCTTATGTAGGTATATGATACAGCAAATGCCACATAAAATGACGTATAGCTATGAATAATGAGAAGAAATCTCGAATTCAAGAATATTATTTTTGAAAGCTGAGGATACAAACGTATTATTCCCTTTTTTACATGTAATATTACAGGATATTTTCTTAGTGAAATCCTCAATGTTTTCGCTCGGCAGAACCTTTACTTATCCCCAGTAAAGTCATCGGCAATAAACAATACCACACGTACCCGTGCCACCATGGATAAATTGTATAATATAAATAAAACTATCAAAGCTCTTGCCAGCAGCATTTGAAAAATGGAAAAAGAAAAAATGTCAGATGTTTAAAGAACGTTGGTGTTCACATTCTGATAAAACCTTTCATGTTGATAAAACTGTTTTTCCTGAGATGTTATCAAAAGTGTGGAAATCGCCTTCGTATGCTTTAGGAACACATACTGTGGTATATTCCAAGATACATCAGCACGTAGGATTGACAGACGTGATGCAAATTCTTTGAAAAACAAAGAATAGAGCTACAAGCGTAATGAGTTCCAGTTCCGAATACACCGTGTAGTTCCTAACTTATGTGGTAGGTCCCCATTATACTATCCACGTACTTAACGACACAGTCAGTACTGAGTCCTAGAAAACCATGTAGAACTGTGGGTTAAGAATTGTATACAATAATAGTAACTCCCATAGATTAACAAATTCCCAAAACAGTATTCGATCAGAAAAATACATTCTGATATAACTGAGGTTCAGATAGAGCAACAGTCGTAATGAATTCCGGTTCTGAATACACCCTGCCGTCCATCAAGTGATTATAAAATACATGATAAATATTTTTTCTTTGATTGTCAAGTGTTATTGATTAACAAACCCCGACCAAACCGTAGTTCATTCATGTTCCAGGATATAAATGCCGAATAAGACAGTTTGAATCACATTAACGGTGATAAAAACAGTGGAGTACTTTCCGCGTCTCAAAGTAATAGATAGTGAGTTTGTGGTTTTCCTCGTCAGGTTGCTATTATATATCCATGTATGTAATATTTTCATTACTTAATTCAGGAGTGCTGGTTATACCACGGACTAATTTTCTCATTTGAGTTGGGATCGTTCCACAATTGGAATGTCTGTTTTGTATATGCCTAGAACTTAAGTTGCAAGCAGATAAAATGACATTGATACAAAAGATAAAATGACATTGAACATGGACGAATGATGATTTAGATCTTTATTTAATATTTGGGACACTGAGAATCAGTTTTCGCAACATATCAGGACAAAGAGTTGCTATGTAATATTCAAAAAAGAGCAGTTGACTTTAATAAGTTTTCCACCAATATTAGAGATAAATTATTGAGGTGTTAGCACAGAATAGAACATTTTAAATTTGCAATATCTTATAAAAGATTGTCTTTTTTTAGTAAGAGAATCGGTTTGCTACTCAGTCTCGGGGAAAAACCAAGAAGTTACTATCACTTGATATAAGTGATATTAGCGTGCTTTCGGGAAATAGTTACTGAACGTAAATATAATAAAATTCGAGCAATGTTGATATCAATTATTGCAGATTTTTCGAAATGCTTAGGGGTCTTGTATTATAAAGAGCCTCTAAAGGTATTTAATGTGTCCAAATTATGTTATTGGTCTCTCATCGATCAGGTTTATTGGCTTCATTTGTGTTCCGAATCAGTGGAGGTGGGGACTGCATAAAATATCTTCTGGGCCGCGATGATTGGAGCCTCTCTAATAATATCAATATTTACCATCTACATACCAAAATTATTATATGTATATGGGGGATTTCATGTCAAGTGAACCAACTTTTGAAATCGATGTAATCGATGAAAGGGATGAAATTTGCACCAAGGTTAGCTCTATTGGATAGTAACTCAGACACAATTTTTCAACAACATCGGTCGAGAACTCTCTGAGTTATAGGGGGTAAAATTTTGACAATTTGGTCAAACAGGGGTTTTTTCTTATCCATGTAACTTATTACCTATTGTTCTTAGCAAAATGTGTTCCAAATAGTATAGATAGCTATTTCTTCGATCTTTCGAAAAAAAATATTTAAAAAAAAAAATAAAAAATTTTTAATATTTTTTTCCGAAATCAAAAACTTTTTTGACTTTTTTTTAAAATACGCTATTTTTTTATTTTTTTTTTTTTCTTAAAATAAAGTTTAGATATTTTCCTTGAACACCTACTTGGTCGCTTAGTGGGATGCGAGTGGGATATCTATCAAAATAAATATTTTGTAACTCAAAACATAAAATTTTTGACTTTTTTTGCAAAATCAAAAACTTTGTTGACTTTTTTTTTCAAAATGGACCCTTTTTTAATCTTTTTTTTTAGGTCAAACAAAAGCTTAGATATTATCCTTGAAGACCCTTTTGGTCGCTTAGTGGGATGCGAGTGGGATATCGATCAAAATAAATATTTTTTTTAACTCAAGACTTACAATTTTTGACTTTTTTTTTTGCAAATACGATTTTTTTTCCAAATGGGCCCTTTTTTTAAAATTTTTTTTGTAGTCAAAAGAAAGCTTAGGTCCATTCCTTTAAGATATTTTTAGTCCCTTAGTGGGATGCGAGTAGGATATCTATCAAAATAAATATTTTGTAACGCAAGACATACAATTTTTTAATTTTTTTTGCAAAATCAAAATTTTTTTCCAATATGGGCCCTTTTTTAATTTTTTTTTTTTTTGCTCAAAAGAAAGCCTAGGTCCATTCCTTTAAGATATTTTTAGTCCCTTAGTGGGATGCGAGTGGGATATCTATCAAAATAAATGTTTTAACACAAAAATTGTATGTCTTGAGTTACAAAACATTTATTTTGATATATATCCCACTCGCATCCCACTAAGCGATCAAAACCATCTTAAAGGAATAGGCCTAAGCTTTCTTTATAGCAAAAAAAAAAATTACAAAAAGGGCCCATTTTAAAAAAAAATCAAAAAAGTTTTTGATTTTGCCAAAAAATCAAAAATTGTATATCTTGAGTTACAAAATATTTATTTTGATAGATATCCCACTCGTATCCCACTAAGGGACCTAAAATATCTTAAAGGAATGGACCTAAGCTTTCTTTTGACTAAAAAAAAATTTTTAAAAAAGGGCCCATTTTGAAAAAAAATTCGAATTTGCAAAAAAAAAGTCAATAATTGAATGTCTTGAGTTACAACATTTTTATTTTAATAGATATCCTACTCACATCTTCCTAAGTGACAAAATAGGTCTTAAAGGAAAAGACCTAAGCTTTATTTTGAGCAAAAAAAATTTTTAAAAAAAAGTCCCATATTGGAAAAAAATTTCGATTTTGCAAAAAAAAATTAAAAAATTGTATGTCTTGCGTTACAAAATATTTATTTTTATAGATATCCCACTCGCATCCCACTAAGGGACTAAAAATATCTTAAAGGAATGGACCTAGGCTTTCTTTTGAGCAAAAAAAAAAATTAAAAAAGGGCCCATATTGGAAAAAAATTTTGATTTTGCAAAAAAAAATTAAAAAATTGTATGTCTTGCGTTACAAAATATTTATTTTGATAGATATCCTACTCGCATCCCACTAAGGGACTAAAAATATCTTAAAGGAATGGACCTAAGCTTTCTTTTGACTACAAAAAAAATTTTTAAAAAAGGGCCCATTTGGAAAAAAAATCGTATTTGCAAAAAAAAAAGTCAAAAATTTTAAGTCTTGAGTTAAAAAATATTTATTTTGATAGATATCCCACTCGCATCCCACTAAGCGACCAAAAGGGTCTTCAAGGATAATATCTAAGCTTTTGTTTGACCTAAAAAAAAAGATTAAAAAAGGGTCCATTTTGAAAAAAAAAGTCAACAAAGTTTTTGATTTTGCAAAAAAAGTCAAAAATTTTATGTTTTGAGTTACAAAATATTTATTTTGATAGATATCCCACTCGCATCCCACTAAGCGACCAAGTAGGTGTTCAAGGAAAATATCTAAACTTTATTTTAAGAAAAAAAAAAAAAATAGCGTATTTTAAAAAAAAGTCAAAAAAGTTTTTGATTTCGGAAAAAAAATATTAAAAATTTTTTATTTTTTTTTTTAAATATTTTTTTTCGAAAGATCGAAGAAATAGCTATCTATACTATTTGGAACACATTTTGCTAAGAACAATAGGTAATAAGTTACATGGATAAGAAAAAACCCCTGTTTGACCAAATTGTCAAAATTTTACCCCCTATAACTCAGAGAGTTCTCGACCGATGTTGTTGAAAAATTGTGTCTGAGTTACTATCCAATAGAGCTAACCTTGGTGCAAATTTCATCCCGATCGGAAGACATCGATTTCAAAAGTTGGTTCACTTGACATGAAATCCCCCATATGTATATAACAAAAGTATTTATATATTAATATATCAAAGAACAAATATTCCTATGTAAGGCTAAAGGTAATAAGCTGCCATTACAAAAATTATTTATTCTTGTTTTAATCTTCAACTTTGTGTATTTTTGCGTAACATCAACAATTTACGAGTTATAATGTAATTATCTCTCGTTTTAATATTTTATACTCACCTCCATATTTTGGGAGAAAAAAATATGTTAATACCACTCATTATTAATCGACTTGTAGCGTGAGCCAGAAAAAACTGGTACACACATAAAGCGTAATAAAACTTAAACCGTTTATTTAATATTAGTTTTAAACAATTTTTAAATTTATTGAATTTTTATATAAATTTATTAAACATTAATATATTGGATTTACGATTTAATTCTTGTTTCTGTTATTCATTAGGATCTCACGCATCATGACAGGTAAGGAAATTAATATTGTTTTTGGTGCCTCGCTCGAAATCAATTCAGCTGTATTTAAATGATTTCAAATCGTTCCAGAAATATAAAGATATATTGTGTCGTCTTAAGAAAAAATGTATTTTTGGTATTGAGCCTGCTGTTACAAATGTTTGAATTCTTTGACTGCAACTGCAAATAACTTGTCCTTTAATCAGAATGTTAGAAATTACCAAAATGTGAAGTTTAAATGTAAATAAGTGGACTTCGGTCCTCAACATGGTGCGGTTTTTAGCTTCCAAGCTCTGTCCTGTAATATGGAGCTTCATACAATTTCAGCCCAGCATTTGGTTTGACACTATTCTAAATCGATCATACTTATATGTATGTTTTTCTAGACATATTCCTTGTTGGATTTTCATATATGTACATCATTTTAAAGCGATTATTTTTGACCTTACTGTGCGACGACAACTATTCATGAATAACTTTTCTTTTTATCAATAGCTATTTTTTATGCACTTTAAAATAAATGTATGAAATCCTTTGTTTTATAAAAATAATTAAAATAAACACAATCATTATTTATTGATAGAAAATTATCTAAATATAATAAAAGTAAATATTAAAACATATATTTTAAATTTTTAATGACCTACATTTATGTAAGTACATCAATGTGCTAATATCTAGATTTGATACCGATTCGAAACGGTTACGTTAATTTTGATTATTTCGATTATCAAGATTATTTCGGTAATTTTGATTATTTCGAAATTAAAGTTATATTTTATTAATTCAATAAATTCATTTTTATTAGGTTATAAGCGCGTGTATATAAAGAAGTAATTCAAAGTAAAGTTAAAATAAAAAAAAAGTATTGACAGAAAATGTCGATAAGGAGTTGCCATATGTTTAATAATAATATGTTTAATAATACTGACGGGTTATATCATACGCATACACAACATTTCTTCCCCTGCCTAAGGAGAGAACAATACCCTTGGTTTTCTTTGTCTGGCCGAACGTCTTGGTGCTGCTATTGGGTCATTGGTTGTGTCGTTTGATTCACTGCTGCTTGTAGTTGAGAAGTTTGCTGCTGGAGGTACCATGTGTTTGGGTTCCTGTGGTTCAATATCCTCCGCCTCCACGACTTCAGCCTCTATCACAGTCGCACCCTCAGATGACCTTGTTCGCAGCATAGTTGACGGTTCTCTACTGTTTGGGGTACTTGTAGCAAATTCGATGTTCATGAAAGCGTCATTATCTCTATTCGTTGATTGAGGGTTTGATAGCGCAGAGTCACCGTGCGTTGCCCACATAGTGGTTGGTTTATTTCCACATTCATCACCCCTCTTTCGCTTTTTGTCACCACTTGAGCCTCGAATTTGATCAACGTGTCTTTTAAAGAGTTTGTTCCTGAATTCTATTTGGTAGTGGAGATCGCCTATGCGGGTTCTAATAACACCCGGCAGCCATTTTTCCATTCTGGGGTTACCGGACAAAAAATATACTGGTTGGTTAGGTTCGAATGTTCGAAAGTTTGGGTTGAAATCGATATATTGTTTTTCATTCATTTTGCTGGTAGTGCTATCTGGTCGAACCAAGTTTAACCGTGAGCGCAGTAGTCGTCCCAAAAACAGTATTGATGGTGGTTGGCCAGTTCCAGCATGCGGTGCATTTCTGTACTGCCGTAAAAACTTATTAATGTTGCTTTGGATAGAAGACTTCGTCGAGCCCATAGCTTTAAGGGCATTTTTTATGGTTTGGACGCTTCTTTCTGCCTGTCCGTTAGTCGCCGGGTGGTACGGTGCCGTTTGCTTATGATATACCACCCCACTTACTTTCAAAAAGTTACAAAATTCAGCGGATGAAAAGTTGGTCCCATTGTCGGACACTACAGTTTTTGGAACACCGTACGCGCTGAAGATTTCATCCAAGATTTGAGTTGTCGCACTTGATGTAGTTGAAGTTGTAATTTTTACCTCCATCCATTTGCTATAGGCGTCAGTTACAATCAGTAGCATTACTCCTAAGAAGGGGCCAGCGTAATCAATGTGAATACGATCCCAAGGTCCACTAGGGTACTCCCAGTGGTGATAACCAAATTTCGTTGGTTTGTTTGCGTGGATTGCACACGAGTTGCAGGATTTTGCCACATTCTCAATATCGCTATCGATACCGGGCCAATATACAAAAGAGCGCGCCAGACCCTTCATTTTCACAATGCCAAGGTGCGCCGCATGCAAGTCATTTAAGATTTTCTCACGCAGTTTACTCGGTATTACGATTCTATGTTCGAAGACTAAACATCCAGCAGAGAGTGTGTAGTTTTCTTCAGGTGACTTATATCCAGCGTTTTTAAGACTTCGACCTGCTTCTAAGGTTTGAACGATCTTGCCCAAAGTAATATCTTTTCTAGTTTCCCGGGCAATAGCTTCCGCTCTAATTGGTAGTTGGTTCACCTGGGCAATAATAAAATTGTCAAATGCGTCGAATTCTTATTCATTAGGATTTATACTAGATATGTTATGTACCCTTTGAGGTATTCTTGAACAAAAATCAGCATTGGTATTTGCCTTGGTTGGCTTATACACGACGTCATAGTTAAAGTTGCTTAAGAAATCTGAGTAGTTTGCCATTCGACTTACGCACAACGCAGACAACCCTTTTTCGGGGTGCAAAATTTGTGATAACGGTTTATGATCCGTTATTAATGTAAAGTGTCTGGCATATACATACTTGAAAAACTTTTTTACAGCCCACACGATCGCCAACGCCTCTTTATCAATTTGTGGGTATCTTGTCTCTGTTTCAGTCATAGTGCGGCTTGCGTAGGCAATTGGTCTCTCCAGGCCATTTTCAAGTTTATGCGACAATACCGCCCCAAGTCCGTATTTGCTTGCGTCGGTGGCCAATATTAGAGGAAGGGTAGGGTCGTATGGGATTAAAACCTGTGGTGATATAAGTATGTCTTTAATTTTAGTATACGCCTCATCCGCATTTATATTCCATATGAATTCTTTTTGAAGTAACATATCTCTTAGTGGCCTTGATGTTGTAGCTAAGTTAGGTATAAACGCATTATAATAGGTAGCTTTGCCTAAGAACAGTTGAAGCTCTTCAGGTGTTGTAGGCTTTGGCGCATTTTGAATGGCTTCAATATGTTTGTTGGATTTATGGATGCCATACCGGTCAATTTTATGGCCCAAAAATTCTACCGTTGGGGTAGCAAACACACACTTTTCTCGATTTAAACGAAGCCCCTCTTCCTTCATTTTGTCCAGTATTGATCGAAGACTTAAAATCATATGTTGGAAGTTATCCGCATACACGAGAATATCATCAAAAAAACATAGGACGTTTGGTATGTCCTTTAACAAATTTTCCATGCGCCTCTGCCAGATTGCAGGGATGTTAGCAGCGCCGTAAACTGCCCTAGTTGGCCGGATTAGTCCATGAGTTGGTGTATTTAGCGTGAGTACATGTGCGAATTCGTCGTCTATTGTCAAGTGTGAGTACGCGTCCGTCACATCAAGATGGCAAAAAATCGTTGAACCTCGTATTCTGTTCAGTAGATCCTCTATTTTTGGAATTGGGTGTTCGTCGTCTATTGTCAAGTGTGAGTACGCGTCCGTCACATCAAGATGGCAAAAAATCGTTGAACCTCGTATTCTGTTCAGTAGATCCTCTATTTTTGGAATTGGGTGTTCATCAATGATTATACGTGGATTCACTGTCGGCTTATAATTACCTGTTATGCGAATGCCTCCACCTTTTTTTGTCACAACATGCGTTGTTGAAGCCCATTCGGAGTACTCAACTCTTTTGTATAGGCCAGCTGTTATTTTCTTATCAATTTCTTTTATATAAGCTTCTCTGAGTGCCAACGGAACCTCACGTGCCCTTGCAAAAATTGGGGTGGCATCTGGCTTAAGGTGTATTTTTGATGGTGGTCCTCTTAGTTTACCTGCAACTTTGCTAAATATATTTTTAAATTCATCAAGTAACCGATTCAGTTGCTCTTGCTGTTGTGAGGTCATTTCCGGAGATGTTGTTGTAATGCTGTTCACCTGGTTGGATGTTGTAAATATTTTAACAAAGTCGATTTCTTTTGCAAAATTTGTTATCCACTCTCTGCCCATTAGGGTGTCGAACTTGCCGTCTACGATGTATAAGTTAAGCCTGCAGAGGGTGTTTCCAATACATACATTGACAGGAAGGCGACCCATACAATTTACTTTGTGGCCAGAATAGCTTGTAAATTGTCTGTCTGTTGCTTGCAGTTTACAAAAAGGCTTAATTTTTCGTATCGAATTTATACTCATTATAGAACAGGGAGAGCCAGTGTCCAGTTCCATCTTCACAGCATAACCATCTACAAGTGTGGTTATTAACTTTCTTTCATTTGATCCTATCAAGTTAACAATCTCAATTTTATTGAGTTTTTGCACCATGTCGGTTGGATCTTCTCCCTCTGATTCTGATATGCGATGTGTTTTACTTCGACACATTTTTGAAATATGTCCTACCTTTCCACACCGATAACACTTGGCTTGTCTAAATTTACAATAATTCCTTGGATGTCTACCACCACATCCCGAGCACTGTGCACCGTGCGAAGTGGTCTTACCTTTAGCAGAATTTCGTTTATAATCCACCAGTGAGGGTTGCAGTCTATGTATCTCCTCTTCATGAGACTGTTCTGATGTTGATGGGTTGATTTCTGTCGTCGTGGTGTGTGTAAGTTCCATATTGTGCGCAATTTCGTACGCTGCTGCAAACGTTTCAGGTTTCTTACTGATGATTTCATCACATACGTCGCGTGATCTCATACCACACAGGAGCTGCTCTGTTAACATTCGGTCGAGGAAATTATCATACTCGCAGTGAGCAGCATTTTGTTTTAGGCGCAAAGCAAAGTTTGCAATTGGTTCATCCTTGTCCTGTATTACTTTGCGAAATTTAATACTCTCCGCATATTTATTTTTCTTGTTATCAAAATGATTAGTTAGTGTATTTTTAATTTCGTCGAATGTTAATGATTCTGGGCTCTTCGGGCTAATTAGTATTTTCAATGCGTTGTTAAGTTCTGCCCCCATGTGTACACGTGTGTAATTGTGGTATTCAGCCACAGATATTTTGGACAGTTGCAATGCCCATTCAAAACGTTGAAAATAGTCGGCTACCGATGCACCATCACCTCTTTTAAATTCCGGCATAGAAAAAGCAGGTGACTTTACAGAAGTCGGCATCGAAGGATTCATGTCCGCAACAGCCGCTTGTGTTGCATCTATAACTGCTCTGCGTATAGCTTCAGCTAAAGAGTCCGTTAAATTCTTCAGCTCCATATTCTCCATTGATTAGCTTCCTTTAATCCCACTTCTGACACCAATTTTATATTTTCGAAATTAAAGTTATATTTTATTAATTCAATAAATTCATTTTTATTAGGTTATAAGCGCGTGTATATAAAGAAGTAATTCAAAGTAAAGTTAAAATAAAAAAAAAGTATTGACAGCAAATGTCGATGAGTTGCCATATGTTTAATAATAATATGTTTAATAATACTGACGGGTTATATCATACGCATACACAACAGTATTTTGGCTTATTATTTAATGATAAAGACAATTTCTTATAAAGTTTACATAGATGGTATTATATTACATTTTAAAATCCGAAAATGTCAATGAAATCAATTATCGAAATAAAAAAAAATATTTTTACTGGTAACTGTATTTTTTTTTGTTAACGGCAGTCGAGATGAAAGGGTAGTTTAGGTTAACGATAGTTTAGCGGTAACGGTACCCAACATTGGTTAATATACATATACTGACAAATTTGAGGTTATGAAGTAAATTGGCTTAAAACACACATTTATTTGAACAATTCAGTTTTATTGCTACCAATGTAAAGTAGAAATATGGGTATTAATAATGGAATATGATATCGGGCAAATGTCCACTTTCACGTAAATACGGTTTTTGGTTGCATAGCATCTGAATCGATTGCAGTATCAAAAAAAGCAAATGTGTTGGAATCCACTGCCCGATTTGAATTAGATTCCCTGAATAAATCAGCTGCAGTTGCCATTGAACACTTCATCACATTGTAGGGTATATACACTGACTCAAACAATTGTCCATACCCCATTCAGCTGAAAATATATTTGATTATAATTCGGAAAATACTTACCTCATTTTAATAAAATAAATGTTTTTTAAAAGTCCATCAAGTGATTATAAAAATTGCCAATTAATAGCAAAATAAAAAAGGTTTACATTTATTTTTAACAAAAAAATTAAAAATAGTTCAAAATATTAACTAAAAAATTGTCCGTACTAGAGTGTCCAAAAAACCGGCAAATTTAAAAAACCGGTTTGCGGTTTAACCGAAAAAGTCTGTTTTTGAAAAAACCGGTTTCGATTATTGTCTTTTAAAAAAACCGGTTAACCGGTTTGTATTAAATTTTTATTTAATGGAAATTTAGCATTTTTGAATTCTTTATGCAATTATTTTATATCTTTTAAGAAATGTTCTCAAATGCTACAATTTTCTATAAAATAATCAATACTAGGATCGCCTGGTGGTCGCAATTCGACCACTTTTTGGGTCGGATTTATATGCAAATGCATGTTTTTTCTTGAACGTCCCAATACTATGTAAACTAATTATGTATCCGAATCACACAATTTGCTTTAAAATGTCATCGATTTGTTAGGGCTTATTTTTGCATATTTTATTGATACAACATATTTTGTTATATTTTACATCGAAATGCATATTTCTATGCATATTATCCCAATTTTTTATAAAAATAAAATTTTTTGTCGTGAATGAGCAATAATTGTCTCGACAAAAAAAAAAGTTTTTCTGTTAGTGGACATCGAGAACTACCAATTGAAAATTATCATATCGAAAAAATTTTCTTCAAAAAAGTTTAGAGTTTTTTAAAGTGTCAAAAATTCATTAATTGTATTAAAAACATTCATATTTGTTTTCACTGAAATTTTGATTAATAAGATTTCGTTACAGAAAGATTTTGTGATTTGACATACACAATTACCGCTCTTCGCAGGTATTTATTACAAGATGGATTGATGCTACTTTACAGCATGATCAACATTTTGATGATTTAAAAGGCAAGTCGCATAATAACGGCTCTAAAGATTAGAGCCAAGATATTAGGACAATTATAATTTAAAAACTTTAACAACGTAATTCTTAGTATAATTTAAAGAGTCCTAAATGCTGGGTATTATACTGAGTATTTTTTGGGCATTGAGCGATTTATAAATAAGTATTTTATGTTTCTGCACAAAAATATAAGTGCATATTTTTAAATTTTTATGACATATTTTGATTTTTTTGAAGCATATTTTGCGCATATTTTCCAATAATAAATGCATGAAAATCCGCCCGTACTTATTAGTTATTTTATGCTGGCGAATTTTTTTCTCAAAAATAACTCATATATATCTATAGATGTTCTATGCGTTTTAAATCTTAACGTTGTAGAGGAGCCATTTTCGCACAACCATAGAAGTGTGCTTTGGGTCATTGCGTTCAGGAAATGATAGTCGTCTTTTTTTTTTCTTAACGTTGTAGAGGAGCCATTTTCGTACAACCATAGAAGTGTGCTTTGGGTCATTGCCCAAATTAGCTATCATATTTTCTATTAAAATAACTAAATTTGTCCATCTTCTTTATCATAATATGCTGTTTTTAAATACACATGTATATTTATTTATAGGGTACGGACAATTTTTTGAGTTTATATTTTGAACTATTTTTAATTTTTTTGTTAAAAATAAATGTAAACCTTTTTCGATTAAATTATGTGAATAAAAAAGCTGCTCAAATTTAACGAGTAAATTTAATAGTAAAATTTCACATTTAAAATTCGTTGTTCACTAGTATAGCGTGCCAAGCCTAAAATTTACCAGGTTTTCACTAAATAAATGTCATAGGATGACAGCCCAATGACTGACATTTCAACATTTGATAGTTAATTTACTTCATAACTACAGATATGCCCCCACCTTAGAAATAAAATAATAAAATTATTTAAAAAATCATCAAATGTAGAAATTATGGCAAAAATAACATAATAACCCCCTGTCTATACCTGATAAATTTTTATCATGATAAACGTCAAAATCGTTGTCATTATAAAAAATTATCCAGTACTAGCAGACCCGGTGCGCTTCGCCACCCCAATTAGAAGAATGAAATAGTACTATTAAGTCTCCCTTTGTGAATCTAATTGTAAATGTCTAATTTCATATTTCTGGGTCCATTATTATAGAAAATGCAAAAGAAAGTTACCACTAAAGTCACCTTTTGTGAATTCAAATTCATTTAAAATCATGTGTGCCTAAAATTATTATAAAATATTCAAAAAGTACCATTGCAATAAACAAATAGTACCATTGATTATCACTTCTGAATTCGCATTCACTAAACGATAACCCGTCAATTTTGAATTTTAAATTTGTATAGCCTTTCCTATATTATCAACTAATTTTGTTTCTATAACAATTAATATTTAAAAATTATCACAAAACCCAAAAAAAAAAACGAAACCGCGGTTTTGAAATTCTTTGGTTTTTTGGAAACGCTAGGTCCATTATTATAGTAAATTCACAAAAGTACGTATGAGAACAAAGAAAAAGTACCAAGCGCCTTGAATTTCCACTCACTTGGGACCATAGACGCCTAATTTCATATTTCTATGTCCATTATTACAGAAAATTCATAAAGTTCCATTAGAATATATAAAAAGTACCAAAAAGCCCCCACTTGTGGTTTCCCACTCACTCCCATATAAGCTTAATTTCATGGCTTTAGGTTAATTGGTGAAGAAATTACAAAAAGTACCATTCGAATAAAGAAAAAGTACCAAAAAGTCTATCCCTAGAATTCTCACTCACTTTAGAACATATACGATTAATATCATGTTTCTAAGTTCATTGTTATAAAAAATTCAAAAAAGTACCATTAGAATAAAGAAAAAGTACCAAAAAGTCTCCCCCTGGAATTCTCACTCACTTTAGAACATTAATTTCGATTAATTTCATATTTTTATGGCCATTATTACAGAAAATTCAAAAAGTACCGCTACAATATACAAAAAGTACCAAAAATCAGGCACTTGTGGATTCCCACTCACTCCGGTCCATATAAGCTTTACTTCATGTTTCTAGGTTCATTGGTGAAGAAATTACAAAAAGTACCATTCGAATAGGGAAAAGGTACCAAAAAGTCTCCCCCTAGAATTCTCACTGACTTAGGACCGTGTATGCTTAATTTCATGTTTCTAAGTCCATTGTTATACAAAATTAAAAAAAGTACCATTATAATAAAGAAAAAGTACCATGAAGTATCCGCTAAATTTTCAATCACATAGGACCATATACGCTTAATTACATATTTCTAGGTCCAAGTACCATTATAATATAGAAAAAGTACCAAAAAGCTGTCAATTGTAGATGCCCACCCACTCTGGCCCATGTAAGCTTTATTTCATGTTTCTAGGTTCATTGGTGAAGAAATTACAAAAAGTACCATTCGATTAAAAAAAAGTACCAAAAATCTCTCCCTAGAATTCTCACTGACTTAGGACCGTGTATGCTTAATTTCATGTTTCTAAGTCCACTGTTATAGAAAATTAAAAAAAAGTACCATTATAATAAAAAAAAGTACCATGAAGTATCCGCTTGAATTTTCACTCACATAGGACCATATACGCTTAATTTCATGTTTATAGGTCCTTTATTGTAGAAAATTCAAAAAGTACCATTATAATATAGAAAAAGTACCAAAAAGCAACCACGTGTGGATTCCCACCCACTCGGGCCCATGTAAGCTTTATTTCATGTTTCTAGGTTCATTGGTGAAGAAATTACAAAAAGTACCATTCGATTAAAGAAAAAGTACCAAAAAGTCTCCCCCTAGAATTCTCACTTACTTAGGACCATATATGCTTAATTTCATGTTTCTAAGTTCATTGTTATAGAAAATTCAAAAAAGTACCATTAGAATAAACAAAAAGTACCAAAAACTCTCCCCTTAGAATTCTCACTCACTTAGAACCATATATGCTTAACTTCATATTTCTATGTCCATTATTACAGAAAATATAGAAAAAGTACCAAAAAGCAGTCACTTGTAGATTCCCACTCACTCCGGTCCGTATAAGCTTAATTTCATGTTTTTAGGTTCATTGGTGAAGAAATTACAAAAAGTACCATTCGAATAAAGAAAAAGTACCAAAAAGTCTCCCCCTAGAATTCTCACTCACTTAGGGCCATATATGCTTAATTTCATGTCTCTAAGTCCATTGTTATAGAAAATTCAAAAAAGTACCATTAGAATATAGAAAAAGTACCAAAAAACCCACACTTGTGGTTTCCTACTCACTCGGTTTATATATAACAGGGACCCGAAATTACTGTTATTTTTTTTTAAACAAGCAATTGGTTATAGAAAAAATAACTGCAAAAAAATAGGTCCCGTAATAACAATTATAAATAACTCAAAAAAATTTTAGTCTATGATAACCATTATGAAAAAATTTAATTTTGTTAGGTCTTTGATAACCATTATGAAAGATTTTTATATTTTTTGGTCTTCAATAATCATAATGAAAGATTTTTATTTATTTCGGTCTCTGATAACCATTATGAAAGATTTTTATTTTTTTTGGTCTTCAATAACCATTATGAATGATTTTTATTTTTTTGGTCTTTGATAACCATTATAAAAAAAATTTATTTTTTGGTCTTCGATAGACTACAGCCATTACAAATATTTATACCCTACACCACCATAGTGATATAGCGTATAGTGCCCCAAGGACGAAGTCTATTTAATTTGGTTAGAATCCGTCTATTATTTCTCCTAGCCCCCAAACGATTGTCCTATCTGAAAATAGATAATCCCTCATAAATATCTTAGTTATATAGATATCCAAACCAAATTCAGCACAAATAAGTTTTATATAAGCCGAACTCTCACTACTAAATTTTGTGACGATTGGTCCATAATTAGTCATAGCTCCCATAAAAGGCCCACTTCCGAAAAGCATTTTAACGAGTATAGATTTCTTAAAAAAGTTGGTATTCAAATAAAATTTAGCACAAATAACTTTCATATATATAGAAGACATGTCACTTAATTTTATGCCGATTGGTCCATAATTAGTCATAGCTCCCACATATTGCTCATTTTAAAAGAAAACTGTTTATAATCATAAATATTCTTAATTCTTATGAAATTCTGAACCAATTTATATTTCTCTGTCTATTTTAAAATACAAGAAAACCAGGTCCATGCGACCAAAAAACTTTGTCGGTACTCAAAATGTTTACGGAAGACCAAAAAAAATAAAAATCTTTAATAATAGTTATCAAAGACCTAAAAAAATAAAAATATTTTATAATGGTTATTGAAGACCTAAAAAAATAAAAATATTTTATAATGGTTATTAAAGACCTAAAAAAATAAAAATCTTTCATAATGGTTATTGAAGACCAAATAAAATAAAAATCGTTTATAATGGTTACCAAAGACCAAAATAATATTGGTTATTTTTAACTGTTATTCAGGGACCATTTTTCAAAAATTCTTGATAAACAATTATTTCAGGATTTTTTCCAATATTGGTTATAACAGTTATGTCCCTGTATATAAGCTTTATTTTATGTTTCTAGGTTCATTGGTGAAGAAATTACAAAAAGTACCATTCCAATAAAGAAAAAGTACCAAAAAGTCTCCCCCTAGAATTCTCACTCACTTAGGACCATATATGTTTAATTTCATGTTTCTAAGTCCATTGTTATAGAAATTTCAAAAAAGTACCATTAGAAGAACAAAAAAGTACCTATAGTTCTGTTCACACATTTTGGTACCTAAATATTATACCCTATGCCTAACACAAACTTCACTCAGATACAGATCAGCTAACTTTAATGTCGATAAGTGCAATAATTTAAAATATTAAAAAAGTACCATTAGGAGAAAAGTACCAATTTCCCTTTTCTTCCTCGAACACCCCTCAAGTTCGACCTTTAAAAATATTCCATTTTGCCAAAATTGTTTATGCTACAGACATGTCTCAAAATATTAAAATCTGTGTTAATGTGCCCAAGAAAAAATATATTTTAAAAAAGTACCAAACTGTTTACCCAATATACACCTTGGCACTCGAGTTCCAAATAACACCCTGTTAGTTAATTTTTGTATGAATCCAGGAACCAGTGTTAAAAAAATTATCAAAATTGGCTTAATAATTTCAATAAAATGTATTTTTCCGATTTTATCCCCTTTTTGGTACCTTTTTTATCCCCATTGCTTTGGTAAAATTTAATTCAAATAAATTTCTGTATCGTGGTGGGATCTCATAATAAAATATTCGTATGCCTATGTCAAATTATAGAAAAACATATTTTATGAAAAAGTACCAAAAATAAACACAATTTTTATCCCTTAAGGGTTCGAATTTCCAAAAAGTACCAAACTTATATTTTTTATTTTTTGATAAGTAAAGAATGCGATTTAAAATTTGTTTATATGTTTATTGGTTTAAAAGATACATAGGGTGCAAAAAAAGTACCAAAATACAGTTTTTACCCGTTTTCTCCCCTAAATGTTTCGAATTTCGAAAAAGTACGAAACACCTGTCAGCTTATTTTTTAAATGGAGTAACATGCAACTTTAAGTTTTTTTGTATCTTTATTAGTTTTGAAGATATAAGGTTACCGAATTTACCCGTTTTTACCCTTTTTTACCCCCTAAACGTTCGAATTTCCAAAAATCCCTTCTTATCGGATCGTTTTGGGGAGGGAGGAACCCACAGTTAAAATTTCGTGATTCTAGCTTCAGCCGTTTGGGCTGTGCGATGATGAATCAGTCAGTCAGTAACGTTACTCTTTTATATATATAGATAGTCCCCATTTATTAGTATTATTGCTTCGTTATGACAAAATTGTTAGTGCTTTTGTCTTGACAACAAACGTCATTAATTGTTATAATAAATATTCGTCAAGTATAGACATGAGGTAATATCGGGAGCAAAATATGTATATTCAAATAAGTGATATTCTGGTCCAACTCTTTTTACCAGTTCAACATATTTTTTGCACTCATAAGTTATTATCAATAACTATTTCTGATAAATTTCGATTTTCTAGGTCTTCTCGTTAAGGCATTTTAATTCAATCAACAAATACTATTTGGAAAAAATGTCAGTCCTCTAGTTTCAATACTCTAGGCCTCCTGTCCAATTTCATTGAAAGCATTATATAAATATTTATTCGCATTTATGTATTTTTCAGATGTGGTCCTTATATGGAAGCTATGACCTATCAAGGGGAGCTTCGACGTTTAAAAGCAATTAAAATACGAGGATGCTTAAAAAACCGAAATGTTCCACAAATATTTATTGCTAATAGCTAACTTATTAGTATTTTAAGTATTCTTTTACTATTACTAATAAAATGTTTGGTCAAAACTAAAACAGAATTAATTTCTTCTACACATTACAATAACTAGCGTCCTAAAGCCACCGGTCTATATTGAGGTCACGTTTGCTGATAACTACGAATAGCAGCACTAACAATTCATAAAAATTTTTAAAATGTTGCTAGAAGGGTATAGCAAAATTTTAAATTTTTTATCAGCCTTATCACGATAATAAATGACGTGCAAAATCTACAATTGTTAAATATTGAGAGATTACTATTTTCTTTCGGAGAATTTATTGAATTCAACCGACAAGGAAGGAGAATGTATAAAAAGAGTACTCAAAATTCTCAAAACCCCAAAGAATGATGACTAAATTTATTTTATAAATTCATAAGTATCACGTGTAAATTTGATTCCAAATATAAGGCTTTGAACTGTATATAGTTTGTAAGTAAATTGAACCACAAATCAACAAAATATGAAATAGTTAAATGTAAAAAACATATGTACTTATAGAAACCACACTTTAAAAATAACTCAATATATTAAAATTACTCATACTGATGTTGTAAAATATTCTCTTAAAAATTCTTTACAAACCAATATTTAATTTGTAAAAAAACAAAATGAGAATAACTCTCAAAATTTCTGGTATCTTGTAAAATATTTGACTATTCGTTGACAGCAAGGCGAATTTATAGAAGGTGACGACAGAACTACAACAAATACAACATATACAAAAACAACACGTACTTTGTTTTTGTAAAAAGATAAGTGAACTGTCAAAGTTGCCTGTGGTTGTTTTTGCTTTTGGGTTTGTTGTATTTTTCGCCACAACAAACACAAGTGAATTGACAGTTCACTTGTCTAAACAACTGAATAAAAAAAATAATCAACTGTTCTTCTGTCGTCACCTTCTATAGATTCGCCTTGGTTGACAGTATCAAAAATGCTCACACTTTATTTAATGTGAATAAAAATGTTTGTATACAAGAAAAATTTTTTTTTTTTTTTTATATTTTAATTTTGATCAATATTTAGAAGAACAATTAATACAAGTTTTCGCACTTGCACGGTTGTTAAACGCGTTTCTTCAGTGGACATAATAGGAATGAAAATAATTTTATTTTAATTAGTATTATTTTGTTAATATGTATTTCATTTCATATCTAAATAGATTACTTACAATGATTTAGCGAAAATTAGTTTAATATGGTATAAATGGTATAAATGTTAGTAGACTATTTTTTCAATTCTTATGACACTGTTAAATCTAAAATACCACCTATTAATTCTAATCAATATTATGACAATACGAAATTTTAGCGTCATGATTATGACAACGCGTCTAACCATGAGAGCACCTTCGTTGTTTATATCTCCCATTCCATCTCATTAAATAATGACGTTTTTAGACCATATTGAATAAAAAAAAAAATTCAGAATTTTTTAATACATCTCAGCATAATCGTTAAATACCGTTTAATAAATTTTGTCTAATAATTCAAGCGTAAATGTTTTTATGTTTAAAAAAATTTAATTAAATGCAAGTACATACTTCAAATGTGTACTCTTTTTTCTCTATTTTTCACTTCAAAGAGGCCAATAATTAAGATTATTTAACAATGACTTAACAAATTTAAAGCGTAAATATAAAAGTTAACTTATACATTTATAGAGGTTTTAAAACAAAGTATTTAATCTGAATTTGAGAGAATCGAGCGTAGTAATCATTTGTTTATCTTCATTCATGCCAAAATGATAACAATTGCACACAGTTGGCATGATAATTTATTTATTTAAAACTCATTCAAAATTTTAAGAGAGTAGTGTTTTTTTAATTCATACCCTACACTAGAGAATTGGCAAAATGACTATATTTGTTGAAATATGTATTCTCTATCAAACAAAAATTAAACTTCGTATTCTTTAAACTATATCGAGTTTTTTTTTTTTAATTAAAAATTAAAATTGTAATGAAAATTAGATGAAATTAAAATTTTCAAAAACAAATTGAAAAATATTTGCCGATAAATAAATAATTCAATGGTTGTCAAGAGAAAAAGTTATAAGTTAGTTAATGTATCCATATCTTAAAGCAACAATACCCCCTTATCAACCATACAACTCATCTTAAGTATTATATATTTTCCCTTCTAAGACGACGACTCATCGAATCTACCGACGATTGTAGTTATGTTGCATGTTCTAACTTGTCTAGTGCTTCAAGATCGACGATCAAGAATGCCCGAAAGAATATTAAAATGGTGCGCAATAAACATAATTAAACTTCTAGCGAAAAGAGTTGACTTGCCAAAGACCTCACTATAGTAGAGGAGTTTGAAGGTAGGAACTCCTCTACTATATAAAGGCAAGAAGGTAGTTCACCTTCAATCGATACCGATGATAAGTCCTAAGTGTCATGGATAAATTTAATGTTTAAAAGATAAGTGATGATGAAAGGAACTTTAAGTAGTTAAAAAAGCTTATATTACTGTACAGCGTCTCTCTAGTAAAGGATGTAAAGGTTGTAACGAGAAGCTCAAGAAGGGAATAGAGAAATGGGCTCAAAATAAGAAGTATGGCGGTCCATCTCGACACATTAGATAAAAGTATGCAATGACTGGTAAGATGGACCAATATGATGTAAAACCCAAATACACATTGTTGGCTATAGCGGAAGATAAGTTTCAGCTGACCAGTAGCTTATTCTTTCCCATAAGCGCGAAACGAAATTAACTAACTAAATAAACTTTCAACAAATCTCGAAGTAATTGGTTATATAAGTCAATCAGTATTGTGCAGACAGGCACACTTTCAGAACCGATGGGCAATCCCGCTCAGTATTTAGCATATATCTTCGCTGATACGGTAATTAAGAAACGGTTGACTAATGATTTTCTCTACGTTATAAATATATTGCAATATAAACACTTGTTTTATGGGTCGATTATGGATGGCAGTTGCTCAAATGATATTACAAACTGGCAACCAGAAATTTGAGCTTGCCCTCTGGCAACGCAATTGAAGTTCGGCTGCCATCCATAATCAACCCATAATACAACCGTTTAAATTACAATATATAACGTAGAAAAGCTCCCTATATATGTGATGAGGAAGATTATTTGGATCCGACAGTAGACACGACCCAATCCGCCCTACAATCAGGCCACGATCAGGATATCAACTTCAAAAAATTGATTATGTTTCCCAAATAGAACTGACAATGTAAAAATGCATACACCTAAAATTAAGGGGCCATTATGGATAGGAGCGTGTCATGTGGGAGGATATGTGCTGAACATTGGTGTATTCTTAAAACTCGGTTGGAACTATTAATCACTGAATGCATAAGAAGCAACGATACTCAAGATGATCTACAGTACCCATCAGATGGCTGGGCAATAATCCATTCGGAAAGCACCTACCCATAGTAAAAAAAACTACTAGGGCTATAGAAGTATTGCGAGGTGGAGGTTAAGACAAATCCAAGACAATTGGCTGTATATCTTGAAATATCATACTGAAATTTGACTTAGAAATTCAAAAACTGAAAATTATTACTATTTGGCGTTTATTTTACTCCGAGTGTGGTTAAACTAGGATTCCATTACAGTAATTATGACTTACCTGCATAACCAACTTTGCACGATATTTTGTGCAGGTAAGATAAAAATGCAGTTAACCTTAATACACTTACGTGCTCATTTATGCTGGTAAGTGCTTTTAAGTTTACTGCCCAAAAAAGCAGCTAACGGCAAATAATTTACATGAAGCTTTGTGATTTTTCCGTATAAACATAACGAAAAATTTTGTTATTTTAGCTACGTTTCAAATTATTAAGAAGTTGCAAACTTCTCATTGTTTCAAAATCGTATTTTCCTTATTTTGTTTTGATTTAATTTTCTATTAGGCAGCTAAATGAAATTTTTTTCATGAAAACCAGTTATAGCTTCCAAAAGTATTATGTACTTATCTTAAATGTGCATGTATGAACAATGCACTTAAATTAACGAATTTATATGGAGTTTGATAAATAAATATACAAAGCACAAGTTTTGTGCACTTATATGCAAAATGCACTTAAGTGAAAGGCAGGTAAGTCAAAACTACTGTATATCCATGTTGTTGTTGTTGTAGCAGCAGTGATTGCTGAGTTGACAGCCCTTGGCCGAGTGAACTCGGGTCATGGGAATGTATATCCATAATTTGTTTTGGTTCTAAAGGGTCTTCCAATAGGGACTTCTGAACATTCACAGTTGTTAGCGGCCAAGGTCTATTAATATGTTCTGTGCAGCTCTACAATAATATAAAAACATAAGGAAAAACAGGCATTTTGTCTGTGTAAAACTATACCACAATGTATATAGAGGTGTCACGAGACGAGAAAATAATCTCGTTTTTTATTTGTCTCTTTCTTTATTAACTGCCCTTTTCATTGTTTTGTTTATTTATTTGTTTTGATTACATTACTTTGTCTACCATATTCGTGGTGGCTAAAATAAACAAACATTTTGACAAGCGCAGTATGTTAACACAAAGGAGCAAAAACGAACATCTGATTAGTGGCACAGACCTTATTAATAGACCTTGATAGCGTCATTATGTTATGTCATTTATTCAGATTGTTTTGTTCAACAACACGTGCAAATGATAAAATTGTTTCATCAAAATGGTTGTTCTGTTCGGGCAACGTACCACGCGCTTTGATCATTTTACGGTGAGGCCCATTTCTGGATGATTGAGAACATCCAATGCATCCCGAAAAATTCAATGTTTGTTGTGGATTTTGGGCTGGCTTGAGAACGACGTTGGCCAGGCCATCATTGTCGATGGCGAACGCTATAGTTCGATTATAACTACTTCATTTGACCTGAATTAGATGGTATGCCACATTGGACATTCTGCACGAGCGATTTGAGGGCATGGTCATCTTACTTGGAGGTGATGTGAACTGGCCACCGAGATAGTGCGATTTGACTTATTTGATTGGCGTTATCTTAGAGTTTCCAAAAAACCGAAGAATTTCAAAACCGCGGTTTCGGTTTTAAAAAATTGAAAACCGATCGGTTTCGATCGCTTTTGTGATAATTTATTAAATATCAAGTCTTATAGAAACAAAATTAGTTGATAATATAGGAAAAGCTAACAAATTTAAAATTCAAACTTGATGGGTGTTCAAGAGGATAAAGGAAAATTGCTACTATTTCTGTTAATGGTAATTTTTTAATATATTAAATTATCAGTAAAGAAATAATCAATTGTTTTATAATACCAAAAAAGGAAAACTAAACCAAATTAATGAGTACTTTTTCGTTCTTCAAAATGGTACTTTTTGAATTTTCTATAATATTGAATAGTTGGCAATTGTACTATTTCTTTATTTTAATAGTACTTTTCGAATATTTTATAATAATAAACCTAAAAATTCGCAAAATGTGAATTTAGTGGTACATTTTTTTTGCATTTTCAATAATAATAGGCCCAGTGCTGAGTGGGAATACAAAATGTGGGTCTTTATGGTCCTTTTTTAATTCTAATAATAAGTTTCGAATGAGCTAGAATCCACATTACAATGAACCAATAAACTTGAAACTAGAGACATGTTATTCTGAATTATTATTAATTCAGAAAGTCAGACTTAATAATACTAATTTTTTTCTTCTAATTGGGGTCAGCACCGGCTCAACCAGTACTCCATACTTTTATTGGATATTTGAAAATAACTAAGTCTTTGTTAAAAACACTTTGCATTCTTTTTTTAAATTAAAAAAATAAACAGTCATTTAAATTTTAATTGTCAGGAAATACTTGGATGAAAAAGTTTGTTTTTCATTTCTAAATTTTTAATTT
This sequence comes from Calliphora vicina, assembly GCF_958450345.1. NCBI lineage: Eukaryota > Metazoa > Arthropoda > Insecta > Diptera > Calliphoridae > Calliphora > Calliphora vicina. The sequence goes on along the minus strand of NC_088781.1, from coordinate 59,260,327 downwards.
TTCTACTGAAAATAGATTAAAAGTCAAAACCGAGGAATAATTGTCGGTTTCGGTTTTAGGCCTTGAAAAACCGCGGTTTCGGTTTCGATTTAAACCGAACACGAAACTCTAGGTTATCTCAGTTGCTAATCAATGCGAATAAACCACAAACCCCTGCGGTCCTCACCATTCCATTAAAGAATTCATTAAAGAATTCATAGGCTTAATTCGTTAGTACTTTAAACATATTGAATTCATTCCTTTGAGAATTCATTATTTATAGAATTAATTCTTTGTTGAATCATTACAAAATATCTTTCAAATTGTTTCTTCAAATCTATTACAAAAAGGCTTTAAACATTTTTTTCAATTCATTTTGCAACTAGTAATAAAGAGAACGAATTAAATGTTAAGAGAATATATTTAATTAGATTTTGAAAACTGAATGAAAAATGTATTCATTAGAACCTTTTCTTTGAATGAAGCAAAAGAATTTGTTTTGAAATGGTTTTATGACATGAACTGCTAATATTTTTTAATTTTATATTAATGTGCTGTTTTTCTATAGCGAACGAGTACTTTGAGTGGAAATTTAACATGTGTTTTGTTATTGTAACAAAAACAAAATACATGTAAAACGTCCACTCAAAGCACTCGTTCGCTATAGAAAAACAGCACATTAAATTGCAGTTGAAACAATAGTATTGTAAGTGTTTGAGCCTTTATGGTGACATTTCTAGAAAAGATCGCAGTAGAAAATTATTATTCTATAGCTTAAAGTTGTTTTGTCTTACAATAGTCGTGTAAGATCAGAAATGGTTGTGCCTTCTTTTCTACATTTATAGGGCATTTAAAGGTGTATGATTGTAAAATATTTCAATTGAAATTGATTTCATAATATCATTCAAACTTTTTATGAACAAGAACTTAAGAGAGATTTACATATACATATAGAGAGATACCAAATTTCATTCTCTTTCAAAAGAGATCAACAAATTCGATAGATAATTAAGAACAACGTTATTTGTTTATTTATTATTTTGTGTTAGTGCTTTTTTGTTAAAATTTAAAAACAATTTAATACAAAATGTAAAAACATTGTCGATACAAAATTCAGTTAGTGCGCGGAGCTCAAGCGCGTCGGTTAACAGCAAAATACTCGGTGGCAGTTTTAAACGGGAAACCGTTAAATGTGTACAAGTAATAAAATAGTGGTGAAATAATAAATAAGAAAAGAAAGATACATTTTTGTTTTTGGAATAGATAAAGAGGTAATTAAAGCAAATTAGCCGGTTTTTAAAAGAAAAAGAATTTTGTAAAAGAATGTGTTCGAATGAAAACAATACATACCTAAATAGAAACATATAGAAAGTGAAAGTTTTAAATTGAATAAAAAAACATAAATATTAATGAAAAATTAACTGAATTTTATGTAATAAAATAAAACATTAAAATAATGTGATAGATAATTTAATAACAATCTTCAAAACCTTGGAATTTTAATATTTTTGTGTGTGTTTGTAATTATTGTAATTACTTATTAATTTAGTTTTTATAATTTTATTTTTAAACTCACAAACGATAAAATAAATTGTTTCTACAGGGGGATTTTTGTTTATTTCCGTTTAATTATACATATGTGCATATGTACTTCGATAATAAATTAAACAAAATCATATACATTCAACAAAAGAAAAACTTTGTAAAAAAAAAATAAAAAAAGTGGTTCTTCTTTTTTTCATATGACGTCATCTGTCTAAATGATTTGACAAATTTTTGTTTCTTTTTTTTGTGTCTTTTATTTTAAGATAAAAATGCATAAAATATATTTATACACATAGTAATAAGTGGACTTTCTTTTACTATATTTGTTATATATTTTATTAAATTTTGTTTAAAAGTGAAATTTTTAAGAAACAAAATAAAATACTAACTCTTGAACGTGTGAATGACCTGTAGAAAAAACATGCTTTTTATACCCTACACCACCATAGTGAGCAGGGTATTATGCGTACTGATGTTTGTAACGCCCAAATATATTAGTCTAACACCCACCTTAAAGTATGCCGATAGACTCAGCATCACTTTCTGAGATTTGACACATGTATTGGCCCAATGACGAAGCCTATTGAAACTGGTAAAAATCGGCCATAAGTGCTTGATTAACATATACAGTCAGCGTCAAAAGAAAGTGTACAACTTGTTTTTACATTTAAAACGTTTTATTTACATATTAAAAAACAATTTTTTCTCCAGTTCTAGTATATTTAACAAAACACTTAATTGTTCTCTTGCAATATATAAACAAAAAACTAAACTATTTCAACTGCAACAAAAACAGTAACAACAAAACCAAAAATACACCATTTTTAACGCGTCAGAAAAAAGTGTACACATTTAGAATTGCAATAAGATTTTTCTAGCTACATAAAAAAATATATTGTTATTCTTTATTTTTGCCTAGATTATAATTTTTTGTGGATCTTGCTGCTAGTCTCATGAGATTTTAAGATAGTAGCTTTTCTTGTTTGATCGCGAGAACTTTAAAACCAAAATGGGAAAACAAACAGCAATTGAAACAAGAAAGTAAGTCATAAAATTTAAAAATGAAGGCAAATCGTCACGTGAAATCTCCTCTATAATAGGAAGAAGCCATAATACTGTAAAAAAAATTATAGACAAACAAAAAAAATTTAGAATTTTAGAAGATCAGCAACGTGCCGGAACACCAAAACGCCTTAACAACCTTGAAATACGATCGATTGTGAGAGCAGTGAAGAAAGTATTCACAGTAAGTGCAGTAAAATTATGCGAAGAATTAACAGATTCGTCTGAGGTGAGAGTTAGTAACAGTACGGTTCGCCGAGCGCGACACCCAAATGCTCTATATGGTGGAGTTCCGAGAGAATAACCCCACATTTCCAAACGAAATAAAGAGCGACTTCGAGAATTCGCAAACAGGTATAAAAACCAAGAAAATTGTTTTGGAATAATGTGCTGTTTACGGACGAAAGCAAGTTTGAGATTTTCGGAAGTAAAAAAATTAGTAAAATTTGGAGAAGCAAAAATCAAGAGTTCGACCAAAAAATGTACTAAACACCGTAAAGCATGGTGGTGGTTAGGTGATGGTGTGGGGCTGTATGGCGGCAAGTGGCATGGGAAAACTCATATTTATTGATAGTTTGATGAGCAAAACCGATTACCTAAACAGTCTTATAGAAAATATGGAATCCATCATTAGAAAATTAAATCTAGACCGAACCTGGATCTTCCAACAGGACAACTATCCGAAGCATACTTCTTAACTTGTTAAAGAATGGTTGTTGTATCATACACCGAAACAACTGGAACAACCCCCACAGTCACCGAACATTAATCCCATTGAACATCTGTGGTAGCATTTGGACAGACAGATCAGAAAATGAAATATTACCAGCAATGACTCTCTACACGAAATCCTGCAGGAAGAATGGTTCAACATCCCAACATCGGTGACATCAAAATTGGTAGAAACAATGCCAAGGAGGCTTGAAACTGTTTTAAAACCCAAAAGATGTCAAATAAAATAGTAAACACGTTTTTTCTTCTAATTTCCCTAAACTGTACACTTTCTTTTGACGCGTTAAAAATGGAGTATTTTTGGTTTTGTTGTTACTGTTTTTGTTGCAGTTGAACTAGTTTAGTTTTTTGTTTATATATTGCAAGAGAACAATTAAATGTTTTGTTAAATATACTAGAACTGGAGAACAAATAGTTTTTTAATATGTAAATAAAATGTTTTAAATGTAAAAACAAGTTGTACACTTTTTTTAGACGCTGACTGTATATATCCACACAAATTTTTCCGCAAATAAGTTTTATATACAACTAATGAGCGGCTCTATTCATAATTGACCACTTCAGAAAATTACTTTAAGAGCATAAAACCTCTTTAAAATGTTGGTATCCAGAAAAAGTTCAACTGAAATAAATCTAATATAGAAGGAGAGCACGCGACCTAATTCTTGACGATAGGTACATAATTGGACATACATAGCTCCCATATTTGATCCACTTCTGAAAATCACTAACGAAAATAAATTATTGAAATTTTAAATGAAATATATATGTTTTTGTATATCATATCAGTGTAGGGTATTACAAAGTCGACTTTACATTACTGGTTTAAATTGATTTTTTGTTTGTTTGTTTGAAAATGTATAAAAAAGAAAATGAACATGAATGAAAATATAGCAACAACCTGTTGATATAATGAGAAAGAACCTTGACATATAGTTTAGAATGCTGGCGAATTATTTTTAATTGTTGCTATTTGTTTTTATAACCCAGCAACACTTGATGATCTTTTAAACTCTGTGTAAATGATATTAAAAAACTCTGATCGTTTTTCGATTCTACATAGTTTTCAGTTCAAAGTAAAACGTCAGTACACCAACTTAATAATTGCAAAACCTTAAGAAATTAATTTCAAAAAATTGCATTTAACTGATATCGGAATATACAATCAATCGAAGTGAGAGCTTCGAATTAATTAATTCAATTTGAGCTTAATTCTCTAAAATCTTAATTCAGAATTAAATTTCATTTTGTAAATTATTAAAAACAAAACTGAATGGAGAATAAATAAGGGTACTCATTTAAACGTTTAAGTTTCCCATTTGTGAAAATATGCAAGTTTGCGCGACGTGTTTCATGAACCAACCTTTTCAATTTTGTGCAAGTTTATACAGAAAATTTATATTTGATAAAAATGTCAAATAAAAATAAATTCAACAAAAACCTAACAATTTTTTTTTAAAATTGTATAAATTTTAATTCTAAATTGTTGAATGAAAGTTAAATCTTTGGAACAAACCATGGTATACATATTTTGGAAGATTTTGTTTATATTCTAGCAGTTGGTTAATGTTTTCATACACAATGCCATTCAATCCAATCATTCTGTTCCAAAGTTACACAATTTTCACATGCACAAAATATTGATATTTTATTTGATTTTTATTTCTTATAAATAAAAGTAAACAAAAGCAGCTGATTCATCAAATGCACAATAAATTCAAGTTTGCGAGTCTAAATTGTCGCGCAAACCTATCGCTGTTGTGCAAACGAATTTCCAAAAATTTAGTTGACAGTTCATTTGAGAGAGTGTAAAAATGCACAGATTGCTCAGTTTACGAGGCATTTAAGCATTTACATGAGGACCCTTAATATATTCGTTCAATTTGTATTAGATTTGAATTAACATAAGGTGAATGAAATTTATTAATTCAAGAATGAATGAATTCTATTAGCTTTGAATGAAGCTAAAGAATTTGTATGGTTGGTAATGGTTTCAGGGAATGAATTCCTGAAATTTTTAATTCTGAATTAAGATTTTAGTGAATTATGCTTAAATTGAATTAATTCAAAGCTCTGCTTAAGTTCTTAAAGGAATTATTAAGAGGCTTAACATTAAAATTTGCAAGGATATTCATATTAAGAGAAAATAATGCTGGTTTAAATTTGTTTATATACCAGTATATTCTAATTTGAAAAAGTACGATTTTTAAATCTTTTAATAAAAGTGCATACGTTATGGAATTTTGACTGATTATTTGAAATATTTCACTCAAAAGATGTTTTTAATTAATTAATATTTATATATTTTTAATGTAATGATGATAGTAAACTAAATAAATAATAAATAAATTAAGAATTAAAAATTGCTAAAAATGAATAATTTTAGAAGCGTAATAAGTGAAGATGAATATTATTATAGTGAGACTAATTTCAAGTGACATCAAAGAGGATATGTAATTTTACACGGAAGTTTAAGGTACAAACAAATATGTGCCCCGATAATCAGAGGGTTTTGGATTCAATTCCCTTGTTTGTTAAAAAAAAAATTATTATAAATCCGCAATTAAGTTGTTAAACCAAAAAATAATAAACCAAAATTACGGAAAGTTTGACACTACGCTAACTAAATTATTATTCAATGACGTATTTGTTAAAATGAGAAAAAACCCTATTGATTCTATTTATAAATCTAAAAATTACTAGTGTTCAAGATTTACCTTTAAAAAAATTTGTTAAAATACATTTTTAAATATAAAGCCAATACATTTTGTATTAAATCACGATCACGATTTTATTTAGGGTTCAAAAAGAGTTTTACTTTGAGTTCACGTTAAAAAAAAAACACAAAATTCTAAGGAAATTCCAGGAAGAAGTTACTAAATATTCAATGACGTATTGTTGAAATAAAAATGCATTCGTTATTTATTAACGCAAAACTTCTTTAGTTAATTAATCAGTCATCCATGACATTTTGCTGGGTTTTCATAGTTATAACTCTAGTGCATTGGCAGTGGGTTTGAATTTAAAGTTTATTTTTATTTTCAAGTTTGTGAAATAAAGTTAATAATATTTATAGCTTTGTCATGTTCATATTAATGGGTGTTTTAGTGGTAGATTTATTCTTAACTATTCTATAATTATATGAGATAAGTAACAACCAGAGCTTCCAATAAATTAATACAATTTAAGCTTAATTCACCAAAATGTTAATGCGGAATTAAAAACTGTCAACAATTCGTTCCATAAAACAATTCGCAACAAATTAAGTTTTTTAGATTCATTAAAATTGAATTCATTCATTGTGAATTAATTCATAATAAAATTTATTGAATCTTTGAATGGTAATTGAAATCTAATTAAAATTTAATGAAAACATTTTTTTAAATTAATCTTAAATTCATATCTAAATAGATTTGAATTAAAGAAATATTAAATTTTCTTCATTCACCGTCTTTTATTTGAATTGAATTAATTCATAATAAACTTCGTGAATGGTAAAATTTGTGTTAATACAAATTTAATTCAAATAAAATAAAAATATTTTTTGGTTATTCAATTTGTTTTTAATCATTTACAATTTGAATTAAAGAAAAATTAAATCATTCAATAACAAATTTTCTAAAGCTATTTTGTAACGGATATGAATTAAAGAAATCTTGAGTGATTCAATAAAGAATTCTCAAATGAATAAATTCAATAAGTTAACGAATTAAGCCTATGAATTAATTCGTAATTAATTTATTTTGAATTGAAGAAAATTTTAATGATTTAATAGGAATTTTATTACTATAAAAAATGAGTTCTCAAAGGAATTAATTCAAAGCCTTTGAAGTATAAAATCTTTAAGGGAATTTTTATGAGATACAATTTAAGATTTTGAAAAATTAATTAAGAATTAATTCTTTCGAATCTTTGGTAACACCTCTTTACAATTTAATTACATTTCAGTTCATGTCCCTGTGCTCTCAATTTTATCATAGAGTAAGATTTTGTTTTTTTCACAGTTGTGATTGATCTTAAAAAAGATTTTGTGCAGATTGTAAGATTGTTGTATTTTCCACAGTTGTGATTGATCTTAAAAAGGCCTAGTTCAGATTTAAACCGCATTAATATTTATTTTGTCGGAAAATTTCGGGAATTTGCTAATAAGATTTCACATTAAAATTACTGTATTATTTCTGCACAGACAAAGAATTACGTTACCACTCTTTGTCACCCATTTGTTCAGCCATAACAGAAAAATTTCGTCATTTAGACTGAATCATTTGATTAGCAATAAATTCGGTTATCACAGCCAACCCTTCTCTGTGTCACAAAAACAGAAGAATGTTTATTTAAAACCGAAAAATTTAGTTTTCTAGTAGATCGACTTGATACAACTTGAAATTTTAAGTTCTTAAAAGAATTATTGAAAGCTTAATAATAAAACTTCTAAGAATACTAATTTTTAGAGAAAATAATGGCATTAATATTGGTTTAAAATTATTTGTAGACATCTGATTAAATTTTTTCCATAATTAACTTAGTCAAAACTCTTGTATTGAATTTTGACTGATTATTTTTTTTGGCTTTATTTATTTTTAACAACCTAGCCTTATTGGCCATTTAAATTTAATTAAAATATTACCGGGAAAGAACATATTTTTTTACTATTTCCCGAGAATGGAAAAAGTCCGACAATTTAGGAACCCTACTTTACATATAAATACCTTTTCAATATTGAAAACCGTTGCTAGGTAGCTAATACCAAAAAGCATCAACAAAATAGTCAGCGAAAATAAAACTCATATTTCTGATACGTTACCGGGGACATAACGAGATGTCAAGAATTTGAAACTTTATATAAATAAATGTTTTTTTTTTTGATTTTGTTTATTTTTTGCCACTTCTAACATTTTCCTAAGAAAACTTATGTATAGCCCAAATAAATATTTATCTAAACTTATGACGTTTTTTTTTGTATTTTTGTACCTGAGTATCCATAAAAACATAAATTAAAGCGGTTTAACAGAAGAACAAAATGTGGAGGTAAAAAGTCGTACAAATTTGCTTAATCATTTTTTTGGTGAAATATTTAACACTTTGAAAAGAAACTGAAATAAATTTCACAACCAGAATAAACAAAAATACAAAAACAATTATAATTTAAGATTAAATAATACATAAAACACTTTACAAGTGTGCCATCTACTATCACATATATAAAGAATTATAAAAACAAAGTGAATATTATCATAAAATTGCCTGTGAAATGAATACCCTACATCTTAGAAGGCGAGTAATATAGTTTCTATGAGGCAGATCTTCTAATGAATTAAATTTGAGCTTAAATCACTGAAATCTTAATTCAGAATTAAGAAACAACAACAATTCATTTCATAAAACCATTCCCACCAAATCAAATTAGCTTCATTCAAAGGCTTTTATTTGAATAGAATTCATTGAGTTAATTCACTATTCAATTTGTAATAGTTCTGAATTGAAGAAAAATTTAATCATACCATTGATTTGACTAAGCTATTTTGTAAGTGATTTGAATTAAAGAAAACTTGAATGATTCAATAAGGACTTAATTCTATTAAGAATTCTCAAAGGAATGAATTCAAAACCTTTGAAATACTAAACACTAATTTGTAATAAATTATTTAATGGAATGAATGATTCAATAAGGACTTAATTCTATTAAGAATTCTCAAAGGAATGAATTCAAAACCTTTGAAATACTAAACACTAATTCGTAATAAATTATTTAATGGAATGATAATAAGAATTTAATTTGATTTTGAAAACTTAATTAAGAATTAATTCATTCGAATCAAATATTCTTTAACTGCTTAACTCCATTGAGAATTCATTCTTTATAGAATTAGTTCCTTATTGAATAATTAATTGAATTAATTCAATAATGAATAAATTCCAATAAAAGCCTATGAATGAAGCTAAATAATTTGTTTTGTTGGAAATAGTTTTATGGAATGAATTAATTTTTTAATTCTAAATTAAGAATTAAGTGAATTAAGATTAAATTGAATTAATAAATTCTAATTAATTAATATGAGATAAATGATTAGAAAGAATTAGTTCTTAATTCCTTTTTCAAAATCAAAATAAATTATTTTTCTTAACCATTTTGTTAATTAATTCATTATGAATTAATTCATAGGCTTAATTCCTTTATACTTCAAATGTATTGAGTTCATTCCTTAGAGAATTCATTCTTTATAGAATTAATTCCTTATTGAATCATTCAAATTTTCTTTAAATCAAATCTATTGCAAAATAGCTTTAAAAATGTATTCAATAATTCAATATTTTTTTCAATTCAAACCTATTACAAAAAGAAAGTTTTTTTCGAAAACAAAACTGAATGAAGAAAAATATTTGAATTCAATATTTTGAATCAGATTAACAAAAATTGAATCATTCAAAGAACATTTCGAAGCAGTGGTAAATTCTAAACTATTTTCTGTAACCTATTATAGGGCACTTTCTATTTGTTTTTGACCCTCACATACATATTTATATTGTTATTAATAACTGTGATTGTATTACTTACTACAATATAGTATTCTGAAATCGCATTATAAAAACAATATAGAATTTTATGTCATTTATAATAAAATAATTAACTAAAATAAGTGATAACACTTTTCAGTTTATTTGTTAAGTAGTCATTAAACAAAACGAAAATCCCAACAATGAAACGTTTATTTTTTATTAGAGAACCCAAGCAGGCAACCAAATTTGATAAGATGTGAAGAAAAATGTTACATAGAAATATTAAAATGAAATCAACAAAAATAATAATAAAAATTAAATAAACAAGGAAAACTTTAAAACAATTTATAAAACAAAACGCAAATGGTAAACAAAGTAAAGTGTTGAGACACTGCACCCAGTGCAATTGTAAGACAGAATATAACGACTTTTTTATTAAAACGCAAATCTTTGGTTTATCATTTACTTTAGAAAATAATGTCAAAATAAATTTTATAATAAAAATAACTATAGAAAATGGAAACAAAACTAAGAGTTTTATATAAAAACTGACATTTGCATCAGTTTTAATATTTTGGAATAATTTTGTAAAACACTTTAAAAATATTTCCATAAAAAACTTTAAAGATAAAAATAAAATGTCTCAAAGTGAATTCAAGTACTTTACAAAATAAGGGGGTTAGTTACAACAATAATATATTTTACAACAAAGGTTTTTGCAACTTTAAAAAACTTTATAAAACACTCAAATATTTTAAATTAGAAGTTGTTTATTTCATACTCAAGTTTTTGTTATCTTTTTTAAAAATACTTTTCCTTTATAGTTGTTTAATAAAATGTTAAGCAATTGTTTAGATTATTTAATACTTTTTGGCGATAAAAAATTACCCAATAATTAAAAAGTTCAATAATTAAACTCATGCAACAACGACCTATGGCAATATCATACAATTGTTTTTAAAAAATTCTCTACTTTTATTGGTTACTGTGTGCTGGAAAATGTAAATTATTTTAATTTCTTCTGTTTTTCGTTTCACATTAATTTATACAACAATTTTAATTGTCTGGTTTACACAGATAAAATGCTTATTTATCAATTTCATCACTGTATGAAAACAAATATTAACTGATAAACAGTGAATAGCAAACTAGTATAATTACATGTACTTAAACTTTATGAATATGTTCAGACCTGGCCGTGATTTGAACATGATTTGGGCAAATCATAGGGAATGATTTATTGCTTTATAAAACCATGATGAAATCTAAAGTAACAAGTTAGAGAGCTATAATCGAATCTTATATATTCTTCATCTTATTTTAATTACTCCAGAATTTCAATAATTTTTTAATATTTTTTTTTTGGATTCTATAGGATACAAAAACTGTATTTAGTTTAGTCTGGAAGGGGTGTGCACTATGTGCACTTCCACTCGGAGACCATAAGGTCCATTGTGATTCCCTTCAAGAATCCGATAAAAAGAAAAATTATGCATTTCCTGAAAAATGGGGACATAAAGAAAAGCAAAAAGAAGAAATGTAGTGTCTTAGAGATAGCAAAATGAGAATTCTCTGTAGAATATCGTGACGCAGAGACACTACATTTTTATGATTGAGTTAGACGAAGTTTAGGAGGTTTTTTATTATCATTTAATTTTTAATATCGTTATCGACCATATAAACTCCTGTACCAGAGTCCATCTTGGATCCATCACTGAAAACTGCACGTCCTTTGAACTGTTGATCGTATCCAATCTATTCATCCCTACTGGGGAACTCTACTGTGGGTGAGACACCGAAGTTATAGGTCGCGACCTTATGATCAGAGATTCCCGTGGAAATAATGTCCTGACCGATAGAACTGCCTCATACAATATCCTAGTGTGGCCTACCCGCAATGGCTTTACTAACAATGACTCAAATAGCCTAAGTAAGTTCGTTGCCGCCACTTTCCTACTTTCTCAATGGGTAGTAGGTTTAAGATTATATCCAAAGACGCCTGTTGGGTGCTGCCAATGGTACCTGTTATACCCAGACATCCCACCACACTGTACAACCAAAACTGGATTTAGTAAACGATCAAATTTAAATGTAAGCAAATGGAATCGATATTAATGTATATAAATAGGAACTAAGTTTTATTGAATTAAAAACTTCAGAAAGAAATTGTCTATGGATCGGGATTTTTTAATATTCAAGCAGCTCTTCGAATTAATTGAGCTTCATTTAATAAAATCTTAATTCATTCCATAAAATCACGGACCGATTCATACCATTTTCAACAAATTGAGGGAATAACATGTTCAAGTCATTTTTTGAATGTTGCCCGATTTTCGCCATGCTTTACAGTATATTCTGGGGCATAAATGAAAGGAACTAGCTGGCTGAAATTTTCCACAAATACTCTCTGTTGATAGGGTTTGTTTGGTATTGGAAATGGGCAATATCGGTCCATGATTCCACCTATCCCCCATACAATTGTCTACCCGGAATACTGTTTGAGCAATCATAGATAATCCTGATAAAATGTTGATCAAATTAGTTCTAAGTACTTTGAAATTTGACTGTAAATTATGGTGTTTAGATAAGAAAAATATTTTATTGTCACATACTGCTGGTGGGTATACAAGTTTCGGCACAGCTGCCGAATTTTGCAATTCAAACTAAATTCGTAAATGCCTAAAAGTATGCCACTTTTATATGCATAAATTTGTTGCCTAGTTACAACTTTTTGGAATATACTACAATATAAACAAGTATAGTCGGTCAAGCCCGACCATATGATACCCTATACCGATAAGATGATTATAAACTGTTTTCTTTTAAAATTTATATGGGAGCTAAGTGACATGTTCTGTATATATGAAACTTATTTGAATTGATTTTTTTAAGAAATCTATAATCGTTAAAATGATTTTCGGAAGTCGGCCTTATATGGGAGCTATGACTAACTATGACCGATCGTCTCAAAATTTGGTGGTCCGAGTTAGGCTTATATAAAACTTATTTTTGCTGAATTATCCTGCAGGGGTGTAAATATTAGAATCTGAAATGTTTTTTTTACAACTAAATAACTATCTTGAGATTCTAACAAGTTTTTATTTTGTATATAATACAATATACAACTTTTATTTGATAAAACACAATAAGAAATAATAATGTAGATTTATAAGAAATCAAACTGAACAGCAAATACACAAATGTTCGCTAGTTAAACAAATTTGTACAAATTCCAGATTTTATCTGGCCCCTCTGATAAAATATAATTGCCTATGACTGCTGTAGAAGAAAATGCTAATATTTGTTTCACATTCGTCTGTAAACATTTATGAAGTATTGTTTTCGTTGAAAGTAAACGTGTTTTTAGTGGGCACAAAAACCAAAGAAAGTTAATTAATAAAGAATAGATAAAGGTGCCATAAAATGATATTGTGCGTCTGCCTTCGCAGCTTCCATCTAAAAAGACCTTCAACTTAACAGCAAGTTTTGTAAAAAACCTGTTTCCATTACACAGTACAACACATGATTTTGGGACTCAATTCTGACAATTGCACGTGAACGTATCCCCAAAAATAAGAACTTCTGCATCATTAGTTTTGTCAAGTTGGCTGCCGTATTAATTTAATGGCCATACGAATTTTTTTTCCTCAAGGTGGATTTTTATCACTTTTTCTATATTTTAGCACGGTTATATCTCGTATACCGTACGGAATATCTCTTTTGTGGCTGAAGCAAAGTTGTAGATATTGAATAGTAGAAAAAAAGTACGGAACATACCTACCCGAAAAAGATGCATCCAGTGCCTTAAAAATCGCCAAAATGCCCATTTTTTTTAATTTTTTAACCAATTTTTCACCGTTTTTGCTCAATAACTGGATTACAAATCCAATTATGGACTAATCACCATGAAATTAGGTCGTGTGATTTGTATCTATATAAAAGTTATTTATCATGAATTTTGTATGTATACCATAATTTTTTACAGATTTATGCACTTTAAAGTGATTTTCGGAAGCGTGTTTTATATGTGAGCTATGACTAATTATGGACCGATCATAAACAAATTCGGTACATATAATTTGTTCGGCCCAAGGACGAAAACTGTTGAAATTGGCTGAAATCGGTTCATTATTTCACCTAGCCCCCATACAAATGTCCTCCCGAAATTGGACTTTATCGGTCATAAATGTTTAATTTATATACACAAATTTCGCTCCAAATAAGTTTTATATATACAAAATTCATGTCAAAAAATTTTATTATGATCGGTCCATAATTATTCATAGCTCCCATATAAGACCAGCTTCCGAAAATCACTTTAAAGTGAATAAATCTGTTAAAAATTATGGTATACATAAAAAATTCATGATAAATAACTTTTATATAGACACATATCACACGACCTAATTTCATGGTGATCAGTCCATAATTGGATTTGAGCAAAAAAGGTGAAAAATTGGTAAACAATTTTAAAAAATGGGCATTTTTGCGATTTTTAAGGCACATATCACACGACCTAATTTCATGGTGATCAGTCCATAATTGGATTTGAGCAAAAAAGGTGAAAAATTGGTAAAAAAATTTAAAAAATGGGCATTTTTGCGATTTTTAAGGCACTGGATGCACCTTTTTCGGGTAGATATGTTCCGTACTTTTTTTCTACTATTCAATATCTACAACTTTGCTTCAGCCACAAAAGAGATATTCCGTACGGTATACGAGATATAATCGTGCTAAAATATAGAAAAAGTGATAAAAATCCACCTTGAGCAAAAAAAATTCGTATGGCCATTAAATTAATACGGCAGCCAACTTGACAAAACTAATGATGCAGAAGTTCTTATTTTTGGGGATACTTTCACGTGCAATTGTCCGAATTGAGTCCCAAAGCAATGAACTGAAAAATGCTGTACTGTGTTATAAATCACATTAATTAAATTATTTTTTTTTTTATTATTTTTAAGTTTTGTTTCAAAATCACAAAACAAATTAGTTTTTGTTAGAACATGTTTTAAGATTAATGAAATTATATACTACATAGTACTGAATTTGAATTCTAAAATTATGCAATAATTTTAAAAATATTTTAAATAACACTGTATGAGTTAATGATTTTTTGAATATTTGTTCAAACGTAAAAATATAATTGGTGGTAATTTGCTTTAGGAGAATCAATTTTTTCACTTATAATTAGTGTTTAATTCTATTAAACAGTTAAAAAAATAATGAATATAGTATTAAAAAAAATGATAAAAAAAATGTAAATCAAGTTTTTGTTTTGTTAACAAGGTTATAAAGATTATGCAAATAAGTCTATCTAATCAAATTACAAATGTTTTAAGATTACACTTATGAAAAAATACGTTTTTATATATTTGATTTAACTGTATAATTTAAAAAATCAAACCAGTGTAATTTATTGAGATCTTCATTTCGAGTATCCATATGGGTTTTTGTAAATTCTATTACAGTTTTTCTTTTCCTTCATCATAAATCACAAACTAAAGTGATAAATTTCTGTTTAGAGCAGTTTTCTTGAAATATAATTAACTTGATTTGCTTTGTCTTGCTATAAATATTTAAAATTTGCCACAATCATTAATTTATAACTTCTTTCAGCGTTTTGTGGGCGTCATTCATTTATGTATAATATGTACTACATATGTTAGTGTGTTTTCAATTCACAAGGTTTATTAACCTTTTAATATTTAACACAAATAAATTTACAATAATCTTGGTATTTAAATTTGCTTGAGGTTTTCATTTGTACAATTTCTTTAATACCATACATACAATGTTATAGTAAAAGAAGATTTATTCTTATCAAATTATCGCTATTATATTAACGTTTACTCTTAAATGCGATAAGGTAAAACCAATATTTTTCCATAAATAATAAATAACACATCAAGATTAATTTGAAAAGAAAAATTATGAAAGGTAAATGTTAAAAATTATATGTCAAGTCATAGAAAAACGATTTTTATTCTGCACAAAAGTTAAGAATAATATGAATGCAAGCAAATATGTATGTACTTGAAAAATATAAGACAAGTGATCATTTTTACTAGCAAATTGCACGAAATAATAAAAGTAAATAAAGTATACGAAAAATCGTATAGCAGAAACGAAATCTACGGAAAATTCTATGAAACCTTCCCCAAGAAACCATAGGTCTAAATTCAAATCCTATCTTTTATCCAATGATATTTCAGTATTTATTTTTTCTTAAAGATTTTTTATTGGATAAAAGACGAAATGCGCAAGATAGGATTTGATTTTAGATCTATGACTTCTTGGGAAAAGTTTCATAGAATTTTCCGTAGATTTCGTTTCTGCTATACGATTTTTTATTTTTTGATCGTTCATACAATTCGACCCGGCTTTAGAATGGCCTTTCAAAATACCTTTATTTTATTAAACATATCAAATGCATATCTGGCTTATCTGTAAGAACATTTTTAAAAGCATATTTGGAACTTTTTGGTACATTTCTTCAACGGTTTCTTTTTTAAATTTTATTGTCCATTTTATATTTCTTTATATTTGCAGACGTCAAATATTTCTAACTTTTTAACAAGTTCGTTTAAATTTAGATTGTTCAAAAATAAATAACATTTATTCAATCTAATCTTTAAAATAAATGTGATTATTCTTGTTTGACAACATTGACAATGTGCTGAATAAGCCAAAAATATAATTTCAAACTACATGTGCAACAAAATACAGTATTGATAATTATTACGAATATATAGTCTACAAATTAACCTATATAGATTAAATTGAATAAAAATAAGAAAAAATGGACAAATACAATTTTCAAAAAAATTTAATTCCTTTGTAAGTAGATTTTAAAAGTTAATTTTTATTTTCTTTATGAGAGCTACGAATTATTTCAATTATATCAGAATTAAAAATTTCAGCTATGTTTTCCATATAACCATTTCCAACATATCAAATTATTTAGCTGCATTCAAATGCTGTCAATTGATTACAATTCATGCATTGTTGAATTAATTCATAATAAAATTCATTGAACCTTTGAATGATTCAATTTCATTTAATTCAAATCGAATACAAATTGTATGAAAATATTTTGTCTTCATTCAGTTTTGTTTTTAATAATTTACAAAATGAATTGAAAAAATTGTCGTAATAGATTTGAATTGAAGAAAAATTTAATCATTCAATACATTTTAAGTTTTTTTATAATGGATTTGAATTAAAGAAAACTTGAGTAATTCAATAAGGAATTAATTCTATAAAGAATGAAGTACTAAGGAATTTATTAAATGAATTAATTCGTGGAATGGTTAGGCAAAAAAATAATTTGATTTTGAAAATTGTATTAAGAATTAATTGACTACAATGTATCATCCTGATACAAAGATTCCAAATTTAAATTAATTTAAAGCCTTCAAATGTAAATCATCTTAATACAAAGATTCCAAATTTTAATCAATTATAACATTTGTTACAGTTTAATAAACCCTTCAAGTGTAAATAAATACACAAAGTGTTAAGTTTTTTACTCAAATTTCGATATCAATGAACTGTTTATTTTTGTTCATTAAAATAATAAACACATTAATTTATAAATGAAACGTTGATATCTAACTCAAATCTATTGTAGCTGTCTAATAAATTGGAAAAAAGTCTAACTATTTGTCTAAACAAATTACTTATGTACACATACTATACCGCAAATAAAGCATGATATATAGAGAACGTACCAGCGAATATGGCAGTAATGTAAAGAGTGTTTTCTTTTGGTTTACTATTTTACTATTTTATTAAAAAACTGTTTAATTAAAGAATAAATTCTAAAATAGCTCTGAAAACATTCTATACATATTACATTTTACACGCCAAATTAAATGCTTCAATGAAATTCAATAATGTCCGTTCATAGAATGATCAATTAAATAACTGAGTTTTATTGTATGTTTATTTTTATTATTCTTTATTTTTTGTTGAATCATATCATATATGTATATGCATATTTTTTTAGGACAAAATTCAGTTGCTTTAGGTTAATAATTTTGTATTTTTATTTCATACAGTGTATAAAATTGAGATTTTATGTTCATACATAACTAACTACAAGTGGCTAGCTAAAGTTGACTTATAAGTCATCAATTTCTTTCATTCTCAAAAAAAAAATTCAGCAGAATTTGCTTTTGGCTTCTTTTGATAAATATTTTCAAAATGGATTTAAACTGAAGATTAAAAAAAGAAGATGCTGTTGTTCTTGAAAGAGAAAAATGTTTCTTAAAACTCGAATATGTGTGTGTTTTAAAATGCCAGTTTGATCTTTAAAAAAATAACAAGTAATTTTTTTATTGTGTTGATTATTATCATTTAGAAACTAGAATCAAAAATAAATTAGTTTAGGGGAACTTTATTATTTTAAACATCTATTCGAGTTATATTTGTGTTGTAGATACGGCTGTGTAAAATATGTATAGCCAATACACAAACAAGAAGTATGAGTGCTATATTCGGAAGCGCCGAAACTTATATACCCTTCACCAAATTATACTCTAACGAATAAGAAAATCTAGCATAACAGTTTTTAAAAGTAATTTTAAAATTTTTTCCCGATTTTGACCCATAGTCAGTTCGAATTACTATGATATATACACCCTTTATATAAACAAATTTGAAACATAGTAATTATTTAAATTGTAGTTCTTCTGTGTCAATGGATTTTCTGTTGATAGAATTCAATTGTGAACAAATCACAATGAATCTGTTTTATCTGTACAGAAATATTACTCTAATTTTAAGAAAACTTATAAAAAAAAGAGAATGTTATTTTAAAAAAATTGATGGCGGCTCATATTTTCGGAATTACTGATCTGACCGGACCGCAAATTTTCAATATTTGGTCAATATGGGTGTCACTGGAAAGCTTATAAAAATACCTTATAGAGGATATATATTTATTTGGATTTCATTAATTCATTGAGTTAATAAGATTTAGATTTTTCGGACTTTGTGATATTTCAAACGCAGGCTGAACATTAAGACAAAGGATTTTATCCTCTATGGTATTTCCATCGCTAGATTCTGACATAAAAGATTTCCTGCATTTCAGGTCTTTGGCTGGACTCAATGATTTTCTTCTCTCAGGCATATCGAACGCTGGCTTCGTTTACTAAAGATTTTCTGCAAATAATTTGTAATTTCCTAGATATACATTTTTCTCTTATATGTCAAAATTAAATGAATATTTTTAACTGGCTGGGTTAATTTATTCCAACAACTTATATGCCATTTAAAAGGGTTTTCCAAAGGTTTTCTAATGACACTTAAACCTACCATATCGGATAACTAACTACATACTAAATTATATATTAAAAGTTTAGAGGTCCATAGTCAAGAAGTATGGACCGCCAACAAAAAAATATATTTTCCTAAAAGACAAAAAGTTTTATTAGTTCTAAAATACTGGAACTTATACCTCAAACTTGGATAAACTAAAAGAACTAAGTCTAAAATATATTTTTATTTTCACAAGACATGCTTAAATTTATAGATCTTTTCTGGGATTTTAATAATCTAATCATTAGATTCTAATGAGAATACATATTGCCACAAAAAACAACAAATCTGGCATCTTTTATTAAACGCCATCAACTCAAAAATAAAACTTCAAAATAAAAACAATGAAAACAAATTTTGCCAGAAAAACAAATATTCCGTTAACTTACCGGGTTTAGGTTGTACAACTTTATAATCGCGAGGTGGAGCGGTGACGGTAGTAGAATTATTACCACGACTACCCGAACCACCAAAATATTGGTTAAGATTATCTTCCAAATCATTCTAAAATAGAAAAAAACATGAAATAGTAACTAAGCATGTGGAAGTCGCAATAAAAATGTGAATTACCTTAACAAATCTTAAATTTCTTTCCATAATGCTATTATCAGCATCTAGATAATTGCGTCGCGAACTCATTTTTAGAAAACTTTTTCAACAAAAACTATTTTTTATCAAACTATTTGTAATTATTCAACAAAATAATTCCACTTGAAAAAAAATCCGCACTATGAATACACAACACAATAGACGAATGTCAAAAAGAGGAATAAGAAACTACTAGAATTGCAAAAAAAGAAACACACAAAAATCAAGAGAGAGAGAAAACTAAAGAGTTGCCTAATTGTTTATATATGGGAAATAAAATAATGAATTTATGCTACAGCCTGTTTTAATAATTTAAACAACAAATGCTGGCAACACAGTGGGCCGATGGCACTGAGCAAAACCATTATTTTATATTTGGTTTTTCTTAGTGAGAATTGGGGGTCTTCAAACCAATCAGTCCCATTAGAAATACAGGGTGTGTGTGTACACTGTGTTTGACGTAAGCTAGATGAGCCGGAGTATAAAGATGAACAATATGTCAGCATTTTATTATCTGTAGATTCTTCTAGTTTTTTTATTTGAAATGTATATTATTCGAACCCTTTTTAAAAAAATTAAAATAGCTTACACAGCTTAATGAAGCTAATTAAAAAATATTTTCAGTGATTCACAAACAACTTTGTTTTTGTATTAATTATTAGAAATAGTTAAAACGTTACATTACCAAATTAATAAAACAAAATTTGGTCTGTACATTCATGGGATAAAATGCCAAACTATGCATTCTGGTACATTTTGTTGGTACGTGCTAATTTGAAGATTTTTATAGTATCGAATATTATTAATTCTATAGTTAAATCTGATGTCCTCATGTTGGAGTTTGGTTCAATGAGTGATTAGATTACCTAGCTAAATTGTCCGTTTCACATTGGGCTCCCTTGAAGGTAAGACTTTCATAAGGGGACACACTTGTGACATCGGTATATACTCTCCATTAATTAGTTTCATTAAAGAAGAGTTTATAGGTTTTAAGCAATGATCAACAGTCACTATCAGTTTTATATTACACTGCAGCCACACGATCAAGTTTTTCTTGATAGTCTTTTACATATACTGTTTGTCAAAATTTATAAAAATTGAAAGCGGTGACGTAGGCAGCACGCAACTTGAAAACAATTTTAGTACAAATTGGACATAAAAATGTAATCAGCTGTTTTCTTGAATGAAAAATTGAACACCAACTTGAATGTGAAATTGAATGCAAGTTCGTTTCAATTCTTAAAAGTGTGAGTGTATTAGTAAAAAAGTGTGAGTGTATTAAAACTTGAAAGGCAAAACTTGATCGTGTAACCCCCAAGTTAGAGGAAGTAGGCATTTTTCAATGCCCAACTTTTCCTCCATTTTTTTCTTCGTGTGGGATACCCTTGCCGTCAGCTGTTTTTTTAATCAAAAACAAAAAAAAAATACTTTTTTGTTATTTATTTAATATTGTATTTTTTGTATTATTCTCCGTAGATTTTACACGTTGTTACTATAGCAAGACGAAGATCGGTACGGGTGCTGCATTTGCTGAACAAATAAACAATATAAATTTAATCAAACCATTAATATTGGCCGTAGCATAGACAACGAACGTTTGACACTGAGCAGGTTTGGTCGATAATTAACAAACACCATCATGGCCAGCAATTCTCATCCTATGGATGAGTTTTGTGGTTCAAAATTCTGGGTAAGTTGTAGCAAATTGTAATATTATGCGTAACCTTTGATACGTTTAACATGAATGCAATGTTTGTTTTATAATCAATTTTCTTGCGTATTTTAGAATTCAAACGAAACATGGTATACGCCGGATCCAGATTTTTCACCTTGCTTCGAACAGACCGTACTAGTTTGGGCACCATGTGCCTTCCTTTGGGTATTTAGTATATTTGATTTTTACTATCTGAAGGCCAGTTTAGATAAGAATATACCATGGAATAAGCTAAATATAAGTAAACTACTGCTGACCTTGTGTCTGCTGGTGCTGACAGCCGTCGATTTTATAATGGCTTTGGTTAATAAAGGCAACGATGATACGGCAGATCTTATCT
Organism: Calliphora vicina; assembly: GCF_958450345.1. NCBI lineage: Eukaryota > Metazoa > Arthropoda > Insecta > Diptera > Calliphoridae > Calliphora > Calliphora vicina. The sequence continues at coordinate 59,238,542 of NC_088781.1, read as the reverse complement.
ATCCTGTAGAGATATGGACACCAGTGATTAAATTTGCAACATTTGTAAGTAGCTATGTATTTATATAAAAATATATTGTTAGATTAATTTATCTGGGAATGTGATAACATTTTCTATGATACGTAAATGAATAGAAAGTTGAAATAGTGCCTTCCTTTTAAAATGCATTTAGAAAAATATTTTATATATGTACATGTGCATGTAAATTTTAATTTTGAATAGAATGTGTATATACCTATTCAAGTTATGCGTATTGTTTGTAAAAAAAATATAATTCCAAATAGTGCTGATAATAATTAGATTACATGATGATTAGATTATATACCGACATATCGTCACCCAATATGCAAAACAACGTATGATCAATAAATTCAAAATTGATTTTTTTTATTGATTATGATTCACTACATCATATTACTACATGCATTTTAAACTTTTACCATAGAGAATTACCCTAAGACTTCTACTATCAAAAATTATAAAATTATACAAGTTATAACCAAAATTTTTTAAACATAATAACGTATACTTTTTGATTAATAATTAATTAATAAATGTTTTAACTTATTTTTGGTAGTATTCTAATTTTTATTTAATAAATTTAAATATTTAGTTTTTTCTTGCATGGTTTATGAAAATTTAATAAAGTACCTAACTTTTTTAGTTCGAAAACGTAGTTGTAGTAATTAATATAAAAAGAAAATATATTTTTATTTAAGTTTTTAGTTTTTCATATAAATTTATTGATGATACGTTATTTTGATTTCAGAAAATTACAATTCAAAATGAATATCATAAAATGTACTTAAAAAATATATTTTTTATAAAATAAGTTTCTAGTTTCATTGTAATCCATATTTTTGTTTTTTATCGTTTTTGGCTTCTTCTGTAAACTTATGAAAAGTGATACAACGTTATTTTTCATTTTATTTGACGATATGATACATTTATTTAGATTTCTTTTTATTATACACATATGGTACATTTGTTTATACCGATTGGAAACTAAAATTGTATGTAATTTTGAAAATATTTTTTTAAGAGCCATTAAAATATTTGCTCTATATTAGCACTTTTAGGATTTATAAGTTAGCATAGGTAAAAAACTATTTAATTACAATATCTACTTTGTATATATAATATCTACGCGAACACACCTATTAACTGTTTTAATATATTTCCCAATTATCGCTTTAAGTCAAAATAATTTGTAAATTGCAAGTACCGAAACTTACAAAAACCTAAACCTACTGCCTAAAATCGAATCAAATTATAAAATATCTGTTAAATAATGTAATTTTTTCTACTTCCAGATACTCATTCTAATCTTTATTCCACTGAATCGTAAATATGGTGTACAAACGTCAGGCTGTCAATTCTTATTTTGGTTCTTCTTGACCATTCTCTCGATAGCACGTTGCCGCACGGAGGTAAGAGGCGAAAAACTTCGCGCAGATGCCATTAAAGCTGATCCAGAAGCTGATTTTTCATGGGATGAATACAAATACATCAGCTTCATGATCTACTTTGCGTTCAGTATTGGCATGTTAGTACTTAATTGTTTCGCTGATGCCAAACCACGTGTTACCAAATACGAACGTTCAGATAATGAAATACCTGAAACTTCAGCCAGTTTCTTGTCACGCATCACGTATCAATGGTTTGATGGTATGGCCTGGCGTGGTTATCGCAATCCATTGGAAGAGAAAGATCTATGGGATCTTAATCCACAGGATAGCTGTAAAGAGGTCATGCCCATATTTGCGTACTATTGGAATAAAAATGTGCGTAAATATTTTAAGGTGGAACCGAATCAACCTAAAGTACAGTATAGCAAAGACAAGGTAACGTTTGAAAATCCTCATGGCCCCAAAACGGGTAAAAAGCAGGGCACGGTTTCAATTATGCCACCCATTGTTAAATCATTTGGCGGTGTCTTCTTATTTGGTTCTATGATGAAACTATTCACCGATATCCTGACATTTGCCCAGCCCCAAGTATTGCGTTTAATTATTGGTTTCGTGGAAGACTCAGCCAAGGAAGGTGAAAATCAACCCGAATGGAAGGGTATTTTCTATGCTGTTTTACTTTTCATATTGGCCGCAGTACAAACTATTATTTTGGGTCAATATTTCCATCGCATGTTCATTGTGGGTCTACGTATTCGTACCGCCTTGATTAATGCCATTTATCGTAAGGCTTTGGTAATTTCGAATGCCACCCGTAAAGAATCAACTGTGGGTGAAATTGTCAATTTAATGGCTGTGGATGCTCAACGTTTTATGGATTTAACCACATATTTGAATATGTTGTGGTCGGCACCATTACAAATTGGTTTGGCTTTGTATTTCTTGTGGCAATTGTTGGGTCCCTCAGTGTTGGCCGGTCTTGCTGTGATGATTATTTTAATTCCCGTCAACGGTGTTATTGCCAATCGCATTAAAACGTATCAAATACGTCAAATGAAGTACAAGGATGAACGTGTCAAGTTGATGAATGAAGTTTTGAGCGGTATTAAGGTGAGTTGTGTAATAAGGAAATCTATCTCAGAGTATTTAACAAAAGTGGTGAACTATTTAACAAAAGTGGTGAAATAAAAAATTTGTTTAGCGATCCCCAAATACTTTGTCATTTTGATTGGTAAGGGTATATATAAGTTTGTCATTCCGTTTGTAATTTTTACATTTAAATAAAAAGTATTGCGTGGCCATGTCCGCCTGTATGTTAAAATCGAAGCCCCCAAATAACTTTCATACATGATTGATAAATCAATATATCCGCTAAAGTCCCGCTTAGTTTACTGATAAATAACCACGACTACCTCGATTTATGACCTATTTTTATCTATCTATATCGGTATTACTTAACCGCCGCGGGGGTTTTTGACTTGAAGATTATATTAAGTTTAATCAACGAATGTTGTTTTTGGGGCGACGATTATTTTCTTTTGTTTTCCAATATTGGCGGGTTAATCTTTGCAAAAAACATTTCCAATATCTTTACAACGAAGTATATAATACCTTAGAAATTCGGACAGACAATGGGTCAAACAAATTTTTTCATCAACATTTTTTGTTCACCATAAATTTTTGTTTTTTATTTTCAATCTTTATCGTAAAGTATACTTTTGTGAAGGGTATGAGTTGGTACAGACAAAATTAACTATCTTATTTGATTTTTTCTTTTGATGATTTTTTAAATAAAATTTAATTTTTTCTCTCTTTCTAATCTAAAAGTTGTATCGATTCTGAGAGTTTCAATTATTTTACAATCTTAGCATTTTATAATATAAATTTTTACTCTTACATTGGTTTTGTAGGTCTTAAAATTATACGCCTGGGAGCCCAGTTTTGAAAAACAAGTTTTGGAAATTCGTGAGAAAGAAATTGCAACATTAAAATCAACCGCCTACTTAAATGCCAGTACATCATTCTTATGGTCTTGTGCACCATTTTTGGTAAGTTCGAAAATTTCTTTCCCTTTGTCTAGCATAATTTTTTCAACAGGTTGCCAATGACCAGGACATCACCCATAAATTGGTTTAAACTAAAAAAAAATTATTAATATAAAACTTTTCAACATCAAGGTTTCCTTAGTTACCTTCGCCACTTATGTATTATCCAGCGATGAAAATCATTTGACCGCCTCTAAAGTATTTGTAGGTCTTACCCTGTTCGATGCCATTAAATTGCCCATGATAACAATACCCATGTTAATGGTGGATATAGCAGAGGTATTAATTGCTTGAGGAAATATGGTTATAAATAACAAACAACATACTCTCATCTAGGCAAAGAAACGATACAATTATGTTTCTTTAAATCACTTCACTGTAAAGGATCTCTTACCAGCGCAAACAATTCAACAACATCGTTATGGCATCTATGGTCTCTTACAACTTTCTTTAGCATTTAACTTAAGAAACAAAAAAAAAAACATTTAAATCTATAGCTTTATATTTGTTCGATTAAAATTCATTCATTATTACATTTGACAAATTTTATTACAGGTCTCATTGGTCACATTTGCCACTTATGTATTAATTGATGAAAATAATGTACTCGATGCCACTAAAACATTCGTATCATTATCATTATTTAATATTTTACGTTTTCCATTAACTATGTTACCCATGTTGATTTCAAATATGGTTCAAGTAAGTTTCTACTTTCTTCTTAAACGCAAAGATAAGCGTGTTTGTGTTTATATTGTAGGAATGTATGATTTAAAAAAACAATATTAATTGCCAGTTTCCATGAAATTATTAAAACTTGAAGAACAAATTCATGTACTTCATAATTTTTGATGAACGAAAGTTCATTCTAATGTTTAAGATGTTAAAGTTGGGAAACTTTTTCCTATAACTATTGTTTTTAAAATCATATGTTTGTGTATGTTTCGTTAATTGTTTGTTTATATTGTAATGTGTCTTGTGAATTTTTTGTTTTAAAATTATCCCTTATCAAATCCTTTATCCCTTTATAAAACTCCCAATAGATTTTAAAAACTAGATTCAAAATAAGCTACCAAAATAAAAATACCCGAAACTCCCAGTATATGTAAATTTGTCCAAATTTATATCTATAAAAATACTTGCATCTAATCCACTACAAATTTATATCCTTTGTGCCTGAATTTTGTTTAATAAAAATCCCCCCCCTGTTCTGTAAATCGAATGTTTTCTAAAAGTACTGAGAAAAATTATGTTCTGCAAATAGCTCTATTTTGTACATTAAAACAGGTGTATTTATTCGAAAGTAAAACGGGTAAATCGTGTGGATTTGATTTACATAATAACAAATATGAGTGTGAATTTATTTTTTAAAACGAAAACTTTAACCGGATTCGTTTTACAGAACAGGAAGGAATATCTTTGAAAATTTTTCAAAACAATTTAACTAAGTTATTTGTTTAACCTTGAATTCTAAAATGTAATTTTGTTGGTAAATGTTTTTGTGTTTAAGGAACTATATATTGTTATTTATAATAATTATGTTCAGTGTGAAATAAAAATGCCAGTGTTTTTTTGACACTTTTTGGCCCCTATTTATCCCTCATGAAATAAGAGTTTTCACGAAATTTCTTATTAATGTAGTTACAGTTCAATTGATTAGAGTTAAGCATAGTCGTTCATTTTGCTCTCAACAAATAAATGAACAAGTTTGTTTTTTTTGTTCACTTGTTCGTTTTTATTCTGAGGGGTTTGACTGAACAAAGTGCTTGGACGATTTCTCTATGAATGATTTTGCTGACATTGAACAAAATGAACAGGTGAATAGTGCTTTTGGAAATAAATGTTGCATATTATTTCCATGATCTTTAATAATGATCTAAACAAAAGCATTTTCAAAAGGTAAGTTTATCTGCATTAATGTCAAAGGAACAAACTGAATAAAGTGAATAAAAAGAACAAAAAGTCTGAACAACTTCACACCGTTCATTTGACCGAAGTGTTCAATTAAACTTGTTCATTCATGAACAATCCAACTCTATTTAAAAGCATATCATGATTTTGACAATGTTTGGTGTAATACACCGTAATCTTATGGAATGTTTAATTACAGTACAGAGTTGTTTGAAACCCGTCCGAACTTAAAATTAATGAAAAAAGGTATAAATCTAGGTGCCAAGTTTTAGGCCAATGTTGGCTCAAGCCCCGCCATGTTCTAGATCACTAGTTAATCAAGAATACAGATATTTTTCAGTTCATAAATCAATCTAAATCAGTCTAAACTTTAAATTCACCGAAATCAGAAAAACATTTTATTCAAATTCAGCTTTTACCATATAATCACAAACTGTTTTAAATACCAGAACAGTTTTCATAAAATAAAAATTTTAGTTATAGAATCTAAAAATCCTGTGCAACTTTCCAACCTACATTCCCATTGAAATTTTAATCATAAAACTAAAATCCTTTATAACTTTCCCACAAAAAACACCCATTCAATCCCATATACTAACTGAAAACTTTTATTTTCAATCCCATATTATAACTGGAAAGTTTTACTTTTTTAACAAATAACTAAAGTAAAACTACGGCTTCTTGCTTAAATTAATTAAATACAACTGCCTGCATGTTTTGTGTTATTTGTTTTATTTTAATCACGAAAAACTAATAATAAAAAAACTTCCTATATAGACTCAAGTTTCGGTGAATCGTATTAACAAATTCATGAACAGCGAAGAGTTAGATCCCAATAATGTACAACATGATCCCAAAAAACGTTAGTATAATATTATAGACATTACTTTGATACAGAACTATTTAATAAAAATAATAATTTTATCTTTTTCTGCAGCCAATCCCATGTCCATTGTCAATGGTTCATTTTCTTGGGGCGATGGTGATGTTACATTGAAGAACATCAATATGGAAGTGAAAAAGAATACTTTATGCGCCATTGTGGGCACTGTAGGCTCGGGTAAATCTTCTGTGATACAGGCATTCTTGGGAGAAATGGAAAAGATTTCGGGTTCTGTTAATACAGTTGGCTCTATTGCCTATGTGCCGCAACAGGCCTGGATACAAAATGCCACTTTGAGAGAAAATATTCTCTTTGGCCGAGACTATGATCGTAAGCGTTACAATCGTGTGATTGATGCATGTGCCTTAAGAGCTGATATTGATATGCTGTCGGCTGGTGATCAAACAGAAATAGGTGAAAAGGGTATCAATTTGTCGGGTGGTCAGAAACAACGTATTTCCTTGGCCAGAGCTGTGTACAGTGATGCTGATCTGTTCTTTTTGGATGATCCCCTTAGTGCCGTCGATTCGCATGTGGGCAAACATATTTTCGAGGAGGTTGTTGGACCCAAGGGTCTATTGGCCAAGAAGACGAGAATTTTGGTTACCCATGGTATTACATTCTTGCCACAGACCGATAATATTTATGTCATGAAATTGGGTGAAATTAGTGAAGATGGCACCTACCAGGAATTGCTGAATAAAAAGGGTGATTTCTCCGATTTCCTTTTGCAACATATACAAGAGGGTAACGAAGAAGTTGAAGACTTGGATGTTATTAAACAACAATTGGAGGGCACTCTACAATCGGACGAACTTAAAGGCAAATTTGAGAAAGTCATTAAATTGGCTAGAACGGAAAGTTTATCGGATTCTGTGTAAGTTTTAAATGATTTATATTATATAATTTATTATCTATTGAAATCAACTTTCCCAAGCCCCAACTAACTTACATACATGATTGATACATCCGCTATAGTCGCGGTTCGGTTGCTCTTTAATTTCTGAAAAATCGTCCCACACATGATACAATAATTGTAGAAGGTAGAATCACTAGGGAGAGTTTTCAATATTTAGTCCTATAACGTCAAACTTTGATTTTGATTTTTTTCATATTTTTTTATATTTTCTTTTGTTTAACGTTACAAGAATTGTATAATTGAGAATTTATTTTCTACTGGGTGTATCTTATGTTGTTGTATCATGGTCCCAGAAATGACTACCTCGATTTTTAGATTAATAAGTCAGTAACATAGACAATATATAATTCTAATATACATTTCAAATACCTTTCCAATGACGTATAGAACAATATGTCAAAATCGGGAAAAATATTTTTTAAACCGAATTTTTTTTATAATTTTTCTTTTACCATTTTCTTAAAGTACACTTTGGTGAAGGGTATATACGATTCGGCATATTCGAATATAGCTCTCTTATTTTTGGATAAATTCATATTTATTGTTGGGATTTATGCACTGGTTGCTTAGGACAGAGCATCAGGGAAGCTTTTCCTAAAGTCTTTAGGAAAGCTAGAGATATTCTACAAATAAAACACTCAAGCTTTATTTATAAAAATATTTATTTTATCTTTGCTACAAAACCGACTACAATTGGCTGAAAGATAGAAACAATATTAATATTCCTTTTATTTATTTTAGTTCTGTGCGTTCCTTTGAAAGCGGCAGGAGTAGTTTAAGACGCCGCCGCATTGATAGACAAGACTCTCAGACATCTATGATATCGGCCACATCAAAGACGAAATTGCAAATTGAAGAACAAGGCAAACTTATTGAAACTGAAAAATCGCAAACGGGAGGTGTAAGTAAAAATTACTATTTTCATTATTTTTTTTGTTTGAAATTTGCAATTATGGAAACATATCATTTTGGATTCTTATTGCTTTGAATTACTATTTGAAAACCAGTTCATTTATCAAGTTTTTCGTTAATTTCTTTTATTAGGTTGAATTTGCTGTGTACAAACATTACATTAAAAGTGTGGGCATTTTCCTATCCATGGCTACTTTAATTTTGAACTTTGTATTCCAAGCCTTCCAAATCGGTTCAAATCTGTGGTTGACCAAATGGTCAAACGACCAACAGGTGGCCAACGATACCGGTCTAAGAGATATGTACTTGGGTGTTTATGGTGCATTCGGTTTTGGACAAGGTAAGTTAATTTTGTTAGCCAGTTTTCTAAACAAACATATTCGTAAATCGTCTCATTAATGTTTTGGGTTTAAGGGACTTTTTTTATATGTATGTCACTTATCGTTTTGTTATGGTTTTTGGTTTGAAATTTAGAATGATTTCAATTTGTTTTAAATAGAATGATTGGTTTTTGATAATTTTTGTTTATATTAGTTAGTAGCTTGTTTTGTTTTGTTTAATTTAATTTTATTTAATTAAGTTGTATAATAAGTTTGTAATTATGTTTTGTTTATAAATTAAAAGTATTTTAAGTTGCTTTTTATTACTGGATTATGCTTTTATTTTGTGTTTTTAAGCTGTAGCTAAATTATTTTATCTGTTATTTCCCTGCTATCTGTTATTTCAATGCTTTATCCTAATTCTACTAACATTTATTGCTTAATTACAATTACAAATTGCTTAATTCCTATTAGTTACTATTAGCATTTTTTAACTACATTAGCTAATGGATTGGGTTGCGTTTATTGTTTTAGGCATAAATTTAAATTTAGCGTTTAAAATAAATTTCAAGGCTTTTGCCCACATACAACTCAAAACGCTTTCATTTCCTGCTTTTTCGCTATTCCTTTCCTGCCTTCAAATTTCCCCTTTAATAGTTTCAAAAAACATAATAAATAACACTTAACTTTAACACGCTATTTAGTTGCAACCAGCTACTTTTCAACACTTGCCATTGGATTGGGTGGCGTTTATTGCTCTAGGGAAATGCACTTTGTTATGTTATACTATGTTTTCCGTTGGCCCATGGAATTATTCGATACTACACCTTTGGGTAGAATTGTCAATCGTTTTTCCAAAGATATCGATACGGTTGACAATATTCTGCCCTTAAATATACGTGTTGTTATAACACAAGCTTATGCGGTAATTTTTTCATTCTTTCCAATTCATGTTTTAATTTATTTCATTTGCATTTTCATAAAAATTTCATTTAAAACTGTTAAAGAAATGTTGTATCAGATTAGAGCACTTCTAAAGATAAGACCAGCGCAAGTGAATTTCTGCTTGAATTAAATTAAGATTCGTTATAGTTTAATAATGAAAAATCTCCTGATGCAATTTTTCTTATACATTTCTTCTCATACAATCACTGCAGTAAGAAAATAGGAAAACAGTTACTTAGGGCCTACAACAGTAAATAACCTGCCTATTGAATTATAAAATATACATATGTATAAAAGCACCCACTATCTGCAATATATCTATTCTACACTGCAACAAACTCTTTACAACTGCCAACTAAATGTTTAAATTAGCAGCATAAAGTCAAAATTAAAATAAATAACCTGTGAATATGACACATATTAAATCGCATTTCGAAAAACCCAAAATAATTTTAAATTTCGAAAATATTCTATATAAAAGCACTTTTAACATTAATTAACATAAAACTGTATTAAAAACAGAAGCTGAAAACTACACTTTTATTCTAATACTTTACTACTATTAGATTTAATTCTAACTATTTCTTACACTTAAAAAAAACAAACAAACATACATAGATACATATTGCTCTTTTCTTTATAGTTTTAGTACATTTTATATTTTCGTTATCTTTGGCCATCGGTTGTATACGTTGCGCCCAAATCTTACATGAGACATTATTAACCAGTATCATGCACTGGCCGATGGATATATTTGATACCACACCATTGGGTAGAATTGTTAATCGATTTTCGAAAGACATCGATACAGTTGATACAATTCTGCCATTAAATTGGCGTGTTGTCATTAGTCAAGCTTTTGCGGTAATTAAAAATTCAAACACATACCAACTATAATAATACATACTACTATCATTCTTATTCTTCATTTCTAACCAAGCAAGAAATTTATTTTTGGTTTTTACATTTAGCTTTTTATAATTAACATTTGTACATTTTACTAATAATTTATTTTCAAAATTTCCCTTTTCGAAATCATTTTAAACTTTTACAATACATACGTTTTAGTTTTTAATACTTACTAATATTTACTGCGATTTCTACAGTTAAGCGAATTATTATAATTGTGTATATATGTAAATTGGCCCTTTTCAGAAAAATAATGCATAGAAAACAGTGATGTTAGTGAATTTTAACAGGAATTTAAACATTATTAAAATTAATTTTCCTACATGTAAATAGTGTTTGAAATAAAGTTTTGAAATGTGGTCAAAATAGATTATTGGAAGGTTTCTAAGCCAAATAGTACAGAAAGGAACCTTATAAAATGACAATGTCGTTCTGAAATCCACGATTTCAGAAGACATACTGTTTAGTCCGCAATACCTTCTTTCCAACAAGTTAAGATCAAATATCCCGGATCTTTTTCAGGCAGAAAACTCTTGACTCGGAGTGAAGTTGAGCCGGAGTAATTAATCACGTACTTATGAAATGTGTGTAATTAAGACATGGGGATCACTGTAGTTCAATTCATTATTATTAGGACTGTGAAGTGACCAGTTCTGGAATGATTGGAACGGTAAATTCCAATTATTCTAACAACTCCGACCATCGCACAATGGGGCAGAATCAACATTTTTTGGAAATAAATCTGGCATTTCTAAACAGCTGGTGCGATCGGGATAAAATTTGACTTGGGCGTAGACAAGGAGTATTCGAGTTTAAGTAATTAAAATGGCGCTATGGGAGCTCAAATAGGGTACCTTCGACATATATAATTTTTAAACACGTGCCATTTGTTTGTTTCCCAAAGATTTTTATATTTTTGGAAAGCGCTCGGCTAGGTCTTGAAAAAATATGCTTGCGTGTGCTACTTATTTCTTATAATTTCCGAGTTATAGGCATTTCAAAATTTAAATATTAAAATTTTGTTATACCTTGGTCCGCTTTTTTAAAAATATAGGGCATACTTTTGGACCGAATGGACTCTTTTTTAGTTAGACAACTAAATTATCAATTATATACAAAAGACTTTAAATCAATATCTATTATGGATGCAAAAATAAACGATTTTCATTTTAAAAATTAAAAAAAAATTTTAAATTTTTGCTGTTTTTTGGACGAAAAGGTGACTTAACTCTTTTTTTATTTAAACAAAATTTTCTTTAAGAACATATAACAATTTTATGTTTTTCTGTAAGCTATCTTTACGGATAACATTTCGGTATAAAAAACAAGTCCAATTTTCGAATAAGTCGTCCCTACGCCCTTCGGAATTTGACCTATTTTTTTTTATCAAAATTTCAAATTTGGGCCACATGTTCTAAAATTCCAAAGCTGGGATCAGAAAACGGCAGCTCTGGAAATCTTGATGTGTTCTCCATTTATTCCCTAAGTATTTCCCCAGCCTCGAAGGAAATATGGACCTTATGAGCAAAATTGTAATAATTACCATTTTTGGGATTTTCGCTCCAATTTTTTAGAATTGCGGGATACACTTTGACCTTTTGACAACAACTACTTTAAGACTTCTCTCTGGTTTTTCATCAATTAACATCACTGTTCTTTATATGCATTTATTTTTTAATTCTGTTCTACTTTTTAAATTTATATACATGTAGAGTTTTATGTAAATAAAACAAATGTTTTCGGCTTGTGAATGATTTTTAACCTCTTTTTTAGACCCTTTACTAACTTTTTTTAATGTACAAAATTATTTGTTTTGCATGTAGTTAATCAAAATTTCTGTTTGGTTTTTTTACTGAATTAGTTTAGTTGATAAAATGGTTAATTAATTAGTTACTTAATATTGATAATTTATTAAGCTTTTTTTTAAAAAAAATGAAAAAATTAAGAACAAACTACGATTTCCTACTTCCTCCTTCCATATCTAGTTATAGCACGTTATTTGTCGGGCCTATTTTTGGCACTGGGTTGTTTACATAGTTCCATGGAAGTTTTTGTCAAACTTTTGGCAATGGTATTCAAATGGCCAATAGAACTATTCGATACAACACCACTGGGCCGTATTTTAAGTCGATTCTCCAAAGATGTCGATACTTGTGATACAGTATTACCATCTGTTTTTCAACAATTTTTATCAACTTGCTTTGGGGTAAACATTTTTTAATATAACTTTAATTTTGTCTGTTAAGTTTTTTTTCTTTGGATAATTTATTTGCTAGTAGTGAGAAACAAATTTATTTTCCGCGAATTGCTGCAAATTATAAAGCGTCTGAAAATATATAAACTGTAGTTGTTGCAGCTTTAATTTTCTTTTCTCCGTAACAATACATACATTTTGTTCATCCTTCTTAATTAATTCATTAGTAATATTCATTTAGTAGTTTTTAAGTTTTACCATTACTTGATTTTTTGTATTATAATTTTCTAATAGCAATTTGGTATCTAATGGTTTTTTCTTAATTCTTAACATACATTTAAAAATTTAAAACATCTTTGGTTTTCTGATTTTCATATTTGTATTTTTTATAGTTTCATAAAATACATTCCTGAAAAACTCTTAGGCCGGGTAACTTATCAAAATTTTAAACATAGTTAGGGCATAATCAATGTTTAAATATATTTTTTTCATACAAAAAAAATTATTTAAACATTGATTAAGCTTAACTATGTTTAAAATTTTGATAAGTTACCCGGCCTTAGAATTCGTTTCCGAATTAAATGTTTTATTCACACTCATGAAATAAACTTATACTGTCTAATATTTTGAATTTCTATGCTTTATATTAATTTGATTGCATCTTTTTAAATATGAACAAACTTTCAGATATTGAAAGTCCATTGAAAATTATATCCTAAATTTCGACTCCCGCTCAACTTCTATAATTCAAACAAAATTTTTCTATCTTGGTTCATGCAATGTAATTAACTTTTTATAATTCTCACTCTCTCGAAATAATCAAGTGTACCATTTATTTTATTAGCTTTTATTTTGGTCCATGGATTGGTTGTTTTGTGATAGCATAAAGGATCATGTTTCGGACCCTCAAATCGGGACCTTCACATGTCGTGTTCGATGCCGAACCAACATGTTTCTCGAATCCATATCCTCTCTCAATAGATCCGTTAGGTCGTGCAGATCGTTTATTAGGAGTGTGCCGATAGACTAGATGATAGTGTGCTGCACTAAAGGTCTAAAGGTTGTGGGTTCGTTTCCCTTCAAAGACTGGATGTTCCTGCAGATAAGCTAGGCCTAGTTCCTGATAAAGCAAAGATGGTTCCACAGTTTCTTCCTAGCTTCCGCATTTATTAAACACTCCCAACATGGCTATCAGAATCCGTAGCCGATCCCCTCGTCAAACACGACGACTTTGATATCGAGCAAACAGACAAAGTAGACCATCTGACCTAAATCGACATGGTCGTATATGGGCCATGTAAGCTCGATATCGAGCAATTAGTCAAATTATACCCATAAGGTTAGCTCGGCGTAAGTGAATGCGGTACACCAACCAAATGATCGATTACGTTGTCTTGCAACCGAGAGCTAGCCTTGGCCAGTTCATCCGCGATATTATTGCCAAGACATTCTGTACTTCGCACCGAGAACTTGAGTTCCAAAACTGAAGTTAATTGTCTAAATTAAATTTTCGTACTAGAAAAGTCAATTTTACTAGTTTAAGTAAATAGTTTTCCGTTTTTGTCACTGAAAAATAGTTTGGTTGCGAAAATTTCATAATTTAAGTCGTAATTCTTTTGTGTCAACTGATTTTCGGTTGATTGACAACAAATCACAACGACTCTGTTTTATCTGTGCAGAAATAATATTTTAAGAAGAAAACTCATAAAGAAATTCCCGAAAATTTCTAAAAAATATTCCCGACTACTCTGTCGTCTCCTTATGAAGCGACGAGTTTATTTCACATTGTTCAAGGCTCTTTCGAATCCAATACTCGTTGAGCTTGAGTTCTTTTTACCGAATATCCCACAAGGGAATGTAGTGGCGACTCAACTGAATTGCCCATCATATAGGCTTGTTGAGAGGCAGAAAGTCGGGCTGTATCAAATAGCATTAAAAATAATAAATCTTTTGCAATCCATTAGTATTTTAGTAGAGTTTTCAAATAAATCTGTTGTAGACATTGTGAGCACCCTTTGAAAATGCTGTTAGCATTGGTCTGCCATTATCTATTTTCTATATTCTCTACCTATCCACAGAGGGCACTTGATTTACGGAGCTTGTTCCAACTTAATTAACGATTTAAGTAATTGTTGTGGTATCTTATTTTTTCTTTCTTACCAACTAAAACTTGTTACAGACTCTGTGACATTCGATATGTCGACATCAATAAAACCCGATTACCTCAATGCATATTTAGTCATTTCAAAGTGACAGTATTGGGAAGAAGATTTGCCACTCTATCAATATCGCTCCAACGATAAAGGGTCATAGTCGATATATTTTAAAATTTCAAATTCTATAATTTCAAGGGTGAATTAAATAAGTTGAAATACAGCATTAGGGAGAGCACTTTCCTCATTAATTTGTAATATACAATCCCATTTGGTCTGTAAAACGAAGGATTTTCAAAAAGGAGTAATCGATAATTTATGTTCTGCATGATTCCCATGATTTTGTACATTGAAACATATGTTTACTCGAAAGTAAAACGAGTAAATCATATGGATTCCATTTACAGAATACCAAAATATGTGAATTCATATAAAAACAAGATCGTTACTTGGATTCGATTAACAGAGCAGGTAGTGGTATCTGGAAATATGTTAAAATTGCATACAGGTATTTAGCTGAGATCACATTATAACAGGGATTTACTGGCAGTCAATTTACATGATTGTCTGAATTTGAATCGATATTTTAGCAGAAAATAGGATAATAACTATTTTATAAACAAAATTTAGACTGCATGAACCAACAATTTACATATCGCAGAAAATATATCTGTCTCAAAACATATACTAATCTCTTATGCACACTTCTTACTATTTCAAAGCATTTTCTATTCTCTTCTTATATAATTAAACATTCTTTTAGTTTCTTTTTATTTAATAATAATTTTTGATTTATTATTTATTTATTATTAAACGTAGAACGCTTTTATTTTGTATCTAAGATATTATTTTACCTTAGGATTTAAACCAATAAATAATGTCATCGAAAAGCTCCATTAGGTTTCTGGTGTAATAATTAAAATTGTAATTTTATTGAAAATTTTAATTTAAAAAACGAAACTTATAATGTTTAATCTTAATATTATTTTAAGCAATTATAAGTCAATTCCACTATATTATTAAGTTTATATATTGACATATATTAAAACATTTTGGTGAAAAGTTAGTTCTAAAAATTTCACTTTCTTCACATTGAATTTTAAACATTTGATAAAGAATATTTGGTAAAATGATATTCATTACCCAGATTTTCACAATTTTTAACACATATTTCATTTGGCGATTTACAACTAGTGTTTTTCAAAAATTGTTGTATTGTTTGACAATTAATTTAATGTTAAAATTTTGTTATACAATTATACATCGATACAACAATACAACTTTGGTTGTGAGTACACTATAATTATAATGCGTATAAACCATTTTGCTCTATTTTCTCTCTTGTTTACAAGAGTTATTGGTAAAAAAGGCATTTTCATGAATAATTATGCCAAAACACTGCTTAAAAAATAATAAAAACTCATCCTTATAATCCACTTTCCATTCTTAAAAATTAATATAAATTAATTTATAAACTTCCCACCAGGTTTGGTAAACCGACATTCCCATTTTTAAAACTAAATATAAATATATATATCAATTTATAAACCTGCCACCGGGTTTGGTAACCAGACATTATCCTCATTCCCATTTTCCTTATTTAATATTAATAATGAATATTCAATATTAATCCTAAATTTTATTCCTTTTTTCTTTCCCCAAATATCCTTATATTTTAAACATCCTCTCCTCCCCCAACAACAACAACAGGTGTTTTTGCCTATTTTGCCGTAGTCATTATTTACTACGGTACTTTTGAGGCTGCCAAAAGGATCCACAACGATTTGTTGTACATTATAATGCGTAATTCGGTATGTCGTTTCTTCGATATCACACCTCTAGGCCGTTTACTGAATCACTTTAGTAGTGATATGGAAATAGTGGATGGTGAACTGCCGGCCACTCTGGATAGTTTTTTGACATTTATTTTTATGGTATTTAATTGTTTTTTTGTTTAATATTTTTCTTTAATTTTTTTCAACACTGGTTTGTATTTTTTTTAAAAATATCCTTTTAATTTCTAATTTTATCAAATGATTTAATTATCTGTTTACATTCACTTCATATTAATAGCGTTATACTCTTTTTCTCTCACTCATACATAACTTTTTTCTACTTCTCTTTGTCTCTTTTTTGCATTTTCCCCCTTTAAACGCATTTTCTTACACAGGTCTTTGCAATTTCGGTGCCTCCTTATGTTTATGGATGGCCACACTTCATGCCTCATTACAAATTTTCAGTAAACTCTATTCACATTTAATGCATTGTTCATCGGAATTTTTTGACACAACACCGAAAGGTCGCATTTTAGATCGTTGTTCAAATGATATAAACACCATTGATTTAGTTATACCCATGAATATACGCATGTTTATATCGACTGCATTTCAGGTAATTGAATAAGACTAGTTTCGATTTATTTTGAGTTCAGTTCAATTTTGTTAATTACTTAGTTTTTTTAATTTGATTTGATATCTTTAGTTTAAATTACGTATTCAATGTTTATAGATATAAACTGGACTTAGTAAATAGTAGAAAATCTTTTCAATAAATTTATTCGTGTTTCTAATACTGGTTGAATCCTACATTGAGTTATTTAAGTGTTCAAATGAAATAACTAGTTGACCAATATCTTCATATATGAAGCTGAGAATATGTACTTTTGGAACACCTCAAATATACGATTGAGTTGTAAATGGTACTCCATCAATATATCATGAATTTCATCAACGAACACAGAAAAAAATTTTAACCTTCGCTCTTCCGATTTAGAATAAGGTTAAAAACACATACCCTTTGGAATCCTTTGGATCCTTTTATTCACAATTTACATTTTTTTAAAAAATCAAGAAAATTAAAATTTTTTTTTAAATTTTCCCAGAGACAGCGTTCTGCTTCGATCGAAGAAATAGTAGTCAGGCGGGGCATTGTTTGGACTATAAAGCGGGTAATTAAAAACTTTGAAACTACTTCAACCTAAATGGTTTTTAACAGGTATTAATATTACGGTTTCATTTCTGGGCGTTTTTCGGCCAATGTCGCTTCAAACGAATTAGTTGCGTTCGGTACAGATTCCCCGTAATGGTTTGGCCAGATTTCAGCAGCTCATAATAGATATGACCCTTTTGGTCCCACCAAATACGGAGCATTACCTTAGCACCATGGATATTTGGCTTTGATTTCTATTCGGCTGGTTAGCAGGGCTTTACATTCGATCTCTTACGCTTCGGGTTATAGTAATGGATCCATTTTTCATTGCAAGTAAAAATTATTTTATTTTCTTCAAGCTGCATTTCGGACATGCAAAATCGTCTTTCACTTCGGTACACAATTTCTCTGCTTTTGGATGAATCCTGCTGCTCGCAGTAGCTCCCAATGATTTTGCAAGCTCTTGTTGAGTTTGACAATAATCTTCATGGAATAATGCCTCCAATTCATGGTCTTCAAACTTGTTTTGACTGGCTTGGACGATATTTGCCTTGCGTGTCAAAATCACCACCTCTGAACCAAACTAACCATCTCTCGCACATTGAAACCGATGGAACAGATTCACCATAAGCTTTGGTGAGCAATCGGTGTGCTTCAGCGGCATTTTTTATACCCTTCACCTTCATGAGACGGGTATATATAATTTTGTCATTATGCATAATTCTGTCAGATATGCTCTAGAGAAGTTTCCTATTTAAAATCAGCAAAATCGGTCCACAAATGGCTGAGATATGAGGAAAAACCAGGACAACCTCGATTTTTGACCTATGTATATCTGGATTACTAAGTCATTAATATAAACAATATGGATATCTAATTATAGATATTTCAAAGAAAAAATTTTTTAACCCAAAAAAAAATTTTAAAAACCAAAAATTTTTTTTTTTAAATTTAAAAACAAAAATTTTAAATTTAAAAAAAAAATTTTAAAATAACAGTTGGAAAAAATTTTGTTTCCATAAAATTAAATAAAACAGTTGAAAAAAAATTTTGTTTACCTAAAAATATTTAAAATTTGTATTTTGAATATAGCTCTCTTACTTGTTTTCAAATTAAAGAAGTAAAACTTCCCCCATATGAAGCTTTGTTTTAACAAAATTCGACATTTTCGAATTTGTTGTTTACACTATAATGTTCAATGACTAAATGAGAATAAATGACAGATATGTACCCTTAAAAGTTAGTGACATTAAAGTTAATAAAAACAAAAACCGCTTCCAATAGATACGCCATCAATTGTAAATCCCGGATTTTTAAGTCAGAAATATTTTTCTAGCTAGGGTGTTTATTTTACACCATAGGTAACTACGCACTGATAGATAGATATAGATATTATTAAAATTATTTTAAACTTTGTAAATAAAATATGGTAAAATTGGTATTCGTTTAACAAAAACTGTGAAATACACTCCATCTATTAATTTCTAACACTTTACTTTATCTTAAAAAAAAACTACACAATTAGTTATATCGGCAAAGTAATTGTTTAAAACATTTACAAACAAAAAATAAATATTCTTTTATTAAATTATATTAATTTTAAATTGAAATTTAGTGGTTGCTTACATATTGTCAAACTTAACTAGTCAAATGGCCGGTTTACATGGCTCTCAACGTATATTTAAAACACTTTTTAATCGGATAATGCGAGCTCCTCATATGTTTTATGATATAACGCCCATGGGACGGATCTTAGCTCGTTTAACAAATGATATTTATATTGTGGATATGACATTGGCAAATAATTTTAGAGCTTGTTGGCTACAAAAATTTAGGGTACGTTTTCAAAATTTCACATAAATTGTTAAGTGCACATATCTGTGGTAATGCGTTATAAATACTTACGTCGAAATTCAAAGTATTTTAAAATTATTTAAAAGTTTCAATAAATCTTAAAATTATACTCATCAACTAAATTTAAAGATTTTGTAAATTTTGTTGGAAATTTAATTTTAAATAGACTAGATTTTCAATTAATTCAAGTAAATTATAAAAATACATAAACTTAAGGTGATAGTCTAAAAAAGGGAGCTAAATTTGGCAACAATTTAGCAGAAATTTAAAAATGAAATGGGAAATTTTTAAATCGATTTCTAAATATAACAACTTGTAACTCTTCTTGTAATCTATTTAGTATATGTGTTTGTCTTACAGTCTTTATTTAAAGGTTTTCACTTCAAATCTTTTCTCTTTAAAATGTTTCTAAAGTCCTTTTCAAAACTAACTTCTACTATATGTGATTTTTTTGTCTCGTTAAACTGATTCCACAGTAATTGAGTTTTATTTTCTAATAGTGTTAAGCTTTATAGGGGCTACCCTGTGCTGTGAACTTGGTGGTTTACTGGGTTCTCATAAAATGTTCACAACACTTTTTCTTAGTATAATGCGCGTTCCACAATCATTTTTCGATACTACGCCCCAAGGCCGGGTCTTGGATCGTTTAGCAAATGATGTTTATGTTTTGGACATTATAATTCCACCTACTATAAGAGTTTGTTGTTCGCAAATGTTTAGGGTATGTTGTTATAATTTTGAAATACAATTATTGAATTGAATTCGAAAAATCATTTAACTAAAATAAGAAAAAAAATTAACCAGACTAATATAAAATACAACACAAAAACTAACCTTAAAAATTGTAGTAAATTGGCAGCACATAAAATATAATTATTATTAGAAGAGGTGTTGACAATCTCAAGTGTTTTTCAATATTTCATATTGTATAAAAACACTGAAATTAAAAGAAACCCAAACACTCGAATTTGTTTTAACTATTTTCCATTTCAAAAATAAACAAAAATATTTGAAATTGCTAAAAATATAATTTATATTATTCGTTACTAACTATATATTTAACTAAAGTTATTGTAATAACTACTATGTATGTACAATATATTAAACTTATATTCAAACAACCTGGCGCATGTAGGAGTTTAAGGAAAAATGTAGTGATTTTTCCATGCTTATTGTGTCTTGTTTTTTGGCTTGTGTTTAAACATTTCAACCACACTTTGACAATTATTCAGATTACACTTTTTAGATTTTCCACAAGTTTTAACCACAACATTTTATTTTGTTCCTTAAAAAAAAACATAAAATTTTAAATTTACAGCTTTATTATCGTACGGTGTTAGCTTAGTGCCACATTTGGGTGCCTTACAGGCTGCCTCAATTTTACATTATGTTTTATTGACAAGTGTTTTGAAATTGCCCATGCTATTTTTCGATACCACACCTCAGGGCCGTCTATTATCACGCTTTTCGAAAGATATTGATGCTCTTGATGTGGTAATACCACGTTTATTAGGTGGTATTTGGTGTGCATTTGAGGTAAACAATTTTAAAACTATAAGATACAAATTATTAAAAAAGAAAATATAAACATATTTACACATATGGAGGGGACAAAAATAAAACTACGGGTTTGATATGCTAAATTGTTGTAAGTACTGTGCTGGAGAAAATTTAATATTGTTCCCAAAATATTGCAGTAGAAAAATCTCCATTGTTATTCAAACATAATTTCGAATTTATATAACCTTTCACATTAGTGGTAAGAGTATATATCAATCGACAAAGCCATAAATGGCTGAGATATAAGCAAAAAACGACTATCTCGATTTTTGACATGTTTTTTCCTATATCTTGGTTATTAATAGATAATATAGATATAAAAGGCATTTAAATTTCACCTTTCCATAGACGTATTTATCTTCGGACCGACAATGAATCAATTTCGGGAACAATATTTTTATATACATGGATAAATATTTAATTATTAAGGCTATACGGCGTAGTTTTTTGGAACTGCGCTAGCTTTTTATTTCAATAGACTTCTAACGATTTGTACTCCAAAGGCAAATTTTAATTATTTCTAGATTCTAGAATCATTGGAAATACTTTAAATTGTTCAAGGTTATGTTAGGTTGCTCACTTTGGTCCATTCAAAACTGATCTCATTGTGATACCAAAGTTGTAAACAGCAGAGTATTTATAATACGTCCGTTGTCTCCGAGGTGAACCAACTAAATTCTCTGATGAGTAGATTCGTCTTAGATTCATTCTTGATAGCTCATCTAAACACGATAGGAAGTTTCTTAGATCCGGGCATTGGCAGACAGCTTCGTTACGACAGCTTCAACAGTAGTCGTTGTACAGTTGTCCAAGCCTTCTAACTGTGTCCCTATTATATAGTTCCCTGTAATAAAGGAAACAATTAGCCTCATTTACACACGACGGAATTCCATAAGTAGATTCGTCCTGGCAACAATTCGACCTCTTTATAGCACAGGTGGGTTCATTGCTCCACCTGTTTTCTGCAGTCTCATATAGTCTATGCTGTACAACCATCTTGCATTTTGCAAGGGAAATACCAGAAAACGGATCGATCGGCTCCTCATCCATCATTGCACCCCCTTTGGCCAATTCATCTGCTATACAATTACCCTGATGTCCCTTGTGTGCAGCGAACCATATAAGCGTTATCCTAGAATATCTCGCTATCTCATTTAGGAATACCCTGCATTCCTCGGTTAACCTAACTCCTCCTATTCCGTTAACGGCAGCCTTGCTATCAGTAATCTCCAGATATTCTATAATACCTCAGCCAGTTAGATGTACGTTTAATAGCAGTCATTTCCGTCTGAATCGTTCAAGCAAATTACATATTTCCCCCTATTAGTAACCACTTATAGCTTGTGCTCACTTTGAAGCACTCTCCATTGAGTGCCAATCAGCCATTCTATATCTACTTGAAAAATAACACAAACAGTTTCAGTAGAATATGTTCCGAAGCGTCTTCTTATATATTGTATTAGCTTCTACAGAAGCAATACAATCCTATTCTACTAGAGTGCGATGCCTAAGGTCAGTTACTACCTCAATTAGAACCTCGAAGTTTGATTTTAGACATACTCACTATTCTCGAGATTATTAAGACTTGTTGGTTTCACATCTCTTATTAACAATGAATTAATTTAAAATTAAAAACAATTGAGTCAACCGTAATTCTCTTCTTTTTTGAGAAACATTTTTAGTTCCACTTTCGTTATATTATCAACTACAAAGTTTGCTTTTTTCAGTCATTCGTTGACAATTTTGAAACTGTTAAACCCATTTTCTTGAACAGTACCCAGTTGTTTTTGCTAAGTGTCCCGAATGATTATACCTAGCACCACTAGTTACAGAATTAGCTATATGACTAATTATTATAACATATGCGTGTCCTAGACCCTACATAAATTACAAACACTAAACTCTGGATTATAAAAGAATTCTTAGACAATTGACTCTCCATTAGACTGCTTCTGATGTGTAAAAATAACTACTTTCTAAAGATAAACAATAGTTTAAAGTAACTATACTGTAGGTTACTTAGAGACTCTAAAGTGACAATTGACTTAACGCTAGATTACCTGGAATATATACAAAGTAATCAATTGACTTCTCTTTGTAGTATAAAGAGCTGGGTAATTCCAACTTAATCCCCATGTTGTGAAATTTTTAAATGAAATTTTGTAAACAATAAACAGCTGTTACGAACAAAATCAACTATTATTGTGAATGAAAAGTTTAGGGGAATATCACGATATCAATTTTCCCTTCGAGGGAACATAAATTTCACATGGTTTTCACGATAGGGGTGAATTTATTACATTTTATTAATTTAAAACATGGGCCATTTATTACCACATCTACCTAAAGTGAAGTCCACTAGCAAATTATATGGATCCGTATTAACAAGACCAACACTCAATGAGTACTACTTAGATCTAACCTGTCGCCACAGGTATATCGTCTAATGTCTATTCGTTCACAAATATGTGACCTATTACATGTTATTAAGATATTAACATTTGCAGATAAGATGAAAAAATAATTCCTCATTTCAAAGATCGTGTCTCTATTTAAGAGTTGTATAACACGTTATTCATTGTATCCGGTCAAATGTTTCTTCAATTTCTCCATCTAGAATCAGTCCTCTGAAAATAGTGTCTGAAAATTCATGAGCATGAGGATAATACCACAGCACTACTGGTGGTATTTGATTCAATGTAGTAATCAGCATCTCTAAAGGCCTTGTATGTAATGATTCCAATGTGAGCAGATCTCTGAATTCAAGACCCATTTCCTGAATTAAAATTGTCTAGATTGATTATTTACCAAATTTTGTAGATATTAAAAATCATCAAAGTTCAAAACAAATTCAATTCAAGATTCAATTATTAAAATCTGATAAACTTAAAGTTCATGGAAATTGTATAAAATGAAAATGGTATTTTGATTAAATAATAAAATATACATTGAAGCGTTACTGAGAGGATACAATCCAGTCTGTTGACAAAAACCTAACTCTTGCAACAACAATATACATATACATATATTGATGTATAAAATATTTTGTGCCGCCAGTTCTGCAATCATAAAAAATCCTGATCTGAAGCTTTCTGGAATGCTTAAATTTTGAATTTTTACATAAAATTATAAAATATTGAAACATATTCTACATGTAACTAATTTTTTATAACGAGTTCTCATTTTAATGCTAGTTCCTTTTATTATCTCAGTCACTGTACCTCAAACAAAGCAAAACCCAATCTTAAAATAAAATTACATTTAAAATGTATTTTTCTTTTTTAATAATTTGTATTACATAAATTTCTTAACCCCTTTTTGATTTTTGATCTGATTTTTATTTAGGTTTTGGTTTATGCATTTTTTCCAAACACTAACAAACTGTAGTTGTATATTAGAGTGACAATCAGTTGTATGGAAAAAATTTTTTGTTAAAATTTTGAAGAGTGCCGGGTGGAATATTGTGACACTAGGCCTAAATGTTAAGTGCTGAAAATTTGAGCCAAATCGGGCAACGATTTCTGGACGCGCATCGAGGTCAAAGTTCAGATATATGCAAAATTTTACTGTTAATATGGAATAAATAGGTGAAACTCGTTAACTTTCTGCATTGTTTTCTAGAAATATGTAGATTTATTTATATTAATGAATATTACATTAAAAAAAAGTTTTGGAAATTAACCCTGTATCTCCTTTGGTTCAAAATGACCCAAAAACTGTATTATCGCCAAAATTAGAGAAAAATGCAAATTTTTCAGTTTTTGAAAAAAATTTGCTACTAAATAAATACTTTTGCAATTGAATGCAAAAGAATCGAAATATGTACGTAATTATCGTTGTAATGAGATATAAATGACAAAATTTGATTAAAAAATGTTAAAGTTATTACAAATTCGCCAGACCATTATCGTGTTTCAGACCACTTGAACAAAAAATTTAGAAACAAAATTTAGATATTTCGAGAAAAATTAAAATAAAAGCTCATTTTTACTTAAAATATGTCCATATTTACTTGTATATGAGTTTTTGTCTTCGTAGGATACCGTTAACCTATTCGCAGGTATGGCCAAAAAAAATAATTTTTTTAACGGCTGTTTCAAAACTCCATTTTCAAATTTTTAAAAATTTTGTTAAACAAATTTCAGTTTTTTTCGATCATCACATTGGGGTTTATTGAGATCAAAATAGGGAATAAAAATATGAAAAAATTATGTCAATACCTCTTACAGTTTTTCCGTACCTGCGATTGAAATTTTGCCTTTTTCAAGAAAAACTAATTTTTTGTCCATATTTAGGCGAATGAGTCCAATTTCCTTACTGTTATAAATTTTAAGTAAAACCTATTCATAATATTATAGTCCTTGTAATTTTAAATATGTTCTGAAAGTTTTACTAAAATCGGAAAACGATAACCTTTGAATCGTGAAGGTCAAATGCCAAATTTTTCAATATTTGGAATTTCTAATGAAAAGATAGCGAAATGTTACATATTTTTGGGCCGATTTTCATGAAACTTGAGGAAAATATATATTGGGGTCTAGCATTTACAACAACAGTGCAAAAATGAATTTTAACCTTTAAGAGGACTTGGGGTCAAAACGGTTGTGTTTTTCTTGATTTTAAAAGTTGAGAATAATTTGGACCCCAAGTGCTGCTAAGGGTTAATTTCCATTTTAGTGCTGTTATTTTAAATTCTGGACTTTATGTTATATTTTCCTTAAGTTGCATTAAAATCGGCCCAAAAATATATAACATTTCGCTATCTTTTCATTAGAAATTCCAAATATTGAAAAATTTGACCTTTGACCTTCACGATTTTAAGGTTAACGTTTTCCGATTTTAGTAAAACTTTCAGACCATATTTAAAATTACCAGGATTATAATACTGTGAATAAGTTTTACTTAAAATTTATAACAGTAAGGAAATTGGACTCATTCGCCTAAATATGGACAAAAAATTAGTTTTTCTTGAAAAACGCAAAATTTCAATCGCAGGTACGGAAAAACTGTAAGAGGTATTGACATAATTTTTTCATATTTTTATTCCCTATTTTGATCTCAATAAACCCCAATGTGATGATCGAAAAAAACTGAAATTTGTTTAACAAAATTTTTAAAAATTTGAAAATGGAGTTTTGAAACAGCCGTTAAAAAAAATATTTTTTTTGGCCATACCTGCGAATAGGTTAACGGTATCCTACGAAGACAAAAATTCATATACAAGTAAATATGGACATATTTTAAGTAAAAATGAGCTTTTATTTTAATTTTTCTCGAAATATCTAAATTTTTTGTTCAAGTGGTCTGAAACACGGTAATGGTCTGGCGAATTTGTAATAACTTTAACATTTTTTAATCAAATTTTGTCATTTATATCTCATTACAACGATAATTACGTACATATTTCGATTCTTTTGCATTCAATTGCAAAAGTATTTATTTAGTAGCAAATTTTTTTCAAAAACTGAAAAATTTGCATTTTTCTCTAATTTTGGCGATAATACAGTTTTTGGGTCATTTTGAACCAAAGGAGATACAGGGTTAATTTCCAAAACTTTTTTTTTAATGTAATATTCATTAATATAAATAAATCTACATATTTCTAGAAAACAATGCAGAAAGCTAACGAGTTTCACCTATTTATTCCATATTAACAGTACAATTTTGCATATATCTGAACTTTGACCTCGATGCGCGTCCAGAAATCGTTGCCCGATTTGGCTCAAATTTTCAGCACTTAACATTTAGGCCTAGTGTCACAATATTCCACCCGGCACTCTTTGAAATCTAAAAAAAAAAAATCGGCTGTCACTCTATTGTATATATCTGTTTTATTCTTCTATTTTTTTTTCTAATTTTTTTATACATCAAAACATACATACGTAGCAATTTGGTTATCAAATTATATACATACATATGTACAAGTATTTTTATTAATGAAAATATAATTGGCATTGTCGAATTGCTCGTTGCAAAATTTTCTGTTTCCAGGCTTATTTTCATATGGCCTTACTTTAGCACCCTGGCTTGGTACTTTACAAGCTGCTCGCGTTTTACATCACGAATTATTATTAAATATTATTCGTCTGCCACAACAATTTTTCGATACTACGCCATTGGGGCGCATTCTATCAAGATTTTCAAAAGATCTTGAGTCAATAGATGCAACTTTACCTGATTTATTTGATGGCGCTATTTGGTGTGTGTTTGAGGTAATTTTTTGTTTGTTTTTGAGTATAATGTTTTACTAAGGGACTGACAGTCAGTGTATATGAATTAGGGTCAAAATTGTAATAATTTTTAGGTATAAATATGGAAGATTTATTAAAATATTTAATATATTTAAAATATCGAAAGAGTTATTTACCAATTCGTATTACAAAATATTTTCTCCTACGATTCTTTAAATAGTCCCTCTTCATCTATATCTTCAAATTTGATTTGGGAATAAAAATATTACTTTATTTGGTCTTTTTTCAGTTTTATAAACCTAATCAAAAAGCCGTTACAGAAATGTTTAAAATCAAAAGAAACGTAATTTATTGTAATAAAACTAGAATTTTTCTATTCCCGCACTTTTTCATTTTCCGAGAAATCGGTATTAGTTTTGATATTTCCCGAGAATTCCCGTCTAGAAGGAATTATTTTATTTTAAGAATTTCGACTTCGTTAAAAATCTAAAAAAATGTGTTTGGTTTTGAAATGTAATTGGATACAAATAAAAAATCCAATAAAAATTCATCATTTGTCATTTGTATCGGAATGGCATCAATTTCTATTAGATTTTATTTTACCTTCGTTATATGCCAATTAATTCTGTTAATTCACAAAAAATGTATACATATTTTATTTTAATTTTGAATTGACAATGTTTTGCTTATTAAAAATTAAGTAAAGATGTTAATTAAAACTTGAAGAAAACCCAATAATATTAAAAAATTCCCGTGAAAAACTCTAAAATTTACGGGAAATGTTTTCTATAGAAAATTGACGGGAAACGGTTTCTATAGACAATTTGTGTGAAAACGTTTTCTATAGAAAGCTTGGTTGTAAAAATAGAAAATTGATTGAAAACGTTTGTCATAGGATATTGGCGGAAGCATTTGTGTGGAAAAGTTGTATATAGATAATTGTTGGAATCGTTTTCTATAGAAAACTTGGGTGGTAATTTTCTATAGAAAACCAAGGTTGAGAACGTTTTCTATAGAATACCTAGGGTGAGTTTTCTATAGAAAATTGGCTGCAAACGTTTTGTATAGAAAATTGCCTGGAAACGTTTTCTATAGAAAATTGGGTGGAAATGTTTTCTATAGAAAACTTGAGTGGAAACGTTTTCTATATAAAATTGGAAAATGTTTTCTATAAAAAAATTTACTGGAAACGTTTTTTATATAAAATTGTCAGTAAACGTTTTCTTTGGCAAATTTGTTGGAAATTTGTTCTATAGAAAATTGTCAGGAAACGTTTTCTATAGAAAATTAACTCGAAACGTTTTCTGTAGAAAATTTGGGTGGAAACGTTTTCTATAGAAAATTATTAGAAAATATTTTCTATCGAAAATTGTCAGGAAACGTTTCTATAGCAAATTAGCTGGAAACTTTTTCATTAGAAAATGGACTGGAAACGTTTTCTATAGAAAATTTACTGGACATGTTTTCTATAGAAAATTGGCTGGAAACTTATCTATAGAAAATTGGCAGGAACCGTTTTTTATAGCAAATTTTCTTGAATGTTCTATAGAAATTGGGTGGAAACTTGATTGACACATTTTTGTTGCAACTATATAACCCCTTTTCTTACGGTATTAAAACATAATTTTCCTACCTCAGTTTGGATCCTTAATATTCCATTTTATGAAAAAATACCTTAAATCGGGAAATATTTTCAGTGGTTGCAAAACTGATAAATCTGCATGATAGGCTTTTAAGATATACTTAATTGAACATTATACAAATTCAAAAACTGGACTTTTCCATAACAGTTATTTTTGTATAAGTTTTTATAATAATCTTAATTAATTTATAAATTATAATTGAATAAATATTGTACTTAATACTTAGTTTAGCCAAAACCTAAAATATACATAAATTGCATGAAATTCAATTTTGTTTATGATGGAATTTTTGGAAAATTCCTTTAATTTCGTTGTTAATTAAAAAAAAGTTCCAGAGATTGTAGACGCATAAATTAAATTTGTCATGTGCTAATAAAATTTGTAGTTGATAGCCATAGTCACTAATGTAGTTAAATAGTTACTTTACTAATCAATTCCCTTTGTTAATAGTTAAGTCCCTTTTAATAGTTTAAAATATGTTTAAATTCCATTTATTACGTTTGCTACTCCTCCAGCTTTTACATTTTGCTTGCCCTTATCCAAGTGAATAGTCCATCCAAAAATCAATGTTTTTATTATGGTGCCACCTTTTTTTTAACCCATCCATTCCTTTTCTCATTTATAAATTTAACACCTTGTACTGTGTTTGCAGCTTTTTTCTCATATGGTGTTGCCATAGTACCCTGGCTTGGTGCCTTACGAGCTGCCCTCGTACTGCATTCCTCATTATTGACAAATATTATGCGTCTACCGTTGAGTTTTTTCGATACCACACCATTGGGTCGTATCTTATCACGTTTCTCAAAAGATCTTGAGTCATTAGACACAGTATTGCCACGTCTATTTGATGATATGCTTTGGTGTGGTTTTGAGGTAAATTTGTTTTGTTTTTTAAAATTTTGGTTAAAATATGTATTTTGAATTTTATAGTTACTTGCAGTTTTGTGTTAGATAGATTTAATTTACAATTGTTAGTAAAAACTTGAAACTAGTCAGCTTTACTGAAGATCACACTTCAATACACAAATCGAAATAATCGATCACAAAGGAAAATATCACAACATTGTTTAGAAGTAATACTGCCTATATTGAAAAAACAGCTTGTTTTGG
Organism: Calliphora vicina; assembly: GCF_958450345.1. Classification (NCBI taxonomy): domain Eukaryota; kingdom Metazoa; phylum Arthropoda; class Insecta; order Diptera; family Calliphoridae; genus Calliphora; species Calliphora vicina. The sequence continues at coordinate 59,208,656 of NC_088781.1, read as the reverse complement.
AAATGTCCACTTTTTCACATTTTTAAATGAGAATTATTTTTGACTCTATAAACAAAATTTTACACTTTTCAGCCATCGATATTTAATTTAGTCAATCAGGATAAACCAAAATTATCCTGTTTTTCACAATTTACAAAAATAAAAATGAATTTCATTTCAGCATAATCAAATATTAAAAAAAACATTTGAAAATATCTTCGTTTCTTTTCCATATTGTTGCCAAATTGCTACATTTTTCTTTATATTTTTTTTTTAATTTAACACACCCACTAGGTAAATCTAACCTATAATTTTTATTTTTATAATAATTTTTTTTTCCTATTTTTCCACTCTCAAATAATACACTGAGAAAAATCATAAAAACATTTTATTAAAATCAAGTAATGGTAAAAATTCACATTAATTTTATTATTTTTCACTAATTTGTTTTTCTATATTTATCTCGAAATTAAATTATATAATATTAATCTCGTTTTGTTTTCTCTTTTCTAAATAAATATTTATTTTAACTTAATACAGGTTTTAGCCACCATTGTTGTAATTAGTATATCCACACCGATTTTCTTGGCTGTGATTATTCCCATCGCATTTTTGTACTACTTTGCCCAGCGTTTCTATGTGGCAACATCGCGTCAATTGATGCGTTTGGAGTCGGTGTCCAGATCTCCAATTTATTCGCATTTCGGAGAAACAGTTACGGGAGTTTCGACTATAAGAGCTTATTCGGTGCAACATAGGTAAGTTTTGAAATGATATAAAAAATCCGTTTATAGGAACTGACTTTTATTTATCTATGTACGTACAGTAAAACCTAAAATTTTATTAAACATCTATTATTATTTTACTTAAAGTATTAGTATTGGTTTAAATGTTCAAGAAACCAATTCTTATTTGGTCTTTAGTTCGTTGCTTCGACAATCCATGATTGTTGGTCTTGAGTTCGTTTCTTTAACAATCCACGATTGTTGGTCTTTATTTCGTTGCTTCGACAATCCATGATTGTTGGTTTCTTTATAAATCCACGATTATTAGACATTATTTTGATTATTTAAGAAACTCAGGATCCAGAGCATCCACTATTTTTGTGCTTCTATTTGGAACCTTAAGTTGGAGTTCTTTTAAAGCATCCACGATTGTTGTGCTTCTATTTGGAACCATAAATTGGAGTTCTTTTATAAATCCACGATTGTAGTGCTTCTAGCATAAGAAAGTTGGAGTTCTTTTATAAATCCACGATTGTTGTGCTTCTATTTGATTTAATTGTTGGTCTTGAGTTGGTTTCTTTAACAATCCACGATTGTTGGTCTTTAGTTCGTTGCTTCGACAATCCATGATTGTTGGTCTTTAGTTCGTTGCTTCGACAATCCATGATTGTTGGTCTTGAGTTGGTTTCTTTAACAATCCACGATTGTGGGTCTTTAGTTCGTTGCTTCGACAATCCATGATTGTTGGTCTTTAGTTTGTTGCTTCGACAATCCATGATGGTTGGTCTTGAGTTGATTTATTTAGCAATCCACGATTGTTGGTTTTGAGTTCTTTCCATTAACAATCCACGATTGTTGGGCTTGAGTTCGTTGCTATAATAATTCCCAATTTCAGTATTTTTTAATCTAGCGCTTATTTTACTTTGAAGTTTTCATTTGAAAGTCCGCAAGATTGCTCGAATTTCTTCATATATTTTTCTTTAACACCCTCAATTATTGGACTTTAGATACTTGAGTTTGTTCCTATTAATATTGTAGTATTTTTTGGTTCATTTTAAATTAAAAAATGTTGCCATTTTATTTATTTATTCATTTATCTTGTCTTAGTTTTAGTTTTAGTAAAAATCACAACTTATTTCTTTCAGATTTATCGATGAATCCGACACCAAAGTGGATAAAAATCAAGTCTGCAAATATCCCTCACTCATTGCCAATCGTTGGTTGGCCATACGCCTTGAAATGGTTGGTAATCTCATCATTCTCTTTGCCTCATTGTTTGCCGTCTTGGGCGGTCAAACGAATCCCGGTCTGGTAGGTCTCTCCGTAAGTTATGCCCTGCAAGTAACACAAACATTGAATTGGTTGGTGCGCATGTCCTCGGACATTGAAACCAATATTGTGGCAGTAGAACGTATTAAGGAGTATGGTGAAACTAAACAAGAAGCACCTTGGGAATTGGAAAATTCGAGAGTACCCAAAGATTGGCCCCTGGAAGGTCAAGTGGTATTTGATAACTTCAAAGTGCGCTATCGTGAGGGTTTGGATTTGGTATTGCGCGGCATTAGCTTTAAGATAGCAGGAGGAGAAAAAGTTGGTATCGTGGGACGTACAGGTGCTGGTAAATCTAGTTTGACCCTGTCCTTGTTTCGGTAAGTTAAAGAGAAATGAGTTTTTTTCTATATTTTCTCTATAACATTTGTTGGTGTTTTTGTGTCTTGTGTTTAGTATCATTGAAGCTGCTAGTGGCCGCATTCTTATCGATGACATTGATATTGCCACTTTGGGCTTGCATATGTTGCGCTCCCGCTTAACTATTATTCCCCAAGATCCTGTACTTTTCTCCGGTTCATTGCGTATCAATTTGGATCCCTTCGAGGTTAAGAGTGATGCTGAAATTTGGAAAGCTTTGGAATTGTCTCATTTGAAGGTATTCGTTAAATCACTACCAGCCGGTTTGAATCACGAAATTTCGGAAGGTGGCGACAATTTGTCGGTGGGCCAACGTCAGTTGGTGTGTTTGGCACGTGCCTTATTGCGTAAAACGAAAGTATTAGTGTTGGATGAAGCCACAGCTGCTGTAGATTTAGAAACTGATGATTTAATTCAGGTAATTTTTTAAAGTGTTTTGTATTGCAATTTCTTTAGGACTGTAAACTGTAAATTACAATTTTGCTAATCTTTTAAATTTTTCTTTTTATTTATTATTAGAAAACCATACGTTCCGAATTCAAGGATTGCACTGTCTTAACTATTGCCCATCGTTTGAATACGATTTTGGACTCCGACAAAGTCATTGTTTTGGATAAGGGTGAAATTTCTGAATTCGATTCACCCGAAAATCTATTAAACAACTCACAATCTGCCTTCTATAGTATGGCCAAGGATGCCAATTTAGTGTAATTTTTATTTACTTCTTCTTTTATATATTTTTTTTGTATTTTATTTATTATTTACTTAAAAAAATCCCCTGCTAACAGAAAAATCCCATTGAAAAACAACCCGCAATACACAAAAGCATGCCAAAAGTTTAATTTTACAAAAAAACACTGAACAAACATTTTAAGCTAATTAATTATTTTAAATATTTTATGTTAAAGTTGAAACAAAGAAGAATGCATTAGAATTGCCAGGATGTAATTTGTTTAAGTTGAAGGTTTTGCTGAGTCATGAATTTATGTTTATTTTTATGTTTTTGTTTAGTTTAAATTTTACTTACTAATGTTTGCTAAACCTTCATGTTGCTAAGTTTAGTTACATTTGAATTTCTATACAGGAATGTATTTTTGAAAAGTTTTGTTTTGAACATTTTTAGTTTGTTTCTTTTAGTTAAGGATTTAGCTAAAGCAGAGTATTTTTTTTGTGATGAATATTGTAATAATTGTAGCAATAAATTACAACTGCCTTAAATATTAAGTACTTAATTTTTATAATTTCTTTTTTTTTGTTTTTAAACAAATATTTTTTTTATATTTAATATATATGTATATTAAATTAAAGAAAAATACTCTATTTTACTAAATCCTTAAGCTATTATTTTTAATAAAAGGGGATGAAACGCAAAATTTCGATAAAAAAAATAATTTGGTTCCTCCCAAATATTTTTAAGTTTGTAAAAGGTTTATGAAACAAAATTTCCATAAAAATTTGTTTTATAATGCTTTTACAAAATAAAAATTTCATTATGAGAAACTCCTATTATAATGGGAGTAATTGAGTTAATCAGGCCTGTCACAGAATTCGATTCCGATCGAAAGTGGAATTAATTCCGCATTTTGCTTCTTCAGAAAAAGTAAAACAAAAATTTCATTATATTTATTTGTTTTCCTAAAAATTTTAATCAATTTCTGTACCAAAAACTTTACTTTTTTTTAATATTAAAAACGTTGTCATATTAAAATCAGAAATACAGAATTATTAAATATTTTTTGAATTAATAAGTTACATGGAATCTGAAGATCCCAAATAAAAACTACGGAATTGAAACCATTCCGAACAAAATGTGTGACAGGCCTAAATATTGTATTTTGCTTTTTGTTTAATTTATTCATAAAGAGCTTTACTTCACACATCTTTTTACTTTACTTTAAAAGAAATTGTTCCTAACACTTAGCAACTTATCTTACAATTTTGTTTGAACATTTTCCTTAAAGTTAAGTAAAGTAAATTTTTTCTTTTTTAAAAATTTTTAAAAAAATATTTTATTAATTTTTCATTTTATTTTTTGTTTTAAAGTCGTAAACGTTTAACCGGAACTTCTGAAAGTACAGTATAATCTTTAATTAATACAATATACAACAAGTTAAATCAGTTTTAATTTCAAAACCATAAAATTATTGTTAAACTATAGACAAATTATTGTTAAAAAATGAATAGCAGATGAAATAAAAATGTTAGCTTAAATGTTTGTAAATGCTACCTCAATATATAAGTATGTAAAATATTGTTGTATACATGCTGGTATGTATACTAATGGACAAATATGAACTTAAAACTAGAAATTGGAAATGTAACCAAATCGAAAACGTGTAATTACATGTAATGCATTTTTAAATATATAAAATTTAAATACAAAATGCCTTTTTTCGTCAGAAACTACAGATCTTAATAAAACATATGTTAAATTAAAATTTATTGAAATCTTAGAGTTGTAGTTAAACTGGCAAGAGAACAAAATCATTAATTTTAATAATAAAATCACAAGATAGTGTTAATTACACAGCAATTGGTGTATTTCAAGCTTGACAAACTGTTTGTAATTGTTAGGCAGTTGCTTTTTAACTAACATTCTCCCTGTTCTGTATCAAATTCGATTAACGATTTCGTTTTAAAAGCAATTCACATATTATGGTTCTCTGTAAATCGAATCCACATAATTTACTTATAAACAATCCTGTTTCAAAGTAAAAAATCGTACGATTTGCAGAACATCTATTTCTCATTTTTTCGTTTTTGAAATCACTCGATTTCCGGAACAGGGTAGACTATCTTGTTAAATTCATCGTTAAAATGAGCGACACAAAAAAACTTTACAGGGATTTTATTTAATACAATTTCAAAATTAGCAATAACTTTAAAACATTTACTAAAGATTTGGTTACAACAAAACAAATTCCAATATTTCAAAAAACCTAAACTAATAATGTGTATAAATTGGTGTTGTTTTTTTTAAAAAAAATTCTAAAAAAACAAAAACTTAAAAATGTAGTTAATTAAAAATAAAAATAGTTGGAAAACTATTAAAAACTTTTACTTAAACTAAATTTAAAACAAATTTACTTAAAACGAGATCTTAAAAAACAAAAAAAAAAAAAATAATGGAAATACTTAACTAACTCATTTTTATATGTATAAAACTTATTACTAACGCAAAAACCGAAAAATACTTAATTTTTTTCTAGCTAAGAATATAATTCAACAAATTTATTTAGTAAAAATAAACAAACTTTATATAAATGTATATTTTTATAAAAAGTAATGTAACTTAATTGCAACAGGAAAAAAACAACAAAACTAATACCAATTTTTTTAAGCCTCCATATGTGTAATAATAAACCTCCGTCTTTAATTAGTTTTTGTTTAATTTCTTTTTCATTTAAAAAGTGTTAAATATTAAAAAATAAAAAACAATGTTAAACGATTAAAACCAAAACTTTAAAACTACACTCTGTGTTCATTCAGCTCTAAATTTAGTGTAATTGTTTTTTTTATAAATTTTATTATTCTAATCTAAACTAAAGAATCAAAAAAGAACACAAACCTAAAAATGCAATAAATCCGTATATAAAACAACACATTGGTTATTTTAATAGTTTTTTTTTTAAATATATTATTTAGTTAAGCAGTTATTTAAGTACTTTTGAATGATCAATTCTATTTTTATTTTGTAATAATGAAAAATTTACAAATAAACATAATATGAAATGAACACGATATTTTTAATTATTTTAGAATAGAAGCAGATTCATTAAATTATTATTTGTAAAACTTTTCTCAAGTGATGACGAATATATGATCTGGAAACACAAATAAAATTCTTTAAAATTGTGGACATAAAGCATGCTTGATATCTCCAAAAGCATACTGAACGGGTTTCGGAATCACAAAGAGGACTGTTAAAATACATATAATCAATTTGTTTAAAAATGTTTGGTGACTCAAAACAAAAATTCGATAACGATATTATTATTAACGCCCTTGATTAGGTTTATAAAAAACATAGTGGCGTGTGCACTTCATCTTTTATACAGGCCTGTCACATAATTCCATTCCGAAAAAGTAAAACGAAAATTCATTTCGGAATGCAACCACTTTCAGTTGTCAAAGTGGAATTGATATTTGATTGTAATTATTTGGTTTGCTAAAATTTTTAATCAATTTCTGTACCAAAACCATCACATTTTTTTTAATATGAAAAACTCTGTCAAATTAAAATCAGAAATACAGAATTATGAAATATTTTTGAAATAAATTACATGGAATCTGAAGAACCTAAAACGAAATCGATCGAAATTAAAACTATGGAATTGAAACCATTCCGAACAAAATGTGTGACAGGCCTGATAGTTATTAAGTTAAAAGCATTTCAAAATTCAAAATTTCACCATACATTGGTCCAGTTTTTTCATAATCACCCTTATTCTACTTGGCGTCGTCGACATCGTCGTCAATATTGAGTCAAAAAATGGTATGTGTTTCTACGAAATCGATAACAATTGATAACTTTTGACAGAATTTTATACTTTTATAAGTCGGGTTAAAGTACAAAACGCTGTCAAAAGTAACCAATTGTTATCGATATCGGCGTAACATATACCATTTTTTGACTCAATATTGACGACGATGTCGACGACGCCAAGTAGAATAAGGGTGATTATCGGGCACAATTATTAAAATTATTTCTGTTACTTAAAAATAAATACGAAAATTATATGAAAAAAGTTTCAAAGCAATATCGTTTACTAGACCAAAAATAATCTATTTTGAATTTAATAAAAAAACTGTCATTACTATACTATTTACTTCCTAGGAAACAAGTTTCTTAGGGATCTTTTTTTTGAAATATATCTAAACCAGAAAACACCTAAAATATGCTAATTGGGATTTCTCTGGGACCTTCCTTTTTATTTAATTTTAAGTTAAGTGTTCTCACAGTTTTAGATTCTTTGATGTATTCCAAATCATTCATAATATTATTTTACCACCCCGGACTGAATGGGAGAAACTCTAAAAAACAGAATTTTTTTTTTATTTCTGGAATTTTTTGCTTTACATTTGGTAACAAAAGGTATGCTGACGTAAAAAATTTCATACGAACAAACATTTTATTAAATCTTATATATAAAAAGAAGTGTACATTTTGATGTCACCACTAACTGCGAAAACGGGTAGACCGATTTCAACCAAAATTTCAGGGTACGTTGGGGATGGTCTGTAGATGGTTTAGGTGTTTAAGTTTGCACGAAATCGGCATAGTGGTTCCGGAGATATGGATGGACCGATTTTTATCAAATTTTCAGTGAATCTTCAGATTTTTGATTTTCGGTCTGTGGGCGAGTGGCGTGGTAAAATCAAATTTTTACACTATACCGCTAATGATTTCAAGGTCAGTAATTGTGGCCAAACTTTTTGCCCAACACTGTATATTCAAATCGAGTTGCAATATAAAACAGAATTATTGTAAGGGCCAGCAACGCGGACCGGGTTCAGCTAGTATTTTATACAATTCCAAAAGTAGGCTAAAGTTGAATATTATAGAAATCAAGGCGTATTAACAAGGTGAGTGCGTCCCGGCAACAAATAGAACAATGCAAAAACAACAGGCAATTTGTTTTTGTTAAAATGTACGGTAAATGTCAAAATCAAGGCGAATTAATATATTACTATGTTATTTACAATAACAAATGTAAACATAAACAAAGTTTGACATATAGTGTACATAAAACCACAGCCAATTAAGAAACAGCTGATTTTATGCACTCACCTTGTTAATACGCCTTGATAGAAATTTTCAAAATGATATATTTTTTACCAAAAATATATGCCTATTGAAATAATATGTTTACTAAAGTACAATATTTTTAATATTTTCTAAAAGATATTTCTAGAGATTATTCCAACATAAATAATGTACTCTAGGTCAAAATCGTTGGATGGTTGGACCAAATATTTCTGATCAACATAGAATATTTAGGGAAAATGTCATACCCCTAGTTCGTTCCCTCTAGGCCCTATCGTGCTAATGACAAACAAACATCTCAGAATTTATAAGGACCCAGAATACATATAATTTTGTGGGTCTACTACCTATTTCGACACACCCATTTTATTGGTGGTAAATTTTACTATGAAATCAAAACAAATACTTTTCAATTAATTCTGTATTATACACAAATCTATTTTAATTTCTTTGTTTTAAATATAAATGTATTTATAACCATTATAATTAGGAGACAAATTTGTAATTTTAAGGATATTTAAAAAAATCGAACAGCTTAAGAAAAGTCCAATACATCATAAATTACATTAAAAATAAAGATGGAATCGTTAAAAAAAATTAAAATGTTAAATTAAAAACAATATAAAGCTACAGTAAAGAAAGAACAATATAATTAATTTTAATTCATAAGTAATTGAGCCATCAAATTATTATCGTCTGCTGTTGAGGAGGCGGCATGTAGACCAGGTCCACTTTCTAAAAATTCACGCAGTTCATTTTCCAAATCGCCACCTGCTGAGGCCGAAACATCTTCATCTATGTCCATGGCAATCGATAAATTGCTGCTGCCATCTTGTTGGGCTGCAGCAGACGATGTGGAAGGAAGGTTTTGTGTGAAAGGTATATTGGGCAAGGCCACAGGTTGTTGTATAAGAGCAGGCACCTGTAAACGTTGCTGGGGTTCTGGTGGTGGTGGTAAACCAACTGCAAAGAAATTACATAATTGATATTAAATAAATCAGTCTAGAATTTTATTTGTATATACGTCTTACCAAATGATAATCCCATGGCTTTTCTTAAGGCATAGGGATCTATTATCGCCGAGGGTGGCAACTTCTTAACAACATCAGTTAATTGCTGGGTAATTTGTTGAGCCAATTGTGTTTCCTCTTGAGAGGGTGGCTGTACAAGACCCAAATGCTGCGGCAATGGCTGTGAGAGTCGGTCATGTTGTGTATTCCTTAGTTTATCAATCAAGTTCAAATTATTGCTCAAATGTTCTTGCAGTCTACGTGTCAATTCGAAATTCTTCATTTCCTTTTCTATATCATCCAAAAAGTCGACTTTAATGCCCAAATCATTTAAGCTACGCAGGCGATTGAAATCAATACGGGTATTTTTATACTTTTCATACTCTTGTTCAATTTCAGCACGAGTTTCCACACTTGCCGAGCTGTCTACCACGGGACCGGCACTGTTGAAACATTTTAGAGCCTCCTGTTGTTCATAGTTTTGTACTTGTAGATCGTAGAGGTCTTGTATGCCCTTGGAATGTTCGCCATTTGTTAGGATATCGAGTAGGCCATTGGCCAACATGGTGGCATAAGAGGAATCTTTGGTAAATTGTAAAATGCTTTCGGCATATTCAGTGCTGGTTGCATCACCATAAGTTTCCAATACCAACTGGGTTTCATCCTTATTCAGGGTAGAGAAACGTGAATCGAATGTGGGAGCGAAGGAGGCAAATGGTCCATAGTTTAAGGGTTTCACCAGTTTAGCTTCGTTACGTTTGTCTTCGCGATATCCCTGCACTTGTCCCGAGCCAGTCTTAAGTTTACCCACTAAATCGCCCAGGGAAACAACTTTTTCGGGCCCTTCATTTTCATCTTTCGTGAGTACATTCAGAGAGGTAGAACCATCTTTATTTTGTCTCAAGAAACCCATTCTATGGGCTCTTTCCTTGGCCGATAAACGTTTTTTAGCTGCTTGAGCAGCACCTTGTACTTGAGCTAAAATCTCTTCTGAAGTCAAATCATCGACATAGGGTTCAAAACGTGTCTTGGGTTGATTTTCCAAACGTATGGCTTTACGTTTTCTCTCCTCCTCAATTTGAGCTTGAGTCAAGGGTTCCTCTGTGCCCGTCGAGGCTCCCTCATCGGCCGAATCAGCCATGGCATGATGGTCATAGGCGGGAAAATCACCATGATTTTGTACTAATTCGAAACCCAACTCCTTTACTGTTAGTTCCCGCATATAACCCGACAAAGGCTTAAGACTTCTCATCAAACTGTCGGGTGCCAAATGTTTCATGCCCACCTGTAGCAGACGCTTGGCGGCCTTATGATACACAGTATCTACATGATTGTAACGTATGGCATTGTCGCACATCAAACGAAAGTCATCGGTGAATTCCGTCAAGGTACCGTAATCGTTGTCATCGATTTTTTGTCGTATCGTTGAAAAATCCATGGGTTTGCTAATGATTTTTGAATAGCCCGGAGCAATATCGTCGGTCACGGGCCAAGCAAAAAATTGATGAGGATCACGTTTTTCCAAAATACGTAACAGATGTTCAAGTAGTTTATTTAGTGGAGATTTTTGTTGTTTCAATTTCAATACACATGTGCGTGGTTCTCGTCCCGACTCACTCGATGAACTGGGTGTTTTGGGTGCCTCCAATTGTTTGGGTGTTAGGGCCGCCAAAGAACCACAACCGCCTGGCGTGGAAGCGGCTGTGGATGGTGAAGGGGATGGTATCATTAACTGGAAAGATTAAAAAAATAGGAAATAATTTGAGATTTTTAAATTAGGATTTCAAAATTTAATTCTTACCTCCGCTAATGGTTTTGTGGGACTAATACCTCCAATACTAGTAGCTGGACTTCCTGGTACGGTCACATTCCCTAACCCAACACCGTCATTACCCATACCTCCACTTGATGTGGGTCCCATTGAAATACTTTGTATAGATGAAGACGATGGAGAAGCGATTATTGTGTCTTCCGATTTTATGGGTACAATCGGTTTAGAAACTGGCCTGCAAGAAGGCGAATTGTCGGTAGTCATATTTGCATAGAAGAGAATATTCTCCGGCAAAGGTTGTGAATTGTCATCGTCCATAAAACTAAAACCGTCTTGACTACTATCACCGTCGGCCGTCAAAGCAATATTCGAAGGCGGCCCTGCCGCCACAATCTTAGGACTACGTTGTATTTGAAAAGAAGAACATCCAGGCAGAGATTGTGAATCTTGACTGGCGATTAAAGTTAAATCTTCAATATGTTCTACCGAAGAATTTTCACGTCTGGGACTTTCACTTATATGACGTTCACCCTTGTCGCGCTTCTTTTCCTTGTGGTGCTTGTGCTTCTTCTCGCGATCTTTTTTCTTCTTCTTTTTCTTGGATTTCTTGTGCTTTTCGCGATATTCTTCCAAGTCCTCCAGCATCAAGGGGCTGCTGCACATAGCCTCAGCTGCCGTGGGAGGGCCAGCTACGGTGGACGTTAAAGAGCAGCCATCGGCTGAATATTCGGGGGTGCTATTAGGTCCCACTTTTAATATCAACTTTAGGCCTCTTTGCAAATTGGAGGGATCCGTATTGTGGCTATATTCTAAAGTTGTAGATTTAAAGAAAACAAATTAGCAACTGCATTTAATGTCTGTCTGGAAAATTGTCTCCGTCATTGTTGGCTTTCACTCACCTTCATATTTCTCCCTTCTTTCTAATTTGTGTTTTTTATGTTTCTTCGAAGAACCCATAATGTTTTTTCAATTATAAAATATTTACTTAATGTTTTTTAGTTAATTATTTTCACTAAAATTACAAATTTTCACAATGCAAGCACCGCAAATGACGCTTTCTGATTTTCTCACACACTGTTGCTTGCAAAAGATCAGGAATAATTTAATTGTTTTAATACCAAAAAAATACAACCCTGTATACAAGTACTGCTGCCAATATTATTACTAATTAAATCGCTTAAATCTCAAAAATAGTACATAAAATTTAAATTTTTAGCTAAAAATAACGGTAACGGTATTATTTGTAAAAGGTTCGAACGAATTAATTCTTAAATCAATTTTAATTATCAAATTCAATTATTTCTCTTAACCATTCCAATAAAGAATTCATTACGAATTAATTTCTTAGTACTTCAAACGTAGTGAATTCATTCCTTTGTGAATTAATTCTCTATAGAATAATTCATTATTGAATCATTAAATTTTGCATTAATTCAAATCCATTACAAAATAGCTTAATCAAATCTGAATGAGTAATTAAATTTTTTCAACTCAAATTTATTATTATTAAATAATAATTGCACTTCCTCATTAATTATGTTAATTCAAAATCTTACCTAACAAATTAATCAAAGCAAACTGATATGTAAATTTTGTGAATAAAATATTTCCAAAATAAAGTTTGATACTGAATGATAAGTTCAATTTTATAGTAAAAGTTAATAATGGATGGAAAGTTATTACTTCGAGTCTTCTAAATGTAAAACACCCAACACTTCCAGGAATATAAGTAAAACGAAGTTTTCTGGATAGGTTATATTGTTGTTAACAATTAGTGATTTCTAGGTCAGTGAATTATTTTTTTCCAATAGCGGGTTAGCAGTAAATGTAAATGTTTTATAATAAACATTGCATTCCAAAATTTAAAAGAAACCTTTACAAAATTTCATACAAATTTTAAAATGTTTTGGCCAGTATCAACGACGACCACTTCGTCAAGGTAACAATTGACTATATGAATTTAGAAAAATCAAATTTATGCTGAAATTCAAAGTTTCTGAACTTAGATCCAGAAAACCTTTTTTTTATCAAATATATATAAATATATAGGTTTATATAAAATGATACTGTGATGTTGGGCATTATTCGTTAAAATTTTTAATACAAAATAAATATTTCATTGAATTAAGCATAAATTGAATTATTAAAATTTATTGACAACAAATGTATTCAAAATGTTTAAATTCTATTAAACAGTTCTTTTACCAGGAATAGTGCATTGTGTGCTGGGTTTGCGGGACTTAATCATGTTTAGTCTCTAGAAAGTAAAAACATTTTAAATACATGACTTTAGACTTCAAATATTTTAAAATTTTACCTTTTTCAAAGCACTTTTTACAACTTTTTGCAGTTATCAGTCCATGACATTCACAATAAGTCTTTTTGTTGTCCAGTTGTTTAAGGGAATTATTCACACGATGCTGTATATCGTCTAAACAATGGCGCATAGCAAAAATATCTTGTGCTATAGAATGACGACCTTGTTTTATCAGTTTCTGTTCTTCTAACAAGTTTTGCAGCTCATTTTGCCGTTGAAGGACTCCTGCAAGTCTCTTCTGATTTTCATAGTTGTTGCAATTTGATGTCTTTGTGGATTTATGGACTCGTTTTTGTTGTTTATCATTACATAAAGCTTTTATGCGAGGTATACTCATGTTCTTGCATTCGATATTGTCAGTCGAATTAATTAGATTTTCGATGGTTTGTAAAGAAACTAGTTGTTTTTCTTCAATGATCTTTTCCTTGGATTTATTTTTGACCGGTTTTGCTTTTAATTTATTCGGTGAAGATTGGCGTTCTAAAAAAAATTAAACAATTCCTTGAGTACAAAATTTTAAAACCTTAAATTTTAAAATAGTTCAGGGGTTAAACAATTCATAAAATTTACAACTAGGAATTGATACACATTTAATACTTATTTAGAAATTAAAAAAAACTATGGTATTTTACCTCTTAATTTTTCATGTACATGAAATACAATATTATTTATTTTGCCAGCTAAATTATGACGTTCTTGAGCTTGTTTAATTTTCCTTGTATATCTTTCCTGTTCATAGAAATCTTCTGTATTGATTTGAGTGGCATTAAAAAATTTGTTTTCCTGGTGTCCGAGTATATTTTTATTGACCATTTGGGTTAAATTTAAGCGATTGATGTTGTACATTTTTTTAATTACACTAGAAATTTAGATATTTTATCAAAATAATAGGATTCAAAATTATATTCTTTAATTATAAATTTTGTTATTTCTTTTTTTTTTATTTTAAATATTATAATGCCAAATATTTTAATTATATTTTGATGTTTTTAAAACATCGATTATTTTAGGAATGTGTAGAAAATAATCGATATTTTTAAAAACATCAAAATTTAATAGGAATCATGATACAACAACATAAGGTACATCCAGTAGAAAATAAATTCTCAATTATACAATTCTTGTAACGTCAAACAAAAGAAAATATAAAAAAATATGAAAAAAATCAAAATCAAAGCTTGACGTTATAGGGCTAAATATTGAAAACTCTCCTTAGTGATTCTACCTTCTACAATTATTGTATCATGATAGGAATTTGAAAACTTTATAAAATGAAAGTACTTCTTTACGAATGAACTGATTGAAATAATTAATATTTTTTATAAATTTATTTTAAAAAAATCGTTTACAATCCACATATGTGGATTATTTCAACTTTAAAGCTATTTTTTATTCACATAGCTGCATTTAAAAAATTATAACCTCTTTTGTATGCCTCAAAATGTTTTGAATTATTTCGCCCCGATCGTGGCCAAAAAAACAAAACATTTTTGTTTTTTTTTTAAGTTTTTTCAATAGCAAATCTTGATTTAATTTGATCACTTTTGCGTTTTAACTCTTTGCGGTTTAGTGGTCACTTTTCTAATCACATTTTATAGAGTCTTTAAAACATTTTTTATTGACATATCTTGGCATTTTGCTAAACAATTCAATATTTTGAAGTCATCGTTTAGGTTTTTTTTTGCAAAACATTGCCTTCATGATGCTCTGGTTAGATAATAACCATCGTAGTCAAATTTTATTCATTAGTTTTAGAAAGTTGATGCTTTGCAAATATATTAAAATGCTATTTTTATATTGTGTGTGCTATTACCTATCAGAAAATTGGGTATAATTTTAATTGCCCTTATCCACAAATAAAAAAATTGGGTAAGACTGTCAGTGCCCAGAATATCAACGCTTCATTTAAAATCGTAAAGGCACTAAAAAATAGCAAATGAAACCCTACAAAGTATTAGGATTATTTAATATTATTTTTTTTTTTTTAATTTTTAAAGTTTTAATTATAATTTAATATAATTGTACGAATTTAAGTGAAATATGAATTTTGTGATGTTCTTTAATTTTCATCAATATTTTTTTAACGAATTGAGGTTTTGTTAACTTTTTTGTTGAAATACATATTTTTTGTTCCAATTAATAAAATGACTTTTAATTTTTTATATAATCACCTATTATTGCCTTTATAATTTCATAATATTTAAAAAAAAATATGTTGTACGATTTTGAGTGACACTCACTGTATTAATTTGATAATATTGTTATCCGCAGTTTTTCTAGACATTTTTGATTAAAATGCAAAAGTGAATAAATAAAATTAAGATTTTCTTAGAGAATCCCACAATTTCAAGACTTCAAAAAGTGACTTTTTTAAATTTTTGGCTCCTTTAGGGAGCCAAAATCAGAAAATATTGGGACAAACAAAACAGGTTCCAATTTTTTGAAAGCAGCTATGCGATTAGAGAAATTTTGGCTTAAACTTGAAATTTACATAAAAAATATGTCTATTTGGGAAGGCTAGCCTTAAAAATGTGTAATTCTTTCCAAATTTGTATGTACTTTAAACACAAAGTAAATATGGAGATATACATAAATCGATTCAGAAAATGATTTTACGACTCTTTGTATAAAGAATAATATTACCTATTCTATGGTAGGGGAAAGAAATTTCTTCCCCTATAACAAAATAAAACAACTCCCCACCACTGCCGGATCAAGTAGAATTTGAATTCGCCGCATTAATAATAAAATAAAACCCGTTAATTCATGACTTATTCGTACTAAGGAGTGAGATCGAAAAATTCTTAACACACGTTTTTCATTACATTTTTTAACCCAAGTATTATTTGAATTTTTTTTTGATCAAGTTACCTTTGAAAAACATGTCAGTTATTATGTGTAATGTCAATTATATTAATTTTTTTGTTAATCTGATTAAAATGAGTGACCAGAAAAAAGTGCGTACTGAAATTATTAAATATTTTCAACAAAACCCAACTTGGTCTTACAAAAAGTTGGCCAAGCATACAAAGGTCTGCCGTCAAACTGTTTCCAATGTTATTAAACAGTACCGGGAGAACTTGTCAGTTGATAGAAAACCTGGTTCAGGTAGAAGGAATGGTCCACATGATGTTTCTAAAGCCAAAAAAATAGAACGCATTTTCAAAAGAGCTCCCAACACATCCGGTAGGAAAGCAGCCCGGTTAGCTCAGTGCTCGGACTATTTGGTACGAAAAGTTAAAGCTAATGCAGGTTTAAAAACATACAAGGCTCAAAAAGTTCCTGACAGGAACGCTACTAAAAATTTAGAGGCCAAAAACAGAGCACGGAAATTGAAGTCAAGTTTTATAAAAAAATATTCTTGCTGCATAATGGATGACGAAACGTATGTTCTGGCAGATTTTTCGCAACTTCCAGGTCAAAAATTTTATGTTGCTGATGCTCGAGGGAATGTTGAAGAAAAGTTTAGGACCCAAAAGCAGACAAAATTTCCCAGAAAGTTCTTGGTATGGCAAGCAATATGCAGTTGCGGCAAAAGAAGCCACTCATTTGTTACAACGGGCTCTATAAATACCGAAATTTACATCAAGGAATGTTTACAAAAAAGGCTGCTTCCATTCATAAGACTTCATAATGTGTCCACTTATTTTTGGCCTGACTTGGCATCCTGTCACTATGGCAAACAAGCCCTTGAGTGGTACAAGAACAATAATGTGGTATTTGTACCAAGAGAGGCAAATCCTCCAAACTGCCCGGAGCTAAGGCCAGTGGAGAGATATTGGGCTCTTGTTAAAAGAGAATTGAAGAGTACAAAAAAGGTGTCCAAAAGTGTGGTAGATTTTAAACGGAGATGGACTACATGTTCGAGCAAAGTGACAGAAAGCACTATAAAAACGTTAATGGAAGGGTTTCCGAAAAAGGTTCAAAATTTCATCACTAGTGATTAAAACTATAAAAATAATTTTTTTTGTAAATTGTAATAATAATTTCAATCAAATAAAAAAAAAATTAAAGCTGTAAGTTTAGTGGTTTCTTTTTTATAAACATATATGTATGTTAAGAATTTTTCGATCTCACTCCTTATATCTTTAACTTTATCAATTGGAGCGCAAAAGCAAAAGGCAAACGAATAAATAAGTAACAAAAGAAATTCCACATGATTTCAAAAATATATGAAAAATTGTAATTAGTGTAAAATGATTATTCTTAAATTATTTTTAGTAACTCTAGTGATAAAAATAGTAAGTGTAAATCTTTTCATAATCAAACTTAATAAAACTGAATAAAATAACCTTTTTAATAAAATATTAGTGTCACACGGAATTTATGCAAGTATTCCATCCCTTTAACCCAGCAATTGCACCTTTGGTGCCAATATGTCCTCCACCACAACAACAACTCATGACACCACCACTTAAAATTTCGCCGGCAAATACTACGGTCTTGGAAAAACCTAAAGATAATTTAAAATTTCTATTACCCTTCATGGACATGGATATACAATATGATCGTAATATACACGTTATGCAGGATGAACAAAATCAACAAATCTATATTTTACATGGCCATGAACTGTATCAAATGTTTATCAGTCGTCAAGAGAAACGCTTAAGCTTGTTGGGTCTGTTGGAAGGTAGTGTACGTCATGTGGAACCTTTAGGAGCAAAGGTATGTTAAGCTAGATTCTTATTAGAGATATTCTTATTAATTTGGTTTCAGATTATCTATTGGCAAGGTAATCTTTTGTTGGTTATAGCATTGGATGAACATTTAGAGGTGTATCAATTGTCCGTGGATGTTCTTACACAGCGTGCTGAAATTGTAAGAGATCCTGCCCGGGCACATGAGCCGGCTCCCATATTTGAAGCCATACAACAATTGACTTTAACAGGTAGATTTCAAAAATTATTTTTGTTTTCCCCGGCCGAGGAAAGGATCATGATTGCGGCAGCAGTAAATTTTACAAAGTTGTATGGAAAATTTAGGTTAGTAATATTAATTCCTAATTTAATTTTCAAAATTAATTTGAATTGTTTATCTTAACTTTTCTATTAAAGAATTCATTGCGAATTTTTTCATAGGCTTGTTGAATTCATTCTTTTAAGAATTCACTCTATAGAATAAATTATATATTGAATCATTCATGTTCACAATAATTGGTCTTACCAAATGTTAAAAAATTATGTGGATATTTAAATAGTTATTTATAATAGATATTTATGTAAAAAAAATAAAATTTTGTTAATAGAATATGTTTGATAGACGCTAGACCAAACAAGCAAATACAAGTAAGAGAAATAAATACCCTTCACCAAAGAATACTTCAAAATAAAAATTTTAAATATTTGTAGGTAAACAAAATTTTTTTTTCCAAAGTTGTTTTTGGGAAAAAAAATGTCGAATTGTTTTTTTTTTACTTTTTTTTTTAAATTTTAAATATTTTTTTTAAATTTTTTTTGTTTTTTAATTTTATTTTAATATTTATCGAAAAAAAACTTGTTGAAAAAAAAATTCGGGTGAAAAAATATTTTTTCCGATTTTGACCCATTGTAGGTCCAACTTACTAGGGTCTTATATATCTATCATTAGATATCCATATTGTCTATATAAATGACTTAGTCATCCAGATATAGGTCAAAAATCGAGGTTGTCCTGGTTTTATATGGTCTTATATCTTAGCCATTTCTGGACCGATTTTCTCGATTTTAAATAGCAATCGAGCCGGAAGAATTCCGGAGATATTTATGTATGAATCGTATGTAAGTTATTTGGGGGCTTCGGAAAGTTGATTTCAACAGACAGACAAACAGACAGACATGGCATAATCGACTTCGCTTTGTACACATTCAAAGCCTGAATGAATTCTGTTATGAATTATTTGAATGATTTATATACAAATAAAAGCCTTTAGGCCGTATTCATAAACAAATTTTAAATTTAAACAACGTTTTAAAATCAAATTTTATATGGAAATTTTGCCTTAAAACATTTGGGGAATTCAAACGGTCTCCTATTAGGTCGTATTGTCATAATGTCATAAAATATTTTTTTTAGTTTAAATAAATTTTTGTTGGGTTTCAAACAAAAAAGTTATAAACTAATAAGATAATAACACTTTTTTTGTTTGCAGCACAACAAGAATTTGTTTAAACTAAAAAAATATTTTACGACATTATGACAATACGACCTAATAGCAGACCATTTGAATCCCCCAAATGTTTAAATTTAAATTTTTTTATGAATAATTTATTTTGTTGGAAATGCTTTTATGGAATAAATTGCTGATATTTATAATTCTGAATTAAGATTTTCGAGAATGCAATATATTTCATTCTAATCTCGCAGTATATTAATATGAAATGTCCAATCTTATTAAATTGTACTGAGTTAAGTATTAAATTAATATTATTTTCTAAATTTTTTTCAGAACATTTGAATGGTTTAATACTTACTTTGATCCTGTAGAAGAGATAACAGTTCCCGCAATACATGTGGTCAATGTTATTGGTGCTCAAACAAAATACTTGGTTACGGGACGGGCGATTAAACATCAAACCAGGGTATGAAAAAATAATCCAAATTTTATGAAAATAATGATAATTTAAAAATATTTAACTCCCTTTCAGACCATTTTAACTGTTTACGAAATAACATCACCTACACTACGGCTACAGGTCAAACAAACTCTTACAGTACAATCTCGAGTAGTCCATATATTTACTTATCGCCATCGTAATATGATCGTGGCTTGTTCAAGTAAACAACAAAAATGTAGTTCTTTCCGTCAAATGCCAGATGGCCATTTTAGTGTCTATAGACATCGTACTCCCAAGGAATTTGCCTTTGATATGTTGTCATCGTCAGCTAGATTTGTTGGTGCTACGCGTCAAAATCAAGTAATGATTTTCACCAATCATCGCTTAGATTGTTATGGCAGCTTTACATCGGATCAAATGGATGTTACAAATTTGTTGGGCCATCAAAATGCAGATAAGGAGGATTATTTGCTGCTCGTTTATAAAATACCATTTAAGATGTTGATGCGTATAGTGGAATTGGAAATAAATGTCAGTGATTTGGCTACTGTTAATCAAACTGAACCGGAGGGTAAGGGCGGAAAAATAAACATACATATATAAAGAATAAAGAAAATAGTTATATAAAATTTTATATACATATATTTTTACTGTAACAAAGGCCAAATATGATTGATAAATTATTTCTTATTTTTTTGTACAATTACAATGTGATTCACAGAAATTTTAGCTTCAACTCGCCACCAACATCTCTTCGAATCGACAGTTGGCCAGTTGCGCAGTACACTTTTGCAGCGTAAAATGGACATGGATGTATTGCGTAAAGTTTCACACATTATAAGACCCAAACTAAAAGATCTTGATGTGATAGAACCCTTGACATTACAATCAGGTAATGTGGGCATTATCAAAATCGTCGGAGACTCTTTAAGAAGCCCTCAACAAGTATTACAAAAAATTGAGAACCTTAGACAAACTTATCAGCCACAGCGTTCGAAACGTTCCGATAATCAGGGACCCTTCAATATAACCCTGGAAATTACAAATCGTGTTAAAGTGCAGAGAATGAAAGTTAAAAATTTAATATATCAAGGAGATGTTATAGAAGGTAATATACCTAAGAAAAATTCATATTTATATAGATCTAAATAAGTCATTATTATATTAATAGGTTTCTCTTTGAATCGTTCCAATAACCAACAAATATTCTTAAACATTAAACCAAAAGTAACCACCCAAACTTTAAACGCCACCGATTTGTTGCTGCCACAAAATATACGCGATACACGTCAACACAATATCCCAGATTTATTTTTCGATTTAATGCCCATCGTTCGAGTTAAACATTTAAAAGTGTTCTCTATTAATGGCATTCCGTGGAATGTTCTTTATAATTCATTGTTTTTGAAAAATCGCGATAAATTAATACAAGGACGTGTGGTAATGCAATCCCAACTGAATGTCAATCATGTGACGGTGACTGTTTTAAATGGTTTAACTGTTTCCAATCTCTTCAATTTAAAACATCCTCAAGTTATACATTCCGATTTAGTGATATCACGTTTCTTTGTTCACGATTTGAAGGCGAAAACGGTGAATGGTTTAAATTTCGCAGAGGACATTGTGTTTAGTGGAAACGATACGTTTATTGAAAGTAAGTACTAGTTATAACAAAATTGTAATAATGGATATGGATGGATCACATAAATCTTATATATAAATAGGCCTCACGCTTTATTGTGGTACACTTTTAAGTATGTTATTGATCACCAATATTGATGAAACATATATGGTTTAAAAGTTTCTTTTCCCAAGATATGCAATATAAACAAGTAAGAAAGTATATAATACCCTACACTAAGTAAAAGAGCAAAAACATTTTTCTTTTAAAATTTCAATAATTTACCACTTCCGGGTCCTAACATGGGAACTATGACCAATTATGGACCGATCACCATGTAATTATGTCGTGCGATTTATGTCTATAGGAAAGTTGACTATGTTGAATTTTGTGTGTATACCAACATTTTTAAGCGATTTATGCACGTTAAAGTGATTTTCGGAAGTGGGCCTTATATGGGAGCTATGACTAATTATGGACCGATCGTAACAAAATTTGGTGACATGAATTTTGTATATACAAAACTTATTTGAAGCGAAATTTGTGTAGATACATATATAAATTAAACATTTATGACCGATAAAGTCCAATTTCGGAAGGACATTTGTATGGGGGCTAGGTGAAATAATGGACCGATTTCAGCCAGTTTAGGCTTGGTCCTTGGGCCGAAAAAATAATATGCACCAAATTTGATCGAAATATCTTCAAAATTGCGACCTGTACTCTGCGCACAAGGTTTGCATGGACAGCCAGCCAGTCAGCCAGCCAGCCGACCAGACGGACGGACGGACATCGTCTAATCGACTCAGAAAGTGATTCTAAGTCGATCGGTATACTTTATTTTTGGGCGTTACAAACATCTGCACAAACGCATAATACCCTCCCCACTATGGTGCTGTAGGGTATAAAAATTGTTTAAAAATTCTTTCCATAAAAGTTGCAAAAATTATTTTTCCTAGTGGAAATAAATCTGTAATTTCTAAACGGATAGTTCAATTTGAATAAAATTTTCCATGGTTATAGAGGAGTTATAGTTTTGAATTTGGACTTTAAACAGCAAGGAGGGGTGTAGCCTGAAGATCCCAAAATAGAGAACCTCGTGTATATGAAATATTTAAAATTATGAAAAATTTTTGTTCTAAATCCGATTTACATACAGTGACGGACATTACAATAGAATCACTACCAATATTTCATTTAAAACCAGGAGCAATCATAAGGATTGGTGTGGGCCAGAAAATATAAAAAAGTGGCAAAATGTGTTGTGGACGGACGAAACGACCATTAATTTTATGTGATGATAAGACATGGGTTAGACGTCCAAAAAAAGGCAAAAACCAAAAACGTTTAAACATGGTTGGGGAAATATTATTATATGGGGATGCTTTTCTTGGTATTGTGTTGGTCCAATTTATTGGATTAAATATAATATGGATAAGCACTTGTATGTAAATATTTTGGAGAATGTTATAAAGCCATGTAAAAAATTCATGTTATGGAATGGCCGTCTCAATAACCAGACTTAAATCCAATGGAAAATAGTAAAAGACAAACTCGGACCTGAAAAATTTAAAAACAAGGAAGAACTTTGGCAGAAAATTCAGGAAATATGGTATGCAATTTCCCGATCTACATGCGAAAGTTTGTTAAATTCAATCCCCAAAAGATTTGATGCTGTTATTAGAAATAATTGATATGCAACAAAATATTAAGAAAACAACGAATTCTTATGATGATTTTTTATTTTTAATCATTTTAAGACTGATTGATTCTATTTGAATGTCGCATATTTTATTTAGTCTTTTAGATTTGACATCGTTTTTAACAGAAGAATGTGTTATTTTTTTATTTTTTTCTATTTATTGTTTACGTTATAAGCATTAATATATAATGAACAAATTTTAAATTTTGAAATCACGAATAAATTCATAGGCTTAATTCTTTAGTATTTCAAACGTATTGAATTTATTCCTGGAAAATTTCATTTTTTATAAACATAATTCCTTATTGAATCAATTAAGTGTACTTTAATTCAAATTCGTTATAAATTTATTGAATGGTTCAGTTTTTCTTCAAAATTCTATTACAAATTGACTTTAGAAAAATTTCTTACACAATCTAGCTTTATCCGGCCATTTTTTCTGTTGATAAGAAATTCGAATTATGTACCAAAACAACCACCAAAATATTTCTTCTAAATTTGCTTCCTATTTGCAGTAAATATATTACAGATATTACCATGGAATTTTGAACACGTTATTCCTATGATAACATGATAAAATCTGTTAAAAATGGAAAGAATCTGTAAACGATTTCTTTATTCCAAAGTGATTTAGAAACGTTTTTTATACCCTTCATGGTCGTGAGAAGAGTATATATAAGTTTGTCATTCCGTTTGTAGTTTCCACAATATAATTTTCCGACCATATAAAGTATATATATTCTGGATCCTTATAGATAGCGGAGTCGATTAAGCCATATCCGTCTGTCTGTTGAAATCAACTTTCCAAAGCCCCCAAATAACTCACATACACGATTCATACAGCAATATCTCCGGAATTCTTCAGGCTCGGTCGAGAAAATCGGTCCACAAATGGCTGCGATATAAGAAAAAACCAGGACAACCTCGATTTTTTACCTATATCTGGATTACTAAGTCATTAATATAGACAATATAGATATCTAATGATAGATATTTCAAAGACCTTTGCAACGACGTATATAAGAGTTGGACCTACAATGGGTCAAAATCGGAAAAAATATTTTTTAACCCGAGTTTTTTTTTCGCCAATATTAAAGAAAAAAATATTGAAAAAAAAAAATTTAAAATTTAAACAATTTTTTTTTAAATTTAAAAAAAAAACATTCGAAACCATTTAAATGTGTAGGTTATCTCTTTAATTTCAAAACATATTTAACCTTATTAATTTTTTTTAGGGCCTGGCTCACAAAATGCGAACGAACACATTCTTTCTTATTTTATATTGAAAACAATAAAAAAAATCAAATTTATTTGTTGTTTACTGGTGATGGGTATATAAGATTTGGCTCATCCGTATATAACACTATTCCTTGTTACTCTCTATGATTTACTGTTCAAGATAATGTTGTCAAATATCTAATTTATATCATTCCCATTTACAGCACCTGTTATAATGCATCATTTAAGCATTTCCGGAGACCTTATATTGGCAGACAATACAAAAGTTGAGCGTCTCGCAGTCAATCCCGAAGAAATAGAGTTTAAACAATTTTACACCAACAAGGTTATTATCAATGGCAGTTTAATAGTGAATAATCTAAAGAGAGAAAACGATAATAAAACTAAAATCATATTGGGAGACGAGGAATTCGATGAGAAAGAAATTAAAGAAAAATATTTGTTAAGAGAAGAAGCCCAGGTAAATAATTAAAACACACTAATTTTAACACACTTCATTAAATAACTAATAAATAATTTTCAAAGAATTTCAGTTTCCCCATAATATTTGATGAGGCCAGAGTAACAGCCCCTCATTTGGAAAGTAACTATTTGAATGACCACAAAACAGAGCAGCATATGTTGTTGGATAAAGTGGCTAACAGCAAACCTTTATTGGTGGTCTTTATGAATGCTCATGTCCAGGGAGATGTCATATGTCGAGATTATAAATCCAAAATAGCAGAAATAAAGGAAAACATTATACGACCAGGCGACAAGGTCAATATAACGGGTACAAAATTATTTGAGGCTCCTTTAGAGGTTAATAAAATGCAAACCTTGTCTTTGAATAAAAAACCAGTAAAAGATTTTGTTTTCAAAACTCTGTTAAAACATAATGAAACCTTGCAATTTAAAGATCTAAAAACCTTTACAAAGATCAAAGTAAATAATTCTT
The DNA here is from genome assembly GCF_958450345.1 of Calliphora vicina. NCBI lineage: Eukaryota > Metazoa > Arthropoda > Insecta > Diptera > Calliphoridae > Calliphora > Calliphora vicina. Next base: position 59,183,363 of record NC_088781.1, on the reverse strand, counting down.
CATTGGTTGATAAAGAACTACAGGCATCCTATTTGAATAATTTGCCCTTGGAAGATTTACTCAACAATGATTATTACATGGATCGTTTGTATGTGCCTCATTTGGTGGAAACGTCTAATATAGTGTTTCATAAAATTAATGGTATACCCTTTGATACGTTTTTCAATAAACTTAATGTTAAAGATGAGCGTTTAGTGCTGCACAAGGATCTAATAGTGGAGGGTAATATACAATTTGCTCAACCTTTGGAATTAAATTCTATAAATGGCATAGTTTGGAATGAGTATGTGGACAGTTTGGTGCGCCTCAATGAGAATGCAGTTATCGAAGGAGATGTGTGTTTCTATGATGATTTAACTATAACCAACAAATTTGAAACATCAGAAATAAATGGTTCTGATTTGGAAATGATCCTGAAAAATGTGCTAATGCAAACCAAACCCCAATTGATAACTGGTTTATATCACTTCGATAATATAAATGCCTCGAACATGGATGTTTTGAAGATAAATGAGGTTAATGTTAAGGAATTTATGGAGTTAACGAAAAACCTTACGGAAATCGAAGGTGATATTATAGTGGATAAACTAAATATCGGAGGAAATTTGCAGGGCAATTTAAATGACTTTGAAAAGCTGTTATATGTAACAGAGAAAGTGAGGCAATTAACAGCCAAGTCTTGGAAAAATGTATATGTTTTAAATAATGCCAATTGGCCAAAAAATGTTAGCGATAATGCCCAACAGGAACTAATGAAATATTTTTACAAATCAGCTGTGAAATCAAATCAAGATCAGATTATAACAGGCAATGTCAAGATCTCTAAGCCTTTAATAACAAAAATGCAAACCCGTTTACAATTTCCCTCAAATGTAGACCTGGATTTTATACATCAGGATGGTTTGCTTAAGAATTCCTCGCTAAAGCAGACAATAAAGGGGGGAAAAGTTTTCATAAAACCCTTGTACATGGAAACTTTGCAAGCTGAACGTCATTTGTATGGAAAATTCTTAAATAAAATTGATATTTCACGTTTCAATCAATCACTATATCGTTTAACAAGTCAGCAGCCTTTACAGGGTCCCTTGAAATTTCTCAAACCCCTAACTATAGGACATTTACAAGTAAACGGATTAATTAATAGCTTAAACTCTTCCCTAATATATCAGTTGAAGCCCAACTCCACCATGCCGCCACTAAAACTTCATGAATTGTATATCGATAATGATTTGCATATAACAACGATCAATGATATGAGTTTGGAATATTTTCTTGATAATCGCGTAACCCTGAAGGGACCAGCTTTGGAACACTTTGGTGTTTTAACATTTGAACATTTAGTTATCGAAAAAGAAGCCCTTATGCAAAGCATCAATGGTATACCTATCGATAATTTGGTATTCAAACACAGTCCACATTTGCAAACCATTACGGGTCATAAAACTATAGAAAAGTCATTGGAACTAGCTGGACCGGCTCATATAATGCGTATAAATGATAAAGATTTAATGGAATTGTATCGTAGTACTTTAATGAAAGAAAATAACTATCAATTCGATAACTTGTTAATCGAACAGGCAACATTTGAAAGAGGTTTACAAGTGGTCAGAAATTTAAATTCTAATTTCCAGCAAAGATCATTTTCAGAAACTGAAGACATACCGGGTAAAAACAAAGAGAGTTTCCTTAGATTCTTAAGGGAATTCAAAGAAAATATAACCTCCTCAGCAAAAGATATCCTATATTTAGATTATGATTTAAGTACTTCGATAAAATGGAAAGATATTAAGAATATCACTGCACAAAAATCTCTACTATATGAATTATCACGTATATCCTGCTGTGAGAAACAATATTTGCAAATTTCTTTACCCCAAACAAACATAATTTATTTACAAAACATCACCAGTAATCGCTTAACTTCCACAACTAATAAAATTTCTGTAAAAGCCGAAAACTATTGTAAACTCCAGTACCGTAAAGTGAAATCAAAAGTTACCATTACAGGCCACAAGTTATTGAAAGTGTTTGGTATGAAACGTTATATAGAAACCATTTATACACTAAACATCGATAACTCCTCTGATCATTTTGTTATATTGCATGCCTTAGATTTCCCTTCATTAAAACGCAATGAAGTTCGAATATTTAAAATTTCCACACAAAATAACAGCATTAGCGATTGGCAGGGTTTGACACAAAATATAGGAGAACAATTGAAATTCTATAAATTTCCTAACTTACATATACTCCTAACCAACGGTTTAATCGATCATCATCCTGCTCTAACAATTTATCATTTCAATTACACTACACAGCTGTTTAAGCTACAACAAATTATCGATGGTGATTACGATATTATGGAAATGATTGAAATGCCTAATGCAGCCGCTACGAAACAGTTAATTGTATCTTGTTCCAAATGCCAACGTATATTTATTTATGAATTTAACTCTTCTGAAAATCCAGCAAAATATGAAATTTTCCAAATTATATCTTTAAAATCATCTATTGATAAATTAATAATGTTTTCTTTGCACAACGATTATTATATGTTGGTGGTGTCTCAAAGGGATTCGAATTTTTATAATATTTATAAATATTCTTATATCCAGGGTTGGCGTCATTTGACCTTTGGCTATTTTCCAAATTTACAAATGTCCATACCGATTATGGAATTGTGGAGTAGAGATAGTAGTTTAGCTAAATCGCAAAGTTCTGCTGGTATACCATTAATTTTACTTTGTAATTTAGAAGATTGTTATTTAGTTAAAGCTATTGTTTAAGTCTTTTTAATTGATGTAATTTTATGTAAATATTAATTTGTAAATAAAATTTATTTGTATATTTTTGTAAAGGCAGACAATGTTATCGGGTTTTTTCTTTACACATCACTAGCTACATATACAGCGATGGAAACTATTTTTGAAAACCATATTCCGTTATTTCAGTTTTTAAAAACATGACCTTTTATTATGTGTACCTAATTTAATAATATAAAATATTTTCTTTCAAAATAGTTTTTTTAAATTTTTTTCCAATTTTTCCAAAAAAAAAACATTTTTTTAAATTTATTATTGAAAAAATATTTATGAGAAAAAATTTTTCGGTTAAAAAATATTTTTTTTCCCGATTTTGACCCATTGTAGGTCCAAATTACTATAGACTTATATACATCGTTGCAATGGACTTTAAAATATCTATCATTAGATATCCATTATCATGGTGAAGGGTATAAAAATTGAACTGTATACGATACAATTTGCCATAGAACTTTTAAACTCGCCGAAACAGAAATCGTATACTCTTCGCTTTTTGGATGAATCCAAATACAATTTAAAAGGCAGTGATGGGAGAACATATGTAAAATTGCCGAAGGGAAAGTGATTGGACCCCAGATACACGGACATGTTTGGCGGTGGCAATATTATGATGTGGAGCTGTTTTTCAGGGTAAGGTATGGGTCCAATTCATGTTATAAAATATACTATGACTGGAATCGGATACAGATTTCCATTGTTTGGTCAATACCATAATAACGAATACTTTTTAATTTGTTTTCTATTTGGCTGGAAATGTAAATTGACCTCAATCAGTTAACTTCTTAACAGGTTCAAATTTTATCGTAGGATTCTATTTTATTCAGCTTCGATACAAGTTTAAGTTAACTCAAGTTGACTCAGATTCGATTAGGAATATGTTTCATAAGTCTCATGAAGTGGGTAATATTAACGATTGGAGATATCTTTATAAAATTTGACACAATCAGAGTTGAGGCATTTCTGTGTAGATTTGTATTTACATGGATTCGTAGTTGAATGCCTGTAAAGTTTTAAAAAAAATCACCAAAAATTAATTTATTAATCGAATGAGAAGAATAAAAAAAGTCTTTGAAAATATCTACAAAAAATAATATTACATGTGTGGGTTATTTCTTTTAACGATCGCTTCATTAGGAGAGGAATATCAAACAGAATCCTTGTAATATTTCAGTAAAATCGGAAGCAAAAAAGATACTATACCAATTCCTACTGCTTTCAATTCAGTAAAGTTTTTATGCTAGATTTTAGAAAAAATTAAAATTATTTTAACAAATTTTTCACGTATTGGGAATTTCAGCATTCAGTATAACGACAATGACACAAGATATCAACAAATTTGTTTACAGATCTTTCGATTTACATATATAATATGTATCGTTCGTAATATCGTTAGAATTTTACATTAATTTGAATATTAAATTTGTCTTCACAACAAATCACTACATCATGAAATATCAAGTTATTATGGTGAATTTTATACTAGTATATACTGTACAAAATGCCTATACTTATGTACACTTCAGGACAGTCACAAATCTTGCCTTCTTTTGAAATATTTAATGGTTCAAGCAAGAGCTTCTTAGTTATTTCCAAAATAAAATGATTTAAATCACTGTTCTTCTTAAGTGATTTGTGAATAATGTTTAAAATTCCGTTTATCTAAACAAATATAGGTTAATGCAATACTCAACGTAGTTTCCAGGTGTTTCCATGGGCAACAATATTTGCGGACAAGCGTGCTTCTCCTAAGACCACTATCAAAATAATAAGTTCGTGACTTATTTCACGCCTTCAAAGACTTGACAGATATAAAATAACTGTGCTGAAATTGTTATCAAATTATTTTTGTATAATATAAAGTATGTACACGATAAAATTGGTTCATTAGATGGATGGGAGGAGTAATAATGTTGACGAAATTAAATTAATTATTCCTAATGTTAATTTGTGAGAGCAATGCTCACCTACCAACTTGATATTAGACAACCCTGTTCATCCAATTTCGTAAATTTTAAACATTTTCGTTTAAAACGAGTCAAAACGAGTCCAAAACTTGTGAAAATTCCAATTAAACATAGATAACACTTCTTAAAAATTGTCTCCTGATTGCGTTATAAAACAGAACAGTTTTAAAAAACAAGCTTTCGATCGTTGTGATAAAAAGTTCGTGAAATTCATAGATGATGTATAAAGTTTGAGCCAGGAAACATAAAAAGACAAATCGAGATATTTTAATTCTTTTTCTTTCAGAATTTAGGTTTAATCCAATGAAGAATGTAGAGACACAGGTTATTGATCTAGAAACAATGTAAGGGAATTAAGGGGATGGAGAATCTATAGTATACCGATAGAGGCCTAAATTCCCCAATATCTGTATCTTTCTGTGATGATATTGTTTCGTGTACACACTTTATATAATATACCTTAAAATAAATGCAACCAAATTTTATCTCAGGTTGAAATTAATAATAATATTTACTAAATCTGTTGTTGACATTTCCTAAAAAATTTTGTTTACAACATTCATTTTAATCTACAGCAAATAGTTTTAATTCTAAAATCTTTATCACTATTTAGACATTAGGCAGTAATAACGACTACAAATGCGAGAGCAAAATAACAATGGAACATTTTGGAAAGATATTTTTGAATATGAAATCTGTTAAAATAGCAGCACAATTATTACATGACACTGACAATCCAATTGTATATCTATTTGAAATGTAATCTAAAACTATAGTGACAAATGTCAACAATTTGCATTAACATTTTTGTAATATTAACACATTGTGAAAGACTATTTTAATGTTGTGAACATTTTGAGGAAAATAAATATGTAAGACAGAAATTAAAATATGGATGTGTGATTTTACTTTTTTTAAAAAAAAAAAAACAAATTAAATATCATAATTCTTAAATTTATTTATGTATTACGTAAAATTTCTTATAGCCCCCTAGTATTTATGCATATGTATACAGATTTAGTTTTTATTAAAAACTTTTTAACCCAATTATCGTCCAATTTGGTTAAAATTTATAATATGTATTTAAATAGTGAAATTAAGTATATAAAAATTGTTCAGTTTTAATGCCATACAATTTATGAAAATATAAAATTAATTTATCTTAATAGTTTTAAGTACATTGTTATAAATGTTAACCCTTAATGGTAAACTATTTTTATTATTTTTCAAAATCTTTTGACGTTTAAAAGATTACTTTACGTAATTTTAAATACAATATATTTGGTCAATTCACAAGATCTCCTATCATGTCATATTGTATTAATGTCTTAATATTTCACGACTCGGCGGCTCGGCTTAACCGACTCTTGGCGTTCGGCGCAGGTCTCTGCTGGTTGGTTACGATAACACAATAAACATAGCATACATAGTAGTATTATTTTAGGACATTTTTGCTTGAAAGGCAATAACAAAATTTTTAAACCATTGCGAAATATTGCAAATCAAAAACAAGTAATACAGCTATATTCTGCTGCGCCAAATCTTATATACCCTTCACCAAATTATACTTCAAAATACAAATTTTCAATATTTTTAGGTGAACAAAATTTTTTTTTCCAAACTTGTTTTTTTAATTCTTTGGAAAAAAAAATTTTATTTAAATTTTTCAAATTTTAATTTTTTAAATTTAAAATTTTTTTTTTGTTTTTTGGTGAAAAAAAAAATTCGGTTTAAAAAATATTTTTTCCGATTTTGACCCATTGCAGGTCCAACTTACTATGGTATTGCAAAGGTCTTTGAAATATCTATCATTAGATATCCATATTGTCTATATTAATGACTTAGTAATCCAGATATACGTATGTATGTAGGTAAAAAATAGAGGTTATCTTGATTTTTTCTCATATCTCAGCCATTTGTGGACCGATTTTGCTGATTTTAAATAGGAGACTTATCGAAAGCATGTCTGACAGAATTATTGAAGATTTGGATCTCGAAGATATCTGGGGTCTTCAGAAAATTAATCGATTAATATTTTTTTTCTGAAATCAAAAACTTTTGTTGACTTTTTTTTAAAATGGGCCCTTTTTTCTTAAAATAAAGCTTAGACATTTTCCTTGAAGACCAATTTGGTCGCTTAGTGGGATGCTAGTGGGATATCTATCAAAATAAATATTTTGTAACTCAAGACATACAATTTTTGATTTTTTTTTTGCAAAATCGAAATTTTTTTCCAATATGGGCCCTTTTTTCCAAAATTGTTTTTGCTCAAAAGAAAGCTTAGGTCCATTCCTTTAAGATAATTTTGGTCCCTTAGTGGATGCGAGTGGGATATCTATCAAATAAATATTTTGTAACTCAAGAAATACAATTTTTGATTTTTTTTTGCAAAATCTAATTTTTTTCCAATATGTACACTTTTTTTAAAAATTTTTTTTTGCTCAAAAGAAAGCTTAGGTCTTTTCCTTTAAGACCTATTTGGTGGCATAGTGGGATGCTAGTGGGATATCTATCAAAATACATTTTTTTATTTTTTTTTAAAAAAAATTTTTTTGCTAATTTTTTTGTGTCTTAGTTACTATCCAATAGAACTAACCTTGGTGCAAATTTCATCCCGATCGGATGACATCGATTTCAAAAATTGGTTCACTTGGTATGAAATGCCCCATAAGCATCCCGATGATGGGTTAATTTAAATTTTAAATAAATGCATACAAGGAAATAAAATAAAACTTCCATTCTAAAAAGCTGCAGCAGATAAAATTCTAAATTTAAATTTTAAAATATAAATAAAAAGTGAATAATATTTAAAGTAGCAGCTCTTGGAAACAATTGTAAATATGTAAGACGTACATTATACGTACCTATATATGTTGACAGATCGAGACAGACGTCTATATCCATATCTAGAAGTAAATACATACAACTATACATTGGTTTGTAAATATGGATATAATTAATCAGAAACAATTTCATAATTGTTTTTCATCTTATTATTTAGAAATACATACATATGTACTTATTTAAATCATAAAGATAACGCGATTATTTCAAATAGAAAAAAAAACACTGATAACCAAGATAACCATGACATTTAAAGTGAATTTGGAGAAACTAATCTTAATGACTGAATCCTATAAAGTCTATTACGATTCATTTGGAAAAATCAGTCATATTTGAGTGACTACGCTTACAAGCTGTGCGTACCAAAGGCAAAACAAATTTCACCGATTCCCAAAAATTCGGTTAAGGAGAGTGTTTGTAGACGGTGTCTGAAAAGAAGTTGTGAAAGTTGTAGTAATAAAGCATTAACAAAATGTTTGCCAGACCATTGCAACGTCCAGTTGGCAAGGGATCCGCCCAACAAGATTTTGAATCACCTCATCAATATACAATTTCGGATCATGGCTATGGCAAAGACTGTGTCAAGGTGCTACATGTTAAGAGGGATGGACCAGTGCATTCGATAAAGGAAATCGAAGTGGGTACACATTTGAAATTGTACAGTAAAAAGGATTATTTCCAGGGTGAGTTTGAAATCATTATATTATTTGATACTGGGTATTGAACTGAAATTTCTTTAATAGAATAGTAATTGAATAGAATTTAAAAAAATATAAATAGAAAAAAATAGAACTTAATCATTACAGTAATAACAAATCATTAAATAGGTTTTTAAATAATTTCTCAATATTTTAACATTTTAAGGTTGAACAGATTGAAAATCTTTTTCTCTTCAATATGCCTAATTTTCTATTTCTCAATTTTCCCTTTAAAGGTGATAATTCCGATATTGTTGCAACCGATTCTCAAAAGAACACAGTCTACCTATTGGCCAAGAAGTTTGGCATTGAAAATCCCGAAAAGTTTGGTTTAATCTTGGCTTCACATTTCCTCAATCAATATTCCCATGTTGAAGAGGTTCATATTCATGTAGAGGAATATCCCTGGCAAAGAATCTGTCAAGACCAAATTGGCAATGGAACAGGTGGCTGTGGGGAATCGCCTAACTTTTCCACATTTAACAATAGACAAAAACACAATCACGCCTTCATTTTCACCCCCACCGAAGTGCGCTACTGTGATGTCGTTTTAAGAAGAACTGGTAAGTTAAACGTATTAGTTTTAAAAATAACATAATAATAATTTCTTTTTTTTCTTAACAGAACCCAAGCAAACTGTTATTAGCGGCATTAGAGGGCTACGCGTTTTAAAGACCACACAATCTTCATTTGTGAACTTTGTGAATGATGAGTTCCGTTCATTGCCCGATCAATACGATCGCATCTTTAGCACCATTGTCGATTGTTCGTGGGAATATTCACGCACCAACAATGTTAAATTCTGTCAAGATTGGAATACCGTTAAGAATATTATTGTTAAGAAATTTGCTGGCGATCCCAATGTAGGCACCTCCTCACCCTCCGTCCAACACACTTTATATCTAACAGAAAAGGAAGTACTCGAAGCTTTGCCAGAAGTCTCAGTCATATCGATGACTATGCCCAACAAGCATTATTTCAATTTCGATACCAAACCCTTCCAAAGTGTAGTGCCGGGTGAGAATAATGAAGTCTTTATACCAGTCGATAAACCTCATGGCACTATTTATGCTCAATTGGCACGCAAAGATTTAGTCAGTCATTTGTAAAGAACAATGGATTTGGTTTTTCTTTTATTTTTTAGTAAATTTTTTTTGTAAAAATTCCATTTATTTAGTTCTTAAACAAACACATTTCAAATAAATTCTTTAACAGAAGGTCAATAATATAAAATATTTTGTTAATTTATGTTTTACATGTATAAGTATTTACTTTTCTCGTATTTTTTTCCAAAGCACTTAGCACATTTTTTTGGCATTTAGTTTAATGAACTTTTTTGGGGGTGGATACTTTATTGTAAAACATTTGGCATTTTTTAAAAAAAGTGTTAAAATTATACATACAATATGGATTTCCCATTAAAATTTGTATTTTTATTCACTGTTTTGCAGAAATGGCGACATAAAATTGTAAAAAATGTAATTAAATTTATTTGTAGCATTATTTTGGCAATGCATCATAAATAGGAAAATGTGCAACATAAGGAGCAGACATGTAGAAATTAGATAACATCCAACAATTGATGGATATAATATAGGCCATAGAAGTGGTGAGGAAGGTAGAATTTAAAAGAAATGTTTAATAGAATCATAGAACAAACTCCTTTGTGTCACCTATGAGATACTAAAATGATTGTATCCCGAAACCAGACAGCCTGGTACCCAACTAGGGTTGCCAGCCTGGCTGGAATTGGCTGGATTATCCAGCTTTTTTGACGCCTGTCCAGTTTCAAGCTAAAATTTCATTTGTCCAGCTAAATAGAAATTTTCGATAATAATATCTATATTATTTATTACTTCAAATTTACATACTACTAATTAGTACACAGTTATAACTTATGCAAAAAATTGTATGTATTTTTTGAAAAAAGGAAAAAAATAAATGCTAAAATGTTTTATGGGAATACGTGTCATATGGAATTACTGATAATGATGTCAATGAAGAAGAACAATGTAAAAGTTAAGGATTATCAGAAGCATTTTTATATTTTATGCAAAACATAGTGCAGGAATTTCATACAACTATTTTAGCTCTTGGAATGACTCTTACTTATAAATAGCCTCAAAAGTAGAATAAATGAACATTTTTTGGCACCAAAGTTAACAGCATTTTGAAAAAAGTTTCGCCTAATGAACAAAAAACTTTTAAGGCTGAAATAGAAGACTTTTTAAAGCGGTCAGCTATTTAGAAAATCGTTTTTTTTAAATAGCATTTTTAAATTTAAAAAAAACATATTTTCTTGGGAAGATTTACAAAACTTCCGCAAAACCTTCAAATATCTGAAGAAATAGATAACGATAAATTATACATATATCGTGAAGTTTAGAAACAAATACCACGAGATTTGTCAAATGATGAGGTCCTATTTTTTTACCAAAGGTGAAATACCAGTATTTTCAATACCAGTAAGCAAAGCTTTTTGTGAAATAAACTGAATGTCATTCGACCTGATTAGAGCTGAAATATTAATACGAACAAATTTAGAGGAAGTTTGTAAAGATTTTCAAAATGGTTTACAAACCTCTATGTTTTGAATTTGCCAAAATCCGTAAGCTCAAAAACGAAATAAAATGGCAGTGTTTTTAGTATTTAATAATATATAACGGACTGAACCGAACTACTTTAAGTTTAGCTAAATAAATTTTAAGAAATGTTTCATTTCATTCCTTATTTAATTGTGATTCTAAATTTTTAAATAACTGCTAAAAAACACTTTTTGTAAGAACTTGAAAAGCGACCAAGTGGCGGTTGTAGACCCCATTTTTAAAGATTTTGCAAAACCCTTAAAATTTTGTGTTATTTTAAAAAAAACTGTTTTACGATAGGTCGTAGTACTTCATTACCTCTAACTCAAACCGAAAAAAAAACAGTTATGGTTATGGAAAGGCAAAGAATTAAGCTGTCATAAAATGTATGCATAAAATGTATTTTCTATGAAAACCTATTTTTTTGTACAATGTTTTAAAGAAAATTGTATATAGAAAAAAACGAGACATTACTTGTTAAAATCGGTTTAAATTTACAAAAGTTTATAAACTTTTTCGACAAATTTTTTGACACAATTTGAAATGTACTCAACAAGACCTATAACCCACGCTTTGTCGTTTTACAAGTTTTTCTCACTGTAGCACCGTGTAATACAAATATATGTTGATTACAATGGATAAAAATATATTTTAATAAAAATTATTTACACAAAAACAAACTTAACATTTCCTCAGTAATTTTTTTAATATCCAGTTTTGAAGTCTTTGAATTTTTTTCGATATTTGAAGCTGAAGCAGTGCTCCATAGCTGTGTTTCAAAACACCATATCATCAAAATAAGTTTTTGGTGAGAGATTATTTCATCGTTGGAGTCAAATCTCTTTTCGCCGATACCATGGAAAAAAAATAAAAAAATATTTTGCTATCTATGGCTGTCACACAAATTAAATGATCCAACCTGTTGACAGGAGCTCTATTGCCCTTTCTGTTAAGAGCCGGAAATTTAAAGTGTTTCATAACACCATATTGGTTTTATTATCGAGTTATAAAACATAAAATTCCTTCTTTAATCTTAAATTGTCAAAGTTGTTTCTTCATTATTATTATGGGTTTCTAATACAGTAGTTTTGACTTACCTGCCTTTCACATAAGAGCATTTTGCATATAAGTGCACAAAACTTGTGTTTGTTATATATATTTATCAAACTCTATACAAATTCGTTAATTTAAGTGCATTGTTCATACCTGTATATATAAGGAAAGTGCATAATACTTTTGGAAGCTATAACTGGTTTTCATGAAAAAAATTTCATTTAGCTGCTTAATATAAAATTAAATCAAAACAAAATAAGAAAAATACGATTTTGAATAAAAAATTGTGTTGTAAACTTCTTAATAATTTTAAAAGTAGCTAAAAGACCAAATTTGTCATTATTTTTAAAGGGAAACATCACAAAACTTCATGTAAATTATTTGCCGTTAGCTGCTTTTTTGGGCAGTAAATTTAAATGCACTTACCAGCATCAATAAGCAGGTAAGTTAACTGATGTTAACTGCACTTTTAGCTTACCTGCACAAAATATCGTGCAAAGTTGGTTGTGCAGGTAAGTCAAAATTACTGTAATCAATATATGCCTCGGTGATTGTAGATCTTCATGTGATATAGAAAAAATATAGTTGCGTATGTTTACTTTAACCATTTCAACATTGTTACAAGTTTTTTTAATAATATCATAGTCACAGTAACTATTTACATGATTGTGGTAACCATTAATATTGTTAATTTACGATACACATGAATACACATGATACATATACATATGTATGTACAGTGGGGTGCTCAAATGAGTACATGTTTCTATTTTGTGCACTTCTTATGGAATACAAATAAAACTAATAAAGTAAATCCAAACATTTTTTCTGTCATTTATTTTATGTTTAATATGTAACAAAATGAATTACAATTCAAAATAAAAAACATCCAGTTCTAAATAAAAAAACAGACAAAACTAAAATAACTCGCATGTACTCAATTTTGCACCCCACAATAACTTTAGGGAAGAATTGCATTTTTTAAAAAAATTTTCAAAATCCTTTATTACGTAAATAAAATTTTACACGCATTGGCACATTATCTATAAATTTTTCATTAACTTTTTTTGGAATACTCTCTCTCGTGCTCAATCCGCTGTTAAAGCTCGTACAAATTGGTAGGAGTTAATCGGTATTGTTTCAACCGCCAATTCACGATTCACTAAAAATTCTCAATAGGATTGAATTCAAGACATTGAGCTGATAACTGCATTAATAATACATTCTTCTAGGAACACCATTCTTTACGATTTTTTACGTGTGCATTGGGTCACCATCCTATTGAAAATTACTTCTGTATATCGAGCCCTTAGCACAAGCGACATTTTCTAATTTTTTTTTATTGCAGAAATTAAAATTTTATGGACCGACTGATGTTTAAGCGTTCTCAGAATATCATAATTGTTAGTAACATTAAAAATATAGGGGTAAGATTTTATCGTAAGTCAATGTTTACATTTTACAGTAAACTAATTTTATCGTAAGCGACACACAATGGGATAGAAAAAGAAGTAAGAGAGCTATATTAGGCTGTGCCGGATCTTATATACCCTTCACCAAATTATACTTCAATTTTTAGGGAAACAAAATTTATTTTTTTTTTAAAAATTTAAAATTTTTTTTTTAATTTTTAGCGAAAAAAAACTTTTGGTGAAAAAAATTCGGGTTAATAATATTTTTTTCGATTTTGACATATTGTAGGTCCAACTTACTATGGTCTTATATACGCCGTTGCAAAGGTTTTGAAATATCTATCATTAGATATCCTTATTATCTATATTAATGACTTAGTAATCCAAATATAGGTTCAAAATAGGTAAAAAATCGAGGTTGTCCTGGTTTGTTCCTTATATCTCAGCCATTGGTGGACCAATTTTAAATAGCATCCGAGCCGGAAGAATTATATTGATGTATGAATCGTCTATGTAAGTTATTTGGGGGCTTCGGAAAGTTGATATCAACAGACAGACGGACATGGCTTAATCGACTCCGCTATCTATAAGAATCCAGAATATATATACTTTATAGGGTCGGAAAATTATATTGTGGAAATTACTAACGAAATGACAAACATATATACCCTTCTCACGAAGGTGAAGGGTATAAAAAGAGGGGAATAAATCTGTAACTTCTAAATGGTTAGATTGGTTTGAATGAAATTTCACATGCACAAAGAGGAAGTGCTGTCGAGTTTAAATTTTAAATATGTACCACATGGGCTCACCAGGGCCCCCAAATTGCTTGAACGAAATTATATTATATCGCATCATAACATTTTTCATTCTATGTATAAATTTCAAAATAATCAAAAAAAACCTTCTCCTGTAAAATTTGTGTTTTGTCACTTACGATAATTTGGAAACGGCAAAGACTGTCCCATTTATTGGATATTTTTATGGTAATGGACATAATTATTGTCGCTTTTATTTAGAATTTATTCAAAGTATTCGGCAAAGACTGTTTAATTGAATACATCTTGATATTCAATTAAATAAATGCGACAATAATTATGTCCATTACCATAAAAATATCCAATAAATTGGTTCATTATAATACCACAGATTCATCTCAAACAGAAACATCGCCGTAGAACCATCCCGAACTCATTATAAAAATCATAAGAAGCCCAAAGGGCCATATGTAGCTCTTTACGGGCTTGTTAAAAAAAACTATATAAAACAAATTTAACGGTAATTTTATCATATCCATTTACCTTCCCACATTTACACATATACTTCGTGTACATTTACATGTGTAACTAAATTAATAAAATTTTTACACTTTATGAAATACAATTTTTTCGTTGTTGTTGTAGTAATAAAACCTAATGCATTTTTACACATTTATACACCAAAATCAACATAAAAGAAATTTTATACTCGAAAACCTACACAACCAATAACACAGTGAGCTAAAACGAAGTAAAATACAGTTTTATACACAGTTTCTTAATTACACTAAAAAACAAAATCAAATTTTTTCCAAAATTACAAGGTCCGACCAACAAATTTTGATAAGTTACATCTGAATTTCATTTCTTATTGTTAATCGGCATAAGAAACCATGTGAGTTGGGAAACTCACATGGTTTACCTCCCCTCAAATGAAATTCATATGTAAACTTTCGAAGTTTACATCCTCAATAAAAATTTATTGGTCGGAACTTGTAATTTTTTTTGTGTTGTACAGTGTTCTTTTAGGTCCTAAAGAGTTTTAAACAAGCTGATGTGTAGAAGTGCAAAAAAAGTTTTTCCTACGTGATGTTAACTTTTTGGTATTTAGAATCATAAATAATACAATCGGCTCCACTGTACAATGCTTTACCAAATTGTTTACTGGGCGAGAGTGTGAGAAAAAAAGTGCAAAAAAATTGTTGTGAAGGTGAAAACCAAGCCTGATGTCTGTGTTCCAAAAACATGAACGTACAGACTGTATGGTCACACTCCCAGAGAGTTTGTTTGTGCAATAAAGTGAGATATTTAAAAACTTGCATGCCCATGCTTTGAAAAGATGACCTGTTGCTCATATCAGTTGCTGGTGCTTTTTTTTCATTATGGCTCATCATCATTGTTTACTTTACTCTGTATGTAGACTATGGAAATGTAAACACAGAAATACGATGTGTGTTGTACGTTCAAGTAAGTCATAAAAGGCAAATACATAATGTAAACCTTTTTATTTTTCAAATTATATAATATTTGTTTAACAAATAAAGACAAATCGTGCAAGTGCATCCCACAAAATTGTAAATAAATACAAATTGAAATAAACATTAAAGTAAATAAGACGAAATTGTCTTTATGTGTATAATTTGGTTTAAATAGAGTTAATTTCAAATAAATAATGACAGGCAGACAGACTTGTTTTCTTTAAAAATATATATTAGAATTTATTTTAAATAAATTATGCAGTTAAATTTAGTTTTAATTTCAAAATCACCGGAAGTTTTGTTGCAGAAAAGATAAGTATTTTATTGTTGAGTTTATTTTTTTTTGTAAATCTTACAAAATATTAAAATAATATTTACTGGTTTTTGAAAAACAGCACAGTGGACAGCACAATGGAAACTTATTTGAAAAAATATTTCCTGAGAATCAATGTATTGATTAAGCATTTATTTCCACGTATTTGCAAATTTGTGACCGCAACATAGATTCTATCAAGGCATATTTAACCAGGTGGCAGCGTAACGCCAGCTGACTATTTTTTGCTCTACTCG
Source organism: Calliphora vicina (assembly GCF_958450345.1). Lineage (NCBI taxonomy): Eukaryota > Metazoa > Arthropoda > Insecta > Diptera > Calliphoridae > Calliphora > Calliphora vicina. Next base: position 59,167,179 of record NC_088781.1, on the reverse strand, counting down.
TGTTTTGCCTTGTGAAATGTCAAAAGCTTGTTTACAAACACTTTTAAATTTGTTATAAGATTAAAAAGATTATTTTATATTTAAAAAAGTGAGTATTTGTCACCACTTTATGTGTATAAAATGTTTAACCCTTTAATGCATATTGTTGCCAATTGTCTACATTCCAGTTCCACTTAATTTTAGACGAATATAAGCTTGATACTAATTCAGATTCTAATTCAGAAAAATCAAATGGGGTACGAAAAGATTCAGCTAACGAAATTCTAAATCAAACTAAAGCTAAATGAAATATAATAAATAAAAATCAACTAAATATTTGATACTTTAGAGAAAAATAAAAGTAAAAATCATGCATTTAAGGGTTAAAAGTGTTTCATTTATAAAAGTGCGTTTTTGTGATTTTTTTTATGACACTTTACACGGTTTTACACAAACAAAAATGACTATTGTTCTTGTATTGTTGTAATTGTTGTAGTTACGCTGCCACCTTGTTAATACATCTTGGATTCTATAGTCAAAATAGACATCACCGCAGTTGTTGAAACAATATTCGATTTCATACACTTTGGTTAATTGATAAATCACATGATCTGTTCAAAAGTTAATGTTCCTTCTTCAACCAGTTCGGCAAGTACTTCCGGATTGTATCATCATCCTATAGACACGTTCATGCAACACTACAAGGGAGATTTGATTCATCATCTATTCTGAAACTTCAATAAATATGATCTTAAAATGGCCGAAGTTGGTTTTTTACTTTACTGGTTGTATGTTTAAGAGTATATTTAGTAAAGAGTATGATGAGAGGTAAATCAGCTCTACGCAGCCTTGATCTGATCCTTGACCAAAGGTACATCTAAGTCTCTGTGGATGTTCTCATTTCATATGTACCATGGAGCTCCCGTCATGGTTCTAAGAATTTTAGATTGTGCTCTCTGTATGAGCTCTATACTGGTATTACTAGCTGTTTTCCATACTTGGATTCCATATGTCCAAATTGGTTTTAGGACTGTCTTATATAGGATGACTTTGCAGTTAAGGCTCAATTTCGATTGATAGTGGATTAGCCAGTGTAAATTATAAGCTTTTAGTTTCATGTGGATCTGCTTGGCTTCTATGTGCCGACGCCAAGTAAGAAGTCTATCTAAATAAATGGCAAGATATGTAACGTGATCAGACTGTGGGATGTTCACACTGTTTAGTGTCACTGGTGGACAACTTATTCTCCTGAGTGAAAACATTATGTGCTTGCTTTTGATTTCATTCACTTGTATTCTCCAGTTATTCAACCACGTCTCCACGTGTCTGATATAATTATCAAGGTTTCTAGATGCTACATTTAATTCCACATGAGAACTAAGAATTGCAGTGTCATCTGCAAAGGTGGAAATAGTTTGTTCTTCGGACTCGGGCAAATCAGAGATGTATAATAGGCACAGGGTTGGTCCTAGTACACTTCCCTGATGTACACCAGCATTGATAAGACAAGTAAGACTCTAGTATTTTGTGTGTACTAGAAGGCAGTAGGCATTTAATCTTGTGTATTAGACCTTTATGACAAACCTTGTCAAAAGCCTGGGCAACATCTAGAAATATTGCCGAACAGTACCTTTTTCGTATCTCTCCAGTTATGCGGTTAACTTGCTCAATTGTTTCATGTTGCTTACGGAATCCGTATTGATGATCTGGGATAATGTTTTGACTATTTAAGAATGTTAAAATCTTCCCTTGGATTATTCTCTCAAATAGTTTAGACAAACAAGGCAATATGCTAATAGGTCTATAGGATGATGCCAATGTCAAATCCTTTCCTGGCTTCGATATCATTATAATTTGGGAGATTTTCCAATCATTTGGAAAAACTCCTAGAGACAAGATCGCATGAATAATACAGTGAGCACAATAATTGCCACATCTGGTAGGTTTCCAATCATGGAAGGTGTAATTAAATAATAACCTGGAGATTTCTTTAGTTTAAGATTGAACTTTATGATCTTCTGAACATCTTCTATACTAACATTGATTAGTTAGGAGTCTGTTTCTTTGCGAACAGGTAAATCCCCCAATACAAAATTATTTGTCGGGGGGTTTGGTTGGAAAACATTACTTAAGGGTTCAGCGAAAACTTCGGCTTTATCCTTTGCACTACGAGCCCAGGTACCACTAGATTTTCTTGTCGGACTTTGACCCTCTACCGGTGGCTTAATGTTCTTCGCCTAGTACTGGTTAAATATATGTAGTTTCGATTTCTGCGATCCTCTTCAGACTAAATGTCTTTTTAATTTCTTACTTGATTAGCAGCGCGAGATCTGTTGTGTTGCCAATCTTTTTGCCTCAATTTAGGTTATTCTTCAGAACAGGTCACCAAACGTGATCTAATACAAAAGAATCGAACGAACAGTTGCTGTGTGTACCTAGTGAGGTTCTTTGGATTCTTTTCAATTGCCCACTTGTGTGAATAAAGAGCGACTATCTCAACTTAAAAGCTCCTGAGTCGGCGATTGTTTATAATTGTAATGGATGGATGACATATTAAAGACATAACGTCTAGCACAACAAATGTTTAAAGCTACATACAAGATAATAATGATGAAGACTTGCAAAAACTCAATACGAAATTTGTTTTAAATTGTTTGCCATTTATTTTAAGAAGTGAAGTGTTTTCTCCACATTCTTAAGATATGAGTAATTACAGATTTTTTAAGATAGAAAGGAAATATCATCAACTATAATTGTAAAAAGATTTATAAATAATTTTGCATGGCAAAAATCAAACATAGACATAAACAAGCAGCCAGATAACACCCATTTACAAAATAAACCAATATACTTACTAATGGACTTAGTAGATCTTATTCACAGCAGTACACTGTAATTAGAGTTAACAGTAAACAGAGAGAAAAAACATTAAAACAGATAAATTCATTGTTTACGTTTGGAAGACTCGAACGTTATATTGACATGTCACACTGCTGCTTCTATTCCACTGTGCCTATAGTTAACAACATTTAAAAGTTACTCTTATCTTCGCATTTTTGGCAAAACAAAACATTAAATTGTTTAAAATAAGCAGAGAAAATTTGTTTTTTTCTTTACAATATATTCAAAGTTAAATAAACATTATAACAATTTCACACCTTAGTGGACAATACAGCGACTAAATGACCTGAAATTGTGAAGAAATTTTTAAACAGTCAATATTCAGAATTTTAACGAGACGCACCTCAAAGGCGGACAAAATAGAAAAACGAATACAAAAAAATTAAAATAAAAAATCGAAAATGAATTTATATTTAAAACTTTGTCTTATATTAAACGTGGTATCCTTAATACGATCGCATACCCACGATGAAAATCCCAAGTGTTCTTTAACGGCAGTGCATAAAACGCGTCAAACCGTTCTCGAATCTCCCAATTATCCGAACAATTATAAGCCCGATACTTGCTGGGATTATGTGATACGTTCGCCCTTTAAGTGCCCCACCACGTTTCATATACAATTTTTGGATTTTTATTTGGAATCTTCAAAGGATTGTAAGAACGATTACTTGGCCATTGGTTTGGAAAATGTTGATGACGATATGGATGTTTTGTGCGGCCAGGTGGTGGGCATTAAGAAATATCATACACCGGATGGTGTTTTGCGTCTTAGATTCTTTGCTGATGAATCACCCTGGACTACGGGTAAGGGATTTAAATTGTTGGTAACACGTTTGGCTTGTGAAAGGGAGGACTTTGTGCGAAAATTAAAAGATCATGAGAATGATGATGACGATGACACAGATGATGATGATACTGTAGCAGTATCGGCTCCTTCGGGTAATTTCCAACCTCCAGAATCGGAGCTCATGCAAATTTTCCGTAATTTAACGGGTCAAGAACAATATCAAATTGTACCAGTGCCACCTGTATTTGGTTTGAATTATCCCACGCAATTACCTTCCCCACCTTATCCAGCAACCGGTACAGTTTATGTACCCTCAAGTGAATCCCGAGGTCCTCTGCCCAATTATCCTGGCAGCAATGTGCAGCAACCTTGTACCGATAACAATGGACAACAAAGACAATTGCCCAATTACTATGGAGCCCTAAATGGAAATCAGTTGGCTCCTTATGCCAACACTTTGGGAGGAAATATTCAACCCAACTACTTGCCCTCCTACATTCCATCCAACACTGTTAATCAAGTGCAGGCTCAGCAAGCTGCATTTGTAGGTGCTGCCAATAATGGTTTCTTAACCAATCCTAGAGATCAGTATATAGGTTCTTGGTCTTCTACTCCCAGCCTACTTAGGGCATACGACAATACCATCGACTCTTTGGAGACCTGTTGTGTGTCAGCGTTCCAGCAAAAACGTTTATACTTATCTAGTCCCGGTTTTCCTCGCACTATTTTTAGCAATATTTTGCCAAATCTCCAGAAACGAGATTGTGTATTCCGTCTGCAAAAATCTTCTTCCAGTGTTTGTAGACTGCGTTTGGATTTCAAATTTTTCGACTTTGGCCAAAGTTATCAAGGTACAGGTTCCTTTATGGGCAACATAGGCATGCCCGCTATTCAGAACACTCAAAACGTCTGTAGAGAGGACTTTATTGAAATTGATAATCAGCGGTTTTGTGGTTGTCGTTCGGGCAATATGTACACGGCCTATTGGACTAATGCAGGTGATAAAAAGTTAAGAATGCGCATGGGCTATTCGGGTGTACCTTCTGGAGGTTTCCTATTGGAAATAGTGCAAGAAGAATGCTCTGAAACACAACTTGCTCTTATGACCACTAAGAGACCGCTTGGAGCAACCACCATGAATCCGAATCTGATTAATAATCAGTTAATTAACCCTCAGCAGACACAGCAAACTTTATTAGGGCAACAGCAACAAAATATGTATGGCGGTTCATATCCAGGACAACAACAGAACATAAATGCCGGTTTATATCCAAGTCAACAACAGCAGCAGCAACAAAACTTGTATGGTGGTTCATATCTGGGCAATTATCAAGGACAACAACCCTTTTTACAGAATCCTTTACAACAGAACAACTATTTAGGACAACAACCACAACAACAGTTGTTTAACAACCCAGGAGGTTTATCTACAAATCTGCAGCAACAAAATCCCTTTTTACCCCAACAACAGCAGCTACAAAACAATAACCTCTATCAGTCTGGTTATCCAACACAATTCGGTTCAAATTATTTCTCCAATCCCCAACAAGATTTCCAGCATAATCTTTTGCAGCAACAAGGTAATCCATTTGGTTTGCAACAAATAAGATACGCCCGCTCCTATGGTGATCAGCAACCCCTTACCGTAGTCGAAACTAATTCCACACGCAAGGAGTACTACTACTCCGACAATGATTCCTTGAACTACAATGAAGATACAGCTTTAATGTCTAGATCAAGTTCATCGGAATCATCTTCAAAATGGGATCGTAAGGATACTAATGTCAGCGAGAAGAACGAATCAACTGGTAATGTTGCCCGAGAGCGCAGAAAGTGTTCCTTTGATATGGGAGATATATTGCGTTTATCTGTTGATATTCTGTGGATAACCAAACCGATCTGTTATGCTCCTCAAAGAAATTGGTTTACCAACTGGATTGGTTAGAGAAGAAATGGAGTTAAAGTTAAAACAAATAAATATAAATTAGTGGAGAATTTTGTATCTGTAAATTGTGTGTTCAATAATAATATAATAATAAATATATATTTAAAAGTTTTTTTTTAATTTTGGGTAAATAATAACTTTTGGAGGTTAGTGTTTTCTTTACTTTTCAAATAAAGGGATTTTCAATGGTTTTTAAACATTTCGAGATTCTATGTTCTTGAGAACATTTCAGTCGATATTTCCTATATGTAAGTATTAAATGGTCTAAATTTTTTGATTTCTAGAGTTTATCTTAGGAACCCCTTTGGAACAATTTTCCAATTGGAAGTAATGACAATGAATGTTTTACATAATATCAATCCATTAGGTCTTGTCAAATCAATTCGATTCGAGCTAATGCTAAGTTTGATATAATTTAATCATATAAACATTTATTTTCGATCTAATTAAAAATACGTAAAATAATGAATAAAAAAAAGCACCTCAAAATTGAGAGAACATATCAAACGCCCATATTCAGTACATCGTACGAAAAGGGAAGCAAAAGTATATATTAACCAGAAAAAACTAAATAAAATAAAATCCTGAAATTTGAAATGTCGTCGAACACTCCTTATTTCAACAGAATCCACAAAATTAAATTTAGAATTATTGGTATTCTATTGTGCAACAGTCCAATTGAAGTGTCAAGGCGAGCTTTACGATAAACATGGGTTCTTAGCAGCCTATAGCTTCTGAACCCAGCCTATAGCTTTTGAATCCCGTGAAAAACTCTATACATCAGTGATCACTTATATTTCAACCAGAAATCGTTTTTTGATGTGAAAATTAAGTAAAACATAAAAGCGAGTATAAGTCCATAAAATGAAAATCAAATAAAACATACAAACGACTGCAAGTCAGTAAATAGTGGTAAAAATGGAAAAAGGATGATCGTCCTTGTGATCTCTTATATTTTCAACCAAAAATCTATGAAAATCATTTAAAACTTAACAGTGGCTATAAGTCGGTAAATAATGGTCCAAAACTCTATTGAGAGAGTGTGTAATTTTTTTGTAAAAAAATAGTAATGGATTAACAAAAGTTTTTCCCAGTGCCGATTTATTTTAGAAATGATGAGCCACAGAACAAAGGGTACTTTTTCGCATATTATCAAAAATTGGTTTTTTGGTATTTTTATAATATTTGGGTTCAACCCTAAAAACACTCAAGTCAGCAAAATTTTTTTAATTTTTTTACTAAGTAAATGGGTTCTAAAAAAATTTGTGCTTAACAAAACGTAAAACACTACACCATTTTTCATTGAAATTTGAGAATTTCAAATTGAAATTGAGAAAATTCCAAATGAAATTGAGAATTTCCATTTGAAATTGAGAAAATTCCAAATGAAATTGAGAATTTCCATTTGAAATTGAGAAAATTCCAAATGAAATTGAGAATTTTCATTTTAAATTGAGAATTTCCATTTTAAATTGAGAAAATTCCAAATGAAATTGGGAAAATTCTAAATAAAATTTAGAAACATTATATAAATTATTTTAAACTAAAAAAAACAAAATTAAATAAATAAAAAAAAATATCAGATGTGGAAAGATGTGTTTGTCTGGATAGAGAGACCAATTTCAATTTATTTTGTCGTATAAAACATGGTTGGTCTCGTGTTGGATCCCGAACAGTTCTTTCGATACCTACTTCCCATGGCCCCGACATCCATCTGATAGATGCAATTGGTACCGCATGCATTATTCAAATGGATAGTCGCAGAGGTTCGTTACTGCCGAAATCGCAAACGAATGGGTCAAAAGTGTTGATAGCAAGAGTTGGGAATAAGTTATCTGAACTCGTTTTGGTATGTGTCCTTGCCACAGACGTTTACGTGAAATTGAGTCCCTATTCACCAATGCTTAACCCTATTGAAATAATTTGGTCCAAAATCAAAAGTATTATGAAGTCAAAGTAGAATATAAGTACCAACCGTAAATCCTCCTAATGTAGGAGAGCAGAGGATTTTATATCTTCAAAAATTAATTAACGATTCCAAGTTCTGTATAACTACTGGGTATTGCAGTAGAGCTATAGAACATACAACATCATTCCACCAAAGCGCTTTGGAATTGCAAGATATGCCTGTTGGTCAATAAGACTGTGTACATTAGAGTGCTCCAAAAAAATAAAATTGCGAATTTTGACCGTCCCCCCCTCTAGAATTGTTCTATGTATTGTAGAAACAAATTGTGCAAAATATTAGGATGATAGGATAACGTTAACTGGTGGCGCAACGACGCTGAAGTTTTCAGGGGCATTTACAAGGGGAAATATGCAATTTTTTCAGTTTTTGTAAAAATTTTGCCATTAAATAATGACTTTTACAATTTAATTTAAAAGAATCGAAATGTGTACGTAATTGTCGTTATAATAAGATATAAAAGACAAAAATTGGTGAAAAAATGTTAAAGTTATTAAAAAATCGCCAGGTCATTAACGTGTCTCAGGCCACTAGAACAAGAAATTTATGAACAAAATTAACATATTTTGAGAAATATTAAAATAAAATCTTATTTTTACTTAAAATATATCCATATTTACTTGTATATGAGTTTTTGTCCTCGTAGGATACCGTTAACCTATTCGCAGGTATGACCAAAAAAATTAAATTTTTTAACGGCAGTTTCAAAACTCCAATTTCAAATTTTTAAAAATTTTGTTAAACAAATTTCAGAATATTTTGATCATCACATGGGGGTTTATTGACAACACAATAGGGAATAAAAATGTGAAAAAAGTATGTCAATACCTCCTATAGTTTTTCCGTACCTGCGATATACATTTTGCGATTTTCGAGAAAAACTAATTTTTTGGCCATATTTTGATGAATGACCAGAATTTCCTTACTGTAATGATTTTTAAGTAAAAGCTATTCAGAATAATATAGCCCAGGTAATTCTAAATATAGTCTGAAAGTTTTACTAAAATCTGAAATTAACTGAAAAAATTGCATATTTTCCCCTTGTAAATGCACCTGAAAACTTCAGCGTCGTTGCGCCACCAGTTAACGTTATCCTATCATCCTAATATTTTACACAACTTGTTTCTACAATACATAGAACAATTCTAGAGGGGGGGACGGCCTGTACCTAGAAAGTTTTTTTCGTCCATACAATCTTGGAGCACTCTAGTGTACATACATATGTTTTTTGTTTAATGTACATATATTATAATATTTATTTATGTAGAGTAAAATAAAATGTTCTCAATTTCATTTGGAATTTTCCTAATTTCAATTAGAATTTTCCCAATTTTATTTGGAGTTTTCTCAATTTCAAATGGAAATTCTCAATTTGAAATGGAATTTCTCAATTTCATTTGGAATTTTCTCAATTTCGCAATATTAATATTTCAATTTCATTTGCAATTTTCTCAATTTAAAATGGAAATTCTCAATTTCATTTAGAATTTTCTCAATTTAAAATGGATATTCTCAATTTCAATTGGAATTTTTCCAATTTAAAATGGAAATTCTCAATTTCATTTGGAATTTTCTCAATATCATGTATGATGTTCTCAATTTCAATGAAAAATGGTGTAGTATAAAACGGAAAAAAAATTATTTATTATTTCAATGTGTAATTTGTTTATATGTATGTATATTAGATCAGGATTAAAAACATTAATTTAAAATATTATTGTTTAAAAAAAACGTATAAAAAACATACTTTTTAATTTTGTTTTTATCAAAACGTACTTTTTATTCTTTGTTTTTACTTCGTTAGCAAAGGTTTAATGATTTCTTGCAAGCATTCATTTTCTGACATTAGGGTTGTACATTGGGGTGGTAGGAAGAAATATCTGGTGAATAAATACTAGAACGGGATACTTGAAACATTGGTCTTCCCGAGACAAAAATATTGATATATCACACTTTAAGATCCGACTGTAAATGGCAAAGATATAACGAAAAATGTAAAGAAAATGTTCGTAACTGTCTTGCAGAAATGCATTATATTAGGGGGTGTACGGGGAATTTTTTTGAGATACAGTGTACAGTATACACTGATATAAAAGTATATCCAAAATTATATATGCAATAAAATGGAAAAATATGCTAAATATATGCATTTAAATGAAAAATATGCATTAATAACAAAATATGCAAAAATATGCAACAACAAATCGATGCCATTTTGTTGCAAATTCTTCGATTCTGAATGATAAATTGTCAAAGTGACTTTGAGTTACTGACTACAATCATGCATTTGCATAGAAATCCTTGCCCTGGTGATCACTTATATTTTCAACCAAAAATCGATTTTTTATATGAAAATCAAATAAAACATACAAGCGACTGTAATTCGGTAAATAGTGGTACAAATGGGAAAAGGACGATCATCTGTGATCACTTATATTTTCAACTAAAAATCAATAGAAATCATGTAAAACTTAACAGCGGTTATAAGTCCGTAAATAGTGGTCCAAATGGAAATTGTGTTTCAAAAACTCTATTGAGAGAATGTGTAATTTTTTGTTAAAAAATAGTATGTAATAGATTAACATCTAAGTAAATTCGGCTTTCAAAATTTAAATAGTATTATCTACACAAATTCTCATTAGATGCTTTTACAGAATCTGTAAATTGGAGTCATGGCTTTAAGAAGATGATAGCAAAAAATAAGCAAATGTCCTGCAGAGCATTTTTATGATTTGCAGCTATGTCGACCTGAGACTGAAGCAAACATATTTTTAAGGAGTAAATCGCTTTGACCATCCAGAGTGTTTGATGTATAGCACCAGGGGGATTGATTTTAATATTCTTCTCTGTATTGCCATTCAAAAACACTATACGTAGTTCGATTAATTCACGATAATCGTCTCTGATAAAAGTTTTTCCCAGTGCCGATTTATAATACTTTAGGAGAGATAAAATCGTTGCGTCAGAAATGTGCTTTTTAACAAAACCGATTCATGGTTCAATCTTAATTGAATCTGTGTTTTTATACCTCTCACCTTCGTGAGGAGAGTATATATAAGTTTGTCATTCGTTTGTAATTTCCACAATATAATTTTCCGACCCTATAAAGTATATATGTATATTAGGGTGGCCCTTAATATGCGAAAGTTGGATTTTGGCCATTCTCACCCCCCAGTTTGGTGAACATTAGTAAAAAAATCATCCTGGAAAAATTTTAGGTAAATCAGTTGGTGTTAAGACGTGCCGCAAGCCCTCTGAAATTTTGAGATGCATTTACAAGGGGAAAAAGGCATTTTTTTCATTTTTTGTAAAAATTTTGCCATTAAAAGATTACTTTTCCAATTTAATTGAAAAGAATAGAAATGTGTACGCAATTGTAATTCTAAAAATTAACATATTTTGATAAATATTAAAATAAAAGCTCATTTTTACTTAAAATATGTCCATATTTACTTGTATGTGAGTTTTTGTCTTCGTAGGATACCGTTCACCTATTCTTAGGTATCAACAAAAAAATAAAAAAATTTTAACGGCAGTTTCAAAACTGCATTTTCAAATTTTTAAAAATTTTATTGAACAAATTTCAGAATTTATTCATCATCACATTGGGATTTATTAAGAATATAATAGGGAATAAAAATGTGAAAAAATTTTCGAGTAAAACCAATTATTTGCAAATTTTTTGGCGAATGAGCTCTATTTACTTACTCTTATGAATTTTAAGCAAAACTTATTCAGAATATTATAGTCCAGATAATTCTAAATATACTCTGAAACTTTTACTAAAATCGGAAAACGTTAACCCTTAAATCGTGAATACCTATTTTTGACCTATATCTGGATTAATATAGAAAATATGGATATATGATGATAGATATTTCAAAGAACTTTGCAACAACGTATATAGGACCATAGTAAGTTGTACCTACAAAATCGGAAAAAATATTTTTTATCCCGAAATTTTTTTTTTACAAAAAAAAAATTTTAAATAATTTTAAAATAACAATTCGAAAAAAAAAATTTCCAAAAAATTAAAAAAAACTGAAAAAAAATAATTTTGTTTACCTAAAAATATTTAAAATTTGTATTTTGAAGTATAATTTGGTGAGAGGTATATAAGATTCGGCCGAATATAGCTCTCTTACTTGTTCCAATTGTCTCTGATCTTTTTAAATAGTATTATTTCTGGAGATACAATAAATTGCTTAATCTTGGCTTCATATACAGTTTTAAGGATGAATTCATAAACACGATGACGACAAGCGAAAATCACCAAGTCTATCTCTAAACTTTGCTCTAAGTGAGCACCAGCTCCATTAAAGCGGCCAGTGTTCGTTGATGTTGTACCACAACAGATTAATTGCACCGTGTCAATAAGATTCCAATCATAGAGAATTTGTCCAGTTAAAGTTTTGGAACCGAAGAAGTAGTTCCTTGTCGCTATATGAAATTGGAAGGTTACAACGTTAGTTACGTTGTTCTAGAACTCAGATTTAATAGCTACTGCCCTGTATTTTCTCATATGTGTACTAATTTGCTGAATTGAAGATTTATATATTGAAAATTCATTGTAGTTCAGACCTAGTACTTCTACGACCGTCTGAATAATATACATAGAATCTTTGAATTTTGTATTTCGTCTTCGTCAGAAACTTGTGAGTGTTCCATATCACACGTAGATGTCGATACAACTGCTGATAATTCTTTTTGCCTCAATTTTCTTCTCTATTCGTCCAACAACCATTCTTCTTTGTCGCCAAATTATCGTTTACATCAGCAAAGCAACCTGGTATGCAGTTATGAGTTAAATATGCAAAAATATGCTGTAAAGAGCAAAATATGCAAAAATATATCGATGTCAAAATTCTTAAAATTTTCTGAAACTTATAAACATTGCCCAAATACGAAGCACAACAAAAAATATGATGTTGCACACTTTGTTTATAATACTTAGATTCAGATTTTTTAATTCTTTTTATGGTGTCATGATGTCAACTCCGTTGTCAAAAAATACACTGTCGCAAAACAAACTCAGTTATGATTTCGAGATTAAGTGAAGCCGTTAACATTTAGATTTTATTTAAATTAAATATTTATTTTTTATTTCATAATTTATTTAAACAATTTTACAACATTTAAAAACTAATTGATATGATTTGTTTTTATTTTATATTTATCTTGTTAAAATTTTCAATAAATTTTTCTCATTTAATTTATAATTGCAGTTTCTTGATTTGATATATTTTCTTTTTTGTAAGTTTTATTTACATATATTTATATTTATTTAAAATTAATTAAAGTTAAGTGGTTTTTTAAATAAAATATTTTTCAATTTACTATAATTTTTTTTTAAATTTTTTTCATAAAAAGTGCAGTTTATTTAAATATTATTAATAATACAAATGTGTTTTAGTAGTGTATGTATATTTTATATATATTTTGTGATTTGAATTAATACTAATTTAAGCTGCTCGAAGGGCATTTTATAGTTTAGATAAGTGCTATTATTTCTCCTTTGTTTCAAACCAATTTGTTTGTTTCCATCAAATATACAGAATTTTAATAAATTTTTATTAGTTATTTAGTTTTATTTTGGCTGCTTGGTTTTATTTGAAATTTTGATTTTTGCGTATACGATTTTTTGTAGTTTTTTTTTTATAATTCACTCTCCATCCAACTGCCTCTAACTGTCATCGTTTCGTTTTTATAGTGTATGAGCGGTTTAACCCAGGAAACGTATATTTGTGAAGATGGCTTTAGCCGGACGTTTACGATTACAAAAACTAACGGTTTTACCATTTTTCCCATTACGATTTTCATGCAAATTCACCAATAGTTTGAAGACATCTTCTTTGGTGGGAGTGCAGGCATAACGTAGTTCTGGATCATAAGTGCTAGAAATTTAAGAGAGAAATGGAAAATTAATATAAACAATATTTGAATGATTTCGATTGTCTTTTCAATATTTACCTGCGGTTCCTGTTGTGACGCTTCCATGGGTAACGTCTGTAGTAACGGGAACGTTTGGCCATACCATTTGAGTTATCATTGAAATCCAGATTGTTATTGTTGTTATTTGATTCTTCTACGGCTAAATCTTCTTCCACATAGACAATGGGAAGTGTATCGATTGTGGGATCCTAAAAGGGAAACAAAAGAGATTTTCGGGTTTCAGTATTTAATTTGTAATATTTTTTAAGCAATTAATTTGAATTCTCTCAGTTTCTAATACTCCAGTTTGAATCTCTATTATAGATATTTTATAATTTAAATCAAGATATAGCAACGGAACATAATGACTCCCTAATTCTCGTAAGCTTTTGCTATAGGAGACAATTATAAAATTATGACAAGATCTTCTTCCGAACCGATCAATGGAAAACGATCAATTCTTATCTCGCAAGTAAACTGTTTCCATTTTGATCTTAATAAATTTATGACAAACTGTTCCAACGAATAGTTTAATATCATTAATCGAATTATTCGGTTGCATGATCAGACATTTGGTTAATTATATAAAATTGTCTCTGTCTATAAATATTGAATTTTATGGCAGCTATAGTATCTCCTTTTCACAATATTTAGCAAATAATAAAAGTGGTACTTGTAGTACAATAGTAATAAAATATATTACTCACCTCTAGCATTTTCATTAGAACTGCTGATTTACTGACAATATCCTGCTCTTCTTGTAAATCCCTTTGTATTTTGCGTAACATGTCATATTTACTGGCCAACTCCAATTCATTGTACACTGTATCAGCATAGTCAGGTTCCATTGGTAAAGTGCCCAATTCTTGACCCGTAGCAGCAATGTCGGCATTTAAAGCACGCAGAAGTTCTACAAATATTAAGAAAAATGTAAAAGATTATTAAAGAATTTTTCAATCATTCAAATCAATTCAATTTAAATTCAGATGTTATATAATAATAATATAAAATAAATCTTTTCTTAACTAAATCTAAAGGAATTCCTCAAGGAAATCTCAATAGTTCCGATAGGAAATCTCCTAAAAATCCTCTTAAAAACCGATAGAAAATCTCAAGAGTTCATAAAGTAAATATCAGGAGTTCCACCAAATTATCTAAGTAGTTTCTAAAGTAAATCTCCTATATGATATCTTAAAATATTGGATAGGAAATCTTCTAAGTTTCTATAGGAAATATCCAGAGTTCCTATAGGAAATATCAGGAGTAAATACAGAAAATCTAAAGAGTTTCTTAAGGAAATCTCAAGAGTTTCAATAGAAAAACTCAATGGATACCAGAGTTCTTACCGAAAATCTAAGTAGTTTCTAAAGGAGATCCCATGAAAAATATTTAGAGTTCCTAAAGGAAATCTCTAAAGATCTGATGTTACTGAAGATATTTCAAGAGATCTTATAGAAAATCACAATAGTGTCGATACTAAATCTGATAGAACATCTCAAGAGTTCTTAAAAATTAATAAATTAAATCACAAGAGTTCTTATGGGAAATTTCAACAGTTTGGATATGAAATCACAAGGGATCGGTTATGAAATTTCAAGAGCTACTGGGTACAGATAGTCTTAAGAATTCCAAGAGTTATAGAGTACAGAATGTCTAAAGAATTCTTAAAATTACTATCGACAATTTCTATAGGGAATCTGGAGATATCCTAAAGGAAATATCAAGATGAGATATAAGAAATCTCAAGAGTTCCTAAATTAAATTTCAAAATTATATTTCATGAATTTGATCTAAAGTGAATCTGAAGAGTTTCTACAGGATATCTCAAATGTTCCTATATAAAACCTCCATAGGAAATTTCAATAATTCCTACAGAAAATCTAAAGATTAGTAATGAAACTGCCAAAAACTGAAGTTTCTATAGGAAAACTAATGAGTTATGAAAGAAACTGGATTATCATTAATTCATTATTTTAATATTACAAAAACTAGATTTTCCCACTTTAAACAAATTTCCACGAACAGTTTCGAAACGTTCAACTTTTATTTACGAAAATGTCAATGTCATGGCGAAAATGATTGTGAAAATAATCGTCTTGGGGATGAAGATTTTCATTCTATTAAAGAAATCTTTTTTTAATCAGATGTGCAAAAGCGCAATCAGATCCAAAGAGGAGCATTATGAACTTGGCGCCATAATAAGAATGCAAAAAATGATTCGCTACGCAAAAGTGTGATATGGCGCCAAAAATTTGTAGACGAACAACGCCTAATGCTCACCAGGGGCTGTACAAATTGTTGGTCATTCTTTAAAAGAGTAAAGCATAATGCTAGTTCCTCTATTCACATTCTCTGACCCGGTTGATAAACCTGAATAAACAACCACTGCCTGAACTCGAAAGAGTATTATTGACTATGCCAAATATATATTTTCGAGCTCGTCCTGTTAAAAGATTTTTATCGGATTTCAACGTAGATAAGTCTCTTGTGGGCCAGATGGCATACCAGCGCTGGTATTGAAATAATGCTATTCGATGATAGCTCGTCCATTAGTTAATCTTTTCGGCACCTTATTCCGCGTCAGTGAATTTCCTGTTTGTTGGAAGGTGCCTAATGGTGCATGACAGATCATGACGCTTCATCTGTATTTATAGGTGTTGTAAATATTGTGGACTAATACGCTCTTGATGTTCTGGGCATGACTTTATATATTTATTAATTGTCGAAAGTTTTTTAAAACGGTGTTGGAATTACTTCACTCCATCTAATATCGTCACTATTTACACCTCATCTATGGGCCGATGCTTAAAATACTATTTTAGAGCTTCTCGACTGAAAGGGAGAAGCGATAGAACTCTATTGTTCTACGGGTACTACAATGAAATTAGTTCTGAAAAATTTTGGAAACTTGTTGCTGATTTTTACATAATAAAGGTTTTTCATCAAGAACTCATCATTCCTGTTAACTTCAATGTAGGAAAGTTCAAATCGAATGTCCGCAAACACTACTCTCTATTTCCTAACTCCCATAAACTATTTTCCTACCTCCAAAACAATGCTTTGCAGAAGTAGGGTTCATCCCCTGAGTGCTGGTCAACGATGAAAAATATATTTACAAATAGTGACTAAGTAAAAACAAAGTGTGCTCATTTTAATGATTAGAAAATAAGCGGTTAAATAACAAACATTTAATAAGTCATTATTCGACTATAAATAGTTGGGTATTCATTCGAGTAATGATCGTTCGATTAATAGAATAATTTCTTAAGAACAATTTAAAAATTACCATTTTCGAATAACTAATAATTCGAACAATTTTATGTAGAATAAACGAAATTTATTAAATTGCTTAAAATTTTTCATAATTCCAAATTTAAATAAGACTACAAAAATTGTATTGTTTCTGAAATTCAACAAATAACTAAAGATAAAGGGAGTCTTTCGATCACTGTAGATGAGTGGTCCGATAGCTCCTTCTATAAATATATAAATATTACTGCAAGAAGTTACAATTCTAAAAACAAGTCTTTCAAAATGTTTAATTTAGGACTTGATCCAATGAAAATAAAAGGTACGGAATAAAATATTTGTTATTTAGTAAAAAAAGGCAGAATTATTTTCGAGAAATTTTAGCGTTTAAAAATGAACATATGCTGGCGAAATATTAGCAGAATCGCAATAAACAATTAAAATATTAACTTAGATTAAAGTGGTGTTGAAAGTGATGGCGAATGTGATTTTGAAACGGTCGTCGAAAGTGATATTGTGGATGACATTTAAATTGATTACGTTGAAATAGACGAAGGCCGTGATCTTAAAATATATATAAGTGATATTATTAACCGCGTTCGTAAGTGTTGCAAAATATTTAATAAATCTAATGATCAACAAAATATTGCAAACTTACGTTTTGTAGTTAGAAAAACATTGACTTCCACTTATACATGATGTTAAACATCGTTGTCTAACATGGTAATAAACTTTTTGCGTATTTATAAATGGGTCAATCATGCACTGTCTGACTTCAAATTAGCCACGTTCACAGACAATGATATCAAACTTTGGGCAGATTTGTGTAATTCCCTAAGACCACTTGATTAAGCAAAGATTCGGCAACGTTGATAGAGCTTGAGTGTATAATACAATTTGTTATAAATAATTTAGAAAAACTGAATAATTAATTCAGTTACTCATTTCAACTCTTTCAGTCACGCTTTTTTGTGTATGAGTTTAATATCAAAACAATTGTATTTTTACATTAATTAACCAAAACACAAAAAAAATCACCCCATTCCAAGGTTTTTTGTGGAGTGAAGTGGTTAGTTTACTAACCACCGTGGCGATTCTTATTAAAAATAACAATGATAAACATTTTTGTTTCGTATACTTTTTTTGCAATCGAATATTTTTGACAAAATTTTCTGACCAAACAACCGAAATAGCAAAGTAACACTGAATTCGATGAACAATAAACACTCTGTGCTTTTCTATTGAATTTTTGAAAGTCTTTTAAAAAAACTGATTTTTACAATATTTTCAAATTAATATAATAAATCATAAACGATGACTTCAAAACTTTCTGTTGAGCGAAAAAAAAAATTAAAGAAAGGGCACATTTCGAAAAAAAAGTCAACAAAGTTTTTGATTTTGCAAAAAATGTCAAAAATAGCATGTTTTGAATTACAAAACATTTTTTTTGATAGATATCGAACTCGCATCCCACATAAAGGGCCCATTTTGAAAAAGAAGTCAAAAAGTTTTTGATTTCGGAAAATAAATATTAAAAATTTTTTATTTTTTCGAAAGATTGAAGAAATAGCTATCTAAACTATTTGGTACACATTTTGCTAAGAACAATTGGTAATAAGTTACATGGATGAGAAAAATCACATGTTTGGCCGAAATGTCAAAATTTGACCCACTCTAACTCCGAGAGTTCTTGACCGATCCAAAAAATTGTGTCTGAATTATTATCCAATAGGTCTAACCTTGGAGCAAATTTCATCCTAATCGGAAGACATCGATTTTAAAAGTTGGTTCACTTGACTTGAAATCCCCCATAATTATTTAGCAAAATGGCAATAGATACCAATAAACTATGTTTTAAAGACTATAGAAAAGGTGGTTAGTAAAGTGACTACTCAACCGCAAAGAGTTAAAACCCGAATTAATGAACGACATTAAAAAGTTCTTAATATATTTATATTGAACTTGAATTCAGGATCATGTCCAACTAGCTCAGATTTAAGGCATAGCTCCAAAACGGAAACTAAAGAGTCTGCTAGTCAATTATTTTGTAGATTGTTCGGAATGAAATCTGATCAGGATATTTCTGATGAAAATTTAATGATGAAATTTGTTTTCGAATGTTTTATAACATTATCAATACTTGAATTGTTAACTTTAATGTAATTTTTTGTTTTTATTTAACAATAAAATATTAAAAAACCTACATCAAAACTTCATTCTTTACTTTTTTTAAAAATTTAAATTATTCGAATAATTCGATTAATTTTAAACATGTGATCGAATTATTTGAACAAGTTAAAATCCCTTATTCGAATAATTCGTTTTATTCGAACAAGAGAAACATCGAATAATTTGAATAAATCGTAATAAATACAGTAATTGAACGAAATGTGTTTGTTTTTGGAATAATTATTTAATCTCAGCTAGTATTTTATAACAGAAACTGTCACTTTACTATTCAAAATTTAGGTAGGCGAGCAATTAAATGAAATTAATAAATAAATTCTAGTAACTAAATAAAATTTTAAATCATTATTACATTTACTAAGAATACATTAGACAGTCTCTTCATTCTTGTGGTCAATTGTTGTTAAATGCAATAAATGAAAGGATAACAAAAGGATAGACAGTAAGAGAGAAACCAACAAATATAAACCGATTCCAAATGTACTGGTAAGTGTGTCATTTATTCCACATGAACGAGGAGTATTGTGTGGTGTTGAATGAAACGGAAATTAAACATATTTTGTATGTGTGTGAGTATTTACACTTCCACACATATAGAAAAATATACACAGTCACATTTATGCTCTTCTACACAGTGACGTATTGTTTATGACGTAGTATGACCATTTTACAAAATCTTTACAATGCGCATTTATTCTAAAAATAAACGATACTAAACATTTTTTTAATGCAAAATCTTACAAATTAAATATTTGTAGCTAGAAATTCTATGGAAACTGTTAGATGTATTTTATATTTATTTTCCTTTCTGTTGTTTCGTTATTGTTAGTTGCGGTTTATATAGGGAAAATGCGGGTACATAGTTTCAAAATAGTTTGTATTCAATTTACAAATATGTATTTAGAATATCCAATGAAGGCAGAAATGTTATGAACGCAGGAAATAAATGCTAAAATTGTAGTTTAAAATTAGATTTTCTTTTTTAATATTAGTGTGCTAAGTTTTTAATATATTTTAGGAAGTATTCTGCGCAAATCAAACTTTATTTTCATTTACAGAAAATCCCAAGAGTTCTTACTGGAAATCTAAAGAGTTTGAAACACAAATATCAACAGCTCCGATGATGAATGTCTGGAGATCCGATGGTTAATATCAAGAGTTTCTATAGGAAATCTCTATAGTACCAACAGGAAATACCGAAAAATCCAATAGAAAATCCGAAAAGTTCCTAGAGGAATTCACAATAGTATCGATAGTTAATCTCAAGAGAGTTCTGAAATTAACAAAGGAAATCTTAAGAGTTCTTGTAGGAAATTTCAACAGTTTCGATAGGAAATCAAAAGAGATCGGATGTGAAATCTCAAGAGCTACAGAGTACAGATATTAAAATTATTTTAACCTTTTAATTATCACTTTTTTGTTAATTCAAATCTAACCGAAACTGACTTAAAATATTTGAAGGGTATAACTTCACCATGAGTGATAAGTTTGTCATTCTGTATGAAGTGGGAGTATTTTTAGATTTATTTTTAAATATTTGTACCATATAAATTTATTCAAAATATTGGATATTGTTAGCTATGACATTTTCCCATCAATCTGGAAATATATGGATTTCAAACCAAAAGAACTGCTCTTCTTTTGAGTTCAAGAACGAATCAAGCCAATATCGGATAATCTCTTCCAAAGTAAAGCGTATGCAAGAGAGAGCATTCTGCATCGATTATATCTGGATTATAAAGCGGGTGTGGCAAAACTTTCCAACCACTTCCTATTAAATACATTTTAACATGTATTACAGCATGTGGCCGAGCGTTGTCATGATGGAATATGGCGGATTCATGTCTGGCCGCATATTTCCCTGCTTTTGGATGAATCCTGTTTTGGTAAGTAATTGCACAAACGTTTTGAAATTGCTGCTTGAGTAGCTTCCAATGATTTTGCAAGGTCTTATTGAGTTTTACCACAATCTGCAACGAGTAATGCCTCCAATTACACTGTCCAACAAATTGCATCTTTTTGATTGGAACAGAACAGCGACCCTATACTTCTGAAAGTGCATGTTGAGTAGTTCATATTTGTAGAATAAACTTATAGTCCAGCTGGTCTGAATCTTTTTTACAGTGGGTCATAGTTTTAATTTTTTGATCGAAGGTAGCATTATACTAACTGAAACAATTTTTTTAGTTTATATCTGAGAGTATTCTTATTGTCAGAGTTATATTGTGGAATTTTATGGGGATCATTTTTGTGGAAGATCTTAACCCCCTATCTCCTATCTTTAGGGGTCAAATTGACACCTTTTTCGAGAAAATCGAAAAAAGTCCTTTCAAAAAGGACATTTAAGGATTAAAATATTCCACAAACTTTTTGCCGTAAAATTTCATTGGGGATCACCAAAGACACAAAAGTTGTAAATAGAGCTCTTTACGCTTAATTAGAAAAAATTACACGCCATATCGGGTCTCACATTTTTTAAAAATATATCCAAAAATCCAAGTATGATACGAATGAGCTGAAATTTAAAATGTAAATAGTCCATATGGAGATCTACAAGATATATGTAAATATATGTAAGTTATCTCTTTTAGTTCAAGAGATATTTAGGTTGGTTTATTTATTTTTTTTAATTCTGCTCGATCTTTTTTTGGTTTTTTTAGATATGGCGGGTCTATGAAGGTTCGAAATTTTGTTTTAAAATATTATCTATATTTGCTATTAAATTTCGAAAACAATAAAAATAACATGCTAACAGTTATCTCATCCCTATAAAAAGTTACACGCATCCAAAGTTGGAACATGAAAAAATGGCCACCAAAAATATGAATAAAATTTCCGTTATACTGAAATAAGTTTAGAAGGACTACAATTCCATTTAAATTTAATTTCTGGAATATGGGATACAAAAAAGTACCAAAACTTGTTTTACGCCCGTTTTATCCCCTTAAAGTACAAAAATCCAAAAAGTATCACACACATGTCCACTTATTTTTTGCATAAATTCAGATTATGTTGGATTTTTGGTGCTAGCTTTTTTTGTCCCGGAGATGTATATTAACATTTTAAGTTATAAACATATTTTGTTGGGTTAATCCAAATCTGTTTATTTTATTTCTTGAAACATGACATTTTTAATCTAGTAGGTGATAAAAAAAATATGGTTATGGTACAGCTATTTTTTCCATTTTAATTAAACTTATGCAATCATCTTCCAGAATAATCTACGCCTAAACATCTTAGGAATGCGAACAACAAAAGAAACTACTGAAAATCATCTATTCAAGTGAAAACTTTCCATATGTTTCACACCATAAGCGACAATGGTGAGAGTAGTTCTTGGTAACACATGTAAATTGCCTTAATCTTATGAAAATGCTTGTATGTGGTGTAGTTGCCATCAACAAAAAAATAACCCTTTTCTTCTTTTTTGCCCACTTTTTCTCTTCTACGAAATACAACTCAGTGGGAAGGATGCGTGTGCAAGTGTCTGTATAAGGACGCAATTAACATTTTTGCCTTTTTTAACCACCACCAAAAAGATAAGGGTTATATTGATTTTATCATTCCGTTTGTAACATATCGAAATATTGGTCGTAGAACCAAAAATATTATTTGTTGATCTTGGACAAAATAATTTTAGATCAAAATGTGCGTTCGATATTTCAAATACTTGAAGACTTACCCCCATATGCATAAACAGTTTTTAAATTTATCAAAGGTTTATAAAACAGATTTTGTATGGAAAATTTGTTTTATAAACCTTTTATAAATTTAAAAATTGTTTATGCATATGGGGGTTAGAACACCAATATTTGCTACAAATAGTTATTGCTAATAGCTAACTTATGTATTCAAAAATAGGTTGATTAGTTAGAATGTTTTGGATAAAAATATTGGGTGTACGACTTAAAAATTAGGGATTTACAATTTTTAAGTCATTCATTTATTTTCACTTAGTTCTTGAACATTATAGGGTAAACAACAAAGTTTTTTTTTTGCTTCGAATTTTCAGCCAACAAAGCGTCATATGCGGGAAGTTTTGCTTTACTGATTCAATTTGAAAAATGTGCAGCTGATGTATACAGATTGCTTAATAAAGCTTATGGTGAATGTGTTCCATTGGTTTCAATGTGCAAGAGACGGTTTGTTGTGCTCAGAAGTGGTGATTTTAACACGGATCGCTCAAGCCAGCCAAACAAGTTGAAGGCCAAGAATTGGAGGCATAACTCCATGAAGATGTCAAACTCAACAAGAGCTGGCAATATCATTGAGAGCTACTCAAACAGCAACTTCAAAACCTTTGTGAGCAGCTGGAAAATCAACCGAAAACCGTATCATTACTTGCGATGAAATATTGATCCATTACAATAACCCGAAGCGTAATAGATCGTAAGTGAAGCCCGGCCAACCAGCCGAATCAACACCAAAGCCAAATATCCACGACGCTAAGGTAATTGTCTGTATTTTGGGAACAAAAGGGTACTATCTCTTATGAGCTGATGAAATCTGGCCAGACCATCACAGGGCACCTGTATTGAAGCGAACATTGGCTGAAAACGGCCAGAATATGGGGCCAGACATGGGACCGTAATATTCTTTAATGATAAAAATCGGCCACATGTTTGAATACCTGTTAAAAACTATTTAGAATGAAATGGTTGGGAAGTTTTGTCTCAACAGCCTTATAGTCCAGACCTTGCCCGAATACTACTTGTTTCGATCGATGCAGAATGTTCTCTCTGGGATACGCATCCGATATTGGTTTGATTCATTCTTGGCCTCAAAATATGAACAGTTCTTTTGGTTCGGAATCCATAAGTTGCCAAAAAGATGCGAAAAGGTTTTAGCTAACAATAGCCAATACTTTGAATAAATTTATATTGTACAAATGTTTCCAAATAAAAGCTAAAACTTAAAAAAAAACACACACATTTGAAGTTGAATGAAATTTACGGCTAATATTTTCTAATAATAAGAAAAATATAAAAGTAACCAAATCGGTTGAGCCAGATAAATGTTTTTATACAAAATGCACAACAATCGGTGTCCATATTATATTGGTGGTGGGTATATAAGATTCGGCATAGCCGAATATAACACTCTTGTTAAATAATGGTTTTCAAATATAAAGGAAATTTTTGGGGGCGTATAAGAAGAACAACAACCAAGTGGGTGTTGTAGAAAACAATCGATTAAATCAAAAATGAAACCTTTTAAAACGCCATATTCACATATTGTGTCACTATTAATGTATTTTCGAAATATTCCCAGCAGTTCTGGGAGACTGTCCCAAACTAGTGATTTTACCTATCATTTAGAGTGACAAATAGTTACATAATTAGCTAGGTGACTAGTTATTTTAACACGTAAATGTCCTAAGCAGGAGGTCAATTGGCCTTTTTGGATTACAATGAGACTGTGCGATAGCTGCTCCAAAGAAGCCAACGCATTAGATTCACACACCGGTTATATAGAGTCATATACCTTACTAGCTACATAACTGGTTACTTGACCTGCTACATTACTAGTTATTTTAAAATTTACGACTGCTAGTTGACCTCAAATAGTCAGTTAAAAAGATATCTTATAGACAGCCCAATAACCGATTGCTTGTAAACAAAACTTCCTCCTACAATCTCCAATTGATAACTTCTGTTGGGTAAAATAACTACTTTTTAAAGTGCAGTTAGAGATGCTAATCGGGACTGATTTTTGAAAATCCCGGGGTTCGGGATTTGGTAAAAAATCGGGAAATCTAAAATCCCGAAAATTATAAGAAATAATGAATGAAAAATGAAATAAAATTTTTTATTTAGCAATTAATTTGTATTAGACACTAAAAAGCATAAAATACTTGCATGAGTACATTATATAAGAAGAAATAACAATAAATATATCAGAGTGGGTCGATTTTCTTCACGAAAAATCATATAGTAGAAAATTCTAAGAAATTTTCACCAAGAAACCAAGGTCTAAAATCAAATCCTATCTTGCGAAATACGAAATGTACAAGATAGGATTTGATTTTAGACCTTGGTTTCTTGAGGAAACTTTCTTAGAATTTTCCGTAGATTGCGTTTCTGCTATACGTGTTTTTAGTTTTCCATCGTCCATACAAATCGATCCAGCCTAATGTACATACTGGTAAAAACAGTACCTTATCTTTTAGCAATCGAAATATTTTCATTTTGTTCGAGCTCCTCATCTGAGATAAAATCTATTTCATTTGAAGAGGATTTTTAGACAACTTACCAAAAAAGGTGAAGAATTGATTTTCTAGAGCCCCTCTCAAGGAAAACCAAAAATACCGTTTTCCTTTATTAACTATATTGTAGCAGTAGTTGAGCTTAACAACTTTTCTGAACATCACTTTGTGATATTTGGGCATGTAGAATGTCAAAATGCATGAAAAAGGCACACAAAAATTACAGTTTCTTCTATTTATTTATGAAAAACGGGATTTGGAAAATCCAGAAAAACCCGGGATTTAAAATAAAAAAATCCCGGGAACGGGATTCCCCGTTTGGCATCTCTAAGTGCAGTATAAAATAAACGTTTAAAATGAATACGCTCTAGATTATATGGGATGTATAAGGTAGTTGATCACCTTCTCTTCACTACAAACAGCACATACGTGGCAAATGACCGAAAATATATAAATTGGAGTCAGCCAGTGATCAGTCATTATTGATAATTACTGTCTAAGTATTAGGGATACATTGACTACTTGCATAACTACTGGGTTTATTTACGACTATCGTTGTTATTGTGCCCGTGTTTGGCTGGTGTTAAGTGACCGAGAAAATTGTCAATTGATTTGAAACAAATTTGGAGAATTTTTAGGTATTTTTGAGGTTAAACTAATACAAATTTTTTAATAAGAGTGTGTTTACGCAGAATGACACATAAAATGTATGTTTAAATATGTATGTGAATTAAATTGTGATTGGTTGTGGGCAAATATTTACAGTCACTGTCAAGACGTTGCAAAATGTTATGGAAAATTGTGTGTAAGAGCTAGATAAGAACATAAAGCAAGCTGTATATTTCGCACAAATTACAGTACTTTTGAAAGTGATCGGAATTCAATGCTCTTAGAAATTCTCAGTTTGGAATTTTATATAAATTCTTATTTATGAATTTTAATACAGACGGAATACATAATCAGTTAGCAACAATTATTTTCCACTTCATTTGATACTCACTGTATGTAATCGTGTTGTGTATTTTGGTTTGATTTTTTTCATTGTATTATTAGGTTAAATTTGTAACGTATATATTGGCAAATATACTCTCTCCGTCTGTATCAAATTTCATTATATGACTTTGTAAACATGATAAAGGAAAACAAATAACCGAAGAAAAATCACAAACAAACAAGGAATTCCTTTACGTATTACTTGTATTGCGTGTATGCCTAAAAGTATGTAATATTTATGTTCAAATCCCAGCAAGTACATGGGTTTCAACTCAAATTAACCCTTTCAACGGCGAATAATGTTGGAAAATTTTACCTTTCTGCGTTACGGCTAGGGTTTTTAATTTCCCGACCTTTTTTGATTCCCGGGAATCGGGAAATTTTTTTCTACATTCCCGGGTACCCGGCTATTCCCGAAATATATAATGATACTGTAAATTAGCAATATTATAGCCAAATTTCATATAAAAACTTAGTGTTATAATTATTAAATATCAGAGCTTCGAATTAATTAATAAAATTTGAGCTTAATTCACTAAAATCTTAATCCGAAATTAAAGAATGTCAGCCTTTCATTCCATAAATCCATTCCTAGTATTTAATTTTATAAACTGAATTAATTTTAAAGTTAATTAATAACTTTGAAAAATTAAATTTTTGTTAAATCAAATCATTTACAAAATTAATTGAAAAAATTGTGTTAAGCCTTTTTGTACTGGATTTGAATTGAAGAAAAATTTAATCACTTAATAAATTTTTGAAGCTATTTTGTTATAGATTTGAAGAAGAAATTTAAAGAAATTAGAATGATTCAATAAGAAATAAATTCCATAAATAATAAATTCACTTCTTAAATTTTCATACGAAAAACACCAAATAAATAATAATAATAAACGGTCTATTATTGCCGAGATATAAGCAAACAACTGTAAAAAACTTTTCACTGTTTTTTGATGAAAAAAATAGAGTTCTAACTTGTTTTCTATGTATTTTCGTCAGTTTTTAATTCCCGGGATTCCCGGCTAAAAATCCGGGGAATCGGGTAGTGAAAAATTGGCAAAATTCCCGGGAAACTTGTACCGGGAATTCCCGGGATAAAGACCCTAGTTGCGGCTCTATCGATTTTGTTATTGTTGGAAACATTTTTAACGTTTCCGGACATTTGGATAATATGTAACAGATTATTCTTTTCAAATTATGTAGGCCAAGATCAGAAATTATATTTTCTTAAAGCCTATGTGCTCCTCTACGATTCGTTCATACACAATTTTGTAATTGGACCAGTACTTGAGAAGATTTAGATGTATTACCTCTTTTTTCTTGGACCATCAGTCCGGGGATGACCTCTACTCATGTAATGCATTGTGTTGGAACTAGGAATATACGTTATGGGAAGGAGGATAGAGGGAGTAGTGTTTGATTTCAATTTTCCTACATTGAAAGGGACAGGAAATACTTCGACATGAAGCTTATTCCACGAAGCACCGGCCCATACATGAGAGTTGTATTCCATTTTTGGTCGGATATAAGTGTGTAAATAATATGGAGATCAGATGAGGTGAAGTATTTCTTACACCGTCTTAGAAAACCGAGGCACTTGAATGCTTTTTTCGATACTTGAAAAATGCATTTTTCCAGCGGACATCACACTGAATTCTCATGTTTACACCATCCCACAGTGGGGCAGAATCAAAATTTTTTGGAAATAAATCTGGCATTTCTAAACGGCTCATCCGATAATATTTGACATGGGCGTAGCCAACATGTGAATGAACATGGAAATTCCCCGGTGGAAATTAAAATGCGATAGAAAGTGATACCCTGGGGGTCGATTCTGGTTCTGTGAAACGGTAAAATGAAAAAAAACTTTTCATTTTCGTTTTCATAAGAACTTTATCATTTCACAATTACATAAATTGCGATTGCCGTTCTTCAATTTGTTTTATTCAACTTTTCATATGAAGAAAAAGTTAAGAATCAGAAAATCTATGAAAATATTAAAAAACTTTTCATTTCACCGTTTCACAGAACCAGAATCGACCCCCTGGTATCTGAAAGTCCTCTGGTTCAGCATTCTCAGATACCTGTGTTTCACATAAAGCGTTTGACTTTATGTTTGCTGGGTGAGTGTGTCTGTCTGTCTGTCTGTCCATCAAGTTTATATGAATTTCTTAAATATCCTTGCATATATGAGCCTGCATGTGTTTGAGTTTTGTGTGGTGCTTGCTCTTCAACACAATCTTTAGCTTTTTTTGTTTTGATTAACTTGTATTACATGGTTTCTTGTCTTTTAAAGGACCATGTAGAGAGAGGAAACTTTTTATTTCCATTTCACTGATCCAGTGATGTGTGGGGGTGTTGTTATCTACTACATTTAAAGG
This sequence comes from Calliphora vicina, assembly GCF_958450345.1. Taxonomy (NCBI): domain Eukaryota; kingdom Metazoa; phylum Arthropoda; class Insecta; order Diptera; family Calliphoridae; genus Calliphora; species Calliphora vicina. The sequence continues at coordinate 59,138,655 of NC_088781.1, read as the reverse complement.
ACTACACACACAGATATACCTAAACACATACCTACATATTAAATTTATTGTATACGATTTATTTTGGCAGGTCATTGTTAATATGCTTGACATTGCCTGTTATTGTATAGATCTGAGCTTGTTGGTGTGTCAGTCTGTCTGTCTGTTTTAGTATTTGTGGTGTTTGTATTAGTTTAATTTTAATATGAATTGTTAAACAGTTTAAGTGTGTCTCTCTGCCACTGTGCATGAGTATGGATATGTGTAAATCTTTATCAGGTCTATGGCAATGTTTTATTCCAATAATGTTTGAGATTTGTATTTGGTTTATTCAAAATAAATCCTTAAGAATTTGTTACATTTCTTTTTGTGTTTTTTTTTGTTTGGTTAAAAAGGATTTAACAACAAGTTATATTGATGGTATTATTTAAATTAATATTGATACTTTTAGATACTTTAGTATATTTGAAATGTAAGAATGTTAAAGGTATCTACATATGTATGACCATATGATATTAGCTGTTTGAATAATATAAAATAGTAAAATTGTTAATGTCTGAGTGGGTGAAAAAATTTTGGTGTTCTGTCACAAACGATTTTGGCGTTTTTATAGACATTTAATTTTTAGTGAATATTATCTTACATTCAAATGAACTTTATACAAGTGGGATATCATATATATGGGGGATTTCATGTCAAGTGAACCAACTTTTGAAATCGATGTCTTCCGATCGGGATGAAATTTGCACCAAGGTTAGCTCTATTGGATAGTAACTCAGACACAATTTTTCAACAACATCGGTCGAGAACTCTCTGAGTTATAGGGGGTAAAATTTTGACAATTTGGTCAAACAGGGGTTTTTTCTTATCCATGTAACTTATTACCTATTGTTCTTAGCAAAATGTGTTCCAAATAGTATAGATAGCTATTTCTTCGATCTTTCGAAAAAAAATATTTAAAAAAAAAAAAAAAATTTTTAATATTTTTTTTCCGAAATCAAAAACTTTTTTGACTTTTTTTTAAAATACGCTATTTTTTTTGATTTTTTTTTTTTCTTAAAATAAAGTTTAGATATTTTCCTTGAACACCTACTTGGTCGCTTAGTGGGATGCGAGTGGGATATCTATCAAAATAAATATTTTGTAACTCAAAACATAAAATTTTTGACTTTTTTTGCAAAATCAAAAACTTTGTTGACTTTTTTTTTTCAAAATGGACCCTTTTTTAATCTTTTTTTTAGGTCAAACAAAAGCTTAGATATTATCCTTGAAGACCCTTTTGGTCGCTTAGTGGGATGCGAGTGGGATATCTATCAAAATAAATATTTTTTAACTCAAGACTTACAATTTTTTAATTTTTTTTTGCAAAATCAAAATTTTTTTCCAATATGGGCCCTTTTTTTAAAATTTTTTTTGTAGTCAAAAGAAAGCTTAGGTCCATTCCTTTAAGATATTTTTAGTCCCTTAGTGGGATGCGAGTAGGATATCTATCAAAATAAATATTTTGTAACGCAAGACATACAATTTTTTAATTTTTTTTTGCAAAATCAAAATTTTTTTCCAATATGGGCCCTTTTTTAATTTTTTTTTTTGCTCAAAAGAAAGCCTAGGTCCATTCCTTTAAGATATTTTTAGTCCCTTAGTGGGATGCGAGTGGGATATCTATCAAAATAAATATTTTGTAACGCAAGACATAAAATTTTTTAATTTTTTTTTGCAAAATCGAAATTTTTTTCCAATATGGGACTTTTTTTTAAAAATTTTTTTTGCTCAAAAGAAAGCTTAGGTCTTTTCCTTTAAGACCTATTTTGTCACTTAGGAAGATGTGAGTAGGATATCTATTAAAATAAAAATGTTGTAACTCAAGACATTCAATTATTGACTTTTTTTTTGCAAATTCGAATTTTTTTTTCAAAATGGGCCCTTTTTTAAAAATTTTTTTTTAGTCAAAAGAAAGCTTAGGTCCATTCCTTTAAGATATTTTAGGTCCCTTAGTGGGATACGAGTGGGATATCTATCAAAATAAATATTTTGTAACTCAAGATATACAATTTTTGATTTTTTGGCAAAATCAAAAACTTTTTTGACTTTTTTTTAAAATGGGCCCTTTTTGTAATTTTTTTTTTTGCTATAAAGAAAGCTTAGGCCTATTCCTTTAAGATGGTTTTGATCGCTTAGTGGGATGCGAGTGGGATATATATCAAAATAAATGTTTTGTAACTCAAGACATACAATTTTTGTGTTAAAACATTTATTTTGATAGATATCCCACTCGCATCCCACTAAGGGACTAAAAATATCTTAAAGGAATGGACCTAGGCTTTCTTTTGAGCAAAAAAAAAATTAAAGAAGGGCCCATATTGGAAAAAAATTTTGATTTTGCAAAAAAAAATTAAAAAATTGTATGTCTTGCGTTACAAAATATTTATTTTGATAGATATCCTACTCGCATCCCACTAAGGGACTAAAAATATCTTAAAGGAATGGACCTAAGCTTTCTTTTGACTACAAAAAAAAATTTAAAAAAGGGCCCATTTGGAAAAAAAATCGTATTTGCAAAAAAAAAAGTCAAAAATTGTAAGTCTTGAGTTAAAAAATATTTATTTTGATAGATATCCCACTCGCATCCCACTAAGCGACCAAAAGGGTCTTCAAGGATAATATCTAAGCTTTTGTTTGACCTAAAAAAAAAGATTAAAAAAGGGTCCATTTTGAAAAAAAAAGTCAACAAAGTTTTTGATTTTGCAAAAAAAGTCAAAAATTTTATGTTTTGAGTTACAAAATATTTATTTTGATAGATATCCCACTCGCATCCCACTAAGCGACCAAGTAGGTGTTCAAGGAAAATATCTAAACTTTATTTTAAGAAAAAAAAAAAAAAATAGCGTATTTTAAAAAAAAGTCAAAAAAGTTTTTGATTTCGGAAAAAAAATATTAAAAATTTTTTATTTTTTTTTTTAAATATTTTTTTTCGAAAGATCGAAGAAATAGCTATCTATACTATTTGGAACACATTTTGCTAAGAACAATAGGTAATAAGTTACATGGATAAGAAAAAACCCCTGTTTGACCAAATTGTCAAAATTTTACCCCCTATAACTCAGAGAGTTCTCGACCGATGTTGTTGAAAAATTGTGTCTGAGTTACTATCCAATAGAGCTAACCTTGGTGCAAATTTCATCCCGATCGGAAGACATCGATTTCAAAAGTTGGTTCACTTGACATGAAATCCCCCATATATATATATGAGATATTCCAATGAGATCTGTTACAAGCTATTACTTAGTTCGATTTCATTCCAGGACTTCCTTGTGATTGCTACTTCAGAATCCAGCTGTCTTCTCCACGTATGGGTGGGTCTTCCTCTTCTTCTGTTACCATGTGGGTTCCACTCAATGGCTGCCCGTGTTAGGTCATCTGCGGGTTTATGTAGTGTGTGACCTATCCAGTTTCACTTGCGTCTCAATATTTCGATGCGCAGAGGGACATGGTGTGGTTGTCCACAGGACACATTTGGCCAAAATATTTTTAAAATTCTCCTCAGGCATCTTATGGCGTTTTCTGACATAAAGTCTTGCCAACATATTTTGTACAATTTATTAAAAGTTACCCATACCCTCATAATGTTTTACATTTTTAACGTTCACAATAGAACAAAAACCATTACCATTTATGCAATTTTCTTTTATGTACCTTCTAAATGTTGTAAAACTACTTTGCTGTTTAAAAAGTGCTGCATTTCTAACCCTTTGATAAAATTAAGGGTGAAACGTGTAGCATATCTTCAGGGTTTTAGGGCAACATTATTTGAAAAGAACATTTTATAACCTTACAAAACTACATTTGTTTTAGAAAAGAACACAGAAAAGGGTAAAAAGCTAAATAAAGGCATCAATTATGCCAGAAAAGAATGTTGACAATAATGTTGACTTCACGTTGGAATTGAATATGCTGATTTTCGTCCTTCTGGTGATATGGTTAGCCTTCCATACAGGACTTAGAAGACCAAACGACCGTGCGAGCACACTTGATACGGTTTTCGATATCAGCATCAGATCCTCCATTGTTGTTGATAATACTGTCGAGATTGCAGAAGCTGTTAACATTATCAATAATGGTGCCGCTCAACTGAAGGGGCCGCCTAGATGCCAGCGCATCTTTCAACTGCACATCTTTTGAGGCCAAGAACGAATCAAGCCAATATCGGATACTCTGTTCCAAAGTGAAGCGTATTGCAGAGAGAACGTTCTGCTTCAATCGAAATAGAAGTCGGACGGGGCAACGTTTGGACTATAAAGCGGATGAAGCAAAACTTCCCACCCACTTTGTTTTAAGTGGTTTCTAACAGGTACTGCAGCATTTCAGATATAAAAAATCGTCTTTCAACGTGTCTCAGCATCAATTCTTATTTCACTGCTTTTGGATGAATCCTGCTTCCTGCAAACGAAATTGCTGACTCAGTAGTTCTAAATGATTTCGCAAGCTCTTGTTGAGTTTGACAACTATCTTTATTGGGTAACGCCTCCAATTCTTGGGTATTTCAGTCACGGACAACCAGCCAGAAGATGATTTTTAATTATTCAGAGTCTATTGATCATTAAGAAATAACTGGTTAAGTATACGAACTCTTTTCTGAATAAATATTTGCTCACGGGAAATACATACATATCAGTTCCACTTAATTGTTTAAATTTGTTTTTATACATATTCAACATAATGATGCTCTTAAAACTAGATATGAAATAAGTATTTTTAGATTTAGAAAATCTGAAAAAGTGGGTATTACGAAAACCGACCGGGACAATCCCTCGAAAATCGGGCCATTTGGCAACCATAAAGTCTACATTCTTAAAATTGAATAATTTGTTCCAGGCTGGAATTCCCGGAAAATTTCAAAATGAATCCCAATTTCCCGGGAAATGAAAAAGTGCGGGAAAAGAAAAACTCTAGTTGTAGTCTAAATGGGACATAATTGTATTACAAACGCATCATTAATCAATTTAAAGCCCAAGTAACTTTCCTTGATTTTTAAATAAAATCGTGAACAAAATCACTATTTATTTTGAAATTTTAAAGAAAACTTGTGTTTTTCAGTGCTCTTGGTATACCTAACTTATTTGTATTGAAAGTGGACCTTATATGGCGGATAAGGACAATCATGATACGTATAAGTATCTATGAGCATTTAATTAATTACGGGAGTAGGGCTAATATGGATGCTATGTTCTTTTATCAACCAATCCATGCAATATTTTGAAGTTTGATTTCTTATTGCATACATAAAACTATTTGTGCCGATTTTTGTGAATATTTCAGACATTTATTGACGTTAAGTTATGAACAGATGTTTAATAGCGTTAGTCCTTTGCCCTATAGGTAGTTACATGTCAAATCTTAAAATTTCCAACCTGTAATTTGATTTGGGCATAAACGCATTGTACCCTCCCCCTAATAATAAATATTTAGTCATGTATGTCGATATCAGCTGAGATTATTACAAACCTTAAATCTGCTGCAATTAATATCATCTCTTTTTATAAACAAATTTCATATTAAATTTAGTTTTCACGATTGTATTACAATAAATATTTATTTAACCGTAGGCCAAGGAATTTTCTTTTGCTATTTCAAAGAACACAATGTTGTCACAAAAATGTTTGTGTTTATGATGACAAATATGTTTAAATAGTTATGATGTCAACATATTGACTCTTTTGGTTGTTATTTTGAAACGTGTAATAAAATGAGTTTTCTTTTTTAACAGAATGCTGTATTATTTAAGGAATTTTAAAATTTCTAATCAATATGCTATAAATACTCAGCTCTTGCATGTTTTAATAATTCTGATAAAATAAATTGTGGGTTTAAAAACTCACCATCACCTGGATCATAGACAGGCCTAACATTAACATCTTCCAAATCATGAGGTTTAAATGAGACTTTACCACTGGGCACCTGATCCATCATCAATTGTGCACTGGCCAGCGAGTAGATGTCTGTGGCATCCTTTAAACCATTGCCACCCGCCGTTGAACGTGCTGCAGTTGAAACCGATGGTGAGTTTGCAATAAAGGCGGCACTCGGACACACCAATATGGCTGATATGAATAGGGAAAACCAAAACGCCAACGTATCGCACTGCATATTTTTATTATATTTTTTATGGTAATGAGCAGCTGTAAAAATTGTGGAAAAGAAAATGTGAAAAATATTTATTAAAACAAAAAAAAAATAAAGAATTTATTACTTATTCAATTATTTAAACACTTTTTACACTCAAACTTTACTTAACGCGTAAAATTAAAAACATATTTTCTCATCTATTATACATATTTACACGTAAAAGTAATGTGGGTTGTACTATTTATTTTCCATGGTTTTCTTGGTTGTTGTTAATTAATTTACAGGATTTTAATCCTGTAATTACTTAATTTACATTTATGTTTCTTAAAAAGCGAGCTTTCTGGTGTTGTGGATTTTTGCCATAAACTTTGCTTTTATATGTGTAAATAAATTCAAAATTGTGTTAAAGACATGAGTATTTATGCTATAGATACATATAGATGACCCGGTTCGCTTCCTCACATGAATCGTAATTAAAATATATACATCTATATAAAACAGTAAAAGATAGATTTTCGTTTGAGACCTAAGAAAACTAAAATAGTTTCAATTGGGTTGTTTCCTTGGACAAAACGAGGTCTCACTACCAATTTAAATAAAACTTTCGTTAAAATTGTGACCTGTAGTTTAATTCCTGTTTTTAGACTTTAATAATTAACACGTTTTTAATATGTATAAGTATTGCCACATTCTTTCATTACATATATGTAATTATGCACATACTAAATAATTGTCCAGGATATTTCCATGAATATAATATAGACTTATATATGATTACATATCCATATCTATGTATGTATATTTGTCCTTGTAGAAGATAAAAGTTGAAAACATCTCAAAGAAACATTTAATGCAGTCATTTATTATTTTGTTCCTGCATAATTTAGATCATATTTAGTATACGGTTTCATTCTATTCAATTTTAACCCAATTAATTTGTTAGAGGAGGAGAAAAAAATCTCATTACACTACAATTGCGGACATTAAATTACCCAAGTACACAGCTACACACTTTTGTCAACAGGTACATAATTTTAAAGGAATTGTTTCATAAATCATAGCTAATACCATTAAGAAAATTTAATAGATCTTTAATTAAAAAATATTTTTAAATTTAAGGCCTTATTCAGAAATAAATTTTAAATTTATCAAAGATTTATAAATCAAATTTTATATGGATATTCTGCTTTATAAAACCTTAATAGATTAAAAATTGTTTATGAATATGGTGGTAAATACACAGAAAAACCTATTTTTTAAACCGTTTCAATTTAAATATTTGTCACATATTGAAATGGTTTCAATTATTTCATAATTGAATCAAGTATTCATGTGCTCAAAAACAAAATTTTCTGATATTTTCTATTGAATTTTGAGTTTTGAATTTGATCATTTTGACAACTGAATATACAATTTTCGTCATTGGTTGAACTTTAAATGCAAAAATTATTGAATAGATAATTTTCGTAATTGAAAAAACAAAAAATAACAAAAATGTGTTTTCAATTACGAAAATTATATATTCAATAATTTTTGTATTTAAAGTTCAACCAATAACGAAAATTATATATTCAATTATGAAAATTATCAAATTCAAAACTCAAAATTCAATAGAAAATATCAGAAAATTTTGTTTTTGAGCACATGAATACTTGATTCAATTATGAAATAATTTAAACCAGTTCAATAAGTGACAAATATTTGAATTGAAACATTTTAAGAAATAGTTTTTTCTGTGTAGCCCCCATATTAATGTCCTTCCAAAATTTTACTTTATTGTCATAGATGTCTAAATTATACAGATATCCACATAAATTCCTTCACAAATAAAATGTATATAAATATAAATCACCTTTAAGAATTTAGTACGGATCGATCCATAATTGAACATAGCTCTCATATGAGGACAACATCCGAAAATCACTTCAAGGTAGATAAATCTTTTAAAAATATTCCTATGCAAATAAAAGTATGGTAGAGCTGCTCATCTTTTGAGGTCAAGAGGAAATCAAACCAATATCGGATACTCTGTTCCAAAGTGAAGCGTATCCCAGAGAGAGCATTCTGCATTGATACAAAAAATAGTATTCGGACGGGACACGGTCTGGACTACAAAGCGGGTGTGGCAAAACTTCCCAACCACTACATTGTAAATAGTTTTTTAACAGATATTGGAACATGTGGCCTGGGCGATCTTTATCTTCCTTGTCAAAGTCACCACTTCTGAATCGAACAAACAATCTCTCGCACGTTGAATACATTCACCATAAACTTTGGTGAGCAATCGCTGTACATTCGAGGAACTTTTTTTTCAAATTAAAGAAGTAAAGCAAAACTTCCCGCATATGACGCTTTGTTGGTTCAAAATTCGTACAGTGGTAAGGAATACATCTGTACTAAGCTTAAAGACTTTCACAATTATTGTTTTCCAATCCGGCACATTTTCAGCCAACTACGTACCATGGTAACGAAAAAATCTTTCTAAGTTTTACGGATTTCTCTAATATAGTTCACCAGATATTTTTTTGTATGTGAGGTTCCATGCCCACTAATAACCCGCCCATTTTCATCCGCATTACGTGAAATTATAAAAAAATTGCAGACAAAGTTTGAAGAATTTCGCAATTTTAGTTATCCAGATATTCAACATTGACTATGTACCTAGTATGCAAGGTGCAACGTCCACTGTTCCGATCCATATAATTTCTAGTTAAACTTTGTACAATGATAAGCAATTAATTCATACTAAATTTTAATGCTTTACAATTCTCTAGATATTCGAAATTAACTCTCAGCCAAACTATGTAAAATGAAAAGGGTGCTATTCGGGCAAAATTTAGTGTACTCAAGGTATTTAGAAATAACTATTTTACAATTTTTCAGCAAGATCGGTCAAGAACTCTCTCATTGAGAGGGCTCAAAAAAATAATTTGGGACTCATTTTGATAAGAACAATAGGCAATAAGTTAAATGGATGAGAACAAACACCATCTTGGCCTAATGTCAAATTTTGACCCCCTTTAACTCAGAAAATTCTTGACCGATCTTGTTGAAAAATTGTGTCTGAATTACTATCCAATAGGACTAAACTTTCATCCCGATCGTATATCCCAATTGCATCCCACTAAGCGACCAAAAAGCTCTTAAAGGAAAACCCCTAAGCTTTTTTTGGAGCTCATTTTGAAAAAAAGTGAAAATAGTTTTTTATTTGGCTAAAAAAATTTAAAAAAAAATTTTTTTTTCAAAGATTAAAAAAATGTCTATGTAAACAAATGTTGCTAAGAAAAATAAGCAATAAGTTACATGGATGAGATAAAACACCAAGTTTGTTCAATTTTGACCCTCTCTAACAATGCTAACACATTGTGTCTACTATGTACGGACATACCCTCATATGTATATATTTTTTTCTTTACTTTTCTATCTTCTTTTATTATTTGTAGTTATGCGTTTGTGCAGATGTTTGTAACGCCCAAAAATATTAGTCTAACACCCACCTTAAAGTATACCGATCGACTTAGAATCACTTTCTGAGTCGATTAAACGATGTCCGTCCGTCCGTCCGTCCGTCTGGTTGGCTGGCTGGCTGGCTGTCCATGTAAACCTTGTGCGCAGAGTACAGGTCGCAATTTTGAAGATATTTCGATCAAATTTGGTACATATTACTTTTTCGGCCCAAGGACCAAGCCTATTGAAACTGGCTAAAATCGGTCCATTATTTCACCTAGCCCCCATACAAAGTCCCCTCGAAATTGGACTTTATCGGTCATAAATGTTTAATTTATCTATGTATCTACACAAATTTCGCTCCAAATAAGTTTTATATATACAAAATTCATGTCACCAAATTGTGTTACGATCGGTCCATAATTAGTCATAGCTCCCATATAGACCCGCTTCCGAAAATCACTTTAACGTGCATAAATCGCTTAAAAATGTTGGTATACACACAAAATTCAACATAGTTAAATTTAATATAGACATAAATCACACGACCTAATTTCATGGTGATCGGTCCATAATTGGTCATAGGTCCCATATAAGGCCCACTTCCGAAAATCACTCATGAATATAAATTATTGATATTTTAAAAGAAAAATATTTTTACTCATTTACTTGGTGTAGGGTATTATATGGTCGGGCTTGACCGACCATACTTTCTTACTTGTTTTAATTGAAAAAATATTGTTTTTTTTTCAATTAAATTTTTGCAAAATTTTGTGTTTGAATTTACAAATTTTGTGATAGGTCCTAATTCAAACAATATTTTGTCTGATTGGGTGAATTTCTTGATTGAATCAGAAATTTAATTCTTTCTGTTTAGATAGATTTAGCTTTATTCTGAGGTCACGAGTTTTCATAATTTTATAAATTTGGGATTAGGAACCACAGTGAGTTGGTGAACTGAAACAAATAGTTCATTTACCGGCTCTCCATTTACATTTACATTTTTATTAACGACAAATTTTGCAAATAAAATCTAAATTAAAATTTACCTTGTTTATAAAGATTATTCTAATTGATTAAATTACTTTATAATTCTGAAAAAGCACCATAAATAGTTGTGGAAGTATGTGAAACACACACATAAATACATACTTGTGACATCTAAGCCATAATAAACAGTGTCTTATCGCATGCCAAACTCTTAACACCGTTAAGAGAAATATGGCCAGGCAGCAAACAGAATAAATATATGTTAGCCATAAATATGTACTAATGCATAAGAAAAGCATATTATTATTACGAGATATTGTAGTTGTTGTTGTTTTCTAACTTATTACGAGTAAAGATAAAATGTAAATGATCAAATAACCCCAAGTAATTTAAGCATCTATAAAAAACGAAGCCCATGTCAGTGATTTTACCATAGACGGTTAAGAATAATGTACAAGGTACAAGGAAGAGCAACATAAAATAAAAAAACGTAAATCGTAAAATTACTTCCTTAAAGGTGGAAGGATGGTCCATCCTTGGCTATATATAAATGTATGTGGGTGAGTGAGAGAGTGTATAGTCACCTGACCCTTGTTATGGTGTTAATGTTGGTGGTGATGGCGGTGGTAATGTCATGATTAGTTGGAATTTCTGTTATCTCTGTTTACTTTCTAACAAACTTTTCTTCTTTTCTCTTTATTTACTATATGCAGGTATTAAAACCGGTAAAATGTTTGTCCTTTTTTTGTAAACATTCATACATCTACAAAAAAGGACACAAGGTTGTCTTAACAGCCTGTTGATTGTTTATTACCTTGACTGCTTTTTTGTTGCTGTTGTTGTTGCTCATTTTTTTAATATAATTTGTTGTTTTTATAAATTAATTTTGGATTTTACCTTGGGGATTTTTGTAGACCATAAGGCGTCTGTGGTAAAGCTTTTATTTCTAGCTTTTTTTACATTCCAGCTTAGCTCTTTTATTCTAGTTTATTTCTGCTTGACATAGTAAATAAAATAGGAATAGAACTGAAACATAAAATTACATTTAGTTGACCTTATTCCCCTTGTTTTTTTTATCTACTCCATTAACATTGTAAGTTTGTGTGCAAGTGTAGTATATTTTGACTTTTTTCATTTTGCTATGGAAGTCTATGTAAAAATAGTAAATTACTCACTTAATGTCAACATGTTAATTAAGTCAATTAGTCTATTGTATTTTATAAATCCCTACTTCAAAGGTCGTGGTAAACGTAAACATTTGTAAGCAGTATGTTCGTAATAGGTAGCCATGGTGCATGAAATAAATTATTAAGGTAAATAAATATACATACATACTAGCAACATTTGTCATTCATCTTGAGGCGGATGTATGAGACTATATATTACCTAAATTGACTAATATTTTATGCTGGTACTTGAATATTAAGCAAACAATTCCGGCTTTCTGAGCGAAAAAAAATATTGTACATTCATCCAGTTTATATCGTCCATCCTTTTGGAAATAGGATTCTGGTGAAAATCGAATTTCCGCAGAAGATTTTGAAATTGTAGACAATTCATAAGTGATTTGAACTGCATGAGGTAAATGATTTGGCTCGGTATTTGTGCCTAAAAATTAAAAGCTTCAGACTAGAGATGCTAAACGGGACTGATTTTTGAAAATCCCGGGGATCGGGATTTGGTAAAAGATTTTCGGGAAATCTAAAATCCCGAAAATTATAAGAAATAAACGTACATAATTATGTTTTTACAAATGAAAGTAAATTTTTTATTTAGCAATTAATTTTTATTAGACACTAAAAAGCATACTATTGCATCTATGGTTTCGTTTGCCATTCTGGAACGACTTTTGTTTCCGAGTGATCTATTTCTTTTGCAAATCTACATTATAACTTGGTTTCGTTACTGTTATTTGGGTTTTTTACATTTATTAATAATATCTTTTAGCCTTTGAGCAATCGAAATATTTTCATTTTGTTTGAGCTTCTCATCTGAGATAAAATCCATTTCGTTTGAAGAGGATTTAAATTGAGTTTTGTTAGATAACTTACAAAAAATGTAAAGAATTGATTTTCCAGAGCCCCACTCTAGGAAAACCAAAAATACCGCTTTCCTTTATTAACTATGTTGTAGCAGGAGTTGAGCTTAACAACTTTGCTGAACATCACTTTGCGATATTCGGGCATGTAGAATGTCAAAATGCATAAAAAAGGCACACAAAAATGACAATTTCCCGTATTTATTTATTGAAAACGGGATTTGCAGCGGGTAATACTGTAAAGTCAGAATTTTTATATTCGGTCTGTGGGCTGTGGGGCGTGTAAAAATCAAATTTTTACATTATACCGCTAATGCCATCTATCTATATATGGAACATTTCATGTCAAGTGAACCAACTTTTGAAATCGAATGGACCTAAGCTTTCTTTTGAGTAAAAAAAATGTTTAAAAAAATGGCCCATATTGGAAAAAAATTTCGATTTGGCATAAAATTTTCAAAAATTGTATTTCTTGAGTTACAAGAAATTTAATTTGATAGATATCCCACTCGCATCCCACTAAGAGACCAAATAGGTCTTAAAGGAATAGACCCAAGCTTTTTTTGAGCTAAAATAAAAAATTTAAAAATTTGGAAAAAAAAGTCAACAAAGTTTTTGATTTTGCAAAAAAAGTAAAAAAAAATTATGTTTTGAGTTACAATATATTTTGATAGATATCCCACTCGCATCCCACTAAGCGACCAAATAGGTCTTAAAGGAAAATATCTAAGCTTTATTTTAAGAAAAAAAGGGCCCTTTTAAAAAAAATCTAAAAAGTTTTTGATTTCGGAAAAAAAGTATTAAAATGTTTTTATTTTTTTTTTTAATTATTTTTTCGAAAGATTGAGGAAAGAGCTATCTAAGCTATTTGGGAAACATTTTGTTAAGAGCAATAGGTAATAAGTTACATGGATAAGAAAAAACACCTGCTTGGCCAAAGTGTCAAATTTTGACACCCTCTAACTCAGAGAGTTCTTGTTGAAAAATTGTGTCTGAGTTACTAACCAATAGAACTAACCTTGGTGCAAATTTCATCCCGGAAGACATCGATTTTAAAAGTTGGTTTACTTGACATGAAATGCCCCATATATAAAAATGGATGTTTGCATGTATGTTCCGAATGAACTAAAAAACGGCTGGACCGATTTTGATGAAATTTTCAGGGAATCTTCACACAAACATTACTTACATTGCAGAGTTTTGAAGTTTGCTAAGAAATCCCCGGGAATGTTCTGTTCGAACGGTAAAGTTATTCTTCCACCAATTATTGAGCCACCTGACCTGTTCTAAGTAACATTTCCGATCCTATTTCCAAGCACTGCCTTCAAAATATCCAAAAGTGCTACTCATGGTTTCAAATGACGTCGGCTTCATGCCCACCTTTACAGTTCAAGGCCAAATGTACCACAGAATTGGATCATTGCTCCCGCTTTCCAATGATGATTCGAAGTTCCTTAAAATTTATCGGAAATTGAAAAATTCCAATTGATCCCGCCACAAATGCAAATGAATATTTAAGCCGTTGTCGACAAGATTTTTTGTTTCTTATAAATTTTTTTGAAATCGAATATTTTTTACTAAATTTTCTTACCAAACAACCGAAATATCAAAGTAACACTGAATTCGATGAACAATAAACACTCTCTGCTCTTTTTTATTGAATGAGTGAAAGTCTCGCACCCTGACGGCAAAGTTTTGCAAAAAATCATAAACGATGTCTTCAAAAAATATAATTGTTTAGCAAAATGGCAATAGATGACAATAAACTATGTTTAAAGACTATAGAAAATGTGGTTAGTAAACTAACCACCAAACCGCAAAGAGTTAACAAACTCAATGACCAAATTCAATTGAAACTGCCTGGCGAAACAATGAAATACTAATCGATTGTCACAATAATGAACGAAGAACAAGCCGTCAATTATCCTATTGAATTTTTTAATTCATTGGAACCTGCCGGAATGCCACCACATGTATTATCATTGAAGGTTGGATCATCGAGTTTGTCCGACACTGTATTTTAAAATCGAGATCGAGATGAAATATAAAACATATGTTTTACGCGGATGGGGTTCAGCTAGTTGTTTATAACTATAACAACCTTAACTGTGAAGCAGCTTTAAAAGCTCTAGGTGATCATTGCGGAAATAGAACATTCTAGTTTTTTCCATAAGATTATTCATGAGACTTCTAGAATATGGCGCTGTGTATAGAAATAGTAATAGCGAGTTGTGTATGTGTGTCAGTATATCGTAGGCACCGTTAATGTTAACATCAACTACATATATTACAGTGCTAAAACACCATCATGTTATAGTGACTCGTCCCCTCTACACTTATGTATCATTTCCATCGAGGTCCAGTATTTGGATGATCATTAATCTTACAACAAGTCATAATACTCTTCGTATTATGCATATGGTATAATTGTGGGGAGTTTCAGAAAGGTTTTTATGAAAAATAAACTGGTTTTAGAAAATTTATATATCCTTTCAATCTGATGTAGGGAATCTTGTGGTTGAAAACTCTCGAACAAACTAGCCTCCTCTCATTTAGCTTATTGTCTTCTTATTTAAAAGTAATTTTTCTTCTTTAAGTTGTACATTTTGTTATATTTTTATTGGTTTTTTTGTAGCAAGTTAAGGGACAAATTAAATTAATATTTTTTGGTTTTGTGGTATTTTGTCCACAACTCTTCGGGGTTAATTTCCAAGTAAATGGTTAGTTATGAATTCTGCTTAAGAACACAATACAGTACAAAAAAAGTTATTAATGTTTTTTACATGTTTCTCTTTATTATCATTTTGTTGTTCTTTGTTTATCCTTTTGTCGATTTTGCTGTTTCTCTGTGGCTGTATCCGGAACTCACAAATTATGTTGTTGAAATGTTTTTGTCAAATGGAAAAAGTACTTAATTACACTACAAATAAATAAATTATGCATGACACAATGTAACGGAGAGTAACAAAATAAATTAGTTATTATTGATCTGTTGGGAATACTCAGCCAGAAAAGAAATGGCTAAAATGTGGTATAATTATTTACCAGCTAAGAGTTAAAAAGCTAAAGATTAAATCAAAATCTAAGGAAAGTAGATTTACCTGCAACTTTTTTAAGGCGAAATTGTGTTTTAACCAATTTAAGGTTTTTGTGTCAAGGCCTGAAATTAACATAAATTAACATTTTATGACACCCTAAAGTATACTACAAATATTTCGCCTAAATGTCGGCTAGTCTTTAATAAATATTTTACATGAATTGTTTATGGCCCTAAGATAAATGAGCTTTAAATGAAATATTGTCTATCTAAGAGTAGAAAATTGAAAAACTTTTTGTTTGATTGTTTTATTTTTCAAATTAAAGGACAGCGATAAAACAACAGAACAACAGCTGCCAATTGTATATTCTAACAACTCCTTAAGTACATTAATTTTTCAAGTCACTTAATCTTGTTTAAGTTAATTTCCAACTAACTAGCAGCAAATGAATTTAAACAAATTAAATTTTAGTTGACTTTTGCTCTAGGATTCTATGTTAATTATATAAAAGAACAAAATTCCGAAATAGTTTTTAAATGTTGCTAATAAACTCATAAATAGAATATTACATAAAATATGTGGCCTATTTTTCGGCTACGAAACAATTTAATAGAAAAAATCATTAATTTAAAGAAATGACCTCAATATTGAAACCTTATAAATATTTGCAATTTATTTTCTATTTTTTTTCGTTTGTTTATGTTTAGAAATGAAAAAAATACAACTACTTACATCCACTGTAATAACAACAACAATAAAACTCAAGTGTCTTTTATTGACTCACCAACACAACACACTTGACAATCAAAAACAAACAAACAGTCTCTGCTGCCGAGTTGAGGGGAGTGGGATTGAATAGTAAAACAAAGCATAACTTGAGGCTCTTTAACAAACATTTTGAAAACAAAAAACTATGAACTTATAGACGAACATGTTTAAAATTGGAGGGATTTAGCAATTTGTTTTATGAAATTAAAATAATTACCTACTGAGTTTTATAAATTTTAATTTAATCTGAAATTAAACAAATGTTTATATACCTTGTTATACTTTAAAAGAAAAATTAAAGATTATTTTGTCATTCCGTTTGTAACACATCGAAATACTCATCGCAGACCCAGAAAAGTATATTGTTACGTTTTCAAAACGTTGGTTTATTTCCTTTAAATAAACGGGATACTTTTGATTGCAAATAAAAGCTGTTTAGTAGTTTAAAAATTGTAAACTTATTTATTTAAAATGTACAACAACAGAATTAAATAGTCGCTCAATGTTTTTTATACACGTTTATAAATTCGCAGAAATACAGACACACTTTATAATGTACACGAATTCACTTGAAAATACAGCACACTTCAAGGCACTCAGTTGATGTTTATTCGAATAGCGTCTCTGATAAACTCACTAACGACTGCAACCTCTGCCACTATTTATAACACTGCCATCTGCACTCTAGATTGTTCTTTAACTGTCAAAACTCGAATATTCGAATTCGAATATACGAGTCGCAGCAAACATTCAGCGTTGCCATACTTACGATCAATGATCAACTCAAAGCTTTTATTTAATGTTAATAATGCCCATAGATATGTTACAGTTTGAGAGGCACTGCTTTCAAATAGCATTATGCAACTTTAAATCAGCCGTTAAAATCGTTATATTTGAATTCAAGTATAATTTACGTAACAATATTTATTCTGGTTCATATATACTTTTCTAAGATGATCTAGCTGTGTCCGTCCATCTGTCTGTCTGTTGAAAACAAGATAAGGGTTATTTGGTATTACAAATGTTCAATATAGATTAATGATTTCACCTAATTCCATACTAATATCCCTACGGAATACTGTTTGAACAGTCATAAATATGTTGTTTATGCGGCAATCCTGATAAAATTTTGGACATATTAGTTCTAAGTACCCTGAAATTATACTGTAAAGTATGACGAAAATCGGGCAACATTTGTCCCTAGTCCCCATTCAAGATCCCCCTCAGAAAATGACTTGAACATTCATAATTATCTAATAATAATTAATATCCTGATGGTCCTTTGTGAGGATCGATTCATAATTCACTCTACTCGTCATATAACCACTATATCAGAAAAATTCGGCACAGCCGAATATAACACTCCGCAGTGGGATAGAATTAAAATTTTCTGGAACTAATCCTGGCATTTCTAAACGGCTGGTACGATGGGATACAATTTGAGGCGGGCGTAGCCAAGTAGTATTCGAGTTTAAGTTCTTAAAATAGGCCCTACAAATGTTCCAGGGGCGGCGCTATGGTGGCTCAAAATAGAGACCTTCGACATGTACAATTTTTAAACACGTGCGATATTTTTTGTTTCCAATCCGATTTCAAAGATTTTTATATTTTGGAAAAGCGCACAGCTAGGTTTTGAACAAAGCTTGTGTGTTTTATCTCTTATAATTTCCGAGTTATAGGCATTTCAAAATTGATATTTTAAAATTTTGCCATAACTTAGTCCGCTTATTTTAAAAATATAGGTCATACTTTTTGACCGAATGGACTAGAATTTCTTTTGTTAATTAGGCAACCAAATTTCCAATAACATACAGAAGATTTCAGAGCAATATCAATTATGGATCCAAAATTTAAAAAAAAACTGTTTAACTGTTTTTTTTTGGCAAAAAGGTGACTTAATTTTTTTTTATTAAAAAAAAACTTTCTTCAAGAACATATAACAATTTTATATTTTTTTGTAAGATATCTTTACGGGGAACATTTTGATATAAAAAATGTCTAATTTGTCTACGCCCTTCGAAATTTAACCTATTTTTATTAAAACTTTGGGCCACATGTTCTAAAATCTCAAAGCAGGGATCAGAAAACGGAATGCAGATTTGGAAACCTTGATGTGTTCTCTATTTAGTCCCAAAGTATTTTCCCAGCCCCAAAGGAAATGTGAACCCTATGGGTAAAATTTTTAAAAAAATACCATTTGGGTTTTTCTTTCCAATTTTTAGGAATTGTGGGATTTCTTTTGAACTTTTGACATGTTTTTTTACACTTCGTTATTTAGAATGACAAATTTAAAAAAACGTTGGAAATTTCATTGTGTTTTGTTAATAGATAAAGATTTTATTATATTACATATTTATTGAGCATATAAAACTAAAATTTGTATCAAAATTTTAGTAGGTTTGTAAATATTAGGAACAATTTGATCCACATTTATTCCGAAACAATTTTTTTTTTTTTGAATAAGTAAATTTTTGGTCTTACAAAAAAAAAAGTTCAAGTCAATATCTCAATTAGATTAAAACAAGTAAGAAAGTATGGTCGGTTAAGCCCGACCATATAATACCCTACACCAAGTAAATGAGTAAAAATATTTTTCTTTTAAAATATCAATAATTTATTTTCGTGAGTGATTTTCGGAAGTGGGCCTTATATGGGAGCTATGACCAATTATGGACCGATCACCATGAAATTAGGTCATGTGATTTATGTCTATATGAAAGTTATTTATGTTGAATTTTGTGTATATACCAATATTTTTAAATGATTTAAGCACTTTAAAGTGATTTTCGGAAGCGGGTCTATATGGGAGCTATGACTAATTATGGACCGATCGTAACAAACTTTGGTGACATGTATATATAAAACTTATTTGGAGTGAAATTTGTGTAGATACATATATAAATTAAAGATTTATGACCGATAAAGTCCAATTTCGAGAGGACATTTGTATGGGGGCTAGGTGAAATAATGGACCGATTTCAGCCACTTTCAATAGGCTTCGTCCTTGGGCCGAAAAAACTATATGTACCAAATTTTATCGAAATATTTTCAAAATTGTGACCTGTACTCTCCGCACAAGGTTTACATGGACAGCCAGCCAGCCAGCCAGCCAGCCAGCCAACCAACCAACCAACCAGCCAGACGGACATCGGTATACTTTAAGGTGTGTGTTAGACCAATATTTTTGGGCGTTACACACATCTGCACAAACGCATTATACCCTCCCCACTATGGTGGTGTAGGCTATAAAAACGTACTTTTAATGACGTTTTTCTTTATAACTCCTGAACTAATAGAGTCTACATCGAAATTTTTTTGCACGAATATAGTACAGAGTTTAGTTGTCCACATACCGTGTTCTTTATTAATTTTTAACACTGTGATCTTTGATATTTTTCATATTGAAATATATATTCCGAAAATTGACCTTTAACCTTTTGGAAGTAATTTTATTCACACCATTTTAAGGACAATATCTTTGGCTTTAAAATGGAATCAAAAATTATGTTGGACTTTGAGTAGTTTCAATGTAGTTTAAAATTTGTTAAAATTGTCTAAAATTATATACAATTTTAACCTTTTACTTATGAGGTGGTGATAAATTTTTTCTCTTCATTTTTTTAAAGTTTTATCAAAACGGCTTGCGAAATAAAGTGCCTGCATTTTTGTTTCAAATAACATTTTGCTTCCTTTTTTTAATTTTATTAAATTAAAATTGTTGTATCTTATAGTTAAAAAGCAAATATTAACGAAAAAAAGTTTTTTTAAAGTAACATTTTTTGCAAAAATTATAAGGTGTAAAATATACACCACATCTGTGACTATGTCAAAAATTTTCACGTCATAAGTTGAAGGTTAACAAATTTTTCAATTTTCAAATCGCTATATTTTTGAAATGGAAAGGGTTTCCGATGAAAAAGTCATTGATTTGAGGAACCCTTTGGAACCGTAATATGTGTGATACATTTCATTAAAATTAAAGATGTCAAATCTCCCAGTAAAAACTTTTGAATTCGAAAGAGAATTTTTGAAATTTAATTTAAAATGCCCAAATTTGTCTATTGTGTCTGAATAATTTTAGTTGGGTTAAATTTCATTTAAATCGTTATTAATTTGTGTTATCAAAAACATCTATGTATATAATCGTTTCTCAACAAATCTATGTTATATGTAAAAAAAATAAATCGGTGACTTTAAGAGGAAACTTATAAAGAAATTTCCCGGGTATTTCTATTATTTTCCCGATTAGAAACCCTCGTAGGTGATCCTCCACTGCAGAGTATTTAAGATTCGTCATAGCTGAATTTAGCAATTTTAACTTGTTATTGTTTATTTTGCGGGAATATTTATTTCTCATTCCACCTTTCAGCATTTATTGTGAATTGTTGACAAATGCTGACATTAACAATCATGTTGAAAATTTATAAAAAAAACATAGAGTTTTTCTATTCATTTTCTAAAACATGTTTAACTTGTAACAACAAATAATTTTAGTTAAAATTGTTTTTCTTTTAAATTCCATTTAATGAATGACTTTTAAAGTGCTCTCACACTCGTCAGGATTTTTTAGATTTTTGTTGTTGTTTATTTAACAAATTTATAAAACGCCCACGAAAATCAGATATTATTGTTGTTGTTGTTGCTATTGTTGACATTGCTGTCATTCAAAATACCTCAAAGTGTTGATAGAACAACTCATTTTTTAAACTTAAAGTTTCTTTTTTTTTGGTTGTTATATTTTCTTTTTTTTCTTTTTCATTATTTTTCAAGTAAAAGTAAGAAAAATGTTTTGCCTTATCGTTGATGAAGGCGTTATTTATATTATTTAGAGCTATATACTTGTATTTCTTTTTGCTTTTGCATTGAAAATATAAATCAGAATTCTTTTAAACTTTTGTATCCTTTTTTTGAAGGCAATTGGAAATTTAAGTAGATTTGCAGAATAAAAGTTTTATTTGGGGGAAAGTTACTATAAAATCTTTAAAAAAGTTGATGCTATGACTCAAATTCTCAGTGTTGTAGACTTGAACAAATTTTACATAATTCACACTCCTTTGATGTTTAGATGAATAAAAAACAAAAATTTGTTTCCAAAACTCTGTAATGAACTTTTAAATAATTGTAAATGTATAAGAATTTTTTTGAAATCAAGACACAATTTCGTAGATTTGTAAAATTAATAGACTCAAATACGTAAATTGCCACATCAATTAATATCACAAATAAATATTTCTGTGTAATCCAAAATAATATTCAAAGCAGAATATCGAATTAATTAATTCAATTTGAGATTAATTCACTAAAATCCCAATATGGATATACAATGTACACACGATAATATGAACGCCCCAACATATGAACATCCCAAAATATGAACACTTTGTACTTTCATAGGGTACTCTAAAATATGAACTTAGTGAACTAAGCTGTTCATATTTTAAAGCTTTTTAAAATATGAACACCTTATTTTTTTTTACATATTTGATCTAGTGGCTAAATTCTAATTCAACTGCTTAATAATTTTTGGACTTCCCTAGCTGTTGATGGGAATTAGATGCCATTCGCAAATATGAACAATCTTGCAAAAGTGAACTAGCCTGGTTTTAATTAGTTCATATTATCGCGAGTGCACTGTAATACTAAAAATGTTCATTCCATAAATCTAATTATTTAGCTTTATTCAGATGCTTTCATTTAAATAAACGTTTTTTTGCTTCGAAAATGTCGAATTTCCAAGCCAATAAAGCGTCATATGCGGGAAATTTTGCTGTACTTTTTTTGAAACAAAATGCCGCTGAAGAACACCGATTGCTCACCAAAGCTTATTTTGAATTTAGTCCATCGCCCAGGCTAGATAAATAAGTGTGAATACCAAGAATTTGAGGCATTATTCCATAAAGATTCTTGTCAAACTTAACAAGAGCTTGCAAAATCATTGGGAGCTACTCAATCAACAATTTCAAAACATTTGCAGGATTCATCCAAAGGCATGGAAATTGGGTATCTTACGAATTGAAGCTGATAGACCTTGAAATACGATTTTGTATGTCTGAAATGCAGCTTGAAAGCAATAAAAGAAAATAATATTTGCCCCGAATAATTACTTGCGATAAAAAATGGATCTATTACGATAACTCGAAACCGAAAAACGACCCGAATATGCTGCCAGAATTGAAACTGTAAAATTCCATCATGACAATGCTTTTGCCTCACCCGCCTTATAGTCGAGACCTTGCCCCGTCCGGCCACTATTTATTTTGATCAATGTAAAATGCTCTCCCTGGGATACGCTTAACTTTAGAACAGAGTACATATCTGAAATTGGCTTGAGTCGTTCTTGGCCTCAAAATATGAGCAGTTCTTTTGGCTCGGAATCCATATGTTTCCAGAAAGATGGACAACGGTCATAGGTCATAGCTTACAATGGTCAATACTTTGAATAAATTTATATTATACAAATGTTTCAAAATATAAGCTAACAATTTTAATAAAACCCCATATTTTTAAGTCATAATAATAAAATAAAACCTTTGTCAACTAATTTTTATTTTTTGAATTTTTTTTTTAATAATTTTGTAAATCAGTATCAAATACGGTTATCAGAATAACAGTAAAGTTACCTAAAGTTGTCAAAAAAGTAATATCGAAAGTTCTACAACCAGAAAAAATATAATTTTCATAGGCAATGGCTGTGATATATATTTGTACCTATTGCCAATCCACAAGTATTTTGACATTTCCCTTTGTTTGTTTTCTATTGCCAGATTACTGAAACCATCTGATTCATATCTGTATAAGGGCCATTATTACAACTTGCCTTTATAGTTAAAGTTAACTTTAAGGGTACCTTTTTCTATTGCTTAAAGTTATTTTTAACTATAAAGGCAAGTTGTAATAATGGCCCTAATTTGTGTTAATGTATTTTGTTGTTGTGTCAGCCATCTAACTCCTCTCTTTCTAATACAATTTGAATTAAAATATAATTACTTCGTTCAATTTGCATTTGAATTGAAAAAAATTGAATTGAAGAAAAATTAAATTATTAAAAACCAAGTAATAGAACTATATTCGGCTATGCCGAATCTTAGATACCCTTCACCAAATTATACTTAAATATTAAATGTTTTTCCAAATTTGTATACCCTGCACAACCATAGTGGGGAGGGTATTATGCGTTTGTGCAGATGTTTAACTTTAATATAGATATAAAACACACGACCTAATTTCATGGTGATCGGTCCATAATTGGTCATAGCCCCCATATAACCCCACTTTCGAAAATCACTCAAAAATATAAATTATTGTAATTTTAAAAGAAAAAAATTTTTTGCTCTTTTACTTAGTGTAGGGTATTATATGGTCGGGCTTGACCGACCATACTTTCTTACTTGTTTTCTATACAAAAGTTTTTTAAAATTTTTTCTTTTCGAAATTGTTTTTTAATTTTTTTTTTCATCAAAAATTTTTTTTCCCATAAATTATTTTTCCAAAAAAAAAAATTTTAAAAATTAAAAAAAAATTGGAAAAAACTTTTTAAAAAAAAAAAATTTTTGATGAAAAAAAAATTAAAAAATATTTTTTCCGATTTTGAACCATTGCACGGTGGTCAATTCCGGCCAAAAATACATAACTTCTTTAGTTCTTCATTAAAATGTTTGAAATTTTGTATTTGTACTAAGATTAACATAACCGATCTATCGATAAATATTTCGATGTTCAAATACAGGGTTTGGCCAAAAAAGCATGGACGTTCTAAAAGTATCAAACAAATTGAATGTAAGTGGCTGAAATTTAATCCAAAACTAAAGAATAAAATATGTAATCGAAAAAAATTGGTCATTCAAATTTCGGATTACATATACAGGGTTTGGCCAAACAATCATGGACGTTTTAAAAGCATCGAAAAAATTAAGTTATTCATGTAAATGCCTGAAAATTAGTCCAAAAATGAGGAATAGCATAAGTGATTGAAAAAATGGTCGTTCAAATTTCGGAATACATATACAGGGTTTAACCAAACAATCATGGACGTTTTGAAATTATCGGAAAAGTTAGATTATTCATGTAAAATTTTAACTTTGGTGTACATTTAAGAAATACACACTAGATCCATCGCAAAAAATATTAGAAATTGCATACAGGAGTTGGCCAAATAAACATTGACGTTATAAAAGTATCGAAAAAAGTATGTAATTTTTGTACATGGCTTAAATTAGTTTTATAATTAAAAATAACATAAATAATCCATTGAAAAAATTTCGACATACAAATACATGGTTTGGCCAATTCAGCATAGACGTAAATAACTCTCAAACTTACATAATTTTTGAAATTTACCAAAAAAATACAAAAAAAATTTGTAAAATATGAAGGCACTGAAATCGTTCTGGTTATTGGAATGGCAGATAATTGCAGCTGAAATTTGTAGTACTTACTCTTGATACTTTATAGTATTATATGTAATTTACACTTAACCTCTAATTGCCCCATTTAATTTGTTCTGGCCTTTCAAACTTTTTTTAATTTAGTTTCTATAGATTTAAAACTAGTTCCTAATCACTTCACTTTTATATAAAAAGAACACACAAAAACTCTGTAATAACCACGTGGAATGGTTAACTGCTAACAGTTTTATAAAAGCATGTGCTAATTTGTAAAAAAAAACAAGAAAAAAGCACAGGATATTTCGATTCAAAAGTAAAAAAATCAAATTTTTCTAATATTAAAATGACAAGAAAAACCTTTGACTTTACAGCACTATAAATAAAAATATAGTTACTTTATAGCCAAACTAATAATGACACTGTATATTCTGAAGTGTTAAAAAAAAATTTACCATCAAAATTTTATAAAAATTAAAAAAACAATAAAAAACATTTTTGGCCGGAATTTACCACCATGCCTTGTAGGTCTTACTTACTATAGCTTCATATACATCGTTGCAATGGACTTTAAAATATCTATCATTAGATATCCATATTGTATATATTAATGACTTAGTAATCCAGATATAGATCAAAAATAGGCCAAAAATCGAGGTAGTTCCGGTTTATTCTTTATATCTCAGCCATTTGTGGGTCGATTTTGTCGATTTTAAATAGCTTTCAAGCCGAGAGAAGAATTCCCAATAAATTTATGTATGAATCAAGTATGTAAGTTATTTGGGTAATACGGAAAGTTGATTTCAACATACAGACGGATAGACGGACATGGCTATGTCGACTTCGCTATCTATAACGATCCAGAATATATACACTTTGTGTGGTTGCAAATGAAAAATGTAGAAATTACAAACGGAATGACAAACTTATATATACCCATGAATGATTCAATAATGAATTAATTCTATAAAGAATGGATTTTTGAAAGGAATGAATTAAATACGTGTGGAGTACTAATGGGTTAAGACAACGAATTAATTCGTGCTAAATGTGTTAAAGGAATTGTTATGATAATATATTTTAAATTTGATTTTAAAAATTGAATTAAGAATTAATTCTTTCGAACCCTTGGGTCTTAACACTTGTTATCATTTCCTCAATTTAATACCTCATTTACATGCATCAAATCTTCCATTGTCTTTCCTGTTGGTTGTTTTCATTTCTTGTTGAAAATTCTTTATTTCCGGTCTGCTGTTTTCGTCTCTTCGAAAATATTTACACTAAAGTATTTCGTATTGTTGTATCATTCCTGTATTCGTAATTTATTTGGCAACACATTGATTGATTTCATAATATTTTATTGAGATGAAGCATGCAGCATTGGTGCTGTTTGTTGTTGAATTCAGACACAAAATTTCATGTTTTTCCG
The DNA here is from genome assembly GCF_958450345.1 of Calliphora vicina. Lineage (NCBI taxonomy): Eukaryota > Metazoa > Arthropoda > Insecta > Diptera > Calliphoridae > Calliphora > Calliphora vicina. The sequence goes on along the minus strand of NC_088781.1, from coordinate 59,112,462 downwards.
ATATTAAGCAGAAATTCCAAAGTGTGTGCTGAGAATTTGTAAATAACTTTTTCGTCAAATTATTGCCAATATTGGAATTCAGCTGTATAACAAATTGTATTTTTATTTCGAGAATTATACAAATTGCCTGGAACAGACATACATAAATTCGCATTCGTCTGTTTATATATATTGTTATATTGTGTAGGTAGGTACATTTAAATTCCTTTAAGGCTTAAAATAAAATATTCTCATATTCTGTATGCAAACCGAATACTGTCAATGTACTTGTCGTGAAAAACTAATGAATTACAGGCACTCTGTAGCTACGCACAGCTGTTACAATATTCATACTTACATACAAATTTACTCGTATCTACATAGATATTTGTATATGATGTTTGTTTTACATTGATACCAGAATATTTTAGGTTTTACACAGGTTTTGTGTAAAAATATTTTATGCAAACGCAACTTTCATCACTATCGGCAGACCAAATAAAAATAGCCAGCAGCAAGCAGTAATGAATGATGATTGGTAAAAAAAAACTGTAAATATTTTTTAGTTTCATGTCCAGCTTTCATGTCCAAAGTAATTTTATCATTAGTACGCTGGTTGTCTTCTATTCATGTCCATAATCTATAAATGAATGTTGTCCCTTGGCAGTACGTCATTGTTTCAATGAAATTGCAAAAAAAATAAAGCAAACATATTATCTATCTCTTGTATATTTAGGATTATAAAGCAGTGATATTTTGAAATATTTCCAAATTGTTATTCAATTGAAAGATGTAATAGCTGATTCAGAAAAGTATTGAAAAAACAATAAGGAGCATACATATTACAGAGCTTTAGTATTCTGCAGAAAAAAAGCTCAACAAAAATGGCCTCTGATATTTAAAAAATCACTCTATACCTGACAAATGTTTGCCATGATAAACATAAAAATCATTGTTATTAGTGTTATTGCTTAGTTATGGCAAAATTGTTAGAGCTACAGCTTTGACAATGTTATGATAAATCAATTTCATATCAAGTCATGAAGATTAACCAAAACTGGGAAGGGTCGGAAAAGGGGGTGAGTCATCTCCCATACAAAGTTAATACATAGGTATTTCTAAATATCATGAGAACTAGCTCTCTTATAATTTTACATAGTTTGCTGAAAATAGTCTTGATTGGATTAGTGGGCATGGAAAGTTGGATTTTTGCCCGTCTCACCCCCTAGTTTGGTGAACATTGATAAAAAAATCATCCTGAAAAAATACCGCAAGCCCTCTGAAGTTTTGAGATGCATTTTCAAGGAAAGAAATGCATTTATTCAGTTTTTGTAAAAATGTTGCCATTAAAGAATTACTTTTGCAATTTAATTTAAAAGAATAGAAATGTGTACGTAATTGTCGTTCTAATGAGACATAAAAAACATAAATTGGTCAAAAAATTTTAAAGTTATTAAAAATTCCCCAGGTCATTAATATGTCTCAGGCCACTAGAACAAGAAATGTAGGAACAAAATTAACATATTTTAAGAAATATTAAAATAAAAACTAATTTTTACTTAAAATATATCCATATTTATCTTTAACCTATTCGCAGATATGACCAAAAAAATAAAACTTTTTAACGGCAGTTTCAATACTCAATTTCCAAATTTTTAAAAATTTTGTTAAACAAATTTCAGAATTTTCTGATCATCTCCTTGAATATAATAGGGAATAAAAATAGGAAAAAATTATGAAAATATCCCTTATGATTTTCCGTACCTGCGGTTTAAATTTTTTTTAAACGTTAAACTTGCAATCATGAAGGTCAAAAGTAAAATTTTTCAATATTTGGAATTTCTAATTTAAAGACAGCGAAATGTTATTTATTTTTGGACCGATTTTGATGAAACTTAAGAAAAATCTAACATGGAGTCTAGTATTTATAAAAACCGCACAAATAGGAAATTAACCCTTAATGGCTTAATGGCTTGGGATTAAAATGACACTAAAATGTTAACTTTAACGTGCATAAATCTCCTAATAAAAGTATAAACATAAAATTCAACATAAATAACTTTCATAAATAACATAACCTAATTTCACGGTGATCGGTCCATAACTAAAAGCCCGACTTCGAAATTCATGCACTGATAATGTCCGTCCGTCTAGCTGGCTTTCCATGTAAAACTTGTGCGCAAGGTACCAAAATAAATTATTGAAATTTTAAAAGAAAAATGATTTTGCTCATTTACTTAGTGTAAGGTATTATATGGTCGGAATTGACCGACCATACTTTCTTACTTGTTATTTAAACTTGCTTTGTAGATTTTAAAATGTGTCTGATATTTTGAAGACAAATATTTATCAGAAAAATATTTGAAATTTCTTAGACAGTTTTTTTCTGCTGCAGAAAGAACTAAAAAAACGCTTTATAATGCAAAATTTGAGAACCATTTCAAAAAAATTGGTAAGCTTATTTTAGGGAAAATTTACAATTCTATTTCTTTTTTGCTTGAAGTAAAAAAGTAAGTCTACAACATGTGATTAACTTACTAACTTTGAAAAACTATGAATTTTTCGTATTCCTCATGTAAAATAATGAGAAGATGAATTGTTCCTTTTAATCAAATTTTTAGCTATTTCGACATATGTTATTTTGTATTCTGGTTGATGTATGACATGGAATAATAAATTTTAATGTTATTAAAAGAAACAAAAGTCATTAAATCTACAGGAATATTTTGGTTCTACAAGAAAAAAATTAGTCTTTGAAATTATATATAAGATTATGGAGTCTTTGTGACATTAAAAATGTTTGTTTAATTCCAGATAATAAAGCTCATTATTACAAATACAAATACAAAGATACCTTACCCAGCAGTTAAGCAGGTAGTCAATGAATCCATTATATAGAGTAATTTTCGCTAATGTCTGATCCCTTGGCTATCTCCAATTGATATATTGTATTTGGGTCATTTGACACGTGATAGAAGTCAATTGGTTACTTTATACATCCCATGTAATCTATCGTGAAGTCAAATGTCACTTTAGTGTCTCTAAGTAACCTATAGTGTGGTCACTTTAAACGTTTTGTTATATACTTTAAAAAGTAGTTTAATTTATTGGAGAGTTGTCGGAGGAAGGTGTGTTTACAAGCAATCGGTTATTGGGCTGTATATGAGATATCTTTTAACTGACTATTTCAGATCAATTAGCACCCGTACATATAAAAATAACTAGTTATATAGCTGATAAAGTAACCAGTTAGATAGCTAGTAAGGTAACTGACTCTATTTAACCGTTATGTGAATTCAATGCATTGACTACTTTGGACCAGCTGTCAATTGACCCCATACTTAGGACATGCATGTGTTAAAATAACTAGTCACGTTGCAAGTTATGCAACTAGTTGTCACCCTAAATGATAGGTAAAATCACTAGTTGGTGACAGTCTCCAAGAACTGCTAGGTATTTACATACATACATGTAAAAATTAACATACATGTGTATAAATGTATCCATGTAAGTATATTATGTGATATTATTTTTCTTGCCACATCCGTTTTTAGATGTTTTGTTGATGAAAAATGTTAATTATCCCAACGACAGATGCGTGTTATAGAATTTAATTGTATTTAAATGTTTTAAAGTCAAAGACAACATGTTGCAGACTAAATGGATGAATAATTATATATGAGTATCCGACGATTATTACACGCTCAAGTTATACATATTTATTTAAAATTTTGTTTATTTAATTTAACTTTTCACTTTTACATTGTAATTTTTCGTTATAAATAAAACGTCACGCATACTAATAAGTTTACTACAAGTACTCATTTCTTCGTATTGGATTAGGTCAGGGTACCTTTTACACGTGTAACAAAATTCTATGAGTAATTTGGTTTGTGAAAGATTATGTCAGCACAATTGGGAGATTATATGAGCTAAAAACATATTGACTCGAATATAATATAACACCAATTTTAGTTACACACATGGCAGTTAGATAATAAAGGATTATTTGTCATAAGCCTATTGAACATTTTAAATAACACAGATTCATATGTAATTTTTTCAGTTTATTTTTAAACTAAAATTGTTATATTATAATAATGTGAGGTAACATTAGGTAAATTGGTATTACGAAATTAGATTTGTACTATTGTCACAATAAAACGTTTCTTTTTCATTCTTTAGCTATTTATATCGTTGATCATTTAATATCTGTGGTCACAAGCAATAACCGCCTAATTCAAAAAACATATTTTTGAGAAAAAGCTATTTATAGTTATAAAAGCGTTTTTGAAAAAATAAAAGAGTGCATTAGAAAAAGTAGAATGCAGAATCAAAGATTCTTACCCCCACAATTCTAAAATGAAAAATTATAACAAAAGCTTTATTTATTAGAGAAATATTTAATAAAAACAAATATTAACGCTTAATGCAACTCAGAAATACTAAATTGAAAATGCTAATGTCTGATTAGGCGTTTGTTGAAAATAAGTGTTTTAATTGTTGCTTGGCATATGTTGAGTTAAGCTGTTATTACATATTTAAAAATTGATATGTCAAGTAATTAAGCAAATTTGCAATAATCGCTTATCTTTAGTTTGGCTCTTATAAAAGCACTCTTATTTATGAAAATTTATTTCATGAAAAATATCAATAACAACCAAAGTCATTATAAGCTATTTAAACAAAATAAAATATAATTGACTGTTTCCTTAAGTATATTTTGGAGCTTATTGTAAATGTTTCTAATTAACAACTTTTTAAATAAGAAAGTTAGGAAGGTAGGGATTTCACTTATACATACTGTTCTATGGACAGAATAATGTAGCATATATAACTCAAATCTTTCTTAAGTCTACTTAGGTGGTTATTGCTTATGACCACAGATATATGTTCTGAAGTCTGATGAGGGTGATTTAGAACATTGATCGTTATTCATAACCACGATGGGCCTCACATGATCGGTTATTTACTTGTAAACAACATGAATATAAACGATGTTCATGAAAATTATCAATCAATATCAAGAAATAGAGAATGAAAATGCATAGCACTGTGTGTAATTTTTTGAGTCATGGATATATAACCATATACGGGCACCACTACATGATAAAAGTTCAAGAAAAAGACCCGTGTCACTCAGTTTTGTCCAAAGTCATGCACTTTTTTTTGTATGGGCCCCCAAAGATTTTGGGCTTCGGTGTCATTTTTGCAAAAAGTGATCATTTTCTCAGGCTCATATCTTGCAAACAGAAATTTTGATTTACTCTCTGAGGCAAAGTTGTAGCCCTTATCATAAAGAACATATAAAATCAAAAAAACTTCATCTTGAAGATCAAAATTGCAAAAAACTTTAAAAACCGTTCAAAATTCAAGGAAACAATCAACTACAAAAATGTACCTAAGATCTTAATAAACAACTTTCTAGAACATATATACTTCCTAGGAATGATTAAGAAAAAACTAAAGGAATTAAGTTTTTGGGCCATAAACTATTAAATTATTATAAACTAAAGCATACTTTTAGGAAGCTTTCAACAAATTTATTTCGAATTTTTTTGATTTTATATGTTCACAATTTTTGTTCTTTATAACAAGAGCTACAACTTTGCCTCATAGAGTAAATCAAAATTCCGAAATGTTTGCGAGATATGAGCCTGAGAAAATGATCACTTTTTTGCAAAAATTACACTGAAGCCCAAAATCTTTGGAGGCCCATAAAAAAGTGTATGACTTTGGCAAAACTGGGAGATACTAGTATTTTTATTTGGTGTTTTATCACGTAGTGGTGTCCGTATATGGTTATTTTTTTCGTGTTACACTGTGTAGTCCATATTCTCATTATGTCGATCACTGATTTAGAAGCTAGTCATCTATTATTATTATAAATGGCAATGATTATTTAAGGGTGAGATATTTAATTAAATAAGAATTATTTTTTTTTACCTTGATCTGTGCATCTATAAATTAGTATCTCGTGGCCAACTGATTATTTTTTACATGAAATTTATCATTATAAACAAAATTTAAAGAAACAAAGTCTCTCCCTCATACTATTTCCTTATAAATCTTACTTCTTCTTGACGTTTACAATATGTATGAGTTCTTTTTTTTATATACTTATATATATTTTTTTTTGGAAAAAAATTTTCCCAGCTGATGTATATTTACTGTAGCTGTGTAAATAAATAAATAAATAATGATTATATTTATTCATAGTAATAATTATATGTATGTATGTATTTTATTCATTCATGACCGGCTTATTTCACACGCGAAAATAATAATGAGTGGCATTTTGAAAGAGACAAGTTTTTAGCAAATTAGTAGGTACTATTTTCAGTCATCCTTTGTGAAATATACAGATAAATAGGAAATCGTTTTTACAGCACAAATTGATGTTTCCTAAATAAAGTATGAATATTTCAAAAATAAATATTATTAAGATGAAAAAGAATAGTCATGCTTCCAAACTTAGACATAGTAACTCACAATAGCTACAATAAATGATTTCTTCTCATACTGATCTAAAAAAATAACTCACTAAAATAGAATTTACTATTCGAAAGTGCTGAATATGGTTACAGAATTAAACACTGGATTGTCATTGGATACATGTCCTTATTATACCCTCCACCATGATTGTTAAATGTAAATTAGTTTGTGATTCCGTTTTTTAATTTACATATGTAGGTTTCATTTGTGACCCCATATTTATTATATAGACGGAGAACTTTAAATTGATATAAAAAAGGAACGAGAACGAACCCTTTACAACACTGCCATCTGCACTCTAGAATGCTCTTTAACTGTCAAGGATCGTATATTCTAGAGCTTTCTAATACATACGCCATCTGTGGTGTACTTTCTACAATGTTCTTTAACTGAATATTCGAATTCGAATATACGGTCGCAGCAAACAGCGTTGCCATACTTACGATCAATGGTCAACTGAAAGCTTTTATTCAATGTTAATAATGCCCACAGATATGTTACAGTTTGCTATTACAGCACTGATATTTGAAAGCATTATGTTACTTTTAAATCAGCCGTTAAAATCGTTTTATTTGAATTCAAATACAATTTCGTAACAATATAAAAGGTATTTTATTAGGTGCTTCCCATCTTTAAATTTAAAAAAAAAACGTAGCGCCTGTCTCTTGAAACCACACGTTGGTGTCCATATCATTCAATTCACTCCAAAATAAGTTGATAATTATCTACCTACAGTGCTCGCCATTGGCGATGATGACCTGGCTAATGTTCTCAAAGAATGGACTAATGGCTCCGCCAGCCCAAAATCCCCACCAAACAGTAACTTCGTCGGAATACATTATACGCTCTCGAAGATAGATTCTACAGAAGAAGATTCTACAAATCGCACCAAAAAGGCAAACTAAGCATTTGAAACACAGAAAGAAGTATGAAAATCACTCCAAATTCATCTGTGGACCAAGTTCCACCTCTGTTCATCTGACATGCGTTCCATCCTGTTGTATGGCTGTGAATCCTGGAACACCACAGCTAGCGACTTGCAATCCTTGCAGGTATTCATTAATCAATCATTACGAAAACGCTCAAATAGAGACCTGTGGGAAAGAGCAGGTGAAATACCAATACTTATCCAGATCATCAATCGTAAATGGAGTTGGATTGATCAAGTTCTCAGATGCACCAACGACAACGTAGTTATGATGACAATTGAATGGAACCTCCAAGGTAGTAGAAAAAGAGGCAGACCCGCTAACACCTGGATGGGACAAATAGAGGGTGAAACAAACTCAACTGGAAAGTCTTGGTCCGAAATGAAGCTGATAGCACGAGATATATCACAATGGAAAAACTTTTTTGTGTCCCTTTGTTTTACCTGGGAACCATAGGAATCAATATATATTATACGTTCAAGGATCTCATGTGAATTGGTATCAGCCCAAATTCAGTAATTTTTTTTGTTAACCCATTCATCTAGAAAGTTGCCCGAACACCCATTTTGATATAAAAATATCAGTCCATGGTGATTTGTGCAAAACAAAATGTCCACTATTAATTGTCAAAGTTCGGAAGTCCTTTTTGGAAGACCCTTTATAACGCCTTAGAAATTCGGAACGACAATTGGTCAAAGGGTTTCTGGAAAAATTTTAACCCGAATTAAAAGGAAAAAACTAATATTTATACACTACGCCACCATAGTGGGGAGGGTATTATGCGTTTGTGGAGATGTTTGTAACTCCCAAAAATATTAGACTAACACTAACACGGGTCAAGCCCTATCATACTTTCTTACTTGTTTTATAAGTTATAAATAGTAGAAAAAAGTTGAATTATTAAAAAGTATACTTTTTTTGTTTAAAATATAGGAACTCCAGTAGGAATGTTATTCGGCATCCTTATCTCAAGTTATAATTACATAATTTTAAAGTTTTATATAAAATATAAGAAACCTATTAAATTTGTTGATCTAAATACATAGTTAGTAAAAGTACTGCGTTCAAACTAAATATTTAAATCATGAACTACACACTGACATTGTCGCAGCTTTAGTTTATTCTTAAGTATTAAATTCCCAAAGAAGCTGCAAGTACATTCAATTAAATATATTTGACATATTTTAACCAGGCGAAACCTCCAGTTATATACCTACATATAGATATGTATGCATTCATAATATTTCAATTAACTTTTCCCATATAAAGGCAATCGTATTGTCAAAAGTCAAACAAAGTGGGTGCAAATTTAAGGCAAATATTTATTTTTAACTCATGAAATAATTATTCTGTTTATGTCTGTGTTACTTACATATGCAAACATGCTGTAAATTACATGTGGATGTATGTTGTTAATGTATGTAAATTGAAAATGTTTGGCAATACATTCTTCTAATATTTAGCATGGTTTATTGACGCTTTTATTTGTCATGTAATGCCAACCGAAATACCAAATATTGGTATATACAATAAATATTTTCTTTTGTTTGAAGTAAAATTACACATGATTTAATAAAATTTGACGTAATTTACAATTCTATGAAAATTATGCATCTATTTCGTATACACCTGATTGTCATACGTTATTTTTGTCTTTAGTTGAAGCAACAAAAAGTTTTGTCAAAAACAATAGACAGTTTTTAAATAAACTGAAAGTTATTCGGAAATGCGTGTACAATTCAAAGAAAATAAATATTGTTTTAAATATGGTTCATTTACCTCGTTGTATACTCTACTGGAGCAGAGTCGGCATTTTAGGTTTAAAGTAAGAGTGGGAAATATCTGGGGCCTATTTCACTAAGCTACAAGTTCACAATTGCAAGTGTTTTTGCCTGTAAAATTGTGAACTTGTGAATAATTGTGTTTCATCAAAATACAATTACAAGTTTGTAGCTACAAGTTAATTTTACAAGTCACAAGTCTACAAGTCATACTTCTACAAGTGGTTTTGTTTCACAAAACTAAATTTGCACTTGTAAATATTTTTCGATTTTTTTTTTTAAAATTTTAAAAAAAATTTTTGGTTTTATAAATTTTTTTTGGGTGAAAAATCTTTAATACTCCGCAGTAGCGAAGGAAGTAGTCAGTGTATCTTTTATAGACAATAATTGTCATTAATGTCTGATCACTTGGCTAACTCCAATTGATATATTTTGGGTCATTTGTAGTTTAGAGAGAAGTCAATAGGTTACTTTACCAATGAATCTAGCGTGAAGTCAAGTGTTATTTTAGTGTCTCTAAGTAACCTAAAGTGTAGCCACTTTAAACGTTTACTTTGTACTGTGCTTAAGAATGTAGTTATTTTACCCACCACAAGTAATCTATTGCTATCGGTTATTGGACTGTCTATGTCAATTAGGTCAATTAGCTTCCGCTTTCACCCGTACATGTTAAAATAGTAAGGATCCATATGAAAGCGGACAGCAGTCGGATTTACCATCTCCGATTTTAATGAGATATACCACATACATAATATATACAATACGTGACTCATATCAGTGACTTTTTCAATGGAAACTCTTTCCGATGTAAAAATATCGCGATTTGAAAATTGAAACATGTTTTAAAATTGCCCATAACTTTGAAACTACCAAAAGTCCAGCATAGTTTTTGATGCCATTTTAAAGGATATTGTCCTAAAAATGGTGTGAATAAACTTTTTTACTTCCAAAAGGTTAAAGGTCAATTTTCGGATTATATATATATAATCCGAAAATTAAATGTAAAAAATATCATTTCAAAGTTTGGGGTCATTTTAACCTCAAGTGCCGTTAACTGTTAATTTCCATTTTTGTGCTTTTATTATAAATACTAGACTTCATGTTAGATTTTTCCTAAGTTTCATCAAAATAAGCCTAAAAATAAATAACATTCTATATCTTTAAATTAGAAATTCCAAATATTGAAAAATTTTACCTTTGACCTTCACCATTTAAGGTTTAACGTTATCCAATTTTAGTAAAACTTTCAAAATATATTTAGAATTACCGGGACTATAATATTATGAACAGGTTTTACTTAAAATTCATAACAGTAAGGAAATTCGGCTCATTCGCCAAAATATGGGCAAAAAATTATTTTTTCTCGAAAATTTCAAAATTTAAATCGCAGTTACGGAAAAACTATAGGAGATATTTTCATAATTTTTGCACATTTTTATTCCCTATTATATTTTCAATAAATCCCAATGTGATGATCAAAAAATTCTGAAATTTGTTTAACAAAATTTTTAAAAATTTGAAAATGGAGGTTTTAAACTGCCATTAAAATCATTTTATTTTGTTGGTCATATCTGCTAATAGGTTAACGGTATCCTATGAAGACAAAAACTCATATACAAGTAAATATGGATATATATTAAGTAAAAATGAGCATTTATTTTAATTTTTCTCAAAATATGTTAATTTTGTTCTTTCATTTCTTGTTCAAGTGGCCTGATACTCGTTATTGGCCTGGGGAATTTTTAATAACTTTTTTGACCAATTTCTGTTTTTTATGTCTCATTAGACCGACAATTACTTACACATTTCTATTCTTTTAAATTAAATTGCAAAAGTAATTTTTTAATCGCAAAATTTTTACAAAAACTGAAAAATTGCATTTTTTCCCCTTGTAAATACATCTCAAAACTTCAGAGGGCTGCGGTACGTCTTAACCCCAACCGATTTACCTACATTTTTTCAGAATGATTTTTTTACCAATGTTTAAGAAACTGGCAAAAGTCACCCTAAATGATAGGTAACATCACTAGATCGGCACTGTCTCCTAGAATTGCTGGGAAGGTAATGAGTGGTTGTTATTTACTGTATAAGTGTAATACATACATATGTTGCTAACTTTTCTTGGACACCATGCAATTGGCGATCGCAATCTTCTACATTACTCTTTAATATCTAAATAGCCTATAATATAGTTTCAAAACTAATTTTCATCAAGGTTTCGTTTCGGTTTATGGTCAGTTTTATAACTAACGGTCCCTTGAAATTGCTATAGGCTATCATTTAGATCGTCATGATAGCCCCTAGTTCTCCTTATAGCTTCTCTTTGTCTGCAAATATTACACATATTACGACGTTCATTCAGCTGCCAGTTAAACAGAACAAATGAATTCTCTTACTATTTTATTTATTTGTATTTATTTATTGAAAATTGTCAACAAGTACAAAGAAACCTGTTGACTTCTGTTGTCCCTAGAAAAATATTACAGATGGGGTTACTACTCGTATTTGTATTCCTTTCACATGTGCAAAGATTTTATTTACATTTACGTTTAAAGTTACACACGTACAAATTTCGTTAGGTTTTTTTTGCACTTGTGACAATTTATCTAGTAGAAATAATATTTTTATTAAATTTATATTTTGCTAATAGCGTCAGAATAAATGCGTTTTTTTCTGAATGCTTCTACACCATTTCCAATTGTTTATTAGTATTTTCCTATTGTATTTATGAGATTTTCAAATGTATTATAGAATTTTCTATTTGTATTTCAGAATCTTCCAATTGCATTTAAGTTTTATCATTTCCAGAATATTTGAATTCAATATTCTGAAATAAAAATGGAAATGCCATACATACAATTGAAAATTGTTAAAACCGAATTAGAAAATTATAATATTCCATTTAAATTTTCGAAATAAAACTAAAAATGTCTGAAATGCAATTAGAAATGGTGAAGTTGTAAAATGTTATCAAAGTCAATATTATGAAATAAACCAGGCGGAAATTATGACTCTTCTCAATATTCTACACCACTTCAAAACTGACCCTTCAAACGGTTTATATATGAGGGATTTCAAGTCAAGTAGCTATTTCTTCAATATTTTGTAACTCAGGGCATACAATTTTTGTGTTAAAACATTTATTTTGATACTATCCCACTCGCATCCCACTAAGAGAACAAAAAGCTCTTAAAGGAATAGACCTAAGCTTTCTTTTGAGCAAAAAAATTAAAAAAAGTGCATATTTTGGAAAAAAGGTCGATTTTGCCAAAAATAAAATCAAAATTGTATATCTTGAGTTACAAAACATTTATTTTGCTATATATCGCATCCCACTAAGCGACCAAATAGGTCTTAAAGGAAGATATTTTCCTTTAAGCTTTATTTTAAGAGAAAAAAGTCCATTTTAAAAAAAGGTCATAAAAGTTTTTGATTTCGGAAAAAAAATATTAAAAATATTTTTTTTTTTTAATATTTTTTTTTCGAAAGATTGAAGAAATAGCATCTAAACTATTTGGGACACGTTTTGCTAAGAACAATAGGTAATAAATTACATGGATGAGAAAAATCACATGTTTGGCCAAAATGACAAATTTTGACCCCCTCTAACTCAGAAAGTTCTAGACTGATCTTGTTGAAAAATTGTGTCTGTTACTATCCAATATGTCTAACCTTGGTGCAAATTTCATCCCGATCGGAAGACATCGATTTTAAAAGTTGGTTCACTTGACATGAAATGCCTCATATGTATGTATATTAGAGTGACAATCACTTGTATGATATATGTAAAATTTTACTATTTATATGGAATAAATAGGTGAAACTCGTTTCATTAAAATCGGACCTAAAATATATAACATTTCGCTATCTTTTCATTAGAAATTCCAAATATTGAAAAATTTGACCTTTGACCTTCACGATTTAAAGGTTATCGTGTTCCGATTTTAGTAAAACTTTCAGACCATATTTCCAAATACAAGGACTATAATATTATGAATCGATTTTACTTAAAATTTATAACAGTAAGGATATTGGGCTCATTCGCCTAAATATGGACAAAAATTTAGTTTTTCTTGAAAATCGCAAAATTTAAATCGCAGGTACGGAAAAACTGTAAGAGGCATTGACATATTTTTTTCATATTTTAATTCAGTATTTTGATCTCAATAAATCCCAATGAGATGATCAAAAAATTCTTAAATTTGTTTAACAAAATTTTTAAAAGTTTTAAAATGGAGATTCGAAACGGCCTTTAAAAAAATATAAAATATTTGGCCATACCTGCGAATAGGTTAACGGTATACTACGAAGACAAAAACTCATACACAAGTAAATACGGATATATTTTAAATAAAAATTATCTTTTATTTTAATTTTTCTCGAAATATGTTAATTTTTTCCCTAAATGTGGCCTGAAACAAGTTAATGGTCTGGCGAATTTGTAATAACTTTAACATTTTTTAACCAAATTTTGTCATTTATATCATTAAAACATTACGTACATATTTCGATTCTTTTGCATTCAATTGCACAAGTATTTATTTAGTAGCAAAATTTTTTCAAAAACTGAAAAAATTGCATTTTTTTCTAATTTTGGCGATAATACAGTTTTTGTAATATTCATTAATATAAGTAAATCTACATATTTCTAGAAAACAATGCAGAAAGTTAACGAGTTTCACCTATTTATTCCATATAAATAGTAAAATTTTGCATATATCTGAACTTTGACCTCGATTTGGCTCAAATTTTCAGCACTTAACTATTAGGACTAGTGTCACAATATTCACCCGGCACTTTTTGAAATCTAAAAAAAAATCGACTGTCACTCTAATGTATATTCATAATGAAATTTCTATTTTATTAAAATGTTTCCATACAAACTTTGTTTCAATTATTAAAAGCTTCACTTACAAACATGTTTTTTCCAATACATTCTATACAGTCAACATTTTTTTTTTGACTTAAAAATTATTGTTAAAGTATTTTACTAAAAGTTACACGAATTTCATTCTCACAGTTTGATACAATTGTACATATTTGTTTAAAATAAATAATAAAATAATATTTGCTAAAATAAATTAACAAGTGTGGTGTATGAGCGACAACAAATAGTATTGTCATTTGGCGGACAAAAATTGGAAATTTTTTCTATTCGAATGTTTTGCTTTGTTAGCTGAAGTGAAAATCATTTTAGAGGATGCTGGCTGATATTGACAGTATTCCAGGTGAACTTTGTAGACCGAAAGTCTAAACAAAGACTTCATGTAGAGATATTTTGTGAAAGAAAACAAAATGTAATTAAATTAAAGTCATTTTAATATTTTTGTAGAGAAATGAAATAATGTAATTTAATTACTTAGAATCGTGTATTTATAGATTTAATGGAATATTTTATATAATGTTTTTAATTTAACCAGTAGAGTTAAAAAAATAATTATTTATTTAAATTTCCTTGATCAATAAATGAATTTAAAGTCATTTTAAAGTTTTACAAAATTCCACTGATTTTCAATAATTTAAAAATATTTAAAAAAATTATGTTTGGTTATCTCTTATATAAAATTTTAAATAGTGAGCAAAGTAGGAACAATTAATAGATGACATTTTATTTAATATTTCCAAGGTTGCTCAAATATTTTCATTAGAGAATAGAGCTCGAAAGTTGTTTAATTTGTGATGGTGTTAATTCTTTCAGCCACGCTTTTTTGTGTATAAGTTTAAAATCAAAACAATTTCGTTTTTACTTTAATCAAGGTTAGTTTATTATAAAAAATAAGAAACAATTAATAAAAACATGAAAAAAACACCCAATTCCAAGTTTTTTTGTGGAGTGAAGTGGTTAGTTTACTAACCACCTTGGCGGTTGGCATTAAAAATAACTATGATAAAATTTTTGTTTCGCATAAATTTTTTGGAAATCGAATATTTTTGACAAAATTTTCTGACCAAACAACCGAAATATCAGAGTAACACTGAATTCGATGAACAATAAATACTCTGTGCTTTTTTTTTATCGAATGCGTGAAATTCTCTTAAAATAAGTGATTTTTACAATATTTTCAAATTAATATATTTATCCTGATATATATTCACCCTGACGGCAAAGTTTTGCAAAAAATCATAAACGATGACTTCAAAAAATATAATTGTTTAGCAAAATGGCAATAGATGCCAATAAACTATGTTTTAAAGACTATAGAAAATGTGGTTAGTAAACTGACCACCCAACCGCAAAGAGTTCGACTACTATTTGTTTCAATCGATGCAGAACACTCTCTCTGGGATACGCTTCACTTCAGAACATAATATTCAAAATTGGCTCGCAATTCATATGTTGCCAGAAAGATGGGAAAAGTCATAGCTAATATTCGGTATTCGATTTTGCTTTTGTTCGAATTAACCGAATAATTCGAACAAGGGATTTCATACTTAAAACATTTTCTTTATCATATTCACCATCACTTTCAATATTACTCTCTTCTGGGTTAATATTTAAAGCAGTATTATTTATTTTAGCAAAAACAGTATCACTATTATATTTTCGCATTACCTCGTCGTATATGGACCCTACAATTTTTGATTCTGAATAAAATTCAGGATGATAAAATTGTTCGAATTATTCATTATTTGAAAATGGTAATTTTCTTCTTCTTCGAATAATTATTATTCGAATGACCAATACTTTGAATAAATTTATATTGTACAAATGTTTCAAAATAAAACCAAAAAATTTGAAAATTTTTAAGTCATTCACCCAATATCAATATCTTGTTTTAAGCTAACTATATTTATCCATTAGATTGCACCAAAACCATGCAATAAAAAATGTGGAATTTTCGTAAGGTTATGAAATAAATTGACAGAAATCTATTTTGAAAATGCTCAAACGTCAAATTTTACTGCAGAAGCAAAAAACCTTCTGAAATATATTTGTTCAATTCACAACTGATGTTGTACAGTCGTATGAATCGTCTGAATCTACAATAGTTGTACAAATGTTGTTGATAATTTCTATATAAATATTTTGTACAACACCTACAACATTTTTACATATGTTTTTCGAATGTTGTATGAAAATTTAAGTGTTACCAAAAGTTCATATTTATTCATAAACAAAAATATTTGTTAATTTTAGTGTAAAATAACAACCAAGCGGTAACACTGAAATCAGTTGATTTAATTTATGAAAAACGATAATTTGTTTTAAATATTTGTCAATTGTTTGCATTTTTATACCATTCAGACATTAGTTTGCTATTGTTCGTTCCACTATTAATTTTACATATTAATAGACTATGGAATGTTTTGTTTTGATCTGTTTCTTTTGGCATTTCGAAGGCTTGACAAGGTAAACATACGACTTTGCTAAATCTATGTTCACAACCACAATAGTTGTATCATACAGCGTACAACATACAACTACGTTGTGAATTGGACAATTAAATATTTTACAAAACAGTTAATTGGTAAGTAGTAATAACTAGTTTTTATTAAATCAAATGAATAAACTAACAATACTACTATAAAAATAAAAATTTTTGAAAAGAGCTCCTAATGCAAACATATTTTTTATAAGATTTTGCTACGCTGAACTCAAATCTTTAATTTGTAAAAGTGTTACCTAAAGAACGTATAAATGAAATGAATATTTTAAAAACTGATCATGGATTTGAAATCTGCGTATGTTAAGCTTTTAGTTGAGTATCTATATTAATATTTAAGGATGTTTGCAGTATTAAAATAAGTAAGAGAGTATGGTCGGTCAAGCCCGACCATATAATACCCTACACTAAGTAAAAGAGCAAATACATTTTTCTTTTAAAATTTCAATAATTTATATTTTTGAGTGATTTTCGGAAGTGAGCGTTATATGGGAGCTATGACCAATTATGGACCGATCACCATGAAATTAGGTCGTGTGATTTGTGTCTATATGAAAGTTAACTATGTTGAATTTTAATATATACCAAATTTGATCGAAATATCTTCAAAATTGCGACCTGTACTCTGCGCACAAAGTTTATATGGACAGCCAGCCAGCCAGTCGGGCGGACAACGTTTAATGAACTCAGAAAGTAATTCTAAGTCGATCGGTATACTTTAAGTTGGGTGTTAGACTAATATTTTTGGCGTTACAAACATCTGCACAAATGCATTATACCCTCCTACTATGGTGGTGTAGGGTATAATTATTGTTTTTAAATATGTTTACTACTTCGAACAAGAACTTTTTTCGCCCAAAAATATCAAAAACTACTTTTAAAAGAATGTTAAATTTAAAGGAATATGAGCAATTCTTTTTTTGAAAACTTATATACACAGAGAAAACAGATTCGTGATAGCAACCGAATTTGTTGCATATCGAATGATTCCACCTTAGTGACCTAATTTTACAGTTGTGGTTACAAAACTTTAGAAGAGTTAACAAAAGTTTGGTTGCTTCAACAGAAATTCTTCTTTATCAACTGACTTTCTGTTAATGGAACCGAAAAATTCTATGAGTGCAACCGAATCATTCGATTTGCAACAAATTCGGTTGCTATTACGAATCTTTTTTCTCTGTGTAGGTATTTGTTGTTAATTTAATTTTAGTTGTTTTTTATACCTCAATTATAAGATTTTATATATAGTACAATCTTTTTTACATATACCCGAGTTGCACTACTTTAGGGACTTGTATCCACTCCCCTCGATACTCTATAAGATATAAATTCAAAACATAAATAAATTAAGGTATTTATTTGTAAAATTTTCGGAATTCTTTTTAGAACTAAAGTAAAACGTGTATTTTTTTAATATGAAAATATATCAATATTTGCATTTGAAAAATTTTTAATTTTTGAGTCCATTAGTCCATTATATTCGTGTAAAATTTGTCTTATTTTGAAGGAAATTAAAAAATTTTAACTAATTTCATACAATAAATAATATTGAAACAGAGATTACTTTAAATATGGAAAAGTGGTGTATATTATTTTACATTTGAGGAGCCGCAGAACATTTAATATTGCTTTATAATAAAACAACAAGGATGATGGAACAAATGTTTAGCAATTGTAAGAAAAATTAAAACATTAAAAGTCCTTTGTACAAATTTGCATAATCATTTTAGTTGTTTTTTTAAGCAAAATCAGTTTTTTTTAAGTATTTTTAAAATGTGTTTATGGAGAATATTGCGTGGGACTATTTAAATTTTAATAATCCTTTAAATATATCGTTGCCTTAGTGTGCAAATGTGGTAAGTCCTTTTACGAAAATTTTACAGGATATACAAAAAACGTTATAAAATCCTGTGTTTTAAATCAGTTAATGCTTATATGGTATGCATTTGATTTAATTTATTTTAATAATAAATAATCACTGCTTAGAAGAAGTGCGTTGGCAATTTATTAGTCCTTTTTTGGAACTTACCTCAGTTTCTATTACTTATTTTGTATTTTTTAGTGAAGTTAGCACATAGCTTATTTTTTTTTTATTTGTTTTAAAGTATCGATTGTCACTAAAGTTACTCTCAAAAGGCAATGGAGCAACATTTTTGATATCAGTAGTGGAGATCATAATAATATTTAAAATCATATGGAAAAACCGATCATACTATATATAATTAGTAGCACTGCGTAGTTTTTGTTCATCTGGTCACATGTGCCTTTAAATGGACTTTAAAATTTCCAAAATGGGTATTAAATTAAAGCTAAAAAGTTCGCAGTCTAATAATGTTTTCCCAATGAGCAAAAATTACAGACAATTTTTTTTTTTTTTTTATTTCGTTTGAAAACTCACAAAAAATAGGATTTTCATAAAAATGTTTACTCCTTATTTCTGAATCAAGGGGAAAACATATAACTTTATTAGAGTGCTGACCATTTTAGCTTTTGCTTGATACTACAGTTTTTCATTTCCCGCACTTTTTTATTTCCCGGGATTCCGGGAATTCCAGCCTTGAACAAATTATTCAATATTCAATATTAAAATAAAAAAATCCAATAAATATTTAATATAAAGTGATAAACTGACTTGATTTCTAATTTTGGTGACAATTTCAAAAATGTTTGAAATTTTTCATGGACAATTTTTAGTTTTTTTATGATTTTCAGCTACAAAATGATATAAAAAGCGCGAAAATGATTAAATTGAGGATGAAATGCTTTTATATTTATGAATGTTTTATTATGTTTAATGATAATTTTTAAGTTTCAGATATTCTCCTTTTTATCTTAAAATATTGGCCAATATATGGATATTATGCAAATATTCTTGCACTAATTCATTATATAATACAATTATAATGCAATTTATTAAAAAAATTAAGTAAAAAAAGCAAAAATTTCCGTCATGTAAAATTTTATAATATTTATGAACATGTTCTTATTTTGAATGAAATAAGTTTGGGAAAAAAAAGTCAAGTTCGATTAATAATATTTATTACAAAATTCATTCCAATTATGAATTACTTTTTTCTGTGTAGTTAGATTCCAATTAATTCTGTTAATTCGCAAATAATAAATATTTTATTTTTTTAATTTTAAATTGGCAATGTTTTGCTTATTAAATTAAAAATTATGTAAAGATGTTAATTAAAACTTGACGAAAACCTTATAATATTAAAAAAAAATTTATTTCGCGGAAGGTGGTTTTATTCCACAAATGTTCGTTTTACTCTTTGTGAAATGAAAAAGCAAAATACTAAAATAATTCCACTTTCGATAGGAATAGAATTCTGCGACACCCCTGAAGTTTTTGGAATAATTTGAATAATGAACTGGTTATTGGTCAATTTGGGTTAAATCTTTTTATTTTATGAATCTTCTGTATTTGTTTTGGAGCTTTAAGCATTTTTTAGAGAAAGTCAATTTAAAAAAACATCACATAAAACTTAGGAAAATAATTCCAGGAAATTTTCGCACAATTTCCCGGGATTTTGGTATTGAAAATTTTGCGGAATTCCCGTGAAAAACTCTACTTGATACCCATTTTGGGATGAAATATCACAACATTTTTGGTGTTTTTAAAAATATTTTTTTTCCATATATGTATGTATTACATTTGGGGGATTCAAACGGTCTCCTATTAGGTCGTATAATGTCCTAAAATATTTTTTTAGTTTAAATAAATTCTTGTTGTTCTGCAAATAACATTTTATGACAAACCAATAAACATAGTTCAGTAGGTCTTATTAGTTTAAAACTTTTTTGTTTTAAACCCAACAAAAATGTGTTTAAACTAAAAAAATATTTTAGGACATTATACGACCTAATAGGAGACCGTTTGAATCCCCCAATTATGTATATTATGTATATGTTTTTTATTTAAATTTATTTATTTCTTATTTAAATTCTGAACATCTTAGCTTTTATTTGTAATGGGAAAAATAATTTATATATTTTTTTAAATTGGTTATCCTTTGAACTTTTAAAGTCCATTTAAATGAAAAAAATTATTACACAGTGTTACTATGATTACCTACTTTCATGTACGTACTGATTTTTCCATGTGTACATATGACTGTTGCTCGGTGTAATAATTAAAAGAAGTTTAGCGATAACAAATTTGCTATTTTGATAAAAAAAATGGACTTAGTACGTTTGCATATCACAAAATCGACTTGGCACTTTTGCAGTATAATAACAAGAAAAATTAAATAATTGTAAACGTTTTCTAAGCAATATATTTTTACTTTTTCTAACGTTTTGTATTAAAATCAAAATTTTCTTAAAAAGTGGACTTAACACTTTTAATCACTAAGCTAATGATATAATTAATTTATGACAGGTTTAAATTCAAAAACTGAATTGTTGTTTTTATTGTATTATTTTATGTAATTTTCATAAATTTCAAGTGTATTTACTTTGTAGACATGAAAATATTCAGTTTTTAAACACTTTGAATTTTAATTATTCAAAATCTTAATTTTGTGGCTGATCAAGTTATTGCACTAAGTATATTTTGTGTCATATTCTTAAACAAATTATGTAAAATATTTCAAAATTTAACTCACATTTCAATTTATTTTGCAATTAACAATTTTTGCTTAAGTATATTCTTTTTAAAATTCACTGGAATATATTTATTTATATTCTGTTTAATTCATCAAAATTTTCATATATTTCTTTCGAAAACCGGATTATCTTTAGTGTTGAAAACCGTTAAATTGTTTAAGGTAATTCTGTGTAATACGTTCACCGTTAACTTAATAATTCCTTGTTACCGTTATAGGTATTAAGCGTTTGTTTCTGATGTTACCGTTAGCGACACTTGTTGAACAATGCGTTGTTGTCCGTTAAATGCAAAGACTTTTATAAACCGAAATGTAAGTAAAAAATGTGTTGTTGTTACAATACGCTAACACACCAACACATACGAAAAGAGCGCGCCGCAAAACGTTCAAGTATTAGTGTCTGAAGAAGTCAGTGTAAACGCAATACGAACAACAACACCAACAAGTGGCCAATAGAAAAACACGAACGATGTCAGGCCAAATCGTTATTAAATCCAAATACTACACGAAGTGATGTGATGTGATAACAAGAACAACAACTACACATCAACAATAACAGTATCCCACCAACAACTACACTTCTACTCATAAAGGACGAATGAAAGCTTTCAACAAAAAGCTTTCATTGATAGTAAAGCTCTGCTGTTTGTTTTTTTTTCTCTGTAACTATAAAAATATTTATATGTGTGTGTGTCTGAGTTGTAAAATGAATGAAATGATTTTTATCAATGAATTTCGTATTTTTCATATTCCACGCCCCACTCCCTCCAACAAACCTTGGGATAACATTCTTTATTTATATGTTTTATCTTTCTGTTTTCCTTTTCTTTT
The DNA here is from genome assembly GCF_958450345.1 of Calliphora vicina. Lineage (NCBI taxonomy): Eukaryota > Metazoa > Arthropoda > Insecta > Diptera > Calliphoridae > Calliphora > Calliphora vicina. The sequence goes on along the minus strand of NC_088781.1, from coordinate 59,090,449 downwards.
TTTTTTTTTGGTTCATTTGTTATTCCAAGTTCATTGTTGGTAAAATCTCAACAATCTTTAAGAACTTTAAATAAAAGACTGCAAAAAGAAAAGATTTATTTTCTTGGTTATTTTCCAAGTTAAGGATATTGTTTAATTAAGGAGGAATTTTTGTAAGGGTATAATTTATTTGGAAAATTTATTTCCTATTTTTGTTGCTTTGGCTTTTTATATCACAAAATCTTAAATTATAGACATTTCTTTAACATATTTCATGGCTTGTTCTTTAGCATAGATATAACTGTGTTAATTCGATTGCAAAAAAACAAAATCAGTTTTCGTACGTAATTCTATGTAAAATTAATGGTTTTCTTAAATTGAGATCTTACATGTTTGAAGCAAGAAGATAAGTGCACTTTAGCGTGCCATTAACTATTTTTGAGTTATAGTGATAGTATCTTGGGATTTATCTTTATATTAACCGTCTATGTATGTTTGATGAGATAAATAGAATAAATAATGTGTCCATTGACCCCTAGATTAAACATATTAAGGAATATTTAGCGTATTTCCATTATTCAGTAAATTTTATTTTATGTCTGTGTTATGTATTTTATGTATAAAGGAAAATTGGTGAACATTGGTGAAAGAAAGTTGATGAACATTGGTGAAAGAATCACCCTGAAAAAGTCGGCCCTCTGAAGGGAAAAAATGCAATTTTTTCAGTTTTTGTAAAAATTTTGCCATTAAAAAATTACTTTTTCAATTTAATTTCAAAGAATATAAATGTATACGTAATTGTCGTTATAAAAATTGGTCAAACAATTTTAAAGTTATTAAAAATTCCCCAGGCCATTAACATGTCTCAGGCTACTAAAACAAGAAATGTAGTGAAAAAACAAGTAAGGGCCGAATCTTATATACCCTTCACCAAATTATATTTTAAAATAAAAATTTTAAATATTTTCAGGTAAAATTTTTTTTTCGAATTGTATTTTTTAAAATTTCAAATTTTTTTTTTTTAATTTCAAATTTTTTTTTCGTATTTTTTAATATTTAGCGAAAAAAACGTTTGGTGAAAAAAATCGGGTTAAAAAATATTTTTCCGATTTTGACCCATTGTAGGTCCAACTTACTCTGGCTTTATAGGTCTTTGCAAAGTTCTTTGAAATATCTATAATTAGATATCCATATTGTCTATATTAATGACTTAGTAATCCAGATATAGGTCAAAAATCGAGGTTGTCCTGGTTTTTTCTTCATATCTCAGCCATTTGTGGACTGATTTTGCTGTTTTTAAATAGGAAACTTCTTGAAAGCATGTCTGACAGAATTATTGAAGATTTGGATCCCGAAGATATCTGGGGTCTTCAGAAAATTGATTTCAACAGACAGACGGACATGGCTTAATCGACTGCGCTATCTAGAAGGATCCATATATACTTTATATTGTCGAAAATGAAAAATGTAGAAATTACAAACGGAATGACATACTTATATATACCTTGCCTCTCATGGTGAAGGGTATAATTAACATATTTTAAAAAATATTAAAATAAAAGCTCATGTTTACTTAAAATATAATCATATTTACTTGTATATGAGTTCTTGTCTTCGTAGGATACCGATAACCTATTCGCAGGTATGACCAAAAAATACATTTTTTAACGACAGTTTCAAAAGTCCATTTTCAAAATTTTGTTAAATAAATTTCAGAATTTTTTATCATCTTATTGGGATTTATGGAGAATATAATAAGGAATAAAAATATTAAAAAAATTATGAAAATAGCTCCATATTTTGGCGAATGAGCTCAATTTCCTTACTGTTATGAATTTTAAGTAAAACCTATTCAGAATATTATGGTCCAGATAATATAATAAGTATACTCTGAAAGGTCAAATTTTTCAAATATTTGGAATTTCTAATGGAGATAGCGAAATGTTATTTATTTTTGAGCCGATTTTGATGAAAATTAAGATAAATATAACATGAAGTCTAGTATTAATAATAACAGCACAAAAATGGAAATTAATCCTTTATGGCATTTGGGGTTAAAATGACCCCAAACTTTTAAAATCTTAAAAAACCTTATTTTTGAGATTTATTATGAGATGATCAAAAAATTCTGAAATTTAGTTAACAAAATTTTGTTGACATACAAGTGAAAATGGGCTTCGTCTGAAAAAGTTCTTGTTGAAAAACCTTGAAAAAAAACAATATTTTGTGGTTTCTTGGAAATATACTTATTTTTTATTTAAAAATCTACTACAAACATTATTTTTTGATATATCCAAGTATAAAAGACATTTTCCGATTTTGGAGGTCCTTTTGCTCCGCTCATTTTACGGTGAGAGGACAATTTCTGGAATAAAAGTCAATTTTTTTACTTTTTCTGAAATTTGGGCGCCTCAATAATCCTGTTTTGATATCTCGTAATGGAATTTTTTCGATGGTACAATATCGATTGCTAATGTATATTCTGATTCCTTATAAAAATCTAAGACGATCTAGCTGGGTCCTTCCCATCTACTTATGACCTTCCATTCTAGCTATGTCCTTCCGTCTGTTTGTCTGTTAAAAGTAGGCCCTATGACTACAGTACAGGACTTAGGAGGACTACATTTACCTCAAAAACTTTGTTGATCGGATATGTTTATTATTGAAAATGGGTAAAATCGGTTAAGCAGAACCAGCGATGTAGACCAAACTGTGAGACAGCCTCCAAAAAATTTATATCTTTAAATTTTCTTTAAATATATTGCAGATAATACATTAAAACTTTGCACAAGTTATTCCTATGACAAAAGAACAAGCTCTGTTGACAATAGAGCTTGCCCATACAAATTTATTCTAGGAATATGGGTCCATTGTACATAAATGCCTATTAGACATGCCCTTAAAAAATAGATTTGCTTTGGATGGGTCTTATTTTGTTCATTAGTAGCTAAAACTAACTACTGCAAAATTTAAGTGCAATCGGTTGCTATCACGAATCAGTTTTCTCTGTGTATTTAAATAGGGAATTTTTTTAAGATATCGAAAACAGTACCAGTTATTACCCAATTTTACAACATTCAATCGATTTCTGGCACGTGTTCTAGTTATCCGATTGCAATTAAATTTAGCAGTAGTTAATTTTAGCTGCTAATGAACAAAATAAGACCCATCCAAAGCAAATCTATTTTTAAGGCCATGTCTAATGCCTAAATTAGCAGTATCCATACAAAATTCAGAAATATCCCCTTTCCAAAGAAAGTAACACAACTAATATATACTTAGGCATTAATTGCCTTAGTGTTACTTCTATTTTTTTTTGGATCAGTTCACATTTGACCATAGCTTGTTATCAGGTTAAAATTCAGCATATGAAATCTATATACAAGAAAATCGTTGCACCGAATTTTATGAAGCTAAGCTCATAACTGATCATAGCTCTCAAATAGAGCCCACATTCGAAAATCACTTAAATATTGTAATGAAATTCAAATTTGACGAAAATAATCTATATATTAGGGTATTCAATCGGTTAACCGTTAATCGGTTTTAATTTTGGTTGGTTAACTGTTCGAATAATTCAAAATTACCGATTTTCAAATAACGAATAAACCGATTAATTTGTGTCGGTTAACCGATTAACCGAAATTTCTTTTTTTTTGCACTTTAACTTTTTTTTTTTTTTTAATATTCCATTTTAGTTCAAGTACAAATGTCAAAGTAAAATTACATATTTTTTCGAACATTCAACATGTAATTGTCGGATGAGAACATGATAATAGACGAAACTGGAGACACTACTGAAACGAGATTTTATCAGAACTTATTGAAATTATTAAAAGTATTTAAAATCTATAAGTCCAAAAAGGACTCCAATGGTGTAATGGAGGATTTTATATACTTAGAAATATATGCTTATTCGGTTAATCGAATAATTAAAAATTAACCGATTATTAACCGATTAAATCTAATCCCCGATTAATTATTTGCTCGATTAACCGATTAAACGAGAAACCCGACTTATTGAATACCCTACTATATATACATATATATATATATGGGGCATTTCATGTCAGGTGAACCAACTTTTGAAATCGATGTCTTCTTGAGTTATTAAATATTTATTTTGATAGATATTTATTTTGGCTAAAAAAAATTTTAAAAAAAGAAAACATTTGGAAAAAAAATCGAATTTGCAAAAAAAGTCAAAAATTGTAAGTCTTGAGTTAAAAAATATTTATTTTGATAGATATCCCACACGCATCCCACTAAGCGACCAAAAGGGTCTCCAAGGAAAATTGTTTGAGCAAAAAAAATTAAATAGGGTCTATTTTGAAAAAAAAGTCAACAAAGTTTTTGATTTTGCAAAAAAAGTCAAGAATATTATGTTTTGAGTTACAAAATATTTTTTTAATAGATATCCCACTAAGCGACCAAATAGGTGTTCAAGGAAAATATCTAAGCTTTATTTAAGAAAAAAAGGGACCACTTTAAAAAAAAGTGAAAAAAGTTTTTGATTTCGGAATTTTTTGAATTTTTATACCCTACACCACCATAGTGGGGAGGGTATTATGCGTTTGTGCAGATGTTTGTAACGCCCAAAAATATTAATGTAACACCCACCTTAAAGTATACCGATCGACTTAGAATCACTTTCTGAGTCGATTAAGATATTTCGATCAAATTTGGCCTAAGGACCAAGCCTATTGAAACTGGCTGAAATCGGTCAACTATTTCACCTAGCCCCCATACGAATATCCTCCCGAAATTGGACTTTATCGGTCATAAATGTTTAATTTATATATGTATCTCCACAAATGCCGCTCCAAATAAGTTTTATATAAACAAAATTCATGTCACCAAATTTTGTTACGATCGGTCCATAATTAGTCATAGCTCCCATATAGACCCGCTTCCGAAAATCACTTTATCGTGCATAAATCGCTTAAAAATGTTGGTAAACACACAAAATTCAACATAGTTAACTTTAATATAGACATAAATCACACGACCTAATTTCATGGTGATCGGTCCATAATTCCGAAAAATTTTTTTTGCTCTTTTACTTAGTGTAGGGCTTGACCGACCATACTTTCTTACTTGTTTTTAAATATTTTTTTTTTTGAAAGATTGGTGGGGTTTCATCCCGATTGGAAGACATCGATTTCAAAAGTTGGTTCACTTGACATGAAATGCCCTATATATATATATAGATTATTTTCGTCAAATTTGAATTTCATTACGATATAAAAACTTTATATACGTTTAATAAAAAGTCCCTATGTTTTCTCCTTTCATAATGAGAAAGAAGTACATGTAGACGTAATACTAATTATTATTTTAATATACCCAGGGGTAAAATTTTCTATGTGGCTTTAAAAAAAGTCTATTATTTTTAACATTTATTAACATCCACATGTTTACATTTTCTTTAGTTGTTGTGTCAGAAAGCATCAAGTCTTAGAAAATCACTTCCTTAAAAGCTGCAATGAAAACAAATTATGTTTTGTCTGCTTGTATGTTGTGGCAACAAAATATAAAATAAGATTCTTAGCTTTATTTTCATCAGCTTGATTTATACTTTTGTTGTTGTTTAGATATAAATACTTAGATCTTGTTGTACGTCCATATACCATATATACATGTACATGTACATTAGGGTGTCCTATATACTGGAGTTTTTCGATTTTTGGTGCTCTCAATGTCCAAAATTGTTGTGTGTCATCTCAACCCAAATACTAGAAGAAAATGTGAAATGTTGAAATAAAATTAAGATTTGATTTTAGACCTATGGTTTCTTAAGGAAACTTTCTTAGAATTTTCCGTAGATTGCGTTTCTGCTATATGATTTTTTACTTTTTGATCGTCAAATTCAATTTAATGTTGGGTAATATCATCACTCAGTTTATAATGAATCGTTAGTATGATTTAGCTTAACTTCTAGAATTATGCGGAATTTAATTTTAGTTTTTAATAGATTCATTATGTGCAATTTATTCTGAAAAAATAGTATTACTAACTACTATTTAGAATCATTGTAATTCTTAAAAAGTTTTATATAAAGAGGTTTATACTGTAAAGTAGCAGTTTAGGTTTCAAATCAAACCAAATGTTTTATATAATGTATACACAATTGGGGTATTCACACGGTCTGCTATTAGTCATATTGTCCTAATATGTTATAATAATTGTTGTTGTGTTTTAAACATAAAAAGTATTATTATATGAGACAACAATTAACATAGTTCAAATAGTCTTATTAATTTAGAACTTTTTTGTTTGAAACACAACAAAAATTTAATTAAACTATCATAATATATTAGGACATTATGACAATATGACCAAATAGTTGACCGTGTGAATACCCAAATGAATATAAAAAATGCACCAAAACATGAGATTTAATCAACATTTTAAATAAACCGGTTCGCAAAAAAACGAGATTTTGAAGAAAAACCGGTTTATGAAAACTATTTCAAATTGAAAAAATCCCAAAAATGGGATTTTTTAGTTTTTTTTACTATAATATCCATACCAGGGTAGGGGTTATCGCAAGCCTTTACAAAATAATTAAGAACATATTGGGCCATCGAAACTAGGTTACTATATTCTGATGTCGACTATGAGATTTGAGAACTTTTGCCCTACATTTTAATTTTACATACAAAATTGGCGTTTTCTGAATGCACCTGATCCCCTCGGTATAAACAGTTTTCAAATTTGTTTTCATTTCGTATATTTAATATAAAGCATAGCTGTAAATTGTATATTTTTATTCAAAATATTTGCAAAAACTTAATTATTTTTGAATTTTAGTTATATTTGAAAAAATAAATTTATATTGAAATCATTCTATATTATTCAAAATAGCATACTAATTAACATATATCTATTTCGAATATAAAGCATTAAATATTATTTGATTTCAATAGAATACGATATTAAATAAATTATACTTAAAATTTTTGAATAAACATTTATAAAAAAAAAATTATTGAATAGATAATTTTCGTAATTGAAACACAAAAAATAACAAAAATGTGTTTTCAATGAAAATTGTATATTCAATTGTCAAAATAATCAAATTCAAAACTCAAAATTCAATAGAAAATATCAAGAAATTTTGTTTTTGAGCAAATGAATACTTGATTTAATTATGAAATAATTGAAACCAGTTCAATATGTGACAAATATTTGAATTGAAACGGTTTAAGAAATTGATTTTTCTGTGTAATGAATAGAGTTTAAAATATTATTTTCAAATTGTATTTTTATTTAACTAGTTATGAATAGAATATTATTTTACTTATTCGAAAATTTGTTGATAGATTTTATTCAAAGGAATTTTGTTTGAATAATTTTATTTCTCCAAAAAAAGAAAAATATTTAAATATTGAACAAAATTTTTTTGAATACTTTTATTCATAGAAATTTTCTTTGAATAATTTTATTAGTGAAAATAAAGTAAAATATTTAGCAACAAATTTTCGAACAATTTTATAAAAAAAAATATTTTTGTGTATGAAAATGAGCTCGGACGATGAAGATTTTTCTTCCGATGTTTATGAAAAAAATCCTTCGTTTGCTATGGAAAAACAAAAATAATGCAACGATATTTTGAACGTCTGTTTTCACTTGCGGGGTTATTGAATAGCCCTAAGAGGAATTCAATGTCAGACTATAATTTTGAACAACTAGTTACTTTAAGAACAGTTTTTAAAAATAATTCATGAATTTTGTTCTTCACAATTTAATAATAAACCTCCAATTGAAACCATAGCTCTGTGTTCATATTCTATTGATAACACTAGTTTACAAATCAAACATTTTTGTTTGCTCATGGAATGAAACTTATATTTTTGAGAAGAGCTAGGGACGCTAGTTAATTGACCATTTTTTGTTTCCCACCTATACGTCAAAATTTTGAGATATATGGGTTTTTATTTTTCACCTGCCCTGAGTATTATTAATGCATACTGTAGTGTACCGAATTGTAGGAATTAAGTATTTACATCGTTTTTGGGTACTCAACACTCTGGCGAAGCTACTAGATACTTTCAGAGTTGTATTCTTTTGACAAATTCCAAAAAAAAATTTAACTGGACAAAAATACTGTTTAAAAGTACATTTTTCCTGTAGATAAACGTTAATAAATCGCTATTATATATAAAACTCTAAAGTAAAAACTATTTTAAAATGTCTTCTAGAAAGCGTAAAATAAACCCAGACCATTTTTGTTTTATTTGCGGAAAATTATTCAGTCAAATCGAGGTTTTCCTATAACACAAACACTGCAAAATGCTTATTTACATTAAAAAATTTCGTAAAAGATTTAGATAAGACAAAACCAGCATTTCAATATTTATGCAGCGTAAGAAGGGATATTTGAGGGTCCTCAAATAAGAATAATTTTGGTTGATACCAAATTTGAGTGTCTATTAACCGATGTTGAAAATGCAGCATGGAATTATTATAAACTTGTTGTTCAAGAATTTTTTGGGGAATAAGAAAAGTCAAAATTACAGAGATATTGTTGCGTATTTATTATAAAATTTTGAACTGATGGGTGTAAATATATACCTCAAAATTCACTATTTACATTCTCATGTGGATTTTTTCTCGGAAAACGTTTCATCAAGATTTGAAGTTTTTCGAGAGGAATTATCAAGATTTTTGGGATCAGAATATGCTAGCAGACTAATGTTGAAGTGTCGTGAGGGAGACAAATGAAAATAATTATAAAAAGAGGACTAAACACTTCACTTTTAATTTGTTTGTTATAATTTAATGTACATTTTTATATGTTTCGTTTTTTAATAAATATCTCAAAAGTTTAATATTTTTTTCGAAGTTAGAAGACCTAAATACACAAATCCCCATATGTTTCAATTCACGAGCAAAAACCTTGTAAACTAGTGTAATCAATGATTAAGTAGTAGTTTTTAAAAATAGAATAATAGATATCAGAGAATTAGGGTTCCGAATTTCCCGGAATTTTTCCATTCCCAAACTAAGAAAAAAATAAGTTAAATCTGAAAAAAATTTATAATTCGTTTCGAAAATAACTTTTTCAACTCAGAATGCAATCAGAAGACAATTTACATCAGTATTACTGTGAAATAAAAATATTTTTTAACATTTATTATTTAAAATTTTAAGAAATAAATATATTTCTAAAGTTTTATTAGAATTATTTCTATTCAATAATTTTTTGTTTGAATAATTTTAGTTTTTTTTATTTTGTTTGAATAAATATTCTAAATAAATTAGTTGATTTTGTTTGTATCTAAATGAAATAAATTTAAATTTTATTCAAATTTATTTTATTTGAATATATGAAATTGTACTATTTTCTAAAAAATATCAATATAATTTAATTTAATTAAACTAATATATATGTACATATATAAAATGATTTTATTTATAATTTATTTGGTTTTAAAATATATAAATACATATGCATAAATTTAACTGTAAATATTATTAATAAATTAGACAAATACTTTATTTACTTACCCCCTTATTCATAATCAATTTTTAATTTTATTAAAGGTTTATAACAAACAAAGATTTACAAAATTTGTTTTATAAATCTGTAATAAATTTAAAAATTGATTATGAATAAGGCCTTTAATAAATAATTTGGAAAATAAATATTAATAATTGGAAACAAAAACTAAAATAATATAAAAAATATTTATATTTTGTATTTTATTCACAAGTTACAGCTATGATATAAAGTTAGCTTTTCAAAAAATATAATTTCTTATAATATAACAACATAGTACTTTGGGAAACCCTGTTGGGACCATTAGGTCCACATTAACTTCCTCTTTGCGCATGTGAAATTTCATTCAAATCGGACTAACCGTTTAGAAGTTAAAGAATTATATCCCTGTTTTTGTTCATACCACTATGCGCTGTCAAAAAAAACCTAACTCTAAGAATGTATTGGTAGCATTTTGTTTATACGTATTGGTGTTCAAACCACTTTCACCACACTTCTATAAAATGCGCAACCACTTCACGTCATAAATGTTGCTTAAACATTCAGCGTTTGGTTTTAAGATGATGGAGAACAATTTCAGATCTTGGGAGCATCGAAAAAACCAACAAGTCAAAATAAGGTCCAGCCTAATGTGCATGTACGTTTGTGCTGCTCTTTGTGGCGTTTGTTATGTTATTGATGCAACATTAAAGTGATAAGATGTTTAAATCCTACATTTTATATTTTTTATGCCTTTGTGTTGTTCATTTTGCTTTATACATGTGTGTCATAAGGCTATTAGATGGAAGTGGTGATAGTGTCATTACCCAGTAAGCATACCACCCTAAAGACTAGAAACCAGAACCATAAAATTTGTCAAAGATTTTATTCTATAGTTTTCATTTAAAAGATAGTTTTTTGTATCCTGTCCCTTGATTTACTTTATCCCGAACAATTTTATCTAATAGATATCAAAACAAAAGAAGAGTCCTTCTAAACTTCTTGTCAACTGGGTTATAATAACCTGATTTAATTTTGCTAAATGTTTGCTTGCATCTGTGGGTTGTGTTTGTATTTTAATGTGAGCATAATCTTTATGTGTGTGCGTACATCCTTTAAATACATCCATGTGTGCATATCAATTTCCTTTTGTACATCTTACTCGCACATCCTGTGGTGTGGGAGTCCTCGGTTTTACTTTGGCGGTTTTTTGTTGCTCTTATTAAATTTTATTGCTATTTGTTGGTTGAAATGGTGGGTGTGAATAAAACATTTTTCTTTGAATCTCTTACCCAAAATAATTTTTTATGTGTTTGTTATTGTTGTTTCATAAAAACAACAATAAAACATTTAGCGTAAAAGTAAAAACAATAAAATGTAAAAGTGTTGGCGTTAATGTAAATATATTGTTGTGTTGGTTTTGAGGCTGCACAAAAAGGAAACAATATTTAATTCCACCAAATAATGAGATACATTCTGCAACAGCAAAATAGCTAATCAATAGGATTAATGGGGTAAATTAATTAAATTTTTTATAAACAAATCGTTTTATGTTTGTCTACAATTTGAAATTAATAAGATTAGTTGCTAATATTTAAAAATTTTGTTATTTTTTTAGAAAAACAAACACAACGTATCTCTAAATTAATTTGATCAGTTCTTTTTATTGGAAGTTTTATAAATACTTTATGATTTATAGTTATTTTTAGGAAAAAGCCAAAAATTATCTTAAATTTGACTTTTGATCATTCTAATTAAAGCCTTAGTCTAGCTCTATTTATTTTCTTTTGATTTTCAACCTTTCCGTGTCTGAATTTTGAAAATGTGTTTACAAGGAGACATTTTATAACTTGAGCTATCGGCACCGGGGTTAAATGTAAAATTTTCATAAAAAGTTTTTAAATTATTTTGTACATATGGTCAGATTTCAATGAAATTTAAGAACAATATTCCATGAGATCTGAAGACATTGAATATTAACCCTTTAATGTATTTTGGGGTTAAAATAAAACGTTTGAAAGATTAACTACGGAAAATTTTATTATGGATTTTAAAAAGTTTAGTGCGGAAGTAGATTGGCTCTTATCCTTTGACATTTATTTAGTATAAACTTGGGAAATTTTTTCACAAAAACCGCTGCTCTAAAAGATGATATTCGGCGCTGCATTGACGTGATAAACGAAGCGTTCTTGCAAAATGCGCATTTTGTGAAAATACGTGTTAAAATTTGGCAAAAATAGAAGGAGTTGTTGTAGAGTAATGAAATTTGGCATAGGGCTATATGTCATAAACATATGACAAAATTGAAGTTTTGAGCAAAATCGGCCCAAGGATAATGGTACCTCCCATATATCCTTAAAAACGAAAATGTCAGTAAAATATTTCTAGTTGTCAATAGGCAAACAAAATGTGGTAAAGTTACTAAAAAGCAACGTACTAATTTCCTAACTATTTTTTTTCACCAGAAAAATGACTCTATAAATCCTATAAATCCTTTAAAAAAAAAAATTCTGAAGTTATTGAAAAATTGGCTCTTTGGTTATAGAAACTTTTATTTTTATAAAGTAGGAGCAAGGAAACACTTAAATCCTGTATATCCTTTTGTAAAAAATTACATTAAACAAAAATAAATAATATATAATAAATAAGGCGCGAAATTTATTGAACTAATTATTAAAAATAAGCGCCTATAATATAATGTATGTTTCAATCTTAAAAAAATTTATTAATGTTTTAATAGCATATTGTCATTGATTTATAACCAATATATGAATGTTTTATAAGTAATTTATCACTCTAAACGATTAAAAATAACAAAAAAAAATAAAGTCTTGCACAAAATACTTCAAAATTTAATAAAATTTAAAGTGAGTAAAATGAATTAAACATGATGTAACAAATAAACAGCTTTAGTGAAACCAATATAAAATTGGCATTTTTAATCAAAAGAAATAAAAAAAAATACAGTTCTTATCAAAATGTGGTGGATCTGCTTTTTTATTTTTATAGAGCAGGATACAAAGTAATAAAAAAAGGAAAAAAAAATTAAAACAAGTAAGAGTGCTATATTCGGCTGTGCCAAATCTTATATACCCTTCACCAAATTATACTTCTAAATTTTAAATATTTTTAGGTAAACAAAATTTATTTTTTTTTCAGTTCTTTTTTTCATTTTTTGGAAAAAAAATTTAAAATTTTTTTTTTTTTTAAATTTAAAATTTTTTTTTGTTTTTTAATTTTTTTTTGTGCAAAAAAAATTCGGGTTAAAAAATATTTTTTTCAATTTTGACCCATATTGTCTATATTAATGTCTTAGTAATCCAGATATAGGTCAAAAATCGAGGTTGTCCTGGTTTTTTCCTCATATCTCAGCCATTTGTGGACCGATTTGGCTGATTTTAAATAGCAAACTTCTCGAAAGCATGTCTGACAGAATTATTGAAGATTTGGATCCCGAAGTATCTGGGGTCTTCAGAAAATTGATTTCAACAGACAGACAGACGGACATGGCTTAATCGACTCCGCTATCTATAAGGATCCAGAATATATATACTTTATAGGGTCGGAAATGAAAAATGTAGAAATTACAAACGGAAAGACAAACTTATATATACCCTTCTCACGAAGGTGAAGGGTATAAAAATAATATACTTTTTTTGGGTATTTTTATTCAAACTTAAGTAAAATCAATATTTTTTGCTCAAAATTAGGCAATTTCGAAAGGCTGTAAGTCATGAACTTAGCAAAGATATGTAAAAAGTTTTAAGTTTTTGGTTAAATTGAATATTTACAAATTATAATCAAAAAAAAAAAATTGTGAAAATATAGCCAAACAAAAAAAGTATAGCTATTTATGTAAAGGAAAATATTTCAAAGTTAAAAAATCCATTTAGCCCTATTTTTATATGCGTATATATGTGGTGGATTTCTCTTTTAATCTTTAAAGGTAGTATCATTAGGTACACCAAAAATAAAAATAAAAAAAATCAAAGTTCAAACAAAAAAAATTTAACCCACAGAAATAATACGTGTTTTTAAATATTTTCTCTAGTCCACAATTAAACATCGATACCAAAAATGTTATACTTAAAATGTAGCCTATATATTCACCTAACAAATGCAAAAAAAAATAATCAAGTTCTTGGAAAAATAAATTTTTGGCTATTATTTTTCTAAAACATAAAAAAACACTTTTTTATCTTAGAGTTTTTATGAATATATTGTTCTGATTTTGGTGCCATCTAGCGGATACGTTATGAGTTAAATATTTTTTTTTGTATAAAATTTGTGTTAGTTATTTAGTTACGAATCTAACACTATAACTTTTTTTGCTTCTCGGAATAACTTTTTTTCTGGTATTTTTGTCCATGTAACGAAGCACCGTGCGGCATCATATTCCATTATGAAAAACGTACTTTTAATAACGTTTTTCTTTACAACTCCGGAACTAATCGAGTCTCCATCGAAATTATTTTGAAAGAATCAGTAGAGAGTTTGGGTGTCCTCATACCGTGTTCTTTATTAATTTTTAACACCGTGATCTTTGATATTTTTCACATTGAAATATATACTCCGAATATTGAGCTTTGGCCTTTTGGAAGAAAACTATTTTATTCACATCATTTTAAGGACAATATCTTTGCCTTTAAAATGGAATAAAAAATTATGTTGGACTTTGAGTAGTTTCAATGTTATTGGCAATTATGTCAAATCCGAAAATAGCTGTTTTCTGTCCGTTTTGATATGGATTCTACCTATATCTAAAAATAAGTAGTATCTAAGTAACCCAATATCTGTAAAATGAATCTACTTTTTAAGAAGTGTGTTGCATGAAACCCAACAAAATAATTGATAGCCAATTTTAAAGTCAAATGTCACTTTGTTTATTTGCATACTTATTTATGTACATAATAAAAAAAAATATTTTATACGAAAATATTGTATTCAAAATCTCCATAAATTCATATGAATATAGACAAATTTTAATAATTTCAGAAATGTACATATACAAATACACAAACATGAAAGTATTGGTTTAAATATCCCTGCAGTTAAACAAGTAGTCAATGTATTCCTTATAGACAGAAATTGTCACAAATGTCTGATCACTTTGGCTGACTCCACTTTATATATTTTGGGACATTTTATACGTATGTGCATTTTGTAGCGCAGAGTGAAGTCAATTGGTTACTTTATACATCCCATGTAATCTGTTGTGTAGTCAATCGTCATTTAAGTGCATCTACTTAATTTGTACAAACTTGTTTTATACAAATTCTGTTGATATTATAACCATACAGTTTATTTTCTTTTCACTTAAGTTACTGTCATCCCATTTAACATAGCATGAAGCCAATTATCACTTTAGTGTCTCTAAATGACCTAAAGTGTAGTCACTTTAAACGATTATTTTGTACTGGACTTTAGATAGTAGTTATTTTACCCAAAAAAGTTACATTAGAGAGTTGTCGGAAGAAGGTTTGTTTACAAGCAATCGGTTATTAGACTGTCTATGAGATATCTTTTTAACTGACTATTTGTGATAAATTAACACCCTTACATGTTAAAGTAAGGTAACTGACTCAGTAAGTGAATACAATGCATTGACTACTTTAGACCAGCTATCAGACAGTATCATTGTAATCAAAAAGGGTCAATTGACCCCATGCTTCGAGCACGCACGTGTAAAAATAACTAGTCATGTAGTTAGTTAGTTATATAACTACACCCAGGCACCCTAAATGATAGGTAAAATTACTAGTTTGGTACAGTCTTTAAGAACTGCTGGGATATGATACATCCATGAGAAATATGGAGTTGAACCAAAAATCTAAAATATTTATGAGGCCTTTTGGCGTTTTTACCCCTAAAATCTATAAAAATAAATGGACTTGCAAAAAAGTTGGAAGGTATGTTAATATGTAAATACTCGTTAAATCCATAAATAGCACTAAAAGCAGTTTAAAATACAGTTTTGGAAAAAAAATACTTTTTAGTTACAAAAATATCTTTTAAATGGCTGTAATTTTATGTACTACGTATACAGTGCATTAGGATGGCCCCAAAAAAAAGTTATGAATGTTGTTCACAACTAAAATAAAATATAAAATTCATTCTATGATACCGTATCGCATAAGGTTTGT
Organism: Calliphora vicina; assembly: GCF_958450345.1. NCBI lineage: Eukaryota > Metazoa > Arthropoda > Insecta > Diptera > Calliphoridae > Calliphora > Calliphora vicina. Next base: position 59,074,843 of record NC_088781.1, on the reverse strand, counting down.
CCTGAGTTCAGTATTTGGTGAGCTGGTTCAAAGGATAAATAGGTCCTTTTTTTAAGGTTTTTATGAGGATAATATTCTAACTAAATCAGTTTACCATCTCCAGATGTTTCGTAAATTCAACACAAAGAGTAAGAAAGAAAAATAATATTCAATATATGTAGTTCAAATTGTATTTTATATTTGTATAACGAAATGTAAATCTTATAAAATTACGATTATTTTGTTGATCATATTGTAATCGTGTTGATGTGTTAGAAAATTTGAATTTATGTGTGGCTTATAACGTATTAATTTAAAGTAATTACTTTAAATAATTCTAGTTTAACCCTTAAATGCATGATTTTTACTTTTATTTTTTATAAAGTTTCAAATATTTAGTTGATTTTTATTTATTATATTTTTTTTGCTTTATTTTGATTTAGAATTTCATTAGCTGAAACTTTTTGTAATCCATTTGATTTTGCTGAAGGAGAATCTGAATTAGTATCAAGCTTATATTCGTCTAAAAGTAAGTGGAACTGGAATGTAGACAATTGGCAACAATATGCATTAAAGGGTTAAAATTAGACAAAAAACTAAATTTTTGCAAAAAATTACAAAACGTTGAATATTTTTAGATTTCGATGAGAATTCAGACATGGCTTTGAAGACGCCTTTCACACGATACTAATATTTCATATGTTTAATTTTCGAGAAATATGAAAATAATGATTAAAACCTTAAGAAAGTACCTTTTTATCATTTGATCCATCTAACCAAATACTGATGCCAGGACAAACTTTTTGAGAAATGGTTTCCTCAAACAAACTAAACTTTAATACCATATTTTTCCTCCATACAAACGGGGCCACCCTACACCATACAGACATACATATGTATGTATCTATAGAGTGTTGGTTATATTTGAATCCTTTTAACCACACGTCTTCTGTTTGTTGTTTTTGTAATTTTCTGTCGGCATTGTTTTATTCCTTTATATGTATGAGGTCAATATGACTGCACGATGTAACGGTAACAATGAAAAATGTGACGACATTTATTGACACTCGAAATGGAAAAAAATACAATAAAATAAACAAAATTGAAATCCCGAGGCAAGAGAAACGTCATTAAGTGCGAGAGTCTATAAAAATAATATTTATGCTCTGGTATACATACATACATATCTGTGTATCTGTGTAGTTATTTATGATCATATACTTATACAGCTATTTAAATATACATATGTATGTACAGTGGAGGTCAGCTATTTAGGCACGAATATTTTAAATTTTGTTATGGACTGAATTTTAAGTGCGACAGTGTCAATAGTGTATCAACCCCGTATGTATACAAATTGTACATGAATGTGACACCATACGTTGTCGATTTGACACTATACGATGTCGATTTTATACCATTCGTGGACGATTTGAAACCATACCGTTGACAATTTGACACCATACGTTATCAATATTTTTTATTTTATGGAGACTAAAAGAAATAACAATTTTTTAATTTTTTACATTTATTTTATAAAATTTTTTTTATACAGTAACCCCCAGTAACACGAAGCCTGGTTATGTGTTAACTAATAGTTATACTGACAGTTTTCTTACAAAAATATTTTTAACCGACAGAATAACTATTAGTTAACGCATAACCAGGCTTCGTGTTAATGGGGGTAAGGAATACTTAAATATTCTTAATTCTAAAATAATTTTTATCTATTGTACACTTAAAAGTACAAAGTGGAACAAAAACTTTCAAAGCAACGCTTTGACAAAAACTTGTCGGCGGTGGTTTATTTAAAATTACCCTCAATCATATTAATTAGAGCTTTAGCTTATAACAATGGTGGGGTGCAACTGTAAGAAAGTAATTCGGTAGCAGCGCTAGTCGTCTAAAAAGCAACTAACATTGAGATGCGTCGATGTTTAATTTAATAACATTGCGTTGTCGATTAGAACACGTTTGTTTACAAATTGTAAATGTATGGTTGTCGATTTTGCAACGCCATTTTTCCCTCAGTGTAGGGGTATGAAATTTGACAAAATTGTTTCGAAAAATCGGTTCAACAGATATGGATAATAATATTTGAAAATTTAGCCCATAAATAGCTGGCCACCACTGTACATTATATTAGCTCACAAAAAAAAATAATTTTTTATATATTGAACACAGAAAAAATTATATTTCAATTCAAACATTTATCCCATATTGAAATGGTTTCAATTATTTCATAATTAAATCAAGTATTCATTTGCTCAAAAACAAAGTTTTGAATTTGATTATTTTGACAATTGAATATACAATTTTCGTTATTGGTTGAATTTCAAATACAAAAGTTATTGAATAGATAATTTTCGTAATTGAAACACAAAAAATAACAAAAATGTGTTTTCAATTACGAAAATTATATATTCAATAACTTTTGTATTTGAAATTCAACCAATAACGAAAATTGTATATTCAATTGTCAAAATAATCAAATTCAAAACTCAAAATTCAATAGAAAATATCAAGAAATTTTGTTTTTGAGCAAATGAATACTTGATTTAATTATGAAATAATTGAAACCAGTTCAATATGTGACAAATATTTGAATTGAAACGGTTTAAGATATAGTTTTTTCTGTGTATATTGTCATCCATGACATACGTATATTAAAATATTCTTCAATTGTTGTGTACAATTTCCACATACATATGTCCGTTTAGAATTATATATGGATCAAGAATACATAATATACGAACAATATTTTGGTGTGTTACAATCGGAATGACAAAATGAATATAACCCCATCCTTTGGGTATAAAAAGTAACATGAAATATCCTTTGAGATATACAGGGGTTCTTACATAGGAATTCAATATATTTGCCTTAATAAAATGGTTTATATAGTGATTTTATGGTGTAAATGTTTCTTGATTTCCAAAACTTAAGGGGAATTGAAAATATTTTTAACAAACTAATACGAAGCTCTGCAAATTGTTGACATTTAAGTCAGAGCTACGAATTAATTAATTTAATTTGAGCTTAATTCACTAAAAATTTTATTTGGAATAACAAAACATCAGCCATTCATTCCATAAATCCATCCCCAAAATCTATTATTTTACTACATTCAAAGGCTTTTATTTAAAATTTGAATACACGTTTGACTTTTATTTCCAAAATATCTGTTTTTTTGGAAATAATTCGGTATCTTGGGAACTATTGGAGATATTATTACGAAATTTCACATGGTTTGAGCTGAGGTGTTTTCGAGTTGATTTACGTTTGTTCAGCTTCCTAGCGTTAATGGGGGCAAGTACGTAGCCCCTCAAAGTTGGTCACCTCGGGTCTCAAATTTTTTAAAAAAATCGACAAAAATTTATGATCCGAATGAGTTTAAATTTTGAATATAAATAGTCCTTGAGAAGATCTACAAAAAATGCGCTTACAGGTGTAGGTTGTCACTATTAGTTGAAGAGATATTCAGGTTTCTTGATTTTTTTTTAATTTTGCTCTATCTTTTTATGGTTTTTTAGGGCCTACGCAGGTCGAAATTTATTTTTAAAATATCAGCTATTTTGGCAATAAAATTCTAAATAAAATAAAAACAACTTGCTAACAGTTATCCCTTCTCTATAAAAAGTTATACGCATCCAAATTTGGAACTTGTAAAAAGGACCGCATTTTTTCCCCAAAAAAGCCCATATTTCTTTTGTAGAAAAAAAATTTCTTCGGGACTATATATAATTTTTATATGATCCGGAAAGATAACTTAATGCAAAAAGCGTGTAAAGAAAAACTTGGCTCACTTAAATGGACATACCACCCCCCAGTCCTATCCAAACTTGGCCAATTTAAAAAAAAAAATTCGGTTTGAGTAAAAAATTCTAAAAAGGCAAAGAACCGATCCACGAAAAAGCTCTATATTTGTATAATTCCATATATTTTTTAAATACGTGCTAAGTGGTTTTACTATCACATGGTAAATAACGTCACAGTAGGCACTTTTCTAAAAAAACTCAGTTTTTGGAACACATTTTCCCCGTTTTAGGAATTTCAGTATTTGAAAATAAAAAATTTCAAAAATTCGAATGCCGTTGATTTAAGAATATTTTAGTTTTTATTCGTAGAAAATCACGATATGAATTTTTTTTTTAGTTTTTAAGGTAAATGAAGTCCCAAAATTTTATAAAATTATTTAATTTTACTAAAATGTCAATCCTCAAGTCATAGTGTTTTCATTATTTAATTTTACTAAAATGTCAATCCTCAAGTCATAGTGATTTCAACAATATCAAATACTTATATTAAAAGCCTTTATTTACTCCTCAGAAGTTCCACAAACCTTGCCCCATTTGACAAGTTTGTACGTTTTTTCATATTTTCATATTGTTTCAATAGTTTCCAAGATACCGAATTATTTCCAAAAAAAAAAAGTTTCTAAACCACTGTGCGCTGTGTGTTAGTGGGTAACAGTGAAGATCATAATCTTGATATCCTGATCGACAAACATTGCAAACCAGTCGTCCTGACTACACAATTCTGGGAAAATATTGGCCTTTGTTCAATACCGTAATGCCTTAGTCCTCATGATTTCCTATATTTTTAGATATTTCTTGGCTTGTATAATGAAAAAAGTCAACATTCAAAGTTATACGTATTCATGTTTTATTCTTCCAAAATAATTGTGATGTCTTCCTATTTTTATTCTGCATCCCAGCCAACGCATATACGAATAAGTAATTTTTTCAATATTGACCTTCTGCTTAATTTAACAGCAGTTTTTATTTATATTTTAGTTTGTATTTACCCTCTTGTGGTACGAGTATTTTCAAGAGAACGAAAACTGCTTAATAATAAACAAAAATTTCATTAAACTTAATTTAATTTGGGTTATTTGTCTTGAATTTTGATATAATCCAAGAGACGTCAAATAGCATAAAATTGTATATACTGATGATCACGTAAGTGTTTTAATATTAAATAAAATTTTATTAATTTGCAACAATAATAAATATATAAACTCTTATTTATTTCCAACACAATAGACTCATTAATTTAGTTTAAGGGATGAATAGCTGATTTGTTTTGTTTAATATAAGGTTTCTTAAGTATTTAAATGAAAGGCAATACCAAGGTTTAACTAATTTTAGTAAATCTAATATTCGAATATGATTGTTATTTATTTGATTGAAATTAAAATTACTTATACGCCTACTTATTTTTTTGAATATTTGTTTTATTTGTTCAAGAATTATAGATAAATCATACGCATGGTTGCACTCAATTGAAAAGAAAACATTTTTCCCAAAAAACACTACAGATGAAATTATATCATCTTTATTATATTGTTTATTATTCATTATTATAACAAATAATAATAAAAACGTTATTAAAATAGTTTTTAAATTGTTTAAATGTTTACGAACAATAAACGTTATTTAAATGTTGAAGTCTCCAAAGAATATGAAGTTGAAATAAAAAAAAGTGAAAATAAAGAAAATTGCTTTGAAGTATTTATTTTTTTAATTAAATTACATTTATAATACTTAAACGTGAGAGTACATATCGCCCATTTGCTGTAACAACGTCACAACTCAAAATCCGGGTGTTTTGACCTGAGTAATACAAAATATTTCTTTCATATAGTTTTATCAGTTTTAAAAAAAGTCAATTTTTTTTTTGTATGAGAGAGTTTTTTTTTGTTTTAAACGTCAAAATTAAAATTCATGTTTTCTCGTATATTTGACAAGTAAAAAGTTCTGATATCGCATGATTTGTTGAAAATATATTTAAGAAATAGTAAAATGGCATAAAACATTTACAGCTTTTCTCGAAACGACTTTTTTTGAATTATGACGTTGTTGCAGCAAATGAGCGATATGTAAACAAGTACGAAGGTCGTCATATAAAATTTAAAATTAATTACAATTTTTGTTCTCCTTTTTTATTTATTTAATAGATATATAGGGGATTTGATCTCAAGTGAACCAACTTTTGAATCCATATCTTCCAATCAGGATGAAATTTGCACCATGGGGGGTCAAAATTTGACATTTTGGCCAAATAGGTGTTTTTCTCATCCATGTTACTTATTACCTATTGTTCTTAGCAAAATGTGTCCCAAATAGTTTAGATAGCTATTTCTTCAATCTTTCGAAAAAAATATAACAAAAAAAAATAAAAAAAATTTTAAATTTTTTCCGAAATCAAAACTTTTATGACTTTTTACAAAATGGGCCATCTAAAGAAAGCTTAGATATTTTCTTGAAGAATTATTTGGTCGCTTAGTGGGATGCGAGTTTGATATCAATCCAAATAAGTGTTTTGTAACTCAAAACTTAAATTTTTTTACTTTTTTTTTGCAATTTCAAAAACTTCGTTAACTTTTTTTTTAAAAAATAATTTTTTTATTTTTTTTTTTGCTCAAAGTAAAGCTTATGTCCATTCCTTTAAGAGGGTTTTGGTGGGATGCGAGTGGGATATATATTTTTATAACTCAAGATATACAATTTTTGATGACATCGATTTCAAAAGTTGGTTAACATAACATGAAATTCCCAAGGGGATTTTTTTTTTACAATTCTTCTTCATCGGTATTTCTTCCTACGTAGATATAAATATAAAATAACCTTTTCGGAAAGCATAGCTGAGGTGCTAAGAGACGCCACCGCAGGTTGAGGATAGCAGAGAACGATATCATGTAGTATGGAGGGTAACTGGAAATTAAATAAGCAGTGGTAGTATGGAAGATGGTCTCAGATGGATACGCCTGTCAATGTGTGCCTTTAAGTACTGAGTGCCGTAGAGGCTCCAATCGCCATGGCGAAATATTGGAGCCACTCAATAATCAATGCCGAGGCATTTTTATTTCAAGCTCCTTCCAAAAAAAAACTACTGAAATGTCTACAATAAATTCAACACGATCCCCCACCACTATGAGGAAATTAGGATTTAAACAACGGATAGGTGTTGTAACATGGAACGTTCAAACTCTTATTGATCCATCAAGATTTGAAAAAGTTTCATATTTTCCGGCAAAAGTGGGAAATGTATAAGCGGTGCACCGCGGTGTTGCCCTAATACTCTTCACAATGGCGAACAAAGTACTCATACACTATACATCAGTATCCCAGCGGTAAAAATACACATTACGTAAGCGCTTATCTAAGCAATATTTTGTAGCAGTCATTGGTGATTCTTTCGCTTATTTTCCCACTTAGATTTAACATAAAAGTGTCATAGGCTGTATATTCGGTGTGCTCTCGCTTAGAATGTAAGCCACAATATCAGTAGGTGTCACTACTATTTAATTTACATTAAAAGCGGAGTTCTAAGCGAACTTGATGATATGCCTATAAAGCAAATTAGAATGTAATAAATGTAGATTACAATTCTATTTGCATTTGCAAGTTAAGGTATAGTACCATGCATACTGATTTCGTAATTGAAAGAATACTTATGTATATTTTCATATATAAATTTCTGGAGGAAAAACCTTCCATTTTCATTTAATTTATTTATAATTTTTACGACACTAAAATCAACACCTTCACTTACAGCATAAATATAAATTTTATCAATTTTGTTTTTCATGTATAAACAAGAAAGAAAAGGTATTTATTTTTAGTGAATTTTAGTGAAAAATAAAAAACAAAAAAAAAATTAAATAGCTGCTGACTATCCGCTTAAATCGTAATCGAAGTTATAATTAGTTCATGATGTGTTGGATTACGCACAGATTATACTCTAAGTACTTAGATTGCTCGCTTAGAATATCATCCTGACGTTATCGATTATTATCTGGGTACTTTGTTTCATTTACCGCTGGGATGTTGCCGTATCATCTCTGCACGTTTCCACTCAAAGTCTCGCAAAATCTATGTGATACAGTGCTACGCGCCTACGGAGGTAGGCGATGATGACGCTAAAGATTTTTTTTATAGTAAAATTGAAGCTGTTATACAAGCGAGCCCTAAGATAGTCTGCTACAACAAAAATATCTAGTCTGTTATGGGAAGATCATGTGCAGATCACATTAACACCATCCGCATCACTTGTATATGATATTTGTTGTCTTTGAATGTGACTTTGGCCCGTAGGAGTCAAGGTATACCAGACAATATATATTGGGCCTGAATCTAAAGTGAAGTTATGTGGAAACGAAAGTCTCTCATTCGAACACAACGCAGGTATTAGACAAGGTTGCGTTTTATGCTCCTCATGGCGTATGACCATGAGGAGCGTCGATGTTTGGTATCTAAGCAAATGTCTAAACACTATAGACTATATGCTTGTTTGCCAACCGATTCGATGATATACAACAAAAACTCATATGCCTTGATAAGAACGCAAGGAAAGTTGGTCTTAAGATAAACGTAATTTAAACAAAACTCATGCGATTTGGCATCAACAACTCAACTCCTCTTACATTACGCTTTTGCAAATTGGGTAGCCGCTTTTCGAAGGATGGAGGTTCTGGTATGAATATAACGACCCGCATCAACAAAGCCATAGTCTTATTTCACTCGCTAATAGGGGGGTCAGACGGCATGTATTGCTTGTGTATTGGGACATGTATTCGATACATATGGAATTCCATGTGTATGTCAAAATTCACGTTATATATACGATTCATAATTTCCACGTTCAAATGTACATATGTAATTGCATGTGACATAACCTCTATTAGTTTATATGTTTGTTGTTTTTAACAATATATTTATTTAAAACATTTTTAAATGACAATAATTATATTTAATGCAATGAAACTTATTTTGTTATGATTTTTCTTTACTCTATTTTGTTTTTTTTTATTTTGCACTCAAACAGTGTTGTATTTCAAAATACAACACTGTTATACACACGAAAATAGAACATGCTCTAAATTCAAAAATGTCACGAGTAATACACATGTATTTTACATACACAAAGTTTCATATGGATCACACGGTATGTATATGTTTACATGTGGAAAAATGTCCCAATACATGGCACAAAACACAAGCAATACATGCCGTCTGACCCCCCTTTAAATAAAGTCTGGTGAGCGAACAATATCACTATACCTTAGGGTTGCCAGTTTTATTTTTGCAAAAACCGGTACAATTTTAAAAACAGGTGAAAAATGGTGGGATTTTCCAAACATTCGCGGGACAAAAGATAATAAATTATACCTCAACTATCTTAACACTAGCGAAGTTCACTATTAAGTGCGAATGGTCTTACATCATTGCAAATGTAAAATTGTAAAGGTTTTTTGTGTATTTTGTTATTGGACTACGGTAAAATTTTGCATTTGCAATGATGCTAGACCATTCCCACTTAATAGTGAATTCTAGTATGGTATTTTTCCCAAATTGTAAATTTTCACAATAAATGTGTAAATCTTATAATTGAGTTAAATTAAAGAAAATTTCGTCCAGTATAAAAAATACGTAACATGTTTTGTTGGTTTGTTTGCTACTTTAACTTGATATGGAAATTTTCCATACAAAAAATAAAAAAATATATTGGAAAATATTGGGAGCCAAAATAAGTGCACATCTTTTGAGGCCAAGAACGAATCAAGAAAACATCGGATACTCTGTTCCAAAGTGAAGCGTATTGCAGAGAGAATGTCCTGCTTCAATCGAAATAAATATAAGTCGGACGAGGCAACGTTTGAACTATAAAGCGGATGAAGCAAAACTTCTAAACCACTTTGTTTGTAACGCCCAAAAATATTAGTCTAACACCCACCTTAAAGTATACCGATTAAACGATATCCGTCCGTCCGTACGTATATAATTTCACCTAGCCCCCATACAAATGTCCTCCGGAAATTGGACTTTATCGGTCATAAATGTTTAATTTATATATGTATCTACACAAATTTCGCTCCAAATATGTTTTACATATACGAAATTCATGTCACCAAATTTTGTTATTATTCGGTCCATAATTAGTCATAGCTCCTATATAGACCCATTTCCAAAAATCACTTTAAAGTGCATAAATCTCTTAAAAATTTTGGTATACACGCAAAATTCAACATAAATAACTTCCATATAGACATAAATCACACGACCTAATTTCATGGTGATCGGTACATAATTGATCGTAGCTTCCATATAAGGCCCACTTCCGAAAATCAGTCACGAATATAAATTATTGATATTTTAAAAGAAAAATGTTTTTGCAGGTTTACTTAGTGTAGGGCATTTTCAACATAATGATGTTCTTTAAAACTAGATATGAATTAAGTATTTTTAGATTTTGAAAATCCAAAAAAGCGATAATTACGAATCCCGAGCGGGACGCGGGATTTCATAACTAATAGCGACAATCCCGCGAAAATCGAGACATTTGGCAAACCTACTATACCTACACAAATTATAATATTTTATTGAGGTGTAAAATCTGTTTAACTCTACAGCTGATCTACATAGATCACAATGCAAACCACACTCAGAAAGATAAAAACATTTGCGATTCGTTGCCTCAGACATATTCTGGCCAAATGTGTACCGATTGGGAGAGAAATTAATTGGATTAAGTGGTCTTTGATTGGCCATATTCTACACAGAAAAAAATGGTAACAGTTATTAAGCAATTGAATTTTTTTTTTTTAAATACTATTTTAATTTTCACTAATTTTTTAATTGAATATATTTTTTTAATACTCATATCAGCAATTTCTTTTAGATATTTGTTAACAATTTCAGTTGTTAAAATTCAATATTAATATTATATTGAAAGTAACAAAAATAAATGTGTCAAGAAAATAAAAATTGAAGAAAAATATAAACATTTTGTCAAAGAATAACAAGAAGGGAAGCCTCTCATTTTCTTACAACAACAACTTCTCTCTCTTCTCACATACAAGTAGTATGTAAATTCAACACACCTGAGAGAGATTTAACTTCAAAACTTTTTCTTGAAAATTGCACAAAATTGCAATTCTATCACACACTTTCACCATCATATAATATTTTTATTATTTTTTTACACACTTTTAAACCATTTATATTTTGCACAAACGAAAAAAATATTTTTTTAATTTTTTTGACATTCATTTTTTACGAGGTGAAATAAAAACTAAAAAATACACATTTGTATAATTTCGCATTGGAAATAAATAAAAAAAGTTCAAATAAACTTAATTTTTGCAGAAATTATGGAATAAAAAGCGGAAAAATCTATTTATAAAACCTTTCCAGATCAAATATAATTCAAATAATTCGAGAATTGTTTGAATTTTTTAAATTTAATTGTAATAAAATTTTGTTATAATTTTTAAGGTCGCTTTTTTACAACTCTGTGTGTTTGATGAGTGTGGTGAAAGTGGTTTGAAAATCAATACATATAAATAAAATGATACCAATACATCCAAAGAGTTAGGTTTTTTTGACAACCAACTTAGGTTTTTTTTGACAGCGTTTCACTTCTTGTTATTATTCTTTGCATTTTGTTGTTTCATAAAAATATGTATGTTTTCTTTTGCGGATTATAAAGAAATTGGTGTATGCCAGATGGTAAGTTGAATATGTAAATATGATACTGCGATAGGAAAAAACTGGACATCGATTTTTATACAAAACTTTTTTTTTTAGTGGACACTTTTCAACATAAAATGCGTCGAATGTAGAAGGAACGCATTTAAGAACAATACTAGAGGAACAATCTGTATAAACGTTCGTGGATGGTGATACTGACCTGTACTTTGTACCAGTTCAAAAGGTGAGATAATGGACATAACAAGCTTTAACTTTATATTTTAAATTTATATATGTATGTCATTATTATAATAAATTGTAAATTTGTTCATAATAATTAAAACAACAATTAAAACCATCAAATGCATTTTTAATTAATATAAGAAAAATCTATGATTAGATAACTACACTGAAAGAAAAACGCTTCGTAACCCCAATGAAACTTTTACGTTAACCTGTTTACGTTAATGCAATGAAAAGTTTCGTTAATGATATGAAATTTTACGTTGTATTTACGAAAATTACGTTAATATTACGATTCAGGCAAAATGAGTATTTTTTGGCATTTCGTAGAGTCATTGATGCTACGAAACTTTTTACGTTAATATTACGTAAAACTTTAACGTGAGATTCAATGTATAAATTGAATAACGAATGTGTCCCAAATAAATTTTTTGGAATACAAAAGGTTTAATTGGCAAATTCTAATTGTTTTTGTGTAAATATAGTAATATTTGTATGAAATACAGCACCCCTTAAAAATTCAATGAAATATTTACGTAGCCATAATGAATTTTTTGTTTTCCATTTTTTTGGATTAAATATTGAAAATTAAAAAAAATAAATTATATAAAACAAAATTATATATAAAGAAATCGAATTAATGTAGTTTTTAATATTTAAATTGCTTAGTTCTTGTTATTTTGCTAATATAACAAATTGTCATTAATGAGACGAAAAACGCCAAAAATTATGTCATTTTACATTAATATTTTAAACAAGTTTTTTAACAATCACGTAATTATGACGAACGTTTAATGAAACCATGTCATTAAATTAATGAACTTGTAATCCATGCAACGTAATGTGTCATTGCATTTCTTTGCAAAAAAATCATAACGGGACTTTATGGCAAACATATTTTTAATGAAAATTTGTAGTAAATACAATGATTTTATCATTAATTTAACGTAATGTGTCATTCAATAATTAAGTATTTAATATAATAATGGTAAATACAACGATTCGGTTATCAATACAACGTAAAGTTGCGTTGTACTGAACGTTTCTTAAAGAAATAACGGGACACAAGAGAATGTTGATGCTGATGGACACAAAGAAAAATAAAATAGAGTTGGAACATAATGTGGCACGTTTAAAAAAAATACAACAACAACATAAATTGCATCATCTTCTGTTTTTGAGAGTTTCTTTTTATTTAATTTTAGTTTATTTTAAACAGTCAACAAGTGAAGAGTAGTTGTGTTAAAAATATAATTGATTTATTTGTTGTTTATAAAAAGTTGAAATTGTTATCAAAATCTAATTTGGTAATAAATAATTTGAAGTGTTTTTTGTGCAAAAATGGATTGAGGAGGATTTATTTCAATCAATTGAGGAAGTGGTTTTCGATTCAAGTGGATCAATGACTCATAAGAAAGGTAAGCTATTATTAATACATCAAAAGGAAAATTTATGATACCCATTAAAGAATACGTTTAAATTTTATTTTTAGATGAAGAAACTCAAAAAACACGTTACAATATCTACTAACTTCTTGGGGCCTAAATCACCTCATAAACTTTTTTCAAGGTAAACATTATTAATAATTATATAAAAATTTAAACAAACTATTAAAATATTTTTTTTTTTTAGAATAAAACATCACAATTTCCATTTCCAATGTCTGCTAATGACTTATTTGAAATTACTCAGCAAATGAAAATTGGCGACAAGATCGTTTTTAAGTATAATTTAGAAAAGTGGAGGGCGGAGAAAAACATGTCTCAACAAATTTTGAGTGACTCTCAGGAATCCAAAAATGTTTCATCACCATTTTTCACTATCTCAGTCTTCCTGCAACGAAATTTTTTTTTACTGATATTCAATTATTTTTCATTTTAGCGGTATTCACAATGTAGAGTACTTGGCCTGGTAATGTAGTAAAAGAGCACAATATCAAAAAAATAAAAACGAAATACATTAGAAATTGAAATGTTTGTCAATAAATAGCTTTTCTGCTTTTTTACTAGGCCAAGTACTCTGCATTGTGAATACCGCTTATATTTTTTGTATTTATTTATACATATTTATTATGTATATTGAAATCGAATTTAAATATAAAAAGTATTTAAAAAGTATTAATACATATGTACGTTTAGATTAAAATCCTAATAAATTGTAATTATAAATAACTTATTTTTGTTCATTATTATTATGAAAGGAATCGTTTTTGGAATGAAACCTTTTATTAAAATGATGATTAATATTGTTAATATAATGTCTTATAATCATTATATTTATGATATATTTCATTTAATTAATGAAGGAGCACATTCTATTTACGAAACAATGTAGGAAAATCAATGACAAAATTCATTTTTGAAATGTAAAAACTTCGTTCCATTAATGTAGGATATAATTATATTAGTGAAGCAATGTCATTAAACCAATGTCAACATTCATTGCATATATGATAAAGTTTCTTAACATCAATGAAACATGTCGTTATACTATTAATGCAAAATCGTTAAATTAATGATTTTTTTCATATTAGTATTGAAAGAGATTCATTAATTTAATGAAACCCTATCATTATATTGACGAAATTGTATCATTGGTTTAATGATATTTGACATTGTAAACACGTATGGTGGCGTTATTTATATATTCTATATTAATGACATTATTTCATTATATTTACGAAAATTTTGAGATTAATGAAACATTTTTCGTTAATGCAATGACACCGGTAATCGGACTGATTTCAAGAACAAAATCATTAATATAACGTAGAAAAACGTTGTATTTACGAAGGTTTTTCTTTCAGTGTAGTAACAATATAATTATTCAATGTTACAAACTCTATTGTTAAAATTTTACTGTTGACTATTAACAAATTGTTTGTTTAATTTGACAAACTCGTTGTTAAAACATATTGTTGAGTGTTAACAATTTTAAGTAACAAAAATATTTTTGTATCTACAAAATCGGTTGTTCACCAACAACCGATTTTTCAATTAAAAAAATAATTGTATTGACGAATTTTTAAAATTCGTATGACTTCAAATTTTCTATATAGGCACGTCTCCCGATGTGTAGATCCACTAAGAAAGGTTTTTTGGTACTTCGAAATTTAAGGTGTACAAATGGATAAAACGGTATCTGTTCAACTCCGGAAGAAATAAAGCTAGCTCAAAAAATCGAACTTCAGAATCGTAAATCTAAATTTATGCAAGAAATAAGTCATGTGAATCGTAAATTTGTCATATTATGGTTACCACAAACATATAAGTAGTTACTGTAACTATAATATTGTTAAAAAACTTGTAAAAATTGAAATGAAATGGTTACAGTAAACATGCAAAACTATATTTTTTCTCTGCGTGAAAGTACATACATATCTAAAAAGGTTTTCTATTGTACTTCCTCATAACTTACAAATCCCCAGATTTGGGTTCCAAAAAACAATACATATAAATCTTGAAGCAGCATTAACAGCTTTTAGTTTGGTTGTTGATGTATATCGACCATATAGAAGCTATCGCCATTTTCGCAGTAACTATTGTGGGACCTATTATTTTTGGAAACGGCCCTCTCATTTTCATATAAATACAAACATATCCCTTCACTTATGCCAATTCATATGACGATTAAAATGTCATCGTCAAAAGAAATACCAGCAGCAACAACCAGTACAGACACTTATCATGCCCAGTTGAACAAAACCACCATTAAAGCGAACCACTGGTCAGTAAACACAAACAAATAAATATTCCTGGAATAAGAAAAACTGAGAAAAAAATAAAAAATCACCTTTGTGTATATTGTCATTTTTATGACGTTTTATATTCCAGGAATCAAACAACAATAGCTACAAATTCCCACCGAATCGTGAGTCATGCTAGAATTATGAGTGTTTTTTTGTTGAATGTACTAACGTTTGGATGACAATGTTTAATAATGTTGTATGATGAAATGTGTCTATCAATCCTTGACAGACAGACAGACAGACAGCTTTGTTGTTGTTGGCAACTTATTACATTTAAAGAGGAGGGAGAATCTAAATGTGATGAAAATATGAACTGACAGATTAAATAAGGTTTAAAGAGAAAAACGTTTAACAACGAATATGTTCTATTTTTAAATTCTGCCACTTTAGGTATTTAATTTGTTAAATTTTATTTAATTGGAGGTTTAAAATGTTGTCAATAAAATAATCCGTTTCTACCAGCTGCTATTTAGATGGTAGTACGAGAGGAAGCCTATAGTGTTGGTCAGCTGAATTATTACTTTTAAAGATAGCATGTTGGCAAAGAAGCATTATGGTTGAAATAAACGAATTTTTGTCACTCAACTACAATTTTTCATTTACAGCAGATTAGTGTGATTATTAATTTTGTAGCTATTAGGGTATTCAATCGATTAACCGTTAATCGGTTAATCGATTAATTTTTGACGGTTAACTGTTCGAATAATTTAAAATTGCAGATTTTCGAATAACAAATAAACCGATTAATTTGTGTCGATTAACCGATTAACCGAAATTCCTTTTTTTTGCACTTTAACATACATATTTTTTTGTATTTATTTTTCCGTTTCAATTAAAAAACAAATTTCAAATTAAAATTACATATTTTTCCGAACATTCAAGAAACATGTTTAGTGAGTATAAAAACTGACATATTTAATTTACATGTATTTGAAACTTTGTTTGTATTTACATGTATAGACGAAATTTTATTAGAAAAAAGTTTTTATGAGAACTTAACGAAACTATTAAAAGTATTCAATATCTAAAACAATCCAAAAAGGACTCCAATGGTATAACTAAAAAAGAACTGATATATTGGATATTCTTTATCATGATTTCGATTTCTCCAACAATACACCAGCGAGAGAGTTTTTTCCAAGTCAAGTTTCATTAAATCTAAAGAAAAAAATAGTTTTAAGGGAAAAAATTTAATTTATATTCCTTTTTTAAAAGACTATTTCAGAAGTTTTCAATAAAACCCTAAAAAAACTCACATGTGTATACAAAAAGGATCTCAAATACCATATTTGCTATTAGTTTTTGGTTGAATTATTATGTTTTGTTTTTTTTTATGTATTTGTACACAAAATTCGTTGTTGTATTTTCAATTTGAAATTAAAATAGAAATTATTCGATTAATCGAATAATTTTACCAGAAACCTGATTAATTGAATACCCTAGTAGCTATGCCTTAAACAATTTGAGCTAGTTTGACATGATCCTGAATTCAAGTACAATATAAACGTATCTGTCCAAAATTTGATATCATTGTTAAATACGCAAAAAGTTTATTACCATGTTGGACAAAGATGTTCAATGATGTTTAACACATGTATGGGATGAACTCCATGTTTTTCTTTCAGCAAAACGTAAGTTTGCAATATTTTGTGTTTATCACTAGATTTATTAAATATTTTGCAATACTTACGTACAAGGCTAATAACATCACTTATATATATATTTTACCTCTTTGCGGTTTGGTGGTTAGTTTACTAACCACATTTTCTAGTCTTTAACACATAGTTTATTGGCATATATTGCCACTTTGCTAAACAATTATATTTTTTGAAGTCATCGTTTATTATTTTTTGCAAAACTTTGCCGTCAGGGTGCTCTGGTTAGATAAATATATTAATTTGAAGATATTGTAAAAATCAGTTTTTTAAGAGACTTTCACGCATTCAATAAAAAAACACAGAGTGTTTATTGTTCATCGAATTCAGTGTTACTTTGATATTTCGGTTGTTTTGTCAGAAAATTTAGTCAAAAATATTCGATTTCAAAAAATTTTTTACGAAACAAAAATTTGTATCATATTTATTTTTAATGCCAACCGCCAGTAAACTGTCCACTTCACTCCACAAAAAACCTTGGAATGGGGTTTTTTTCATGTTTTGATTAATTTTTTCTTACTTTTTACAATAAACTAGCCTTGATTAAAGTAAAAATGCAATTGTTTTGATTTTAAACTTATACACAAACAAGTAAGAAAGTATGGTCGGTCAAGCCCGACCATATAATACCCTACACCAAGTAAATGAGCAAAAAGATTTTTCTTTTAAAATATCAATAATTTATATTCGTGAGTGATTTTCGAAATGGGCCTTATATGGGAGCTATGACCAATTATGGACCGATCACCATGAAATTAGTTCGTGTGATTTATGTCTGTATGGAAGTTATTTATGTTGAATTTTGTATATATACCGACATTTTTAAGAGATTTATGCACGTTAAAGTGATTTTCGGAAGCGGGTCTATATGGGAGCTATGACTAATTATGGACCGATCGTAACCAAATTTGGTGACATGAATTTATTATATATAAAACTTATTTGGATACAGTCCAATTTCAAGAGGACATTTGTATGGGGGCTATGTGAAATAAAGGACCAATTTCAGCCAGTTTCAAAATTTTATTTACCAAATTTTATCGAAGTATCTTAAAAATTGCGACCTGTACTCTGCGCACAAGGTTTGCATGGACAGCCAGCCAACCAGCCAGCCAGACGGACGGATATCGTTTAATCGACTCAGAAAGTGATTCTAAGCCGATCGGTATACTTTAATGTGGGTGTTAGACCAATATTTTTGGGCGTTACAAACATCTAAACAAACGCATTTACCCTCCGCACTATGGTGGTGAAGGGTATAAAAAGCGTGGCTGAAAGAGTTAAGACCATGGCTTTCGTCTATTTCAACGTGATCATTACAAATGCCATCCTCAATATCATTTTCGACGACCGTTTCTAAATCACATTCGCCGTCACTTTCAACATCACTTTAATCTAAGTTAATATTTTGATTATTAATTGCGATTCCACTAATATTGCGGCAGCATATGTTCATGTTTAGACGCTAAAATTTCTGTTTCGAAATCAATTCTAAAATCATTCAGGCTATTTTTTACACAGAAAAAACTATATTTCAATTCAAATATTTATCACATATTGAACTGGTTTCAATTATTTCATAAATGAATCAAGTATTCATGTACTCAAAAACAAAATTTTCTGATATTTTCTATTGAATTTTGAGTTTTGAATTTGATAATTTTGACAATTGAATATACAATTTTCGTTATTGGTTGAATTTTAAATACAAAAATTATTGAATAAATAATTTTGTAATTGAAAACACAAAAAATAATAAAAAGGTGTTTTCAATTACGAAAATTATTAGTCAGTATGTGTTTGAATTCAAAATTTACATCTGATATGTTAGTAACATTTTGCATGAAATATATGAAAAAACTAATAGAGTTAACCTACACGTGTAAGCGTATTAGACCCGAGTTGACCAATTTTGAGGGGCAACGCAATGGTCCCCATTAGCGCTAGAAAGCTGATCAACTGCAAATCAACTCGAAAATACCTCAACTCTAACCATGTGAAATTTCGTTTAAAAAAATAATTTTTCTAAACCACTTTGCATTCAAGCATAATTTCGGGCATGCAAAATAGTCATTCAAGCTCTCTCGGCTTCAATTCGTATGGTACCAAACGTTTTAAAATTGTTGATTGAGAAGCTCCCAATGATATTGTAAGGTCTTGTTGAGTTTGACAACAATCTTCATGGAGTAATGCCTCCAATTCTTGGTCTTCAAACTTTTTTGGCTGGCCTGGACGGTATTTGTCTTCCAAACCATCTTCGCATATTGACACCGATTTTTGGATTCATAACTCTGAAATTTGTTGTATACTATTGGTAATTTAGTTGTCTAACTAACAAAAGAAAATTGACTCCATTAGGTCCAAAAGTACGCCCTATATTTTTAAAAAAGCGGACTAAGGTATGGCAAAATTTTAAAATTTAAATTATAACTCGGAAATTATAAGAAATAAATAGCACATGCAAGCAAGACCTGGTCGAGCACTTTACAAAAATATAAAAATCCTTTGAAATCAATTGGGAAACAAAAAATGGCATGTGTTTAAAAATTTTACATATCGAAGGTACCCTACTTTGAGCCCCTGTAGTATTTGTAGAACCAATTTATTCCAATCGGACCAGCCGTTTAGAAATGCCAGATTTATTTCCATAAAATTTTGATTCAGCTTTGGTGAGCAGTCGGTGGTCTTCAGCGGCACTTTTTTCAAGTTAAAGAAATAAAGCAAAACTTCCCGCATATGATGCTTTGTTGGCACAAATTCATCATTTTCGAAGTAAAACTAACTTTGTTGTTTACACTATAATGTTCAATAACTAAGTGTGAATAAATCATACAGCCTATAATTTGTGTGGAAAGTAAAATTTTAAAACCAAAGAATTTTTAACAAATGTCCAACAAAAATTTAATATATTCTCATTAACCCCCATTAACACGTTTTCCGGTTATATGTTAACTAATAGCTATACTGAATGTTTTCATACAAAAATAATTTTAACCAACAGTATAACTATTAGTTAAGGCATAAACAGGCTTCGTATTAATGGGGGTAAGAATGTTTTTTTGATATTCTGAAAAATGTTAATCATATATTATAATCAAAATACTTTTTTACTTTTAAGCTCATTTTAGTGATAATAATATTAATTATAATTTGAATTCAAAAATACAGCAAATTTATAGAGAAACCTCGATAAAAATTAAGTTTTTTCCACACGTGAAATATATGTTTCCAGACAAATAATTATTTACTTATCCTCATTTAAATGTTTCATATCTTTAAATGCATGAGTAATCACACAAAGATACATATGAAAACCAATATAAATATTTTTAATATTTAATCCTTGCAATCAAAACAAAAATGACGTTGTCCAATGTCAGTCAGTCTATAAACATAACCACTGCACAATTCTTATTGAGGAAAAAACTGTTTAATAACACACATGATTTGTAGAATTATTGTGACCAAAAAAATAAAAGAATATACATATGTAGGTATATGAATATTTCCGATGAATTTATTTAAATGAGATGAATCGATTTAAATAATACGATTGAATTTAAGAAATATTTTAGTTAGAGAAAAATAACAGGAGAGGAGATTATAGCGAGTGTAGACATTGGGTGACGTAGGAAGATCTTAAAATACCATATGTTATCATATTCTGTTATCATACACGGATAACAGAATGTTTTTTTTTTTTATTCTTTTAGCAAAGATAATTACTTTTAAGTCTATTATATAGGTGATCGAATACGATCATGAACAATAGTCTTCAATAGTAAAATTATATTGACATTTTATGATTTATGTATTAAAATTATTCTGCATGATCTGGTTTACTATGACAACTTCAATTAATGTTGATTTAGAATTCCAACTTTATTGTTTTGAATTAAGTACATATGTATGTAATTAATCATTAGCGATGAATCATTTCTTACCCAAAATGATAACATTTTAATGAAAACTTTGATTGTTATATGTAACACCCACCGCAAAATAAATACGCAATTTTAAATCGAAATATAAGCAAATAATTTCATCATTTTCCCCTATTTTTTAATAAAAATATTTATGTTACTAAACTGCCATTAAATTTATTGATGAATACAAATTATTATCACATTATCAATCAGACGTAAAAAGTACTATAAGTTTATTTCACACTAATATTTCATAATTGACTCCTACACTCATAACAAGTAGTTAACAAATATTTACTAAATAAATTAATATAACGTCAATAAAAACTAAATAAATAACAAATCAAATGCAACAACTCCCACCTAGAAATCAATTTATGATTGATTACACGAACGAATGAATAAATGAGCGTAAAATATTGTCAATTAAAACAGAATGCTTGACTGTCTGAATTGTGGCAAGTGAGGCACTGTTATGTATTTATTTAAATGTTAATGTTGTATTTAGTTTTGATTTGTGATAACAGTTTTCTAAATATAAACTAAATACACCTAATACTTTATTTAAGCGATAGATATATGTATTACAGATATAACGTGTTATATGTTTATCGATAGAAAACTTAGATTTTAATTTCAATCGGAAAGCAGATGTAATGGAAAGTTGGAAACATCCCTCATTTGCTCAGAGGGTGTTTTATATATGTCCAGAATTTTTTTTTAGGAATTACGGAGTTCTCTTTGAAATTTTTTTAAAGAAAATTTCATTGAGTTTTGTTAATAAATAAAGATTTTATTACATATTACATAATTATTGAGTTTCTAAAATTAAAATGTGTATCAAAATTTTAATAGGATTGCAAATATTAGGAACAATTTGATTCACGTTTATTCCGAACTAATTTTGTTTGTTTAGATAAGTTAATTTTTGGTCTTACAAAAAAATTTTAAATTAATATCTCAATTTGATTCAAATATATGCTACTTTAAAACTCCGTCCTTCAAACAATGGCACGATTTTAAAAATTGTACCTGTCGAAGGTACCCTACTTTGAGCCCCCATAGCGCCGCCCCTAGAGAATTTGTAGTGTCCATTTTAATAATTTAAACTCGAATACTCTATGCCCACGTCGAATTTTATCACGATCGGACCAGCTGTATAGAAATGCCAGATTTATTTTCAAAAAATTTTGATTCTGCCCCACTACGTCCTGTGAGACGTAACGCTATAAGGTGGAATCCGTGTGATCGCACTAAAATATTATCGAACTTATCGAGGAAGTTAAGGTACTGCGAAGTTTATGGAATGCTGGTTGCACTGAACATAAACTTCTCAAAGATATTTTAAGGCAAAAGGTCGATGATGCCATCCAGGTAAGTTTGAACGATTGCAAATTGGAAAAATTCAGAAGAAAAAAGTCAGGCCAAGGCACTGATGAACAATTTCAAATTGACTGTTTCAAATGGCAATGAAATTGGGTATCTTGCAATCGTCGGAACTGACAATTTACCTTTTGCTAACAATTTTTCATTGTCAGTACATTTCCAGATCTGACAACCGTCTATAGATAGCTTTACATTTAAATTTAGTATCAAAAAACTATATTTTTCACGTAATAGTCAAATTTGTCTTAAATAAATGTCACTAGAAGATTCGATTTTGAACATAATTTGACACAAATTTTAACACCTAATCAAATGTAAAGTGAATATCCCGTAGGTTGATCGATTCTTCGACATTTTTTAGAAACCGGGTTTCGGTTTCTTCGAAAAATTGCAATTTAATATAAACCGGTTTCGGTTTCGGTTTTTTGATAATAACCGTTTAACCGGATTTTTGGAAAAATATTAAAGCGCCTAGAAATAAGATAAAGAATATACATGTATTCTAATTACAAAAAAATAAGCCTTTTTAAAACGCTTAAATACTTTTTAATTCGAATTTTGATTACTTCTTTTAACGTTCACAAGATCTTTGGGTCAAATTCGACCCATTTTGATATTAAAATTTAATTTTTTCGAAAAGTGAGTGGTTGATATATTTGATATTTTATTTAATTTCAAAAATCAACAACTACGTTTTAGAAACACAAATATACAAAAAAATAATTTTTTGCACTTAAGGTCATTGGATCAAATTTCACCTGAAGCTAAAGTCTTAAATTTTTGTTACGAATCGCTAAATTTATAGCATTTTCTGATGGGAGGATTACTTTTGCGCCACCTTGTACTTGCTGAACATTTTATTTGTATGAAAACTGGGATTCCCCTTGTACCAAAGCTATTGTTTTCTTATCCTTCATAAGATATTCATAATATTGTTTTTGTTTTCACATAGTTTTTTTACTAATACATTCTCACGACTTAGGTTTTAGGTCTTTGACAGCAGAGTTTCCGCTATATGTGTTCTCTATGGTCTAGGGTATTATTTCTTACTTGTTTTTTTTTTCGTAGATTATTTTAAAAAATTTGAGACCCAAGGTGTATATGTGTTTAGTAGAAAGTTTTTTTACAATCTTCTAAAAATCTAGAAGAGCTGAATGATAAATCTTGATAATAAATCATTACACAAATCCGGTGTTTAAAATTTATTTTAAAAAAGTGATGGATATCAGATACACAATTATTTAGAACTAATGTGAGTAGTACGAAAATCAGTAAACATAAAATTTAGAACATTAATCTTGGTCGGGAATCTCTGGTTCTTCCTCCTCTTCTTCTTCAGCTAGAGCTTCCTCCTCATCGGCATAACTCTCAACACGCTCACCAATAATAATCTCTTCAGCCAGTTGATACAATTCACGTATGTCCTACAACCAATTCGAACATTTTAATTAAAAGTTTATAAAATAATCATTTTCTATTATTTTAACTTACTCGAGCATTTCGCAGTTGCATTATTTTCTCATCTTCATAGCGTAAATGATCGTATTGTTCTTTGGAGATGAGTAGACCTTCGTTGACATCGTTTTCCAATTCCTGTTGCAACATGTGAGCGTATCGCTGTTTAGCCAAACTAATGGAACTGCCTTCGTCTAATGATTCGCCACTTGATATATCAGAACCATCGTTAGAAGATAAATTTTTACCAACTACTGCTGTATCGGTATCATCAGTTTCAAAGGGATCTTTAGTTGTTGGGGATTCATCAAGGGCCTAAGGTAGTAATATTAATGGATGAAATTGTAGTGCAATTAATAATGCTCTAAAATTTAGAGTCTAAATGAACAATTAAATTAAAGTATTGAGATATATTGCATAATTTCTGCAAAAAAAGATTTATTCTGAATAATAAATCTTTTTTCTTCTTGTGATTGCGATAAAGATCAATATTAAATAACATTTATTAAGTTTAAGGAACTATAATTCTATTCTTTATGCATGTGCAAATAAGCAGCCATATGATAAACCTTTTTACATGAAATGAAAAAAAATCCTTTCACTTTTCTTAACACGAAAATATCTCTACAGAAAACTTATTTTTTTAATCTGTTTAAGACTACTTTTAAAAGAGTAATTTTCTATTAGTTACCACCTTCTCCATTGACTGATTTCCAACAATCATATTGTGTTACAAGTATTAAAAGTTTTCCTTATTGTTGCTGTTCGTAACAAAACTTTAATGTTTACACTTTATTTATAAAAATGTATCCATGAAATATAAACAACTTTTGTAGCTAACAAAAAAAAAATAAAAAAATAAAACAGAAATAAAAGAACACTCCTACTTGTTGTTTGTTTAAACCGACAACAGTTTACAGGTATTTTGAGTTCCTTAACTTTTACGGCAAATAAAACGGACAAAACGTAACAAAAATACAAACAGCGGCTGCAAAAAAAACAATGAAAACAAACCTTGATACGAATATCAAAAGTTTTTTCTTGAATAAGTTTTGGGAAAATTGTGATGAATCAAATTAAACGAACTTAAATAAATATCAAATTTAGGGTATTTTAGTTGAGTTAAGGGGAATAAGAAATACCTTAACATGCGAAGTAGATTTTTATGAGAACTGAGATTCTATTACAAAACGTTAGAATAAATATTGGTTGTATGACTTAAAATGCGGGATTTACAATAGAGGGCGTATATTTTGAACGCGATTTTTGTTTTTAATAACTTATAAGTCATTTTAAAGGGTACAGAACTGTCATTTCTTCTCACTTTGTTATTGAATACTATAGTGTAAACCACATAGTTTTATTTTGCTTCGAAAATGTCGAACTTTGCGCCAACAAAGCGTCATATGCGGGAAGTTTTGCTTTACTTCTTTAAAAGTGCCGCTGAAGCACATCGATTTGCTCACCGAAGCTTACAGTGAATGTGCGGTTCAGAAGTGGTGAGTTTGACACAAAGATCGCCCATGCCTGCCAAAAAAAATTTGAAGACCAAGAATTGGAGGCATTACTCCATGAAGATTGTTGGTAAACTTAACAAGAGCTTGCAAAATCATTGGGAGATACTCTACCAGCAATTTCAAAGATTTAGAAAGCAGCTGGATTAATCCAAAAGAAGGGAAATTGGGTACCATACGAATTGAAACTGAGAGACCAAGAATGACGATTTTGTATATCGAGGGACTATATTCATCTTGAAAAACACAACTTTTCAGGAGAGCCAAAAAACAGTATTTTTCGCGTATTACTTGAGTTATTAAAATTCGGTATTCTACAATATTTTTTAAAAGCAACTACTGAATCTCACATGTAATTGGTTTTTAAAATTTTTCATTATTGTGGACTTTATGATAGATAGAGGGTTTTTATTTTCAAAAATATTCAATGTGTATGTATGAATATGATCAGATAGAGGGTTTTGCTCATAGAGAATTATACATAGAGACGAGACACTGCGAATTGTCAAACAAAAATACAACAAATCATATGTCTGACACAACAACATACATTGATTAGCATGTATTTTATTGTTGCAAGAGATAGGTTTTTGACAACAGACTTAGGTTTTTGACAATTACGTCTCGTCTGTATGTTAACCTATGGTTTTGCATTTTAATAAAAATTAATTATTTTGATTTCATTTATGTCATTTGTCATTTTTTAACGTAATTTATTTAAGATAACGGCTAATTTATTATTAGTGGTTAGTTCGTCGAACGTTTTATGCTAAAAACACTGTCCAACAAATTGAGACTTTTTGATTGGAACAGAACAGCGACCCTATAATTCTGAAAGGGCATGTTGAGTAGATCATTTTTGTAGAATAAACTTATAGTCCAGCTGGTCTGAATTTTTTTACAGTGGGTCAAAGTTTTAATTTTTTGATCGAAGGGTCCATTATACTAACTGAAAAAAATGTTGTAAGTTAATATCTGAGAGAATTCTTATTGCCAGAGTTATATCGTGGAATTTTATGGGGATCAGTTTTGTGGAAGATCTTAACCCCCTATCTCCTACCTTTAGGGGTCAAATTGACCACTTTTTCGAGAAAATCGAAAAAAGTCATTTCAAAAAGGACATTTAAGGATTAAAATATTCTACGAAATTTCATTGGGGGTCACCAAAGCCACAAAAGTTGTAAATAGAGCTCTTAATTAGCAAAATTAAAAGCCATATCGGGTTTCACATTTTTTAAAAATATCTCCAAAAATCCAAGTATGATCCGAATGATATGAAATTTAAAATGTAAATAGTCCATAAGGAGATTTTCAAATATATGTAAATATATGTCAGTTTTCTGTTTTAGTTCAAGAGATATTTAGGTTTATTTATTTATTTTTTTTTTTTTTAATTCTGCACAATCTTTTTTTTTGGTTTTTTAGATATGGCGGGCCTACGAAATTTTTTTTTAAAATATTATCAATATTTGCTACAAAATTTCAAAAACAATCAAAATAACAATTATCTCATCCCTATAAAAAGTTAGACGCACCCACAGTTGGAACGTGAAAAAATTGTCACAATTTTTACGTTTTTTCCCAAAAAAGCCCATATATTTTTTCTTTTGTAGAAAAAAATTTTCTTCGGGACTGTATAAAATTTGTATACGACCTGAAAAGAGAACCTAATGCAAAAGCGTGTAAAGTAAAACTTGGCTCACTTAAGTGGACCTAGTCGCTTCCAGACTTATCCAAACTTTTACAATTTAAAAAAAAAATTTGGTTTCAGTAAAAAATTATAAAAAGGCAAAGCACCGATCCTCGATAAGGCATCATGCTATATAGCCCTATATAATACTTAAATACGTGCAAAGGTATTTTACTATCACACGGTAAATAACATTGCAGTAGGATATTTTCTAAAAAACTCAGTTTTTAATATACATTTTCTCCGTTTTAATAATTTTGGTATTTTAAAATATAGAGTGTCAAAAATTGTAACGCCATTGATTTAAGGACATTTGGATCTACACTATTTCCAATTTTTGATGTATTATCTTTAACCGTTGAAATTATAAATTAATTCAAACTTTATATTTTTGTTCATGAAAAATCCCTATATTATAATTTTTTAGTTTCTAAGGTAAATGACGTCCGAAAAATTCATAAAATTATTTCACTTCACCAAACTATTAAGCTTCAAGTCCTAAGGTTTTCAACAATACCAACGACTTATACAAAAAGCTTATATTTATTAACCAGGAGTTCCACAAAGCTTGTTCCCTTTTGAAAAATGTTAAAATGTGTTTTTGAAAAAACGTAAAAATATGGCCATTTTTGCATGTTCCAACTTTGGATGCGTGTAACTTTTTATAGGGATGAGATAACTGTTAGCATATTATTTTTATTGTTTTCGAAATTTTATAGCAAATGTAGATAATATTTTAAAAAAAATTTCGAACCTTCGTAGACCCGCCATATCTAAAAAACCAAAAAAAGATCGAGCAGAATTAAAAAAAAAATAAATAAACCTAAATATCTCTTGAACTAAAAAAGATAACTTACATATATTTACATATATTTTGTAAATCTCCTTATGCACTATTTGTATTTTAAATTTCAGCTCATTCGGATCATACTTGGATTTTTGGAGATATTTTTAAAAAATGTGAGACCCGATATGGCATGTAATTTGGCTAATTAAGCATAAAGGGCTCTATTTACAACTTTTGTGTCTTCGGTGACCCCCATTGAAATTTAACGGCAAACAATTTCGTAGAATATTTTAATCCTTAAATGTACTTTTTGAAAGGACTTTGACCTTAAAGAGAGGAGATAGGGGTTTATGATCTTCCACAAAAATGATCTCCATAAAATTCCACAATATAACTCTGATAATAAGAATTCTCTCAGATATTAACATACAACTTTTTTTCAGTTAGTATAATGCTACTGACCCACTGTAAAAAAAAATCAGACCAGCTGGACTATAAGTTTATTCTACAAAAATTATATACTCAACATGCCCTTTCAGAATTATAGGGTCGCTGTTCTATTCCAATCAAAAAGTCTCAATTTGTTGGACAGTGTTATTAAAGAAATCATAATTTAAATATTATTCGTCGAACGCTTTTTTAAGATCTCATTATGAATTTGAACAGTCTTCCTGGCTTCTCTAGTAATTCTAACTTAATCGATTGGCAATTGTATCGATTAATTTTATAATTTAATCTCTATCTAAGAACTTCTGTTCAACAACTTTATTATTATCTGCAGCAAAATTGGATTGAGCTTTAGATAAATAATGGTTGCGGTTTTCGTAGCCACAACCATAATGATGACACTTTAAAAGTAGACACTTTTTTTAAGCAAATTCCAACTTAAATCATTTAATTTCCAAAAACAAAAAGTTAAAATATCTTCATGGTAATTCAAATCAGAATCGGTTTCGCTGTTTTGATAAATGATTGAAAAATATAAAATTCATATTCAGCTGCTAAAATTAGTAAGAAATCATGTATTGTAAGAAGAAATTATTCCAAAAAATGTTTGAAAATTAATTATGCATTTGAAAAGATAGGTTTTGCATTTGGAAAAAATTAATTGTATAAGATAGGGAAGTAACAAAAATTCAAAATAAACTGCAAAAAAAAATATGTTCGTTATGAAATTCACACCATAGATGAGGGCTGTTTTACTGGACATTTTACCATCAAAAAGTCATTTTCGTGAAAATCAAAGATAGAGGGTTTTGAATATATTCCCTCGATATCTGGAATACAATAAAATAATTTTTGGACCGAATCATTATCGCGATAACCCGTAGATTACGATAACAAAAGCCAAATATCCATGGTGCTAAGGCAATGATTGCACTGTATTTGGTAGGACTAAAAGGGTACTATATATTATGAGCTGCTGAAATCTGGACAGACCATCACAGGGAACCTGTACCGAACGCAACTGATTGGTTTGAAGCGAACATTAGCCGAAAAACGCCCAGACATGAAACTTTAATATTCCATCATGACAACGCTAGGCCACATGTTGCAATACCTGTTAAAAACTATCTAGAAAGTTTTGCCTCACCTACTTTATAGTCCAGACCTTGCCCAGTATGCCTACAGTTTGTTTAGATCGACGCACAACGCTCTCTCTGGGATGGGATTCACTTCAGAACAGAGTATCCGAAATTTGCTTGATTCTTTCATGACCTCAAAGGATGAGCAACAGACGGACTAACATAACTGATTTGGAATACTATGTAAAACTGTTGCCCATTTTGGAAAACCAGCTATGAGATTTTAAAACACTTATTTTAAATAGAAATTTCGATAAAAAATAAGTTAAATTCGGCGTAGGGAAACCCCTAGTAGCATATGTTAGCCGTGTTCTGTTTTAAAACTATCCCTGTTAAGATACTATTGACAAAAATATAAACACATTAAGAAAATTTTTTTCAGGGAAACAAAGAGTAAAGCGGGGTTTCGGCCAAAAACTTAAACTCTGCTACGCCTATATGAAATTTTATGGCAATTGGATCATACTGTTAGCACTGTTAAATTTATTTCCAAAATATCGAACTGATCTTTAAGCATTCCATTCTCTCGATTCCTGATTTTCCTCCATTATGTAGTGAGGAAAAGCTTTGAACCAATATTGTAGTTGGTGGTCTTTTTGGAAGGATAATGTTTAAGTTGCACAGCTCCATCAACATTTCGAGAGTTCATGTTCACTTTGGAGTAATTTTCATGATCATTCATGATATGTTCTTTCTATTTTTGAAGAATCTTTGTGGAGGTTCTAGATAAATGATGTAGTAATCAGTTCAGAAAACCGAATAAAGCCTTGATAGTATTGAGAACAATGATAATTTTAGAGCTATTCTAGAAATGGTGCAATTTATTAAAATGGACAAATTAACCTTTATGTGCACGGGATTGTAAAATTACGTTGACGGTCGGAAGTTTACATTTGTAGAATATATGTATTTGTATGAAAAAATACCAGTACGCTCTACCGAGTGTCATTTCAATATCCAGGGGAGTTGGAGCATGGCCAAATATCCTAGGATTTTTAGAGAGCTGTTCAATTGGTGGCATGAAGAGCTGTTCTGCAAGGCTCCGCGGGAACTTTCGTCGTTTGTATGTTTGGTGGATGTGGTCCTTGTTTTGGCTGCGTTGTAGTCAAGGATATATTATGACTTCTTTTTCTTCTGGCGTACTGGAAAGTAGTACAACTGCTTTCCCCTTTTTTGTCACTTAGGGCACCAACGCAAACTTTAATTCGAGACAACTTTGATTCGAGAAAAACTGCTCGTTTGCGGTCTGCTTTCATTTCACCAAGAAGACCGAGATTTTTGGACATCCAATGCCTACCCAGCACAGATTATGGTTGTTCCGGTGTTTTCCCAAAGGTAGACCAGTCTCTCCTCCAATGTAGGAGAGATTGCCGTGTACGACTAGCATTTGAGGTCATTCCTGTTTAAATATCGGTTTTGAGAGGATAGACTTTGCGTCGCATGCGAACCAGACTTTTATGCCATACTTTGCTGGGATGAGATGTACTGCGTAAATCTAGTTCTTCCCGATGGTTGATAGTACCGACGAAGATTGTTGTTCATTAGAGCCCATAATGCATAAATTGGAGCAGCTTTATCGTTAACCAGTCGAGCAGCTCTACTATGCTCACTATCAAACCGAATGAACCGCAAAATTTCCTTGAATAGAGATTTCGGCATTACGGTAATAACAAACTGCTTCCGTACATCAAAATACATCTGTATCTTCATCGTTTTATTTATAAACGTCTGCCCAAAAAAAACCCCAATGAATGCTTTCAATTCAATATTTGTCACCTTATTCCACACCCTTTGCGAAGCGGTTTTGTTCATTCTATTTTTGAAACGTTATCACGGCTTTTGAGTTAGTATCAATCCGAACTTGTTCGAGCATCAACATCAAATCAAATACGGCCGACTCGATGAGCCCTTTGGTTGCACGAGATGAGCCAACAGTCCATAAAACACATTATGAGCTCCAATTCGAATTGCTTGATTAGGTAGACTGGAAATGTTCAAAAACTGCCTCCTAATACTAAAAGACATGTTCGACATGCCGCATTCCGAAAAATTTGAGTTGAGTAAAAGAGTGATGTGAATTTCCATACATTTTATATGGTGTATACATTTGTAGATTTCCGGCCAGGAGATGGTCATTTTTAATAGTAGGGCCTGGGGGGAGCTGTAAATTACTTTTGAAGCGTGTTAGTGGTCAAAACTGCTTATAATTGATTTTTAGGAAGCTACTGAAAATTTCGGACCCTATTGTAGAAATTATTTTTATACCCTCCACCACCATAAGTGGTGAATGAGGGTATATATAAGTTTGTCATTCCGTGTGTAACATTGAGAAATATTCATCTGAGACCCAACAAAGTATATATTTTCTTGAACCTTATGAAATTCTAAGGCGATTGAGCCATGTCCGTCTGTGTAAAATACGCTCACGTCCAAAATACGCAAACAAAATTGGTAGACTTGCAAAAAATATGATTATTATTGTCCTAAGCAGTTTGGTATTGAAAATCAGCAAAATCGGCTCAGTAGAACCAGAGCTATGAACCAAAATGTGAGGCAACCTAAAAAGGTTATAGCTCCCATATATATCAACCTAAAAAAATATGTATGCAGGTGGAGGGTATTTAAGATTCGGCAAAGCCGAATATACCGTTCTAACTTGTTTTACTCAACTTTTCCTGCAAAAATGCTACAAATGTAGACTACCGAGCATATAAAGGTTAAGCAAACACATTCAGGTACCATGGAAAACATTTCAATATTATTTTTTAGACATTGCAACTATTTTGGCTTAATACAAATCTGTAATATTTTAATATCGTAGTGCAACAAATAACAAACAAACTAATAAACCGTCTTCGTTCTCCGTAGATGATTCATTGTATTGACCGAACAAAAAGAAATCGAAGAAATTGAAAACAAAAAATTACCAATTTACCTGTTGTATATTTTTCTCTTGAGATTGTCCTAAAATAGCAAACCCGTTTGATTGTTGCTGGCCAGACAGTTGATGTGGAAGATGTTTCTGTTGTACATTCTCCTCATGATTATCTTCAATGGCCTTACGTATACGTCTTTCAACCTCACGGAAAGCTTTCCTAAAATAAAATAAAATTAAAAGTAAACAATTATACTCATTCCTGCATTTGAAACACTATACAAAACAAATCAGTAATCTGTCAAAATTAATATTTTAAATGACCATTTATTTATTACCTGGCTTTCAGTATATTATTAATATCCTTGGGATCAGTGGCGAATGGCGTGGGCATACGCAATGAACGTTCTTTCATCTTGGCACGCTCCTGTTCAAGAAACTCTTTCAGTTCCTGTTCACAAGGACGCCATTCTTCGTTTTCAATTCTAAAGAAATTACAAGTAAAAGGAGGGATAATTGAATAAATGTATTTAAAGTAAATCACAAAAATACAATATGTTCTTTTCCTCCATTTCTTTGTT
The DNA here is from genome assembly GCF_958450345.1 of Calliphora vicina. Lineage (NCBI taxonomy): Eukaryota > Metazoa > Arthropoda > Insecta > Diptera > Calliphoridae > Calliphora > Calliphora vicina. The sequence goes on along the minus strand of NC_088781.1, from coordinate 59,041,944 downwards.
TTGCTTTATTTTACTGGTTGGTAAAAGTCGTTATCCAGTCAACCATGCGAAAAAAACGAAAGTTAATTAAAATTGAATAAAATTTGTGAGAAATGGAAAAAGATGTATTACATGAATCAACTTCATCTTCATCAAATATAAACCATAAACATCTTAATTTTCAACAAAAAAATGGTAGAACATTTTCAAAAGGCAACAAGTGAATGTAAATTTTAGTATAGTCTAGTATGGGGAGAAGTGTGCCAATTTGTTTAGACAAATTTTATTAAGAATTAAATTATGTAGGAATATTAAACAGGAGAAGTTATGCTAGAATAATTTAGAATATTGTTTGCGTAAATGTCTGTTTTAAATATGGGTTAAAAAACACACTGTGCCTAAGTTGACCAGTAGCCTAAAGTAGTTTTTAGTTTAACTAATCGGCAATGTGGAAAATTAGGTAAGTATTGCAAAGTTCATATCTCATTGATAAAATCTAGTGAAATATTTAATAAAATATTGAAACCATTTCTTTAATGTATTGAAAACATAATCCCCTTACATTTGTTTTCATCAAAAATCTCAGTCAAATAATATTGGTTGGCCTACTTCATAGACTGGTCATTAGGGTAAGTCCTTTTTCATGAGCCATGTATGGTGTGGGGTGTCTATGGTCGGGTCGGGCCGATTATACTTTCTTACTTGTTTTTATATGAATTTAATTGGAGCTTTGCAGTTTTGAATTATTTAATTCTACAAAATCTTAATTCAAAACAAGTAAGAAAGTATGGTCGGTCAAGTCCAACCATATAATACCCTACACTAAAAAAATTTTCTTTTAAAATTTAAATAATTTATATTTTTGAGTGATTTTCGGAAGTGGGCCTTATATGGGGGCTATGACCAATTATGGACCGATCACCATGAAATTAGGTCGTGTGATTTATGTGTATATTAAAGTTAACTATGTTGAATTTTGTGTGTTTACCAACATTTTTAAGCGATTTATGCATGTTAAAGTGATTTTCGGAAGCGGGTCTATATGGGAGCTATGACTAATTATGGACCGATCGTAACAAAATTTGGTGACATGAATTTTGTATATATAAAACTTATTTGGAGCGAAATTTTTGGAGATACATATATAAATTAAACATTTATGACCGATAAAGTCCAATTTCGGGAGGACATTTGTATGGGGGCTAGGTGAAATAATGGACCGATTTCAGCCAGTTTCAATAGGCTTGGTCCTTGAGCCGAAAAAATAATATGTATCAAATTTCATCGAAATGTCTTCAAAATTGCGACCTGTACTCTGTGCACAAGGTTTACATGGACAGCCAGCCAACCAGACGGACATCGCTTAATCGACTCAGAAAGTGATTCTAAGTCGATCGGTATACTTTAAGGTTAGACTAATATTTTTGGGCGTTACAAACATCTGCACAAACGCAGATACACCCACTATGGTGGTGTAGGGTATAATTAACAAGTAGGAGTGTTATACATGTGACAATTAAATATTTGTCTGATATATGGGTTATATGGATCAATTATGGACTGATCATCACAAAATTTGGTTCATATTAAACTTGTTTATGTCTAATTTATCACAATATTTATTACACTATCCAACAATTTGACACTTTTTGATTGGAACAGAATAGCGACCCTATAATTCTGAACGGGCATATTGAGTATACTCAAATGATCTATAGACCATTTTTGGAGAATAAACTTATAGCCCAGCTGGACTGAATTTTTTTCTTACTGTGGGTCAAAGTTTTAATTTTTTGATCGAAGCGAGCATTATACAAACTGAAAAAAATGTTGTAAGTAGGGTTTGGGGTTTCTCGGATAATTTTATTTCCCGGGAAGCGGGAATGAAAAATTTCATTTCCCGAGATTCCCGGGAACTTCTTTTCAACTAGAAAAATAAGTAAAAAAGAACATTATTTTACAAAATTGTTTAATTTTATTAAAAGAAAATGAAAAACAATACATTACAATTCAATTCTACTTACATAAAACAAAAAAAAATGTTTTATAAAATATTTGGAGATCATTTGTTACTAGGTAGAGCTCTTGTCCTGGTAATAGAGCAAAAGAGCGATTAAGTGTCACAAAATTTTATAAATTGTGAATGTACCTTTATAATTCACTGTCGATCAATATTTTAATTGCATTTGAATACCGCTATTATTTCATATAAATAATGTTCATCATAGAACTATTTTTTTTTTTTTAAAAAAATTGAGTTTTCAAAATGCATTCAGTAAGTCATTTGACATTTTCTTATTTTAGTGGCAATGTTTCCAGACACCCAGAAAACTCATTCGCTTTAAACAGGTGGTGGCTTTATCGTTAAAAAAGCATTATAAAGACAATCTAAATTTTTTCTCCGATTGCTACTTGCTTCAAATAAAGCTAATTCCCGCTTAAAACTAATTTCAGCATTTGATTTTAAACGTTTAGGATTATTTTTTTTTTCAATATTGATTGAATAATCTAATTCGTTTTTAAAATTGTGCTCCGTTTGTATTTCGCAAACATCATCATCATCGCTTTGAACTGATGAGGGAACATAGTGGTCAAATAGGCGAATGTATGAACATTGTCTTTTTGTATTATAATTTAGCTTATTATGTTGAGAAGTTATTAGGAAATTTACATATGTAAGTCTGCTGTTATACTGTTTATTAACTTTACATTTTATTGCAAGAACCATTTTTTGAGAAATCGTAAAATTTTTAGATAACATCTGTTCATAAAGAGTGTTCGTCATAGCAAAATGTCTTAATGCTTCTACTGCATCCTTAATGGGCTTTAAAACCTCCACTAATATTTGGAACAAGCCATTCATTCAAACAGAGATGTTATATTTAAATGTATTAAAGTATTTTCAATTAATTTTAAATTTCCCGTTTTTCCAGGAAAAAAATTAAAATTCCCGGCAACAACTTTACGGGGATTCCCGGGATTTCCCGGCCGGGAATTCAAGAGATATTTAGGTATATTTAATTATTTTTTTAATTGTGCTCGAGCTCGAAATTTTTTTATAAAATATAATCTATATTTGCGATAAAATTTCGTATACTACAAAAACAACTTGCTACCAGTTATCTCGTCCATATAAAATGTTACAAGCACCCAAAGTTGGAACATGTAAAAATTACCGTATTTTTTAAGTTCTTTCCCAAAAAGTCCCTATATTTTTTCTTTTGTAGAAAACATTTTTTTGACGTCCGAAAAATTCATAAAATTATTTTATTTCACTAAACTTTTAATCTTCAAGTCCTAAGGTTTTCACCAATGCCAACTACTTATAGAAAAAGCTTGTATTTATTCCTCAGAAGCTCCACAAACCTTGCTCCCTTTTGAAAAATGTTAACGTTTTTTTATATATTCCATGGAAAATATGTTTTGGAAAAAACGTAAAAAATACGGCCATTTTTACATGTTCCAACTGTGGATTCGTGTAACTTTTTATAGAAACGAGATAGCTGTTAGCACGTTATTTTATTGTATTCGAAATTTTATCGCAAATTTCGAACCTCCGTAGGCCGGACATATCTAAAAAACCAAAAAAAGATAGAGCAGAATTAAAAAATAATTAAATATACCTAAATATCTCTTGAACTAAAAGAAATAACTTACACATGTATGCATGTTTTTTGCAGATCTTCTATTTATATTTTAAATTATAGCTCATTCGGATCATTCTTGGATTTTTGTCGAAGTTTTTAAAAAATTTGAGACCCGAGGTGGAGTGTAATTTTGCTAATTAAGCATAATGTGCTGGCAAACATTTTCGTAGAATATTTTAATCCTTAAATGCTCTTTTTGAAAGGACTATTTTTGATTTTCTCGAAAAAGGATCAATTTGCCCCTAAAGAGATGAGCTAGAGGGTTAAAATCGTCCACAAAAATTATCCCCATAAAATTTCACAATATAAATCTGACAATAAGAATTCTCTCAGACATTTACTTACAACATTTTTTTCAGTTAGTATAATGCTCCCTTCGATCAAAAAACTAAAATTTTGACCCACTGTAAAAAAAATTCAGACCAGCTGGACTATAGTTTATTTTACAAAAATGATCTAGTCTGCCCTTTAAGAATTATAGGGTCGCAAAAATGCTGTTGGCCAGTGTAATTATTAATAAGTAGCGGCAACCATAATATGATGCAGTTGTCATTCACATTCTTGCAGCAATCATACATAAGATTGTAGTAATTATGTTATGTTTGTGGCAATAATATCCACGAGGAATCATTACATCATTGCATAATATGGTTATCATAATCTAAGAGACTGGACCACCCTATTTGTCTTACATACATATTTCACATTAATTTATATTGTATAAACTCTGTGGTATTGAGGGCTGGTTATGCTGGTGAATATTACAAAGCCAGAATAGACATTTACATAAGAAAAGCGTTGAAAGGGAAACAATATCATAAAATAATAAATGATTTCCTTAAAACACAAAAAACGCAGAAGAAATAAAAAAGAAATTAAATATGCCATGATTTATTACAGGATGTTTTAACTATGCAAAATATTTTTACATTCGAAAACAGACAAACATACAACAAATTCAATAGTGATTTAATTTTTTTCTTACAAAGTTATTTTGTTTTTTATTTTTCATTCTTTATTACCCGCATAAATACGGAAGGAAGTTTTTAAACATTATGTTTATTTATGTAAACCATAGGAGGATGTGGAAAAAGGTCTATTAACATCTCACTTCCACCATAAGACAAACAAAATGTTTGTAGTGTGAACAAAAAACAAAAATGATGTGATGGCCTATATAAATATTATTTTAAGTGAGAAAATTGTATTGCCCTAGAATTCTGTAGAACACAAAGGAAAAAATATAAAACTGGACCACACATACCTTAAAAAATCCATACCCTTGTTGGCATCTTCCTCCTTGTATTGTTCTTCTAGCGCTTTTTGCTCTTTGTATCTTTGCCGTAAAACATTGATGCGTTGCGCCTCCTCCTCTTCATGTTGCAAACGTTCACGCTCCCATTTTACACCTTGCAGTTTTAAACGATCGGAATTTTTTTCACGATTTGTTTTTAACTGAAAAATAAATAAAGTGGGAAGAAAGGATTTTAATAAATATTTATTATTCCAGAAAGGATGGAAATTTACAGTATGTTGAAATTGAGCGCTGTTTGTAATTTAAATTTTCAATAACATCATTTGCAAAAATTCAAAATTTAAGATACACTATAACGCTGATACTTCGTTTAAAAATTGTGGTCATAACGGGATTAAACTTTCCAAAAATAATCTCTTTTGATCATAAATATTTGGTATTGAAAGTAGACAAAAGTGTTGCAACAAAAAAATAAATTAAGCACAAAATGTACGTCTCTCCAATGTTGGCACAAATAGTTACTGCCCAAAGCTAGGTCAGTTTAAGTAGAGAGGAATTTACATGACCCATACCTATTTCGGATATACACATATGCCTATATCGGTATGTTTTGAGCCCTTAATCCTAAAATCGTAGTCCAGATTGGACAAAACGTAGGACAACGGAACACGTAATGTTCCAGTGTTTCCTCCTCTGCATCACACGCTCTGCAGGTCGAATTGTCGGATAGACTAATTCGATACAAATGAACTTTCAACTCTGCGTGTTCAATTAATATTGACCTATTTAGGTTTAGGATCTCGGTTGTTCTCTTTAACGGGTTTGTCATAGAATCCAATCATTGTCGGAATTGGTTTTGAAAACGACAAAAAAGGTACATTTGACTTATGAAATACAATATATTTTTTTTTTAATCGATAAAGAATTTTATTCTAGATCAAATATAAAATCGTTAACTTTCGATTTCGCAAGACCAATGTACTTTTTCTGTCGTTTTCAAAACCGATTCCGACAATGATTGGATTCTATGACAACCCCGTAATTTTGGGTTTACTATAGGATATTGGTCATTCTGATGATTGTAAAGTTCGGACATCCTCATTTATATCCCATTCTTTTAGGCATCCTTAAACCTTGGGAAGGAATGTTTTGAAATTTTCCAGAGTGACGGTATCCTATCCTGGATAACTTGTCCTCCTTCTCATTTCCGACAATACCATGATGTCTTGAGACCCTTATTATCTTAAAATTGTTCCAATTGTAGTACAACATTATTTCATTCTTGCTTTGTAAAACGTTCCGCAATTGAACACTATCGTTCATTTCACGATTATTAAAGATACGAGTAAGAGTTTTATTATCAATCCTTTTCAATCATTTAATCCCCTAAAGCTACGTTTCCGCATACACCGTAATCGGCACCGAAAACGAAATTCTATATATTTGAACCGAAAAAATGTTCTAAAACGAACTTTTTTTCGGTGTAAATGTATGGAATTTCGTTATCGTTGCCGATTACGGTGTATGCGGAAACGTACCTTAAGCAATCGCCATGATCTCAAACTTAATGACAGTATTATGATCTGATAGACGAAGGAATTTGTCTAAATTTCGTCATAATAGAAGCCCATTCCCGTTTGGTCATATATTTCATTTCGTGTTTTCATCAGTGGTATTCATAAAATATATTCAATGTGGTTTTCATTTCACCACATATGCTTATGCAGAACAGTTGCTTTCTTTATGTTGAAGGTTTCCTTTTCCATGTCACATTAAACATTGGGATCCTTTCTTCTGATAAATATCGCTACGTCATCCGCATAAGAAACGGGCTTGTAACCTTCAGCGATGATAATACTTAATAGAATATGTATGGTAGTTACCCATAGTAGGATAAAATACCATCCTCGTATTTATCAGATCCATCATAACTAATGCTTCCACATAATGGCGATCAGGCAGCACTAAAAACTCGGGAAGGTCATAGGGTAAAATCCATGTTAATACATGACTGTATGCGAACCTTATGAATGTTAATGACTGGGTGAAACCAACACTCAGCTATTACCACAGGATAGTAATGAAGGAGGACCTTCTCCGCACTAAGCGGAGGAATAGATTCAACTGTTGGATCTCTAGGGCCCTATGGCAAAGATTGAATACCTCAGGTATCAGACTACTACTACAAAGGTAGTGTTGGAGTGATCGTGAGTATAATCCTGAGATAGAGCTAGGGCGAATGGATGCGACGGTCTTCAGCAGAATATACGTTGACGAAGATGAGCTGAAAACTGTGCAACATATTATCTGCCAATACCCGTGATTTCAACTACATAGATTTAGGTGGCTAGGCCAACCATTCCATAAAGGAATTGTTGTAGTCCAGAGGTCATTTTCAGCTTCATTAGGAGATTAGGTTGGATTAATGGTAATTTACAATATAATATCAGATTTTAAGAAAGCAGTTCTATTATTATTCTCCGGTGATCTGTCTCTGGGATTTCTAGCCAGACTCTATACATATATTTCTTATCTTCTTTATTTCCACGATCATTATCTTGAAGGGATTCCCAAAATACCCATGAGTATATATTTCTATAAGCGCGTTGTTTAACGCGTTGTCTGGTATTTGTCTTTTTACCATTGTGTCAACAATTCGTTCCAAGGTTTCTAACCCAGAATAATGTTAATCTTATGGGCATAGGGTAGAACTAGAGGCATAACTGAGAGCAAGCTGAGATTAAAAATAATTACTCTCTCCCAAATTTTCTGGTTCACACAACAACAAAATATATTGATTTACATGTACTTTGTTGTTGCAAAACATAGGTTTTTTGTCTCTCAGTAACGCTTCTATGTATATTTTATTCTATGCGTATGGATCTATATACCTTCGGATATGCGTTGCTCTCTTTTCCTGGGTTTGGTATGAAAATTACCCTTGCTTCCATAGACAACAACTAGATAGGTAACTGAGAGCCAGAAACCTAAGTATGTTGTCAAAAACCTAATTCATGAGAATGTATTTTTTGTTTGTATCACCCGTATGTGTGAAAAGAGAGTAATTTTTTACTCTCTCCTTCCGTTATATGCGTTTATTCTATGCTTGCTTCTATCCATTGGAGAGTACGAGTATCTTAGTCAATTAGCAAAAATATACATTGGAAGGAGGAGATACAGAAACTCCTCCGTCCTTCCCATGTGAAATTCCTAACATCTCTTTCCTTATTTCAGACATTTTACCATTCGAAACCACGAGTATTATATGTATGTATTTGGCTGCATAAGATTCGTCACAGGCAAATAATAACACTCTTCCTTATCTTTTTGTTTAATCCCTTACTCTCACGTATGCAATTATTCCATTAAAATATTAAATAGCAAATATATAATACCTTTGCTCTTGATTTCAAAATTTCCAAATCGGCCTTCTTGTCCACCACAAAAATGGGATCGTCAGCCAGTTCTGCCGGTATGACATTCGTTTTGCCCTCAATAATTAAAATGCGTTCACGTTCGACTTCTTTAAGCTGTCAAATAAATCCACAAAAAAGCAAACCAGACAAAAATAAACAAATTTACAAAAATATACATAAAAATATAAATGATTTAATTTATTTATAAAAAAATGCAGTTTGTTGTTAGGTGGCACTTTTCTAAAGGGTTCATACCTGGTTCATATTGTAACCAACCAAAATGAAGGAAAAACAAACAAAAAAAATTACAAAAACTTTGTTTATTTGTTGGTTCAATAACTAATTTAAATGAAAATCTGGTTTATTGTCATTTTAAGCTAAACAACCTGCCTTCATCCATCACTGTCAAAAGCAAAAGTGCCAGAATTTTAATGTACGAATAAATATTAGAAAGAAATAGACGTATAATGTCAATGTATTAAATACGAATTATTGGTGACAAAAATGTCACTTTAATTTCGTACCTGATGGTATTTTTTACTTTTGTTTTTTTATTTAGATTTTGCATGTAAAAGGAAAGTTTTTCAGTTGAAATTTTGTGCATATTGATAAGAAATTATGATTGCTTGTGTTATTTCGGAAGTTCATTAAGGGAGGGTGTGAAAATTAACCTTTAAATAGGGAACGAAAATAATTATAAATGATCATTATGAAGAAGTTGCTACACAAATAATTCCCTGTTTCTTTTCATTTCTGTAAAAATTAAAAAATCAAAATTAATAAAATTCGTAACTAGTAAAATTTCGTTTATATTTGACCCCTCGCTCCAAATAAGGGTTAATTCTAAATGGATATAGACTCTTTTGTTTTACAACTTATTAAACTTTAATGTTCGTGCACATTTGGCGGCATTATATTACACAGCCATCAACCATTTTATTGGCAAAATGCCAATAAACTGAAATTATCACAAAAGTTGTCATTTTATCGTTGCTGTTTATCTACACTCAGCTATTAAAAGACATTAAATTAAAGACTATCAAAAATCTTAAAGAGCCAACATACCAACCAGCCAACACCTTTTAAATATTGAAACACTTCGTAGTTCGAACACTCAACAGATAGATTTAGATACGCACGTTATCTCCTACACAATTCAGTATATTTCAATGGAATTTTTTAGGAATAAGGGATTTACAAAAACACATGTTTGGTAGCTACTAGATTTTCGCCATAAACTTGAACTTTTTTATTTTTGTAAGTTTACATTTTTACTGCAGAGGTCATATTTCATGTATACATTTTGATTTCTATTAAGGTCAATGTTGAACTAAATATAGAACAACCATTGAAAATTGGGATTGAATTTCAAAATACATATTACCATGACATGACTTTCTGCAGTCAATTTCAATTGGGTAGCAAGTAAATTGTTTTGCAAACTTTATTGAGGAGTAACACTTGTCACCAAATTGCATTTGATGTTGATATTTATTAAGATAGAAACTAAAACTTATTTGTCAAAAAATTGTTTTTTGACATGCACTTTGATGTTGAAAATTTTGTTTTAAATCAAAAGTTTTTCATAGAAAAAACAAATTCATTGTATTAAATCATGTCTTTTGTTGTAGCAAAAGTTAGGAATTTGACAACTCGTCGCCCCGAATTTATCTTCACGTAAGTCCAAAAAATTTTTTTTGGGAAATTGAATTTAAAGTTTTAACGATTTATATAAAAAAATTGAGTCGAAAAAAGTGTTTCGATATTTCTGTATTATGTAGTGCTTGAAATTCTACATCGATTAGTGTAAAAATTTCCAAAGTCATGGAGGAAATTTTTCAAGTTATTGGCATTTTTAGCTCCAAAAAAAATTTACCATTTTGTTGTATACGCCACTTTTTACGAAATATTTATTAATTTATGGCACATACGTGAAAATGTACTGAAAAAAACTGCACTAATATTTTTCTCCAAAGTTATCTTCACGTATATGAGTTATACTTTCAGTAATCAAAATTAACGTATGTATTTAGTAAATCGCTCTGGAAATTGTTATGGCAAGTTCTAAAGTGTGTTTTTTTAAGCCGAATAGAACTTTAAATAGTAAAAAATTTACAAAAGAAGTAAATTTTAATCAAAAAAATTTTTTATTTAAAAAACATGATGATTTCGGGAATATGCCACCATGGTTATTTTTAATGAAGCGCATTATGGACTTCCAATTTTGGAACACTTTGGAATTGAATTGATGGTATATCACAAATAACACGAACAATGTTGGCGTGCAATGCGTCAATTGCCGCTGGTTTATCAGCATAAACTAGTGACTTCAAGTGGACCTACAGGTAATTATCGAAAATGTCAAATCGCTCGTCCTTGGAGGCCAATAGACAGGTCCATTTCAATAAATCGATGGTTGCGGTATCCATATGGCACGTAGCGCCTCATGTTGAAACCAGATATCGCCCGGCTATATATAATCCATATTTTCAAACAAAAATCGTTCATCATGGTTCTGTAACGATCTCCATTGACCGCAACGCCAGCTTCGGCTTCATTTCTGAAGAAATAAGATCCGATGATGCCACCAGCATGTAAACCACACCAAACGGTGAATTTTTCTGGATGTAATAAAGTGTGTTGAGTTTGTTGTGGATTAGTTTTACTCAATATGCGTCAATTTTGTTTATTAACAAACCCGTGAAGACAAAATTGAGCCTCATCGCTAAATGTAATTTTGCGATAAAACAGTCGACAATAAGGTGAATCAATAACTGATTTTCGAAGTACATATTGATAATTAGGTAGCGTTGTTCAAGCATCAATATATTTATAATGATTTGACAGAATATACTGATTCTAAATGTCAAAAAGTGACAACAGTGGGACAGTTCATTAGATCGTTAATCCTTTCGCAAGTTCTGGCGGGCTTTAAAAACCACTATTTATTATTAAAATGTTGGAAAATGTATTCCAAGATTTTATAATATTGAGCATATGATTCTTTGGAGCGACTCCTGTGTGCCACAAAACAGAAATAAAATAGTATCGTCTACTTTCCTTGACATTTTGTATAAAAGAAGTAATTTGAAAGTCAAAGCCGGGACTTTCTCAAATTCAAGAGATTTACACTATACATAGTGCAATAGACCGATACCTAAAATTAAAATATGTCATTATCATTTTAGATTCGACAACAAAATCAATCCAAAAAGTTAATTTTAAAAATTATGGAAACCGGTCGGAAGATTTGAAAGTTTATTCATTACTAGCAAGCCAATATAATTTTAAAGAAGTTCCATTTGCCAAAATTAAAGTAATAAAATATAATAAATTCAATTTATTTTCTCTAGTCTATAAAACATCTATAAGTGAAAACGAATTTCCAACATCAAGTTTTAAAATACGAGCTAGAAAGAGAGTTTTGGCAATTTTATTCATACACATGAATAAATATTTCTCAAGACAAAATTAAAGATATTCAAAGCATATATGTATACCTCGTCATCAGATCCGTGTGGTCATTTGACAGATATTTTATTCCGTAGTTAATCAGAACATGTCGTCTTTACAATCCAATAAATAATCACAACTATCTCAAAAAATACATGTTTTTATTTTAAAATCAAAAATTGCATTCTTACTGAGACACTCTATATATAAAAATAACCGTTATAGATTCTATGCTCTAAAATTCACGAATATAGAGCGAATTCGAAATTCCTATTATAATTAAAATAAAATATTTTTTTCTTTTTTAAAAACTTGTTAAATATTAGTATCACATACGTGAAGATAACACAAGATTTTTATATTTGTAAAATTTCATACAAATTTTATTGTATATCCACAAAAATGGCTCATACGGTATCATAACTCATTAAATTTTTATCAAAAATGGATATACAACAAAATTGCCCCACAATATCTCTAAAATTATAAGAGATATAAACCTGTCGATTGAACAGATCGATAGATCTAAGAATTTTACCCCAGAAAATGGTCCTAACTCATTTTTTTGATTTTGTGATATACGTGAAGATAATTTCGGGACGACGTACTGACAACTGATTTTCGGAAGTGGGCATTATATGGAAGTTATAACTAATTCTGGACCGATCGCCAAGAAATTAGTTCGTGTGGTTTATGCCAATATGAAACTTATTTTTGTTAAATTATATTTGGATTCCAACATTTTTAAAAAACTTATAATATCAATCTTAGATATCCATATATTCTATATCCATATAGTCTATATTAATGACTTATTAACTCAGATATAGATTAAAAATCTGCCGAGCCGGAAGAATTCTCGATATACTGATACATTAATCTGTTTGTAAGTTATTTGGGGTCTACGGAAAGTTGATTTCAACATAAAGACGGACAAACGAACAGTGGCTATCTTGATTTCGCTATCTATAACGATCCAGAATATACATATCGCACACCCAGTTCAAAAGAGACACAACTCAAAATTTTATTTTTTCAGAAATCGAAAATAAATATATATCAATTGAAACATAATGAAAGACATTAGTGTTTTTTTTAGCCACAGTTACCAACAACAGAATACACTGATATCTTTTGTATAGATAAACAAGTGTATTGTGCATAGTTTAAGCGTAAAATTAATTTTTCGCGTTTACATAACCCGACAAATTAATTATCAGTTGTGTCACTTTTGAACTGGGCGTGCGATATATACTTTGTGGGGCCGCAAATGAAAAATGTAGAAATTACAAACGGAATGACAAACTTATTATACCCTTGCCACTAATGGTGAAGGGTATAAAAACTCGCATATCTTAGCGTATGAATAATATGTATTAATAGTTGGAAATAAATATTACTCATACGTAAAATAAAATTCAACATTTTTAGAATTTCTTTGTGTACGCCAATTAGAGATGCTAAACGGGGAATCCAGTTCCCGAAAATCCCGGGGTTTTCGGGATTTTCTAAATCCCGAAGCCCGGGATTTTTTAATTTTAAATCCCGGGGTTTTTGGGATTTTCCAAATCCCGTTTTTCATAAATAAATAGGGGAAGTTGTCATTTTTGTGTGACTTTTTCATTCATTTTGACATTCTACATGCCCGAATATCGCAAAGTGATGTTCAGCAAAGTTGTTAAGCTCAACTCCTGCTACAATATAGTTAATAAAGGAAAACGGTATTTCTGGCTAAAAGATATTATTAATAAATGTAAAAACCCCAAATAACAATAACGAAACCAAGTTATAATGTAGATTTTCAACTTGCTAAAGTATAGATCATTTTATTTCTGAAGGAACAAGAGGAAAATACTTGCAGATTTGTTATAAGTATTTGCAAACGGGTTTGCCAATGTGAAATATGGAATGTGAAATATGTTTTTCGGCAACAGCATATGTCGAAAACAAAATTCGTTCCAGAATGGCAAATGAAACCATAGATGCAATAGTATTCTTAAGAAGCTATTTAAAATAAACAGTTTTTTATACTAAAGTACGGTTTTTCACCAGTATGCCGATTTTTTTCACGAAAAATGGTATAGCAGAAACGCCTTCTACGGAAAATTCTAAGAAGAAACCATAGGTCTAAAATCAACTCCTATCGCATTTCATCTTTTATCCAATGATATTTCAGTATATATATTTTTTTTATTTTAGACATATGGTTTCTTGGGGATAATTTCTTAAAATTTTGTGTAGATTGCGTTTCTGCTATACGATTTTTTACGATTTGATCGTCCATACCAATCGACCCGAAACCCCGGGTCGGGATTTCGGGATTCTTTACCAAATCCCGAACCCCGGGATTTTTAAAAATCAGTCCCGATTAGCATCTCTAACGCTAATACTTAGCATGTTAAATCTGTAGCCGTTAATGTTGATTTAAAGTTGAAAATTTCAAAATTCTATAATCGCACTAAAGTGCTACGTTAAGGCAGGATTACGGTTACATTCCATCAACGATCGGTTAACACAGCCATAATTATTGGTAAATAGAGCTTATGAATGTAATCCGTAAGCTCTATTGTACAATGACTATGGCTAGCTAATGAGTACAAACCGACGAGATAAATGCTTCAGCTCTCGGTCGGCTAACTACTGATTTTAACTACGGTATTAGTACGAAGTAAGAATTATGGCCTCGTTACCCGTTAGAAAAAATGCAAATTTTTCAGTTTTTTGTAAACATTTTGCTACTTTTGCAATTGAATGCAAAAGAATCGAAATGTGTATATAATTATCGTTGTAATGAGATATAAATGACAGAATTTGGTTAAAAAATTTTTAAGTTATTACAAATTCGCCAGACTATTAACGTGCCTCAAGCCACTTAAACTAGAAATTTAGGAAAAAAATTAACATATTCGCAGGTATGGCCAAAAAAAATATTTTTTTAACTGTCGTTTCGAATCTCCATTTTCAAATATTTAAAAATTTTATTAAACAAATTTCAGAATTTTTTGATCATCATATTGGCATATATTGAGATCATAATAGGGAATAAAAATATGAAAAAATTATGTCAATACCTCGTACAGTTTTTCCGTACCTGTGATTTAAATTTTTAAAGAAAAACTATTTTTTTGTCCATATTTTGGCGAATGAGCCCAATTTCCTTACTCTTATAAATTTTAAGTAAAACCTATCCAAAATAATAAATCGTTAAAAAATGTTGGTATACTCACAAAATTCAACATAGTAAACTTTCATATAGACATAAATCACACGACCTAATTTCATGGTGATCGGTCCATAATTGGTCATAGCCCCATATAAAGCCCACTTCCGAAAATCACTCAAAAATATAAATTATTGAAATTTTTAAAGAAAAATGTTTTTGCTCTTTTATTTAGTGTAGGGTATTATATGGTCGGGCTTGACCGACCATACTTTCTTACTTGTTTTTTTCTTAAATTTCTAGTTGAAGTGGCCTGAAACACGTTAATGGTCTGGCGATTTTATAATAACATTAACATTTTTTAACCAAATTTTGTCATTTATAACTCATTACAACGATAATTATGTACACATTTCGATTCTTTTGCATTCAATTGCAAAAGTATTTATTTAGTAGAAAATTTTTTACAAAAACTGAAAAATTTTAATTTTTTTCCGAATTTTGGCGATAATACAGTTTTTTGGTCATTTTGACCCAAAGCAGATACAGGTTTAATAATCCAAAAAATTTTTTTAATGTAATATTCATTAATATAAATAAATCTACATATTTCTAGAAAACAATGAAGAAACTTAACGAGTTTGACCTATTTTTCCATATAAATAATAAAATTTTGCATATATCTGAACTTTAACCGCGATGCGCGTCCAGAAATCGTTGTCCGATTTGGCAATATTGCACCCGGCACTCTTTGAAATCTAAAAAAAAAATCGGCTGTCACTCTAATATACATATGGGAAGTCCTTGGTTTAAGTTTGTTAAAGCTTTACCTTATTCTTAAACATTCACAATAATAATAATAATAATAGTGTGCCTACAATAACTCCTTATATTTTTGTCCAGTCAAACGAATCACTGTGCAACATTAGTTTTTACAATATTTTACCAACTTACCTCTCTTGCCTTAATCCGCTTCTGTAAATTAGCCCTGTAGTCATCTTCGATGCGCTCCCTAAGTTCTTTCATATAATTGCGGTCAGTTAAACGTACAACATTTGTGCCCATGAGACGTTCTAAAGCAGCACTAATGCGAGGCAAATTAAAACTGAAAGCGAAGTAAAATAATTAAATATCTACAATTACAAATTTTAATGCAAAAAGTGTCTAAATAACATTAACTTTACTTGGTAAATATTTGTCAAAATATATAAAAATTTATTCAGTTGTTTTCTTGTCTCAAATAACGTTTCGTTACCACCATTTGCAGAAAACTGTTTCGAAAACCTTACAAAAGTTTTTGTGGTACAAATATTCATGCATGATTTTTATTTCGTTTGTTTTGTGTTTCCTTTTTATTTATTAAATTCATATTTTGTTGATAATTTATACCTGCATTTATATGTTTTTCTTTTTTTTATTGTTTGTTTCTTATTTATTTGTGATGCCTTGTTATTTTGTCTTGTCAAAATTTGTCTTTTTTTTAGTGTACTCTGCCCTGTAAATTGTAGGTGTAATTGTGTGGAGGATATGTTGGTAACATCTAGATAAATTTGATAAACAATATTCACTTTTGGATGTGCCTGTTCAATATTTTTTACTTCCATTTATAAAATGTAGGTTCAGTAATTTAACCTGCAGTAATGAAATGCTACAATTTATCTATTTTGGGCTCAATCAGGTATGTGATCGAGAAACTGATTTCGATATTAATTTTAATACTTATTAATTAATATGTTTCACATTTTTTAATAGAGTGCTTTTAAATTATTGGTTATGGGCTTAATTTTGCAAGGAAAGAATAAATCATTCAAAAATTATTTCGGAAATCGATCTAAATTCATGAGACTTTTTCTCACATACCTGAAAAGTCAGTTTTTTACTGTCACTATATATCATAGAATTAATAGGTCCTATTTAGCATAGCAGAATGCTACCGGACGCGTCACAGGTTGCGGATAGTGGTTCGCACGTCAGATATGCGGGGTAGCTGCTTTATGCAGTCGCGGACAATCAGCTGTTTCGAGAGTAGAGTCTCAGAGGGATATCGGGTTATACCGATATCCATCTAAATTCTGAGTGTCAATGATACTCGAAATGATATGGCGAGTCATTGAAGCCATTCAAAACCAATAGCTACTGCCGGGTGTATCTGATATGGTACGTCTGCTCTTGCATGAAGCTGCTGGCTATATAAATGTGTTCGGCTGTTCTCAGTGTCTGTCTGGTAGGCTTCGAAAAACCCATGAAAAAACGGACACACGGAACGTAATGATGCTTTTACATCCATCCCGATGGGAACAACTATGTAAAAAGTTCAAAAATTATAAATTGGCACTACATGGCATTAGCGAGCAGATGCAGGAGAACACATGACCAGTGATGGTCTAACCCTTCTGTACTCTGGAACTCTACTCTGGGGCTGACGAAGTTAGCTCAAGTGGTGCAGGATCTTTCTCTCGAAGGAAACTCGTCGAGCTGGCTCGGATCGAATAATAAACAGAAACATCGGAAAGATCAATAAATGATGAATTCTATAGGCAAATTGAAAAGGTTTTAGCTACTTTTAACTCCATACTGGAGTTTGGTGCTGAAAACTTCAGTATGGAAAGTATAATGGGCAGACATGGCTTAGGGCGAATGACGGAAAATGGCTAACTATTAACCGAAATGTATACTACAAATTCTGTCGGCATTGGTGGCAGAACTAAACTTTCCTTCACAAGTTTAATTGGATTTCATCTGACCATATGACCGAAAACCAAATTGATCACATCACTATCAGCCGGAAATGGCGGGGGGTCTCTTTTAGACGCACGTAATAAGACACTCGGAATGAAAGTCATAAGGAAGAACGAAATATCATCAAACTGAAGGATCTCGGCGTTGCTAAGTACTACACCGCAATGCCAAGTTTCCACTGAATATAGCTGTGCGAAACTTGAAAACCTCTTTGTCGACACTGCCCTTCAAATATATAGGCTTCAAAGAGAAGGAACGTAAAGAATGGATGTCTGAGGATCTGTGGAAGAAAGGGAAGCATCAAAGAGTGACATTAACGATGACAAGTCCGATGGATAAAATGAATAAAAAAAATAAAAGAACTGTGCGACTTCAAGTTACATGAGTGAAACCAACATATCACCACGGAATATCTCTCTATTCCCGAAATATGTGAAGCTATTAAAGCAAATCTTCAGGCCAGTACAATATCCCTCCCGAATTGCTGCTGATCGATCCACTGACAAGCTCAGAACTACTGCTACCGCTCAAGGATGGATTTTGGTCTTCCAATTATTTATCAGATTTGCTCTTGGAAGGTGTAATCATAAAGATTTCGTAGAAAGGAGACTTTTCAGAACGTAGTAACTGAAAGGGTATCACTATTTTCAATATGCTGCTAAATGTTATTGTCCAAGTCTTCAAGAGAACAAACTGGTGTCGCCGTGGAAAATCCTCTATTGACCATGTCAACAGTCTCAGAATAATAGTGGAGTAAGATCTATTTATGCTAATGCAACATGAAGAATATTGCATGAAAATTAACTGAAGACCTTGACTATGCTGACGATATTTGTCTCATCACACATTCACATGTTGCACAGTGGGGCAGAATCTAAATTTTTTGGAAAAAAATCTGGCATTTGTAAACGGCTGGTCGGATCGCGATAAAATTTGACGTGGGCGTAGCCAAGGATTCGAGTTTAAATTATTAAAATGAGCCCTTCAAATAATCCAGAGGCGGCGCTATGGAGGCTCAAAGTAGGGTACCTTCGACATATACAATTTTTAAAGACGTGCAATTTTTAAAAGATATTGGGTAACAACTCAACAAATTCCAATACAAACATAAATATGTAAATGCAAATGGAAGTGGAAGTGGATAGGTCACACAGATGATAATGATATTGGCAAGCAGGCAATTGAATGGAACCCCAGGGAAGTAGGCGTGGAGACCGAACTGCTCATACATGAAAGCGGTGGATTTATGTCGAACTAACGAGAGTTCGTAAAAGCTGGATGAAAACTAAAGCCATTGCATACGACAGATCCGAATGTAACGAACTATTTCCGCCCCTATGCTACTTATAGAAGCACCATGCTTTATTATATATGTAGTCAATCAATGCTACAGACACTACAATGTAGCCATCTAAATTAAATTAATCCTTTAACAGACAAGCTATAGATAGTCGTAATATGGGGACAG
This sequence comes from Calliphora vicina, assembly GCF_958450345.1. Lineage (NCBI taxonomy): Eukaryota > Metazoa > Arthropoda > Insecta > Diptera > Calliphoridae > Calliphora > Calliphora vicina. The sequence continues at coordinate 59,022,827 of NC_088781.1, read as the reverse complement.
TAGACTAGAATTGATTCCACTATAGATTAATTTTAATTTACTTTTTAATCTGATAGTGTTCAATAAATTCGTTTTAACCTTTCATATTTTCTAGACCCAATTTTTTTTTCTATTTACTAGCTTTATGAGGTATTCTTGATTTTCCCCTTAAATTCACTTCGTTAACATTGTTGTTTGAAAATCAAAGCAAAAAAGTGCTGTTCACATATTCAAATATAAAATAAATGGTTTATTTATTTCCATCCTAGGGTGCTTTTAAAAAGTTTCTTGTATTTTGTTTATGTTTATTTTATTTTTTACATACAAACTTAGTAACAAAGAACAAACGATATATTCTTTGGTAGTAAGTTCACATGCGATAAATGAATGAATGTTTATGGCCCTACAAATTATGAAAGTGTTCTGCTATTAATTTATCTATCGTTATATGTAGACTTAAATCATGTTCATAAATACATACATATGTATTTCTTTATATGCAAATTACAAAATATTAGGGTGAGCTTAATTTATCATATTACCTTTTTAATATGAGGTTAGAAAAAGCTATAAATTTAAAAAAGAGAGAATCTCTAAAATGATTCAAAGTTGTTGCTAATATAAATATACAGATGTATTATTAGGGGTAAATACAATTTGGCGGGGATGGTTTGAATATAACAGATCCAAACCACGTACATATGTACTAGGGTATTTATGTATTCCCGTATGTACGTGGGAATAGTTTGAATATATTAAAATGGCTGATTTCCAGTAAAGATTTATTCGAGTAAATTTGATCGATTATTCGAATATATTATATACTTTTTATTAAAAATAAAATGTTTAATATCCGTAATAATTTAATTTTCAACAACCAAGTTTTTTTGAAAATACATATATGCTGCATATATTTTTATACGTTTTGTATTGGATTTTTTGATTCTCGCTGCCTAAAGTTTTTCCCTATCATCAAAAAGCCAAGTGCTAAAAAGTGAATTTTTTCAACATTTAAATATTTTGGCCTAAAACTCGAAACTTTTAATAAATTGTGCACTTGGGTTTTAGATGACACTGAATAATTTTAGACCATGAAAGCACTGAAAATCGTGAAAGTCTAATATAAGGACCACCCTAATGCGAACAGTGGGGAAGAATCGAAATTTTTTGGAAATAAATCTGGCATTTATAAAAGTGGCATATTTTTAAATTTAATAAAGATATTGACCTAAAATTTTTTTCAATTTTTTAAAAAAAACTATTTCTTAAACCGTTTCAATTCAAATATTTGTCACATATTGAACTGGTTTCAATTATTTCATAATTAAATCAAGTATTCATTTGCTCAAAAACAAAATTTCTTCATATTTTCTATTGAATTTTGAGTTTTGAATTTGATTATTTTGACAATTGAATATAAAATTTTCGTTATTGGTTGAATTTCAAATACAAATATTATTGTTATATTATTGTTTGTTATTTTTTGTGTTTCAATTACGAAAATTATCTATTCAATAATTTTTGTATTTTAAATTCAACCAATAACGAAAATTTTATATTCAATTGTCAAAATAATCAAATTCAAAACTCAAAATTCAATAGAAAATATGAAGAAATTTTGTTTTTGAGCAAATGAATACTTGATTTAATTATGAAATAATTGAAACCAGTTCAATATGGGATAAATGTTTGAATTGAAATATAATTTTTTCTGTGTATCTAAACAAAAAAAATTAGTTCGGATTAAACGGGGATCAAATTGGTAGTAATATGTGCAATCCTATTAAAATTTTGATACAAATTTTAGTTTTAGAAACTCAATAAATATGTAATATGTAATAAAATCTTTATTTATCAACAGAACTCAACGAAATTTTAAAGGTTTTTTAAATTTATCATTCTAAATAACAAAGTGGAAAAAAACTTGTCAAAAGATCAAAGGGATTCCCGCAATTACAATTAAAAACTAAAATGGTAGTTTTTACAATTTTGCCCATAAGGTCCACATTTCCTACGGGGCTGAGAAAGTAATTTGGAAATAAATAGGGAACATATCAGGGTTTCTAAATCAGCTTTCTGTTTTCTGATCCCAGCTTTGGGATTTTAGAACATGTGGCCCGAATTTGAAATTCTGATAAAAAATAGGTTAATTTCCGAAGGACGTAAGACCGATATATTAGAAAAGTGGAATATAGTTTTTATAAGAAAATGTTCTCCGTAAACATACCTTACATAAAAACATAAAAGTGTTATATGTTCTTAAAGAAAGTTTTTTTTTATTAAAAAAAGGGTTAAGTTCGCACAAAAAACAGAAAAAATTTACTGTTTTTTGAATTGAAAATCGTTTATTTTTGGATTCATAATTGATATTGCTCTAAAATCGTCTGTAGATTATTGGTAATTTAGTTGTCTAACTAACAAAAAAATCGACTCCAAGGTATGGCAAAATTTTAAAATTGAATTATTAGAGATAAATAGCACACCCAATCATTTTTGAAATCGGATGGGAAACAAAAAATGGCACGTGTTTAAAAATTTTACATGTCGAAGGTACCCTAGTTTGAGCTATTTTGTAGGGCCTATTTTATTAACATTAATATGAATACTCCTTGGCTACACCCACGTCAAATTTTATTCCGATCGGACCAGCCGTTTAGAAATGCCAGATTTATTTAAAAAAAATTTCGATTCTGCCCCACTTTGCTGCGTCAAGATAGCAACTGAAAAATTATTAAAGGCGGAAGTTTAATAGAGGGAATTTTATGAGTTTGGAAACGTGGATTTTCGGAATTGGATGGCAATAAAAACAAACAACGTTTTTGGAAAAAAACGCAGTCTACCATCGAATTTATGAATTTTTTTTTTGTCGATGATTTCTAATTCAAGCAAAAATATTGATTTTGTCATTGCGTTTGAAATACATCGAAATATCTGTCGTAGACCTACAAAAGTAAGGCATTACCCACTGCCTGTTCTAAAGTTAAAGGAAACGCTCGAAAGAAAACATTTTCGAAATTCAATGCATTAAGTATATGGGCATTTTATGTCAAGTGAACCAACTTTTGAAATCGATGTCTTCCGATCGGGATGAAATTTGCACCTAGGTTAGTTCTATTGGATAGTAATTCATACACAATTTTTCAACAAAATTTTACATTTTGGCCAAGCATGTTTTGCATGTCTTGAGTTACAAAATATTTATTTTGATAGATATCCCACTCGCAACCCACTAAGCGACCAAAACGTTCTTCAAAGAAGAGACCTAAGCTTTCTGTTGATCAAAAAAATAAAATTGTTGGTTCACTTGACATGAAATCCCCCATATAAATTCGAACGATTTTCTTTTCGAAATTAATTAAAAAATAAACCCACAATTTTTATTTTTTTTTAATAAATTCGTATTTATTCGTTTATTAGTATAAATTCTTAATATTAAATAAATTTATTTTTCCAAGAAAACCACAAAGAACTCAGAAAATTTTGACAATTGCTTGGAAGTATCAGGCTCCTGCGAAAATTCCTCATACCACTGCAATAATTTTGTTTCATTTTGTCTCTCAAATACATTTAAATTATTTGCAAAGTCTTGGAATTTTTGTGAAAATTCTGTAAAATAAACTTTTACAGTGTTTTCAATTTGCGTATAAAATTTTGAAAAACCAAAATCTTGTAAAATCTGTAAGATTTGTGGATCTTGCTCTGTAGCAAATTTCTCAATTACAATACCAAATTTACTAAACATTTGCCAGGTTTCCTTAATTGAAGCTTCAGTTTGTGCTTGATAGGAATGGAAATCATTTAAATAGTTCTGTAAACTATTTTTATAAGCGTTAATGTTGATGGAGTCAACCTGATCGATGTCATTTAACAAGCTGGTAAAAGTGGTTTCACTTTGATGCAATAAATCATTGGCCAAACTCTCCAGCTGATTCAAAGCAAATTTAAAAAGTTGTTCTCGTTTATGTTGTTCAATGCGTTGTGGCAAGGTTGATGGCGTTAAAATACTAGTGGAATCCTGCAAAGAATTGTTAATAGTTTCAGTAGTGATGGCTGTATCTAATGCTGGAGAATGTGGCATAGTGCCACCGTGTGATACCTTAAAGATATTGAATATTAGTATAATATAAGGTACTTAAATAAGAATTCATACCTGTATCCATACAGTTATTGTTAAAATAATTGCAATTAGTTTCATGTTTTATTTTTTAGTTAGGAAAAATATTTGTAATAATTCTTATGCTGCTTTCGATTTATATGTCTTTTTAGAACTGATTGTTAACGTTGTTAGTTTTTAGTTTAAATAGCAAAATATAAATTTCTTATCAATTGATATTCAAGTTTTCTAGAGATACTAAGGTTAAGTAGTTTGAATTTTTTTTATTGATTTTGTGATATTACATTTAGTACTTTTCTACGAAATTTACTTAAAATGATGATATTAGAAATGCATCAACTTCCTGAAAATTGTTAAGAAAAAACAACGTTTCCGGAAATGTACTATCGCCTATATCAAAACATTAACAGGTATTTATATATATGTATGTATATCTAATTAAATTATTATTTTGCCTTCAAACCTTATCAAAATGCTCTTTGAAATTAGATAAATTGTTCCAAGTTGTTATCTATTTCCAACCAAATGTCTACTAACAAGTAAGAGAGCTATATTCGGCTGTGCCGAATCTTATGTTCACCAAATTATACTTTAAAATAAATTCTTTAAATATTTTTAGGGAAACAAAATTAATTTTTTTTTGAAAAAGAATTTATAAGGTTTAAAAAATATTTTTCCCCGATTTTGACCCATTGTAGATCCTACTTACTATAGCCTTATATACATCGTGGAAATGGACTTCGAAATATCTATATACTAGTTGATCGCCCCGGCTTCGCCCGATAGCATTTACTAATGTTAGTTCTTCAAGTTTCTCCAACTCACGCACACCACCCTGTTCTTATTTATTTGCAAATAAAATATCTAAATTTGTACTGCATACTTTAGGGAGCTTTTTTATTACAGTTGACTGGACTCACAAAAAAAAGAATTTCCGAGTTTTACGCGGAATTTTTGATTTTTTTTTCTTTACAAACCATCGAATAAAAAAAAAATCAGCCAAATCGCTCCAGCCGTTCTCACGTGATGACATTACATACATGGACCATTTCATTTTTATATATATAGATTAATGACTTAGTAATCCAGATATAGATCAAAAATAGGCCAAACATCGAGGTTGTTCCGATTTTTTCCTTATATCTCAGCCATTTGTTGGCCGATTTTGTCGATTTTAAATAGCAACCGAAGAATTCCCAATATGTATGTACTAGAGTGTCCCTTAGAATTAAATTTTTGGAAATGTTGAGACGGTACCCCCTGAAAACTTGTGTAATGACATAAAATACCACCAAAAAAATGTTTAGCTTGTTCTAAGAAGGGCAACCCGTGCCGACTTAGCGATTTAGTTTTGAGGTGCATTTACAAGGGGAAAAAATGCATTTTTTTTTACATATTTTGAAATCATCAAAATCGGCCCAAAAATATATAACATTTCGCTATCTTTCCATGAGAAATTTGAAATATTGAAAAATTTGAACTTTGACCTTCACGATTTAAGGGTTAAAGTTTTCAGATTTTAGTAAAACTTTCAGACTATATTTTAAATTGTGCTTTCACGCGAATTCTTTCGTGTATGAAATTCACATAAATTTCTAATATCTTTATTTCTGGACTCTAAGGCCTCTTCAGATATCATTCCAATGGGTAACGAAAACTGTTGAATTATATCCGCCCCATGTAATAATATTTTGTGGAGACTGAACGGCATATAGTACCAAGGATAGAGTTCAACGTATAATTTCGCGGTATCTGCTAAGTAAAGGCGAAAAACTGCAACATTTACTGTGTATCCACTGGACATTGTTCTTAAAATAATTTGCAATCTCTTGATGCTAAGGCTGTTCGACTAAAAAAACGTCTAGCCGTATTTCCGTCATTTGTAGAGCCCATTCCAGGTTTTGGGGCATCGACCAGTAAATGCATTTGAGATTTAATATTTTCTTTTATAATCTATTTTTGATTTTCCACTTTTTCTTTTTCCTCAGCATTACGAGGCTTCCACCTTTTTTAACAAGCTTATATGAAATATGTAAAACACATTCAAAACAACGTATCCAGGCATGTTAAATAGAAATCCCGACCTTATACAAATTTCCATCGCATGAGAGTTTTCCAATTGACTCTAAGTCGTTCATTATACTCGGTGATGCTCCACATATTCCATATGTTTGGGATGATGAGTCTGAAATAGTGCTGAAGACCTTCCCATATATCATAGTTAATAAGAAATTATGATGCACCATACACTCTTCACTTCCAATTTTAATTTTTGTTGGCAGGATTGCAGAAATCTGGTTCTCAACAATTGAAATTTCTTGCTTTATTAGCTCCTTGCTTTCTTTTTCAAAAATAATTTTAATAGGCCTACAGAAACGTGTTGATGAAGGGCGTGGATTTTGCCATAAAAGGACATTATTAGATTTAAGTTGTAAAGGCATCAAACATACTGCGAAAAGATGTTAATCAGAGTTATCGGAATACTATCACATCCCCACTTGTATGTCATAAACATTTCAAGTGGTTTAGTTTGTTCCAGTAAGTCAATTTGAAGTTCTCCCAACCTTTTAACTGTCTTATCGACTAAACCCTGCAAAGAAACTTGTGCTGAAACATCCGAAAATATCATATTACTGGGATAGCACTTTTCTTTCGCAGATTTTACAACATGGTACGTTGGATACTTGCCTGTTTGCATTAACTTATATGTATGTGTGTTTACTATAGTGAGGCAGAAAACTGTTTTTTTAATTTTAGTTGCTCTCGTTGGAGAGGTGGTTAATCTCTTTTGCCAGATTTGTACAAACTAACTTTTGTTGCTAAAACTAATTCCTCACACGACTTAGATTTTACAATCGAAGAAACATTTAAAAGTTGGGTCCTCTTACTTTTTTCAGCAAACTCCGTTTTTGGTATATGAGTAACTGAGGTGGAGGGACCAGCAACTTCAGAATCCTTTTCATCGATATTAAAACTAAGGCACCATTAAGCCACTTTTCATATTTAACTTCAAAATCTCTTCTTTTCCTACACACATTTTTCCATTTCTCTCCAAGGTCATGAAGAAATTTATGTACATTTTGCTTTACTTTTTTGTACTTCTCATTAACTATGTTCAATAACTAAAAGTTGTTACTAGTTAGTAACAATTGTTACTGGAAAAGCGTTCATTAAATCAAAAACTTGTAAGTAGAGAAAAAATCAAGAGCGTATAAATTTTAGAGAGTGTTCTCTCGTTGCAAACTATTACAAGTTACAAGTTATACAATAGTTAGCAGCTTATATTTTATATGTTTTGTGTTATTGTTTATTTATTTAAAATTTTATTTTTCTGGTGCAAAAATGTCAAAACAAAAGAATTTTCAATAAAATTGAAGAAAATGTGAGTATTTATACATTTTAAAAGAAATAAAATAAGGAAATTGTGTGTATAAAACAATTGTTACTGGAAAAGCGTTCATTTACTTTTTACTATTTTTGAGAATTTAAGAGAGTAATTTTGTAAATTTTGAATTTATTCTCTCGTTGCAAGTATTTACTGGGAAAGTAAATGAACAGACCTATTATTGCCTTCTTCTGTAAATCCAATTTTTCTCATAACATACTCAATAACGGCACCCGATTTATTTTTGTTGTCTTGAGCGTTTATCCAAACAGTGAACCGTTCTTGTCTTAAAATTGACATTTCGACTAAAAACAAAACCCGCAAAACCCAGATTGGACATTTGGTCTACTATGCAGCGTTATCGGTCCATTTTTCTTTTAGAACGTCTTTAGCCAGTCCATCACTGTCAAATTCGCGTGCTATAGGTCGATGGCTTCCAACTACTTTTGGCCCGTATTGAATGATATGGACAACAATAGGACGGCGCTAAGTGCCACATAGTTCATGACATATTAGACATTAAGCACGAGCGATTTGCTAAATTCAATGATGCAGAGTAGGGTGACCAGATCTCATATGGGGGCGAAAAAATGTCGGAATCTTGTTCGTCAGGACCAAACAAACGATTCCCCTTTCCAGATATTGAGATAGCCGAAAACTAATTTTTGACCATCAACAGTTATTATTGTGCAAATTTTTGGTTTCGACCCTATATAGAAAATTGGTAACGGTATTTACGATTATATCGGTAACGGTATTTTAGCTGTAACGGTAATTGCAGTTATTTCGGTAACGGTAGCCAGCCTTAAATGAAACACTGTCTCTTGTTGATTTCAGGATCTAAATTAATTCAAAGGATACAAAATACCTAAACCCAGAGAAAACAAGTAAGAAAGTATGGTCGGTCAAGCCCGACCATATAATACCCTACACCAAGTAAATGAGTAAAAATATTTTTCTTTTAAAATTTCAATAATTTATATTTTTGAGTGATTTTTCGAAGGGGCCTTATATGGGAGCTATGATCAATTATGGACCGATCACCATCAAATTAGGTCGTGTGATTTATGTCTATACGAAAGTTATTTATGCTGAATTTTGTGTGTATACAAACATTTTTAAGTGATTTATGCACGTTAAAGTGATTTTCGGAAGCGGGTCTATATGGGAGCTATGACTAATTATGGACCGATCGTAACAAAATTTGGTGACATGAATTTTGTATATATAAAACTTATTTGGAGCGAAATTTGTGTAGATACATAGATAAAATAAACATTTATGACCGATAAAGTCCAATTTCGAGGGGACATTTGTATGAGGGCTAGGTGAAATAATGGACCGATTTCAGCCAGTTTCAATAGGCTTGGTCCTTGGGCCGAAAAAGTAATATGTGCCAAATTTGATCGAAATATCTTCAAAATTGCGACCTGTACTCTGCGCACAAGGTTTACATGGACAGCCAGCCAACCAGACGGACGGACGGACGGACATCGTTTAATCGACTCAGAAAGTGATTCTAAGTCGATCGGTATACTTTAAGGTGGGTGTTAGACTAATATTTTTGGGCGTTACAAACATCTGCACAAACGCATAATACCCTCCCCACTATGGTGGTGTAGGGTATAAAAATACATTTGAACCATTTAAAACTTTTTAATTTTTTTTTATCAATTTTATGATCATTAATTATACCCTACACCACCATAGTGGGGAGGGTATTATGCGTTTGTGCAGATGTTTGTAACGCCCAAAAATATTAGTCTAACACCCATCTTAAAGTATACCGATCGACTTAGAATCACTTTCTGAGTCGATTAAACGATGTCCGTCCGTCCGTCCGTCCGTCTGGTTGGCTGGCTGGCTGGCTGGCTGGCTGGCTGTCCATGTAAACCTTGTGCGCAGAGTACAGGTCGCAATTTTGAAGATATTTCGATCAAATTTGGTATATATTACTTTTTCGGCCCAAGGACCAAGTCTATTGAAACTGGCTGAAATCGGTCCATTATTTCACCTAGCCCCCATACAAAGTCCCCTCGAAATTGGACTTTATCGGTCATAAATGTTTAATTTATCTATGTATCTACACAAATTTCGCTCTAAATAAGTTTTATACATAAAAAATTCATGTCACCAAATTTTGTTACGATCGGTCCATAGTCATAGCTCCCATATAGACCCGCTTCCGAAAATCACTTTAACGTGCATAAATCGCTTAAAAATGTTGGTATACACACCAAATTCAACATAGTTAAATTTAATATAGACATAAATCACACGACCTAATTTCAAGGTGATCGGTCCATAATTGGTCATAGCTCCCATATAAGGCCCACTTCCGAAAATCACTCATGAATATAAATTATTGATATTTTAAAAGAAAAATATTTTTACTCATTTACTTGGTGTAGGGTATTATATGGTCGGGCTTGACCGACCATACTTTCTTACTTGTTACACAGTGCAACAGTGAAAAAAACACACGATCATGACTGTATAGGTTCGACTCTACTACCAAAGGGTAGTAAAACCCTATACTCAGTTTGTCCATTTTGGTGACCGATTTATTTTTATGGTCCCCCAAACTTTCTGAAAATCAGTGGGGCCTCTAAAAAAGGTGTCATCAGTTTTTGGTTAACAGCTAATTCAAGTCCGCAAAATAAATTTTGTTAATTTTTTTTCCAAAAAAGTGCACGAAAAAGCTATTTTTTGGAAAAAAATTTTAACAAAATTTATTTGGCGGACTCTTAGCTATATTATTGCCATATAAAGTTAAGCCGTATCACAAAGTCTGAATTGGCTGTTAACCAAAAACTGATGACACCTTTTTTAGAGGCCCCACAGATTTTCAGAAACTTTGGGGGCCATTAAAAAAAAAGCGGTCGCCAAAATGGACAAACTGAGTATAGGGTTTTACTACCCTTTGGTAGTAGAGTCGAACCTATGCTGTCATGATCTTGTGTTTTTCCAAAAGTCTTCATTTGTTGCATAGTGTTATTTATATATATGTATATGATTGTTGCCACAAAAATATACTTAATTACTATTATAAATTATATGTTTGCTAATGGTAACTTAAACATATTATGGTTTCCGCAAGAATATAAATAATTAAATAAAATAATTTAAACAATTTTGAAATGGTGTATAATTGTTTGCAATTCATACCTATAACCAACCTTAACAAATGATTCCCAATCATGTGACAAGGTTAAATATTCTTAAAACAGTTCGATTATATAAACTTATATGAATTATGTAGTTCATACAAAGTACAATATAACTATTATAAGATTTTCTTTTATTTCAATTCCAAAATCAAGGACATTCAACTTGTATTATGAAAATCTTACGTGTTCTTTCATCTTAAAAGAAAAGCATGACGTCATACATTTTTAATTAACTTTCATATAAAGATTCGTAGCTGAAACAAAATGTTATTATTTAACTCTGAATTACAAACAAACTCAACTCTTCAATTAACGAACTATTTTTATAAGAAATATGATGATACTGCGCTGTTTGCATTTATTTTTGTACTTACAGTCAGCCAGCCAACTTGTTGCTTGAAATCTTGTTACTACATCTTAAATTGTGTTGCATTTGCTTTTGGCAACATGTGGAAAATTACAAAAGACTTGGATGTTGGGTGGAGCAAGAGATTGTTGATGGCACAAGAAAAGCATAAAAGTCAAATGGAAATATAATTTTATGATATGCATATTAATTGCTTGCGTTTTTGCAAATAATATAAAAGAATATATGTATATATATATTTCGTTTAAATTTACTTAGAAGACTACAATATAAAAGCATACTAAAAGTCTTGTATGAATTCATATTATATTCTTGCAAGTTGCAATATACGTATTTTAATAGACTTTCAAGAAATTACAAAGACTACGAAAATTCTGTTGCAATAAACTAATTAATTTCAGAGTTCACAGAAAACATGCTTACATAAGTAAATATGTAATAACTTTTTGAAGGTAGTTTTTCTTATAATTTTTAGCGAAATAGATATGTATAGTATATTTACTTGCAGAATTAAATCAGAAAATCTAATGAGAAATATACAAACATTCGCAACACAAATGCTCGAAATGGCCCTTAAAATTTTACTATCTTGATTTTTTAAGTATTCCTGGAAGTTCGTATATAAAAGTTGGTAAAAGATTTAGATTCATATAAAACTTGTTTGTGACCAATTTCATCACGATATTGGTTGTTATAAGACAATTTTGAATGTTCAAATCATTTTCTGAGGGGAGCCTTGTATGGTGACTAGGGACAAATGTTGTCGGTTTTTCGCCGTACTTTACAGTATAATTTCAGAGTACTAAGAATTATCGCGTAATCAACATATTTATTGCTGCTCAAACAGTATTTCTTGAAACAAGGACCTAAATTGCCCAATTTTCATAACAAACAAATCTTATCCCCACCATAAGTAATCAGTGGATAAAATAACTATTTCTAAAGGACAGTACAAAATAAATCTTCAATGTTGCTACCCTCTAGATCACTTTGAGACACTAAAGTAACAATTGACTTTACGCAAAATTACCTGGGATATATAATGTGCTCGTCAGTAATATTATATGAGGAGCCGCAGAACTAAAGGTACTTTTTCACATTTTTTGACAAATTGGTTTTTTGGTATTTTTATAATATTTGGGTTGAAATCTTCGCAAACCCATATATAATAGCAACAAAATGAGATATCAATCATAAAAATCGATTGATTTTGAAAACATTTTTCCCATGCTATGTACACATTTTCATATACAGAGTTATAATAACAAATTGAAGCAAAAACAAGTAAGAAAGTATGGTCGGTCAATACCCTACACCAAGTAAATGAGCAAAAACATTTTTCTTTTAAAATATCAATAATTCATATTCGTGAGTGATTTTCGGAAGTGGGCCTTATATGGGAGCTATGACCAATTATGGACCGATCACCATGAAATTAGGTCGTGTGATTTATGTCTATATGAAAGTTATTTATGTTGAATTTTGTGTATATACCAACATTTTTAAGAGATTTATGCACGTTAAAGTGATTTTCGGAAGCGGGTCTATATGGGAGCTATGATTAATTATGGACCGATCGTAACAAAATTTGGTGACATGCATTTTGTATATATAGCCAGCCAGGCATTTTTCGAAAAATGTCCCAAAATTACCCCAGTTTTTAACGACTTCATATAAATCGCAATTCTAAAGGCCCCTAAAGAGCTAGGAAGCTAAATTTGGATGGCATGAGATTGTAGCTTTCTAACAAAGTATAACTTAAGTAGCTAGCATAAATAGTACCCGATATATATGCGGGTATATGGGACATTTTTCGAAAAATGTCCCAAAATTACCCAAGTTTTTAACGACTTCATATAAATCGCCAGCCAGACGGGCGGACATCGTTTAATTGACTCAGAAAGTGATTCTGATTCGGTATACTTTAAGGTGGGTGTTAAACCAATATTTTTCGTCGTTACAAACATCTGCACAAATGCATTATACCCTCCCCACTATGGTGTTGTAGGGTAAAAATATATTTTTTAAGTGAAAATAGCTATTTTTTCATATTTTTTTCGATTTTTCATTTTTTTTTAAACAAAATAATTTGCTATTTTCATGTAAAAAATATATTTTTTGCTTCAATTTGTTATTATAACTCCGAAATTACTGAGCCGATTGAAACTCAATATATGAACGTAAAGGTTATATAAATCTAAATTTTCCTATCATAAATTATGTGGAGAAACATCTAAACCAAATTCACAATTTTACAAAAAAAAATTTAAAAAAAAAATCTAGACATAGAATTAAAAAATTTTATCATTTTTGTACTTATAGGTAACCATGATGCATCATAGTCAATTTGAAAATTTATTACAGGTTTGTAAAAGAAATTGTATGGAAATTTTGTTTTATAAACTACTAGCTGATCCGGTGCGCTTCGCCACCTCAATTAGAAGAATTAAATAGTAATATTAAGAGTCACTTTGTGAATCTAATTGTAAATGTTTAATTTCATATTTCTGGGTCCATTATTATAGAAAATGCAAAAGAAAGTTACCACTAAAGTTATCTTTTGTGGATTCAAATTCATTCAGAATCATGTGTGCCTAATTTTAAATTTTTAGGTTTATTATTATAAAATATTCAAAAGTACCATTGCAATAAACAAATAGTACCATTTATTATCACTTTTGAATTCGCATTCACTAAACCATAAGCCGTCATGTTTGAATTTTAAATGTGTATAGCATTTCCTATACTATCAACTAATTTTGTTTCTACAACACTTAATATATAATAAATTATTACAAAACCGAAACCTATCAGTTTTGAAATTCTTCGGTTTTTTTCGATTATTATAGAAAATTCAAAAAAGTACCCATGAGAATAAAGAAAAATTACCTTGAATATTCACTCACTTGGGACCATATACGCCTAATTTCATATTTCTATGTCCATTGTTACAGAAAATTCAAAAAGTACCATTTGAATATAGAAAAAGGACGAAAAAGCCTCCTATTGTGTTTTCCCACTCACTCGGGTCCATATAAGCTTAATTTCATATCTTTAGGTTCATTGGTGAAGAAATTACTAAAAGTACCATTCGAATAAAGAAAATGTACTAAAAAGTATTCCCCTAGAATTCTCACTCACTTAGGACCATATATATTTAATTTCATATTTTTATGGCCATTATTACAAAAAATTAAAAAGTACCAAAAAGCAGCCACTTGTGCATTCCCACTCACTCGGGTTCATATAAGCTTTATTTCATGTTTCTAGGTTCATTGGTGAAGAAATTACTAAAAGTAATTCAAATAAAGAAAAAGTACTAAAAAGTTTCCACCTAGAATTTTCACTGACTTAGGACCATGTATGCTTAATTTCATGTTTCTAAGTCTATTGTTATAGAAAATTAAAAAAAGTACCATTCAAATAAAGAAAAAGTACCATGAAGTATCCGCTTGAATTTTCACTGACTTAGGACCATGTATGCTTAATTTCATATTTCTAGGTCCATTAGTACAGAAAATTCAAAAAGTACCAAAAGTCTTCCCCTAAAATTCTCACTCACTTAGGACCATATATGCTGAATTTCATGTTTCTAAGTTCATTGTTATAGAAAATTCAAAAAATACCATTACCAGTACCATTCTTACATTTTGGTACCTAAATATTATCCCGTATTCCATCTGTGTTAATATGCTTTAAAAAAAGTTTTAAAAAAGTGCCAAACTGTTTACCCGGATTTGGCACTCGAGTTCCAAATAACACCCTGTTAGTTAATTTTTGTATGAATCCAGGAACCAATGTTAAACAAATTATCAAAATTGGCTTAATAATTTCAAATAAAATGTATTTTTCCGATTTTATCCCCTTTTTGTTACTTTTTTATCCCCATTGCGGTGATAAAATTTTATTCAAATAAATTTCTGTATCGTGGTGGGAGCTCATAATAAAATATTCGTATGTCTATATCAAATTATAGAAAAACATATTTTATGAAAAAGTACCAAAAATAAACACAATTTTTATCCCTTAAGGGTTCGAATTTCCAAAAAGTGACAAACTTATATTTTTTATTTTTTGATAAGTAAAGAATACGATATAAAATTTGTTTCTATGTTTATTGGTTTAAAAAAAGTACCAAAATACGAAACACCTGTCATCTTATTTTTTTAATTGGAGTAACATACAATTTTAAGTTTTTTTGTATCTTTATTAGTTTTGAAGATATAAGGTTACGGAATTTACCCGTTTTTACGCTTTTTTAAACCCTTAATGTTCGAATTTCCAAAGATCCCTTCTTATCGGATCGTTTTGGGGAGGGAGGAACCCACAGTTAAAATTTCATGATTCTAGCTTCAGTCGTTTGGGCTGTCCGATGATGAATCAGTCAGTCATTCAATCGGTCAGTCAGTAACGTTACTCTTTTACATATATAGATTTAAAGAATTAACAAGTAAGAGAGCTATATGTGCTGAATCTTATATACCTTTCACCAATTTATACTTCAAAATAAAAATTGGAAAACAATTTTTCGAATTGTTTTTTTAAATTTTAAAATTTTTTTTTGTTTTTTTAATATTTAGCGAAAAAAATCATATGGTGAAAAAAATGCTGGTTAAAAAATATGTTTTCTAATATTTTTAATCCAGATATAGGTCAGAAATAGGTTAAAAATCGATTATATATCTCAATGGTTATATATCTCAACCATTTGTGGACCGATTTTATCGATTTTAAATAGCAACCGAGACGGAAGAATTCCGGAGATATTGATATATGAATCGTGTATGTAAGTTACTTGGGGGCTTCGGAAAGTTGATTTCAACAGACAGACGGACATGGCTTAATCGACTCCGCTATCTATAAGGATCCAGAATATATATACTTTATAGGGACGGAAAATTATAAATAATGGGGTATATTTTTCCAAAAAAAAATATTTTTTTTTGCAATTTGGTCTGGCACTGTATTGCAATTCTTTATTGTAAAACTATTTAAATTTGATTATGAAAACTATTTTCTCAATCTATACTCTTTTTATTGATGCATAATTTTGGTTTTATTATTGAACTTGAATTTTGATTAAAGTAATTTCCTTCTACGTAAATTGTTTACGTGACAAAAGCCATATTTGTGAAATGTATTGGCACAAAGTAAATAATTTATTGCTTTTTGTTTTGTCATTCGATACCAATGACAATGAATTTGTAGAAAAGTTAAGGTAAAATTTTATAAAGAAATATAAAGGTTAGTAATAGATATTGCAAATAAGTGAAAATGCAATAAAAAATTATTAAGTGAATCTTAGTTATGCAGTTAATGCGTTTTTATACACACCACCAAAAGGATGGGGGGGAGGGATGTATTGAGTTTGTCATTCCAGTGCCACAAAAATTCTATGGCGTTTTAGATATGTCCATTCGTCTGACTGTCTGTTGAAGGCACAATAGGGCCTTCATTTAAGGACTTAGTGGGATGAAATATTCTTTGTTGATTAGAAATGTTTGGTATTGAAAATGGGCAAAATATGTCTAGAGTTATGGAGCAAAATGTTATCGGAACGAAAAATAATAATCAAGCATTGTTTTAAACATTTTCTACAGCAAAAATATAAATTTCCTACAGTTATTGAAATTAGTATTATCTCCTTTTTTTAAAGATAAATATTAGTTCATAATCTAACTAAACTTTGAATTTATAAAAACCACAACAAACTTAACATTTCTACAATCCTTATAAGTAAAACCCACTTACTAAATACGTTTATTTATAATGATCACAACCTAATCACAATGTAACTTCAACTTCCTTGGTGTCAAGGAGATTAAAACACCCACAATTATCTCAAATAATCTCCGAAAACCCACAACACAACTTACAAGTAACTTTTAAAGGTGAGATAGTTAAATGTTTAAACATTGAAACACAGAAATGACGAAAAAAAAGAAACAACTTACTTGTCATCTGGTGCAATAATACACTTAACAAAATCCTCTAAGTAATCATTAGCATCATCGTTATCACTTCTGGCAGCAGCTGCAGCTGATGAAGTAACTTTTTTATTTGCAACTTTTGATTTCATTAAAACTTTACAGAGTTTCATTGTGTAAATAATATTGCACTCAAGCCAAAAGAGCTTATTTAAGTTTAAAGTTCTTTCAATGGAAACCTTGGTTTTGCAAAATGCATTTCTATAACTATTATTATATTAAATTCTCAGTTTTATATTTTTAGATATTCAAATTACAATTATCAAATCAACAACTTGCTCAAACAAATAAAGTTTATTTTATCAAAACTTTAATTAACTTATATCCTTAAAAACAAACAGACTGAACCGGAAATTGTTTATTATTTTACAAATTTAAGTTTTCAAATGTTGTCAACAACATCATTTTTGCAACGTAAAACTACAATGAACTAAACAAATGAATGGATTTGTATTTTAATGAAACTATGATGATGATGTTTGTGTGAGTAAGTGGTAATGTGTGTGAGACTTTGTGTATTTAGTTTTTAAAGGTTGCATTGATAGGGTTTTCCATTAAAGATCCCAATTTCTTAAAAAAAAACCTACCAACAGCAAGTAACAAAGCATAATTGCAGAAGAGGCTGATATTAACATCGGAACTTGAATTGAGTATAAAGAAGAAGTGGAAGTCAGTACCTGGAAGTCAAAATCATGGAACTAAAATTTAATGAACTTCAAGAAACTTCTAAAGCCAACAACGAGAAACTTCTTTCTGAAGTTCAAGAAACTTCAAGAGCCAACAACTGCCAAGACTGAAGTAAAAGAAGTCAAGGAAGATTTCTAAGAAATTTGTAGAACCACAAATGAGAAACTTCAGGAAATTTCGGAAGTTATAGAGTGGATATACTTGAAATACAAGTCTCTAAATTTTATAAAGCAGGTGTCCGAGAGCGGACACCTGCAAAAACAATCCCAAGATGTTGATAATAAACCTTCCGTTATTAAATCATTTGAAGATTGAAGTATTTGTGAATGAACCTGATGTAAAACTTGCGGTTTATGCCAAACGGAAGTCAACATTTGCGGAAACCAGTAATTCGTGTTAGCACAAGAAAAATAGCAATAAATTTCTAAGTCGCAAATATGCAGGGTGCGAAATATCGAAGTTATCGCTGAAAATGAGAGAAATTTGGACAAGAAATATAGTCCATGATTTAAAAAAGGTTTTGGAGGCGTTTAATAAGAAACAAAGTAAAGCCAAACTTAAATGTTATAAATGCGGTAAAGCCGTTCATATTCAGCGAAACTGTCGAGCACCAAGAAAACT
The DNA here is from genome assembly GCF_958450345.1 of Calliphora vicina. NCBI lineage: Eukaryota > Metazoa > Arthropoda > Insecta > Diptera > Calliphoridae > Calliphora > Calliphora vicina. The sequence continues at coordinate 59,004,517 of NC_088781.1, read as the reverse complement.
AAGCAAATCTGCTGAGCCTCCACGAAATAGCCATATCCGTAATGCAGTAGAAAAATAGCAATCTTACTGCTTGTGGGTACATCAATGGTCAGAAACACGTTTTTACTATAGACACAGGAGCATCACAGTCCATCTTCAGGCCATATTTAGTCAGGTAAGTCTGCGCACAGCTACTGGGGAGCCAGCCACTGTCTATAGCAAAGTAAGTTTGAAATTAACCATTGCCAATATATGAGTCTATCATGTATTTATTGTTGCCGAAATTTTGGACGAAGTAATCATTGGTTAGTAGAGTGTCCCAAAAATTTTTTTTTTTGGAATTTCGGAACCCATTCCCTCTAATTTTTTTATATATATAAAACTATAGTTAAATATGAAATTTTGTCTTTCTATCATGATTGTAACCCGTGCCGACTTGCGATTTAGTTTTGTGGTGCATTTACAAGGGGAAAAAATGCATTTTTTCAGTTTTTATCAAAATTTTGCCATTATGATTTCTGTTATGATTTTTAAGTAAAAGCTATTCAGAATATTATAGTCCATGTAATTTTAAATATAGTCTGAAAGGTTTACTAAAATCGGAAAACGTCAACCTTTAAATCGAGAAGGTCAAAGGTCAAATTTTTCAATATTTGGAATTTCTCATGGAAAAATAACGAAATGTTATATATTTTTGGTCCCATTTTGATGAAACTCAAGAAAAGTATAACATGATGTCTAGTATTTATAATAATAGCACAAAAATTAAAATTAACCCTTAATAGCAAAAAATTGCACAAAACTAAATCGCAAGTCGGCACGGGTTACAATCATGATGAAAGACAAAATTTCATATTTAACTATAGTTTTATATATATAAACAAATTAGAGGGTATGCGTTCCTAAATTCCAAAAAGAAATTTTTTTGGGACACTCTATTGGTTAGTCACTGCATTAATCTGCATAAGGAATTGGAAGTTATGATTTGGCGAAATGTGGAAATACCCCTTGACGTCGGATATGGAAGCAAGATTCAAGTAAGAAAGCAGTTACTGTCGCCCATCAGAAACTACCACCACAATCCGAAACTTTAGTGTGACCCCGTATGGAGGGAGATTGTGAGAACAAGAGCTTGAGCATGGTAGAACCATTGGAAAAAAAGCGATCTTATAACAGCAAAAGCCCTCGTTAGAATAATGCAACATAAGAATAGTTCCTGTAAGACTGATCAACCTGTCCAGATATGAAAAAAGCGTTTGGCCGGAGCCCGCCAATAAGTCCACCAAAGAACACGAGCTACTAGCGGAATATGTGGGGAAATGGGTAGAAGGACCAAGCAGAAACATATCTCCGTCTTCGCATTAAAGTGTCAAAGCCAAGGTAGAACGGCAGATGTAAAACATGAAATAAATACTGACGAAGCGAGGCCTATAAAGTAGGCGCCCAGAAGTATTCCTCTAGCAAAACGAAGAGAAGGAGTTGTTAAACGAAAAGAAGCGGATCGGTATAATCGGACCATCTTCAATTCCTTGGAGCTCGCCTGTTGTTTTAGTTAACAAGAAAGACGGCAGCACTTGATTTTACCGTCGATTATAGAAAGCTGTAAGACCTAACCAAGAAAGACAGCTACCAGCTACCAAGAATTGACGACACCCTGGACACACTAGCTGGAACAAAATGATTCTCCATATTGGACTTGCAAAGTGGTTACTGCCACGTAGAGATTTCGGACAAAGACAATGAGAAATCCGCCTTTTGTGCGAGCGATGAGTTATGGAAATTTAATGTGATGTCATTTCGATTCTGCAATGCTCCAGCCACATTCGAACTTTTAATGGAACAGGTTTTGAAAGGACTACCTTGATGACATAATTGTCATGGAGAAATCTTTTGATGAAACTTTTGATTAATCGTACTCTGGAGAAATATTTAAGAAAAGTGGTCAGTACACATCAAAAGGACTGCGGTGAACACATACCAAAACTTCTGCTGGCATACAGATCAGCTGTTCAGGACTCCTCTCTAACACCTGTTAAAATTGTCTTTGGAACTGAACTGAAATTGCCTGGCGATTTAGAATTTGGATTTAGAATTAACCCCTCAGCAATAAATGAAGACAATGAAAACTCTACCCAGGATCAAGAGGACTTTAACGAACTCCATGAATTCAACAACAAAATGAAATCCAGATACGATCGAGAATTCTGAAGGATTTAACGAAAGAAAGGACTGTTTCCTGAACTACAAACCCATTGCGATGATTATGAAATTAAACTACGTGGTCTTCAGAATACAGAATTATAAGATTCCGAGATCTTAAATGAAGGTTGTACATCTAGAACAATTAATTCTATTACTTCATTACGGTGTAAAAGGAATTAGAAAATTTGGATGTTCTGTGTGATTGATGTCCGTTACAATAAGCACAATTTTGCAGTTTCAATAGAAGATTTTTAGTATATTGAATTTCTAAAACGGAGTAATACATTATTTAATCAACCAGAATACCTAGGTGATCGACTCACAGTGGCGACCGTAGATCAAATGAGGTTGCAAAAATCAAAAATTTCATATGCCCCTAAAAAATATTGAATAAATGAGTAAATTGTCCAACGATTTCAAATATGCTACTTTTATTACAATCAGATTTTTGGTTCAGAAGATATAGAACTTCAAAGTTGACTGATTTTCAGTTTTCAAAAAAACAGACCATTTTTAGGTAATTTAGTCCGCTTTCAGATACAATATATCGAAAACTAAGTAACTGATCGTCATTATTTTTGATTTTATTGATAGACCTATTTACTATGAAAAGAATACACAAAAATTGTACTGGTTGCTTTGTATTTGTCCAAGTAAATTGATATTTACCAACTATACATTTTTTCAACATTTCTCAGCTTTGAAGGAAAATAAAAAAAACTATCAATTTCTATATTTGCCATATTTTCAAAATAAGTTCTTTGATTTCTTCTTTATCTAATGCAAAAATGTCCAGCTACCCGTTCTTGTCCCATTTTTTGCTAGAGGTAAAATTTTGGAAAAAACATGGTTCCAAAAATGTGAAAAACCAACCAAACAAATTTTTTTTTAATATTTTCTGGAATAATTTTAAATCATAAAAGCCTTTGAAAAGAAAAATAAAAAATTAAAATATTTTTAAAAAATATTTTATTTTACTTCCCATAAAATTGATTTTTCCACAAATTTCAACTTTGCTAACCCACAAGTATGCACCTGAAAGGCGTAGAACCATTTTCAAACACTCATTTCATAGGCTGATCAATTATCTATCATATGCCTTTTATTTTTTTTGATTGTCTCATTTGGTTAAAAAGTTATGATTTTTGCAACGAAAATACTCAAATGGCGCCACTGTGCAACTGGCACATTGAGTCTATTGGGAATCTCGATCACGTTAAAGAGAGGACGATGATGATTATTGGTAACAGTGGTTATATCGAACTTCATTTATTGATTGGAGCACCATAATTTAATGTTGGTTGAATTTCTATATTTTATGGATACAATAATTTATGGTTTTGTGATGAGAACTCTCTCTCTCTTGAATTTCCACAATTTCAATTGTAAGTTATATTTTTTAGTATATCGTTTTTTATAATCTTCATATATATATGTACACTATTTTATAACGGACCAAGAAAGAAAAAGTCAAGTTTTGATCACTGACATTGTTAAGAATAGACCCCTTTCACACTTGGCAATTTAGTTGCGCAAGTCTCTTGTCCAACAACAAAACAGCATGCAAAATTTTCTTCTCTTTAACCCGACAGTACCTCTGGCATCTACAAACACAAGAGACTTGCGCAACTAAATTGCCTAGTGTGAAAGGGGTCATATTTAGGATCTATGTAATATGAATAAAATGTAGAAAATTAATAATCCTAATTTCAATAATCATACAATTATTGGTAGAGTGAACCCTAATTTCAACAACTTTGTTTTATTTTGAATGACGGTATTGTTTAGAATTTGGTTAATAAGAGTGTTGACAATGATACACATTTCAAAAATATGATATTTATTGTACTTACAAGTACACTCATGTTTTTGGAAATGCTGACAGTGTCGCATAAAATTTATGGTTCGAAATATCTTAAATGAAATAACTAGAATAAATTTGTAGCAAAAGATAAAATTAAAAATTTAGAATAGGATACCGCTAAAGCATATTTTAATTTAGAAACTTTAACATTTTTCGATAGACATTTCAATAATTCTAAGAAATAAAGGATAGAATCTAATCCAGGGGTGCCCACAAGTTCCTTATGGAAGAGTAAACACCAATACATTTAAAGAAAAGCTACTTTTTATTCAATATTTGTTGTTGCTAAAACCAATTCATACAAAGAAAAAAGAAAAAAAAACTCACTTTCAACACACACATTTTTAAAATATCATACGATAAACAAAAACAAAATCTACATGGATGATCGCAGTCGTCAATGTTTACCAGCAAGCATACGAAAGTGTTGTTGCTTTCAACATGCGTGTATTCAGTGAAGAACGACAAAAAAAATAATAAGACAAAGTTGTTTGTGTATTTTGTATTGCTAATGCTGAGTGCTCTAGTGAGTATACAAAACACACAGCCTATAGCTAAGAGCAATTACAATAACAAAAGAGTACCAAGAGTATAGGGCTTGGGCATGACTGATCTAATCTATTCCAATATATACCAGCCAAAAAGGAATTTACACTGAAATAAAATACGATTCCTTATCGTATATAGCTACGCGAGCTATTTGCATTTATTTCATTCATCATTTATGACTAATAAAACAACTTATTTTTCGCATCGTTGAAAGTTCTTCTTTCCAGAGATATTAAATCATAACTATTGACTCCCACACGTCCCTGAAACATGTACCTGATATGATAAAGGTGTCATCCAAATATTTTCGATTTTAAGTGCGATTTTAACCATACGTTCACGTATGGTTAATTCTCATGTGTTGAAGTGTAAATATTTATTTTCTTTTAAACAATGAGTATAGTTTTCAGTTGTTGTTGTAGGTTGTGTTAAAACTAAAAGCAAAAAAAGTGAAAACTATCAAACTTATATCGTATTTTAGTCATGCATGTTGAAAGGATATGAGTACTTGTATGTGACTTTAGAACTCTATCATTACACGACTTGGGAAAAACAACGAACTACACATGCAACATTTTGTAAAAATAAAATATATAGATAAATAAATATATATGTACATAGATACAAATATAGATAACCATGTGCATCAACACTATTTCCTTCCACACACATACTCATGAACGTGATTGTTAAAGTTTCAAATATCTTTGATTAGTTTTTATGACTGTATTTTATAATAAAGGGATAGGAGGTTTGTGAATCTTTTATGTTGTAGGCTTTTGTCAGCGTGTAATTTTACATTGTTATTACATACATAAATACATGTATGTAGTACATACATACTTCAAGTTAATATGACACCCTCGTTATTTCCTTTAGCCATTTAGTTCACCTGCATTCACATAGGTATTCGTACGTCAAGTATCTCTACGTATTAAAATGTGCATATTTGCGTTTTGTAATCAGGAGACATTGTGTTTTTAACATTGAAATGACGTTGCCGCTAATCACCCACGTATATTAAAGAATACAGATTTACATCAATTTAAATTAAATTTTTAACAAAAACTTACTTGGCTCACCAAAATACTTAATTAAAAATATTTATAGTCCAACATTAGTACAGAACATTTTTTTATATAAAGTGATTCATTCATACTGTCATCTTATTATACCCTCCATCACCAAAAGTAATGGTAGTCATGCCGCGGCATGACATGCATAACATTGAGAAACATTCATCTGAGATCCATTCTGATTGAAAATCTATAAAATCGGTCTAGTAGAACCAGTGGTCTGGACCACTATATTTATTAAATATATTGCAAATAATACCATGAAATTCTGCACTCGTTATTCCCACAACGAATGAACAAACCCTGTCGAAAATAGAAATAATCGATTAATTTTCTACTAGTCCCTAGTTTGCCCCGAAATAAGCTGCTAAAGAAGTGGCCACATAAAATCCGTACGGATTAAAGCGAGCATAACTTTTAAATGAAACAACGTATGTTAACTTTTTATACATGAAATTAAAAGTAATTTATTAAGCTTTAAAAAATGTAACCGTAGGTTTATGTGTCTTTATTGCGAATAAATTGTCTGGCTTTTCTTCTTATGCCTCTCATTAATAGCTGCACAACTTTTCTTCCCACTTCTACCGTTATTCCAGCATATGTATTCCACTTTGTTCTCATCAAAATCTGGTTATTTACTGTACCTGCTCTCCTTTTCAATTTACGTTTAACAATTGGCCAATATATCTCGATCGGACGAAGATTTAGGCAATTTGTTTAATTGATGTGTTTTGGTATAAATCAATATTATTCTCATTATACCACTTCATAGTTATATTTGGGTAATGACAACTTGTCATTGAGTAATGATAACTTGGCTGAAACTTTGTATCGGATGTATGATGTCTTACAAATGACAGCAATCGCTTTTCCAAACTCTCTTTTTATATATTATTCTGAAAATTCTTTAAAAACATATCTGAAAAGCTTGACTCTGCCTGCCAAATTAATATTTTAGTTAAATTTTACGTATTCTTATTTGAAGGCCACACAACCTCCAGCTGCTGAGATGTAAAATTTTTGACCTGATATCTGCCGAAAATCAGATTTTTACTATCTTTTAGCCCGACAAAGTCGAATTTTCTAGATATTTGTGCACCATTTTATTTCTAGCTTCATTTTCCATTGTGTCTACACTTTTTAAAACTAAACATAATGACCTGCAATTCATTGTAGAATAATGGTAGATTTGTTGTTAAAAATCTGTGTAAATCTTTTTCCATTTTGATAACAGGGGGCGTTGTTATGATTACTATAGTGCGTACGGATTTTAAGTGGCCACTTCTTTATAACTTAATAAAACAATAGTGCATAATTTTTTTTGCCATTTCGAAATAATTGAGTTTAAAATGTTTGTGTTAGTAGTAGGGTTCCTAATTTCCCGGACTTTTTTCTTTCCCGGGAGGAAATTAATAAATCTTTCATTCCCGGGAATTTTTATACCCTACACCATCATAGTGGGGAGGGTATAATGCGTTTGTGCAGATGTTTGTAACGCCCAAAAATATTAGTCTAACACCCACCTTAAAGTATACCGATCGACTTAGAATCACTTTCTGAATCACTTTCGACTTAGAATCACTTATCGGTCATAAATGTTTAATTTATATATGTATCTCCACAAATTCCGCTCCAAATAAGTTTTATATACACAAAATTCATGTCACCAAATTTTGTTACGATCGGTCCATAATTATTCATAGCTCCCATATAGACCCGCTTCCGAAAATCGCTTTAACGTGAATAAATCGCTTAAAAATGTTGGTATACACACAAAATTCAACATAGTAAACTTTAATATAGACATAAATCACACGACCTAATTTCATGGTGATCGGTCCATAATTGGTCATAGCCCCCATATAAGGCCCACTTCCGAAAATCACTCAAAAATATAAATTATTGAAATTTTAAAAGAAAAATGTTTTTGCTCTTTTACTTAGTGTAGGGTATTATATGGTCGGGCTTGACCGACCATACTTCCTTACTTGTTTAAAACTAAATTAAATCAAAAACCAGACATTTTTTTTCGAATAAATTGACTTATAATTTTAACAGGGTTTTAAAAGAAGTATAAAATAACTATATTTGGTTGTTGATCCAGCCTTTATAAGGTTTCCAATTTAATAGTGGTATTTGATCGGTATTGTCACAGTCGTAGTTTTAATCAGTTTGAAATCAATAAATTCTTTGTTTAATTAAAAAACGTAAGAATTTCGATCATATTAAATCTATAAAACATGCGTAGTTAGAGAAATTTTTGAAATCTGATTGTAGATAAACAAATTTGAACCACTATTATTTGAACCTATATTGCTATTATTTTCTCTAAATATGATAGAAAGTGTAAAATATACTCAGACCATTTTTGTTTTATTTGCGGAAAAATTATTCAGTTAAATCGAGGCTTTCCTATAACACAAACTCTTCAAAATGCTTATTTACATTATTTTGGATTCCCCGTGTCAAATCAGGATAAAAAGTGGGTCCCTCATTCGATTTGCACAAATTGTAGTGAATATATTCCAGGTAAAATGAACATTAAAAATGTCAGTTTGGTTGACCCACAAAAAAATTGTTTTGCCGCCACTCCACATTAAATTAGGTTTAATGAAAAATTTCGTAACAGCTTTAGATAAGACAAAACCAGCATTTCAATATTTATGCAGCGTGTTCCCGAGTCTTTCTGAGGCTAAATTAAAACAACGGATATTTGTGGGTCCTCAAATAAGAAAAATTTTGGGTGATACCAAATTTGAGTCGATGTTGAAAAATCAGCATGGAATTCTTTTAAACTTGTTGTTCAAGAATTTTTGGGGAATAAGAAAAGTCAAAATTACAGAGATATTGTAGCGAATTTATTACATAATTTTGAACTGATGGGTATAAAATGTCCCTCAAAATTCACTTTTTACATTCTCATGTTGATTTTTCCCCGGAAAACCGGAAAACCTCGGACACATGAGTGACGAACATGGAGAGCGTTTCCATCAAGCTTTTAAGTTTTTCGAGAGGAATTATCAAGGTTTTTGAGATCAGAATATGCTAGGAGACTACTGTGGGAGTGTCGTGAGCAGTGTTGCCAATTTAGTCCATTTTAGGCTAAATTTAGCCCATTTCAATCTTGTTTAGCCACAAAAAAATTAATTTAGCCTTTAGCCATTTTTTTAGCCTTTTTTATTTTCATTTAGCTCTAATGAAAATTATATATTTACTATAATGATCTGAAATTTTTGCTTTTGAAAATCAGTTAAAAAAAATTGGCAGGGATATTATGACAAAAATTAACTAAAAATGTTGAACCAGTAAACAATTTAAGCACATACAAATTGTTGGAACCCTCCATACATTAAAAAAATGCCATAACTAATATAGAGAAAATGGACGTTATTTTAATAAAAATTGTTAATAAATATGTTAATGTTTTACGCGCAGGTCCGGGCGTTTACAAAATCATATACAGGGTTAAAGAGAATACTTTTAACTTTATCTGGGCGATGTATTGACGTAAATATAGTACTTTAACAAATATTTTATAACACATGCCATGTAGTATACCGTTTTCAAAGACTACAATCCAACCAATTTAGAAAGAAAAATTCAGTTCATTATCGATAATAATTTAGCTATGATAATTTTTATCTGATCAAATATAAAAAATTTACTTTTTTCCAAATTTAAATTAAATATTTATGTTTACATATTTTGGCTACCTTAGTTTTGATATGTTTACAAAATTTATGTCTTTGCCAATGAAAATCAATTATGTCCGGCGACGTGTATAATTTTTAGAATATTTTTTTTCTGCATTACATGAGAGAGGCTTGAGTTATGGTTATTTCAACAGTAATACTTCTTTGCCAACTGACTATCTGTTTCTAGAACCGAAAAAATCTATGGATATAATAGAATAATTCAATTAGCAACAAATTTGGCCATTGCACTATAGGTTAAATGACTACTTTTTCTGTGCTAAATTAATAACGACTACAAAATCATGGTATTCAAACCAAAACCTTAAAGAATTTCGAAAGTAAGACTAATTCTATTAAAAAAATTTAATTTAACCCACTAACGACCAAAAATTAACCCATTTACAATCATTAATGCAAACTTAATACATTCATTTATTTTAATTATACTAAAACTTTTAGTAATTGCTTAAATCTAATTCATTTTGTAAATTTAAATCAAAAAGGTCCTCTTCGCTTTCATTAATTTCATTGTCTTGGTGGCTAAAGTTAAATTCTTCCATGGGTTCACTGCAACATAACAGTTGAATTACTTCTGGTAGAAGTGTGGAACGTTTCCGGTTTTGTATGCGACTATCTAAAAATAATGTGGAAATTAATGGATCTGAGGTACAGCTTAATATTAATATTAATTCGGAGCTTAAAAAATATATCTTCTCCGCTTCCATTACAGCGTCTTTTTGCATCTCAAAATTTTTTTAGCAATATGAAGTAATTGCAAAGAAACTTTAGCAAGAGTCTCATTTGCTTTTAAAATTTCAATAATTTATATTCGTGAGTCACTTTCGGAAGTGGGTTATATGGGAGTTATGACCAATTATGGACCGATCGTCATGAAATTAGGTCGTGTGATTATTTTCTTAATGAGAGTTGAATTTTATGTGTATACAAACATTTTTAAGAGATTTATGCACGTTAAAGTTATTTTCGGAAGCGGTTATTATATGGGAGCTATGACTAATTAAGGACCGATCATCATAAAATTAGCTGACATGAATTCCGTATATATAAAATTTATTTGGATAAAATTTGTGTAGATACCTATACAAATTAAACATTTATGACCGATAAAGTCCAATTACGCGAGGAAATTTGTATGGGGCTAGGTGGTATAATGAACCGATTTCAACCAATTTAAATAGGCTTCGTGCTTGGGCCCCACTATGGTGGTGTAGGGTATAACAAATTTATTGTTTTCGTTATATGCTTCTCCACTTCATCTGAAAATACTTAAATTTTCAATTTTGTCCACTACATGTTTGAAAACGGCATAAAATTTTTCTTTTTTTGAATTTTCGTTAAGCCAAATTTCAAACAATAACCTAAAAAAGATAGTATTATTCGAAAACGGCTAAAAATGGCTATTATATGTAAATGAAAATTGTTTTATAACATTTCAATATATTCGTTTCTGATTTCATTTAATCTGCCGAACTTTGCCGAAATTTTAAAAGCTTTCACGAAGTTACATTTTGAAAACAATCGCAGCACTTTTAAGGTTATGTTAGAAAAGTGGATTTATTTCAAGCAAGTTAAACAATTTTATCACATTTTTTAACAAAAAACATTACTTACTTACTTAGTTTATTGTTCTCCATTTTCACTTTCTTGTTTATAACTCGCGAAATTATTTAAACATGCAATTGAAAATTTTAAAGCAATACAAGCTTTTCAACAAAATTTATTAAGTAATTACGATGCAATGTCTTTGACTGCGTGTTGTCAAATGGAATTTAATATTTACCAAAAACAAAAAGCTGACTTAGTTAATTTGGAGTATTGGTTACAAAATGGCATTAAAAAAAGTGCAATATTTGCATTTGAAAAATTGGACTTTAGCACAGTTTTGGTAGTCGTTTAACCTATATTGCATTGAAACGTATCTGAATATTGTAACTTTTAGAAGAAAACTTATGAAAGAATTCCAGAAAATTCCCTACAAACATTTCCCGAAAATTAACAAAAAAATATTCCCAGGAATTCCCAGGATTTGTTGAGATCATAATCATAATATTAATAGGCAAGTCGATTTCTTTAGACCCCTTTTACGCTCACATTATACATTAAATTTAGGCAAGAAATATACCATTTTAAAGGGATTTATTCACAGAAGTGCAGAATATATATTTTATTGAAATCGGTTCAGTATTTTAGGAGCTATAAGAATGTAAAGTTGTTACTAACACATATGCAAAAAATGTGTACATGTAATCTTCAAGCTAAAAAGTAAACAAAACATTGCGTGTTTGTCCAATTTGTTGTTGAAATAAATAAGAGAAAAAGTTAAACAACATTGATTTTGCTCTGTTTTAAGTGAGAGTTGTTATAGAAAACAATGAAGAAGAAGATTTTAATAATTGAAACAAATATTTTGAAGGTGTTTTTTTGTAAGTAAATAGTTATTTTATAATATCTGCAGAACTATATTTGTGTCGGTGTTCAAACTTTATACGAATCAATTTCTTATCACTGCATGAAGTTTAACCAAAAATGGAACGGATTAAATAGTTATTTTTAAATATTTTGTGAACTATAATTCCAAAATTTTTCAAACTTTGTCTAAATGGCTTTTTTATCATTTTGCATAGTTTTACTGAAAATTTCCGGGATTGGAATAGTGGGCGTCTCGAGAACTATTACAATTATAAGAGTGTTTAAACTTTTTACGAATTAATTTCTTATTACTGTGCGGAGATAGCTGAATATTGGGGAAATTAGATTAGAAGGCGAAGCACCTCCCATACAAAGTAAATATTAATTTGGAATGTCTGGGGAACCAAAATGGGAGGGTCGGAAAAGGAGGTGAGTCACCTCCCATACGAAGTAAGAATTCTTCAAACTTCGTCCACATAGCAGAGATTGTCTGAAAATTGTCGGGATTGCATTAGTGGTCGTGGCACCTCCCATACAAAGTAAATAATTAATTTCGAATATCTGGAGAACTATAATTCTAAAAGTATTTAAAATATCAATCAATTTATTACCATTCCACGGAGGTTAGCTAAAAATGAATTTATTCCTGATCCTTTTACAAAGTTTAGCTAAACGTGATCGGCTTAGTAGGAATGACCCCTCCCATATAAAGGAAAGTTAAAGTGAAGCTTGATTTGAGTTATTTTTTTATATAAAATACATAAAAATGGGTGGGATCAGTGGAGTGGTATCTCCCATACCAAATTAGTTAATGTTTGAATATCAAGCGAACTGTAATTGAGAGATTCTCAATATTTTGCATGTGTTATTTTCATACCATGTCACTATGTGCCCAATTCCAATTTTTGTGGCAAATTTTTGTGTTCAATTCCTAACACTTCGACGACATAAATGTCAAAAATGTACGCCAATTGGCCTATCAGTTTATATGTAAAAAGCTGTGAAAGTTTACATTTTTTAAATAAAGTTTTCAAGGTGAGTTGCTGGTGGAGGGATTATGAGAAAAGAGGGAAGGGGGTTATTGGCAATTTTTTTAAAATGCTAATTTTAGTAACATCGGTCTCTGCACAAAGTTTTATGATGCTAGATCCCTTGGAAATATTTGTGCCGCAATTTTGGCTTTTGGACACATAGTGCATTGTACATAGTTAGGTTGTATCAAAAATCCATTTATATTTTTTAAATTTTACTAGGATAGGGGTAGCGAAATGCACCGGGATATGCTAGTAGAGAATAAAAATATGAACTTTTACAATCGTATTTTCACACTAAAAGGAACAATTCTGGATGTGAGCACTTAAACATTTTAAGAAAAAAATTTTGTCAAGTTGTATTAGATGTATGTATTTGCGTATTTCTAGTTACATTACAAACACATAACTACCATTTCCACCAAATGCTAAACTCCCCCAATAATAAAAATAAAAAGCCTTTTGGACTTTATAATTTTATTTAAAAAACAAATCTCGTATAACGCGTATTTAAAATTAACGATGTTTGCGTTTGTCATCTAATTTTCAACATTATTTTAAAGAGAATAGAAGTCATAAAAAATGGAGAAGTTGTTAAACTTTATCCATCAGATATTTTTATTACTTTATAACGACTTTGGTTTTTGTGTTCGCTATTTGTTTCATACCACAACTTGTGGCATTCGACACGCATACAATTGTGTGGCATTCACCAACAATAATAGCAAAAACAAATGCTCGCACACATAAAGGAAAAGGATAAAATTAAAAAGAAAAAAACGAACATAGCGACATAAAAACCATTTAAAAGGATATAAAAATAAAACTTGTTGCACTTTCAAATTGAACTCAAGTTCTAGAGAAATGCGAGTACTTTGTGAAGCTGCAGCTGCCACTTGTTTGTGTAAGTATGTGTACGCGAGAGGTTGTTTGTTGTTATTTATTAAGTTGCAAAGAAATGTGTAGAACATGAATGAAAGAAATAATAAAAAGAAACATGAAAAACCATTGATTTGAAATGTAGACAAAGCACTCTATTTGTACTTTTTCGAACAGGAAAAAAATCCATCTGAAGTAGTGCATTTCCAGAAAACAAATACAAATTGTTTAAGACAATAATTTGTTTTTGCTGAAAATACCAGAAGCAATAAGAAATAAAGTGGTTGGTTGCAAGTTTGTTTACCCAACAACTTGTCGCTGTAGCTTCTAAACCAATTATCAGATGCGATTGTGCGTATTTTAGTAGTTTCTGTTGCTGGGAGAACAAAATTGTTAAACAGCATCGAAGAAGTTGAATGTCTTTAGAGTAAATATTTGTTTAAAAAGTTTTATGTTGAAGTTTTCCTTTTTCTTTATTTTACTTTTAAAACTGCAGCGCACATTGGGTTCAAATTTGGCTAAATTGAAATTTAAGAATTATTTTTTTCATAATTACTGTTTTGAATAAAACCTGATACAATTTTACATCATTAATGGAAATTTTAACCATCTAATTTGTAGTTAGCTGACAATGTTAGCTATATCGTACTTGACATAAAATCGTGAGATGAGTTTTTTTTCTCTTATAGTTACAATAAATGAAATATTTTTCCTTTACAATACGTCATATTTAAATAAAAACAATCTTTGTATGCTTATATAATAACTAAAATTTAATATCGTACGTGACATACCGTATGCGACAGATTTTTCTCTTATAGTAAAACTATAAAGTATGTTCTGTAAATATACAAAAACTAAAAAACAATAAAAAATATATATTCGTTTTGCTCTTAAAAAGTTGTAATAAGCTCTAAATATCTTCACAAAATAAAATGTCAGTGCTTTTTTTCCTATTTAAATAATTTTGAAAAAAGTTTCAAGGGTTTTTGTCTTTTCAATCGTAGTTAACATATTCATAGAATTACCCATATGTATGTCAAAAATATAAATTGATACCATGAAATATATATATGGGAGATTTCATGACAAGTAAACCAACTTTTGAAATCGATGTCTTACAATGAAATTTGCACTAAGGTTAGTCCTATTGAAAGTAATTTGGGCACAAATTTTCAACAAGATCGGTCAAGAACTCTCTGAGTTTGACCAAACAGGTCTTTTTATACCCTCCACCACCATAAGTGGTGAATGAGGGTATATATAAGTTTGTCATTCGTGTGTAACATTGAGAAATATTCATCTGAGACCCAACAAAGTATATATATTATTGATCCTTATGAAATTCTAAGTCGATTAAGCCATGTCCGTCTGTGTAAAACACGCTCACGTCAAAAATACGCAAACAAACTTAGTAGAGTTGGAGTTTGGTATTGAAAATCAGCGAAATCGGTACAGTGGAACCAAAGTTATGAATGAAAATGTGGGACAACCTTAAAAAAAAATTGATAGTTTTCACATATTTTTGGACATTTTTTGTAAATATATTGCAGCTAATATCATAAAATTTTGCACTCGTTACTTTTATGATAAAAGGAGTAACTATGGTGAAAATTATAAGAATCGGTCCATGATTTCTCCTAGCCCCCATACAAATTTCTTCCCGAAATATGGTTCTATGGTCTATAAATGCCTACAGAATTGGAATATCCACATAAAATTCAGCAAACATATGTTTCGTGGTAAAAGAATATTATACAATTTTTCGTGGATCGGCTCATATTTGACCATAGCCCCCATATAAAGTACACTTCCGAAAATCTCTTAAATAAGCATAAATGTCTTATAAACATCGCTATCAAGTTTAAATTCGTCACAAATAGTCCCCATATATACCAAAATCGCTGTACCTAATTCTATGAAGATCGGCCGATAATTGGTTATAGCTCCCATATAAGGACCACTTCCGAAAAACACAATAACCTACATAAATATCTACAAAATATCAATATCAAAACAAAATTTCACACATAGTTTATATTTAAAAATCATACTACTGGATTTTGTGAATATCGGTCCATAGTTGACCATAGCTCCCATATAAGGTCCACTTCCAAAAATCAGTTAAGTACTCATAAATCTCTTATAAATACATTTATAGTACTCTTACTTGTTTATACTCTGTTTCTTCACTTGAGGTTAAAAGGGAAAAATGTTGATCCAAACGTATTAACTAATTATTAAGTATATAAATTGTTAAACTTCATACGTTCTAATAGGAATTTCAGTTATAAATTGCTGAATTAGATAGAATTTTTTGTACATTTGAAATAAAATATCTTCTGCGTATACTAGTCTTTCTAACAATTGTTATATTATTTCAGTTTTTATACTATCATATTTAGGTGGAGGGTATTTAAGATTCGGCACGGCCGAATATAGTACTCTTACTTGTTTATCATTCATTTGGAAGCATTACTCTTTCCAAGGTGTCTCTATAGATAAATCCATCCATTATTCCATTTATTTTGAGCAATGGGCCAATTCCAGCAGCTGAAAAACAACCTCCATGCCATTACGTTGCATCCTGCATGCTTCACCGACGCACAGTGGTATGAGAAAAAAAAACAAAGGGACCAGGGATCCCTAAAGTAGGACACTTCGGGTATGTTCAATTTTAAAAATTATCCTATTTCTTCGTTTTTATGCACCCTACTCCAGTTTTTTTATGACAGCGGTTCCAAATATTTCTCGATTTTCTCCACTTTTTTTTATAGGATTAAGAACAGATGTATATATCAAATAAAGAAAGAATTGGTTAAAAATCGTAACTGACTCCAAAGTTACATGCATTTGAATTTTAAAAAATAAAAAAGGCGATTTTTCGCTATTTTTTGGGGAAAAAAGTACCTTTATTCTTTTTAAGTTATCTAAAAAATTTCTAAGAGCAGGTATAATGAATTTGTAATTTTTGAAAAGCTAACTATACGTCAAATGTTTTATATTAAAAACCAATTATAATTTTTGATACCGAGGGGACCAGGTCCATTCAAAAAATTTATATTTTTTTATGTAAAATTCAACTTTAGAGCAAAAATTCTCAAATCGCATAGTCGATATCAAATTAAAATAATCTATTTTATATGGCCCAATATGTTCTTAATTATTTTGTAAAGGGTTCCGATAACCCCGCCCCTAGTATGGATATTATATCCAAAAAATCCCATTTTTGGAATTTGTCAATACTTTTTTGGGAATCGCGGGATTCCTGATTACAAATTTCAAAATTTGTTTTCATTTTTCCATTTTCAATAAAAAAATCTATATAAGTGTAAAATTTCATTACAAAATATTCATAAATAAAAATTTTATCTCAATTTGAAAAATTTGTATCTATGCCAAAACTCATTAAAAAGCATTTTTTGTCATATTTTTAAATTTCAATTTTAAAATGCCTATAACTCGAAAATTAGAAGAGATAATTAGCACATCCAAGCATGTTTTTTCAAGACCTAGCCGAGCGCTTTCCAAAAATAAAAAAATCTTTGAAATAGGATGGGAAACAAAAAATGGCACGTGTTTAAAAATTTTACATGTCGAAGGTACCCTAACGCCGCCCCTGGTGCATTTGTAGGATCCATTTTAATAAGTTAAACTCGAATACTCCTTAGCTACGGTCACGTCAAATTTTATCCCGATCGAACCAGACGTTTAGAAATGCCAGATTTATTTCCAAAAAATTTCGATTCTGCCCCACTGTGGATTGGTAGATGCTTGGAACGCTATTCCTGCAAAATTTTATTGCCAATTTGATAGCTTCACTGCCTTGCCGATGTAAGGCCGTCATTGAAAATATAGGATTTGCCACCAAATATTAAGTTTTATAGACATAAATGTTTTCGAAGCAATTAGTTGCATATGTTTTGGCCAATTAAATATCAACCCATACGTACTTTTTTAATTTTTTTTCTTTTCAATGCAAACAATTCTGAATTAAATTTCATATTCTTATTTTTAAAGCATTAATAAGAAAATATTATAAGCAAATGAATATTTTTGTTTACCTTTAAAACTAATTTAAACAACGTTTGTAAGATTCTGTTGCTAGTTTTTGACTTTTTTTGCAAAATCACTTCTCATTTTTTTTATTAAAAGTCACTTTGGAGAAAAATAAATTTAATTATGAGAAAATTTTACTGCCTACTTTTCATTTCTCATTTTTCTTAATAAGAAAAATGTTTTGGAGAAAGTTTAAGAGCTAACAACACTGCCTCCTTTTCACTACTCAATAAATTCCGGTATTAATTATATTAATTTATTTTTTTATAAAATCCCTTTACATTTTTTATTTCACTACTGGCTAGTATTGAATAAAAATATCCTTCTTATGTAAAAACTTATTATAAAATATGTTATGTAGTTGGTAAAAGTAATATTTATCTTATGATTAAGGGGCGGATTTGCATGCATTTATAATTGCAAAATATGCGCCTAAAATATGATTCATAAAAATCAAAATATGACCTAAAAAGTTAAAAAATATGCACTTATATTTTTGTGCAGAAACATAAAATAATAAAGTATAGATTTCGCAATGTCCATACACAACACTGTTCCCAGGAATTATGACTCTTTAAATTATACCAGGAATTAAACAATTAAAGTTCAAAAATTATTTTTACAACTATTTTTCTTCAGAAAAAACGATGGATGTATTAATTGCAGTTCTTGGTATGAAAACTTGTTTAAAGTCGTCATCTTTATAGCTTCTATATTGTGCCTTTCCTTTTAAAATCATCAATATTTTGATCGAGCTGTAAACTAGCATTCAAGCTTAATTTTCATCTCGTAATAACCCAGCAATTAGTAAATGTATCCCTTATAGACGGTAATTGTTAATAATGTTTGATCAATTGGCTGACTCCAATTTATGTATATATTTTGGGTCATTTGACACGTATGTGCTATTTGTAACGCAGAGAAAACTCAATTGGTTACTTTATACATCCCATGAAATCTAGCGTATAGACAATTGTCACTTAAGTGTTTCTATGTACACTATAAGCATACTTGTGTGTTTTCTTATAATCATGTGTTTATTGCTTGTTTTCATTTGTTTTTTTTTCTTTCAGTTTCTCAGTGTACGACATTCATATGTTGAGTTGATTTTTATTCTCCGCTGTTTTACCAACACAAGCAAAGCTTTGATGGTATGTTTTTGGGCACCACTGCCCAAAATAATAGGTAAAATCACTATTTCAGGACAGTCTCCTAGAACTGCTGGAGTGGTAACTTGTATGTGAAGTTACAAAAATCGAATTTGCAATGGAAACAAATATGAATGTTTTCGATACATTTAACCCTTAATGCTCCATATTATGAAATGCAAAAAAAAATTTAAGTTTATCCTAATGTCAATTCAATAAATGGGGATTCCCGTATATAAACACAGTACTCAAATAAATTCAGCAAGTAGAAAGACTACTCAGTATTGTGTTATGAGCGTATGAGTAATATTTCCATATAATTTGTATGTGGTACCCGTTAAGGGCAATTGGGGGATTCAAACGGTCTCCTATTAGGTCGTATTGTCATAATGTCATAAAATATTTTTTTAGTTTAAACAAATTTTTGTTGGGTTTGAAACAAAAAAGTTATAAACTAATAAGACTTTTTGAACTATGTTTATTGGTTTGTCATAAAATAACACTTTTTTTGTTTGCAGCACAACAAGAATTTATTTAAACTAAAAAAATATTTTACGACATTATGACAATACAACATAATAGCAGACCGTTTGAATCCCTCAAATATGTTTTGAAATGATAATTTTCAATTGCTGATAGAGAAATGAAGAACAAATTCGACAAAAAACTGACGACCAAAATATGCATTGTCAATAAAATATACACTAACAAATCGATTCCATTTTGCAGCAAAATTTGCGATTCGGTTAGATAATTAGTCTACATTGTATTTGGACGTTCGAGAAAAATTTGTATTTGCATATAAATCCGCCCCCTACTTATGATATACTTAGAATCCCATTTAAATTTATGGTACGTTTATTGCCAATAATTAAAGTAATGAATTAAGGACATGAATACTTCTTCAAAGGACCCGAATCATACCAATTATCCTTTTATTATAAAAATTTGTAGGGAAATAATAACCACACCACCATGCTAAATTTTGAGGCCCATTAGCTTAATAAAGCACTCAATAGAGATAAATAGTTATTAAGGCCGGGTAACTTATCAAAATTTTAAACATAGTTAAGGCTTAATCAATGTTTGAATATATTTTTTTCATAGAAATTAAATAAATTTTATCTTTGATTAAGCCTAAACAATTTTTAAAAATTAATAAGTTACCCAGCCTAATAAGGTTTATATACTTATTATTATGCCTAATTAAAGACAAATTCAATAAATAAACAGAACCTTAAAAAAAATGTATTTTGTAAATAGAGTGTTAGAAAGTCCTCTTATACTGGTATTACATAGTTATGTGCATTTATCGAAAGTTGTTATCATTTATATTTTGAGATGGTAAAGCTTCCAGCAAAAAATCTTATACAAAAGCTTATTTTAATATAACGCTAAATGGTTTGTGAATATGATAAACTATAATAAAGCTTTTAAACAACTTAGATACACTCAGATAAATAATAAACATATGCATATGGTTGTAAATGTTAACGGCAAGGAAAAAGTAATAAATTTGTATGAACAATTAATTCTACAAACAAACATTCCTTTAATTGGTAAAAAAATATGCGTTATTAACGGTTATTAAGTCTGTTTCCGAGATTTTAAATTTTGTGTGTTCCATATCAGAGCTATGAACTATTAAAGAACGATTTTCAAAAAATGTTGATGCTTAATTTATGAGCATATAAAACATATTTGAGTTAAGTTTTATATTGATATCAGTACTTGTGATGATTTTCAGTAGTTGTCCTTATATGGGAGGTATGAGTAATTATTGATCGATAGTAGGGTTCCTAATTTAATACTAAATTAAACCAAAAACCATTAATATTTCTTTCGAATAAGTAGTCTTAGGGCCATTATTACAACTTGCCGTTATAGTCAAAGTGACCTTTAAGGGTACCTTTTTCTATTGCTTAAAGTTACCTTTAACTATAACGGCAAGTTGTAATAATGGCTCTTAGAATTTTACCAGCGCACGTTGGGTTCAAATGGTATAAAAGTGGCGATTAATTGAAATTTAGAAATAAAGTTTTTATAATAAATTTTGGTATAGGGTAAAGTAGATAAAATGCTACATCACTAGCTGTAAAAATCAATCAACTAAGTTGTTTACTTTCTTTTCAGTGAGCGGTCAAAGTTAGCAAATTATTGCTGTTTTTTTAAAAAAGTGAAAAAATTTGAAATTTTTACAATTCAAGTGATTATTGTTAGTATTAAATCTATTAAAAGTAAATCTTTTATAATGGAACCTTCAACATCAGGTATTAAAGTATATAGTATTTTTTTTTTTATAAAAATTATGTGAATATATTTTTAATAATCTTTTTAAAAAAGATCCAAAATTGGAATAATTTCCGCATTTAATGGGCCACAAGTATTAAGTTAGTAATAGTATTAGTTTTATGGATTTTAGAATAGTATAGGATATCATCTTATATTTAAAAAAAAGTCCAGACAATGCCTGGCCCTTAATTTCATTTTTGTGTAAAAGCTCTGGTTGTAATTTATTTAAGAAGACCAGTAAATGATAAGAACGATGAAGATAGTGATGATGATAATGATGACGAAGATTATAATAATGATGATGAAGATTATAATGAAATTGGGATATTTGTGGTGAATTTGAGAATGCAGAATAATACAAATACTTTAATATATTTTTTATTAAGAAGGTAAAACGAAACCAAAAACTTTTAATTTTTTTTATTTTTTCAGATTAAATTTTACATTAACGGAATTTAGTGAAAGAAAAACTGGATTCAAATTTATACTAATAAAAATACATATGAGCATTTCCCCTGAATGGTCTACCAGGATAGAAAAATAAAATGTTGATTTTAAAATGTTTTATTTTTTATAATTATAAAAAAAGTGTATGTTTTTATAATAGAATGGTTTCATAGCAAATCTCAGCTGTTTTAAGATACGTTTCCGCATACACCGTAATCAGCACCGAAAACGAAATTCCATACATTTGCACCGAAAAAAACTTCGTTTCAGAACATTTTTTCGGTGCAAATGTATGGAATTTCGTTTTCGGTGCCGATTACGGTGTATGCGAAAACGTAGCTTTAATTGAGAAATTTGGGCTGGAAACTGGAAAATTTTATATTTTCTTTTTAAACTAGTTCTAAAGACATTTTTATATTTAATTACATGGTGCACAGTGGTATGAGAAAAAAAAGATGGAAATAAATTTGTAACTTCTAAACCCTTAGTACAATTTGAATGAAATTTCACATGGGCAAAGAGGAAGTGTTGCCAAATTAAAGTTTTGAATTTGGACCTCATGACCGCACCACGAGCGGGACCAGGGGTCCCTAAACTAGGACACCTCGGGTATGTTCAATTTTAAAAATGATCTTATTTCTTCGTTTGTATTCCGATTTCAAAAACCTAACATGTATAGAATCTTCTCATCAAGCACGACATAAAACCTCATCGTAGCTATCAATTATATTTTATAGCTCAGGAGATATTCGCATTTGAAAATTATATTTTCAACATTTTTACCAACCCTACTCCAGTTTTTTGATGACCGCGGTTCCAAATATTTCCCGATTTTATAGGATTAACAACAGATGTATATATCAAATAAAGAAATATCAAATAAAGAAAGAATTGGTTAAAAAGCACGACAGAGTCCAAAGTTACATGCATTTGAATTTAAAAAAATAAAAAGGCTATTTTTCGCTATTTTTTGGGGAAAAAAGGTACTTTTATTCTTTTTAAGTTATCTAAAAAATGTATAAGAGGATGTATAATGAATTTGTACTTTTTGAAAAGCTAACTTTACATCATATATTTTAAATGAAAAAAAATTACAATTTTTGATACCGAGGGGACCACGTCCATTCAAAAAATGCCTATTTTTTATGTAAAATTCAACAAAAATTCTCAAATCTCATAGTCGATATCAAATTATAATAATCTATTTTAGATGGCCCAATATGTTCTTAATTATTTTGTAAAGGGTTTCGATAACCCCGCACCTAGTATGGATATTATAGCCAAAAATTGAAAAAATCCCATTTTTGCAAATTTTTCCATACATTTTTGGGAATTGCGGGATTCCTGATTACAAATTTCAAAATTTGTTTTCATTTTACCATTTTCAATAAAAATGGAAAGTAGACAAAATCTTCTATCCATTGATTATAACATGTCTACATTACGTTTTTTTACGTGGCAAATTAATTAAGGAAAACTTAACAACTCGCAGATAATTTACATTACGTGAAACTTTTTATAAAAACTTACGAAATTTATATATGTACAGTTTGTGCTTACATTTTATGAAAGTTTAATTCTTTGTTTATCCATAATTGTTTAAAATTTTGAAATTGTTTATCCATAATTGTTTAAAATTTTGAAATCGGTCTAAAAATTTGTGAGTAAGAGGTACTAAAGTACTACGACCTACCCTAAAACAGTTTTTTCAAAATATCTCAAAATTTTGAGGGTGTTTCAAAATCTTTGAAAACGGTTTTAGTATGTCCTCACCTAGGCCTACAACCTCCATTAGGTCGCTTTTCAAGTTCTGACAAAAAGTGTAATTTTGTAGCAGTTTGTTATTTTACATGTAAAAAATATATTATGTTTGCACTCTTTCTTCCAAATCACTCTATTACAATTAAGAAGAGAAAAGTGTAAGGAGAACAAAAAAGTTCGATTAACGGTTAATTTTTACTTTGTTTCTTATCTATGTTTTATCGTACGTTCGCTACCGAAAACATCATTTTATTGTAATTGCTTCGCATTAAACGTCAATTGGAGCCAGACAGAACACATTTTAATTAAGTTCGGTGTCACTAATTTGTAAATAAAAAAAACTTCTGGGTTACAATTAAAGTTTTTTTTATTTGCAAAATTTCGTACGTTCGTGACTGTAAGTAAATTTTTTTCATAAAGAATGCATTTATTTTCTTCAGAATGAGAATGATGCATTCGATCTTTTGCGACTCAGAATAACTTTCTGAATCGATCTGAAACGATGTTCGTCCGTCCGTCTGGCTGGCTGTCCATGTAATCCTTGTGCGAATAGTACAGGTCGCAATTTTGAAGATATTTCGATTAACTTTGGTACATATAATTTCGACCCAAGAACGAAGCCTGTTGAAACTAGCTGAAATCGGTCCATTATTTCACATAGCCTCCATACAAATGTCCATACGAAATTGGACTTTATCGGTCATAAATGTTTAATTTATATAGGTATATACACAAATATCGTTCCAAATAAGTTTTATATATACCGAATTCATTTCACCAAATTTTGTTACGATCGGTCCATAATTAGTCATAGCTCCCATATAGACCCGCTTCCGAAAATCACTTTAACGTACATTAATCGCTTAAAAATGTTGGTATACATACAGAATTCAACATTGTAAACTTTCATATAGACATAAATCACACGACCTAATTTCAAGGTGATCGGTCCATAATTGGTCATAGCTCCCATATAAGACCCACTACAAAAATTACTCACGAATATAAATTATTGAATTTTTAAAAGAAAAATGTTACTTAGTGTAGGGTCGGGCTTGACCATACTTTCTTACTTGTTTGTTAAGGAAATTTGGAGATATTTATGAGAAAATGCACGGTGATAATAAAAAAAACATATGGAAAAATCGTACGTTCGCGACCCGTACGTGAGCGACCGGTACTTAAGCCAATTAAACAAAAACCAATAGAGATATTTTATTGTGTAAATACCTACATTAGTACACTTTTTAAATAAATTAATCGCTTTTAAATATTCCGTTCCTTTTCGCAGATTTTTTCATTTCACTACTGTCAGCTAAACTTTTCTTCTATTTTGCGTACGTTCGTTACCACATGTTTATACACAGAAAAAAGTTTCAACATAAATATTATGATTCGAATTCATTGATTTCAATTCATAACATTTATAAATAATTTCTTAAATAGTATGATTTTTTTAATATTTTATGTTTTGAAATACAATCTAGAAGGTTTGAGAAATATAATTTCAATTTCATTTTTATTTTTATGTTGTTCAAAAATGTTTGAAATTTTTCATGGAAAATTTTTAGTTTTTTTATGATTTTCAGCTACAAAATGATATAAAAAGCGGGAAAATGATTAAATTGATTTAAGAGGATGAAATGCTTTTATATTTATGAATGTTTTATTATGTTTAATGATAATTTTGAAGTTTCAGATATTCTCCTTTTTATCTTAAAATATTGGCCAATATATGGCTATTATGCAAATATTCTTGCACTAATTCATTATATAATACAATTATAATGCAATTTATTAAAAAAATTAAGTAAAAAAAGCAAAAATTTCCGTCATGTAAAATTTTATAATATTTATGAACATGTTCTTATTTTGAATGAAATAAGTTTGGGAAAAAAAAGTCAAGTTCGATTAATAATATTTATTACAAAATTCATTCCAATTATGAATTTTTTTTTTCTGTGTAACTATCATTATGAAAACGTAAAGTCGATGGAATACATCTTATGTACTAAACATAGAGCTACCAAAATGCTATCGAATCGCAAAAAAAAAATGCTGGGAAAAGTATTTTTTTCTACATTCTTTGGACATCAAAATCGTACGCTTCGTACGTTCGTGACCCCAGGAAATGCCCATATTACATATTAACTTATTCTTTAAATTTATTTTGATTTCAAAGCTACAGCTAAAATTATATTTTTTCCGAAAAACATAAAACGCCTAACAGGTTAAACATTTTTTTTCCATTTTTTTACAGCTGTGTTTTTATGTATCTATGATTATTCATTACAAAAATTTATAATATTCTCTTTTGTGACTTTATAAAATTGTGTGTAAAATAAAAATTGGATTTTAAATTAAATTTATACTAATATAAATACATATAATAAAACAATGGTGTATAAGCACATACACCATTTTTTTGGAATAATCTACATAACTGATTCTAGATGTGGTCAAAATTTGGTGAATTCTACTTCCACAAAGTGGGTCAAAAGATCAATTGAAATATTACTTTTGTTCTAGATGTCTACTAACACAAAAATTTTAAACTCAATTATTTCGAAATGACAAAAAAATTATTGTAACTATTGTTTTATTAAGGGGACGAAGTATGCTTTAATTTCCAATTTTATTCATTAATTTATCGCTTTACATTCCAAAGTTACATAACATAAATTTTGAGCTAAGGTCTTTTTAACGGTTAAAATTTTTTTTTATTCTAAAATGTATCTTTTGTGACTTTTTTGAAAAAATTTGTAAATTTATACAATTTTGTGTAAAACAAAAATTGGATTTTAAATAAAATTTATACAATAAATTTATAATTTGAATTTTTTAATAGCACATTAAGTATGCTTTAATTTCCAATTTTATTCAATAATTTATCTTAAAGGTTAAAAAAAATTTTTTTTAACCTTTAAAAGGCAATAGAGATATTAGTGATTTTTAATTAAGTTTGAATTAGTTTTTTTTAGTGTTTATAAACCGGTTAACCGAAAAACCGGTTTTTCTTCCAAATCTCGGTTTTTTGCGAACCGGTTAATTTAAAATGTTGATTTTCGGTTAACCGGTTTATCCGGTTTTTATCACTCGGTTAACCGGTTTTTAAAATTTAGGACTAAAATTGATAAATCTCACTCTTTTGTGCATTTTTAATATTCATTGTATACACATTATTTGTCTGATTTGAAACCTAAACTGCTGATTTACAATACAAAACTCTTTAGATTAATATTTTTAAGAATTACAATTATTCTAAATAGTAGTAGATGATAAGTTTACTTAAAAACTTTTTTGCACATAATGAAACTATTAAAAATTAAAATTAAATTCCGCATAATTCTATAAGTTTAGGCTAAATCTTACTAATGATTCATTAAAAACATAGTGGTGATCTTACCAAACGTTAAATTGAATTCGATGTACATACCTTCCTTCAATAAATTTGACTTCATTAGTGTATTTTGTTCTTAAAATTTTAATTTATTAATCATTTCGTTAGCTTTTCAGAAATATTACAGGAGAGACAAAAAACGTTCTAAAATTCATTATTTGAAATATTTATGAAATCTGATAATGGAGTTTTTTATAATAACAAATAATCACAGCTAAGTGGAAGTGCGTTTACATCTTATAGGTCCTTTTTTTGGGACTTGGAACATTTTGTCTTTCATATCAGAAAGTAGAGGTGAAAATAAATTTCAAAGTTATCAAATATTAAATTAAAAAAGTGATTTACATTTTTTGGTTGAAATTTAATGAATAAACCAATAATTAAAACAAGTATTTTATATTTAGTAACATATTTATAATCATTTCCATTTGACTGAGATAATAATTTTGAAATTTTTACAAAATAAATGGACTTAGCACTTTTGTATATTTATAGTTATTTAATATTAACCATTCCTGACTACTAAAAATTAAAAAATTTAAAGCTGTATATAATTTTTTGTACATTTTATGATTTCTACACATATATGACGGTTAACCGGTTTTTTCGATATCGGTTAACCGAAAAACCGGTTTTTTAAAAAAGGCCATTTTTCGGTTAACCGACAAACCGGTTTTTTAAAAAGTCGGTTTTTTATAAACACTAGTTTTTTTTTCATGCTAAATTTTTGAGGTACAAAATTCTTAATAAATGCGAAATTAACCCTAGGATCTCTTTTGTTGTGTCATATTTCTGACTTTCTGGTTGAATTTTCGTGTTTTCAGGGACTTATAATAAAATTTCACGGATATTTTTTCGGAACATTTTAACCCCTTAAATCCCTGTTTTAAGGGTGTTTGTTTTTTTTTGCCTTTCTTTAAAAAAATATCAAAAAACACAATTAAAACACTAATCACTAATATCTCTATTATTTTACCTTCGATAGCAAATTTTGATAGGAAGTATTCATTAATTATATTTTTTAGCTCTAGGCAATTCCACCTCATTACCATACAATGTCCAATATATTTCAGCGACGTAAATCTATATATATATATAAATGAGATGGCCCATGTATTTAATGTCATCACGTGAGAACGGCTGGAGCGATTTGGCTGATTTTTTTTTATTCGATTCGAAATTTTCAGGAGATGGTTTGTAAAGAAATTCAAAAATTCCGGGTAAAATACGGAAGTTCTTTTTTTGTGAGTCCAGTTAACTATAATAAAAAAGCTCCCTAAAGTATGCAGTACAAATTTAGATATTTTATTTGCAAATAAATAGGAACAGGCTGGTGTGCGTGGGTTGGAGAAACTTGAAAAACTAACATTAGTAAATGCTACCGGGCGAAGCCGGGGCGGTCAACTAGTTGTATATAATTTAAAAACTTCTTATTATTCCTGGTAACATTTAAATTGCTTGTAAATTTGATGGTATAACATTATAATGGTCTAGTTTATATGAGAAATTGCATTAAAAAAAGGTAAATTTGACTTCTTGCATGAATAGTCCATAATTATTAATGAAGTCCAAGTAAGAAAATACTAAAACTGCTTTTAAGAAACAGATTTCATCTATTTTATATTTTTAATAATTTTTAGTGTAGATGTCTTAATTGCACAATTTTGACCCCAAGTACTTAACAAAAGGTTATAAATGTCCTAGAAATTAAAATTACAGACAGACAGACGGACATAGCTTAATCGACTCCGCTATCTATAAGGATAGGCTACGAAAAGTTTATTTAATACATCATTTTAACAAATATGTAACCAAAATCTAAATTTCCTTGAAATGCTCCAATTTCGGGAGGCATTAGTATTGGGGGCTAGGTAAAAAATGGACTGAAGGTGAATAATCGTCCTTTGGCCGGAAAAAATACATATACAACATTTTATCGAAATATTTTTTAAAATTGCGAACTGTACTTTGCGCACAACTTTACATGGACAACGCGAAAGTGATTCTGAGCGGTATACTTTAAGGAGGGTGTTTTATGCTAATATTTTTGGTCATCACTCCAACCCATAACATTACAATAAAAATTAAACATTTTGAAAAGGACATTTCGTGTAAAACATACTTTTTATGTAATTTTCAGAAGCTGAAACAAATCTGTCAAAAATTTTAAAATTGTGCTGTTAGTTTGAGAATTTTTTCACGAAAAAACCTAACTTTTAGAAGGTTTAACACAAGAACGTTACATTTAATTGAACGTTTTAAATACTATTTATGGATATAAAATTTACGTTGAGTACCATTTCTTACTATGACATTTAGGGATATTTGTAGGATTGTGTAAGGAATTGCAAAATTATATTTTTTTATCTTTATTGCCAGCAGTTTTATTTAGTTTATTGCCAGTATTTAATATTTCTGTAAATATTTAGAAAAAAACTTAGGCCCTAATTTTGTAAACCACGTCACCAAAGTGATATTTATATGGAAAGCAAAACAAAATTTCAAAAATTTTAAAAATTTGTTTTGTTTTATATACAAAATTTTCAAATTATCAAATCAACGCTTGAATTTTGGTGCGTTTGTTCTGTTAAGAATTTGTATATAAAACAAAAACTAATTTTTCAAATTTTTGAAATTTTGTTTTTGCTTTCCATATAAATATCACTTTGTGACGTGATTTACAAAATTAGGGCCTTAAATTTTCGACAAAAAATCATGATTCCCCGAAGAATTTTTAGCAACTTTGCTCTAGAAACAATAGGTCAAAAATAGATTTTGAACCCTACTGAAAATTTTCAGCAAACATTTTCGTGGAATATTTTAATCCTTAAATATCCTTTTTGATTTTCTCGAAAAAATGGTCAAATTGACCCTTAAAGAGATCCCCGTAATTCCACAATACAACTCTGACAATAAGAATTCTCTCAGACATTAACATAAATTTTTTTTCATTTAGTACAGTGCTCTCATCATTAAAAAAATTTAAAATTTGACCCACAGTAATAAAAAACTCAGACAAGTTTATTTTATATGATCTGAATACAATTTTTTTAAACTGTATAAAGCAAATAAATGATTTGTTTGCCTTTTAAAAGAAAATACAAGTTTTAAAAATAAAAAAAATCTCAAAACTCTATATACAAATCTTACGTGCATTTAATTAAATCCGTATAATCTGACGGTGATAAAGCGTATTCTGGATCCAATTCATTGACTTGAAGTTTTTGCTTATCGCGTCGTTTACGATGACCACCTTTTACATTTTTAGAGGTCTTGCCATGGCATGATGAGGAACGCTGTTTACGTCCTACGCCAACACCACCACCTTTACTAGCGCTTCCATCACGCAAGCCACTACCATCAACACCTTCAGCGTTGTGGTTTACCGAATTATCATTGGCATCCGACGTACTACTTGCCACCGTTGAGTACTTGCCATTTTGACCAGTTTTTGACTCGTCGCCGTTAGGATTGACATTTTTTTCAACGAAACTATCACGACGCCAGGAGGGCGTTAACGTGCGTATAGCATTATTGATATCGTTATAGCCCTCATAATTATAACGTTTGCGTGAATTAACACCCGACAGAAATTCCAATGTTTGCCAGACGTTCATGTTGTTCGATTCAAAGAAATGTTCATCCTCGACTGACCAGTCATTGCGAATTATACGCTCGGCAAGCATCATTGTAACGGTGGCACATTTTGTTGTACGATCCGGTGATGTCGTTGCCGTTAATTTCGATTTGTGTGAAGGTGTTTTTGCAGCTGCAGCCGATGTCAGTGTAATTGATGGCGATACGCCATGATGTGGCTGGTATTGGGCTAAGGAACTCTGTGATGAAGTTTTGCTGAATGTTCGCATTTTGCGATTTGTTAGCAAAATTAGTTTTAGGAAAATTGTTTTCTTTTTTTCTAATTTAAAACACGTCAAAAATTTTAATGCAAAATTTCACACTTGTACTTTTTTCAGTTTCTATTGCAATGATGTATGTGGCAAAATGAAACTTTATTTTGATTTGCAAATCGTGCGAATGTGAATTGAAAAACGCTCTTTTAAGTTAGTTTTTTGTTATAGTTTTCTTTTTTTAAGTTTTTGTTGTTGTTGTTGTATGCAACTTTTCGTTGATTTTTGCACTTTGATAACTCACGTTACTTTCGATTTTTATTTTGTGTTCTTGCGTTTCGTGTTTGGCAAAAGTTAGTGTTGCAAGTAAAGTGTCTGATTTTGTTATGACAGCTCATATTTCAGACGTGCAACACTTTTGTAACACTTTTCGTTTCAATAACAATTTACCAACATTCAGCCATCTTTACCTCATTGCTACACTTTGCTATTACAGTTCTATAAACAATACTTCAATACTTCCCCCCACTTTGTTTATTGCCGTGTAGCACCTTTGAAACCATTAGAATTTTATTGTTCCTTTAGGTCCCCTTCTTCTTTTATATCAAAAGGTTCTAATTTCTATTGTTTGTTTGTTTATTGTTTGAATATAAATTGCTGTTGTTTTTTTTCTTGCTTTCATTATTTGCCTCAATTTATAAGCCATCAATTTATAATTTTTTTTATTTGTTGCACTACCACCAAAATCAGGGCATTTTATGTTTGCCAATCGGTAAGTAATTTATCCTAATGGATACTTTTTTTTATACGTTTATTATAATATTGTTTCTGCCTTTAATGTCTAGGCGCCTTATAACTAAACAATTATTGTTCTCTCAGTGGAGTGGACTAATTTGCCAAATATGATTCCAAATTAGTCTCAAATTAGATGAGTGGTAAGACAGCTCTACGCAGCCTTGATCTGCCTTGAGTTATTGTAAGTAGCCTTGCGAGTGGGTTCGAATGTTGATGTAGTTTTGACAAATAAGCCTCACGAGTTTTTCTAAATTCGTCCTTGACCAAAGGCATATCTAAGTCTCTGTGGATGTTGTCATTTCTTAGATAATCACCGCATTTTATCCTAAACAAGCGATCAGATGGTTAAGACTCTAGTATTTTGAGTGTACTAGAAGGTAGTATGTATTTAATATTGTGTAATAGTACGAATTGATGATATGGGATAATGTTTTGACTATTTAAGAATATTAAAATTTTCTCAAATAGTTTAGACAAACAAGGCAAGAAAAATGCTAAATAATCGGTCTGTAGGATAATACCAATGTCAAATTCTTTCCTGGCTTGAGTATCATTATAATTTGCTAGATTTTCCAATCGTTCGGAAAAACTATTTTTACAGCACATAATTCTATTCTAGATATTTGGAAAAATAACTTACTTCGAAATATATTGGATGTATGACTTAGAAATTATTTTTTTTTCAAATTTTTATCCTTAGTTTTGAAATATTTGTACACAGAAAAAAAAAATTCATAATTGGAATGAATTTTGTAATAAATATTATTAATCGAACTTGACTTTTTTTTCCCAAACTTATTTCATTCAAAATAAGAACATGTTCATAAATATTATAAAATTTTACATGACGAAAATTTTTGCTTTTTTTACTTAATTTTTTTAATAAATTGCATTATAATTGTATTATATAATGAATTAGTGCAAGAATATTTGCATGATAGCCATATATTGGCCAATATTTTAAGATAAAAAGGAGAATATCTGAAACTTAAAAATTATCATTAAACATAATAAAACATTCATAAATATAAAAGCATTTCATCCTCTTAAATCAATTTAATCATTTTCGCGCTTTTTATATCATTTTGTAGCTGAAAATCATAAAAAAACTAAAAATTTTCCATGAAAAATTTCAAAAATTTTTGAACAATATAAAAATAAAAATGAAATTGAAATTATATTTTTCAAGCCTTCTAGATTTTATTTCAAAACATAAAATATTAAAAAAATCATACTATTTAAGAAATTATTTATAAATGTTATGAATTGAAATCAATGAATTCGAATCATAATATTTATGTTGAAACTTTTTTCTGTGTACAATATAAGTTTATTCAAAGTATTGGCCATTGTTAGCTATGAATTTTTCCCCATCTTTCTGGCAACATATGGAGTCCGAGCCATAAGAGCTGCTCATCTTTTGTGGCTAAGAACGGATCAAGCCAACATCGGATACTCTGTTCCAAAGAACAGATAGAAATAAATAATAGTCGGACGGGGCAGGGTGTGGACTGTAAAGCGGGTGAGGTAAATCTTCCCAACCATTTCACTTAACAAGTATTGCAACATGTGGCCGAGTGTTGCACAGTGTTTTAGAACCTTTTTTTTTGGAAATAATTCGGTATCTTGGGAACTATTGGAGATATTATTACGCAATTTCACATGGTTTGGCCTGAGCTGATTTCGAGTTGATTTACGTTTGTTCAGCTTCCTAACGATAATGGGGGTCAGTGGGTAGCCCCTCAAAGTTAGTCACCTCGGGTCACAAATTTATGAAAAAATGTACAAAGTTGTCAAAGGGGGCAAGGTTTGTGGAACTTCTGAGGAGTAAATAAAGTCTTTTTATATAAGTATGTATTTGATACTGTTGAAAACATTGTGACTTGAGGATTAATATTTTAGTAAAATTAAATAACGTTATGAAATTTTGCGACTTCATTTAACTTAAAAACTAAAAAATTATAATATGGAGCTTTTTCGTGGATCCGTTCCTTGCCTTTTTAGAATTTTTTATTTATTTTTTTTTTTAAATTGGCCAAGTTTGGATAGGTCTGTGGAGTGATATGTCTGCTTCAGTGAGCCAAATGTTTCTTTACATGCTTATGCATTAAGTTATCTTTCCGGATCATATACAAATTCTATATAGTTCCGAAGAAAATTGTTTTCTACAAAAGAAAAAAATATATGGGCTTTTTTGGGAAAAAACGTAAACATGCGTATATAGGGAACAGATAACTGTTAGCATTTTTTTTATTTTATTTAGTATTTTAGGTCCGCCATATCTAAAAAACCATAAAAAGATCGAGCAAAATTAAAAAAATAAATCAATAAACCAGAATATATTTTCAACTAATAGAGATAACCTATACTTGTAAGACCTATTCTATTTATATTTAAAATTTGAGCTCATTCGGATAATAAAAGAATTTTGGCGATTTTTTTAAAAAATTTGAGACCCGAAGTGACCAACTTTGATTTTCTACGCACTGACCCCCATTATCGATATGATGCTGAACAAACGTAAATCAGCTTGAAAACACCTCAGCTCAAACCATGTAAAATTTCGAAACAATATATCAAATAACTCCCAAGATACCGAAATATTTCCAAAAAACCTTTACTGCCAATGCTCACTTTAAACGAATCAGTTACATATATTCCGTATATTATGGCCAGATTTTAACAACTCATAATAGATAGGACCCTTTTGGTCCCACCAAATGCAGATCATTCTTAGCGCCGGGCTTCACGTATGCTCACTTAAGCTTCTGGTTTTAGTAATGGTTTCGTTTTTCATCGCAAGTAATGATGAAGTAAAAATGATTTTCTGTTATAGCGTTCGAACATAATTTCGGTCATAAATTCGTATGGCTGCTCGCAAATGTTTTGAAATTGCTGCTTGAGTAGCTCTTGCTTCCAATTCTTAGTCTTCAAACTTTTTTGGCTGGCCTGGTCGATCTTAGTCTTCCGTGGAAAAATCACCACTTCTGAACCGAACAAACCATCTCTCGCACGTTGAAACCGATGGAACACATTCTCCATAAGCATTGGTGAGCAAACGGTTTGCTTCAGCGCCAGTTTTTTTTTTTCAAATTAAAGAAATAAAGCAAAACTTCTCGCATATGACGCTTTGTTGGCACAAAATTCGACGTTTTCGGAGCAAAAAATACGTTGTTGTTTACACGTTCAATGACTAAGTGAGATTGAATGACAGATATGTACCCTTCAAAATGACATAAGTTATTAAAAACAAAAACCGCTTTCTAAAGATACGCCATCTATTGTAAATCCCGCATTTTTATGTTATACACCCAATATATAATCCAAGATGTAATAATTTAAATGTAATTCGTTTGCTAAATTTGATTTTGAATTAGTTGAAATCAAAAACTTTCGTTTGGCTCTGAAGAATTGAAGCTGTTTTGTCATACAATTGTCATGTTATATTTAGGTGAAACTACACCATTTCAAGTTGAAATTGAGAAAAACCAAATTTAAATTAATATTTGAGAAATTCTATTTTATATTGAGAAAAAGCTAATTAAAAAATCCAAATTAATATTGAGAAAATACAAATTTAAATTAAGAATAGCTAATAATATTGAGAAAAACTGAATGAAATTGAAAAACCGAAATTAATATTCAGATAACCCAAATTGAGATTATGAAATTCATTTTTATATTGAGATAAAAAACAATTAAAATTGAGAAACTACTACAACTACTCAATTACATAAATTTTTACTTTCTCAATTTCAATATTGTATATGTTTTCATTATATTAATTTCGGTTTTTCAATTAATTGTGCTTTTCTCAATATTAATTTGCTATTATTCTTAATTTCTATTTCAATTTATTTTTTCTCAATATTAATTTGGACCTCTGAATTTCAATTTGTTTTCTTTTGCTCAACATTAACTTGTTTTTCTGAATTACATTTTCTATCTTCTCAATATTAAATTGGATATCGCATCTTCAATTTTTATTTTATTAATATTAATTTGGATTTCCCATTTTTAACTTGTGGGTCGTGCTTTCAATGAGATGGTTCAAGGGGGCCGTGAAGCTAAAGATTGTGAGCTCCCCTGTTGATATATGGGGCATTTCACGTCAAGTGAACCAACTTTTGAAATCGCGATGAAATTTGCACCAATGTTAGTTCTATTGGATAGTAATTCGGACACCATTTTTCAACAAGATCGGTCAAGAACTCTCTGAGTTATAGGAGGTCAAAATTTGACATTTTGGCCAAACAGGTGTTTTTTTTATCCATATAACTTATTACCTATTGTTCTTAGCAAAATGTGTCCCAAATAGTTTAGATAGCTATTTATGCAATCTTTCGAAAAAAAAATTAAAAAAATTTAATAAAATATTTTTGATTTTTTTTTTTTTAAATCAAAAATATTTTTGACTTTTTTTTCAAAATGGGCCCTTTTTATTTTTTTTAAGAAAGCTTAGGTCTTTTCCTAAGCGACCTATATGGTCGCTTAGTGTGATGCGAGTGGGATATCTATCAAAAAAAATATTTTGTAACTCAAGATTTAAAATTTTTGATTTTTTTTGCAAAATCAAAAACTTTGTTGACTTTTTTTAAAAAAATGGACCCATTTTTTAATTTTTTTTTTTTGCTCAGAAGAAAGCTTATGTGTTTTCCTTTAACACCCTTTTTGTCGCTTAGTGGGATGCGAGTGGGATATCTATCAAAATAAATGTTTTGTAACTCAAGACAAAGGTTTTTAAATTGATTTTTTTCATATTTGTGTGTAAGTGTTTCTAAAACCTTAAAAATAAAAACCACAACAACTGACCGATAATAGCCACTGGAGGGGTGCAATATGAGGCCGACCGCTATTAATTTTCCACCCCCAAAATTTGTCCGAGTTTTGTATCTTGCGGCTTTTTTAGTCAATCCTAGAGGTAGTTTTCAGCGCACGTGATTTTCATTGTTA
The DNA here is from genome assembly GCF_958450345.1 of Calliphora vicina. Taxonomy (NCBI): domain Eukaryota; kingdom Metazoa; phylum Arthropoda; class Insecta; order Diptera; family Calliphoridae; genus Calliphora; species Calliphora vicina. Next base: position 58,968,109 of record NC_088781.1, on the reverse strand, counting down.
AAATATCAGGTGCCCCAGAAACAAATTTTTGGAATCAAGTGGAAATATTTTATGGCCCTTCTCCGAAGTACCAGTTTATTTATTATTTTATGACATTTGACTTTAAGAAGTGGGTGGAGAGGTAGAAGTTGACAGGTAGGTTATTTATATGGTGGTTTATTTTTATTATTATTTGTAACATTTGGTTAAACTAGGTACTTTAGTATGTAAGCCCTTCTTGACCCTAATAAAAGATTTTAGACTCATTCATTAAAACGTACTACCTATATGATCTTAAAAAACTATTTATTGTCATTCTGAAGACATACGGAAATCAGTTTTTTGATCGAGAATGTATTGAGGAGTTAAAATTTGAATCTTGGCTTCAGACTGAAAGATGCACACTGAAAACCATAATTTTAAATGTGGATGATTTTGTGGAAGAACTGTGTAGAGGATTGCTAAATTTGAGAACCCATGACTTTTTAGTCAAAGAGCAGTGGTCATTCTTCAAGGACTTGAAAACACATTTGAAGTCTGGTGAATTCATTATTTCATTTGATTTCGCAGAGAACTATTAATATGTTCTTCAGGATTCCATACAAGCATTCCACTTCAATAACGACCAAGCAACTATATTCACAGTAGTTATTTACTACATGAAAGAAGAAAACCTGGAACACAAAAGTATGGCAATCATATCCGACGATTTAAAACATGACACCGTTGCAGTTTATGAGTACCAGAAGATAATACTAAATTATCTAAAATCAAAATTTACAGTAGAAAAGGTATACTACGTTTCGGACGGAGCTCGTCAACATTTTAAAAACAAAAGTAGCTTCGCAAATCTTACAGCTCATGAAAAAGATTTTGGAATGCCAGCTGAGTGGCATTTTTATCCTACTGCTCATGGTAAAGGAGCATGTGATGGTATTGGAGCAAACCTCAAAAGAAATGCAGCGAAGTATAGCCCCCAGTGCTCTCATCAAGATCGCATCTTAGATGCGACTGCTTTATTCCATTGGGCAAAGAATTATTGTAAAGAAACTAAAATAGTTTTTAGTAGCAAAGAGGATCATGAGGAAACATTGAAAACACTAAAGAGCAGATTCGATGCTGCGGTAACAATCGATGGCACTGCTCAATACCATGCTTTCATACCGCTTGTCGATGGAAGACTCAAATTAAAAAAGTTTTCTGCATCTACTCAATGCGATTTCTTTCCAAAGCCAAAAAAGAAGCCAGCAGCGAAATCAGTAGCTGAATCTAATAACGCCAAGAAAGGATTGACAAAAAAAAAGCACCTAATAAAGGTGACAAATAAGGAGGATAAAAGTATGGATATTTGAAAATTTAAAAACTTCATACATTAAGTGTAAAAATAGTTATTATATAAATTGATCTATTGTGATTAAGATTAAATTTTACTAAATTATTCATCTTTTTGTTATTATTATTATATATTAAAATAATTATTATTACAAATAAATAACAAAATTAAATTATTCAACATTTCCATAGAAAAAAAGTGATTTTTATTCCTGAGGTTAACATATTATGGGTATTACAGTATCGAGGCTATGAAATTTTAGTTGGGTATGTTACATACCATCGGAAAGGCTAATGTGTCTAGTTTCTCTGCGTAAGTTTAATTTTTAAGGTTTACACACAAATATGAAAAAAATTAAAATAGTGCAAATTTAAAAACCTTTATCTTGAGTTACAAAACATTTATTTTGATAGATATCCCACTCGCATCCCACTAAGCGACCAAAAAGGTTTTAAAGGAAAAGACCTAAGCTTTCTTTTGAGAAAAAAAAATTAATAAAAAAAGAGTCCATTTTGGGAAAAAAAAGTCAAAAAGGTTTTTGATTTTGCAAAAAAAAGTAAAAAATTGTATGTCTTGAGTTACAAAACATTTTTTTTATAGATATCCCACTCGCATCCCACTAAGCGACAAAAAGGGTGTTAAAGGAAAACACGTAAGCTTTCTTCTGAGCAAAAAAAAAAATTAAAAAATGGGTCCATTTTTTTAAAAAAAAGTCAAAAAAGTTTTTGATTTTGCAAAAAAAATTCAAAAATTTTAAATCTTGAGTTACAAAATATTTTTTTTGATAGATATCCCACTCGCATCCCACTAAGCGACCATATAGGTCGCTTAGGAAAAGACCTAAGCTTTCTTAAAAAAAATAAAAAAAAAAAATAAAAAGGGCCCATTTTGAAAAAAAAGTCAAAAATATTTTTGATTTAAAAAAAAATCAAAAATATTTTATTAAATTTTTTTAATTTTTTTTTTCGAAAGATTGCATAAATAGCTATCTAAACTATTTGGGACACATTTTGCTAAGAACAATAGGTAATAAGTTATATGGATAAAAAAAACACCTGTTTGGCCAAAATGTCAAATTTTGACCTCCTATAACTCAGAGAGTTCTTGACCGATCTTGTTGAAAAATGGTGTCCGAATTACTATCCAATAGAACTAACATTGGTGCAAATTTCATCGCGATCGGAAGACATCGATTTCAAAAGTTGGTTCACTTGACGTGAAATGCCCCATATATATGCAAATATAACATCTGTTAGAAAATGTTAAATGTTCGTTATTAGTTTTCAAAATTGTTTTTATGTTGAATTAAATTAATACTCGAACATTCCAACTATGACGTACATATGTATCTGTAGTGTACATCAAATTCGTTCTAGCTGGTGGATTTACTTATAATTGTTCCACTCTATTGCCATTTTCCTATACTTTCATATTTACCAAATATTGCTACATTACATTGTCTTTAGATTCCTTTTTGTGGGGTCTTTTTCTATATTTTTTTTTGTATTTGCCATCTAAATAATGCGATTTGATTTGATTGAGTTTCAAAAGTTGTTTTTTTTTTTGTTTTGTGTGTCAATATTCAGGTGTTGGCATGGTGTTAAAAAGGTTTAATTTGCATTCTATTATATTTAAAACAAATATTGTGTTAAACTTTAGGTTCTTTTTTGTGGAGGAGGGGGAATATCAAAATTGAATTTGCTAAAGAATAAATTGTTTTGGGTTACAGCAATTATAAAAACATTCATGTGACAAAAACTATAGTTTTAGTTCAAGAGATATTTAGATAGAAAAATAATTGTTTCTAAAATCATTCTACCCAAATAATACATCAAAACCCCCATATAAGACCCATTTCCGATATTCTCATTAATATGCATTAATCTTATAAAAATGTCACTATCCAAATAAAATTTAACACACATAAGTCCCATACAAATAGAATACAGAAACGATGCCCTCAGAATGGAAGAAATCTGTCCACTTGACGACTTTAGGGCAAACCAATCAGAATTATACTAGTGCAATGCATCGATAAATATAGTTTTCAGAGTGCTGCACAACGGCAAGCTTAGTGAATAGGGTATCCAATCGGTTAACCGATTAATTTTGGTCGGATAACTGTTCGAATAATTCAAAATTGCCGATTTTCAAATAAAGAATAAACCGATTAATTTGTGTCGGTTAACCGATTAACCGAAATTTATTTTTTTGCACTTTAACATATTTTTTTTGTTTTTAATTTTCCATTTTAATTCAAATACAAATGTCAAAGTAAAATTACATATTTTTTTGAACATTTAAGATATCGCTCATTTGCTGCAACAACGTCATAACTCAAAATCCGGGAGTTTTGAACTGAGTAATACAAAATATACACCGTTCTTTTGCCTTTCATATATGCAGTTTTATCAGTTTTAAAAAAAGTCAATTAATATTTGTATGAGAGTGTTTTTTCGTTGTAAACGTCAAAATTAAAATTCATGTTTTCTCGTTTATGTATTTGACAAGTAAAAATTTGGGTTAAATTCAGATTGGAAAGACATTAATATCTACTATTTAAATCAGGTTTTATTTCGGAAATCGCATGATTTGTTGAAAATTTATACAAGAAATAGTATAATGTAATAAAACATTCAAAGCCGTTTTTCTCGAAACGACTTTTTTTTTAATTATGTCGTTGTTGCAGCAAATGAGCGATATATGTTTAGTGAGTATAATAAGTGATATATTAAATTTACATGTAATTTTCGGATGATAACATGATAATAGACGAAACTGGAGACACTACTGAAACGAGTTTTTATCAGAACCTATCGAAATTATTAAAAGTATTTAAAATCTAAAAAGTATAAAAAGGACTCTAATGGTATAATGAAGGATTTTATGCTTAGAAAAAACTAAAATAACTGACAAATTGGATATTCTTTATCATGTCTTACTTTCGATTTCTCCAACATCTACAATCATCGAGAGAGTTTTTTCCAAGTCGAGTTTTATTGAAACTAAAGAAAATTATTTACCTTTTGGTTGAATTGTTATGTTTTGTTTATTTTTTATGTTTTTGTTCTTTTTACTAATAATATACTTCAATAAGTACACAAAATTCGTGATTTAGTTTCAGTTTAAGATTTAAATATAAATTATTCGGTTAATCGAATAATTTAAAATTAACCGATTAAATCTAAACACCGATTAATTATTTGCTCGATTAACCGATTAAACCAGAAACCCGATTAATTGAATACCATATTAGTGAACCATTCAATTCCACCTTCGCTGTAAGACAGTAGTTACCTTCCATTAGCAATTTTTGACAGCACAAGCAACAAACGGGGAATAAGTTCGTGTCTAAATGAAAGCCTTGGAAATTGATGATATTGTTTTGCTCTAGCACTCGCATCAACACATGGAATCGAATCTAGACGACTTACAGCAGGAGTTGTTAAAGGTTGACCTTAAAATCTATATCATCAAAACAGAATACCAGCGAATTAAATAATCAAACCATATAACATTTAATATAAACGGCCAACACATAGCAGACGTCAACAGCTTCACATATTTGGATAGCGTTCTTTCAACCAAATGTGGAGCTAAACAGGACATCATAAGTCGCATACAGAAGGCGCGTATGACGTATGTCAAGCCACGAAATGTATGCCGTGTAAAAAACATAAGCACTGTTGAATTTTTAATGCGTGCGTGAAGTCATTGCTTCTCTACGACTCAGAGACATGGCTAGTTACCACAGATATGAAAGCAAAACTCCACAACTTTAAACACCATTTCCATCGAAATATTCTCCAAATATGATGGCCAAGAACCATATCTATTGACTACCTATGCAGAAATAACCACCAACAGATCATCAACTCCGAAATAAGATAGAGAAAGTATGGCTGAATACGATTATCCTCTCCATGTTGCTCTTGTGTGGAACCCGCAAGGTGTGAGGCGTCATGGAAGACCGCAAACAACGTGAAATGTTCTTAAAGAAACCGGCAAATCGTCTAACGAATTAAGATTACTAGCACGAAACAGAAATAACTGGAATTCTTTTGTAGAAACCCTAAGCTACTAAACATGAAGTATGGACCTAATTTTATGATAATAAGGCTCACTTCCGAAAATTAAAAATATCCGTATCCAAATTATATTCATCACAAATACGTTTGGCGTAGTATACAATTTTATGGCGATCGGTCAATAACTAAAATGCGCAAAATACGGAAAAAATTTTAAAGAAAATAAATGCTCTTTGTGAGATATCATCGAATAAACCTGCGATTTAAGAAAACCCCACAAGAAAAAGTCTAATGGGTCAAATTGCACGATCTCGGTGGCCAGTTCACATCAACGTGAGATGACCATGCCCTCAAATTGCTCTTGCAGAATGTTCAATGTGCCATGAGCTGTATGGCACGTAGCGCTGTCTTGTTCAAACCATATCATCGACCTATAGCTCTCGCCGTTGACGGTGATGGTCTGGCCAACATTGTTCTCAAGGGCTGATAACACCGCCAGCCCAAAATTCACACCCAGCTGTGACTTTTTCGGAATGCCTTGGATGCTCTTGGATCTCATATGGATTGGAATCGTCTAAAATTCGATAAATTTCTTTGTTGACGTATCCATTCATCCAGATATGGGACTCATCACTGAAGATGATTTTTTGAAAGAAATTAGCGGAATGTTGCCCGAACATAACACCCATCTTGATGGAAAATTTTACCATTTGAACGCTATATCCGTCCATGATGATTTGGCAAAATATAGTGAATAGATGACAGCTAATTCGACAGATGATCGTAAGTCCCCTTTAGTAATGACCCATAATATTGTACATATGAATTAATTAATAATCTTAATTGAGCAATACTAATGGTTTCAAATCTCTATTATTTTAATGGAATAATCCAGTCATAGTATCCTTGTGTTTTGCTGGTAAGTAAATATTTTGTTTAATACGTTTTCATATTCATATTATGTAGGTGAAAAATTGTTTTCAATTAAAATCTCTTAATATTAAACCATATTTGCAAACAAACAAAAAAATTCATATTCAAAACATTTAAAAATTGACCAAAAATACACCCTCAAAGACAAAGGCGACATCCAGACTGCTGCCGTATTTGTGCATGAAAAAATGTTGTTGAAAACTTCAACTTTCACTTCACACTGGAGTACAAATTAACTTTATAAAAGTTACAACTGAAATACTTAGTTGGAAAATATTTACAACTCCAGCCAATTGTATGTTGTAGTGGGTGTTAATTTAAACTAAATAAAGCCAAACAGCAAAGTCACGTGAGCCAAGTTAACATTCCAATAGAAATTTGAAAATTTAGTAGAAAAAATTACTTGCAACACGATAAATAAATTAATAAAGTTAAAGGTTTTTGTAAGAAAAACTTATGATTTGTTGTGACTTATTGCTGAAAATGATAAATTGTATTTGATAAATAATTTTCAGTTAATGGAACAACAACATGGTGGTTTGGATTATAGTTGGATAAGTACACATAGATCGGAAACTCTCCTGTCAAAGACCTAACTCCGTTGTCAAAAACCTCAGTGGTAAAAATGGATTAGTAAAATAAACTATGTGAAGACAAAAACTACACTGGAATGTGTAATTATTTTGAGTAATTTTTTGGTTTGAGTTTTTTTCTAGTTTGCGCTCTACACAGAAAAAAACTATTTCTTAAACCGTTTCAATTCAAATATTTGTCACATATTTAACTGGTTTCAATTATTTCATAATTAAATCAAGTATTCATTTGCTCAAAAACAAAATTTCTTGATATTTTTTATTGAATTTTGGGTTTTGAATTTGATTATTTTGACAATTGAATATACAATTTTCGTTATTGGCTGAATTTCAAATACAAAAATGATTGAATAGATAATTTCGTAATTGAAAACACATTTTTGTTATTTTTAGTGTTTCAATTACGAAAATTATCTATTCAATAATTCTTGTATTTGAAATTCAACCAGTAACGAAAATTGTATATTCAATTGTCAAAATAATCAAATTCAAAACTCAAAATTCAATAGAAAATATCAAGAAATTTTGTTTTTGATTTAATTATGAAATAATTGAAACGAGTTCAATATGGGATAAATGTTTGAACTGAAATATAATTTTTTCTGTGTATGTATATTTCACTATGTTTTGGATGTTCTTACGTTGTTGCTCAAGTTGAAGGAAGAGATAAAAAAAATAGATAATATTTACTTTGTTTGTGAGGATTCAAATATATACATTATTTAGTATCCCTCGAGGCTAGGTCAAGGTCGTTACTATATATTTGTATATATGTATGTAAACACTTTCAATTCTACCACAAAACCAACATAAAACACTTGTTTTTCCTTTTACATTGTAAATTATTATTATTTTTTTCAATTAACTGACGCAATTTAGATTTAAATTTGCATCAAGTAAATTAGAAAGTATGAACATAATAATTTTTTATTATATTTAAATCTAAAAAAGCATATAAGAATATAATCATTGATTATAACCGACCAAACAAAACTCTATACTTAAAATGGTATCCTTAACATTTATTTTACAAATACTTATGTAGCTAATTAATCACAAGCTTTAAAGGTCATCCTAATATCGTAACTGACAACTGGAAACTCTAGAATCTACACCATTTTCAAATGTACTTCAGAATTTTATATCTGTATTTCAGCAATTTCAGTAGTTCAGAAATTTTCAATATATTTTTCAGAAATTTCAAAGAGTATTTCCCAACTTCCCAATTGTATTTGAGAACTTTTAATTTCTATTTCAGAAGTTTATAATTGTTGAAATTTCCAATTGTAATTAAAAAAATTGCATTTATATCAACGAGTTGAAATTGGACTGCTATTGTTTCAATGAGGAAATTCTCCCTCTCCATGAAAACACTATTCGTATTAATTAAAAACATTTACTAGGCACTTCCCAACTAAATCCACTTACATATATGTAATTTTGAAGGGTACATACAGTCATTTATTCTCACTTGGTTATTGAACATTATAGTGTAAATAACAAAGTATTTTTTGCTTTGAAAATGTAAAATTTTGTGCCATATGCGTCATATGCGAGAAGTTTTGCTTTACTTTTCTAATTTGAAAAAAGTGCCGCTGAAGCATACCGATTGCTCACCAAAGCTCATGGTTTGGTTTCAACGTATGAGAGATGGTTTGTGCGGTTCAGAAATGGTGATTTGGACAAATATCGCCCAGGACAGTCAAACAAGTTGGAAGACCAAGAATTGGGGGCATTACTCCATGAAGTTTGTTGTAAAGCCCAACAAGAGCTTGGGATCTACTCAAACAGCAATTTCAAAACGTTTGCGAGCAGCAGGATTCATCCATAAGCAGGAACGGTTTTGCATGTCTGAAATTATGCTTGAATTCTATAAAAGAAAATCATGTTTGCACCGAATCCTTGATAAACCGAAGCGTATGTGAAGCCCGACCAACATGCCAAATCGACACCAAAGCCAAATATCCTTGGCACTAAGGTTGCTCAGTAATTAGTGGGAGCAAAAAGGTCCTATCTTTTATGAGCTACTGAAGTCTGACCAGACCATAACGGGGATCCTGTACCGAATGCAACTGATTCGCTTGAAGCGAGAATTTGCAGAAAAATATTCCATCATGAAAACGCAACATATTGCAATACCTGTTAAAATGTATTTTAAATGAAGTGTTTGGGAAGTTTTGCCTCACCCGCTTTATAGTCCAGACCGTGCCCTGTCCGACTATTATATGTTTCTAACGATGCAGAATGCTTTGTCTGCCCCGTGAACCGTCCGACTATTATTTGTTTCGATCGATGTAGAACCCTCTCTCTGGGATACGCTTCACTTTGGAACACAGTATCCGAAATTGGCTTGATTCGTTCTTGGCCTCAAAAGATGAGCAGTTCTTTTTTCACATAATCCATATGTTGCCATAAAGATGGGAAAATGTCATAACTACAATGGGCAATACTTTGAATATATTTATATTGTACAAATGTTTCAAAATAAAAGCTAAAATTTCAAAAAAAAATCTAGTATTTTAAAGACATACACCCAATATTATATATGGGCATTTCCTACGATTAGTCAACCAAATAAAATGTTAATAATCATCGTGTTTTATTGAAGATATTTCGATATAATTTTTGCGGCCCAAGGACGAAGGCTTCGGCCCAAGGACGAAGCCTATTGAAACTGGCTGAAATCGGACCATTATTTCATCTAGCCCCCATACAAATCTCCTCCCGAAATTGGACTTTATCGATCATAAATGTTTAATTGGTAGGTATTAGGGTATTCAATCGATTAACCGTTAATCGGTTAACCGATTAATTTTTGACTGTTAACTGTTCGAATAATTTAAAATTGCCGTTTTTCGAATAACAAATAAACCGATTAATTTGTGTCGATTAACCGAAATTACTTTTTTTTGCACTTTAACATACATATTTTTTTGTATTTATTTTTCCGTATCAATGAAGAAACAAATTTCAATTAATTAATTTACATGTATTTGAAACTTTGTATTTACATGTATATACGAAATTTGTTTGGAAAAGAGTATTTTATCAGAACTTTGCGAAACTATTAAATGTATTCAATATCTAACACAATCCAAAAAGGACTCCAATGGTATAACTAAAAGAAGAACTGATATATTGGATATTCTTTATCATGATTTCGATTTCTCCAAGAATACATCAGCGAGAGAATTTTTTCCAAGTCAAGTTTTATTAAATCTAAAGAAAAAATAGTTTTAAAGGAAATCATTTAAATTATATTGTTTTTTTAAATGATTATTTCTGAAGTTTTCAATAAAACCCTAAAAAAACTCACATGTGTATACAAAAAAGATCTCAAATACCATATTTGCTATTTTTTGGATGAATTGTTTTGTTTTGTTTTTTATGTATTTGTACACAAAATTCGTTGTTGTATTTTCAATTTAAAATTAAAATAAAAATTATTCGGTTAATCGAATAATTTTAAATTAACCGATTATTAACCGAATAAATATAAACCCCGATTAATTATTTGCTCGATTAACCGATTAAACCAGAAACCCGATTAATTGAATACCCTAGTAGGTATCTACACAAATTATGATCGGTCCATAATTAGTCATAGCTCCCATATAAGGCCCACTTCGAAAATCACCCATCAAATTATATATAAATAATTGAATTTTTAACCCGGCAATTCCCATACCCTCGCCAAAGGGAGAAACAATTTGTTTTTATTAAAAATAGTAAAAATACGTCTAGTTTACACTATAAATAAGTTTAAAAAAAAAAAAAATATAGCTAGTTGCGATTTTATAGCGGGGGTCACCAATAGGTGACACTGGGCAGAGAAAAAATAATTTTCTAAAAATACTTGCTGATATTGTTAGCCTGAATATCTAGCAGTATTTATTAAAAAAATTATTGTGATACTTTACCGTTTTGCATTTTTATAACAACTTATTTATCATAAAACACACATCAGTATGTGAAAATCAAAAACACTGCTTAAAGATTTTTAAAAATCCCCTAGTTAATAAAATTCTAGCGTTGCCAAAATAAAATCAGATATAAAACAGGTTCTTGTCTGTATATAAATAATATCATTATTTATCAATGATATCTGTTTCTATGTTTAAAACTACCGTTAATCTTTGTCACCTGTAGGTGACACTGGGAATTGCCGGGTTAAAAGAAAATTGTTACTTAGTGTAGGGTATTATATGGTCGGGCTTGATCGACATTCGTTACCACATGTTTATAACTATCATTAAGAAAACTTAAACTCGATGAAATCCATGTTTTGCACTAAACATAGGGCTACCAAAATGCTATCGAATCGCAAAAAAAATGCTAGGAAATGTTTTGTTTTCTATATTGTTTGGACATCAAAAGCGTACGAACGTACGTTCGTGACCCCAGGAAATGCCCATATGTTGTTTATTATTTATGAAATTTCCTACCCAGATGAACTATGTAATTCTAAAAATTAAATTGGTAAAATTAAAATAATTTGTAGAAAAAGAATCCCATAAATCCCTTAAAAAAATTCTAAAATAGGAATTTTTAGATTTTAGTCCATTGGAATCACATTAGGTCCGAAGCTGATAATTTGGGCTTTTAGAACAAATACGATAAATCCAAAGTTGCAACATAATATGGCTTAAATTTGGAAGACTCTGCTAAGGACCTCTATTACAAATTAGACTGATAAAAAAAATAATATGGCTGATTCGAATACTTCAATGTTGGATTCCCAAGAATTTAATTTTAGAATAATTGGTTTAATTCTAGGGATACCCCCTTAAGCATATTTTAGGAGGTTTCTTAACTATATCTATTAAGAAACTTTTGGAAAAAAAAATTATAAATACCTTAAAAATATTGTTTTGTAGAAAGCAAAGTGCAATTGAGATTCTTTGGTCAATAAAAAAAGGAAAATTCAATATTTTCTAAATTTTCAAATTTAAAACCGATTGTTTTTGAACTTTTAAATATATTGCTTTAAAACATTTTTCGTATGACTGTTTAACTAACAAGTATACTTGAATGAAATCGATTATAAATTCCACATGCGAGAATGTTTTTATATGCTTAATTGGGCTTTAATATTATATTTAAATCTTTGATCTTTTATGGATCTTCGTCAAAAAAAATGAGAATACTCTTCTACTATGACTATATTAAATTTCATATCAATCGGATCAACCAGTTAGCAATGGCAGATTTGTTTCCAAAATAGTTTCATTATTTGCATTACAACTTAATAAACATTTTCTAAATTTTTAAATTTAAAATCTATTATTTTTGGACTCGAAAAAGATGTTTCTTTGGAAAGTCATAAATTTATTTTATTTATTGTTTAATATTTTGATGAAAATTACACTAATTGATAATATCATCCATTAAATGGTAGGAGACACAATTTAATAAGTGCCAACTTGTTGTTAATTTAATAATAATAATAGATATTATTTATTTATTTTTATCTTTAGACCAATTTGCCGTCAATGAGCACTTTAAATCAAAGCATGGGTGTGTTTAAATTATTAATTGCATTCATATATTTTTGTTACAGGCACACAAGTATGTAGATATGCATATGCGTTGGAAATAAAAAATTAACAAATATCAAATGAAATATTAAAATAATGGTACAATTACAATATTTTTTACAATTCAATTACAATCATTTTACTGCTATTTGTCTTAATTTCAATTTGCAGCTCATATGAAATAGAAAAAATTAATTTCATTAAACGAAAAAAAAAGAAAAATAAAGTTAACAATAATAGCAGTTGAGTTAAATGTATTATAAAGGTTTAGTAAGGAATACATTTGAATTTATCTATGTATGTATAAAAGAGTAATGTAACTGAGTAACTGACTGATTCAACATCGCCCGAATCAAACGCCAAAAAGTAGAGACATGACATTTGGTCTATAGATTCCCCTCTCCATATGAGATCCACAAAGAAGTGATTTTTGCAAATTTGAAGGATTAAATTCGGCAAGATTATATCTTATAAACGAATACAGTTACAATGAATATTTAAAATTCATATTTAGCTTTCAAAAAATGAACATCAGGTGTTTGGTATTCAATAATTAAGTGAGTATTAATGACAGATATGTACCCTTCAAAATGACATATAAGTAATTAAAAACAAGAACCGCGTTCAAAAGATACGCCATCTATTGTAAATTCCGCATTTTTAAGTCATACACCTATTAGTACTTTTTGATTACTTTATGGTTTAGAGTGAACTAGTGAAAATATTATCCTGAATGAGAATTCACAAAGGGACCATGAGTGACTGAGAAATTTTAAAATAATGATGATAATGTGATTCTAGTGAAGTAAGAACGTACCATTAAAGCTCTGTCCACTTCTTCAGTTGTGCTTTTTGAATTTCCTGTATTAATTAACATGGAAAAATAACAGGATAATATATATTTCAATATCATGGTATATTCTTCAAAACTAAATCACATTTCCTATATTTTAAACAATTATTAATTTAATTACTATTGGGGTGGCGAAGCGAACCGGGCCAACTAGATAAACCATAAAAAGGAGTATAAATTATACAGCATTGTTGAGGCACTATTGACAAATAAAGCTAAAAATCCATAAAATATTGCCATATGGAATGAATTGGTAAGTGTGTCTATTATAGGCTGAATCATAAATTATTTCATAAACCGCAGAGTTATAATAAATCATCAATGATATAAAATTGTAATGGTGTTGAAATTACTTAAACAAATAAAATGTTATAATATTTGCTACCACCTCTTTAGGTTTCTAAGAGTTGCCAAGAGTTTAACAATGTAACATTCAAAATAATTTTTTTATTTATCATTAATTCCACCGTTCATCACTAAAAAATGTACCTTGGGTCTTCAGATTTTGCCATTTAAGCATTTCCTCTTTTTCAATAAGTGAAATATAATTTAATTTGTAGATTAAAAATTGTGGCTAGTTTGCGTTAAAAGCATTTGTTAAATATTTTGACACTAGCAGCTCAATTTCTCAGTTTATAACATGAATTAAACATATTTAAGCTAGATTAGTAATTACTTAAAATTCTAAAAGCCTCTAATTGAATCACTTTTATATGTACGTGTGTTTGTATTTGGCAATCATTCTCAATCAATCACCAAAATGCATAAATTATCACAGTTTTCCTATTTAATCAATAAACTCATAAATTTGGCACGTGATTAAGACGCAAAAATAAACCTTTCATTTAAATAACACTCATAAATGACAAACATAATAAATTGTTCCAAAATATAACAATAAAAACTATCAAATATAAATAATCAAGCAATTTTCAAACTCACGCAACCACCACATCCGGATCCTCCCACCATTTACGTGATGATGGCTCTAAATACAAACGCACACTACGCCAACCACCAATTTTCTTAACCTGCAAAAACAACGAAAAAAATATTTTGTCAGAATTTTGTTTAGAGTTTTGTTGGTTTGGCGAAAAATTTACCCTATAACGTCTACTGGCGGGATTATTATCATTTTCCACAAAAACTAAACGCGCCATTTTTTGAAATATTCTTTAACACAGATTAAATAAATAACAGGATGAATTTAAATTAAGAAAAACTTTATATTTTAACACAAATAGAAAATGATTAAAACAAATTAATACAAAATTAAAAGTAAATAAATTGGAAGTCAAATACACATGCATAGGGTAACATAGAGACGAGACGTAATTGTCAAAAACCTAAGTCTGTTGTCAAAAACCTATCTCTCGCAACAACAAAATACATGCTAGTCAATGTATTTTGTTGTTGTATTAAACATATTTTTTGTTGTATTTTTGTTTGACAAATCGTAGTGTCTCGTCTCTATGTATAATTCTCTATGTACACATGTTTAGAGGAGCTGAGAATTATGGGCCCAGAAAATATGGCCCCAAAGTAAACAAATTGGGGCAATCATTTTTTGGGGCCTTTTTGCATTTTTTTCTTTGGGGTGATTGTGCCTTTTAGGAAAAATTAAAAATTTCTCAAAAAAAAAAATAATTTTTTTCATTTAAAATATGTTCAAAAACAAAGAATAATAACAAGAAGTGATACGCTGTCAAAAAAAAACTAAGTCGGTTGTAAAAAAAAACTTAACTAAAGAATGTATTTTTATCATTATACCCTACACCACCATAGTGGGGAGGGTATTATGCGTTTGTGCAGATGTGTGTAACGCACAAAAATATTAGTCTAACACCCACCTTAAAGTATACCGATCGACTTAGAATCACTTTCTGAGTCGATTAAACGATGTCCGTCCGTCCGTCCGACTGGCTGGTTGGCTGGCTGTCCATGTAAACCTTGTGCGCAGAGTACAGGTCGCAATTTTGAAGATATTTCGATCAAATTTGGGACATAGTATTTTTTCGGCTCAAGGGCCAAGCCTATTGAAACTGGCTGAAATCGGTCCATTATTTCACCTAGCCCCCATACAAATGTCCTCTCGAAATTGGACTTTATCGGTCATAAATGTTTAATTTATATATGTATCTCCACAAATTCCGCTCCAAATAAGTTTTATATACACAAAATTCATGTCACCAAATTTTGTTACGATCGGTCCATAATTAGTCATAGCTCCCATATATGCCCTCTTCAGAAAATCACTTTAACGTGCATAAATCACTTAAAAATATTGGTATACACACAAAATTCAATATAGTTAACTTTAATATAAACATAAATCACGCGACCTAATTTCATGGTGATCGGTCCATAATTGGTCATAGCCCCCATATAAGGCCCACTTCCGAAAATCACTCAAAAATATAAATTATTGAAATTTTAAAAGAAAAATGTTTTTGATCTTTTACTTAGTGTAGGGTATTATATGGTCGGGCTTGACCGACCATACTTTCTTACTTGTTTTATTTATTTGAATTGGTTTTCAAAACCACTTTCACCACACTCCTCAAACACGCAGAGTTGTAAAAAGCGACCTTAAAAATTATAACAAAATTTTATTACAATTAAACTTAAAAATTCAAACAATTCTCAAAATATTTGAATTATATTTGATCTGGAAAGGTTTTATAAATAGATTTTTCCGCTTTTTATTCCATAATTTCTGCAAAAATTAAGTTTATTTGAATTTTTTTTATTAATTTCTAATACGAAATTTTACAAACGCGTTTTTTTAGTTTTTATTTCCACCCCCAATGTCAAGAAATTAATTTTCAAGAAAAAGTTTTGAAGTTAAATCTCTCTCTCAAGTGTGTTGAATTCACATACTACTTGTATGTGAGAAGAGAGAGAAGTTGTTTTTGTAGAAAAAATGAGAGGCTTCCCTTCTTGTTATTCTTTGTTCAAAAACTTTAAAAATAAAAAATGAACTAAAAAGTGAACCATTAATGTATAGCAGCAAGAATTGAAGTTATTACAATACCAGGACTGTCATTATTCCAGAAATGTGTCATATTAGCATTTGAAAATTAAAAAAATATTCTGAAAATACATATTGCGATGACATGACATATTATGTCATCGCATCTTTTATTGCCGAAAATCCTTTTATTCTAGGATTAAATTTCATTACTAATTTTATATAATGAATACGATATTTCTTGTAGCATACACACGCAGAGAAGATAATATTTGAAAAATCTTATACAATAAATTATGGAAGCCATCATCACGTAAATAGTGGGAGGGTCCGGATGCAGTGGTTGGGTGAGCTTGAAAATTACTTGATATAGCGTTGTATGGATGAGCTTTTTCAAATGATATCGCTTATTATATGTGTTGTTTTGGGAGAAAATACAAATATTTTTAAAAAACTAAAAAAAATGCTTTTTTGCAAATGGCCCAGCTCATGAACGTTTATCAATAGACCCGAAATAGTTTGGGAGACATCATAAAACAAACCAAAGTTTATTTTAACTTTTTTCATCTCCATACAAAGTGATTCGCTCTATTATATATATGGTCAATAATTCACAAGGTCTCATATCATGTCATATTGTCATAATGTCCTAATATTTCACAATGGTTTGAAAATGTTGTTATTGTGTTTCAAGCAAAAACTGACCTAAAATAATACTACTCTGTATGCTATGTTTATTGTGTTATAGTAACCAACCAGCAGAGACCTGGGCCGAATTACCGCATTCGATATCGAGTAAAATCGATCGTAATTTTCTTATTTGAGATTACGGCATTCGATATCTAGCATGAAATTTAGTACATTTTGTTATAATTACGATATCGAAATTATTTTTCGATACGATAGTTCATTCAATCACGAGTGCGGTAATTCGGCCCCTGCTCCGAACGCCTAAGAGTCGATTAAGCCGAGCCGCCGAATCGTGAAATATTAACACATTATGACAATATAACATGATAATTGACCAATAATAAAATTTTTACAGTAAATTTAATTTAAGTATCAATTATTTGTGTACGGCAACAACATACAACACAGTGGGGCAGAATCCAAATTTTTTGGAGAAAAATCTGGCATTTCTAAACGGTAGGTCGGATCAAATTTGACGTGGGCGCAGCCAAGGAGTATTCGAGTTAAAGTTATTAAAATGCGTCCCACAAATGCTCCAGAGGCGGACACAAAGTAGGGTACCTTAAACAAGTGCCATTTTTTTGGTTTCTCATCTCGGGAATTATATTTATCTGTTACAATTTCCGAGTTATAGGCATTTCTAAATTGAAATTAAAAAATCGTATCATACTTTGGTCCGCTTTTTTTTTAAATAAAGGGTGTAATGGACTCGATTGTTAGTTAAACAACTAAATTACCAATAACATACAAACGATTTCAGAGCAATATCAATTATGGATCCAAAAATTAACGATTTTCAATTTAAAAATTAAAAAAATAGTAGATTTTTGCTATTTTTTGGACTTAACCCTTTTTATACCCTTCACCTTCGTGAGAAGGGTATATACGTATGAGTTTGTCATGCACAATATAATTTTCCGACCCTATAAAGTATATATATTCTGGATCCTTACAGATAGCGGAGTCGATTAAATAATTCTGTCAGACATGCTTTCGAGAAGTTTCCTATTTAAAATCAGCAAAATCTGTCCACAATTGCTGAGATGTGAGGAAAAAACCAGGACAACCTCGATTTTTGACCTATTTTTTGTTTGAAATCCAAAAATGTACTTTATAAAATAACACTTTTCTAAACAATATAGTTTTCAATGTTTTCTGTTTACAATATTTGAAATATTGTAATAAAATTTTTCACTCTGATTTTTATATTCAAACAAACACAACGTATTGTTTTTAATTCCCAAGATTTTTGAACTATATCTGGATTACTAAGTCATTAATATAGATAATATTTGATATGTAGTGATAGATATTTCAAAGACCTTTGCAACGACGTATATAAGACCATAGTAAGTTGGACCTACAATGGGTCAAAATCGACAAAAAATATTTGTTAACCAAAAAAAAAATTTTTTTTTGAAAATTTATAAAATTTAAAAATTCGAAAAAAAAAATTCGAAAAAATGTCAACCAGGACAACCTCGATTTTTGGCCTAGTTTTGATCTATATCTGGATTACTAAGTCATTAATATAGACAATATCTAATGTTAAAGCTATAGTAATAAAATATATTTTAATCCGATTTTTTTACCACTATTTTTTTTTATCATAAATTTTTTTTCAGTAATAAATTTAAAAAAAAAATTAAAAAATTAAAAAAAACATCGAGAAATTTTATTTATTTAAATTTTCCAAAAAAAAATGTTAAATTTAGTTTACCTAAAAATATTTAAAATTTCTATTTTAAAGTATATTTTTGTGAAGGGTATATAAGATTCGGCACAGCCGAATATACAGTGGTAGCCAGTTAATTAAGACAAAAATTGTTTGCTAAATTCCATGTGATAGTCAATTATTTTTTCAAATATTTCCATGAGGACTGTAAAACAGTCCTCACACACTTAACACACTTGTGTTAAAAACACAAGTGTGTTTTATTCAACTGTGTCAATTCAGATTCACCACGAACACATACGAGTTTTCTACAACTTGACCAACAATTTTTTTTTTTTAATAAACAAATTTTCTAACATTTATTCATTATATTTTTATTATTATAAAATATTCAGATCAAATTTCGTATTTTTAGTTCCATTAGTTTCGGTCATATCATATTATTAACAGCGGATGTTCGCTGAGATGGGTCAACGTATTTCCATATATGTTGTACCGGTTTTTCCAAACATTTTCAAGAAACTAGAAATATTGATAATAAATTTCATACCCTTTGGTCCTTTTTGTTCAAAAATTAATATTATAGTCGTGAAAGGGTTAAAGAAACTTCCTAAATATTTTTGAAAAATAAAAACTTTTTTGGAAGTTTTATATCACATCTTAGTCCATATAGCTGGTTCTTCTTCACCGATTCTTCCCATTTTTAATACCAATACCTCTTCTCACGAAGAAAGAAAATTTCGTGAAAATTGTATCCTCCTAAGACTTTCCGTGTAGGCCCTATTGTGCCTTAAACAGACAGAGAGATAAAAGGACGTACATAGCTAGATCGACTTAGAATTTCATAAGGATCCATGATGATAATTTCGATGTGTTACAAACGGAATAATAAAATCAATATACCTCCCATCATTTTTGATGTATGAATCTTACATACCCACCACCAATATAATACGGAAACCTATTTCTAACTCCATCTGGTTGGATTGAAGAATTAAAATGTTACCGGAAACAAAATATGTATAGTGATAAGTCCAAACCTAAACTTTACCTAAATATTCAACCAATTTGATTGCTTTTTTTTGGTTTCTAGGTCTCCTCGTTTAGGCCCTATCGTGCTTTATTATTGTACTTCTTTTTGCTTGGGCAGATTTTACCCAGCGACTATTCGGGAAATATTTCATCCCCCTAAGTCCTTTTCTCTAGGTCCTATCGTTCTAACAAAAAACAGATGGACATAGCTAGATCAGACCCGGAATATACATATGTACTTTTGTTGA
Organism: Calliphora vicina; assembly: GCF_958450345.1. Taxonomy (NCBI): domain Eukaryota; kingdom Metazoa; phylum Arthropoda; class Insecta; order Diptera; family Calliphoridae; genus Calliphora; species Calliphora vicina. Next base: position 58,948,237 of record NC_088781.1, on the reverse strand, counting down.
TCTACGATCAATATTCCATTTTCTGAATCGTCTTCATCAAATCTTCGAATCTAGGGTTGACTGGGTTCATTTATTTCGATGTGATTGAATTAGATGGTAAACGACGCGTCGCTTACTTAAAACCGTTATGTAACAAACTATCTTAATAAAAATATATGCATTTATTTATACTTATATCTCAATAACTTCTAAGTAATAATATTGAGTGTGACCACAGAAAGCTCTTGGTAACTATTTATACCCTAATGTAATGTATGTAAAAATATTCAAAAGAATGGTTGACATTATGTAATTCTTAACTACTACGTGTAAATAAGATTTATAATAAAAAAAGTTCTGTATTAATTGCAGATTAAGAATTAATTTTCACTCATTTCTAGTTGAGCTGATGAAATATTAAGAACGTTTTAAAAACATTTAATAAGAAAAACTCATAAAACACCAACTGTAAATTACAGCAATAAATTACAAAATAAATATATTAATTGAAACATTTTAACTAAGTATTTAGTAAAATTAATAATGTAGCTGTCTGGCTGACGTTTGCTTTTAAGTATGATTTTAATGAATTTGTAATGACGTAACAAATGATCGTAATGACAAATGCGAGTACACGGCAATCAAGTAGGCTGAAAGTAAATATTTTATTTTAACAAGGGTGGAGTTTGTTATTAACGCCAGATTAATAAAATACTTAAGTAATTTAGTAACGGTTGTTTGTATTTGAATCTTAACATTGGCATATTTATTTATTCATTCACATGTTTCCGCATGTTTACCTTGTTTGAAAATTTCACTTTCAATTGAACTGGATTGGAGATTATAATTTGCATTTGTTAGCTTTTTTTTGTATTGAATTGTGAGCAACAACAATAATAAAACTAGATTCTATTTTGTATCTTATTATGAGTAGAATTAAATATTTGAGATTTTATTAAAAATGACAATAAATAATTATAATGAAATCTATACTTGTTGAAATTGAGCTCAAAGTATGAGACGGTAGAGAACAAAAGTACTCGCGTAATGAGAAACATAAAATAGTTCTGGAATTAATTAAACAAAAAAAACTTAATCCAACCAGTCAACCATACTTGGTAAAGTTAATTATAGATCGACTCAAATTCCACACTGGCCATTTGTTGACACCTTTTGAAATAATGGCTTGGCGTAGAAAAAGAACCATTTGCTGGAGGTATAAAAGATTGTTGTGCACGTTCAGATGTCAGTAGAATTATTTCTAACGTTAAAGCGTCTAGAAAGCTTTCAGTTTCACAAAATCCCTATAAACCCCAAATAAATTTAACTTACATTGCAAACATGAAGGTGAGAATTATCAATAATAAAACAAAATTGATTAAAAAGAATAAAAATAAATAATATTAAATATTTGGTGTTAAAAATATAAGTATTTGGTGATTCTTTGTTCAGAAAGTGTTATATTAAAAGTGATTTTTTATAAAATGTGAAAGCAATTGGTCCTGTCGATATTTACCATTATTGTACTGGAATATTTAAAGTTTATTAAACTAAATTCGTGAAATCCTTTCATTGCTTTCAAGTGGCGGTTTTTAGTTATATAGTTTTGGAAACAATTTCTTTTCTTTCCCGCACTAGCCAGATTCAAAGACAGAAATCTTCAGAAAATCGAAAAATGTATTTTTGGAATGGGCAATCTTTTCTGTAATACCTGCAACTCTGTCAAATACTGGAATTAAATATAGACAACTTACTTTGTCCAAAGCCCCCAGATATTCACATCTATCAGATGCATTCACATGCTCTCCAATTTGATCCAGATCAAGAAGTCCGACCAAAACCTTCATTGCCATGAAACATATTGTCCGGACAAAAAGTTTTTTGTCGAATTTTTTTATAGAAATAGCATTAAATGTTATTGACTAACTTCTTTCGACATCGAGAAACTCGCATTAAGTCTTCTTCTTCAATTAAATTTCGATTTATAAGAGATTTTATAACTTCACATACACAGTTACTGGTCCTGACAGTCATTTCCCAGCAGTTCTAGGAGAATGTCTTGATCTTACCTATCATTTATGGTTACAACTAGTTACATAACAAGCTACGTGAGTAGTTATTTTAACACGTGCATGTTCTATGCAGGATTACTTAGAGACAATTACACTACACAATTAAAGTTTAAAGAGACTACACTATAGATTACTTCGAGACACTTAAGTGGCAATTATTTTTACCCTAGATTCATTGGATATATAAAGTAACCAATTGACTTCTCTCTAAACTACAATAAATAAATTGGAGCCAGCAAGTGGTCAGACATTAGTGAAATTCTGAAAAATGCTGAATTAGTGCGAGATGAAAATATATATCCAAGAGCATTTAAGTTTCCTATAAATATAAATTAATCCTCCAAATTGTGTGACGATCGCTCCATAATTTACCATAGCTCCCATATAAGTATCCGATCATAAATAGTTTAAATACAATTTCCGGTTAATATTTTCAAAAACGGGTCAATAAGCTCGCGACACTGCCCCTGTCAATAGTAATCTGTCAGTTGACTCCTGTCAAAATTTGAATAAGCTGAGACATTTAGTTTGTGTTTGATAGCCGTTGATAGCAGACTACCTCATGACTTGAGGAGAAATTGGAAAAAAGTGAATTTCGTCTGCTGTGGTTTCTGAATTTCGTTATGGCAGTATAAGCACGGAAGATGCTGAACGATCTGGACGCACATTTGAGGTTTCTACATCCGAAACAATTGAATAAAATCATGATATGAAGTTATCCGATCGGAGATTGAAAGAGCGAGAGATTGTGGAAGCTATAGGCATCTTACATGGCCCAGTGGTTTAAATTTTGAATGACCACTTGGTCATGCTTTCCGAAAGCTTTCCGAAAGATGGCTGCATAATTTACTCACAAGCCGGTGCACAAAAGGGTACACACATGTGAAGTTTCCATGACAAAACTACATGAATTAGGCTACAAAATGCTCCCTCCTTCACCCTATTCTCCGTATATAACTTCGAGTGATTATTTCTAGTTTTCAGCCCTGTAGAAAGCTCTGCGTAAAGATATTTGCCTTCAACGATGAAATCATTTTCATTTTGATGACCTCGACAAATCTTACTTTTTGGAAGGGATAAAAAAATTGTAGAAAAGTGGGACAATGTGTATAGAGCTCAAAATAAAATATTTTTTTTCTAAAATCATGTGTTTATATTTTTTACATATAATTTGCAACCGATCTCTAAAAGAAATTAAGTCACTACTTCAACTTCTGTGATTATCGGTACATAATTTTCCATTGTGCCATATAAGGCCACAACAACCACAATCAATATTCCATATTTTAGTAGGAGCGGTTAACACTTCATCCTTAAAAATTGTATAAAATAAAATTTCAATAAGTTTAAGTTTCTTAATACACCACAATTCCTATATAAGGACAACTTCTACAAAAACAACAGAAATCGTTTATAAATTATGCATATCGATACATACTATCATTTATAAAATCACATTATCAAATTTTCAGTGTCTTTAGTTGGTCAAAGCTCCCATGAATAAACCATTCGATAGGCTGGTCTCCAATGTTAGGGATTTTAAAAAGCTTTTGTGTGGAGAAAATTTCGTTTTGTTCTGGACCTCCCCAAATTGTATTCATGCTTTTACTGCACTGTTCAAGCATTTTCAATAAAATGTTCACAAAAGTACAAATTTTTTAAAAAATAATTAAAAAAATATATTTTTTACAATAGTACCAAAAATTTTACTTTTTTAAAATACTCATAAAAGTACTAAAAAAGAACTTTTTCGAAATGAATGTTTTTTACAGAGAATCCAAAACCGAAAACCGGTCAACCGAATTTTTTTATCTTTGTAAACTCCACCGGTTTCGGCTTTTTTTACTTTTCGGTTTTTTGACAAACCGGTTTTTGTAAGACGGTTAACCCGTTTTAATGAAATATATTTTCTAATGCTCATTCAAATATATTTATGAAAAACTTTGATACCATTTTTAAAAATATTGATTTATTTTATAGAAAAATAAAATAATTACATAAAGTATTCAAAAATGCAAAATTTCCATTAAATAAAAATTTAATATAAACTGGTTAACTGGTTTTTTTGAAGACAAAAACCGGAACCGCTTAACCGGTTTTTTTAAAAGACAATAATTGAAACAGGTTTTTTCAAAAACTCACTTTTTCGGTTAAACCGGAAACCGGTTTTTAGGACACTCTAGTTTATTTCTAATTTCAAAAGTTGTTTATCACATTCGGTTTAATTTTGTATTAAAATTAAAATGTAGTCTTTTCAAAAAGGTACCAAAAAGCACATGATAACAAATATTTTAAAAATCATAAATTTTTTAAAAATTTTTTTTTTTTAATAAAGTTTTTTTTTAATTATTTTCATTTTTATCATATTTGTGTAACATCCTACCTTGGATTGTAAGTAGCTATAGAATTAAAGAATTATGGTAAAACCGTGCGCTGAATTAGTAACCATTTATTCTGCGTATTTCTAAATGTGTCAGTTACTGAATATTATCAAATTCAAAAGAATTTATGTCCTAATATTTCCTTACAGGGAACTTCCTTAATATGTTAACAGCGAATTCAATAGGTTATTGTACGAATTTAATATTTGTCTGCCTTTTTAACGAGTGTCAAAATTTAATTCTAATTTTTAACTTTTCTTTACTTTTTCAGTTCGCCGTTGTCGTAGTCTTGGTTGCTTTGGCTTTGGGTGCTAACGCTTCTATCATCCCTGGTGCAGTAGTAGTTGGTCATCCCGGTGGTATTATTGGTGTTCCCGGATCATTAGCCGTTCATGCTGGTATCGTTCCCGCTAGCCCCGTTCAAATCGTATCTGGCCCAGCTGTTGTAGCTGCTCCCGTGGTTGTTCCCGCACCCACTGGTACCTATGTAGCCAAAACCCGTGGTGCTGTACATGTTGCTCCTTTGCCCGGACACATTCAATCTGCCGTGTCGGCCAACTTACAACCTGCCCCTGGAACTATCTAATTTTACTCAACAAGTGAATTGAAAAACGTTGGTTCGACTTAAATGCTTTTGAATTTGGTCCCATGATTTTTGCCACCACCTACACCACAATCCCATTTCTGTCACTTCATCCTTTTGATGCCGCAAGAGCGAGCACTCATTATAAACGAACCATAAATGGAAACAAACCACTTCATCGCATCCTACGTTAACAGACCAGAACAAACCACCAGCTTCAGTTTTCTTTCTATTTTTCTTAGTTTAAATTTTAAAACAACAAACACACAACAGCAAAAAAACAACAAGTTGCAACAAAAAAATAATAATTTTAAACTAATTTAAGTTTTCCTTATCCCTATTCTTTCTTAACTTTTTATCATTTTCCTTTTACATTCATTTACTATTTGTATCTTTTATTCTATACTTTTTTGTAATAGTCATTCCCAGTCTTCCATTCACTTGATCTTGTCTTTTCTTTGTGATATTTTTTTGTTATTAATTTTCTTTTTACTCTCTGGTAATTCTCCTCTAAGTCATTTCTCACCTGCCATTTACTCTCTGTTAAGAAACTGCCGTTATTTTGTATACACAACTTAAGAATACCTATGTACTCGTATATTCCATACTTACTATATCTATACCGTTAGTCAGCTATGCATGGATCATGTGTTTGATATTATGGAAAGTTTAGAATCAATTTGTAATAAAGAATGTTAAATTGTTTAAAAGAAAATAAAGAAAAGCTTAAACATTATCAAAATAGATGTTTTTATTTAATGGCAGACCCATAAATTTTGATAGAAGAGTCAAAAAGAAAAGACACGTGTATCGGCGTTTGAAAGTTTACATCTGAATTTCATTTGAAGGGGGTTAAAGTTTCCCAACTCTGGCACATTCTTATTGTTAAAGAAACCATGTGATCCTTACATTTTAGGTATATAATGAGTTCAGCAAATTTATGTAAAATGTTACGGAGAACATTTTTATAGAATATGTTAACCTTATAAATCCTCAAGGAATGGGTCTTTTTTGTTCTTCTTTTAAAAAAAGCAAAAAACACCATTAAAACATGGATTTAAGGGGTTAAAATGTTCTGCAAAAATATTTACTAGTGAAATTTTACTATAAGTCCCTGAATACACCAAAACAGAAAATTCAACCAGAAAGTCATAAGAAATAAGACACAACAAAAGAGAGCCTAGGGTTAGTTTCGCATTTGTTAAGAATTTTATTTTAAAGTACCCCAAGCTTGAAAAATATATATTCTGAGTACTTAGAACTAATTTGTGCATCATTTAATCAGGTTTGCTGCATGATCAACATATTTATGATGGCTCAAATAGAATTCCGGGAGGGGGGCATTTGTATGGGGGCTATCATGTACAGATATTGGCCATTTTTAATACCAAACAAACCTTATCAACAAAGAGTGTTTGTGGAAAATTTGAGCCAGCTATGTAGCTAATTTCGTTTGAGCCCTATCATATTTTCAACAGACAGACGAACATACCTGGATCGTTTTAGAATTTCATAAGGACCCAGAGTTACCGTTAGTAGTTTTGTATTAGGTGTGCATTGACGGACACAGATATGATGGAAGTTTTTTCGGATCAGCATGACAGCGATTTTTAAGTGTTAACGCAGCCTTCACTTTTTTACAAGATGCCTTAAGTTACTTAATAAAAGACCTGAACCTTTGAAAGAGAGATCTGAGCTTCTAGCATCTAGACTCAAAGAAATAAGTCTTTTAACACAAGGTACAATAGTCTCATTTTATGGCATTTTAGTCTTTTGTGATGACATTGGTGGCTTTTTAATGACAAAGCAGACGCTCAAATTAGTAATAAGATGCAGATGTGCCTATTGTGCATTCTACGAAAAATAAAACTTAAGTACTCAAATCACCGATATGCGTCGATTTAAAAGTGGATAATTTCTTAAAAGGTTAACAAAGTGGGAACACTAAATTTCCTGGTTTCATCTGTTATGGGACAGTAGAGCAAAACATGGCCATTGGATAAAGAAAGACAAGCCTCTGAGAGAAAACATTATGTTTGGAAAACAAATGATAAAATCATTTTGCATTGATTACACATCAAATTGGGACTTATGGAACAGTATTTGAAGGCATTAGATAAATCTGGTCCACGTTTTGAATAAGTATAAAAAATAAATTTTGGCTGCACTAAATTCATGATGAAGAGCTCTTGGCCTGGTAAAAGTGTAAAAGAGCAATTTAGTGACACAAAATTTTACACAATGTGACGGTACCTTTAAAATTTGCTGTCGATAAATTTTATTCTCGTACCATAATATCCATGAAATATCAAAAACAAAAGTGTAAAGAAGTAAAAAAGTAGTTCTAATGTATTTTGTTTTTGGTTTTTGCAAAACTGCTCCTTTGCTACTTTGCCAGAGAAAGTACTCTACATTGTGAATACCGGTATTGTATACCATTGCACAGTGGGGGTGAATCAAAATAGTTTGGAAATAAATCTGGAATTTCTTAACGGCTGGTTAATTTTATTTTTTATCAAATTTTATACCGTTAAAATAAAAAGTACTTAATAATTTTCAAACTAGATATAAAATATTTTTCCAATCATGTATATGAAAAAAGTTTTTGGTGAAAAAACATTTTTATATATGGTCGTAGACCGACAAAAAGATGGAAATAAATCTGTAAATTCTATACCTTACGCCAATTTGAATGAAATTTTACATGCGCAAAGAGGAAGTGTAATCGAGTTTAAGTTTTGAATTTGGACATCATGAGCGGGACCAGGGGTTCCCAAAGTAGGACACCTTAGATACATTAACTGCGAGTTGTTAAGTTTTCCCTAATTTATTTGACACGTAAAAACACAAGGTAGACATGTTATATGTCAATGGATAGAGGATTTTGTCTAGTTTTCAAAAATGTATATAACTTTTGACAATTAAAAAATTCATGGAATACTTTTTTGAAAAATGATTTTTTGCATAGATACAAACTTTTCAAATTGAAATAAAATTTTTATTTATGAATATTTTTTCATGAAATTTCACAGTTATGTAGAATTTTCTATTCAAAATGGAAAAATAAAAAGAAATTTTGAAATTTGTTACCAAAAAAATCTTGAAAAATGGGATTTTTTCGTTTTTTGGCTATAATATCCATACCAGGGGCGGGGTTATCGGAACCCTTTATAAAGTAATTAAGAACATATTGGGCCATCTAAAATAGGTTACTATATTTTGATATCGAGTATGCGATTTAAGAATTTTTGCCCTAAAATTTAATTTTACATAAAAAATATGCATTTTTTGAATGGACCTGGTCCCCTCGGTATCAAAAATTATAATTTTTTTTTCATTTAAAATATTTTATGTAAAGTTAGCTTTTCAAATAGTACAAATGAATTATACATCCTCATAGAAATTTTTTAGATAACTTAAAAAAAATAAAAGTACTTTTTTCCCAAAAAAAATTCCGAAAAATCGCCTTTTTTAATTTTTTTAAATTCAAATGCATGTAACTTTGGAGTCAGGCATGATTTTTAAACACTTTTTTCTTTATTTGATATATAAATCTATTGTTAATCCTATAAAAGAAAAATGGATAAAATGGGGGAATATTTGGAACTGCGGTCACCAAAAAACTGGAGTAGGATGGAAAAATATGTTGAAAATTTAATTTTCAAATGCGAATATCTCCTAAGCTATTAGAGATTATTGATAGCTTTTATGTAGTGCTCGACGAGGAGATTCTATGTGTGTAATTCTTTTTAAATCGGAACACAAACGAAGAAATAGGATCATTTTAAAAATTGAACATACCCGAGGTGTCCTACTATGGAAACCCCTGGTCCCGCTCCTGGTGGGCTCATGAGATCCAAATTCAAAACTTAAACTCGACTACACTTCCTCTTTGCGCATGTGAAATTTCATTCAAATCGGCGTAAGGGTTTAGAAGTGACAGATTTATATCCCTCTTTTTTTATTCTCATACCACTGCGCGACATATATAAGGTATATATAAAGTGTATATTAGAGTGTCCCTTAGAATTAAATTTTTTGAAATGTTGAAACGGTACCCCCTGAAATCTTTCGTAATGACCTAAACTATCACCAAAAAAATGTTTAGCTTTTTCTAAGAAGGGCAACCCGTGCCGATTTAGTTTTGAGGTGAATTTTGAAGAGGAAAAATGCATTTTTTGTCAGTTTTTTTTAAAAAATTTAGCTATTAAGTAATTACTTTTGCAATTTAGTTTAAAAGAATCGAAATGTGTACATAATTGTCGGTCTACTGAGATATAAAAGATAAAAATTGGTTAAAAAATGTTCATGTTATTAAAAAATCGCCAGGCCATTAACGTGTCTCAGGCCAAGAAATGCAGGAACAAAATTAAAATATTTTGAGAAATTTTAAAACAAAAGTTTATTCTTACTTAAAATATATCCATATTTACATGTTAATGGCCTGGCGATTTTTTAATAACTTGAACATTTTTTAACCAATTTTTGTTATTTGTATCTCATTAGAACGACAATTACGTACACATTTCAATTCTTTTAAAATAAATTGCAAAAGTAATTACTTTATATCAAAATTAAAAAAAAAACTGAAAAAATGTATTTTTTCCCCTTGTAAATGCACCTCCAAATTAAATCGAAGGTCGGCACGGGTTGTCCTTCTTTTTTGGTGGTATTTTAGGTCATTAAGAAAGTTTTCAGCAGGAACCGTTTCAACATTTAATTCTACAAATATATTTTGATAATATTAACTTATCTGTCTAAAAATTAACAAAAAAGAGTGAACAGGTTTTTGGAACAAAATATATTGAAAAAACTATTCGGACATATATCGGGTGAACCAGATAAAGGTTTTTCTACGGATCCCGTATTATCTATATACCAATAATGGGTATATAATATTCAGCACACCCGAACACAACACTCCAATTCTTATATTTTAATGCTGCTAATTGTGCAAAATTTCAGTGAAAACAATATTGACATATCTGAAATACATATTGTATAATATTATCAGAGCTATTGACATGGATTATCACATATGTGCTTTGTAAGACAAACTTATTTTATAAAAGTAAAATATTTTCTGAAACCATGTTTGAAAATTCCACCTTTAGATAAATAAAACATAAACACTGGTTTTTATAATTATTACGATTATAATCGCACTAAGTATAATTTATTTCGTAATCTTAATGATTTATTTGTTATTTTTTTGTAATCGTTTGAGAATGCAATCACAGGATTAAAGTTTATTTATTTTAACCGCTGGAGATAATTTAAACTACAGCTTCAAATCATGTCTGCGATCTAAAAACAAATTTACAATATTCAATTAACAATTTGCATAAAATCTATATAATTCATATTTGGTTTCGTTGCTGTTCTTTACTCTTTTGATTAGAAAAATATCGTTTAAGTTATTTCAATTGTAATACTTGGGAGTAGAGTTTAATTAAGTTGTGCAATAAATAGACTGTAACATGAATAATAGCTGAGTATTTAATGGTAAATTGTTTTAAAAATAACGGTGTTATTTTAATAACAATAAAAACAAAATGGAAAATATTGTAAATAAAAAACAACTTAAACACCAGATGTATTTTAAGGTAAACTACTTCTATGTACAAGTTGTCGATAAGGTAAGGTCGTGTCAAAGAGTTTGAAATGTAATTCACCTTGTCACTAGAGTTTTTAATTATTCGATTCAGGTGTTCTGATAGATCTTTAGTTTAAGTCGATTTGTAAAATGCTGTGGTTATTCAGAATATAAGGAGTTTCCAGAATATTTTTATACCCACCATCAAAAAATATTGAGGTATATTGATTTTGTCATTCCATCTGTAATACATCAACATTTTCGTCGCACACCATATTAGAGTGACAGCCGATTTTTTTTTTAGATTTCAAAGAGTGCCAGGTGGAATATTGTGACACTAGGCCTAAAAGTTAAGTGCTGAAAATTTGAGCCAAATCGGACAACGATTTCTGGACGCGCATCGAGGTCAAAGTTCAGATATATGCTAAATTTTACTATTTATATGGAATAAATAGGTGAAATTCGTTAACTTTCTGCATAGTTTTCTAGAAATATGTAGATTTATTTATATTAATGAATATTACATTAAATTTTTTTTTTCAGTTTTTGTAAAAAGTTTGCTACTAAATAAATACTTTTGCTATTGAATACAAAATAATCGAAATGTGCACGTAATTATCATTGTAATGAGATATAAATGACAAAATTTTGTTAAAAAATGTTAAAGTTATTACAAATTCGCCAGACCATTAACGTGTCTCAGACCACTTGAACTAGAAATTTAGGAAAAACAATTAACATTTTTCGAGAAAAATTAAAATAAAATCTAATTTTTATTTAAAATATATCCGTATTTACCTGTGTATGAGTTTTTGTCTTTGTAGGATACCGGTAACCTATTCGCAGTTACGACCAAAAAAAATTTTTTTTTAATGGCAGTTTCAAAGCTCCATTTTCAAATTTTTAAAAATTTTGTTAAACAAATTTTAGAATTTTTTGATCATCACATGGGGATTTATTGAGATCATAATATGGAATAAAAATATGAAAAAAATATGTCAATACCTCTTACAGTTTTTCCGTACCTGCGATTTAAATTTTGCGATTTTCAAGAAAAAGTAATTTTTTGTCGATATTTTGGCGAATGATCCGAATTTCTTTACCATTACGATTTTTAAGCAAAAGCTATTCAGAATATTATATTCCAGGTAATTTTAAATATGGTCTGAAAGTTTTACTTAAATCGGAAAACGTAAACCTTTAAATCGTAAAGGTCAAAGGTCAAATTTTTCAATATTTGGAATTTTTAATGAAAATATAGCGAAATGTTATATATTTTTGTGCCGATTTTAATTACAAAAACTCATACACAGGTAAATACGGATATACTTTAAATAAAAATTAGCTTTTATTTTAATTTTTCTCGAAATATGTTAATTTTTGTTCATAAATTTCTTGTTCAAGGCAAGGTCTGGACTATAAGGCAGGTAGGAAAAACTTCCCAACCACTTCTTTCTAAATAGTTTTTAACAGGTGTTGTAATATGTGACCTAGCGTTTTCACGATGGAATATTACGGTTTCATGGCTGGTCGCATATATTGTGCGTATATGTAGGACCGTTTGGTCCTACATATACAGGGCATTAATTTAGCGTCATGTATATTTGGCTTTGGTGTAGATTCGGCTGGTTGACCGGGCTTCACATACGATCTCTTACGCTTCTCTTCAGCTTATCGTAAAGGATTCATTTTTCATCGCAAGTAATGAATTGGTGCAAAAATTATTTTCTTTTATAGCGTTCAAGAAGCATTTGAGGCATAAAAAATTGTCTTTCAAGGTCTCTTGGCTTCAATTCGTATGGTACCCAAGTTCCCTGCTTTTGGATGAATCTAGCTGCGCACAAAAGTTTTTAAATTGCTGCTTGAGTAGCTCCCAATGATTTTGCAAGCTCTTGATGAGTTTGACAACAATCTTCAATTGTTTGGCCTGGGCGATTTTTGTCTTTCGTGTCAAAATCAGCACTTATGAACCGACAAACCATCTATCATAGGTTGAAACCGATGGAATACATTCACCATATGCATCGGTGTGCTTCAATGGCATTTTTTTCCAATTAAAGAAGTAAAGCGATTTGATCGATTCACAAGATCATCTCATATTATCACAATGTCCTAATATTCCACAATGGTTTCAAAATGTTGGTATTGCTTTCAAGTTAAAAATGTCCTAAAATAATATTACTCTGTAATATCAACCAGCAGAGACCTGCGCCGAACGCCTAAGAGCCGATTAAGCAGAGCCGCCGAGTCGCGAAATATTATAGGACATGAGAGACCTTGTGAATCGACCAATTATTTTAACTAATTAGTTCATTGCCTTTACATTTTATTATTATAGATTTTATAAATTTTAGTTTAAATATTTGTTTCTACTTGGTAAAGAACTTTAAACTAAGTATATTAATTTATTTATTATTTTTTAATAGAGCTGCCAATCATTTTGCAAAATAAACTTCAAAAAGGGCTGGTCAACAATTATCACGAAGTTAAAAAAGACTCAAATCGTAACACGTTTTCTTCAACAAAATGAACTGACATAACAACAGCAACAACAATAATACTTATCAACAACACAAGTCAAACAATCAAAGTATTCAAAAGTGTCATAAATTATCAATAAAACTGTCAACTGAATAATGAAAAAACAAAAATAAAAAAAACTTAAACAATTGCAGACATCTTAAGAGTATCATGTGTCAGAATCCAAATCATACAACCACAAACGTCAATCGTTGTTTGACAACAATGACTGTCATTGAGGAAAACATTGCTGTAGCAGCAGCAGCAATTCCATACAAAACAACTTGTTGTGATTTTGACACACACCAACTATTAACACTCCATCCACAGCCCCTTTTGGACAAGTGAGTCTGATAAAACATGATGTCCAACACACACAGCCAAAAGACAGTGCACAACATGTACAACTACAACAATTAGGAATCAAATATCTAAACCAAGCAAATGAACTGACGCGGTAGCCAAGCCCAAAGGCATCAAAGTACTGCTGGTACTCGTAAATCTTTGTTAGAATTTAAAAAAAAGAAAACAAAACTACAAAATACTGGTTACATGCAAACCGCGTGTAAACCTAAACCAGAGCGCATGCGTCGCAGATTTACTTTTCTGCGGTTTTTAAAACGAGTAGTTTCTTTAATTACCAGCTAAACATGAAAATGGAACATAAAACGCCACCGGACATTGATTCAAATTACGATTTACAAATGCGAATACATGCAAATTTTATGTAGCATAAATAAGATAAATAATTTATCTATTTATTTCTAAATGTTGATAACACATAAGTTAGTTCAGAAGTAGGACATATGGCCTCGGGTCAAATGGAAATATATTATGAATATACATTCCTACTTAATCACTAAATGTCTAGAACTGGAAATGACTTATTTTATTGGTAAACTTATTAAACGCCACTCTCATAAATAATGCAATAAACTCCGACATCCAATAGCTTAATCAGAAACTAGAATACGAATCCCATTTTTAAAGAATCATTGATTGACCATTTCATTCTCCGTTGACTGCCAGAACTGCTACTTCCAGTCATTACTAAAGCATAAAAGGGAGTCCTTTGCGCAAAATTTGAAGTGAGGTATAATCGTCATCTTATATTTTTTTCCAAAAATATAAAAATCTTTGAAATAGGATAGGAAACAAAAAAATTCAAAAATCGAAGGTATGTATGGCTCATCTTAATATCTTAATATCTTAAACTCGAATACTCCTTGGCTACGCCCCGATCGGACCAGCCGTTTAGAAATACCAGATTTATTTCCAAACAATTTCGATTCTGCCCCACTGTGTGTTGTGATAAGAAGCCGTTAATTTTCTATGTAAATCAGTGATGATGTTTGGTTACATTTTTCGAAACTTTTCAACCCTCTACTTAACATGTATTGGGTGTATGACTTAAATCTTTCTTTTGAAGGCAGTTTTTGTTTTTAATAACTTATAATATATGTTTTGTTAATAACTTATATTAGACAAAATCAATTGAGGACAAGATGATGTGTAAAAATCGGCACAACAAAAATATATTTGGAGTTCCTTTCATACGATTTCACAAAGTTTTCAATCTAAAGAATGTCGTGTTGAGAATATTTAGCCAATATTTAGACCACATTCGCGATCAAATGAACTATCGATAAAATTATTTTATAATAAAATGTACTAAATAGCATCCGGTTGAATACGGACAATATTATTTTTCTGTTATTTTTATACCCTTCACCATTTGTAATTTACATTTTTCATTTGCGACCCCATAGTGTATATATATTCTGGATCGTTGTAGATAGCGAAGTCGATATAGCCATGTCCGCCTATCCATCTGTATGTTGGAATCAACTTTCCGTAGCCCCCAAATAACTTACATACATGATTCATACATCAATATATTGTGTTGCTATTTAAAATCCACGAAATCGGCCCACAAATAGCTGAGATGTAAGGAAAAAACCGGGACAACCCTGATTTTTTATCTATATCTGGATTACTAAGTCATTAATTTAGACAATATGGATATCTAATGATAGATATAAAATGATCTAAGTTCATTGCAACAATGGGTCAAAATTGGGAAAAATATTTTTTATCCCGATTTTTTTTTCATAAAACCATTTTTTATTTTAAAAAAAATTTTAAAAACTTTTTTTACAAAAATTAAAAAAAAATTTCGAAAAAAAAAGAAATTTTGTTTACCTAAAAATATTTAAAAAACAATTATTTTTAAGTATAATTTGGTGAAGGGTATATAAGATTCGGCACAGTGGAATATACAGTGGTGGCCAGGTAATTAAAACAAACATTGTTTGCTAAATTCCATGTGATTCTCAATTATTTTTCAAATATTTCCAATAATATGTACAGTAGCCCAAGAAAGTCTACATACAGGAAAAATTATTATGTTACTTTAATTTAAAGCAGTTTTTTTATTTTTTTTTATGAGATATAGCAAAAAAAAATCAAATAACGCCCAAAAGTTCACCGTTATTAGATTTATTGATTCTGAGTAAAATAACGACAAATTTATTCTCGGTCAAGCCGACTTTTGGGTGGGCGGGGCTATTAAGTTTCATAATATTTTGAACATTAAAGCCCAAAAAAGCCAAAAAAAATGTCGTTATTTTTTTGATTCTGAGTCAAGAATCAAAAATTCTAATAACGGTGAAATTTTGGACGTGATAGGAAATGTTGCTAAACTCGACTTAAGTGATGTTGTTTTAATCGTTTTAAGTGTGAATTTATTTTTTTAACAAATATATTTCATTACTTTTAACTTACAAATACAGCTTTCAACGAAAGAAATTTAATTTGAATTCCTGTATGTAGACTTTATTGGGCTACTGTATGTATAAGGACTGTTTTAACACACAAGTGTGTTTTATTCAACTGTGTCCATTCATACATATTCACCACGAACACACAAGATTTTTCTACTATAAACACATTTTCTAACATTTATTCATTATATTTTTATTATTATAAAATATTCAGACCAAATTTCGTATTTTTAGTTCCATTAGTTTCGGTCATATCATGTTATTAACAGCGGATGTTCGCTGAGGTCCATATATGTTGTTCCGATTTTTCCAAACATCTTTGAGAAACTAGAAATCTATCAATATATGTAAATCAAAATCAATTGTCGTTCGTTGGTAATTGCATCAGTTAAGAACAGCCGGACCGATTTAGACAATTTTTTTTCTAAAATTTGGTCATAGTCCAACTTAGGTTTTTACGGGACGAAAAATTGACCACGCCCACTTTTACGCCCACTTTTTTCGATTTATCTAAAATCTGAATACGGCTACACCGATTTGGCTAATTTTTTGCTTAAATGTTCGTAGTTATCCAATTTATGTTTTTACTGAAGGAAAAATTGACCACGCCCACTTTTACGCCCACTGTTTTCGATTTATCTAAAATCGGCTAATTTTTTTTTAAATATTCGTAGTAAAATTCGTAAGAAAATTTACCACGACCACTTTTTTCGATATATCTAAAATATGCATAACGCCTGGACCGATTTGGCTATTTTTTTTAAATGTTCGCAATAGTCCACAAAAGTTTTTTACGCCCAATAATACGCTCACTAATACGACCACTTAGCAAATGTTTTAAATATGTGACCAAAGGTAGTGACATGGCATCTGATTTGATATGTGCCGGAATGATAAATTTGCCCGAACCTGCTATACTCCGAAATGCTAATATCTTGGCATATACTTGGAATCAATCGTCAAAGAAATTTCAACGGCGGAAACAAGGAATTCCAGTTCCAGGTTTCCCCCCATTTATTTTCCAACGACGGATTAGGTTCATCTGAGAAACGATGAGTGCTTCTAAGTATTTGCGTTGGCCAAAAATCGATTTTATATAAAAACTCACAATATCTCAAATCACTAATAACTTGGCCAATAAGCGTTTAATCAAGAAAAGCTGCTCGATCTGTGATCACTCATACATATTTCTGAACAAAAATAGATTTTTTATATAAAAACTCACAATATCTGAAATCTATCTATATAAATAAAAACAAATGTCGTTCGTTGGTAATTGCATCAGCTGAATTTTTTTTTTAAAATATTCATAGTTCAACTTAGGTTTTTACGGACCACGCCCACTTTTACACCCACTTTTTTCGATTTATCCAAAATGGGAAAATTTTTTGTTTAAATGTTCATAGTAAGTTTTTACTGAAAGAAAAATTGACCACGCACAATATCCAAAATTTTTTTTCGATTTATCCAAAATCGCAGTACGACAAATAGAATTTGTCTACGTCCTCTTATTAAATACATCTGCAAAATACATCGATCTGTGATCACTCATATTTCTGACCAAAAATCGATTATATAAAAACTCAAAATATCTAATTTCGCTAATAACTTGGCCAATAAGCGTTTAATCAAGAAATGTGATCACTCATATTTCAGAACAAAAATGCATTTTTTTATATAAAAACTCTGAATATTTAAAATCGTTAGTAACTTGGCCAATAAGCGTTTAATCAAGAAACGCTGCTCGACCTGTGATCACTCATATTTCCGAACAAAAATTGATTTTTTATATAAAAACTCAAAATATCAAAAATCGTTAATAACTTGCCCAATAAGCGTTTAATCAAGAAGTGGAGGTCGATCTGTGATCACTCATATTTCAGAACAAAAATCGATTTTTGATATAAAAACTCACAACATTTCTAATCGCTAATAACTTGGCCAATAAGCGTTTAATGAAGAAAAGCAGCTCGATCTGTGATCACTCATATTTCTGAACAAAACTCAAATTTTTATATAAAAACTCAAAATATCTAAATTCGCTAATAACTTGGACAATGAGCGTTTAATCAAGAAAAAGTGCTATATCTGTGATCTCTCATATTTAAGACCAAAATTCTATTACTTAAATATATAAAAACTCAAAATATGTTCATTGATTTATATGTACTAGCATAACCCGGTGCACTTCGCTACCCCTACCCTAGTAAAATAAAAAAAAATATGAATGGATTTCTAATAAAACCTAAGTACATACAATGCATTGCAATGGTACGAAAATAACACAAACAAAATATTGATAATCAATTACAGTTCACTTGATATTCGAAAATAACTAACTAATTTGGTCTTGGAGATACCACTGCTCTGATCCCACTGATTTTTAAACCTTTTATGTAAATATCAAGCTTTACTTTCCTTTGTAAGGCCACGACCACTAATGCAATCCCGACAATTTTCAGCCAATCTATGTAAAATGGCAAGAGAGCCATGCGTACGAAGTTTGAAGAACCTTGCAATTATTACTTTGTATGGGAGGTGACTCACCTCCATTTCCGACCCCTCCCATTTTCGACACTCGAAATCAATATTTACTCTGTATGGAAGGTACTACGCCTTCTAATCTAATTCCGTCTATATTCAGCCTTTGATAAATTTAAAAATTGTTTATGCATATGGGAGTTAGAAAATATAAAAAACACCTTCAAAATAAATTTTTTTAAGTGACTTTAAATTACTAAAGTCTTCTTCTTTGTTTTCTATAACAACTCTCACTTAAAACAGAGCGAAATCAATACTGTTTAACTGTTTCTCATATTTATTTACATTTTAGCTTAAGTTTCACATGTACACGTTTTTGCATATGTGTTAGTAACATCTTTAAACGCTTATAACTCCTAAAAGACTGAACCGATTACAATAATATATATATTCTGCACATCTGTGAATAAATCTCTTTACAATGGTATATTTTTTGCCCAAATTGAATGATTAATATGAGCGTAAAAGGGGTCTAAAGAAATCGACTTGCCTATTAATATTATGATGCTGTTGTTGCTTGGACAGGACAACGTCTGTCGGGTCAGCTAGTAATAATAATAAATTTCAAACCTTAGGTCCTTTTGTTTTTGCTCTATCGCACTTAAAATTCAATTGATGAAAAAAATTCAAGTACTTGTCTTAAATAGCTGGCCATCACTGTAGCTCTCTTACTTATTTTAGAGTTTTTTTGAGGCAAGGCTATACATTAGGCCGGGTCGAATTGTATGGACGATCAAAAAGTAAAAGTTCGTATAGCAGAAATGCAATCTACGGAAAATTCTAAGAAGTTTCCTCAAATACCATAGGTCTATCAAATCCTATCTTGCACATTTTGTGTTTTATCCAATAAAAAAAAACTATTAAAAAACATGTAAGAAATTATGGTCGGTCAAGCCCGACCATATAATACCCTACACTAAGTAAATGTTTTTCCAAAAACATTTTTCTTTTTAAAATATCAATAATTTATATTCGTGACTGATTTTCGGAAGTACGCCTTGTATGGGAGCTATAATCAGTTATGGACCGATCACCATGAAATTAGGTCGTGTGATTTATGTCTGTATGAAAGTTATTTATGTTGAATTTTGTGTGTCTACCAATATTTTTAAGAGATTTATGCACGTTAAAGTGATTTTCGGAAGCGGGTCTATATGGGAGCTATGACTAGTTATGGACCGATCGTAATAAAATTTGGTGACATGAAATTCGTATATATAAAACTTATTTGGAGCGAAATTTGTGTAGATACCTATATAAATTAAACATTTATGACCGATGAAGTCCAATTTCGGGAGGACATTTGTACGGGGGCAACGTGAAATAACGGCCCGATTTCAGCCATTTTCAATAGGCTTGCTGCTTGGACCTAAAAAATAATATGTACTAAATTTTATCGAAATATCTTCAAAATTGCGACCTGTACTTTGCGCACAATTTTTACATGGACAGATGGACGGACGGACTTCGTTTAATCGACTCAGAAAGTGATTACAAGTCGATCGGTATACTTTAAGGTGGGTGTTAGATTAATATTTTTGGGCGCTACAAACATCTGCACAAACGCATTCTATCCTCCCCACTATGGAGCACAGAGGGATGGCTTCATACATTTGTTTGCACAAATTATAAGGAGTGGTCGTAGGGCGCTGAAATTTGGCACAGAGAATTATATGGACCAAACTAAGAAAAAAATAAAATTTTATCAAAATCGACAACGCCCACTTCCCATACAGTCCAAATGGATTTTTTCGCATAAAATTGTTCCTATCCAAGTAAAAGTCTAGAAATTTGGTACATATATTTTCTGAAACAAAAAAATATCGTATGCCGAGTTTATTAAAATCGGCCATGCCCACCGAATAACGCACATGCAATCCAAATGCAATACATTTTTGTGTAAAAATTATAAGGAATGGTCGTAGAGCATTGAAATTTGGCACCTAGCATTATATGGACTAAATTAAGAAAAAAAAAATTTATCAAAATCGACCACGCCCAACGCCCACTTCCCATACAGTCCAAATGGATTTTTTCGCATAAAATTTTTCCTATCCAAGTAAAAGTCTAGATATTTTTTAGTTTTCATCCTGTTCCGAAAACTTCCAAAAAATATTTTTTTCTTTTAATCGAAACAAGACTTTCATTTTATTAAAGAAATAGCTTGGGAGAAAGTGGGGCTACAAGTTTTTCCATGGAAAATCAAAAATAAAATAATGTTTAGAGACTTATAGATTTGGGCATATCTTCTTAACGGTTTATGATATCCCCATATTTTTTTTTATTTATGGAGAAATGTTATATTTTTCAAATATGTTAAAGGTAAATGGTATTATTAGGAAAATTATACAATAAACCACTGAATTGCGTGAAAATATAATTAAATTTTTGCTTAACACCCTTGCATGGACTTTACTGCAATTTTTTAAAAAATAAAATAAAATTTTTCTTAAAACTATAATTGTACATTTCATTTTTAAATATTTCTCTGCAAAACTGCATCATTTGATTTCTGAAATTGAGTGTTTGAAAAATTGACTTTTTGACACCAAAATCCCTCTGTGTGGTGGTGCAGGGTATAACAAATAAATACTGAAATATCATTGGATAAAAGACGAAATGAGCAAGATAGGATTTGATTTTTGACCTATGGTTTCTTTTCCGTAGAATGCGTTTCGTGAAAAAATTCGATCCACCCTAGTATACATATATAAATTTGTCATTCCGTTTGTATAAAGTACATACATATATTCAGGATCGTTATAGTTAGCGGAGTCGATGTAGACATGTCTGTTCATTTCTTTCAACCAACCAATCAAATTCGTTGAGTGTACATATTTTTTTTAATTCAATGCGTAAAATTATACGTATCACTCTATAAACAAGTAATAAACGACATTGTATCCATTCAATTCAACTCAAGTTCAATTACGTCAAAAGGAGAACAAAAAGCAGTTCATGCGATTACAAGTTCAAGTTTACGCACTGAATTTTACGCATTTATTAAACGGTTTTCATGTAGAACAAGTTCTGTGGTTTTCAAAAAAGACATACCGGATAACAGGCAGTTAGTTTATTGCACGACCACAGACAGCATCATATTGAAACCAGCGGTGAAGACTGGTTTGCATTAAGCCAAGTTACCATGGCAGGCCATAAAAGCGTCAATAACGCACTACATTTTACAAAAACTTGGCCAAGTTCTTTACGCAACATTATTAAACATTCGAGTTGGCACTTGCAAAACCCACTCATATGTGTGTAGTAAGTCGTAGGAGCGTGCAGAGGAAATCATTTTACAAATTGTATATATTTTTGATTGTGTGCTTGATATTGCTCCAGTTTGATTTGGCTTCAATTTGATTTCTTTGAGTTTATATTTTTGTTTTTTGTGTTTTTTTGTGTGACTTGGAATATTGTTCAAGTTGAATGCACTTTGCAAGTGTTTTTTCTAGTTTTTGTGGAATTGTTATTAAATACTCGTAGTAGGTATGTACTTGTGTATGTTGCAGTTGTTGTTTGCGTGCCACAATTTGTGCATTTTTTGATAAACTTGTACGAGTGTTTGAAAAATATTTTAAAATGTTATTGAGATGCTTGATGATGACGATGGGCGTTATTTACAGCAAAATAAAAAACTGCTAAAATAAAATGCAATTTTAATACAATTAATTGTGGAAATTAATTCGATTGGCATAAATTTACTACTTTTGTGTATTTTTGTAAATTAAAAGGCCTTGAATTAATTAAGAAAAACAAAGTTTTAAATTAATGAATAAATTCACAACAACAATATTTTTTGTTTGTTTTTTATTGTAGTATTAGAGGGGATTACGTGCAATAGTTTTGATTTACATTTAATTCAGATCATTAATTAATGTTAAAATTTAACAGAATTTATTTCTATTAAAAAATTAATTTTATTTTTCTATTAGTGAATATTCGAACACTTTTGAATACCCTAGGTGTGCTCGTTATTCTTAATATTCTTGAGATACTCTTAATGGGATGAAACAAAAACTTGCCTGTTCCAAATTTGTTAAAACTTCGTGCACAGGTCATACAAAATTTTAAATTTCCCTTTGGTTTGTCTTTTATCAGGCTTCAAAGTTCACATTTTTATAAATAACTTTTTTAGCGATTATCCAATTTTTGAAATATTGGCCTCATAGTAATACTAATGTACGTATACTAGTTTCACTAGTTTATTTACACTCTTCATTTAAACCAAAAAAAATTCTTTGAACAAAGGATATCTCAAAAAAGATATTCACTTTCTAAAGATTCCTTAATTATAAGCTGTATAATTAATAAATCTGCCATTTCTAAACGGCCGATCAGAATAAAATTTGATGTGATCGTAGCAAAGGAGTGTTCGAGTTTAAGTTATAAAAATGGACCCAACAAATGCTCTAAGGGCGGTGCTATGGGGATTAAAAGTAGGGTGCCTTCGACATGTAAAATTTTTAAACACGTGACATTTTTTTGTTTCCCATTCGATTTCAAAGAATTTTATATTTTTGGAAAGGGCTCGGCTGGGTCTTGAAAAAACATGCTTGCTTTATCTCTTATAATTTCCTAGTTATAGGCATTTCAAAATTGAAATTTTAAAATTTTGCCATACCTTGGTCCGCTTTTTTAAAAATATAGGGCGCACTTTTGGACCGAATGGACTCGAAATTTTTTTGTAAGTTAGATAACTAAATTGCCAATAACATACAGAAGATTTCAGAGCAATATCGATTACGAATCCAAAAAGAACCGATTTTCAATTTAAAAATTCAAAAAATAGAATATTTTTGCTTTTTTTGGACAAAAAGATAACTTAACTCTTTTTTTATTAAAAATCAACTCTCTTTAAGAACGTATAACAATTTTATGTTTTTCTATAAAGTTCTTTACGGAGAACGTTTTGGTATAAAAAACATGTTCTATTTTTGGAACATGTCGGCCCTACGCCCTTTAGAAATTGAACTATTTTTTATCAAAATTTCAAATTTGGGCCACATGTTCTAAAATCCCAAAGCAGAGATCAGAAAACGGAAAGCAGCTTTGGAAACCCTGATGTGTTCTCTATTTATCCTTAAAGTATTTTCCCAGCCCCGAAGGAAATGTGAACCCTATAGGCAAAATTGTAAAAAATACCATTTTTGGGATTTTTGCTCCAATTTTTAGGAATTGCGGGATTCCGCTTGAACTTTTGACAATTCAAATTTTATTCCGCGTTTAGAAATGCCAGATTTATTTCCAAAAAATTTCCATTCTGCCCCACTGTGGAATGACATATTTAAAAAAAGGTTGAAAACTTGACCCGCATTTATAATTTTTCGTCTAACAATGAAAAATTTCAAGTTAATATCTCAATTATATTCAAAAATATGACACTTTAAAACTCAGTATTTCAAAAATATTGCACCTTAGCCATTTAGAAATGCCAGATTTATTTCAAAAAAATTTTGATTCTGCTCCACTGTGCAACCCATCAAATTCAAAATTTCTGGAATATTTTTACTTCTGTAAAATATTTTTAGACTCGTAATCGTATTTCGTTTGGTTGAAAATAATATTTTCTAAATAAAGGAATTTATTTAGGGGAAAGTCGGTTTAAAATTGTCTCCGATATTTCAAAATTTGTGCAATTGGAGAATTCATAAATATATAATATTCAATAAAAGGTTTGTTCCTTAACATATGTATCTCGATGATATTTGTTACTTTACCTTTTGACAGAAAATTTAAAGGTGGAAACAAATATACGATTTAGGAGAAACAAATCGCGCATTTCCCAAAAAAACAATCAGAAATTTAAAGGGCCTAGGGAAACCCCTTTAAGTTAAATTTTGCATGTACTATTATAAAAATTTCCCTGTTCAGTAGGGTATTCAATCGATTAACCGTTAATCGGTTAACCGATTAATTTTGTACGGTTAACTGTTCGAATAATTTGAAATTGCCGATTTTCAAATAACAAATAAACCGATTAATTTGTGTCGATTAACCGATTAAACGAAATTCATTTTTTTGCACTTTAAAAATTGTTTTTGTATTTATTTTTCCGTTTCAATTCAAATACAAATTTCAAATTAAAATTAGATATTTTTTGAACATCCAATAAATATGAGTATGTATAAAAACTGACATATTTAATTTACATGTATTTAAAACCTTGTTTGTGTTTACACGTATAGCCGAAACTTCTTTGAAATGAGGCTTTTTTCATATCTAAACGAAACTATTAAATAAACAAAATCTAAAACAATCCAAAAAGGAATATTCTTTATCATGCTTTTGATTTCTCCAACATATACAATCAGAAAAGTTTTATTAAATCTAAAGAAAAAATCGTTTAAAATATATTCTTTTTATAAAAATATTATTTCAGATGATGTCACTAAAACCCTAAAAAATCACACATCGTTCATTTGCTACAACAACGTCATAATTCAAAAAAAGTAGTTTCGAGAAAAACGTCTTTGAATGTTTTATGACATTTTACTATTTCTTAAATACATTTTCAACAAATCATGCGATTTCAGATATATAAATAGTATATGTTAATATCTTTCCAATCTGCATTTAACCCAAATTTTTACTTATCAAATATATGAGAAAACATGAATTTTAATTTTGATGTTTACAACAAAAAAACACTCTCATACAAAAAATAACTGACTTTTTTGAAAACTGATAAAACTATATGAAAGGTTATATTACTCAGTTCAAAAAACATGGATTTTGAGTTATGACATTGTTGCAGCAAATAGGCGATATGTTTACAAAAATGATCTCAAATACATTATTTGCTGTTGTTGTATTTTCAATTTAAATTTGTTCGTTGTTGTATTTTCAATTTAAAATGAAAATATAAGTTATTCGGTTAATCGAATAATTTTAAATTAACCGATTATTAACCGAATAAATCTAAACCTCGATTAATTATTTGCTCGATTAACCGATTAAACCAGAAACCCGATTAATTTAATACCTTACTGTTCCGACATCTTTCTAAAAATAAAAATATTTAGTCGGTTCACAGACAAATCTTAAATTTGTATTGATAATTCGTAATAGCTTTTTGTTATTGAACAGACCTATTATAAGTTCCTTAAGATACATTTTGTCAACTAATCATAATTATTAATTGGTTTTCCGCAAAAAACCTTAGAAAACTTTCTCAGTTTTCAAATGAAAAAATTATTTGTTTTGACTCGTTAAATTTATTTATTTGAAATTTATTCATGTGAGTATTTTATTTAGCGTTGAATTAAGTCGGTATGTTAAATTTGCCAATTTGAATTTTCAAATCCGTATAACTCGCTAATTAATGTTTTTTATAGATTTAATATATTAAAATCTTTCATTTTGGAAAAACCAACAATTTTAATGCATTGAAAAATTGTACATGTCTGAGGTTCCATACTTTTAGACCCCCAAGTGGGGTCCATTGTCAAAACATAAACTCGAATACTGCTCTGCTACGCTTTCGTGAAATATCATGTCAATCAGATCAGACCGTTAGAAATTACACATTTATTTCCAAATTTGTTTGTATCATCGTTGATGGTTTTGTGGAATACATAGAATATAAACGAAGACCACGCGTAAACTTTCCTCTAGGTGTATCTAAGACGTTCAAAAGATTCTGCACTTGGGGCCATTAATAATGTTTATCGATCTTACAGATCTAACGTCACTAATTGTTCTCTATGTGATATCACTAAACAAGTTAAAGGTTAATTCATGGGTAGCGCATGTACCCGATCGTTCTCCTATATTACAAGTACTATACGATGAATTATTATACCCCTCACCTTCGTGAGAAGGGTATATATGTATAAGTTTGTTATTCCGTTTATAATTTCCACAATATAAATTCCCGACCATAAAAAATGCGTAAGTAACAAAAATATAATTTTACAGGAGAAGCAAAAAACTTTGTAAAATGAAAACTATAAACATGTTTAACGAAGTTTTTTCGAATTTCACTTAAAGCACACTGGCAAATTTTTGATCCAAGAAGTGTAAAATTTTGCCAAGACATGTAGTTTAATAGAATATTATAAATCAAAAACTCGATTTTGAATTTTTTGTTAGTTACGCCCTTTTGCATTTTAGCTAACGACATATATTCTGGATCCTTATAGATAGCGGAATCGATTAAGCCATGTCCGTCTGTCTGTCTGTTAAAATCAATTTTCTGAAGACCCCAGATATCTTTGGGATCCAAATCTTCAATAATTCTGTCAGACATTCTTTCGAGAAGTTTCCTTTTTAAAATCAGCAAAATCGGTCCACAAATGGCTGAGATATGAGGAAAAATCCAGGACAACCTCGATTTTTGACCTAATGATAGATATTTCAAAGACATTTGCAACGACGTATATAAGACCATAGTAAGTTGGACCTACAATGAGTGAAAATCGGAAAAAATATTTTTCAACCCGATTTTTTTTTAAAAAACAAAAATTTTTTTTTTAAATTAAAAAAAAAAATTCGAACAATTTTTTTTTCCAAAAAATGAAAAAAACAACTTTGGAAAAAAAATTTTATTCAACTTAAAATATTTAAAATTTGTATTTTGAAGTATAATTTGGTGAAGGGCACATCCGAATATAGCTCTCTTACTTGTTTTTTATTTAATTTAAAAATTAAAAAGTCAAATGCAAGGAAAATATTAAAATTATTTTAAATATAGAATAGCTGAGTGGGTGGTGGTTAGACAATTTTAGTTATACTTAAAAAATAAAATGTTCTTAATATTGTGACGAGCAAAAGTCGTAGGCACTTGTTTTTGCCTCACATTAGTTTTTATTTGTTATTATTCAAATTTGTCTAAACGTTAATTGTATTTAGTTTAAGTAACGCCACCTAGTAGTAAGTAGGGAAAACAAAACAAATATCAGTACACTTAATTTGCAACCATGGGACAGTAACACCGCTATGTATTAACTATTGTGTATGTATGCATGGTTGATCTGCCCTATAAAAAGAGAGTATTTGTGAATATTCAGGCAGTCAGCCAGCAGCCGGCGAAGAGGTAAGATCTTATTTAGCTGTTTAGGGGTTATACCTCTTACAATTAAATAATATCTCAAACTCCGAGAATAGCGGTTATACCCACTCTCGTAGTTTGCCTTTTTTTTTCTGGTGAGATTTACTAAAGGTTTTATTAGTCGGAGAAGGGGTTATACCTCTGCCACCTAATAAAACTGTGGTAATTGAGTATTGGTGGGATTCTGTGGTTATACCCGTGCCCAGCTTACTCAATCATTTTCCCACTCCGGTACTCCCTCTTGTTGACGCCCGTGGTGGTGCCGCGGTCAACGGAGAGAATCCCTGCGGCCTAAGACGTAGAGAGTATATACGGGAAGCCCTTCCCCGTCATCGCCGTACCTCCGTGAGAGTGTACTACGGGAAGCCTTTCCCCGTCATCGCCGTACCTCCGTGAAAGAGTACTACGGGAAGCCTTTCCCCGTCATCTCCGTACCTCCGTGAAAGAGTACTACGGGAAGCCTTTCCCCGTCATCGCCGTGCCCCCCTCTTCGTAACAGTGTACTACGTCTGTCGGTGGCTAACGTCATAATAAAGTGTTGTGTTAGTGTATAAAATAAAGTACGATTTATAACGTTATAAGAAAAAGAAACTGGCTTTTTAATCCCCTGGCTTAAAATAAATTTTTGTAACGAACCCTGGGAGCCGCGAGCTCTACCCCAGCGTAAGGTGGAAAAACCTGTCGTTACAATGGCGCCCGAGCAGGGACATTAAATAAAAGTGTCTAAAAAAAAAAAAAAAACATTA
Organism: Calliphora vicina; assembly: GCF_958450345.1. Taxonomy (NCBI): domain Eukaryota; kingdom Metazoa; phylum Arthropoda; class Insecta; order Diptera; family Calliphoridae; genus Calliphora; species Calliphora vicina. Next base: position 58,919,984 of record NC_088781.1, on the reverse strand, counting down.
ATAATAAAAAATTGTAAATTAAACTGTACGAACTGTGAAATAAACTGTGTGTGTGGATTATTTAATCCGAAAAAATTTATGTTGAACCTAAAAAAAAAAAAAAACAGAATAAAAGTGTGAAGAGATGTTAAAAATCGACGGAACAGCTTACATTCTTTAAGTCACCGGTGATGGAAGAGAAAACTGAGTGCAGAATGGAAGTAATAGAAAAGATAAGGAAGTGGGACATACATTTCGATGTAAATCGTGATCCATTAGAATTCATTGAACGTGTAGAAGAGCTTTCATGTATGTACGATGTAACCTTGGACACGTTGCCAAAATTGATGCCTGAATTCTTACGAGATCGTGCCCTTATCTGGTTTCGAATTAATAACAAATCTTGGGTTAGTTGGAACGATTTTAAACTCGATTTTAGCCAATTCTTTCTCCCACCAAGATATTACGAGAAACTAGAAGATGAGATTCAAAATCGCACACAACGACGTAACGAAAAATTTAAGGACTATCTTCTGTCCCTACAAAATCTTATGAGGCACTCTAAGCTGTCGGAAGCGCAGAAATTGGAGAGGATATTTAGAAATTGCTATCCAGATTACCAATGGTATATTAAAAGGAAAGATTTTTCATCCCTACCAGAACTCACAACGCTAGCCGAAGATTTGGAGAGCATTAAATGCAGGCCTCAGCAAAACAACGACGATTCCAGAAGACAACGTCCTAGATGCCAAGCTTGCGAAGTTAATGATCATGACATTGGAAGATGTCCCAACAATGGTAGTAATTCGGAAAACCATTTCGGAGGGCGACGGAACTGAGGCGCAACGTCCCTCCAAACCACCACACCTCAGTAAAACAAACAGCATTACGATGCGAAGAGAACCGTATAACAGCGACAATCCTGATACAAAACAAATTGATAACATCTACAATAGATACCGGTGCAACCAGAAACTTTATAAGAGCCGACTTTTTAAGCCAATTTGAAGGTGACCTCAAGAAGGTAAACGAAGAGCTGGAAGTAATATAAGACGGATCACGAAAGCAAATTTCTGAAAGCGTACAAATTAGTGTCACCTTTGGGAATACAACAGAAATGTGCATTTTTTATATAATGCCAGACTTTTTTGAAGAAATGATATTAGGCTTAGAGTTTCTACGAACCTTTAACGCTACGATAAATTGTGCTGGATTAACCTTAAACTGTGAGTTTAAAAATACCTCAACGAAACCCTCTGATGGGGGAAAACAACCGCTCATTGCCCATTCCGAAAATGGAGGCCATCGTACTATTCTAGAACATAGTCCTGATCCGGACAAGGTAGCTGCGATAAAGGAAATGAAACCTCCGCGAAGTATAAAAGAAATCCGAAGATTTGTGCCAGACTTCGCCAAGATTTCCCACCCTCTCACACAACTATTAAAAAAGGGAACACAAAATGCCGATGCCCTATCTCGTCAACCGTGTGATACCCTGAATATTATAAACACTAACTCAATCTCGAATACGTGCCGTTGGCTCGAAAAACGAATGAAAGAAGTGACGGAATCACCAAAAAAATACTCTGATTATAGTATTATTAATGGTCAACTGTATCGTCACTTTCCACGTAATATCAATGATGATGACTGTAACCCATGGAAACTTTGTGTCGCGAGTCCTCTAAGAAACCGTGTACTACAAGAAAACCATGACATACCGGCGGAAGGTCATCTTGGTATACGCAAAACAAGCAATAGAATTGCTACTCGTTATTACTGGCCAGGAATGTTTAGAGACATTAGGCGATATGTCCGTAAGTGTGAATCGTGTCAACGTCATAAGGTTAGCCAACAACGCCCTGCCGGCGGAATGCTGACCCGAATTCACGAGGAACCCTGGGCGACAATATGCGCTGATTTTGTCGGCCCTTTACCCCGTTCAAAGCATGGCTGTACGATGCTTCTCGTGTTCATAGACAGGTTTTCCAAATGGTGTGAGCTTGTACCGCTTCGTAAGGCTACATCCGAAAGCCTCGTGAAGGCATTTAGAGAACGTATCGTTGCCAGATATGGGGTGCCGAAGGCCATTTTTACCGACAACGGTACGCAGTTCAAATCACATATTTTCCGTAAATGTTTAGCTGAATATGGTGTGACACAGCAATGTACTGCCACTTACACACCTCAGAAAACCCCTACGGAATGTGCAAATCGAACCATTAAGAAAATGCTCGCGCAATTTGCTGACAATCGACACAACAAATGGGATGATTTCCTACCTGAAATAATGTTGGCGATGAACACCAGCATATCGGAGGCTACGGGTTATTCTCCAGCATTCCTTACACAAGGACGAGAACCCCAATTACCAAAAGCTCTCCACGATGAAGTGACGGTAGGAGCCGGTGCTCACAACCCACACCCCGATGTACGTGCCAAGGGGATGAAAGAAATCTTCGAAATAGTGAGGCGAAACCTCATGTCCGCGTCCCTAGATCAGCAGCGGCATTATAACCTACGACGTCGGTCTTGGAGACCCAAGATTGGGGATCACGTGTTGGTGCGACAACATCCCTTTTCTAAAGCTTGTGAAAATTTCGCAGCCAAGTTACCCCGAAGTTTGGAGGTCCATACCTCATTAAAGGATTTGTATCCCCCGTAATAGTAGAGTTAGACAATTGTAAAGATAAAGAACACCGTAGGACACACGTTAGCGAATTAAAACCATATACAATTTGAACTTATATGTTATTTACTTAATGTTAAACTAATTAATAGTATTTTTCTTTTATCTATTTGATTCAAATCTAGCCCTACTATTGAAATAAAAAGAAAAAAATAAAGCCATGACGGACAAGTTGGAAGAAACCACCAAGAGTAAGCTATTTGGGAAAATCAACCACTCCCTGTTAAGCATCCTCATCGTCATCTCCAACTACTTGTCATCCTAATCATCGTCAAAGTCGTCATCCTCATCATTATCACCATCAACTTCCTTGACACCGAATAGAGCCTCACTAACTCCATCAAGATTAACTGTAACGTCACCAATCCAACGTCTCCAACTCCAACATCGCTGATTTCAACATGGCCATCATCGTCGGGTCCATCAATCGATGCGCCAAAATTCACGTCACCCGTTACCCTGCCATCAATACTAGTCAGTTATAGTAATCCAATTCCGGCAGAAGAAGTCCGTTGTCAAGCAAGGGTAACGAATTCTATTAAATGGAGTGACCAGTGCTATTTGAAACTATCGAATGCGGTGACATATGCCGACATCTTATAATTTGTCTCTGTTTTGTTTATATGAGAAGAGAGGCGATGTGACGAGCAAAAGTCGTAGGCACTTGTTTTTGCCTCACATTAGTTTTTATTTGTTATTATTCAAATTTGTCTAAACGTTAATTGTATTTAGTTTAAGTAACGCCACCTAGTAGTAAGTAGGGAAAACAAAACAAATATCAGTACACTTAATTTGCAACCATGGGACAGTAACACCGCTATGTATTAACTATTGTGTATGTATGCATGGTTGATCTGCCCTATAAAAAGAGAGTATTTGTGAATATTCAGGCAGTCAGCCAGCAGCCGGCGAAGAGGTAAGATCTTATTTAGCTGTTTAGGGGTTATACCTCTTACAATTAAATAATATCTCAAACTCCGAGAATAGCGGTTATACCCACTCTCGTAGTTTGCCTTTTTTTTTCTGGTGAGATTTACTAAAGGTTTTATTAGTCGGAGAATGGGTTATACCTCTGCCACCTAATAAAACTGTGGTAATTGAGTATTGGTGGGATTCTGTGGTTATACCCGTGCCCAGCTTACTCAATCATTTTCCCACTCCGGTACTCCCTCTTGTTGACGCCCGTGGTGGTGCCGCGGTCAACGGAGAGAATCCCTGCGGCCTAAGACGTAGAGAGTATATACGGGAAGCCCTTCCCCGTCATCGCCGTACCTCCGTGAGAGTGTACTACGGGAAGCCTTTCCCCGTCATCGCCGTACCTCCGTGAAAGAGTACTACGGGAAGCCTTTCCCCGTCATCTCCGTACCTCCGTGAAAGAGTACTACGGGAAGCCTTTCCCCGTCATCGCCGTGCCCCCCTCTTCGTAACAGTGTACTACGTCTGTCGGTGGCTAACGTCATAATAAAGTGTTGTGTTAGTGTATAAAATAAAGTACGATTTATAACGTTATAAGAAAAAGAAACTGGCTTTTTAATCCCCTGGCTTAAAATAAATTTTTGTAACGAACCCTGGGAGCCGCGAGCTCTACCCCAGCGTAAGGTGGAAAAACCTGTCGTTACAATATGAGTTTCATATCCGCAAGACCATAACAACACTTTGATAGAAAGCCTTCCCACATTGATTGATTTTAACCAAAAACACCCATTGCTATTGTCAGAATTAATTTCTTACATGAGTAGTGGTACATTTTTGAAAGTACAATATTTTTTTTAAGTTTTTTTAAATTAACAATTATCCTTCGAACAATTACCCAATATTTGGCTGATGCAATAGTTTGCATATTCGAGTCAGTCCGATAAAATTAAAAAAAAACCAGTCTCAAGAAACATGAGCCAAATTAAAACATAACAAAAACTACAATGAGATACAAAATAAGTCTGTGTGTGTTTCTATGTTTCTTATCTCAGTTGGCATGTGGTGGCATGAGTGTTGGACACCAATAAATACAATACTTAACCTCATTTGAACAAATGCAAGGAATTCCACTTCAGATAGAGTTAAAGTCGCCACAAAAACCGAAACAAACAAATAAACTAAAAAAAACACAAACGTATCAAAATAAAAAAAGACACTTGCAACTTTAGTTGTTACAGGCGGGGTGCCTGTGTGGGGTTTTAGTCAATAAGTTTTGATAGTTACTTTACGGCCATCATGCCCCGACAATAACCATGGTAACAATGTATAATAACTATATTCAAATTGAAAAACTTATGAAAATTGTTTTATAACTAAATACTTATGTACATAAGTAAGTATTTATTTCTTTTATGTTTTTGTTTTTTTTGGCGCTGTATTGGTAAGATACACACTCCCAGGCAACATGCTTTGAGACACGCTTCCACAGTTAACCAACAAACTAACTAACTACGTAATAATCATGGTTTTAAAAATCTTTATTGACAATAGCATGTTGCATACCACAAGTGGTCAAATGTACAAGTTGGTTATTTATGAAGACCCAGAAGGGAATTTTGAATGATAATGTTTCAAACCTGACAAAATATGGTTTCTAGAAATTGTGTGGAATTAACTGTAGATAACACAGTTGAACAATTGTATTATATAAGCATTTTATGCTTTCAATTATCTCACGATATAATCACACTATAAATCGAAATGGCACAGCAAATCATTTATGTACCTAGTAGCGTCATTGATCTTTAATTAGATACATGATTCTTAGAAGACTGAACTGTTTCAATCGATATAACATGCAGGAAAAATACACAGTAGGTGTTGCACAGTTTCTTTCCTTCTTATCATCGTGATCCTGTGAGAATGGTCCCCATAAATGATGATGACAGGCCATATAAACAGTATGAAAGCGGTACACTATCAGCTTAGACCAGATCGTGTGCGATAATATCGAGCCCTTAGCGCCAAATTATCGTAAGCGACAAAACACAAATTTTACTGGAGAAGGTTTTTTTTGATTATTTTGAAATTTATACATAGAATTAAAAATGTTATGATGCGATATAATACAATTTCATTCAAAAATATTTATAACATTTGACAATTAAAAATTCATGGAATAATTTATAGAAAAATATGACAAAAAATGTTTTTTATTGAATTTTTGCATAGATAAAAATTTTTCGAATTGAAATTAAATTTTTATTTATAAATAGTTTTTAATGAAATTTCACATTTATGTAGAGTTTTCTATTTAAAATGGAAAAATAAAAACGAATTTTGAAATTTATTATCAGCAATCCCGCAATTCCCAAAAAAGTGTTGAAAAATTCCAAAAATGGTAATTTTTAGTTTTTTGGCTATAATATCCATACCAGGGTCGGCGTTATCGGGACCCTTTACAAAAAAAATTAGAAACATATAGAGCCACCTATAGTCGGTTACTATATTTTGATATCGGATACGCGATTTGAGAATTTTTGCCCTAAAGTTTTATTTTACATAAAAAATAGGTGTTTTTTGAAAGGACCTGGTCCCCTCGGTAACAACAATTTTGAAATTGGTTTTGCTTTAAAATATTTTATGAAAACTAAGCTTTCAGAAAGTAGAAATTTCTTATACATCCTCTTAGAAATTTTTTGCGATAACTTAAAGAGAAAAAAAAGTTATTTTTTCCCAAAAAAAATAGCGAAAAATAGCTTTTTAAAAACTTTTTAAATTCAAATGCATATAACTTTGGACTTAGTCATTATTTTTAAACAGTTCTTTCTCCATTTGACACACACATGTGTTATTAGTCCAATAAAGGAAAACTGGTGAAAATCGGGAAATATTTGGATAAGCTGTTATCATGAAACTGGAGTAGGGTGGGTAAAAATGTTGAAAAATTAATTTTCAAATGCGAATATCTCCTAAGCTATAACAGATAATTGATAGCTTCTACAAGGTTTTTTGTAATGCTCGATGAGAAGATTCTACATGTATAATATTTTTGAAATCGGAACTCAAACCAAGAAATAATATCGTTTTAAAAATGTAACATACCCGAGGTGTCTTATTTTGAGGGCCCTTGGTCGCGCCCCTGGTGGGCCCATGAGGCCCACGTTCAAAAGTTAAACTAGACAACACTTCTTCTTTGCGCATGTGAAATTTCATTCAAACCAATCTAACCATTGAGAAGTTACAGATTTATTTCCCTCTTTTTTTCTATACCACTGAGTGTCGCTTACGATTTTTGATGTTATTAACAATTTTGATATTCTGAGAACGCTAAAACATCAGTCGGTCCATAACATTTTAATTTCTGCAATAAAACAAAAATTTTAAAAATGTCGCTTACGATAATTTGGCGCTAAGGGCTCGAAATGCCTATAGTCGTATGCCCTGTCATTCGTACCCAATAAATCTGATGCACCCAGGGTATAATTGGATTCGCATTTCGATGTAGAGCATCCGGAACCATGACATAGGAAGAACTATTGCAGAGTTCCGCTGTATGATCCACAGAGATAGGGGAGAAATGTTAGTGCGTGTCCATTAAATCCTCTAAGGTTTTAATTCCGCTAGTAGTCCACCTGTCGCAAGATGTATGAATAGAGATGCCAAACGGGGAATCCCATTCCCGAAAATCCCGACCGGAATTTTTTAATTTTAAATCCCGCGGTTTCATAAGTAAATAAGGTAAATTGTAATTTTTGTGTGCTTTTTCATGCATTTTGACATTCTACATGCCCGAATATCACAATGTGATGTTCAGCAAAGTTGTTAAGCTCAACTCCTGCTATAATATAGTTAATAATCCTTTAAACGGTTTTTTATGTTTTCCTTGAGTGGGGCTCTAGAAAATCAATTCTTCACCTTTTTTTGTAAGTTGTTAATAAAACTCAATTCAAATCCTCTTTAAATGAAATAGATTTTATCTCAGATGAGGAGCTCGAACAAAATGAAAATATTTCGATTGCTAAAAGGCTAAAAGACAGGTACTGTTTTTACCAGTAGACTGGGTCGATTTGTATGAACGATCAAAAAATAAAAAATCGTATAGCAGAAACGCAATCTACGGAAAATTCTAAGAAAGTTTCCTCAAGAAACCATAGGTCAAAAATCAAATCCTATCTTGCGCATTTCGTCTTTTATCCAATAAAAAAACTATTATTATTTGTTCTTATATAATGTACTCAAGTATTTTATGCTTTTTGGGGTCTAATAAAAATTAATTGATAAATAAAAAATTTTCTTTCAATTGTAAAGACATAATTATGTTCGTTTATTTCTTATAATTTTCGGGATTTTAGATCTTTACCAAATCCCGTACCCCCGGAAATTTCAAAAATCAGTCCCGATTAGCATCTCTATGTATGAATGTTACTTTGGACATCTGTCGAGTATAAAAGTATCATGGTTAACGCGTCAGAGGATCCTAGGACCAGTTTCCCAGTCCCTAAAACTCATTAAGAAGTCATCGACACTACCTATGTGAGGTTGCTTTACCAAACGCATTTGTCAATACATTGACAGTGGTTTAATATATTTTCGTAAAAGGCAAAAGATTGTAGCATTTCGAGTGGACATTGCTTCTTTTTACGAACTTCTATTATAAAGTCAATGTACATATGAACAGTCAATAGATACTCTTCATTCATAGATTAGATCAGAATGTTTAGAAATTACAAGAGTCACATCAAGAACATTATATTTGCAACATCAATATTTGGATCTATTACCAATATTACGTATATCAATATTATTAAAAAGAATGAACTCAAAAACAGACTCACCTTTTGAGTTGGTATCCGAGATATGACAAATTTGCAACAATATGTACTGCGAACCTTACTTTTTAGTGGTGGTCCGCTATAATCATGCATTTGGAGATGACTAGTATAATTCCTACACCAGTCTACCTTGGATTTCATATATAGTACCTAGTAAGCTTTGGCATCTGTATGTTTTGGCAAGTCTGTAAACCTTTTTTTGATAAATGGCGGGTTCTTCGATTAGTGCAAGCTCCTACCATCTGCCATACATCTGGAGGAGTCGGGCAACCGAAGCTGCTTTGGGGTGGTGTTGAAGTCTTCTTGGTCAACTACCTTGTCCAATTACTTAACAAAATTCACGCACGAACTCAGACAATAACTCGTCCCCTTGGGTAATTAAGCTAGTCTTATCGCACGACATATCCTTCTAAATAGGGTCATTGCCATCCTGAGCAGATATATCCTTAACATCCCCTCGGTAAACACGAAGAAATATCGACTGGAAGTGGTTGTAAATCTTTTCTCGTCTTTCACGAAGGTCCGCTAGAGACTGCGATAGTGCGATATGTGGAGCAGTCAGAATCTCTCCTATCGATCACAACATGCACCTAACTGTCATACGATATTTTGGGCTTGAAACGTTTCGTCATGAGCTGTTATTTTCTACCTAGAAACATTGCCGTTTGGGTGCTACATTGGACACTGTGGGTGTTGCAGATCAGTTAAGGTGAATTTTCAGTTTAACGATGCTAAATCATCGGATGAGGGGGACTCGATTGTCTTTTTTTCCACCCGGTTAATAAACTGTTCAGTGGCTCGCCGCTTTTGGCTGTGTCACGAGCCATATGGGTTTAATTTCGCCTAGATGAGCAGTAGGCATTGCTTGGGAACACGAAATTTTGTTCGCAGTTCCTTCGCTGAGGTGAAAGGTGTAGCTCCGGCACTGCATTCTGCGATTTCCTGCTGATAGCTCACAAATGTAGGGTTTATACCGATCATTTGTCAGTGCGGTGCTGTACAACTTTTGAGGACCTTATATTGAAATTCATAGGTAACTCGCATGCTTTTGGTTTTGCATTCTTTGAAAGAGGATATCTTATTGGGGAATCAGAATATTTGATATTCTTCCTGCTAAAGGTTGAACACCAGTCGCTCGTACTTTATTTTGGTCTGGTGTCTCCAGCAAACTAACCTGGATCGAAGTTGCCTTTGATTTATCGCGAACTGAAATCGCAGCCAAGGGATTAGGGTCTTCGGAGAATATAAGGCCATCGATCGCTTACATGCGGCTCTCTTTATTTTCTAATAGTTTATAAACGGATCGTAGTTAGCAATTTATACCTCCTTCAGGTTTGTAAACTACCACTCCCTGGATTCATGTAGATCACCAAACCTCCCAATGCACATAGGTCTGTCGAGCCACTATTTTTGGATTCTAAGGACGCTCTAGTTAACAGAGGATCCAGAAAAGTCCCAGTCGCAGCGGACGGGAAATTCCTATGGCAAAAATGTCTGGTAGCCTGCCCATTGGTGATATTCAGATGCTGCCGGATATTAGGGTATAGTTCTTGGTCTTGTGCTCAACATGAATCCCTATAGATTGGATATTTGTTCCATTCCCGGGAAATATTAAAAAAATCTTTTAATGCCCGGGAAATTTGGTATACTAAATTAAGGCAAAAACCATTTAAAGTTTTAAAATAATCGTTCAAAATTCAATAATGTATATACTGTTATTAACAGATTTAAGAAGTTCTACTAAGTTAAACCAAGAAAAAATGCGTAATTCATTTCAAAAGACAACTTTGTCATTATTTCCTCTATTTTCTGTCCTTTTAACTCCCTGTGGAGCAGATCTTTTAAGTACTTAAATTTGCCATTTCTATTAAGTCGAACTATAAGTTAAATACTATAAGTTAAAATTGTTTTGGTTGTAGTAACCAAATTTATTGATAATTGTTGTGGCTGAAAAAGTTTAGTTTATGTTGCAAAAATTCGGTTACTTAAATCGTAATTCATTTGTGTCAACTGATTTTCTGTTACTACATAGTTTTATTTTATCAGTACAGAAATAATACTATAACTCGATTCCCGAAATTTCCCAATAAAATTTTTTTAAAAAAATATTCCGATTAGGAACCCTACTTGGGTGGCCAAGGTTTCATAGAACTGAAATATTAAAATTTTATGATTTTAAATGACAAATTTTAATGTTTAATGGGTTAATGTCAAAATTCAGGATGAAAACATGTATTTGTTTAAAATAGCAGGACTGGAAATAAAAGTCCTCAAGTCATCGATGTTGGAACATCGAGATCCCATCCAGGATTTAGTATGATATTTATATTACTGTGTTCTCCAATGAATTATAGATATAAGGCCTACCCATTTCCTATTGGGTGGTTTAGCTGTTAAATTATATGTTTCGTATGCTTGCATGTTGAAAACTGCAGCAACTTGAAGTATGTTAAGGTAACGCCTTTTCGGTTTCTTGTGTCGGTTACATACTTACTTCCAAACGTCCATTGCTATTTGCAGCATATTATTGTGTTTCTTGCAGTTGCTGTTCTTTTTAGTATTTTTATTGTTATTAATAAATCAAATTGAACATTAAACTACAAGATCATTGCCATAAAATTAAATTAAAATCACATTCGCCCATTTGCATAGGAAATGTTATATAAAATTCTAAGGGAGTTTACACTGCATTTGAATACCTCTCGCATAAAATACACTACAATAGAATACATACTTGCAATTTTCCATTAAGAAGTTTTATTTTTTGTATGTGTTTTTATTGCAGGGGATCGATCAATAAAATTGACATTCTTCTGAAGTGAAAAGGTGTGGCACAATTCGTAACGAATAGTTATGATAATTATATGTGAGAAAATTTTAAAGTGGTCAGTGTTTGTCTTGTTTGCTGCTGACAGTTTATATTATTCGCATTGAAATATTTCCTCATGTATTGTAGATTTGTTTGCAGAGTTTTTATTTTCTCATATTTTTAGATGAAGTAATTGTAATGGCCGTTAGAAGTTGGGATATATGTATAACTTAGTGTTAGATTATGACCTTTACATCAGGTGGTTACAGAAAATGCATAAAACATGTAATTTTATGTACTTAAACACTATTATAACTTGTTGAAAGAAGAATAATTTGTATTTTATTTCAAAGCTTTACAAACTAACTAAAACAAAGTTTCCACACATATCTTTAATCACAACTTGGTTTTTAAATAACAAAATACCACTTTACTTAGGAAACCAACAATAAAATGTATTTAATTTCTAATCAAACCTCGTTATCGCCACAATTTGCCCCAAATGACTGCAAGTACATTTGGCTTTACCGATACTGACCACATTTTTTTTCCTGCAAAAACAACTTTTGCACTAAATAAAGGAGTTTATTGTTGTTTTTGATATTGTTTTGCTTAACACAAGCAATAACTGCAACAACTTTGCATTACTTAATTATATTGATTTGTGCAATCATTTTTAGCCTTAAGCGGCTGCTGCATGCAACAATACGTATGTATTACGTACCTTTAGAAAAAAAATATTATTTACAAATATATTTATTTTGTTTTTTATTTTGTATTTAAACTTTATAGGTAGCTCAAATCTTGGTAATAAAATCAACAATAACAACATCAACAACAAGAGCTTAAAACTGCCCCACACTTTAAATTGTTAAATGTTTGCTTGCAACATCAAAACTTAAAGCATTTTAATACGAGTGCGAGTATGTATGCAGTAGGGTGGCCCTTATTCTGCATTTTATTAATTACATTTGATAAGTTTGAAGTCAAACTACACCATTTCCAATTGTATTTTAGAAGTTTCTAATTGTATTTCAGAAATTTCCAATTATATTTCAGAAATTTTCAATTGTATTTCAGAAATTTCCAATTATATTTCAGAAATTTCCATTTGTATTTCAGAAAATTCTAATAGCAATGGAAATTACTGAAATACAAATAGGAATTTCTAAAATACAATTGGAAAATTATGAAATACAATTGGAAACTTTTTAAGTATAAATTAAAACTTCTGAAATTCAATTGGAAATTTCTGAAATGCATTTGGAACTGGTGTAATTTTAAAAATAAATGTTAAAAATAAATTCAAATTGTAACAAGTAAGAAAGTTGATCGGTCAAGCCCGACCATATAATACCCTACACTAATCAAAAGAGCAAAAACATTTTTCTTTTAAAATTTCAATAATTTATATTTTTGAGTGATTTTCGGAAGTGGTCCTTATATGGAGACTATGACCAATTATGGACCGATCACCATGAAATTAGGTCGAGCGATTTATGTCTACAATAAAGTTAACTATGTTGAATTTTGTGTGTACACCAACATTTTTAAGCGATTTATGCACGTTAAAGTGATTTTCGGAAGCGGGTCTATATGGGTGCTATGGCTAATTATGGACCGATCGTGACAAAATTTGGTGACATGAATTTTGTATATATAAAACTTATTTGGAGAGCAATTTGTGGAGATGCATGTATAAAGTCCAATTTCGGAAGGACATTTGTATTGGGGCTAGGTGAAATAATGGACCGATTTCAGCCAGTTTCAATAGGCTTGGTCCTTGTGCAGAAACAATAATATGTACCAAATTTGATCGAAATATCTTCAAAATTGCGACCTGTACTCTGCGCACAAGGTTTAGATGGACAGCCAGCCAGACGGACGGACGGATGAACGAACATCGTTTAGTCGATCGGTATACTTTAAGGTGGATGTTAGACTGATATTTTTGGGCGTTACAAACATCTGCACAAACGCATAATACCCTCCCCACTATCGTGGTGTAGCGTATAATAAAACTTAAACCGTCGAATGTCAAAATTCTCAAAATTACGTAAATGTATGCAAATATTGTACAAATTCATTAAACATTAAAATATTGGCATATTACTCGGTATTTATAAATTTGTTCACTTTTTTCCGGAAATCCTCCCATCATGTCCTTTCCTGTTATTTAATTATTTTTTTTACAAGAGCTCAATACTTTTCACAGGCCGAAGTTCTGGACAGTTGGGTGGATTTGCTTCTCGTGGTACAAAATTGATATTATTGTTTGAATTCCCCTCAAGGGCCTTTTTTCATAGTGGCATGATGCCAAATCGGACCAAAAATATGAAGGCACTCTGTGCTGTTTTAAGAAAGGTAAAAGCCTACATAATATACATACATATATCTCTGTGTTTATCGTGCCTGATGTAACAATTGATTGGCTTATTTTTCTACAACTGCAAATGGCTTGCCACACAAGAAAATTCTTGCGGAATTTTGTTTGTTTTTTTGTCCGGTATTATTTTTGAACATTACCTCGTTCATCAGCCAAATAAAAATCTTGACCCGGAAGTTGTGAAAAGTCGGCCAGTACATAAGTTTCATCTTCCATCCATACACAAAAGGTGTATTTTTTTAACATTATTTTGCTTCTAATTTCTTCACTACATTGCAATCTGGAACATTTTGAACTTTATACGTCTGCAACCCAGTATTAGCTTTGGCTCTGAGCACAATAGAATCAGAGCATTAACTTTACGAGCTGCTTTTCTCATGGAAGTGTTGGGTGCTCTTAGAAAGAGTTGTTCGACTTCTTAGTGGTTATGGCACCTCACGCCCACTAATCTAATCCCGACCATTTTCAGACAATTCATGTAAAATAATACATAAGGGAGCTTTTCCAATAAAATATACAACCCCAATTAAATTTTGTAAAAAAAAATGTCGGTCAAAGTTTGAAGAATCTCGTAATATAGTTCTCAAAATATTTAGAAATAACCATTTACATCCCTCCCATTTTTGGTTGAACTTCATGCAGTGATAAAAAATTGGTTCATATGAAGTTCGAAGACTACGACAATTATAGTTCTCCAGATATTTGAAAATAACTATTTACTTTGTATTGGAGGTTTGACATCCCCTGTTTGGATCCTTGCCATTTTCGGTTAAATGCAGCGATAAGAAATTTATTCTATAAAGTTTGAAGATTGTCACATTTTCAGGCAAGCAGCGCACAATGATACCAAAGTAAATCCTTAACTCTTTCAGCCACGCTTTTTTGTGTATAAGTTTAAAATACAAACAATTGCATTTTTCTCAACTTTTAATCAAGGTTAGTTTATTATAAAAAGTAAGAAATAATTAATCAAAACATGAAAAAACCACCCCATTCCAAGGTTTTTTGTGGAAAGAAGTGGATAGTTTACTAACCACAGTGGCGATTGACAATAAAAATAACTATGATAAAAATTTTTGTTTCGTATAAATTTTTTGGAAATCGAATATTTTTGTCCAAATTCGATGAACAATAAATACTCTGTGCCAGGGATGGCAAATGAAATTTAAAAATTGTGCCAATCAGCATCAGAAATTGTACTTTTTCGACTGTAATTGTACCAAAACTAGGAACATTTTTTCCGAGAATATTTTTTATGAAATTCCTGTGAAATTTCGGGATTTTTTTAAAGTTACAATGAACAAATGAACAGTTGTAATGAATAAATTTTAGATCAATTCCATTACATCCATTCATTCTTTTTGTTCTAGCAACAGATATTCAATTGATAATGAAGCATCGTAGTTTAAATTATAAAATTTTTGTAACCCATCTAACATTTTAACAAATTCTGTCATTAAGAATTACAAATTCTATGGATATTCATATTTAACAGAAAATAATGGCTTAAATTTGTTTATATACTTTTTAGTTTACTGGTCTAATGCCGCTATTTCTTCTTTATTTCAAAAACTCATAAGTATAATTTTAAAAATTGTATTGTTAATATTTTGGTATAATTGATAGAGAACATAAATTCGTAAATTCGTTTTAATATATTAACTGTGAAATAAATTTTCAAATTATACCAAATGAGTCATTGGTGTACCATTGTACTTTTTAAGATCAAATTGTACCAAAAAAAGTACAATTGTACCAATTTTTCCATCCCTGCTCTGTGCTCTGTTTTACAATATTTTCAAATTAATATATTTATCTAACCAGAGCACCCTGACGGCAAAGTTTTGCAAAAAATCATAAACGATGACTTCAAAAAATATAATTGTTTAGCAAAATGGCAATAGATGACAATAAACTATGTTTTAAAGACTATAGAAAATGTGGTTAGTGAACTGACCACACAAACGCAAAGAGTTAAAGACGGTTAGGTTAGGTTCCATGGGTAGCCACTCTTCAAGCAGCTCACTTAGGTCCATTCAAAACTGATCCCATTGTGATACCCAGGGGGTAAACATCTTGGTATTAATTATACGTCCGTTGTTTCCAGGCTAAACCAACCAGATTCTCTGATGAAAGAGTAGATTCGTCTAGGACTTATCCTTGATAGCTCATCTAAGCATGATAGAAATGGTGTTCCGAAGATACGTTCCCTCAGATTTATCAGAGCCGGGCATTGACAGAATAGGTGTGACACCGTCTCATCCTCTTCTTCATTATGGCAGCTCCTACAGTAGTCATTATACCGTAGGCCCAATCTCCTAGCATGTGTCCCAATTATACAGTGTCCTGTAATAAAGGAGACAATTAGCCTTATTTGCTCACGACGAAATTCCATAAGTAGATTCGTCCTGCTGGCATCATATACGGGCCAAGTAGACCTCGTTGTAACACAGGAAGACTCATTGGTCCACCTGCTTTGTGCAGATTCATATAGTGTCCGCTGAACAGCCATCTTGCATATAGCAAGGGAAATACCAGAAAAGGGGTCGATCTCATCATCATCCATCATCGCCCCCATTTTGGCCAGTTCGTCAGCTATACAATTACCCTGATTACCATCGTGGCCAGGGACCCATATAAGCGTTATCCTAGAATGTCTCGCTATCTCATTAAGGGATACCCGGCATTCCTCGGTTAACCTAGATGTCGTAAAGACACCCGCTATTCCGTTAACGGCAGCCTTGCTATCGGTAAATATACATATATCACCAGATATTTGATAAAACCTCAGCCAGTTGGATGCACGTTTAATGGCCGTAATTTCCGCCTGAAGAGCCGTACAAAAGTTAGGTAGCCTGAAATAGGATTTAATCCCATAGTTCTCAATAAAGAAACCACCACCGACCCTATTGCCCCTCTTTGAGCCATCAGTAAATACCCTTATGACATCATCAGGGGGTAAGAGTCCGCGCTGCCATGAATCCCTATTCGGGATCTTAATATGGAAATGCATATCGAAAAATGGTTTTGCGATGCAGTAATCGACATTACTATGTAAGTACCCATAGTAGTTCAGTATCTTAGAGTGCCCATGATCTTTACCATACCACGAACATCCAGCATTTAGTCTCACAGCAGAGTTGAGAGCCATTTGTATCACCATCAAATCAACTGGTAACCAGTTCAGGATAGTAAAAAGTGCCTTAGAGGGGGTAGTCCTTATAGCGCCTGTAATCAGTATCGCAATAGTCCTGAGAACTCGTTCCACAGCCTTACGGTGAGTAGCATTATCCAAGGCAAAGAGGGTTAAGCCACTAAGGAATATCTGGTGAACTATCATTGTGAAAGCCACAAAACCTCGTGCGATTTACTTTCTTAATTCGACATATTTAGCCTATGGTTCTGAGTTCCAAAACACATAACCGATATTATTGAAATGAACCAAAAAGTTTATAGTTTTCCCAAGAAGTTTTGAAAATCAGAAAAATCGGCTTAGGAGTTCCGGATGTGAGACAACCTAAAATGAATTTTATAATATTCAAAAATTTTGTATTATTTTGAGTAAATATAATACTTCTGGATTTAGTAAATATCGACCAATATTTGACTTTCCGAAAATCACTCAAATAATGCCATTTTTTGCGATCGGTCCATAATTTCATATACTTTCTTATTTGTTATACCCTTCACCATGAGAGGCAACCCTTTCCGTCTACACTGGTTCATATTCCTATAAACGCACACTTCTTTTTTTAAAAAGGTTATTAAACATGAACATATTTAGGGGGCTACAAATTTGTTTATTAAATTAGTTAAGACTTCACTTAAAACATTTTTTACAAAAAAAATTAATTTGTACTTTATTTTTTTTTTTACTTAATTTTCGAGATTAACAGCCATTTTGAAGTGTATTTTCCTATAAACGCACTTTAATTTATGGGCCACTGTAGCATTATTAATAATGTGTGGATGATCCTTTGTTATGGGTTGTTTCAAAAAATACGGTCTGGCATTGATTCCACTAATTTTTTAAGCAGATTGGAATCAATTTCCTCCCAGACTTGTTTAATTCTTAGTTTCAGCTCTGTCACAGTCATTATGCTTTCATTCTGAGCATTATTTGCATAAACTTTACGGGCCATGTATCCCCACAAGTTCTCCATTGGGTTTAAGTCCGGACTACTAGCCGGCCAGTCCATAGAGGAATGCTATGTCCATTAAACCAAGATTTTGATTGCTTAGAAACATGGATTGCAGCATTATCTTATTGGAATATGCAATCTTCATCCATTTTTTCATCCGTAAATGAGAGAAGAGCATCTTCCAACAGTTCGGTATAAATCGCACTATTCATTTTTGTCGGAACAAAACATATTTTCAACTTACCAACTGCAGAAAACGCTGCCCAAACCATAACACTGCCACCACTGAAATTACGTTTTGACAACCGAACATCGTTTGATCTCAAATCGTGCCAATAGCACGAGTATGAGTGAGGACCGTCTACTCATCTGTCCATTTCATATATTTTCTTGCGAATTTTAAACGATTTTCTTTATGGTGCTTTTTTAGCATTGGTTTACATTTCGGCTTTTTCCAATTTATGTTTTCATCGTTTCGTAAAATGTGTGCAACGTGTTTGGAAGTCACTGGATGATTAAATTTATTCTTTATTTGTGTGGAATTCAATTTGTTGCGGGTTGCTTCTTGTTTTATTAGATTTTTTAAGGGGGCGGAATAAATAAAACTCATTTTCTCAAAAATTTTAAATGTGCCAAAAATTACCTTTTGTTCTGCGGCTCCTCAAATGGACAGATATTTCAAAGACCTATCCAACGTTGGTTTCCTTTATAATGCCATATTAATTCGAACATACAATGGTCAAAAATCTAAAAATTTTGTTTTTAGTAATATTCCTATCATTACTGAAAACTTGAAAATTCCAATAAAATATACAACCCCTATTAAATTTGGTAAAAATTGTTCAGTATTTAGTTTTTAAATGAGAACATTAACATCGAAAAAGTGCAAAATATGGGCCACCCTAGTGTCCAGATTAACAAGTTGCAACTATAAAATCAATTGTAAACTGTAACACTCGTTTACATACAAACTCATTTGATTGGTTTTATTAAATTAAAAACTAAATAAAACAAATAAGTCAATAATGAAACAAAATAAAACAAAAACAAGTAGACTTTTATTTGTTGTGGCCGCTGCAAATTGCCAATTTTCCAGTCTGTCTGTCCCACTGTTTGTTTGTTTGTCTGCATGACCAACTTGATTTTGCGGGTGTCCATTAATGATTTTAACTAAATATTTAGCAAACTTTGTTTTTTTTTTTGACGTAAATATTATTGGCCCGGCCAGTTCGGCTGCAGCCCACGCATTTTGCAATAAATAAAATACTTGTAGTTTTGAATTTTAATTGATTGCTCGATTTGATCGAATACCGTTTAATTAATATTTCCAGGAGGTAAAAAAAATAGAAAAATAAATAAAAATTCAAATGTTGTGTGTGTAAATGAAACAAGTTTACATGAAGTGTGGGTTTTTTGCACTTTAATGTTAAGCCAAAATTGTGACTGGTAAAAGACCACCCTTTAAGTTTTAGAAATGCCTGTTAAATGTGTTAAACACAACTTGTTGCGAATTGATTGTGATCGCTGACGTTTTTAAATACATAGATACATTGATGAAAAGAAAATCCGGCTTAAATTCAACAATTAAATGCAAACTTATTATAATTCCAGGAAATGAACTAATTACTCTGTAATATAGAGAATACCAACTTTGTATCTAAAACAGATTGATGTAAACTTTGAGCTTAATGAATATGAATGAATGAACGACCGCGTTACAAATAGCGAATAAGTGTTGTAAAATCGTATAAAATCCATATCAAAACGAAAATAAATTGGACTTGTCCTCTCATTGAAAATGGTATAATGTATTTTATTCAACATTATTGAAACATATTTCCCCCGAATAATAAGTGGTTATTTTGAACGCATGTATAAATGGCTAGGCAGGGTCAAATTCATACAAATTGGTACTTTTCAAACGTAATTTTTTTTTAATAATTAAAAAAAATCGCCAGAATATCCATTTATGATCCGAATGAGTTGAAATTTTTAATATAAATAGGCCTTGAGAAGATATGTTAATTGAAGAGATATTTAGGTTTATTTATTTTTTAATTTTGATCGATTTTTGTTTGTTTTTTAGATATGACGTGCCTACGGATTGTTGACAGTTTTTTTTTAAAAACTTGCAAACAGTTATATCGTCCCTATAAAAAGTTACATGCATCCAAAGCTCGAACACGTACGAAGAGCCGTATTTTTTAAGTGTTTTCCCAAAAAAATACCTATTTATACCCTACACCACCATAGTGGGAAGGGTATTATGCGTTTGTGCAGATGTATCTCCAATAATTGCGCTCCAAATAAGTTTTATATAAACAAAATTCATGTCACCAAATTGTGTTACAATAGGTCATAGCTCCCATATAGACCCACTTCCGAAAATCACTTTAACGTGCATAAATCGCTTAAAAATTTTGGTATACTCACAAAATTCAACATAGTAAACTTTCATATAGGCATAAATCACACGACCTAATTCCATAATTGGTCATAGCCCCCATATAAGGCCCACTTCCGAAAATCACTCAAAAATATAAATTATTGAAATTTTAAAAGAAAAATGTCTTTGCTCTTTTACTTAGTGTAGGGTATTATATGGTAGAGCATGACCGACCATACTTTCTTACTTGTTTTTTCTTGTAGAAAAAAATTTTCTTCTGGCCTATATAAAGTTTTATGTATAAATTTGGCTCACTCAAGCGGACATAGTACCCACAAGATATATCTAAACTTGGCCAATTTTTTAAAAAAAATTTAGGTATAAACAGCTTCATATTTGAATAACACTATATGTTATTTAAATACATACAAAGTGTTTTTTTACTATCACACGGTAAATAACGCCACGGTACTCACTTTTCTAAAAAAAAAAATCAGTTTTTGGAACACATTTCGCACGTTTTCGGAATTTCGGTATTTCGGAAAAAAAATCAAAGCAAAATACAAATAAATAAATAAACTTAATATCTCTTGAACTAAAAGTGATATCTTACATATTTATATTAGAGTAACAATCAGTTGTATGGAAAAAAATGTTTATTAAAAATTTGACTAGGCCTGTGTGCTGAAAATTTTAGCCAATCGGACAGAAATATGTAAATTTATTTATATTAATGAATATTACATTAAACAGTTTTTTGTTTGGAAATTAACCCTGTATCTCCTTTGGGTATAAATGAAATAAAAACTATATTATCGCCAAAATTCAGAAAAAATGCAATATAATTTAGCAATTGAATGCAAAATAATCAAAATGTGTTCGTAATTATCGTTGTAATGAGATATAAATGACAAAATTTGGTTAAAAAATGTTAAAGTTATTACAAATTCGCTAGACCATTAACGTGTCTCAGTCCACTTGAACAAGAAATTTAGGAAAAAATTTGACATATTTCGAGAAAAGTTAAAATAAAAGCTAATTTTTATTTAAAATGTATCCGTATTTACTTGTGTATGAGTTTTTGTCTTCTTACCGCTAACCTATTCGCAGGTATAGTCAAAAAAAAATATTTATTTTAACGGCTGTTTCGAATCTCCATTTTCAAATTTTTAAAAATTTTGTTAAACAAATTTCAGAATTTTGTGATCATCACATTGGGGATTTATTGACTACTAGCAAGCCTATTGAAACTGGCTGAAATCGGTCCATTATTTCACCTAGCCCCCATACAAATGTCTTTCCGAAATTGGACTTTATCGGTCATAAATGTTTAATTTATATAGGTATCTACGCAAATTGCGCTCCAAATATGTTTTATATATACAAAATTCATGTCACAAAATTTTGTTACGATCGGTCCATAATTAATCATAGCTCCAATATAAGACCCGCATCCGAAAATCACTTTAACGTGCATAAATCACCTAACAATTTTGATATACTCATAAAATTCAACATAAACAACTACAATATAGACACGAATCACACGACCTAATTTCATGGTGATCGGTCCATAATTGGTCATAGCTCCCATATAAGCCCAATTCCGAAAATAACTTTAACGGGTATAAATCTCTTAAAAGTGTTGGTATATACATAAAATTCAACACGAATAACTTTCATATAGACATAAATAACATAATATAATTTCATGGCGATCGGTCCATAATTAGTCATAGCACTCTTCAGAAAATTCATTCACGAAAATAAATTATTGAAATTTTGAAAGAAAAATGATTTTGCTCATTTACTTAGTGTTGGTTATTAAGTAAATGAGGTCGGGCTTGACCGACCATACTTTCTTACTTGTTTTTTTGTTTGAGGTTTTTTCTAGTTTCCGCTCCATGATTTTCTATGTTTGTGACATCGATAGCTTTTGGCATTATTTCAAAGTCAAAAAATATACTTTTTCTCAACTTTTATTTTTAGGGTTTTTTTAACAGGTAATATTTTCTTAAATATTTAAAAAAATAAATCAGCCGATTTAAATTAATAATGTAGTATGTATATTAGGGTGGCCCTTAATAAACGAAAGTTGGATTTTGGACATTCTCACCCCCCAGTTTGGTGAACATTAGTAAAAAAATCATCCTGAAGAAATTTTAGGTAAATCGGTTGGGGTTAAGACCGTAAGCGCTCTGAAGTTTTAAGATGCATTTACAAGGGGAAAAAATGCATTTTTTTCAGTTTTTGTAAAAATTTTTCCATTTAATTTAAAAGAATAGAAATGTGTACGTAATTTCGTTCTAATGAGACATAAAAAACAGAAATTGGTCCAAAAATGTTAAAGTTATTCAAAATTCGCCAGGCCATTAACGTGCCTCAAGCAACTAGAACAAGAAATGTAGGAACAAAATATACATATTTTGATAAACAGCATATCCCGTTGCACTTCGCTACCCCTATTCTAGTAAAATTAAGAAATATGAATGGATTTCTGATACAACATAAAAATTTTGAGAATCTCTTAATTACAGGTTACTTGATATTCAAACAATAACTAATTTGGTATGGGAGATACCACTCATTTTTATGTATTTTATGTAAAAAATAACTCATATCAACTTTCCTTTATATGGGAGGGGTCATTCCTACTAATCCGATCACGTTTAGCTAAACTTTGTAAAAAGGATCAGGATCGTAGAATGGTAATAAATTGATTGATACACATTTTAAATACTTTTAGATTATAGTTCTCCAGATATTCGAAATTAATTATTTACTTTGCCACGACCACTAATGCAATCTCGACCATTTTCATCTAATCTCTGTAATATGGTAATAGAGCTATGCGGACAAAGTTTGAAGAATCTTGTAATTATTACTTTGTATGGGAGGTGACTCACCTCCTTTACCAACCCTCCATTTTGGTTCCCCAGACTTTCGAAATAAATATTTACTTTGTATGGGAGGTGCTACGCCCTCTAATCTAACTTCGCCTATATTCAGCTGCTCCGCACAGTAATAAGAAATTAATTCGTAAAAAGTTTTAACACTTTTATAATTGTAATAATTCTCCAGATATTCAAAATTAAATATTTACTTTGTATAGAGTGTGCAACGCCAACTATTCCAATCCCGAACATTTTCAGCGAAACTATGCAAAATGATAAAAGAGCCATTTATACAAAGTTTGAATAATCTTGGAATTATAGTTCACAAAATATTTAAAAATAACTATTTACTTTACATGGGAGGTGACTGGCAACCTGTTCCGATCCGTCCCATTTTTGCTTAAACTTCATGTAGTAATAAGAAATTGATTCGTATAAAGGTTAAAGACCGTCACAATTATAGTTCTAAAAATCTTCTTCATTGTTTTCTATAACAACTCTCACTTAAAACAGAGCGAAATCAATACTGTTTAATTGTTTCTCTTATTTATTTACAACAACAACAAATTGTACAAACACGCATTGCTTTGTTTACTTTTTAGCTTAAGGTTCACATGTACACGTTTTTGCATATGTGTTAGTAACATCTTTGAACGCTTATAACTCTTAAAAAACTGAAATGATTTAAATAAAATATATATTATGCAGTTCTGTGAATAAATCCCTTTAAAATGGTATATTTTTTGCCCAAATTGAATGTATAATGTGAGCGTAAAAGGGGTCTAAAGAAATCGACTTGCCTATTAATATTATGATATTAAAATAAATGCTAATTTTTACTTAAAATATATTCATATTTACTTGTATATGAGTTTTTGGCTTCGTAGGGTACCGTTAACCTATTCGCAGGTATGGCCAAAAAAATAAAATTTTTTTAACGGCAGTTTCAAAACTCCATTTTCAAATTTTTAAAAATTTTGTTAAACAAATTTCAGAATTTGTTGACCATCTCATTGGAATTTATTGAGAATATAATAGGGAATAAAAATGTGAAAAAAATATGTCAAAACCTCCTAGAGTTTTTCCGTACCTGCGATATAAATTTTGTGATTTTCGAAAAAAAACTAATTTTTTGGCCATATTTTGGCGAATGAGTCCAATTTCCTTACTGTTATTCATTTTAAGTAAAAACAATTCAGAATATTATAGTCCAGATCAATCTAAATATAGTCTGAATGTTTTACTAAAATCGGAAAACCCTAAACCTTAAATCTTGAGGGTCAAACGTAAAATTTTTCAATATTAGGAATTTTTCAGGGAGTGATATCGAAATATTAAATATTTTTTTGCCGATTTTGATGAAACTTAAGAAAAATATAACATGAAGTCTAGTATTTACAATAGCAGCACACAAAAGGGACTCATATGTACTTTTTCCAACTAATAGTACATTTTGAATATGTTGCAATGATGGAGCTAGAAACATGAAATAGGATAATTAATGAATATTTTGTAATAATAACCTACCCATTCAAAATTAGGCACACATGATTCTGAATGAGTTAGAATTCACAAAAGGTGACTTTACTGGTACATTTCTTTTGTATTTTCTATAATAATGGACCCAGAAATATGAAATTTTAAAGTGGCGAAGTGAACCTGATATCGGATATTTGAAAATAACTATGACTTTGTTATACAAATTATTGCAGCCTGCTACATCATCTGAAGCAATGATTGTAATGCAATTTAAAACATTTAAAGAAGCCTAAAGCTATTTTTACATCAATTTATTTTTTGAGAAATTGGACGAATCATCAGAATCTAAAATGCTGTTCTTAACTGTTTTTTTTTAAATACATATGTTTTGTTTTTCATTTCATAATTTTGAATTTTTCTACTGATAATACTATAAAAGTGAAAATCGAAGAATAATTGTCGGTTTCGGTTAAAACCGAACACGAAACTCTACTTTACTGTATAATTTCAGAGTACTAAGAAGAACGATTGCCGTATAATCAACATATTTATGACTGCTGACATGGTGTAGGCGTATGAGTAATTTTGATCAATCATAACAAGTATACTCTAGAACCATGGTAGGCGTTCATATTGTTCAGGTTACGATGATTTTCGTCAAACAACCCGAATGTGAACAAAATAGCGTAAAAATACACACAATTCATTCAGTTTCTTGATGTTGTTGTGGATATTTTATTTTTTACCCAAAAGAGCACACAAATTAAATGCCTCTTTTTGCCTACCAATGCTCTAGAAGATATCTTAAGAACAATACAAACAATTCGAAAGAAGAAGCATTTCTTTGAGTTTTTGTAATTTTTAGTTCAATATAACTTTTTGGATAGATGTTATATGCCTAAAACTAATTTATGTGAATTCATTATGTTTCGAAATCTACCGAAAACGCAATTCCACTTTTACTCTTTGAAACTAGATATGTTACAAATAAAACGTATTTGAAAATTATAGAACATTTTTTAAGACAATGTTTAAATACAAGTTAAACTATATGTATGTTGTCAAAGATGGAAGTTTCAATTCAATTATCTATCACGAAGTATAAAAAAACTATCTCACAAATACAAAATCTATTAGCATTTTCTATAACCCGAGGCCTTTCACGTGCATCAAATCCCTGAAACACTTTCTAAACAACAAGTCCAATATATCAAAAGCAAACGTGATGCATAAATATGAATTCTTAAAATAAAACTTCTTTCCCTTTGGAAAGCGCGGTACAAATTATTGTTCGCAATAATTTATTGCCATTTCAGAGGCAATTTCCCACAACTATTTATTAGTTATTTCTTAAATATACATATAATATTGTTTACTTGTTTAATTTGTTATAAATTACCCCGTGTATAATTAAAAAAATATTTTAATTAATCAAATTTACTTTTAAATTTTGCATATTTTACACATAATTCATCTAGCAGGTAAGTACGAGTATTTGGTCTTATGTTTGGTTGGTACAACCAAGTACACTCAATTACTGCAACATTTAGACTCGGTCGGTGTCCATGTTAAATCGTCGTGTCTTTCATAATTCATAAAAAGTTAAACTGGGCGTTGACAATGCCCTCAGCATTTGTGTTATGAAATATAGTTTAAATCTATGAATATTGCAAGTTTCTGTGGGTATCGTTGGTGTTCATATTTAATATTTTAAATGAATTAACACATGGTGTTAAATAAGAAAATTTTTAATTTTTTATTCAAACATAGTTTCTGTATTTAGACTTAATTATATTTATTACTAAATTTCCAACTTGTCATTCTAAACACATTTCCTTTTGGGTCTGTGTTTTATGCGCAGAATGTTTGTTTTTTGCTTTGTTGCCAACATGAAAACTGTTATTAAATTCAATGTGTGTATAAAACAATAACAAATTTGTTATAAATAAATAAAATAGTGCAGTAACAATAACAATAATAACAACAATGTATGTATAACTAACAACAACTGGGCGTTAGAGGATCACCTTGATCATTTTTTTTTTGAAATGTACCCCAAGAGAAATATTATTGAATGCATTTTTCATTCTTATTTATTTAGTTTTTAACTTTTATTTATTTTTAATAACAAGCGCGAAAATAAGAGTGAAATTGAATTTGAAAATGTGCAAAAATGTTCTAATAAGAATGTGTTCTTGAGCAACGACGGACAACATGTAGTTAATGAACTTGCAATGTAAACTACAATAATTTTTTAAAACAAAATAGATAAATGTAGAGAAAAATATTCTTAAATTGTTTACAATAGTTGTCAAATCATATTGCGTTATTTATAAAGTTGTTTGTTTACATGTGAATGGAATCAATTATTGTAACACTAATTAAGGATTTTGTGTTTTATTCAAACATACGATTATTTTCTGAAATATTGAATTATACAATATTAATATTTGATTTTTGTCTAATTTTATAACTGATAACACTGTGCAAGAAATTTACATTTTTTTTCTGTCAAGAAGGGCAAAAGGTACAACATTAGGGATATAACTATTGACAATTTTTGCAAATATGCAAATTGGCATAGCATAGTCGTATAGAGTATTAAAAAATATAAAAAACCACGGTATTATTTTTTCGCTGTTGTTAAAAAAATTCATGCACCAAACGCAATAAAGTTTTTCATTAAATTTTTTCAATTATTTTGAAAAACAATATATTTTATTTTAATAATAACTGCGGACATACTTCAAAAGACAATTTTTAAATAAGGGAAGTATCCCTCACACTTGCAAAAAAAAATGAAATTATTTATATAATTTTTCAGAGAAAAAAAAATTTGGTTTATTTTAGAAATTGGTGTTGGTGCGTGATGTTTTTGATTCCAAATGACCTAAAAAAATGATTTTCATTACGTATACAACATTGGCCATCACGTGGTGGTATGCCAAAAATATCGCCAAAATTAGTTATATGCCTAGTACAACATATTCGCGTAACTCAAAAACGGTTTAGTTTCTTGAATAAACTGAAAAAACCGAAATTACCTTTAAGTAAGACTTAACGCGTTTTTAATCTTCTCAGTCGTTTTAGAAATATACATTTCTTTTGGGCAAAAAAAAATAATTTTTTCGACAAATTTCGAAACTTTTGGTTTTAAAACAGCATTAAAAATTGGAAAATGCTATACGATTTTA
Organism: Calliphora vicina; assembly: GCF_958450345.1. Lineage (NCBI taxonomy): Eukaryota > Metazoa > Arthropoda > Insecta > Diptera > Calliphoridae > Calliphora > Calliphora vicina. Next base: position 58,892,276 of record NC_088781.1, on the reverse strand, counting down.
ATTTTTCTTACACATATAGAAAAGGAAGTTCCAAATAAAACAAGCGTGAAATTATTAAAATCTGTCCACAACTTTTAATCCTATTCACAAAATACAAGATACATAATTCGTAGTAATTAGCTACATCGCACAGTGGTATGAGAATAAAAAAAGAGGGAAATAAATCTGTAACTTCTAAACCCTTACGCCGATTTAAATGAAATTTCACATGCGCAAGGAGGAAGTGCAGTCGAGTTTGAGTTTTGAATTTGGACCTAACGACCCCACCAGGAGCGGGACCAGGGGTTCCCAAAGTAGGACACCTCGGGTATGTTCAATTTTTAAAATAATCCTATTTCTTCGTTTGTGTTCCGATTTCAAAATAACTACACATACAGAATCTCCTCGTCGAACACTACATAAAACCGTTTTTTGGCTATAATATAATAGGAGCGGGGTTATCGGAACCCTTTACAAGATAATTATGATCTTATGGGCCATCTAAAATAGGTTACTATATTTTGATATCGAGTATGCGATTTGAGAATTTTTGCCCTAAACTTGAATTTTACATAAAAAATATGCATTTTTTGAATGGACCTGATCCCGTCGTTTTCAAAAATTATAAATGTTTTTTTCATATAAAATATTTGATGTAAAGTTAGCTTTTCAAAAAGTACAAATTCATTATATATCCTCTTAGAAAATTTTTAGATAACTTAAAAACAATAAAAGTACTTTTTTCCCAAAAAAATTGCGAAAAATCGCCTTTTTTAATTTTTTTATATTCAAATGCATGTAACTTTGGACTCAGTCAAGATTTTTAAATAATTCTTTCTTTATTTTATATATAGAGCTATTGTTAATCCTATAAAGGAAAAATGGAAATTGGAACCGCGGTCACCAAAAAACTGGTGTAGGGTGGGTAAAAAATTTGAAAATTAAATTTTAAAATGCAAATATCTCCTAAGCTATAAGAGATAATTGATAGCTACTACGAGATTTCATGTAGTGCTCGACGAGGAGATTCTGCATGTGTAATTTTATCGGAACACAGACGAAGAAATGGGATCATTTTAAAAATTGAACATACCCGAGGTGTCCTAATTTGGGAACCCCTGGTCCCTCTCCTCGTGGGGTCATGAGGTCCAAATTCAAAACTCAAACTCAACTGTACTTCCTCTTTGCGCATGTGAAATTTCATTCAAATCGGCGTAAGGGTTTAGAAGTTACAGATTTATTCCCCTCTTTTTTTATTCTCATACCACTGTGCATCGTGCAGTGTTCTTCTATATTTTCTGTTTGTTGTTGATTTTGAAACCATAAATTTGACTAGTGGAAAAGATAAGATATATCGCTCATTTGCTGCAACAACGTCATAACTAAAAATCCGGGTGTTTTGAACTGAGTAATACAAAATATGCGCCGTTCTTTAGTCTTTCATATAGTTTTATCAGTTTTAAAAAAAGTCAATTATTTGTTGTATGAGAGTGTTTTTTTTGTTGTAAACGTCAAAATGAAAATTCATGTTTTCTCGTATATTTGACAAGTAAAAATTTGGGTTAAATACAGATTAGAAAAATCGCATGAATTGTTGAGAAATTACGAAACGACTTTTTTGGAATTATGACGTTGTTGCAGCAAATGAGCGATACGTATGTATACAATTTTTAAGAATTAAAAAATTTATAGAAGACTTTTTGTAAAAATATGGGAAAAATGTTGAAATGTTATTAGTGGGTATTTGCTTTATCTTTTGTTTATAAAGTCAAAAGTTGTAGACAGATTTTAATCATTTAGAGCTTATTTTATTTGGAACTTTGTTTTCTATACGCTTAGGAAAATTTAACATATACTTGTTTAATGTAACCATATATTACAAAATATTTATTTTGATATATATCCCACTCGTATCCCACTAAGCGACCAAAAGGGTCTTCAAGGAAAATATCTCAGCTTTTGTTTGAGCTAAAAAAAAAATTAAAAAAGGGTCCATTTTGAAAAAAAAGTCAACAAAGTTTTTGATTTTACAAAAAAAGTAAAAAATTGTATGTTTTAAGTTATAAAATATTTATTTTGATAGATATCCCACTCTCATCCCACTAAGCGACGAAATAGGTCTTCAGGGAAAATATCTAAGCTTTATTTTAAGAAAAATAAAAAAAGCCCATTTTAAAAAAAAGTTTTTGATTTCGGAAAAAAAATATTATAGTTTTTTTTTGAAAGATTGAAGAAAGAGCTAAACTATTTGGGACACATTTTGCTAAGAACAATAGGTTACATGTATATGAAAAAACACCTGCTTGGCCAAAGTGTCAAATTTTGACCCTCTCTAACTCAGATAGTTCTCGACCGATCTTGTTGAGAAATTGTGTCTGAGTTACTATCCAACAGAACTAAGCTTGGTGCAAATTCATCCCGATCGGAAAACATCGATTTCAAAAGTTGGTTCACTTGACATGGAAAGCCCCATATACAAAAATTAATGTATGTTATTCATGTCCATTAATAACACCCAGTTTGAATACTTGAAAACTATTCGAAATTAACAATTTACATTATATCAGAAAAACTATGTAAAATGATAAGTGTGCTATTCAGTTCTCCATATATTCGAAAATGACTATTTAATTTTTGAAAGGGACACACCCTCTTTTCCGATCCTCCCTTTTGTAGTATAAAATTTGAAGACTGTCACAATTACATTTCTATGTAAAAGGACTTAAATCCTTAGAAGTTTTGCGGCTTACACAGTTATAGTTCACCAGATATTCCATAATAACTTTTTACTTTGGATGAAGGTGCCACGTCCACTTGAAATTTCAAATTAAAGGTACAAACAAACAAATAAACATGAAACCTCACATTAAAAAAAAATAGATATTATCAAATATATATTGAACTCCATTAGAGAAAGTTCGCTGAAAATATGCCGGATATAATTAGTGGACGTGACACCATCCGTACAGGATTGATTTGTTACCAGTATCCGTTGTTTGTCTTAAATTGAGGGAGATTGAAACAGGTCTCACATTCGGTTAATTATTACACTCTGCTACAAAATTACACTTTTTGTCAGAACTTGAAAAGCGATCTAATGTGGGTTGTAGGCCTAGGTGAGGACATACTAAAAACCATTTTCAAAGATTTTAAAACACCCTCAAAATTTTAAGATATTTAAAAAAACTGTTTTAGGGTAGGTGGTAGTACTTTAGTACCTCTAACTCACATTCAGAGATATTACTTTTTAAAATCGGTTTATATTTGCAAAAGTTATTAAACTTTTTTTGAAAAAAGTTCGAAAAAATTTACCATGTAAATTCAAAATTTTACAAATGTTTTTTTTTTCTACAGCACCGTGTTATTATTAATGGATAACTATAATGGTGTGATTTTCAATACTTAGCATGTGTTATTTTACCTCAAGGTGGTATCACTGATATCTGTAGTTTAAATATAGCTATAAATCATAGTCGGATTGCATATTTAATGTGTGGTTCACATTCAATCTGCAATCCTTTGCCCATGAGAGAGGCATTACATTAAGAATGAGTGGCATTAAGTTTGTGTTCCATTCATTCGAGATAATCAGACAAAACTTTCAGTTTTATATATTACTGAATTTTTGTCCTTATGCCTTTTAATTTCATTTATTTTTATGAAAGTACAAATCATAAGTTACCCTCGTATGTTCTGCCAGTAAACGGGCGTTATAAATTTTCATATTTTTGTTTTGTTTAAAACCTGAAAAAGATAAGGAGTTATGGATTTTTTTTCTGATTTACTTAAAGTGATACATAAATAAATATTTTCATACTTCAATAATAATCATAATAAAACCAACAAAAAATAATGCAATTTACATTAAGCCCTAAATTTTCGGCAAAACACCTAATTTATTGCAAAAGAAACTATAGTTTCTGCCTGATTTATCGTTTGGATTCAGAATAAAAATTCGTATACTCTGCAAAATGTTCATATAATATGAGAGTAAATATTTGCCATTCGCTTTGGTAGTATTTTTGCAATCAGAAAACAATGTTTGACTGGAACATAAAACTCGTTCGATTATATTATTTTTCAAATGACCATTTTGTTAAGGAACTATTGTATAAAATAATTAGACATAGAATTCTATTTCGATCGAAATTGGAATTATTTCAGTTTTAAGCTTTTTTACAAAGACTAAAAATAAAATTTTTGGAATAAAACCATTTTCTGTGGAATTGAATTTTGTTTAGCATTATTGGGGTTTCTTCAAGTTTTAGTTAACATCTTTACCTAATTTTTAATTTAATAAGCAAATTAAGCAGTAACAGAATGAATTGGAATCTAAGGAAGGTAGAAATTGAAGCCACTACGATACAAACGGTGACAGGTATGTATATAACCAAAATTAGAAATCGAGTCAGTTTATCTATTTGTATCCAATTACATTTTCAAACCAAAGACATTTTTTTAGATTTTTAACGAAGTTTACATACTTAAAATTGAGTAATTTGTTCCAGGCGGGAATTCCAGGGAAATTTCAAAATTATTCCCGATTTCCCGGGAAATGAAAAAGTTCGGGAAAAAGAAAACTCTAAGAATAATATGTATTCTAACACAATAAGCATTTTTACTGGAATTCAAGTTAAAAGCAAGTGTAATTCAAGCCTTGAAAAAGGAAACACAAATTCAAGCCATATCACTGTGGTTCCTAATCAAAATCTAGGTGGACAAAATTATTTTGCGCTGTTTTTATATAGAAAAATATATTTTCATGTGTTTCTGAAATTAAATCTTTAAAAATATCTGTATTTACTATATTTCAAGTTACAGTAGGGTCTAGGTATATAAAAATCAATAATAAATAAAGAAATATTTCTAAAAATTCCATTCCGTAAAAATTAAAAAAAAGTATTTCGGCGGGTGCTGGCGGCTACAATTTTTTTACAAAGACATTCACCAGAAGTCTCTTTAAATGATATATATAGTCATTGAACGGGCTTCGACGGTCCTTTTTTTGGCAAGCTATATAACATTCTTAGAAAAAAAAATATCAGTATATTTGAGACCCAAGTTTAAAGGACTATAACAGGAAAATGGAGATGCCCATAAATATAAGATATATACTTAATAAAAGCTTATATCAATGTTTATCTATGTTTTGAAGTATGAATTTCTATATGGTAAAACAATTCAGATATTTCTAATTTAGTAAAGCAGTAAAATATAAAAAAAATTAACAAAAATATGATTCAAAATTTGTTGAACTTCTGGTGATTCTGTCGAGAAAACGAAACGTCCAATTGAAAAACCCATTTGTATTGGAGGAGAGCAGATTGTCAGCTTCCGAAAAAACTTAGTTTTTCAAATTCTGAATATACCGATTTTCATAATTTTTTCCACCTAGATTTTGATTTGGAACCACAGTGCATATGTTTTTTGTTTGATAAATATTTAATTTTTCAAATATTTTTCAAGTTTAAAACATAAAAATATTTGCATTCAATTCAAATTACAAGAAAATGTTCAAGTGCTTAAATTTTTGTTGCTTTGGTGGATATTGTGAAGTTTACAACCGTACTAACAGGTAGTAGTCTACTTGATTAAAACAATTTGTAATAACAAAGAATAATATGGGTTGGTATGTTATTGTTTTGGCTAAATTACACAAGGGAATTTCATTTCATAATCTTGAGAAAAAAAAACAACACAATAAATTATGCTCTAAAACTTAAAATAATCCATAAAATTGGCATTTGTGAATGAACCAAAAAAAAAAAATTAACAAAAATGCCAAAAACTAAATTGGGTCATTTAACATAAAATAAGACAAACAACAAATTTTTGTTTGTATTATAATTTTAAGCAAACATGAATTAATGCAATATTTGTATTAGTTTTATAATGGGTTTTATAACAGTTGGGCAAATTACTGTTAAGCAATTTAAATTTCATAAAGTTGTTCCAACCCTGCGGCAAATTTGTGTAAACATGACATGTTACTGTAAATTTATATTAATAAATTTTTAATATAAATCGGTCACTTTATCCTAGTAAGTAGTTATATAACTAGTTACTAGGGTAAAGGGACCGTTAGCTAGTTATCTTCTTCTTAGCGATATAAGACATCACAGAATCTTTTGTCCGCTTTTATCATATACATAGTAAACTTACTGCAGATATTAAAAATGATTATTAAGTTTCTTATAATTTGTTTAACTTAAAAATCATACTACCCACCCTATGGCAAACTCAGCTTGCCTCAAATACGACATTATTTTTAAAAAAAAATAATGTTTATAGGTATTAATATTAACATATTACTGTCACGTTAAAGTGTTTTAAAGTGGCCATTGTCATTTTCCAAATCACAGAAAAAAGAATTTCAAACAGCATGAAATGTAAAAAGTCATTTGCTTGGCAACTTGTTTAAAAGTCATGTAAAATCGTTGAGGCGTTGTAAGCTGTTGAACTACTTTATGGCACAAAATTCTGCTATTTTTTGTTTGTTATTTAAAATGAGAAAAAACAGAACATAAATAAATATTTATTGTAGCAGTTGCAACATAAATATAAATTTATATTATTTTTTTCTTTAATTTTTCCTAAATAATGACCATTTAACTGTAACTATAACAACAATAATAAATGAACAAAAAAAAAATCATAAAAATTTAAACGCCCTCAACTGTATTGTAATGCTCGTAATCAACATTTGTAATTGTAGTTATTTCAGATTTTGTTGGTTCGAAAAAAAGTCATCTAAGATAGGAGAACAAGTAAATTTTTATAACACAAAAATTGTTTAAGATTAAAGATCTAAATGGGAGTAATTATTAAAACAAGTGGGCTTTGGAAATTTAGTGATTTTAGTTGAATTCAATAGCATCCTACAGTTAATACAAAGGTAATATCTATATCTAGGTATATAAAAATGAAATGGTCTATGTATGTAATGTCATCACGTGAGAACGGCTGGAGCGATTCGGCTGATTTTTTTTTATTCGATTCGAAATTTTCAGGAGATGGTTTGTAAAGAAAAAAAATTAAAAAATTAGGGCAAAAACCGGCTTTTTTCAGTCCAGTCAACTGTAATAAAAAACCCTAAAGTATGCAGTGCAAATTTAGATATTTTATTTGCAAATAAATAAGAACAGGCAGGGTTGGAGAAACTTGACGAACTAACATTAGTAAATGCTACCGGGCGAAGCCGGGCGGTCAACTAGTATAAAATAAAAAAAAATGTATTAGTCATATTCGAATAGCATTTTATATGAAAGGAACCAGTCACTTTATAATTGCTTCATCATAGTGGGGTAAACTCCAATATTGAAGCAATGCTAAACGCAGGAATAAATCAGCATGTTGTCCCTCCAAGAATTGGGAAACTTATGTGAAATTTTAAAACCTTCTTGGATAAGACTATGAGATAGTCTTAAAACCAATTTGGACATATGGAATCCAATTATCGGGAACAGCAAGCAATACCAACATAAAATTGCATACAAAATTCTTAGAACGAAGACGACATCTCCATGGTACATCACAATCATCATCCGAACCCACTCGCAAATTTTTAATTTTTTGAAATTTCGTCAAAAAAAAATTGATTTTGGTGTTTGTTTGTTCAAATAAAATGTGCCACATCGTTATTCGATTTTGACCAAATTTCCTACGTTCGCGTAAAAAAAATATTTATACCCCACACCACCATAGTGGGGAGGGTATTTGCGTTTGTGCAGATATTTGTAACGCCCAAAAATATTAGAGTAGCACCCACCGATGATCGACTTAGAATCACTTTCTGAGTCGATTAAACGATGTCCGTTTGACTGGCTGGCTAGCTGTCCATGTAAACCTTGTGCGCAGAGTACAGGCAATTTTGAAGATATTTCGATCAAATTTGGTTCATATAAGTTCTTCGGACCAAGGAAGGAGCATATTGAATCTGGCGGAAATCGGTCCATTATTTCACCTAGCCCCTATATAAATGTTGTCCCGAAATTGAACTTTATCGGTCATAAATGTTTAATTTATATATGTATGTACCTCCACAAATTTTGCTCCAAATAAGTTTTATATATACGGACTTCATGTCACCAAATTTTATTGTGATCGGTCCATAATTAGTCATAGCTCCCATATAAGACCTGCTTCCGAAAATCATTTTAATGTGCATAAATCTCAAAAAAAAATTTTGGTATACACATAAAATTCAACATAAATAACTTTCATATAGACATATGTAAATCACACGACCTAATTTCATGGTGATCGGTCCATAATTGGTCATAGCTCCCATATAAGGCCCATTTCGAAAGTAACTCATGAATGTAAATTATTGAAATTTTAAAAGAAAATTTATTTGCTATTTTACTTAGTGTAGGGTATTATGTGGTCGGGCTTGACCGACCATACATTCTTACTTGTTTTTACTTCAATTTGTTATTGTAACTCCGAAACTACTGAGCCGATTAAAAAGAAATATATAAATATATTAAATATATTAAAGGCTATGTAAATTTCTAAGTTAATTTTAATAATATCGGGCTAACCCCTTTTGAGTTATCATTAATTATTTGGAGAAACATCTAACAAAATTTATAATTTTACTTAAACATTTTTTAAAAAAAAATCTCTATAGAATTGAAAAATTTTACCATTTATGTACTGATGAAGCAATTATAAACTGACTGGTACAAATCTATTAAGTGGTTATTCAAGCCTTTTTTGCTGTTAACCTGCGTAATTATAATTCAATTCTCTGATTGAATTGACATTCTTCCCTCTTGGCTTTGGATTAGGTCTGCTGTGTCCCTCCTTCTTAATCGAATGTGGCCACTGTTATCGTTGACATTTTTGATGGATATATCAAATATAAAAAGTGACCCAGGATACTGCCTTGGTGGACTCCAGCTTCAAAGGGTTGCGGAGGACTTAAAAAGTCTCCTTTAAGCTTAAAAGTTTGACCAGTTACATAAATAACTATCCAATAGCTTATGTGTGCTTGCGCAAATGGGATACAACAGGTGTCAACTCGATTATTTAACTTGATGTGTTTGGTGTAAATACTTGTTTCAAATGATTAACAAACAGATTTCCTTTTTCAGTATCATTTTTTTTCCGATTACCACTTGAATTTCGCAAGAGAGCTGTTCTAAAGTGAAGCGTATCCCAGAGAGATCGTTCTGCATCGATCGAAACATATTCTGGGAGTTTTTCGGCCAATTCTCGCTTCAAAAGAATCAGTTACGTTCGATACAGGTTCCCAGTGATGTTCTGAGCCACCAAATATGGAGCATTACCTTAACGCCATGGATCTTTGGTTTTGGTGTTGATTCGGCTGGTTGACCGATCTTTACATACGATATCTTAGGCTTCGGATTATCGTAATGGATCCATTTTTCATCGTAAGTAATGATTCAAAGCAACATTTCGGACATGTAGACCTATTTTTGAACAAATCCTGCTGCTTGCAAACGCTATAAAATTGCTGCTTGAGTAGCACCCAATGATTTTGCAGGTTCTTGTTGAGTTTGACAACAATCTGCATGGAGTAATGCCTCCAATTCTTGGTATTCTTTTGGCTGACCTGTTCGAACGTTCAAACCGATGAAACACATTCACCATAAGCGGAATTTTCCGCTGAAGCAAAATTTTATTGCACTTTTCAAAGTTCCGACTTTTAGTTTGTCCACATGGTTTACATAGACTACCGGCCAGAAGATGGACAGATCGAAGGATATACATTTTTTAATCAGTTTTTAAATCTATTGATGTTTAAGATCATTGTTTCAGAAAACAAGGTGATAATAGCAAAATTACAATCAGAGCCAAAATTCATATCTTAGTACATAATAATTGTACGCTTAGTTTTCTTTAATAAATTAAAAAATTAAAGATAGTCAGTTTAAGCTCTTAGTATTGTTCTTAAAAAGTTGTAATAGGTTCTAAGTACGCGTACCTTCAAATAGTAAAATGTTTTTTCATTTCGTTTGTAACACATCAAAATATTTTCTTCAGACCCACAATAGGTTCATTTCACATTATACACTCTGTTTATTTGTTATTAAAAATGGCAATATCGGTGTATGATTTCACCTAGCCCCCATACAAATGCCTGTTTGAGCAGCTATTATATGTGATTATGCAGCAATCCTGATAAAATTTTGCACAAATTAATGTTAAATAGACAATTGCTAAAAACTATTTTACTTCTTGGGGTAGTTCCTGTTTATTTTTCTTCCTTTTGTATATTTTTGTTGAGCACTATTGGTGCATTATTTCGATTATTTTTTTAATATCTAAAGAAAATATATCAATAAACTGCATGGTATCTTTGTTTAATTTTAAAATTAAATGCAAAAATCCAAAAACTAAGTGATTTTGCTAGATATTTCAATATTTTTTATTTGCAAATTTGGCAACTCTGGCGAAAAGAAAATTTTTAATCTTTATTCTGTATAACTGCCAATGTTTTTATTAATAAAGAACTTTCTTATATGATATAATACCTCCATTTGTTTATTTTATATAAACTATAAAACTTTATATAATTAAATTTCAGTATGGAATGACATCTTTTTTGGTCTGCCTGTGTCCCAATAGGCAACTTGTGGCAACCTTGAAAACCATAATCTATTTCAAAACATTTCACCGAGTATTTTGTATAAGAAATTTATGGAGAATTCGAAAGAATTTGATACTTTTTTACTTCTAAACATTAAAATTATGATTCTGGTCAAATATTCTTCTGAATTAATATGCAAATTGTTATCTGTTTATTCGCGACATATTTTTGTATTGGAATAGAAGCAAATTTAATTTTTTTTCCTGGTTTTATAATACATAAATTTGCATTAATTTCAGGTGTATGAAAAAAGTATATTAATAAAAACTATTTCATGACAATTTTTTTCTTAACTTTGAGAAGACATAGCGGTTCATTGAAATCCGACGGAAAAAATCAGATTACGGTTTCATATAGAGAAAAATATTAGCTTTCCGCCGATATAATTTTTTCCCCGAAAAAATTAGTTTTCATTTTCGAATTATCGCCAACCGTCTCCATATGTCTGCCCCAATGTGCAATGCGGGAAATTTATGTCAATTGTTTTAAACGAACTCTTGCCTTGAAGAATTTATAAAATGGCAACAATTTTATCAATGAATTTTAAAGAAATCTTGTAAAAATATTTTAATAAAATTGTATGACCAGTATTAAAATATCAAAAACAGAAAAAATACTTTTGGTTAGTTCCGAGACCTATCACAGAGTGCTTAAATGGTGTCAATTTACCCCCTTCTAGGACATCGTTTGAACTAGAATCGGTCCCTATCACTTTGAAACATTGAGGAAGGATCAAAAACAAATTATGATATAACATCTAATTTTCGGTCTATTCTTTTGTTATTTATTGTATTTCTGTAATTTATAAAATATTTTAAGAATATTTAGAATTCTTAGATGAAAACTACCAATTGTTGACAATTAATTCCTCACAGTGTATTTTTAAAAAAAAGCATACATAACTGATGCCCGTCTGCATTGCAGCACGTACACTTCACAAATGCAAGCAGACGTACAAAAAAAGTTTTAGAAATAATAACTTAAAAGTTCCTATAGCGCACGCGTTCATGGCTTTATATGACCATATGTTACTTTTTATATTTATTTTTAATTTTGTTGTTTTATGTTTCTGAACCTTTTTTTCTGCAGTATTTCAATATAAAATTTATATTGTATTAAAAGAAACTATAAATATATAAATATACTCGTACTTACTTATAAAGAAAAATCCACTCAAATTATAATGCAAAGAAACAATTGCATTGTTGAATGAATGAATGTACTTATTTACAACATACCACACCCTACAATTATTATCTAGCACCTTAAACAAAAATGGTTCTATTTAATACGACTATGAACATTTTTCAATTTTTCAACTTTGTATTTAATACATCTTAAGCAATTCTCAATTACCCGTGTTCATATAAACAGACGTACGTACGTATTGTACATTTCCAACCTTCCTGCAATGCTGCTGCAACGTGTCCAAACTATTAAAAACAATGAGCGCGTGTAAAATATTGATACGAACAGAGCTACACTCACTCACTTATGTACGAGTGAGTACCTTTCCTTGCCATGTGTTGCCATTGTCTCCTGCATTTATGACAATTGACCTACGTTGCATAGTCTTGCTGTTGTATGTTGGTATCATTCCTCATACCCCGACATCGTTGTTGTTACTGTTATTGTTCTATTATTTAATATCATTGTTTTTGTTTCTTCGTGCAATTTGTTGTGTTAATTGTGCCACAAATGTTTATATTACAATTATTTCTAATGGACTACAATATTCGTTGTAATAATTTGCCATTACATCACGATCACAGGTCATGTTGAATTTAGCAATCAGTTGGTAACTAGTTTTGTAATTTAATTTTACAATTCGATTTTCTACACTAATTTAATTTATAGAAGCGAGTAATTGAGTTGAAAATCAGGCAAGATCCCTAAACTACCTACAAGCCTTTAGCTTTCCAGATCAGTTTTAAATATGAATTATTTAATAATGCTACTAAGAAATCTGTTCAGTTTTCCACTGTCAGTAAAAACCTGAAATCTTTAAATTCCTTTCGATCAATTTCTCACTTAGCTTTCTAAACAACCAACGTAGGGGTATTTTGATTTCGGTTCTAATTATTTATCTTATTATCTACACAATCTAATAACCCATAATCGCTGCTCTATTTAGGAACATATTATACTACGGTAATTATGGATTTAGAAGAAAAAAATACCAAACAATTAAATGATTTAATTAATCCACTTTTTTTGTGTGTGTTCATTTAAAAGAGATAATTTTATTTATAATAATAGTTGGAGCAAAAAAAAATTCTGGAAAAATCTAATAAATATTTAATTACTTTTTTTTGACGTTTGACATCATTAGTGTGACCGATTTAAAGGAAGTGGTAGTTATTATGTACATTTTAATTGAAAAAAAAACAATGTCTTATTAACTACAATTGCATGTCATTAAAATCTGGAATTCCCATTGCTATTAATTATAATCAACGCCATTTTATGTGGGAATTTGTAACACGTTTATGCTGACTAAAACTCATAGATTATTTAAAAAATTTACTACATAGATTTTTCATTTCCGTTCGTAAATGTGTAAGTAAATGCAAATATTGAAGCTGTACGAAACTTAATCATGATGGTGAGTTCCAATAAACCCGCATATTTTTGAATTTAAGTCCCCTTTTACAATGCAGAAATTGAAAGTCAGACAGACGAAGTTTGTTGAAGAGATGGAGTGTGTAGTACACGACTATCTGTACTAGACATTTTTTGTTTCTCTTTTCCACTCTTCGCAATTTTCATGTTGTTGCTTCATATCATTTTTCTCACATCAATGCATTTGACAATGAAAATATTCATACCCATCAACAGCGAAAAAGAACGAAAAAACAAAACGAATAATTTCAATTGACTTCGCGATTGTAAAAGAGAATGAGAAAAATGCCTGCCTTTCAATTTCAGCATCGTAATTTGAGATATATTGAGAAATTGTCTTGAAATTCATTTGTAAGACCAAAAAGTAACTTATCTACAAAAAAAAAAAAATAGTTCCGAATAAATGCGGATCAAATTGTTCTTAATATTTGCAATCCAGTTAAAATTTTAATAAAATCTTTATTTATTAACAAAACTCAATGAAATTTTCAAGGTTTTTTTTAATTTACCTTTCTAAATAACAAAGTGTAAACAAACTTGTGAAAAGGTCCATATTTCCTTCGGGACTGGGAAAATACTTTGGGAATAAATAGGGAACATATCTAGTTTTCTAAAGCTGCTTTCCGTTTTCTGATCCCAGCTTTGGGATTTTAGAACATGTGGCCCAAAGTTAAAATTTTGATAAAAAATAGATCAGATTCCGAAGGGAGTAAGGGCGACACATTCGAAAATAGGACATGTTTTTTATATCAAAATGTTCTCCGTAAAGATAACTTACAGAATAACATAAAATTGTTATACATAAGTTCTTAAAGATGTTTTTTTTTAATAAAAAAGAGTTAAGTGATCTTTTCCCCAAAAAATAAATTATGTCATAATTTTAAAATTTAAATTTTGAAATGTCTATAACGCGGAAATTATAAGAGACTAGCTGTCCCGGCAAACGTTGTTCTGCCATAGCTCACACAAAGTTTGAAGACTCCCACTATAATAGTACTCCAGATATGCAATAATAAATGTTTACTTTGTATGGGATGTGCCATGCCCATTGTTCCTATATAGGTCAATTGTGAATCTAAACCATCCAGGGACCCACCCAAACACACACAACATTTTTCATCGAAATCAGCCCAGCCGTTAAGGAGGAGTTCAGTTACTAACACACGTACAGAAGAATTATATATATAAAGATAAATACCACATGCAAGGATGTTTTTTCAAGAACGAACGATTTCCAAAAATATACAAATCTTTGACATCGGATGGGAAACAAAAACAATTGCACGTTTTTTAAAATTTTTTCATGACGAAAGTAACACTGAGCATTTTAGTAACTTAAATGAATACTCCTTGTGCCCACGTCAAATTTTATCCCGATCGGAACAGCCGTTTAGAAATTCCAGACTTATTTCCAACAAATTTTGATTCTGCCCCACTGTGGACAGGTTGGCGTCTGTTCCTCATGTTAGAGGCGGCCTTTTGAAGACACATGTAAGTCTGGTTACGGAAAGCTGGCAGCCCCAGCTCAAGAATCATTTGCCAATCTGAATATTATATTGATTAACGAAACCACAACAAGAGAAAATCAAAATAATGAACGAACACGGACAACGAACTTTGGCACACGAAATAGGATATGCATTGGACAATGGAATGTTAGAATGTTAAATGGCACCCTAGAACTGTCCAACTTGAAAAACAGCTGTCGGAGGTAAAAGTGGACATACTAGGCATAAGTAAAATGATATATGATGGATGCGGGCAAACGATCACAGGAGATGCTAAAATGATAATATATAGCGGAAAGATCCAAAAGAAGGAAAGCGGTGTGGGAATATTAATCTCAAAAAAGATCAGAAACACCTTACAGGCATGGATCCCATCCATCCCAAAACCTAAAAACTACTATTGTTGGGATTTTTGTAATAGTTTTTATGGGAATTGTGAGATTCTCAATAACAAATCTGAATTTTTTATTATAGTATTTTGACCAAAAATTTCTATATGGGGCATTGTATTTCAAGTGAGCCAACTTTTGAAATCGATGTCTTCCGAAATTTGCACTAAGGTTAGTTCTATTGGATAGTAACTTAGACACAATTTTTCAACAAGATCGGTTGAGAACTCTCTGAGTTAGACGGGGTCAAATTTGACATTTTGGCCAAGCATTTGTTTTTTCTTATTACCTATACCTATAACTTATTACCTATTGTTCTTAGCAAAATGTGTCCCAAATAGTTTAGATAGCTTTTTCTTCAATTTTTCGAAAAAAATATTTCAAAAAATAAAAAATTTTTAACTTTTTTTTAAAATGGGTCTTAGAGTAAGTTCGGGTAATGTGGTATAGCTGCTTTTCTCCAAAACTAAGAGCATAGGAGTAGCGGAACCAAGCTTAAGAGTTTTATGATCTCAAAAAATTAACATTGGGTGAATGTACTTCATTTTTGCAGGTCATGGAAACAGTTGTAAAAAATCAGCATTATCTTGTGGTAGACTTTTTTTGTGATCTGTTAAAAATCAATTTTTTCTAAAGTCACGTGTTTTAAACTGCATTAATTTAATTTTAAAATCAAATAGGAATATTTTGCTATTGAAGAACATATGCAACAATATAGCATATTTAGTGTATATGTTTAATTTTATAATAATTTCAATAAACCACGTGGTCGGCTAATGTGGTATAGCTAAAGAATTTCAAGCAAATAATATGCCAAAGAAATGTGAAGTATGAAAATGGGCACCGGAAGAAACAACAAATGGAAATTTTTTTCACATCAGTCATTCAATGTCTCCTACGAAGCGAATAATGTATTGAGGAGCTTCTGGTAAGCTTGGTCAGCCGCCAACTTTAACCGCATCCATTAAAGATGATTTAAATAAAACGCAACTCATTTACAAATTAAAATAGTATGTATAGGTTATGTGGTTTAGCAAACAATATTAACAGAACATGGTATACCACATTACCTGCCAATTTTTTCAATAGCTTGTTTATGGGCCTTTTCTCTTTTCCCCAAATTTCTCTAAAACTTGAACTTAAAAGACTTTTTTACTTTCAAGGATGTAAACCTAACACTTGTAGTAGAACACCAGCTAAGAACTGTTCCAATCGAATTAAGATTTTAAAAATTATAGTCAAATAAAAAATAGGTATACTACATTACCCGAACTTACTCTATTTAAATTTTTTTTTACTCAAATGAAAGCTTAGGTCCGTCCCTTTAAGACATTTTTGGTCGCTTAGTGGCATGGGAGTAGGATATCTATCAAAATAAATGTTTTGTAACTCAAGATATACAATTTTTGATTTTTTTTGGCAAAATCAAAAACTTTTTTGACTTTTTTTTAAAATGGGCGCTTTTTTTAATTTTTTTTTTTGCTATAAAGAAAGCTTAGGTCCTTTAAGATGGTTTTGGTCGCTTAGTGGGATAAGACTAACTACAGTTACCGATATAATCTTTACCTTGTAACCTTATCGAATCGGTAGCCAACCTTGATTAAATGTGTGAAAAACTGTGTAGTAAATCTAATGAGCTTTGGCAAAAATTAAGCATTTTGGACCAATTCACTTAAACCGAAACACTATACTTTTTTTCAACCAAAATAATCACTTCTGACATGTTCTTATCTCTCTAAAAATATTTATTGAGTTAAATATTAAAAGCTAAGTGCATTCTTATACTGCATAATATGCAATCAATTAATAAAAAACCACCAATATGTAAGTACATATTGCTGACAATAAACCGTATACAAAAACTTCTCTCCATAAATCAAATTACAACAAGATTTCCAACCATGATAAAGTCATATGACGACGACAAACTGTAGCAATGATAATGACATGACAATTGATTAATATTGTTTTTATTCACCTTTTAGAGATTATTTGCCGATAAAATTCAAAAGCGAAGTGTAAATCATGTTGAGCAAACAAAAGTTATTGCAAATTAAT
Source organism: Calliphora vicina (assembly GCF_958450345.1). Lineage (NCBI taxonomy): Eukaryota > Metazoa > Arthropoda > Insecta > Diptera > Calliphoridae > Calliphora > Calliphora vicina. The sequence continues at coordinate 58,875,102 of NC_088781.1, read as the reverse complement.
GAGTGAGAGTAATGAATGAATTTGAAAATGAATGCTAAAAAACTAAACTAAAAATGGCATAAATGAAAAACACAACAACAACAAAAAATAATTCAATATTCAAAACACATAAAGTAAAAATTATTGCTGATAAGAAATCAACACAAATTAAATGCACATTAATTTTCTTTACTTTCAAACACCGATTTAGACCGATTAAACAGAAGAAAACTAAAAACAGGCAACCGCTGACACTTGACAGCGAATTAATATCGAATGGAAACTAAAAACGCAACAACAAATAAAAAATAAATAAATTTAAACCCAAAGTCTAATGTGACAAATTAATATTAGAATTCATAACATGAAATAAAAACAAACGAATAAACAGACAATCCAGCAACCAACCAACCAACAATCAAACAGTTGCACTTTTTACATCAAAGATTAAATTTACATCAAACCTAAACTACAACGAACAACTGAAAACATTTGTAAACATCATTATAACTACGAGTATTAAATTTAAACAATTTAATTACATACAAACACAAATATTTATTGTATAAATATTTTGAATTTATTTATCCGCTGGGAATTTTAACTAAACAAAATTAAAATTACAGCAAACATGAAAACTTGAATAAAAAACAAACTGAAAAATTATTCAACAATTACATGGTAAATTCTTGAATGCGAATAATAATAATAATAAACAACAGTTAAACTAAATTAATAAATTAAATAATTATTTACGCGCCAAATGATATGAAAGGCCAAAGTTGTTCTTATGATAAATAATAGAGGCATTCATGCACTTGACGTACAATTCACTTATTTATTCACTTCATATTAGGAAGATTTTCCCTGTATTTCCGGATAGTTATACCCTACACCACCATAGTGGGGAGGGTATTATGCGTTTGTGCAGATGTTTGTAACGCCCAAAAATATTAGTCTAACATCCACCTTAAAGTATCCCGATCGACTTAGAATCACTTTCTGAGTCGATTAAACTATGTCCATCCGTCCGTCTGGTTCGCTGGTTGGCCATGTAAACCTTGTGCGCAGAGTACAGGTCGCAATTTTGAAGATATTTCGATAAAATTTTGTACATATTATGGCCCAGGTACCATGCCTATTGAAACTGGCTGAAATCGGTCCATTATTTCACCTAGCCCCCATACAAATGTCCTTCCGAAATTGGACTTTATCGGTCATAAATGTTTAATATATAAATGTATCTCCACAAATTGCCCTCCAAATAAGTTTTATATATACAAAATTCATGTCACCAAATTTTGTTACGATCGGTCCCAAATTAGTCATAGCTCCCATATAGACCCGCTTCCGAAAATCATTTTAACGTGCATAAATCGCTTAAAAATATTGGTATACTAACAAAATTCAACATAGTAAACTTTCAAATGGACATAAATCATACGACCTAATTTCATGGTGATCGGTCCATAATTGGTCATAGCCCCCATATAAGAGAATATTTGGATTTTAGAATATTTAGCCCAAATTTAAAATTTTGATAAAAAAAAACAAATAAACGTTTTATATTCAGCTGTACAAAATCTTGTTTACCCACTATCAATATGTGACAATAAAAATGGACCGATTCTCATAAAAGATATTAGAAATATACTGGTTCGTATAAAACTTGTTTATGTCCAATATCCACATGATATTAATTATTATAAGACAGTTATGAATGTTCCAGTAATTTTCTTTGGGGGGACCTTGTAGGTTGGCCCACTTTCGCCATACTTTACAGTATAATTTCAGAGTACTTTAGAAATAATTTGTTCAAAATTTTATCAGGATTGCCGAATAATCAACATATTTGTAACAGCTTAAACAATATTCCGGGAGGACATTTGTATGGGGGTTAGGTGAAATAATGGACCGATATTGCTCATTTTCAATACTAAACAAACCTTATCAACAGATAATATTTGTGGAAAATGTCAGCTCCATTCTCTTGTGCCCTATCGTGTTTTTAAACAGACAAACAAACGGACGGACATAGGTTGATCGTCTTAGAATATTATAAGGACACAGAATATATATACTTTTTGGTTCTATCACTAATATTTCGATACGTTACAAACAGAACGCAAAAGCAAAGTATTGCATGGTGGGTATAAAAATACTCAAAATATCGATTGCCAAAATCAAGATACGTTGCCCAGTGGGGGAAATGAATAAAATGGAAATAAATCTGTAACTTCTAAACGTATAGTCCCAGTTTCCCAGGACTATAGAGGAGGTATAGCTGAGTTTAAATTTTGAATCTGGATTTTAAACACTAAGGTGGGCGGAACTTCAAGGCACCAAAGTGGTCTAATGTAAAATTAATGTCAAATGTTTGTTCTCGATAGTACTTAATAGATTTGTATATATGTATAATCTACAGGAATAGATCTACAAAAAAACATACCTATAACTATATTTTATCTCTTATAGTTTACGAGATATCAACATTTGAAAATTAGAATTTCAGTGTTTTTTATCTACCTTAGTCTGGATTTTTATTAATAGCGGATACAACCATAGCTACCAGATTTGATGATATTTGGTTTAAAAAATAGCAAACTAGCGATTTGACGATTTCTTTCTCGAAAGTTAAAGTTAAATAGTTAAAGAATATTTAGATTTTGAATTTTGTCAATTAAAATTTTTTGATTTTAAATCAATTTTTGTAAATTACGGAAATAAAATGGAAAAATTCTACAGCAACTTTTGCTTTAACAAAACTATTTTGACAAAATTTATTCAGAATATAATGACATTACCCCATTCAATTTAAGCCGCCAAGCTTCAAGTTATGCTTTAATTTCAAGCATTTGTACCTTCTAAATAGACCACCTACAGCGTAGTGCTACATTTTAATGAAATTATATTTAAAAAGCAATGTCAGAGATTCAATTCTTTTTATATGTTTTATTTAAAATTAAAAAAAAATTCTGAATGAAACCTTATATTATAATTAAATTGAGCTTTACTTTTTTATTTTAGTGATCACTTATTTATAAACTTCAATTTTAAGGAATATTTTTTGATATATGTTATGTTTTCGCTCACTTTTTAAATACAAATTAAAAATTCCTGTTAGAAATCTTGACCTTTTTAATTTTCTGATTTTTTTTTGACATTTTTTAAAATTAGAAATAACGATTTTTTCTATTTTATCGGGATATTGATGATTTTTCCCAAATTTATCTGACAGCCCTGTATACAACTCTCTCCCGATTTTTTATTTTTTTCAAATAAATATTTTTTAATTAACAAGAAATTTATTAGTATTAAGAAAATACTAAGTTAAAAGTTATGCGCATTTAAATTAAAACAAATTTTAAAAGTATTTTTTTCGATTTTTTTTCCAAAACAATCTTTTATTAATGTGTATACAGAAAATAAAGCCAAAAAATAATGTGTTTATATTTTTCTAAAAGGTAACATTTTGGGAAGTATTGTAGAATAAAAAAAAATTAAATTTTAATAAGTGCGAGTTCCAGAGCCTTTTGTAGTAAACCTATTTTTATGTAAATTTCAACTTTATGCCAAATTTTCTCTAATCGCATAGCTGCTTTAAAAAATGTAAAACCTGTTTTGTATGCCCCAATATGTCTTTAAATTGTTTGTGTCAAAAATTAAAAAAAAATAAAATAAATTTTTGGGATCTCACAAATTTCTATAAAACATTTCTAATTGTAAAATTTCTTTAAATTCTATTCTTAAACAAAACTTTTATTGCATTTTAAAAATTTAAATTTTCCAAAAAAATCCATTAACATTATTTATTCACAAAGGATTCTTAACTGAATAACGTTTAAGCAAGAATTATTTTAGCTACTTAATAGTACCACACTTTTTTACAAACCTACATACATACATACATACATATTAGGGTAATCGAATTATTCGATTTTTCTCTTGTTCGAATAAAACGAATAATTCGAATAAGAGATTTTAACTTGTTCGAATAATTCGATTAATTTTAAACGTGTGATCGAATTAATAATTTAAATTTTTTAAAAAAGTAAAGAATGAAGTTTTGTTGTCGGTTTTTTAATATTTTATTGTTAAAGAAAAACAAAAAAAACGTTAAAGTATTGCTAATGTTAAAAAACATTCGAAAACAAAGTCCATCATTAAATTTTCATCAGAAATATTCTGAACAGATTAACTCCCGAACAATCTACAAAACAATTGACTAGCAAACCCTTAAGTTTCCGTTTTGGAGTTATGCTTTAAAAAATTTGAGCTAGTTGGACATGATCCTGAATTCAAATACAATATAAACGTATTAAGAACTTTTTTATGTCGTTTATTAATTCAGGATTTAAATTTAGTAACTAATTCTTTAGTAAATTAATTATTCACTATTTCTAAATTATTTATAACGAATTGTATTATACATCAAGCTCTATCAACGTTGCCGAATCTTTGCTTAATAAAGTGGTCTTGGGGAATTACACAATAAAGGGAATCTGTCCAAAGTTTGATATCATTGTCTGTGATCGTGGCTAATTTTGAAGTCAGGCAGCACAGAAAAAACTATTTCTTAAACCGTTTCAATTTAAATATATATCATATATTGAACTGGTTTAAATTATTTTATAATTGAATCAAGTATTCATGTGCTCAAAAACAAAATTTTCTGATATTTTCTATTGAATTTTGAGTTTTGAATTTGATAATTTTGACAATTGAATATACAATTTTCGTTATTGGTTGAAATTTAAATTCAAAAATTATTGCATAGATAATTTTCGTAATTGAAAACACATTTTTGTTATTTTTTGTGTTTTCAATTACGAAAATTATCTATTCAATAATTTTTGTATTTAAAGTTCAACCAATAATGTAAATTGTATATTCAATTGTCAAAATTATCAAATTCAAAACTCAAAATTCAATAGAAAATATCAGAAAAATTTGTTTTTGAGTACATGAATACTTGATTCAATTATGAAATAATTGAAACCAGTTCAATATGTGATAAATGTTTGAATTGAAATATAATTTTTTCTGTGAGTGCATGATTGACGCATTTACAAATACGCAAAAAGTTTATTTCCATGTTAGACAAAGATGTTCAAAATCATGTATAAGACGAACTCCATGCTTTTCTTGCAACAAAACGTTAGTTTGCAATATTTGTGTTTATCATTGGATTTATTAAATATTTTGCAACACTTACGTACGCTGTTAATAACATCACTTATATACATATATTTTAAGATCATGGCCTTCATCTATTTCAACGTAATCATTATAAATGTCATCCTCAATATCACTTTCGATGACCGTTTCAAAATCACATTCTCCATCACATTCAACACTACTTTAATCTAAGTTAATATTTTGATTATTAATTGCGATTCTTTTAATATTTCGCCAGCTAAATAACAAATATTTTATTCCGTACCTTTTATTGTCATTGGTTCAAGTCCTATGTTAAAATTGTTTAAAGATTTGTTGTTAGAATTATAACTTCTTGCAGTAATATTTATATATTTATAGAAGGAGCTATCGGAACACTCATCTACAGTGATCGAAAATCCCTTTGTCTTTAGTTATTTGTCGAATTTCAGAAAGAATAGATTTTTTTTGAGTCATTATTACTTATTTAAATTTGGAATTATGAAAAATTTTAAGCAATTTAATAAATTAAAATATATATGAACATTTAATCGTTTTATTCGATTATTCTACATAAAAATTGTTCGAATTATTCGTTATTCGAAATGGCCCTTTTTAAATTGTTCGAATAATTATTCGTAAGAAATTATTCGATTAATCGAACGATCATTAGTCGAATGAATACCCTAATACATATATACATATTTAAAATGTTTCCAAGTTTTCCATTTATAAACTATTTAGTGAAATTGCTGCAAAGATAATCACAGGGTCAACTTCACAGTGTAAAAAAAATTTTAATACTTATTACCAGGGGGCCGATTTATATGCAAATGCATGTTTTTTCTCGAACGTCCAAATACAATGGATACCAATTATCTATACGAATCGCACATTTTGCTGTAAAATGGCATCGATTTGTTAGTGCATATTTTTGCATATTTTATTGATATTGAATATATTTTGTTATATTTTACTTCAAAATGCATATTTTCCAAGTTTTTAATAAAAAATTAATTTTTTGTCGACAAGGAGAATATATGTATTGTCTGGACAAATTTTGTCGAATTTGTTATAGAAATAACATTAAATGTTATAGATATACTTCTTTCGACGTCGATTTCATTGCAATTCCGATTAATAAGAGATTTCGTTATCAAAAGATTTTTTAACTCCACATACACAATTACCGCTCTTACAGTCATTTCCCAGCAGTTCTAGGGGACTGTCCTGAACTAGTGATTTTCATATCATTTAGGGTGACAACTAGTGTTTATAAAAAACCGACTTTTTAAAGAACCGGTTTGTCGGTTAACCGAAAATTGGACTTTTTTGAAAAACCGCTTTTTCGGTTAACCGACATCGAAAAAACCGGTTAACCGTCATATATGTGTAGAAAACAAAAAATGTCCAATAAAGTATATACAGCTTTTAAATTTGTAATTTTTAGTAGTCAGGAATGGTTAATATTAAAAAACTATAAATATACAAAAGTGCTAAGTCCATTTATTTTGTAAAAATTTCAAAATTATTATTTCAGTCAAATGGAATTGAGTATAAATATGTTACTAAATATACTTATTTTAATTATTGGTTTATTAATTAAATTTCAACCAAAAAATGTAAATCACTTTTTTAATTAAATATTTGATAATTTTGAAATTTATTATCACCTCGACAGAAAATGTTACAAAAAAGCACCTATAAGATGTAAACGCACTTCCTCTTGACTATGATTATTTGTCATTATAAAAAAACTCCATTATCAGATTTCATAAATATTTCAAATAATGGATTTTAAAACGTTTTTTGTCTCTCCTGTAATATTTCTGAAACGCTAACGAAATGATTAATAAATTAAAATTTTAAGAACAAAACACACTAATGAATTCAAATTTATTAAAAGAACGTATGTACATCGAATTCAATTTAACGCTAGGTAAAATCATCACTAAGTTTTTAATGAATCATTAGTAAGATTTAGCCTAAACTTATAGAAATATGCGGAATTTAATTTTAAATTTTAATATTTTCATTATGTGAAATTTATTCTGAAAAAGTTTTTAAGTAAACTCATCGTCCTCTACTATTTAGAATCATTGTAATTCTTAAAAATATTAATCTAAAGAGGTTTGTATTGTAAATCAGCAGTTTAGGTTTCAAATCAGACCAATAATGTGTATACAATGAATATTAAAAATGCACAATAAAGTGAGATTTATTAATTTTAGTGCCAAATTTTAAAAACCGGTTAACCGAGTGACAAAAACCGGATAAACCGGTTAACCTAAAATCAACATTTTAAATTAAACGGTTCGCAAAAAACCGAGATTTCAAAGAAAACCGGTTTTTCGGTTAACCGGATTATAAACACTAGTGACAACCGGTTACATAACTAGCTACGTGACCATCATATCGTAAGCAGGGGATTAATTATCCCTTTTGGATAACTTAGAGAGAAATGTAGTAAACAATTTAAAGTGACTACACTATAGATTAGAGACACTGAAGTGACAATTGTCTTTACGCTAGATTACATGGGATGTATAAAGTAATAGCATATACGTGTCAAATTAGCCAAAATAAATAAATTGGAGTCAGCCAAGTGATCAGACATTAGTGACAATTACTGTCTATAAGGGAAACATTTACTACTTGCTTAACTGCTGGGTTATTATGAGATCAAAATTAAGGCTGGATACTACTAGGGTATTCAATTAATCGGGTTTCTGGTTTAATCGGTTAATCGAGCAAATAATTAATCGAAGTTTAGATTTATTCGGTTAATAATCGGTTAATTTAAAATTATTCGATTAACCGAATAATTTCTATTTTCATTTTAAATTGAAAATACAACAACGAATTTTGTATACAAAAACATTAAAAACAGCAAATAAGGTATTTGAGATCATTTTTGTAAACATATCGCCTATTTGCTGCAACAACGTCATAACTCAAAATCCGTGTTTTATGAACTGAGTACTACAAAATACGAGCTGTTCTTAATTTAATTTTTAATTTTTTGTATGAGTGTTTTTTTTAGTTGTAAACATCAAAATTCATGTTTTCTCGTATATTTGATAAATAAAAATTTATGTTAAATACAGATTAGAAAGATATTAACATCCATTATTTATATTTCTGAAATCGCATGATTTGTTGAAAATTGATTTAAGAAATAGTAAAATGTTATGAAATATTCAAAAATGTTTTTCTCGAAACGAATTTTTTTATTATGACGTTGTTGCATGCGGCAAATGAGCGATGTGTGAGTTTTTTAGGGTCTTAGTGAGATCTTCTGAAATAATCTTTTATAAAATGAATATAATTTAAACGATTTTTTTCTTTAGATTTAATAAAACTTTTCTTGGAAAAAACTCTCGCTGATTGTATATGTTGAAGAAATCAAAAGCATGATAAAGAATATTCCTTTTTGAATTGTTTTAGATTTTGATTAATTTAATAGTTTCGTTTAGTTATGATAAAAGACTAATTCAAAAAAAACTTTCGTCTATACATGTAAATACAAAGTTTCAAATACATGTAAATTAAATATGTCAATTATTACACATACTCACTAATCATGTTTATTCAAAATGATGTTCAATCTTCAAAAAAAATCTAATTTTAATATGAAATTTGTATTTGAAAAATAAATACAAAAAACATATTTAAAGTGCAAAAAAAGGAATTTCGGTTAATCGGTTAATCGACACAAATTAATCGGTTTATTTGTTATTTGAAAATCGGCAATTTCAAATTATTCGAACAGTTAACCGTACAAAATTAATCGGTTAACCGATTAACGGTTATCGATTGAATACCCTAGATACTACTTTACAACACGATCAATATATTGACATTCATTTTAACCAAGATTAATTAATATATTCGTCGTTTTCTCAGAAAAACAATTATAATTTTAAAAGTTTAGGTATTTCAGTCCTGATATAACTGTTGGGAACCCTGTTATGTATTTTTTGGACATTGCGCGAATCATTAATTATTATTTTATGTTTCTGCACTAAAATATTTTAAATTTTTAGATCATATTTTGATTTTTTTGAAGCATATTTTAGGCGCATACTATCCAATAATAAATGCATGAAAATTCGGCTCCTACCTATTACTTATATTTACAAGTAAAGTATTTAGTAGTTTGTATTAATCATACGTCACAGTATTCGAAAAATTATAATTAATAAATTTTAGTAAAATTAAACTCAAACGAATTAGATTTGGGGTACCAAATCAAGAATTTCTGTCGAACGTAGAATAAAACCCTAAAATAAGTATAATCCTCCTTACACGAAGGACATCGTGTCTGAAAAGTTGTCGCTAATGATGGTGATATTGCTACTGATGCCAACGAAAAATTTAACACCACCATAAGGGAAATTATATATTCATATATCCATGTAAAGAGCTGGACACGCTAACATGCTATATATCCCTGGAAAGTTGTTCCTATGGTTAATGATGTTGGCATTGTGGCCAACGATTAATTTATTTCCACTATAAGGGATATTCTAAGGGGAAGTATAGTCCATCAAGCTAAGGAGTGCGAGCTTGTTATAGAATACTAGAATACAATACGTAGAATACCAGACATCCAATTTATTTTGAATAGTATAGAAATCAATCTTCTATAGAGATATCAATCTATCTTGGTATTACTCTGGACTGTAAGTTGAGCTTCAAACTAATTGTAATGAAATGACCGTAGAAGGCAACAATCAGTCTTTATTCTTGAAAGAGTGCCATTGGAATGAGATTATCGTTTGACTTCCTGCTTAGGTGAAAACGATCTAAGGTGGTACTTAGAATAACATCGCTACATGCTCCTTTACGCACTACACTCTCAGATGTTTCAGACCTTAAAGGAATGTCATGATGGTCGAATATCTCCAGACAACACTGATGGCATCCGCTGAAACGTTATTCCTGGTAAAAATAATTGTGTTAATAAGTTTACCGACGGCCGAAGATGCAAATTCGAATACTCCTCGAAAAAGTTGCAGACCAAATGGAATCAAATGTGAGGTGGCTGAATGGTTTCAAAATACTTGCTTTCTTCGATGACTATGTGATAAGTTGGAATATCTGATTTCTATATGTTTGGAACAGTTATGGATCAACGAAAGCTTTCCAACACTTGATGTAGGCTAGGGATAGTTGTCTTGAAAAACATACTGAATTTGTATAGATATAATTATACATACATCCGGTATAGATAGAACTTCCTTTACTATACGTTCACAACATATTTACATAAAATAATTTTTAATAAAATACGAATAAAAAAATACTTTAAGATTGACCACCTAACCTTTTAAAAAGTATTATAAGAATTAATTAGTTATTATTAAGTAATTTAAAATATGGAATTTATTTTGTAGGTGTTGTCATTGTTACCTAACATATATAATACGAGTACATAGATATTAAGCAAACAAATAATCTGCACCAAGCATAAATAACTTTTACTTTTACCCAAAAATTGACCAAACGAGCGGGCGGTGCCTTAAAAATTTTCGTTTTTAATATTTTTTGACGATAAAACAAAGATTTTTTATTAAAATAGTATGAACAAGTCCACACTTCTATGTCGTGCTGTATTAATTACTCGGCTGAGGTGTTTTCGAGTTGATTTACAGTTGTTTAGTTTCGTAGGCCGAATGGGGATTAGTATGTGCTCCCTCAAAGTCTCATATTTAAAACAAAACAATTAAGAAAGTATGGTCGGTCAAGCCTGACCATATAATACCCTACACTAAGTAAAAGAGCAAAAACATTTTGCTTTAAAATTTCAATAATTTATAATTTTGAGTGATTTTCGGAAGTGGGCCGAATTTTTTTTGAAATCGGAACACAAACGAAGAAATATGATCATTTTTAAAATTGACAATACTCGAGGTTTCCTACTTTGGGGACCCCTGGCTCAGCTCCTGGTGCGCTTGTGAAAATTCATTAAAGTCGGACTAAGGGTTTAGAAGTTACATTTATTTCCCTCTTTTTTTCTCATACCTAGTGTTTATAAACCGGTTAACCGGATAACCGAAAAACCGGTTTTTCTTCGAAATCTCGGTTTTTAGCGAACCGGTTAATTTAAAATGTTGATTTTCGGTTAACCGGTTTATCCGGTTTTTATCACTCGGTTAACCGGTTTTTAAAATTTGGGACTGAAATTAATAAATCTCATGTTTTTTGCATTTTTAATATTCATGGTATACACATTATTGGTCTGATTTGAAACCTAAACTGTATATATTTTTAGGAATTACAATGATTCTAAATAGTAGAGGACGATGAGTTTACTTAAAAACTTTTTCATAATAAATTGCATATAATGAAACTATTAAAAATTAAAATTAAATTCCGTATAATTATATAAGTTTAGGCTAAATCTCATTAAAAACTTAGTGATGATTTTGACAAACGTTAAATTGAATTCGATGTACATACCTTCGTTCAATAAATTTGACTTCATTAGTGTGTTTTGTTCTTAAAATTTTAATTTATTAATCATTTCGTTAGCTTTTCAGAAATATTACAGGAGAGACAAAGAACGTTCTAAAATCCATGATTTGAAATATTTTTGAATTCTGATAATGGAGATTTATTAATTATTTGGTGAGATTTATAATGACAAATAATCACAGCTAAGAAGAAGTGCGATTGCATCTTATAGGTCCTTTTTTGGGACTTGTAAAATTATTTGTTTCATATCAGAAATTCGAGGTGATAATAAATTTCAAAATTATCATATATTTAATTCAAAAATTGATTTAAATTTTTTGGTTGAAATTTAATGAATAAACCAATAATTAATACAAGAACTTATTATATATTTAGCAACTTATTTAAATCAATTTCTTTTGACTGAGATAATAATTTTTAAATTTTTACAAAATAAAACTGACTTAGCACTTTTGTATATTTATAGTTATTTAATATTAACCATTCCTGACTACTAAAAACTAAAAATGTTAGAGCTGTATATACTTTATTGGACATTTTATGTTTGCTACACATATATGACGGTTAACCGGTTTTAACCGGTTTTAACCGGAAAAAAGCCAATTTTCGGTTAACCGACAAACCGGTTTTTTAAAAAGTCGGTTTTTTATAAACACTACTCATACCACTGTGTTTCGTTATATTTCAATTAATTCTGTTAATTCGCAAAAATAAATATTTTATTTTTTTTAATTTTAAATTGGCAATGTTATGTTTATTAAATCAAAATTGAATTCTGTGACAGCTCTGAAAATTCGTGAATTTTTGGAATAATTTGAATAATGAACTGGTTATTGTTCTATATGGGTTAAATCTTTTTTGTTGTATGATTCTTCTGCATTTGTTTTGGAGCTTTAAACATCTTTTAGGATTTCCCATAACGGGGAGCTATATTAAATTATATACTGATAGTTACCAAATTTGATAGTATGAGTTTAGCTTATATAAAACATATTTGTGTTGAATTTTTTGTAGATATCTAGATATTGAAGATATTTATGAGATATTAACTATATTAAGATAGGGCAGTTGTATTGAGAATAATAAATCGATTCTAACCAAATTTAATAGACTTTTTCTTGCCTTCGACCCATAAAAATGCCTGTGCTAAATTTCGACTCAAAAATTGATCCTCAGCCGATTTTTCCACGTTACAAACAACAGCACAATCCCAGAATAATACCCCCCCTTATGGTGGTGTAGGTTATAAAAAAGCCAAACACCTCTAAAAAATATGAAATTGTCCCTCGGTGAGGTGTACGCCCAAAGTTTGAAATCACTGGTCTAATGGTTCTTTACAACATTTTTCTACAGAACCGATTTCGGATGTGATTTCCATAGATAGGCGTTGACATAGACACGGAACATTATGCATGTAAAATATTTATCTCAAGTAACCTTAAGGTTACTTTGTATTCGAAAAGGAGGTGGTGCAACAATGTGTTAAGGTGGACTTAACAATTTTCAAATAATTTAGCAGTTATGTTTATTTTTCACATTGCTAAGTATTATTGTAATATTAATTTAAATTGATTTTTTTTTGTATTTCTGATTAGTTAAATGTAACATTGTTGTTTATACATATATATTTGTTTTTCAATAATTTATTTTTCTAATGTTGCAGTTGATGTGGTTGGTTGTTTTATTGTTATTAACTTTTTGTTTAGTTGTCCATGGCACATGCATTCATGCCACTTAATGTTGGCTGTTTGTTATTGGTTTTTCTCGAGTTATTTGCTCTTGATGGAGGTGCTCTGTTTAATTTTATTATTTTTATTGTTGTTATTATTTATTCTCTGCCACACTTGTAAATTGTAGCTTGAATATGTTCTTGTTATTGTTGTTTTATAGCTTTTTTGGTGTGGCCAAAATGTAAGTGTCTGCCACACACCAAAGAAAAAACAAAACTGAATGAATACTTCAACTCTAAACTCGATTTATATTTTTAGTATAAAAGTTGGCATAATTTTGTAAACAAATTCAGAATCAATCCAAAAAGCGTTCATTGAACAACAGTCTGAGTTCAATTTAAACAGTTTTTTTTTTTCAATTTTCAACTTCTTCTCCTTAAATCCTTTCAACAACATGAAGGTAATTTTATGGGAAAATAGTGTGTGTGTGTAAAGTTTTAATTTTATAAGTGCAAATATTATAAATTTCAAGTGTCAAAGGATAAAAAATGTATAAACAATTAGCTGAATATAAATTATTTATTGTTGGTTTTGTATCAAAAATATTATACAAAATATAGTTTAAGTAGAAATTAACCATCATGTTCATAAACAGTTTTTAAATTTATCACAGGTTCATAAACAAATTTTTGTATGACAATTTTGTTAAATAAACTTCTTAAATTTAACAATTCTTTATGAATATGGGGTTAGATCAATAAAATATATCCTGTTGAATAATAACCATGAAATATTAAAAAAATTCTGTGAAAATCTTAATAAGGTTTTGAAATAATTTAATTTGGCTGATATTTTATTGTAATAATTTTGAAAAAATACATTTAAAAACAAGTAAGAAAGTATGGTCGGTCAAGCCCGACCATATAATACCCTACACTAAGTAAAAGAGCAAAAAATAATTTTCTTTTAAAATTTCAATAATTTATATTTTTGAGTGATTTTCGGAAGTGGGGTTATATGGGGGCTATGACCAATTATGAACCGATCACCATGAAATTAGGTTGTGTGATTTATGTCTATATTAAAGTTAACTATGTTGAATTTTGTGTGTTTACCAACATTTTTAAGCGATTTATGCACGTTAAAGTGATTTTCGGAAGCGGGTCTATATGGGAGCTATGACTAATTATGGACCGATCGTAACAAAATTTGGTGACATGAATTTTGTGTATATAAAACTTATTTGGAGCGGAATTTGTGGAGATACATATATAAATTAAACATTTCTGACCGATAAAGTCCAATTTCGGGAGGACATTTGTATGGGGGCTAGGTGAAATAGTAGACCGATTTCAGCCAGTTTCAACAGGCTTGGTCCTTGAGCTGAAAAAATAATATGCACCAAATTTGATCGAAATATCTTCAAAATTGCGACCTGTACTCTGCGCACAAGGTTTACATGGACAGCCAGCCAGCCAGCCAGCCAACCAGACGGACGGACGGACGGACATCGCTTAATCGACTCAGAAAGTGATTCTAAGTCGATCGGTATACTTTAAGGTGGGTGTTAGACAAATATTTTTGGGCGTTACAAACATCTGCACAAACGCATAATACCCTCCCCACTATGGTGGTGTAGGGTATAACAAGTAAGATAGCAATATTCTGCTGAGCTGAATCTTATATATCCTTCACCAAATTAAACCTTAAAATAAGTATTTTTAGGTAAACAAAAAACATTTTTTTTTAAATTGTTTTTGAATTTTTTTTTTAAACTTTTTCCAAAGAATTTATGACAAAAAAAAATTTTTGATGAAAAAAAAATCGAGTTACAAAATATTTTTCCCGATTTTGACCAATTTGAGGTCCAACTTACTTTATATAGGTCCAACTTACCTTATATATGTACATCGTTGCAATGGACTTTGAAATATCTATCATTAGATATTAGGGTGATCGACCCGGTTTTTAACAACCGGTTTTTTTTGCTAAGGTCGGTTTCGGTTTTTTTGAAAAGCTCAAATTTCGAATACCAAGAGCCGGGTTTTTCTCCTCGAATAGCCGGTTTTTTTCTAAAAGTGTGTTTTTATGAGTTTTAGTGTATTAAAAACTTTAAAAAATATATAAGGAGTAGAAATACTACATTTTTTAAAAAAAGGAGTAGAAATACTACTTTTTTTTAAAAAAAATGAGTAGAAATACTACTTTTTTAAAACAAGTAGTAGAAATACTATTTTTTAAAAAAGGAGTAGAAATACTACATTTTTTAAAAAAAAGTAGTAGAAATACTACTTTTTACAAAAAACGAGTAGAAATACTATTTCTTTAAAAAAGGAGTAGAAATACTACTTTTTAAAAAAAGACAGAAGAAATACTACTTTTTTAAAAAAGGAGTAGAAATACTAGTTTTTTATAAAAAGGAGTAGAAATACTACTTTTTTTTTTAAAAAAAAGTAGTAGAAATACTACTTTTTTAAAACAAGGAGTAGAAATACTATTTTTTAAAAAAGGATTAGAAATACTACTTTTTTTTATAATAATAATAACACTAGTTTCATGATGTAAAACATATATGAGTAAAAATATTGAAACAAATCCAGGACATCAAATTTTTGAGATATTTATTAAGAACAAAGAAATACTAAAAATAACATTAGAATTGGAACAAAAAATTAATGGTTTTAATTATTTTTTTTTTAATATTTTCATTTTTCTCCCTCTCGACACTCCAACTATACTCTGCTAGCAAATGCTGGTACCAAAATCCTTGATATTTCCATGCAATTAATTCTAGATCTTTGTGAAAACCTTCGCAATGTTCATAACTCATGAAATGAATTTTGAGAAACATAATTCACACATACCACAATTCTATGGGAAAATTGCAATAATATTTCCGTCATTTTTACATTTCTTATTGTACTTTCCAAAAAAAATTGAACAACAAGTTTAAAAGAATTCCATTGAATGAGGGTTAAGAGACTCTCAAATTGTGTATCATTATGTTTCCGATTTAAGCTGACCTCAGTTTATATATTTTGGGTCATTTGACACATAGAACAGAAGTCAGTTAGTTACTTTATACATCCCATGTAATATAGCGTGAAGACAATTGCCACATAAGTGGCTCTAAGTAATCTAGAGTGTATTCACTTTAAATGTATTTATTGCACTGCACTTTTTTGTGATTAATTCCTGCAAATTGATTTGTTACAAATTGTGTTTTTGATATAATTCTCATATAGTTTATTTCTTTTTACTTATGTAAAGTCAATTGTCACTTTAATGTCTCTAAGTAACCTATAGTGTAATCACTTTAAACGTTTATTTTATACTACACTTTAAGAAATTGTTATTTTAGGTATAAGTAGGAAATCAATTTGTAATCAACTTCGTACCTAGCCTTTTTCTCCAAAAATCGTTTCATTTAGTGATATTTTTTTTAATTTATTAATTAATAATCTATTCTAATCTCTTCTTTTTTACAGTTCGTATTTGCCGTAGTCATGTTGGCTCTCGCCGTCGGTGTTCAATCATCTCTGATTGGTGCCCATGCTCCTGGTGTATCGTATGTTACCTCTGCCATACATCCAGCTGGACCCTGGGGAGCCCCATTGGGACTTCATGGTGGATGGGGTGGTCATGCCGCCGTTGATCATAGTGCATGGGCTGGTCCATTGGTAGCTCCTTTGGCCGGTCATGGTCTCTGGGGTGGTCATGGTGCCTGGGGAGCACATGGTGCCTGGGGTGGTCATCCCGGTATCTCTCTAGCTCAAGGTCCCGCTCTTGGCCATGCTGGTCTCGGCCTTGGACTTGGTCATGGACTCGCACATGGTCCTCATGGTCCTGGTGTTTATGTTGCTAAGACTCGTGGTGCTGTGCATACAGCTCCTTTGGCTGGCCACATTGCCTCAGCTACTTCATTGAATGTGGCTCCAGCTCCTGGTACGCATTAACTTAACTAACAAGTCGTTCGTAGGCACTGCAGCAACCGTCCATAATCCAACATAATCTGATGACACCAAGATGCCAAACTAGTTATAAGTTAATTATTACTTGTTACACCCTCCTTAAGCCTTTTTTTCTTCACCACACTTTCCCTCCCGCTTAATGTCTGACCCTTTCCTATTTCTTCTCAATTTCCCTTAGTACTTTTCAGCTTTTCGAGTTCTTCCTTTTAGCAGCTTTGTTATGATTCCTGAAACTAGCACACACTACCAACACTATCACCACCACCACCGCCTGCAAATATTTTTCATCCTTCAACATCTATAAGGCTCTCAAAAAGAAATTTGGCAAATGATTTTTTTTTTGATTCTTAGTCCTGTTTAACCACCAAGTCCAACAACAATCAAGAAGAAGCTACACTGGCACATTTTCAACAACAACAATTCCATCTACCTATTCTGAACTCTTTGTTCTCTTTCTGTATCTGTACTGTGCATTTGTTTGCATCTATCTCTGTTTTCTTCTATCTATCCCACTCATTAACTGTAAATATTGTATAGTATTGCAACAACATAAATCTTGAAAAAAAACTTCATACAAAAAAAAAAATAAACTATCTTTGATCTATAAGAAAAACTTCGTTACTATTTAATATTGTATCCGTTTTTCTTAAATTTTTTTAGTGATTTTATGTACAAAATAAAATAAAACTACAAAAAAAAATAAATAAAAATATTCGTGTTTTATTTAAATAAAATAGATATTACATTTTTTAGAGTTAAATTACTGATACAGGATTTTATTCCTCTATAAAGGTATAAATAACTATCTGACTGAACTTGAACTTTTTGGACACCAAATAAACTAGATCGGAAGAATCTATATAAATAAAAATCAAATGTGGTTCGTTGGTAATTGCATCAGTTGAGAACGGCCGGACCGATTGGCCATAGTCCAACTTATGTTTTTACGGAATGAAAAATTTACCTCGCCCACTTTTACGCCCACTTTTTTCGATTTATTCCAAATCATTTTTGGAATAGAATAGCGACCCTATAATTCTGAAAAGGCATGTTGAGTAGATAATTTTTGTAGAATAAACTTATAGTCTAGCTGGTCTGAATTTTTTTTACAGTGGGTTAAAGTTTTAATTTTTTGATCGAAGGGAGCGGTATACTAACTGAAAAAAATGTTTTAAGTTAATATCTGAGAGAATTCTTATGGTCAGAGTTATATTATGGAATTTTATGGGGATCATTTTTGTGGAAGATCTTAACCCTTTAGCTCCTCTCTTTAGGGGTCAATTTGACCATTTTTTTTTTGAGAAAATCAAATAAAGTCCTTTCAAAAAGGACATTTTAGGATTCAAATATTCGACTAAAATTTTTGCCGGAAAATTTCAGTGGGGGGATACCAAAGTTGTAAATAAAGCTCTTTACGTTTAATTCGCAAGATTACATTCCACCATGGGTCTCACATTTTTTAAAAAAAATTTCAAAAAATCTATTTATGATCCGAATGAGCTGATATTTAAAATATAAATAGTCCTAGAGAAGATCTACAAAAACTATATATACATATGTAAATTATCACTTTTAGGTCAAGAGTTCCATCTTTTTTTAGTTTTTTAGATATGTCAGGCCTACGGTGGTTCGAAATTGTTTTTTAAAATATCTCCAATATTTGTGATAAAATTTCGAATACCATAAAAATAACTTGTTAACAGTTATGTCATCCCTATAAAAAGTTACACGCATCAAAAGTTGGAACATGTAAAAATTGCCGTATTTTTTACATTTTTTCAAAAAACACATTTTGCATGGAATATATAAAAAAACGTTAAAATTTTTAAAAGGGAGCCAGGTTTGTGGAGATCCTGATGAACAAATATATAATATATAAGCTTTTTGTATAAGTAGTTGGTATTGGTGAAAACCTTAGGACTTGAAAATTAACAGTTTAGTTAAATGAAATAATTTTATGAATTTTTCGGACTTCATTTACCTTAGAAACTAAAAAATTTTAATATTGGGATTTTCCATGAACAAAAATATAAAATTTTAATTAATGTAAAATTTTAACGGTTAAAGATATTATAACAAAATTTGGAAATAGTGTAGATCCATATGTCCTTAAAGCAATGGAATTATAATCTTTAACACTTTTTATTTGCAAATACCAAAATTCCTAATACGGGGAAAATGTGTTCCAAAAACTGAGTTTTTTTAGAAAACACCCTACGGCGACGCTATTTACTGTGTGATAGTAAAATAACTTTGTACGTGCTTAAATAAGATATAGGGCTATACACGGAGCTTTTTCGAGGATGGGTGCTTTGCCTTTTTAGAATTTTTTGCTCAAACCAAAATTTTGTTTTTAATTGGCAAAGTTTGGATAAGTCTGGAGGCGACTAGGTCCACTTATGTGAGCCAAGTTTTACATTCTACGCTTTTGCATTAGGTTCTCTTTTCGATTCATGTACAAATTGTATATAGTGCCGAAGAAAATTTTTTTATACAAAAGAAAATATATAGGGACTTTTTTTGGGAAAAAACGTAATAAATACGGCCATTTTTACATGTGCCAACTTTGGATGCGTGTAACTTTTTATAGGGACGATATGACTGTTAGGAAGTTGTTTTTATAGTATTCGCAATTTAATCGCAAATATAGGTGATATTTTAAAAAAACAATTTCGAACCACCGTAGGCCCGTCATATCTAAAAAACTAAAAAAAGATCGAACAAAATAAAAATAAATAAATAAATAAATAAATAAATAAGTAATCCTAAATAACTTTTGACCAAAAAGCGATAATCTACACATGTATATATATTTTTGTAGATCTTCTCTCGGACTATTTATATTTTAAATATCAGCTCATTCGGATCATAAATAGAATTTTTGAAATTTTTTTTAAAAAATGTGAGACCCAAGGTGGCGTGCAATTTTGCTAATTAAGTGTAAAGTGCTTTGGTGACCCCCACTGAAATTTTCCGGCAAAAATTTTCGTAGAATATTTGAATCCTTAAATGTCCTTTTTGAAAAGACTTTTTTTCATTATCTCGAAAAAAGGGTCAAATTGACCCCTAAGGAGAGGAGCTAGAGGGCTAAGATCTTCCACAAAAATGATCCCCATAAAATTCCACAATATAACTCTGACAATAAGAATTCCCTTAGACATTAACTTACAACATACTGCATACTTACATACCCTTTCAGAATTATGGGGTCGCTATTCTGTTCCAATCAAAAAGTCTCAATTTGTTGGACAGTGTAATTGTCCAATAATTGTTTAATCAAGAAACGGATCTCGATCACTCATATTTCTGACAAAAACTCGATTTTTTATATAAAAACTCACAATATCTAAAATCGCAAATAACTTGGCCAATAAGCGTTTAATCAAGAAAATCAGCTCGATCTGTGATTACTCATATTTCTGAAAAAAATCGATTTTTTTGTATAAAAACTCACAATGTCTCCAGATAAAATAATTCATAGTGATGTAGAGCAAAATGTTGATAAAATATAGAAAAAATCAGTCACGTACATTTATTTTGATTTGTGAATTAATGTATAAAATAGTAAAAAACGTTTATATTTTTGGATTTTTTTGTTTTATTTTAGAAATGACAAATCCGCCCCATCCGTTTGGCGTATTTACCCCGTTTGGCGTATTTAAAACGGTGGTTACACCGTTTTTGGTCAGTCTAGAAATGTTATAAACATATGTATATTAAGATGAGAAAGGCAAGTTTGAACTGGTCAAAACTAAAGCCAATATATATAAGTATCCGAAACAAGAAAAAAATTATGAATATGTGTGGTTTTAATTTGAGAATGCCTCAAAAAAAAAAGTGGCGTATGGTCCCCCTTCTACCCTATCTCTACATATCCCGAAATAATAAAGCTAGCACCAAAATTACAATTTAATCTGAATTTTTACAAAAATAAGTGGTACTTTTGGTACTTTTTTCATCCCATATTCCAGAAATTCAATTTAAATGAAATTGTGGTCCTTCTAAAAAAAAACTCAAATGATTTTTGTCACTTTTTTGAAATTTGAACGTGATAAAAACATGTTTATTATAAAGTTCCTCTATTATTTCCTGTTGATTATATGAGGTGCATAGCTCTTAAAAAAATCCCTCTATTAATTAGTAAAGAAATTACAAAATTTTAAACAAATTAAAAATGGAGTTTTGATACTGCCGTTAAAAAAATCAATCTATTTTGGTCATACTAGACAATAAGTTAACCTTATGCTATTAAGCCGAATATATTTAAAGTAAAAAAAATATTAGGATGATAGAATCCTAATATTTTATTTGTTGAAAAAAGGAAATTTTGTTTATTTATTATTTGTTTATTATTGGTCGGCGTTCATTTTCATTTTTACACACCTACCGAAAAAACTCAAAATATTTTGTTTATCCGCCAGCATTAGGATAAGAAAAGATATAGAAGTCATAGGAGACTATGTTGAAAATTAAAATAATTTTTTATCCAAAAAAATGTGTTTCATACTAAAAGGCACGGATTTTTTATCCACTCTCGTAATTATTGCTGATATAGCTAACTTATATATCCAAAAGTTGAATCGTTAAACAGTTTTGAATCAAAATATATGAAAAACTGTGTCCTAATTTCCCGGGAGGAAATTTAAAAATGTTTTCATTCCCGGAATGGTATATGGTTATACAATGTTGATCAAAACTTTTTAAGGGTTTCTAATTTAATAGTGGCATTTTATCGGTATTGTCACACTCGTAGTTTTAATATTATATAAAGGTTAGTTATAAATGAAAAACAGCAAAAATTTATGTATTGTATGTATGTATATAAATTTGTTTATTTAACTTTATATCTTAGAAAATATTAATTTTTTTCTAAAATTTATTTACATAAGTTCTTGCATTACTACACAATATTTATATTTAATGAGAAGGATAGATAAAGAAAAATATAGCTTAAGGAAAAGACATAGAAAATAGTTACAGATACAGAACAGATAACAAAAAGTTCGTAGAAATCATAAAGTTTTCCTGATTGTTGTTGGCCTATATATTCAATAGACGATATGCCAAAGCGCTATGATGTTGATTGTGTGTGCCATGGAAGAGCGCTTTAAAAGCTAGATACGAATAGAACTATGAGATTTTAGTTTTGGGGGGGTTGGTGGTGCCTTTCATTGATTGTCTGCCATTTAATGGGTACCGGGAGCTGGAGCCACATTCACGGAAGTGGCAGAGGCAATATGACCAGCCAAAGGAGCTGTATGAACAGCACCACGAGTCTTAGCAACATAAACGCCGGGACCATGAGCACCATGGGCGAGTCCATGACCAAGTCCGATACCGAGACCAGCATGACCAAGAGCAGGTCCTTGGGCTAGAGAGATGCCGGGAATACCACTCCAGGCACCATGACCACCCCAGGCACCATGACCACCCCAGGCACCATGACCACCCCAAGCACCATGACCGCCTAAGGGTCCGCCCCATGCACTATGATCAATAGCGGCATGACCACCCCAACCGCCATGAAGTCCCAATGGTGCTCCCCAGGGACCAACTGGATGTGCGGCGACATACGATACACCAGGAGCATGTTGAGCAATCAAAGATGATTGAACACCGACGGCAAGAGCCAACATGACTACGGCAAATACGAACTGCAAGAAGAAATATAAAAAATAACATATTAATTTAATTCAAAATTTCATTGCCGTAAAAATATTCCTTTTAAAACTCGATTTTGCATATTCCGAAATTTTGTATATCGATGGTCAAATTGTAATTGACGATTAAATTACAACTTAAGTTGAGGATGCCAAATAACATTGAGAAAACATTTGGAATGCTTAACTTTAATTGAAGATTAATTGTCAGTTATAAGGTGTGAATACTCGATATGTAGTTTTGTAGTATTTGGTTTTCATTTTTATAGCAATTGCTATTATTTTAGGATACATTTTTAAATTTTCTTCGAAAATTTAATTGTTTTTAGTTAAATGTACACCGTCATATAATTTTTAATTTTAAAACACTCTTTTTCTTCACAAAATTTACCTTCATGTTGTTGAAAGGATTGAAGGGGAAGAAGTAGGAAAATAAATTGAAAGAAAAACTGTTTAAAGTGAACTGAAGCTGATGTTCAATGAACGCTTTTTGATTTGTTTCTGATTTTATTAACCAAATTATGCCAACTTTTATACTAAAAACTGAAATCGAGTTTAGAGTTAAATTATGTTTGTAGTTTGGTGTATGTGGCGTGTAGTGGCAGTTACATTTTGGCCACACCAAAAAATATAAAATAAAATCCAATAGAAACAAAAACGGAAAACAACAAAATAATAAAAATAACCAACACCACAATACCACACACAATAACAAATAAACTATTAATAATGTTTTTATTTTTTTTTTTTTTCAATTTTCTTAAATATTTTAATACCCTTCACCGTTATTAGTGAGTGCAAGTGTAGTATCTATGTTTGTTTGTGTGTAACTACATACATGTGTAAAAGTATCTATTGGAATGTGAATTTTGAAATTCCGTTAAAAATATACGGATACGAATATGTGTGGTATTTCAGATGTAAACAATATTATTTTAAAGCAAACAGATGTTTTTTGAAAATGCTAAAAAAATATTCTAATATCAATTCTGCTAAATGTGTAACGAACTCGATTTTATTTTGATGGATGATAATAACTTTGGTTAAGGTTGTCTAGTTGATAGTATACAAGTAAGTCAGCGGATTCGATTCCCACCAGAGACCCTGGACTCATTATGGCTTTCAGATTAAACTTGCCGCACAAGAAATCCCAACATGTACTTCATAACATTAATATCTGTTGAACGTACCGGCGCACAGTGTTGTTAATTTTGAAATAGCGACTAAAAGTCTTTTTTTTTTTGCTGCCAATTTTTAATTTTAAATACTCATATTAAAGTTAACACCTGAGAACCGCAGAAGCCTAAAATTCAGGTCTCTATGTAAACATTTTCCTTATAAACAGGGTGATTCAATATGCACCTTTCTATTATCTGACTCATAAGTAGGATTTTGTAATAAATTTTGAAAATTCAATCGATTATAATTTTTTATTTACAAAAGGAATTTTTATGAAATAAATGGTTTTCGCAAAATAGTTTCATAGCTTTAGTTTCAATGCAGATATATGTTTCCACCACTATTTAAATCGCTTCCATATTATTTTTAAAAATGTGTTAAATTTTACATAAATTTAAGGTTTGATGGAATCGAACCTTAGGGAATTCCTAATATTTCGTAAAAAGCCTAGTACATACCCATTTAGTTTTGATCTTCTTTTTCTTTTAAATAAAGTACAGGTCGCAATTTTGAAGATATTTCGATAGACATATACATATATTTTACATACAATTTTTTTAGCCCCCAAACAAATGTCCTTCCGAAATTGGACTTTACCCGTCATAAATGTTTAATTAATATAAGTATCTACAGAAAACTCATTCCCAAAAAAGTTGTATGTATACGGAAGTCATATCTCCCAATTTTATGACAATCGGTTCATAATTAGTCATAGCTAGGGTTTTTATTTCCCTAGAGAGCGAAATTAACCCTAAGCTCTCTTTTGTTGTGTCTTATTTCTGACTTTCTGGTTGAATTTTCCGTTTTGGTGTATTTAATGACTTCATATTCATAATTTCACGGAACATTTTAACCCCTTAAATCCCTGTTTTAATAGTGTTTGTTGCTCTTTTTTAAAAGAAGGACAAAAAAGTCCCATGCCTTGGGGATTTAGAGGGTTAACATATTATACAAAAATTATCTTCGTAACATTTTACATAAATATGCTGAATACATTTTATACCTAAAATGTTCTTTAAAATAAAATTCTTAATAAATGCGAAATTAACCCTCGGCTCTCTTTTGTTATGTCTTATTTCTGACTTTCTGGTTGAATTTTCCGTTTGGGGTATTTAGGGACTTATAGTAAAATTTTACGGCTAATATTTTTGCGGAATATTTTAACCCCTTAAATTCCTGTTTTAATGGTGGTTTTTGCACTTTTTTAAAAGAAGGACAAAAAAGTCCCATGCGTTGAGGATTTAGAGGGTTAACATATTCTACAAAAATATTCTCAGTAATATTTTACATAACTTTGGGGAACACATTTTATACCTGAAATGTAAGGATCATATGGTTTCTTATGAAGATTAACAATAAGAACGTGCCAGAGTTGGAAAAATTTAACCCGCTCTCAAATAAAATTCAGATGTAAACTTTCAAAACGCCGATACACGGTCTTTTTTTTGTCTCCTTTTGGAACAAATTTGAGTTTGTTGTATAGTGTTATTTGTATAAACTTTCATATTTTGTAAATAACAAAACATTAAATGAAGACTTTATGTACAAGGTGGCGCAAAAGTAAACTTCCGATGTATTTTGGCTGTAATTAAAAAAAAAATGAAAAACTTTGATTCTTCTTGTGGATTATTTTTATTTGGTCTTTTAATTTTTTTTACATCAAGTCGAGAATATGATGTCATGTAAATGGACGCCGCCACAGTTGATTGTCATTTGAGCCCTTTTTATGGCATTTTCCATCACTTTGGCCAAAACTTCCGGCGATAGGTCCTCACATTCTTGACGGATATTGTCTTTAAGAGCTGCAAGAGTCTGAGGCTTGTTGACATAAACCCGCGACTTCAAAAAGCCCCACAAAAAGAAGTCTGGAGCGGTCAAATCAGGCGATCTTGCTGGCCATTGCAAATCGCCAAAACGGGAGATTAGGCGTCAGGGAAATGCATTCTTCAGCATATCGGTTGTGGCACGTGCAGTGTGTGCCGTTGCACCGTCCTGTTGGAACCACATGTTTTACAATCCCAATTCATCGCTCACCATTCACAGTAACCGTTTGGCCCGCGACGCACAGTGGGTTGAATGGTACCCAAAGTGGCGATTAATTCATAGAAGCTGTACTTTTAAAATATTATATTTTTTTATTGAGTTATTATAAGCACATAAAAACACAGCATTTTAAAAAAAAAAGGTTAAAAAAATGTTTAAACCTTTAGCGCATTATTGTTTTTTGGAAAAAAAGACCATTTTTTACAATTTAAGCTGTAACTTTGGAATGGAAAGCGATAAATTAAAGACTAAAATTGGAAATTAAAGCATACTTCATATGCTACTAAAAAAATAAAATTATAAATTTATTATATGTATTTATATTAGTATAAATTTAATTTAAAATCCAATTTTTGTTTTACACAAAATTTTATAAATGTACAAATTTTTTTAAAAAAGTCACAAAAGACAATATTACAATTTTTTCGTAATGAATAATCATAAATACATAAAAACACAGCATTTAAAATTAAAAAAATTAAGAAAAAAATGTTAACCCGTTAAGCGCATTATTGTTTTTTTTTGTATTTACATTATCATAAATTTTATATAAAATCTAATTTTTGTTTTTCACAAAGTTTTATAAATGTACAAATTTTTTAAAAAAAAGCCACAAAAGACAATATTATAAATTTCTGTAATGAACAATCATAAATACATAAAACACAACTTTAAAAAAATGTAAGAAAAAAATGTTTTAACCTATTTTGTATCAGAATATGTTTTTTTAGCAAGAGGAGTTCTTTCACTATAACTTAAATAAGTAAAAAACCTCAATAAACCCGCACGATTTTTTTTCTGTATATAGAAGCTGAAAGTTCATATTTTAAGAGCATTTAATGGAATTTACCCGATCTCACCCTGATTTTTTTTAAACTCAATCTATATATCGAAAAAACCCCAATAATGGAGAACTTTAAAAAAAATCTTAAAAAATATTTTCAAAACATTTATCTAAACAAAAATTATTTATTTATGTTCTCAAATACCTGAAGTTGATGGTTCCATTTTAATATTTCTACTTTTAAAAGATTTAACAAAAAATATAAGCTCTCGAAATATCACAATTTTCAATTTTAACCACAGCACGCAAAATTTGTAAAAATTATTTGACTTTGACCGCTCACTGCCAATAAAGTAAGTTACTCACAACTGTAAGTTTAGCAGTTTGTGATTTATTATTTAATGCACTTTAGCCCAATATCAAACATGACTGAAACAGATAAAGTTCAGCTTTTGAATTAATCGCCACTTTTGGTACATTTCAACCCTCTGTGCGACGTCTTCGAAGAAAAAAGGTCCGATGACTCCTCCAGCGAAAACAGCACACCATACAGTGACTTTGGGTTACACGCGGATTTTCAGTGCCCCAGAAGCGTAAATTTTGCTTATTTACGTACCCGATAAGATGGAAATGGGCCTCATCACTCATGATTATTTTTTATGCAAAATCATCTTCCTCTTGGTGGTGATCAATTGGTCAGCAATATTCCGCGTTCTGGAGCAGTGTAGCGTAACATTGTTTATTAACGTGCATTTCGCATGTGTTTACTACACAAATGTCAAAACAGAACTGACATTAGGTGCCAATCGCAAAATTTATAGCATTTTCTGATAGAAGGATTAGTTTTGCGCCACCTTGTATATGTACATATTTATTTGATTTTTTTCAAGATAATGAAAATCCTAAAATTTATCTATCGATTAAAATTTAAAAGTTTCGGTTTCTTGGAGAATGAGTTGAATAATATATTCGGTTGAGAAAAAAAAAGATTTAAGTCGGACTATAATAATTTTCGTGATCTTAAAAAAATCGCTGATGTTTACTCACTTATGAGGCAGTGTGCATAACAAAGGATCGAAGGAATTAATTCTTCGAGATCAAAATAAATTTTATCTCTAAACGATTCAGTTAAATGTATTGAATTCATTCCATTTACTAAAAGGCTTTAGAAATTTTTTTTCAATTCATTTTGTAAATGATTAAAATGATAACTAAATGACATTTTAACTCAATTTGTAATAGATTTGAATCAACAAAATTTTAATCATTCAAAGTTTAAATAAATTCTGTTATTAATTACCTCCAAAATTAATACAATTTAAATGAAGCTTTTGAAGGAAGCTAAAGAGTTATATATTGGGAATGGATTTATGAAACGAAAGGCAGATATTTTTTAATTACGGATTAAGATTTCAGTGAATTTAGCTCAAATTGAATTAATTAATACGAAGCTCTATATATAATTATATTCATAATTTAAAGTATTATTATATATTTCTGGAATAGCCGGGTACCCGGGAATCAAAAAAGGTCGGGAAATTAAATACCCTAGTCATAGCTCCCATATAAGACCCGCTTCCGATAATCATTCTAACGAGCATAAATATCTAAATAATTTTGGTATAAACATAAAATTCAACAGAAATAACTTCAATATAGACTAAATGACATGACCTAATTTCATGGCGATCGGTCCATAACTAGTCATAGCTCCCATATAAGTCCCTCTTCCGAAAATCACTTTAACGAAAATAAATCTCTTAAAAATGTCGGTAGCTACACAAAATTCAACACAAATAACTTTCATAAAGACATAAATCACATGACCTAATTTCATGGCTATCGATTCTTAATTAGTCATAGCTCCCATTCAAGACCCTCTTCCGATAATCATTCCTGAGTCCAAAAGTTATAGAGTTTTAGTCGCTAATTTTAAATTTGCCACACTGTGCGGCTCACATTGGGTTCGATGGTACCCAAAGTGGCAATTAATTCATAGAAGCCGTAGTTTTAAAATATTATATTTTTTTATTGCGGAGTTAATATAAGCACATAAAAACACAGCATTTAAAAAAAAAGTTTAAAAAAAATATTTAACCCGTTAAGCGCATTATTATTTTTCGAAAAAAATACCTTAATTCACAATTTATTCTGTAACTTTGGAATGAAAAGCGATATATTAATGAATAAAATTGGAAATTAATTATATGTGCTGTCTGTCCATGCCAGGCAAATCCATACAGGCTTTAATAAATAAAAGATTAATTTATTTCTTTATAGAATGAAATATTTTATTTAATTTTTAAACAAATAAGCATAATTGACAGAATCATACATAACATAAAGCAATAACTAACTAAATAACTGTGTCAATACTCAAGTATGTGGAATGCTCGACCTCTCGTTGATTTACAAATGTCATCATTTCTAGGGCAAAGAATGGCAGATTTTGAATACTTTTCTGCTGTAGAAGAATTAAATTGTTTACCAAAAATGCTCTTTACAATTGAGTCTTGAACCATCATTTCATTTGGAATTTCAATAATATCTTATCCAAACTCCCAGCCTTCTCCAAAGTGCCTGCTCTCCATTGCCCATTTTTAAAATCCAATCTCTGTATATTGTTTCCAATGCTCGGATGTTGGTTTTTAGTGGTAAAATTTTGAAGTTTGACCAGTGAACTGAGTACTGCAATGAAGTTTGTACAACAGCAGCCCTGTGAGCATGTGACACCACACACAAACATTGGCGAAAATCACCTCCAAGCAGCAATACCTTGTCTTCATAGGGATGTTTTTAATTTATCAACAGCATTAAGTGCGTGACTGGGTGCCATTGTTGCCTCGTCCCATATTATAAGTTTGGCTTTTTTAATTTGCTGGTCATCATTGTATCTGCTCTTATATTTGAGGTTGAAGTATGGTAGTTCAAATTGAGAGTGATAATTACGTCCTCCTTTCAAAAGATTTGCCGCTATTCCTGTCGATGCTACATTCAATAATACGTCACCATTTCCCAGGATAACGTTAGGAAGGTTTTGTATAGGTAGTAGGGTATTCAAATTATTAGATTTTTCCCTTGTTCTAATAAAACGAATAATTCGAATAAGAGATTTTAATTTGTTCAAATAATTCGATCACACGTTTAAAATTTTTATTGATAATAGGTCTGTTCATTTACTTTCCCAGTAAATACTTGCAACGAGAGAATAAAATCAAAACTTACAAAATTACTCTCTTAATTTCTCAAAAATAGTAAAAAGTAAATGAACGCTTTTCCAGTAACAATTGTTTTATACACACAATTTTCTTATTTTATTCCTTTTAAAATGTATAAATACTCACATTTTCTTTAATTTTATTGAAAATTATTTTGTTTTGACATTTTTTCACCACAAAAATAAAATTGTAAATAAATAAACAATAATACAAAACATATTAAATATAAGCTGCTATTACGAGTTCAAAATAGAACTTGTAATAGTTTGCAACGAGAGAATAATCTCTAAAATTTATACGCTCTTGATTTTTTCTCTACTTGCAAGTTTTTGAGTTAATGAACTCTTTTCAGGTAACAATTGTTACTAACTAGTAACAACTATTAGTTATTGAACATAGCTAATGTTAAACAACATTCGATAACAAAGTCCATCATTAAATTTTCATCAGAAATATTCTGATCAGATTCCCTCTCGAACAATCTAAAAAACAATTGACTAGCAAACACTTTAGTTTCCGTTTTGGAGCTATGCTTCAAAAAAATTTCAGCTAGTTGAACATGATCCTGAATTCAAGTACAATATAAACGTATAAAGAACTTTTTTATGTCGTTCATTAATTCGGGTTTTAAAATGAGTAAATGAATTATTCACTTTCTTAACACCCACCTTAAAGTATACCGATCAACTTAGAATCACTTTCTGAGTCGATTAAACGATGTCCGTCCGTCCGTCTGGCTGGCTGTCCATGTAAACCTTGTGCACGGAGTACAGGTCGCAATTTTGAAGGTGTTTCGATCAAATTTGGTATATATTATTTTTTCGGCCCAAGGACCAAGCCTATTGAATCGGTCCATTATTTCGCCTAGCCCCATACAAATGTCCTCTCGAAATTGGACTTTATCGGTCATAAATGTTTAATTTATATATGTATCTACACAAATTTCGCTCCAAATAAGTTTTATATAAACTAAAATCATGTCACCAAATTTTGTTACGATAGGTCCATAATTAGTCATAGCTCCCTTATAGACCCGCTTCCGAAAATCAATAAATTATTGAAATTTTAAAAGAAAAATGTTTTTGCTCTTTTACTTAGTGTAGGGTATTATATGGTCGGGCTTGACCGACCATACTTTCTTACTTGTCTAAATTATTTATAACAAATTGTATCATACCCTCAAGTCCTATCAACTTTTCCAAATCTTTGCTCAATCAAGTGGTCTTCGGAAATTACACAAATCTGTCCAAAGTTTGATATCATTGTCAGTGAATGAGGCTAATTTGAAGTCAGACAGTGCATGATTTACAAGACGCATTTACAAATATGCAAAAAGTTTATTACCATGTTTGACAAAGATGTCCAAAGATGTTTAACATCATGTATAAGACGAACTCCATGTTTTCTTGCAACAGAACGTAAGTTTGCATCATTAGATTTATTAAATATTTTGAAACACTTATATATATATGATTATTTCCACGTAATCATTATAAATGTCATCCTCAATATCACTTTCGACGACCGTTTCAAAATCATATTATTTATATTTATATACATATTTATAGAAGGAGCTATCGGACCACTCATCTACAATGATCGAAAGACTCTCTTTATCTTTAGGTATTTGTCGAATTACTTATTTTAATGTGGAATTATGAAAAATTTTAAGGAATTTAATAAATTTAAATATATATGTACATGTATTCGCTTTATTCGATTAGTCTACATAAAATTGTTCGAATTATTCGTAAGAAATTATTCGATTAATCGAACGATCATTACCCGAATGAATACCCTAATAGGTAGATCTTTCCACTTCCACCAGGTCCATCGAGAAAAAAACTGTTTGAAACATTCTGTTGAACATACTACATATATTACGCCCATTACTGTTTGAAATACTCTTGTCTGTTCAATATTCAAAGACCACACTGCAAGCTTCTTTCCCAATTATGGTCCTTAAGAAAAATTTAGGAAAGGTAAAAGTACCATACAAAACATAAGTAATACAACAGAAATCAATTTCCTTTAAAATATATGAATTTTTCAGTGGACAAATGTGTTTAACCCTAGGAGGTATAACCAGGTCTGTGCAGACCTTTTGCATATAAAAGTGTGTATAACTCTATTGTTTTTCGTGTTAGAGACAAATCCTTTCATGACTTCCTGGATCAACATTCTCCCGACACAATGAGCAAAAAATCAAACCGATTGGGGATCCAGGTTTGGCTTAATCCAGATTTTCAAATATTTTGGTTCAAACGTAATAACCAGGTCTGTACAGACCTATGAATAATTTGAACGTTAAGTTAAATATTAGAAAAGGAAACTATACATATGTTAGTTCTTTTATATGTATAATGTAAGGGGATTCACACATTAATAATGCACGCACATAATTGTGGTTTCATTGCATGTATTGCAAAAAGCCGGTTTGTTTACAGCATTCACATGCCAGGTATTGGGTCTTGAATACCAAACTAACAAATTTACACATACTTTTAGGAGGCCTGACTATGTATTTCCATACATCCCATATAGGTCTGCACAGACCGTTTAGCGTCAAAAACCCTTATACCTCCGAGGGTTAAATTATGAAATATTTTCTTTCAGTTTTTTATTCGAAATGTTGAAATTTTACATCAGTACATGATGTTTAGATAAGTGCAAGTTACTAAAACTACGTACTATTGAATTCAGTTCAAATAGTCACCCTTAAGTAAAGTGCCACACAGCTCTGCTCATAGGCCAAAATCAAAATTCTGGCTCCGTTACGATATTTCGAAGATAAATTACTTTAAAAGTGCCAAATTTCAGCTTCCTATGTCATCAGATGGCTTCAGAAAGTTGCGGAAAGGAAATAGGACATACCAATTTTGAATATGCACATACTTAATTTTTCTACTAAAACAAAAGACTTAAGCTAAACTTTATATTCTTGCTTATTCTTAGTGGCCCTTTTACCATATTAATTTTAAACAAGTAAACATTTAAAGTCGGCTATACCGGGCCATATGACACCGTACGAGTATATAATATGAATATGTTAAAAGTAATATTTGAGCCGAATTTTATATACAATGACATATACTTGCAATAAACTGGACATTGAGACATTCTATATTTATAGAGTTAATATATTTGTACTTGTTATACTCGTATGTATAGAGTTGCGTAAAATATCGCCAGTAATAGTATATACACTCAGGTCTCGTTTTGTGCGGATTTTTTTTATGCGGATTCAAATTTATGCGATTTTTAAAATAAATTTTTTTTTTAGAATTTTAGAAGATTTTGAAATTTTAGATGTTTTTTATTAAAGCTTTTTTACCGTTTTTAAATTAAACCAAGTATGTATCACTGATATAATCGTTATAGTTTGTTTTTTACAAAATCAAATTCTTAATATGGATCCAGATACGGAAAGAGCATTAAAGATTCATCGCGAATTGACTGATCTGTTTTCCGGATATCAAGAGTTGCATAAGCAACTTAAACATTCAAAATCACAAAGTTTAATGACAAATTATTTTGCAAGAAAAGAAACAATGGACAATAGTGATGAAAATGATATTTTACCATATGATGACAATATGATTATATCATCTAGTGATGAAACTGACGTTGAACCAACTCCAAAACGATGCAGACAATTATTCAGTGATTCAGATTAATCATACATATTTACAGAATTTCATTAAAAAATGTTTTAGCTAATTTTTTTTTGGTCGTTTTCACTTTTTCTGTAATTAATGAATTAACCCGGATATGCCGACGGCTTGAGCTTGATAATTTTAAAATTACTTTTGTATTATTTTGGAAGCAAATGAGAAATAAAAAACAGTGCAATTAAAGTTTTTTAAAAATTTATTGAAAAAAGTGTTTTTTTAAGTCGTCCTATATATAGGACTTTGGGGTCACAACAAAAAATCTAAAACGCAATAATGATATCACAAACTAAAAATTCAATAACTCAAAAATAGTAGCAAAAAATAATGCGATCACACAATCTCCCATGAGGTAGTGGTGAGTACTATCCCGTAAACGTATCCCGTAAACAAGAACTACATGTAGTACAGTCGGCATATCTGGGTTAATATTATATTTTTGTTTATTTTTTTTAACGTATTTTGTTTTTATTGTTTAAGTAAATTAAATAAAAATATTTTTGTAGATTTTTTTTATGCGATTTTGTTCTGATTTTTTAATTAAAATCTGAATTTATGCGGTTTTTCAGAATTTTGGAACGAATCATTAGTTTTTATATGTAGCTAGAGTATCGTTTTATGCGGATTGTTTTGGAACGCATCTATCGCATAAAACGAGACCTGAGTGTAGTACCCTATACCGGGTAATTGAGCACAAATAGTTGTTCTATTAAAAAGTTATAGCGGCTTATGCCAAATCATTACAAATATTTATTAGCTACATTTTAAGTCTGTATGTAATAGTTTTAAGTATTTTTAAAATTTGAATTGTTTAAATATCCTATTTATGTCTTTTAACTCCAAATAATAAAACAATACATTTTTTTTATTTAATTTTACATATTTTATTTGTACGTAAAATTTCTGATCGCTTCTGGATCAAGGATATATTTTTTTAGCTTTTTTTTTGTAGATTTATGTTGCTGTTTACAATATTTACAGTTAAAGAGTAAGATAGCTTATAGACAGAGACAGTTATAGAAAAAGATATAGATACAGTTACAGATAAATAGATAACAAAAAGTTCAGATTAAGTGTAAGTACTCGTAATGTTGCTGAAAATGTGCCAGTAAGAATTCATCATGATTGTTGTTGGACTAAATTTCTAAACTGTTTGTCATCAGGTTTACGGCAGTATTTGCTGGGGGCGGGGAGGCTGTATGGAAGGGTGTAGATGTAGAGTGTGTGCTATAGTAAAGAATTTATCGGTTGGATAGAAGTATAATTTGTTTGGGACTATGACGCTATTATTGGATGCGATTGATGTGTCTGTGGTGGATCGTTGGTGACTTAATGGGTACCAGGAGCTGGTGCCACATTTACGGAAGTGGCCGAGGCAATATGTCCAGCCAAAGGAGCAGTGTGCACAGCACCACGTGTCTTGGCTACATATACACCGGGACCATGAGCACCATGGGCTAAACCGAGTCCAAGACCAAGACCAGCATGACCAAGAGCGGGACCTTGAGCAAGAGCGATGCCGGGAATACCACCCCAGGCACCATGACCTCCCCAGAGACCATGACCGGCTAATGGAGCGACCAATGGACCACCCCAGGCACTGTGGTCAATAGCGGCATGACCTCCCCAGGGTCCTACACCCCATGGTGCTCCCCATGGACCAACACCAATCAAAGATGATTGCACACCAACGGCAAGGGCCAACAAGACTACGGCAAATACGAACTGTTAAAAAAATTATAAGAATATTTACAATGGCAAATTAGTAAATTTATAATTAAATGATCATAAAATGCAGAGGATTTATAAAAATGTATAGAAATCTTAATGCTTTTTTAGATTTACTTTATAGCAAATAAGCTTTGAATTAAGCTTGTTTACTTTATATTGAAACTGAATTTTTTAGTTTAATTTAAAAAATAATTTAATTCAACTCAAATACAAATTTTTGTAATCCTTTAAATGCAAATTTTGATATCCTTAGCTCTTTATATTTTTCCTCCAAAAAAATGTACCTTCATGTTGTTGAAAGGATTGAAGGAGTAGAAGTTGGAAAATAAATTGAAAGAAAAACTGTTTAAAGTGAACTGAAGCTGATGTTCAATGAACGCTTTTTGATTTGATTCTGATTTTGTTAACGAAATTGTGCCAACTTTTATACGAAAATAAAATGTTACAAGCTTAGAGCTGAAGTGCAGCATGCATTTCTGTGTGCGGCAGTTGTTAAACTTAAACTTACATTTTGGCCACACCAAAAAGCAGAAAAAAAACAAAGGCAGACAAGACACTTAAACTGAAATCAAACCAACATACGTTCGTACGTACGTACTTACGTTAACTTTACAGCAGTACAATAAATATAAATAAACATTTAATGTTATTATTATAAACTATTAAAACACAAAGTTCATAATTTGTTGCAATTTCTTAATAACCTTCACCATAATTGTTCAGTAATTGTGTTCAAGAGTTTGTGTTTGTCATTTTATTTGTAACACCGAGAAATATTTAATTCCGATCGCTGTCTTTAAGCACTTGTATGTGTATCTATTTAGCGGATTTCCTAATCTTAAGGAATTTATTTAATGTGTAAGTAGCCACTCTAATACATTCTTTCATAAGTGTAAAATTACTCTTAGGTATTCCTCAGTAAATTTATTTGGTAGCTTATTTAGTGTCTGTTAAATGGTGTTTTTAACACCATTAGTGTTTGCATTTATCACGTCGAACGTGCTTAAAAATTATGGAAACATTTATAGAGCATGACATTTTCTGGTCACTGAGATCGACCAAATCAGAATCACTCAATAGCGAAATGTATGTTTAACTAAGGATTTTCCTATGAGGACATCAGAACTTTGACAGTTGATAGCCCCATATTGTTAAGCTATATCTGCCGAATTGGATGGCATTTATTCAGTTTGTTTTGACAAATCAACATGGATTGAGCAACGACATGTGGTTTCAACAGGACGGCGCTATGATCCTCACGGCTCATGCCCCACTGGACAAACTGCACGAGCAAGTTGAGGGCATGGTCATCTCACGTGAAGGTGATGTGAACTGGCCACCGAGATCGTGCGATTTAATCCCGTTAGACTTTTTGATGGGCCTCAAAGTCAACATAATCCGTGGATTCGGTCAATTTCTGCCTGATTTATGCGCAAGAGTCATGGAAGATGGGACATTTCGTATTCGCGCCATTCAACGAAGTCGCATCGATAAGCCTTTCAAACTAATAAAAAGTGTCGATGATATCTCTCACACATTTTGTTTAAATTTAAAGACAGGATGCGCTTAAAGAAAAACTCTTTAGTTAACGATCTAGAATTCCGAGCCCTAACATCAAAAATAACGTAAGCGACATTTTTTTCAAAATTGACTTTTTAATGAAAATCGATAGAAAATTTTGTGCGCATCAACACCCAAAATAATGAAAATTAAGTGTTTATATATACTGAGATATCGCAATTTCAATTATATAGTAAGCGACACTCACCTTTTTGCTTTACCGCAAAAATAACGTAAGCGTCATAAAAGCAAAAAGGGACAGTAAATGAAAGTAAGAGTAGCCGAAGAACTAGAGGGAAAATCAAAAAAAATTTAAATACAAAAGGATAGATGTACTAAATGTGATCAAGGAAAAAATTCAGACAGCAGTCACATCCAAACAGAAGAATTTAAGTTTAAGAATTTTTTGAAGGAAAAAACAAAGGAGGAAAAATGTTTTGTTTTTATGTGCTAGTTTCGACCTTCAAAAAGTTTTGAATATGCCTCATAGTAAAACAAGTAAGAAAGTATGGTTGGTCAAGCCCGACCATATAATACCCTACTCTAAGAAAAAGAGCAAAATCATTTTTCTTTTAAAATTTCAATAATTTATATTTTTGAGTGATTTTCGAAATGGGCCTTATATGGGAGCTATGACCAATTATGGACCGATCACAATGAAATTAAGTCGTGTGATTTATGTCTATATTAAAGTTATTTATGTTGAATTTTATATGTATACCAACATTTTTAAGAGATTTATTCACGTTAAAGTGATTTTTGGAAGCGGGTCTTATATGGGAGCTATTACTAATTATGGGCCGATCACAATAACATTTGGTGACATGAATTTTGTATATATAAAACTTATTTGGAGCAAAATTTGTGAATATATCCATATAAATTAAACATTTATGACCGATAAAGTCCAATTTCGGTAGGATATTTGCATGGTGCTAGGTGAAATAATGGGCCGATTTCAGCAAATTTCAATAGGCTCCGTCCTTGGGCCGAAAAAATGATATGTACAAAATTGCGAGCTGTACTCTGCGCACAAGCTTTACATGGACAGCCAGCCAGACGGACGGACGGACGGACATCGTTTAATCGACTCAGAAAGTGATTCTGAGTATTAGTGATTCTAGTATTAGATGAAAAAGACGGCAAACGATGTTGTAATGTAATTTGTACTGCAATGTACAAATATCTCCTTTTTTTAGATGAACGGAAAACTGTGAACGATTTAAGTTTGTATTGCGATAGTTGTGCCTGGCAAAATCATAATATTAATAGGCAAGTCGATTTCTTTAGACCCCTTTTACGCTCACATTATACATTCAATTTGGGCAAGAAATATACCATTTTAAAGGGATTTATTCACAGAAGTGCAGAATATATATTTTATTGAAATCGGTTCAGTTTTTTAAGAATTACAAAAACGTGTACATGTGAACCTTAAGCTAAAATATAAACAAAGCAATGCGTGATTGTCCAATTTGTTGTTGTAAATAAATAAGAGAAACAATCAAACAGTATTGACTTCGCTCTGTTTTAAGTGAGAGTTGTTATAGAAAACAAAGAAGAAGACTTTAGTAATTCAAAGTCACTTAAAAAAACTATATTTTGAAGGTGTTTTTTTTTGTTTTCTAACTCCCATATGCATAAACAATTTTTAAATTTATCAAAGGTTTATAAAACAAAATTTCCATTCAAAATTTGTTTTATAAACTTTTGACAAATTTAAAAACTGTTTATGCATATTGGGGTAAATACTTCATACGAATCAATTTCTTATCACGGCATGAAGTTTAATATAAAATGGGACGGGTCGGGACAAATGGTGAGTCACCTCCCATACAAATTAAATAGTTATTTCTAAATATTTTGTGAACTATAATTGCAAGATTCTTCAAACTTAGTCTAAATGGCTCATTTATAATTTTGCATAGTTTCGCTGAAATTGTTCGGGATTAGAATAGTGGGCGTGGCACACCCTATACAAAGTAAATAATGAATTTCGAATATCTGTAGAACTATAATTGTAAAATGTTTAAACTTTTTACGAATCAATTTCTCATTACTATGCGGAGTTTAGCTGAATATAGACGGATATTGATTTCGAATATCTGGGGAACCAAAATGGGAGGGGTCGGAAATGTAGGTGAGTCACCTTCCATGCAAAGTAATAATTGCAAGGTTATTCATACTTTGTCCGCATAGCTCTCTTACCATTTTACAGAGATTGTCTGAAAATGGTCGGGATTGCAGTAGTGGTTGTGGCACAATGTAAATAATTAATTTTGAATATCTCGAGAACAATAATTCTAAAAATATTTAAACTCTGTATCAATCAATTTATTACCATTCTACGAAGGTTAGCTAAAAACGAATTTATTCCTGATCCCTGTACGAAGTTTAGCTAAGCGTGATCGGCGTAGTAGGAATGACCCCTCCCTTATAAAGGAAAGTTAAAGTAAAGCTTGATATGAGTTATTTCTTTACACAAAAGTTTTAAAAATGGGTGGGATCAGAACAGTGGAGTGGTATCTCCCATACCAAATTAGTTAGTTATATTTTACACATGAGAAATCATTCATATTTTTTAATTTTACTAGGGTAGGGGTAGCGAAGTGCACCGGGTTATGCTAGTCATAATAAAGCCATGTTAACCATGATAGCTTATTTCATTATATCATCCAAATTCATTAAATCTATTAAAATTACTTACTTACTACCAGGTCTTACCATGATGCCTGTTGATTCTATTCACAACACAATATAATTATTTACTCGAAACCGAACTGTATGGGCTCCTAGTGAGTTGCCTACAGTTATTCGAAGTGCAAGAACAAACCCTTACGGTTATGAGTGTATATCGTTAAAGCACTATGATTTTCTAAACTGGAAATGTCTTCTGATCTGCTTCTTCCAAAGAAAATAAAATTAAGCCCTATGTGGTCTGCAATTTTTGATACAATTAAATACAGCTATTTTGCAGAGTTGGGGGTAGTGCACTAATTTTTAACTATCATGTTTTTTAATGTTTAGTGATGAGTTGTAAAATATAAGCCTCACTCAATAATAGTGGTAGTGTAGTTAAAATTTTGTAATTAATAATATTTTGAAAATAGTTAAAATATTTTTTTTTGAAGCCTAATGTAACAATTTTTTCTACACTAAAATTTTTAGTTAAAAAAATATTCCTGCACTATTTTTTTCAACAAAGAAATGTTTTACTTTATTCATAGTTTAAGTTAATATATTTTAGGAAAAAACGTAATATTTTAAGATGTCCCATCGAAGTCCCAAAAATAAACAAAAAATACTTACGATGATGGTGATACAACTTTTTTTCTTTTTATAAGTAATGACATTTCCCTTTCTTTTTAATGCATGGGATGTAGTTGGTGTATCTTCCAATGCATATATAGGGTCCATTATACTGCGTCGCTATCAAATTAAATCTTGTAATGTCGAAAAATAAAGTCATTATTTTTATTTAGTTTTTTAAGTCAAAAATATTTTTCTTCATGATCACTAATTTTGAATATATTAGTGCAAAGAAAATTATTGAAGCTTTTTTTAGTTATTGTTAAATTTTGTAACTATTTGAGTTTAGTGCTTATTTCTACACTAACACTCAATTGATTTATATTTAAAAAAATATCACTATCACTAAAAAATATTAGTGATAAAAATATAAGCTTCACTACCACTAAAGCTGATGAAAATTAGTTAAAAATATATTTTTTAAAATAATATTTAGTGCTAGTGAAATGTTGATTGCACTCAACATTTAGTGCCTACCCCCAACTCTGCTATTTTGAAAATAGCGAGGAAAAGATTATTAACATTGCACGGTGGTAAATTCCGGCCAAAAATGTTTTTTATTGTTTTTTTAATTTTTATAAAATTTTGATGGTAAATTTTTTTTAACACTTCAGAATATACAGTGTCATTATTAGTTTGGCTATAAAGTAACTATATTTTTATTTATAGTGCTGTAAAGTCAAAGGTTTTTTCTTGTCATTTTAATATTAAAAAAATTTGATTTTTTTACTTTTGAATCGAAATATCCTGTGCTTTTTTCTTTAAAGTTTTTTTTACAAATTAGCACTTGATTTTATAAAACAGTTAGCAGTTAACCATTCCACGTGGTTATTTCGGAGTTTTTGTGTGTTCTTTTTATATAAAAGTGAAGTGATTAGGAACTAGTTTTAAATCTATAGAAACTAAATTAAAAAAAAGTTTGAAAGGCCACAACAAATTAAATGGGGCAATTAGAGATTAATTGTAAATTACATCTAATACTATAAAGTATCAAGAGTAAGTACTATAAATTTAAGGTGCAATTATCTGCCATTCCAATAACCAGAACGATTTCAGTGCCTTCATATTTTACAAATTTTTTTTGTATTTTTTTGGTCAATTTCAAAAATTATGTAAGTTTGAGAGTTATTTACGTCTATGCTGAATTGGCCAAACCATGTATTTGTATGTCGAAATTTTTTCAATGGATTATTTATGTTATTTTTAATTATAAAACTAATTTAAGCCATGTACAAAAATTACATACTTTTTTCGATACTTTTATAACGTCAATGTTTATTTGGCCAACTTCTGTATGCAATTTCTAATATTTTTTTTCGATGGATCTAGTGTGTATTTCTTAAATGTACACCAAAGTTAAAATTTTACATGAATAATCTAACTTTTCCGATAATTTCAAAACGTCCATGATTGTTTGGTCAAACCCTGTATATGTATTCCGAAATTTGTACGACCATTTTTTCAATCACTTATGCTATTCCTCAGTTTTGGACTAATTTTCAGGCATTTACATGAATAACCTAATTTTGTCGATGCTTTTAAAACGTCCATGATTGTTTGGCCAAACCCTGTATATGTAATCCGAAATTTGAATGACCAATTTTTTTGTTTTTGATTACATATTTTATTCTTTATTTTTGGATTAAATTTCAGCCACTTACATGCAATTTTTTTGATACTTTTAGAACGTCCATGCTTTTTTGGCCAAACCCTGTATTTGAACATCGAAATATTTATCGATCGATCGGTTATGTTAATCTTAGTACAAATACAAAATTTCAAACATTTTTATGAAGAACTAAAGAAGTTATGTATTTTTGGCCGGAATTGACCACCGTGCATTGATTTAAATACTTCTACGGTCCGTGGACCTCCTCCGCTATACAACACAGAATTAAAAATTTCGTCACATAAATACAATGATATAAAAGCTCTTTGCAATAAAAATAGTATTCCTCAATGTTTTCATAACGAATATATTGGCCTAAAACCTTCCCAAAATATTAAAAACGCCTTAAACGAAACATATGAAGAAGATGTGCCGTAATTTCCTAAGCACCTACTATATTATATTAAATATTTACTATGATTTATAACAAATGTTTAATTTACTGCATACTTTAATAAAATATATTTTTTCGAAGCTCAGCTGCCTGTAATACAGACGGTAAAAATAACGTAAACTCCAAAACAAATTTGTTGCTCACTAAATTAAATTAAAAATGCACATATCGCATGTATGATAGCTGGTCATCAATAAATATTTTTAGTGACTCCTATTACGATTTCCATCCAATATGTTGGTGTTTGAGTTACTCATTTACATAATATCGCGGAATTATTTACTTAAATCAACTCAAAGTGCTGCAGCGCGCTCATTGAAGTTGGCAAATGTATGCGAAAATATTTTGTTTTTATGAAAAACAAGTAAGAAAGTATGGTCGGTCAAGCCCGACCATATAATACCCTACACTAAGTAAATGAGCAATATCATTTTTCTTTTAAAATTTCAATAATTTATTTTAGTGAATGATTTTCGAAAGAGTGCTATGATGGCTAATTATGTACCGATTGCCATGCAATTAGATCATGTTATTTATG
This sequence comes from Calliphora vicina, assembly GCF_958450345.1. Classification (NCBI taxonomy): domain Eukaryota; kingdom Metazoa; phylum Arthropoda; class Insecta; order Diptera; family Calliphoridae; genus Calliphora; species Calliphora vicina. Next base: position 58,832,089 of record NC_088781.1, on the reverse strand, counting down.
TCTATATGAAAGTTATTTGTGTTTAATTTTATGTGTATACCAACATTTTTAAGAGATTTATGCTCGTTAAAGTGATTTTCGGAAGCGGGTCTTACATGGGAGCTACGACTAATTATGGACCGATCATAATAAAATTGTGTGACATGAATTTCGTATATATAAAGCTTATTTGGAGCAAAACTTGTGATGAGAGCTATATAAATTAAACATTTATGACTGATAAAGTCCAATTTCGTGAGGAAATTTGTATGGGGGCTAGGTGAAATAATGGACCGATTTCTGCCAGTTTCAATTGACTCCGTCCTTGGGCCGAAAAAAATATATGTACAAAATTTTATCGAAATATCTTCAATATTGTGATCTGTACTCTGCGCACAAGGTTTATATGAACAGCCAGCCAGCCAGACGGACGGACGGACGGAAGGACGTCGTTTAGTCGACTCAGAAAATGATTCTGAGTCGGCCAGTATACTTTAAAGTGGGTATTAGACTGATATGTTTGGGCGTTACAAACATCTGCACAAATGCATAATACCCTCCCCACTATGGTGGTGTAGGGTATAATGGGCAGAAAAAACATTTTTTTGAAAAAAAATTTTAAGTTTAAATACTGTTGTTTTTCACTTTTATATCATTTTAGGATTAAGAAGAAGAACTTACTTCAGGTCCATATAATTATCTGTATTATTAGTGTTACAATTTTTATTAATATTTATGAAATAAATTACATCATAGACAGAATGATATGCATTAGGTATCACAGATTTCAATTCCTGTAGATGTGTCCATTAGGGTGGCCCTTAATAAAAGAAAGTTGGATTTTGGCCATTCTCACCCCCCAGTTTGGTGAACATTAGTAAAAAAATCATTCTGAAAAAATTTTAGGTAAATCGGTTGGGGTTAAGATGTGCCGCAAGCCCTCTGAAGTTTTGAGATGCATTTACAAGGGGAAAAAAATTCATTTTTTTCAGTTTTTGTAAAAATTTTGCCATTAAAAAATTACTTTTGTAATTCAATTTAAAAGAATCGAAATGTGTACGTAATTGTCGTTCTAATGAGACATAAAAAACAGAAATCGGTTAAAAAATTTTAAAGTTATTAAAAATTCGCCAGGCCATTAACGTGTCTCAGGCCACTAGAACAAGAAATGTTGGAACAAAATTAACATATTTTGAGAAATATTAAAATAAAAGCTCATTTTTACTTAAAATATGTCCATATTTACTTGTATATGAGTTTTTGTCTTCGTAGGATACCGTTAACCTATTCTTAGGTATGAACAAAAAAAATTAATTTTTTTAACGGCAGTTTCAAAACTCCATTTTAAAATTTTTAAAAATTTTGTTAAACAAATTTCAGAATTTTTTGATCATCTCATTGGGATTTATTAAGAGTATAATAGGGAATTAAATCGTGAAAAAATTATGAAAATATCTCTTATAGTTTTTCCGTACCTGCGATTTAAATTTTGAAATTTTCGAGAAAAACCAATTATTTGGCAATTTTTAGGCCAATGAGCTCTATTTTCTTACTCTTATGAATTTTAAGCAAAACTTAATTAGAATATTATAGTCCAGATAATTCTAAATATACTCTGAAACTTTTACAAAAATCAAAAAACGTTAACCCTTAAATCGTGAAGGTCAAAGGTCAAATTTTTCAATATTTGGAATTTCTCTTGGAAAGATTTTGAAATGTTCGAAATGTTGTATATTTTTGGGCCGATTTTGATGAAATTTAACAAAAATATAACACAAAGCCTAGTATTTACAAAAGCAGCAGAAAAATTAAAATTAACCCTATATAGCACTTGGTGTTAAAATGACCCCAAACTTCTAAAACCATAAAAAATTATGATTTTAAAAGTTTGGTGTCATTTTAACCCCAAGTGCCATTAAGCGTTAATTTCCATTCTTGTGCTGTTATTTATGTTATATTTTTGTTAAATTTCATCAAAATCGGCCCAAAAATATACAACATTTCGATCATTTCGAAATCTTTCCATGAGAAATTCCAAATATTGAAAAATTTTACCTTTGACCTTCACGATTTAAGGGTTAACGTCTTCCGATTTTAGTAGAAGTTTCAGAGTATATTTTGAATTATCTGGACTATAATATTCTGAATAGGTTTTACTTAAAATTCATAAGAGTAAGGAAATAGAGCTCATTGGCCTAAAAATTGCCAAATAATTGGTTTTTCTCGAAAATTTCAAAATTTAAATCGCAGGTACGGAAAAACTATAAGAGATATTTTCATAATTTTTTCACATTTTTATTCCCTATTATACTCTTAATAAATCTCAATGAGATGATCAAAAAATTCTGAAATTTGTTTAGCAAAATTTTTAAAAATTTGGAAATGGAGTTTTGAAACTGCCGTTAAAAAAATTAAATTTTTTTGTTCATACCTAAGAATAGGTTAACGGTATCCTACGAAGACAAAAACTCATATACAAGTAAATATGGACATATTTTAAGTAAAAATGAGCTTTTATTTTAATATTTCTCAAAATATGTTAATTTTGTTCCTACATTTCATGTTCTAGTGGCCTGAGACACGTTAATGGCCTGGCGAATTTTTAATAACTTTAACATTTTTTGACCGATTTCTGTTTTTTATGTCTCATTAGAACGACAATTACGTACACATTTCGATTCTTTTAAATTAAATTACAAAAGTAATTTTTTAATGGCAAAATTTTTACAAAAACTGAAAAAAATGCATTTTTTCCCCTTGTAAATGCATCTCAAAACTTCAGAGGGCTTGCGGCACGTCTTAACCCCAACCGATTTACCTAAAATTTTTTCAGGATGATTTTTTTGCTAATGTTCACCAAACTGGAGGGTGAGAATGGCCAAAATCCAACTTTCGTTTATTAAGGGCCACCCTAGTGTCCATTTACTGGTGGATATTGGAAGATATTCTTGGTGAAGTGATTGTGGATCTATATATACTGGGTATTTTTTCATTCGAACTGGAAGATCTTTGTACTCATAATTAAAACTGACTATGTATTTTATACTACCATTCTTAAATATAAAAGTGATTTTAGTTGGGCCATTCTTAGATCGTTCAGGACGAATACTGGAAAAGCGTATAATATTTTCATCGTTGACGTTTTTGAAAAAATTGTATTCTAAGTATTCGGTATCAAACGGGTTGCTTATTTATTTGGCACCAACTATTACAATTTTACGCGCCTCTTTCGTTATATTGATATAATCATGAGGAATATATGGATTGGTCCTTCAACTCTTTTTTCATTTTTTGCATCTGCAATGTCATATTCCATTTGAATGTGTCCATTTTCCAGATATTTTTCCTCAATAATTATTTTGTTTTCTATTGAGTAATTAGACAAGGCATTTGCGAGAAAATGGTACCGATTTGGACAAAAATGTTGCCATATGTATTTACATACTATGTGCACTATACTACTGTAATAAACTCCCATCCCATAGATAAACCAAACAAAGAATGTGAATATGTCCCAAACAAATCAACATTTTGATCAGAAATTCATACCATGGGAAAAGTGCATCACAGGGAATAATTTGGCATCAAAAACTCATTTTTACAAAATTTGTGGATAAACCATTTTTGATCAACTCCGTCGATATGTTTTCCACTCATATATATACAAGGTAAATTTTTTTTTTCGAAAAAGTTTAATAACTTTTGCAAATATAAACCGATTTTAACAAGTAATGTCTCATATTTAAAATTGTCTTTAAAACCATAGAGAATAGACATAGAACAGTCAATGACCTAACTCAGTTGTCAAAAACCTAAGTGGTGAGAATGTATTAGTAAAAAAACTATGTGAAAACAAAAACAAAACTCGTATGTGTGATTATTTTCAGTAATTTTTTTGTTTGAGTTTTTTTCTAGTTTTTAAAAAAATGAGTTTTTTAAAAATAACTCAAAATTTTGAGGGTGTTTCGAAATCTTTGACAACGGTTTTAGTATGTCCTCATCTAGACCTACAACCCCCATTAGATCGATTTTCATGTTCTGACAAAAAGTGTTATTTTATAGCAGAGTGTTGGTTTTAAATTTTCTTACGCATAGCTGTTTTGGTTTCATGTTGTCGAAAGAAAAAGTAGTTATTTTAGTATTTTAAAATCAGAACATTTATGCAGTATTTTAGAAGAAAAAAATTTGAAAACATTAAAAAATAGTAAAGAAAACGCTAATGATTTAAATATTATAATGAAACGTGTGGTAGTCTTTATGCATATATTTTTTCAGTGATTGAAGACTTTTATATTTTGATTCTTCTATTTTAAGTTTTTTAGTGTACAAAGGTTTTTCTTCACCTCCGCAATTTTTTCCCCTTCTTTTTTGCGGTAAGATGTTCCAGTCATCTGAATGGCATACTTATACATATTTTTATTTTCTTCGTATATAATTCCTCGAATACTATTCGATGAACAGTTGTTTTCCCCAAACTTTTCCCTAGCCTTATTGAGTTAAAGTCTGACTTGCCTGACACATCCGACTTATATAATCCATTGGACATTATATTGGAACATGTTGAATGAATACAATCAGTCTCCATCATTGTGTGTCCTTTTCTAAAATTAACTACTCTATTTCAATAGCTGTTGGACTTGATGGACTGATTTAAATGAGAACGTAAAATTATTTTGTTTTATTAAACAAAAAAGAACAATCATGTGCCAAATTTTGTTGCAATGGCTTGCTACCTGTACTTTGCGCACAAAGTTTACATGGACAGTAGGGTGGAGCGATTTTTATTTTTTTTCGTAATCGCTTTGGAATACCTGTTAAAAGTTGCGTTTTTAACTCCTAAATATACACAAAAAAAATTCATTTGGTAGATCGTATATATAGAGGTGCCCCCACATCATTATAATAATATAAAAATAAATGGCTCTAGAAAACGGGGGGAGTGGAAGTCCCCAATGCCCTTCTTATGTCTAGTAGACTTGGATGTCCTCTATCAGTAAAAAAAAAATAACCAAGTGATTAGGCCCACTTTCCTAAGCTACAAGTATGATTTTATGGATTGGGTATAAAAATACCTACTTCGGCATATGTGGGTTGTAAAACATATGAAATATGAATTTAATTTTTTAAGTAAAAATTTAGTTTTTTTTAATTATTGGATGTAATTATATTGACCTAGCAATATATAAAAATATTTATATTCAACATAAATTAAAGTTTATAAAGTATAAGGTTGTTTAATGACCATATGCAAAATAGGCAATTTTTTGACTTTCAATTGTGTTGGGGCACCTCAAAACATCAAAATATATAAGACATCTTTCGTACGTTTAACTTACTCATTCAAAGGCAACTTTATAACGCTATTCCATCGAAAACAAAAAACCCAAAAAAAAATTTCATACGTTATCGCTCCACCTTAATGACTGACATTAATGTTCAGCTGACATTGTTGTTCAAATACATATTTCAGTGATGCCACTTTTAAATATTTCATTCTTACGACCATTTTCACAATGTACGATTATTTCATTTTAACCGGAAAATTAACTAACTGTCGGTTTGTTTAACGGGGACCATTTAACCAACGGTTACCGATTTACGTTTCACCATCATTTGATTACTTAACCAAAGCATTCAGTAGAAAGTATGGCAATAATGCATACATTTGTTTACGAAAAATAGTGTAATGAAAGATTGAAATGTAAAAAATTGTCTAAAAGACGGCATAAAAAATAATAATTTGTATTTTCTTAGTGGTATAATAAAAAAAACGTATAAAACTGAAAAATATTAAGGTACCTAACTGTAAAATTTACAGAAAAAACTGAACAAACAATTACTGAAAACCAACAAGGAAAAGTGCACATTTGTTGTTTGGTTTGTAAGTGCAATATCCGGGTGGTATATGGATCATCCCGTGCAAAATTAACTTTTCTTCGCTTTACACTTTTAAAAATTATAAATATTACAAAAATATAAATTTTTTTCCATGTTCTTTTATTATATTTCTTACAATTAAGATGCTAACCGGCGAAATTTATTCGGTTATATTTAACAGCAAACTTTGTTGTTAAATAGTGTTAGTTAAGAATTAATCGTACATTGTGAAATTCATATCAGCCTAACTTGCGGTTAAAGTTCACGTTAACTTTTAATCATACATTGTGAAAATGGCCGTTATAAATATTCAAAATAGTTATACCAAAAGGTAGGATCACACGATTGCCGCAATGAACCAATTTAATACAATTTTTATTGTGCTGAATTGGGGCCCAATAAAGAAATTGTCCCAATCAAATTCTCTGCAGTCACATGATTGCTTCATTTTATATAAATTTGATTGTCGTAAATTGGCGCAAAGCGATTTAGTGGCAATAATTGTCGCATTTCAGTCACACGATTGTTCTAGTTTACGGCAACTCAGAGAAACAGCTGTTGTGCTAGATTTTAAATTTTGTTTTGTTTACATAAATGTAAAAACAATCTATTTTTGAAAAAAATATTTGTTAAATAAAAAAAGAAAATTGCGTCGGCCTTAATTATCATATAAAAAAATTAATAAAGAAATGTTAAAAGATGTATGTGGGTCAGAGAGTGGCTGACAAAAACAATATTTCATTTACAAAAATTAATATTGGCGCTAATTGTCTTCTTTGATTGCCGCACTAGAACACAATAAATATTGGTGTATTTTTAACTTTTTTATTGGTGCATGTTGCCTATCAAGCATTCACATGATTGCCGTACCAGGGTTGCATTTGATTGGGCCAAATAAGCACAATATTGTTGTGGTTTGACATATGAGCCAATAAGTTGTGAAATCACACGATTGACGTATAAAATAGACCAATAATTGGTGCATTGTGCATCCTACCTAAAGACTATAGTCTTTGGTTATACTAATATACCTTAAAAATGTAAAAACAAATCAATTTATGTTGTTAGAACCATTTGGTTGTTAATACATTTATAATATATAATTATTTTGATTGTCTTTTTTGTTCAATAAAACAAAATAATTTTAAGTTCTCATTTAGATCAGTCCATCGCCGCCTATGAAAATATAAATTAGTTTAATTTGGCTAAAATGGCAATGGTGATTGTCTTGCTATTAATTAATGGTAAAATAGTGCTTTATTGAATTTCGTTGTGGTCGTAAAAGCATGGAAGAGGCCAAACATTCTGGACGCCCAGTTGAGGTCTCTACACCCGAACAATTGAAAAAAATTATGATATGGTGTTGGCCAATCGGATATTGAAAGTGTGAAAGATTGTGGAAGCCATAGGCATCTCACATGGCTTAGTGGTTTCAATTTAGAAGGCTCACTTGGGTATGAGAAAGCCTTCCGATAAACACATGTGCAGTTTCTATAAAAAAAATTAATTAGGCTGCGAAATGCTCCCTATTCCACCCTATTCTTCGGATTTAGCACTGAGTTACTAAAACTTGTTTCCAACCTGAAGAAATGTCCCGGTCGAATGAGATTTGACTCCAATGATGAAATAATCTCACAAAAAATACGTTGGACAAAGAGCATAGAACTCAAAAGCGATAAAATAATTTTTTATTCATAACCCTGTGTTTCATTCAAGAAGGCACTGACTTTTTGACCCACCCTCGAAATATGATTTCGTTGGGTCATAATATGATTATTTTTGATCGCTTTGGATCATTGAAAAATTGTTTTATTAAATTTGGTATTAAATACTACTCAACACTTTTAAAAGCTGAATTTAACATTTAAAAATCTTATTTTAAAAACACTTTTTCACTGACATATATTGAAGTTTTCTGTTACAAGAAAGTATCGTGTAGTGACTTTTTGGCATTGAGTGCCATGAAAAATAGACAGTACTGAGTACCCAAATACTCAATACTTTACCACCACTAGCTGTAATTAAATAAACCATAATTCGGATTAATTTATGATAGCTTTCAATTTGAAACTAGCCCCTCCAAAATGAAATTTACACAGAAGTCCAATTCTGACATTTTATATTCAATTGACTTTGACCGTTACTAATAACAATTATCTTTACAGATTAAATTGTTGTTATCAGTTGTATTGGAAACAATTTAACATGAATTATGAATTCATGAATATTTATTTAATTGCAGCAAACAAACATTTGTCAGTTGGTTTAAAAATGGAAACACTTGCTTTCAATTAAACTTGTATTTAGTTGTTGCACTTTAAGTGATAAAAATCATTGATCATTTAGATTAAATTAATGAGTAACGTAAATGGAAAATTAAAAAGTTAACAACAACTAAATGCCTGTTTTACATAAGAGGTGGTTTCAATAATTCTTAAACACTTGTTTATTATTATTTAGGAATTAAACAGCTAAGTTAATTAAGATTTAACAGAATTTTCCACTTTAAATCGAAAATAATTTAGTTTCAAATCAAGACATTGAGAGAAAAGAGGGTCATTATTGTAATCAGAACAGGTAACTGTTTTATTGATTGAATGTAATTGTTGTATTTCAAATGTAGCTAAAACTAACAGCTTATTTTATTTTTACTTTAACATTATTTATCTCAATAGCAACAAATGCCTGGTTTATTGATTTTAACAAACAATTTTCCTGAATATTAAACAAAAATCGATTAGATTGCATTACAAGTTGTGGTTACATTTATGAAATAATAATAATTTTAATGCAAATTAACAATTTCATATTTATTTTATTTATCAACATGTTTATTGAATCAAACACTCCTTTACAAATATTGCAAGCATTTTAAATCAAATTAAATATTTTGATAGACCGACCGAATGCACGCAATTAATTTGTATGTTAAAGATACAAAACGAAAATAATTTAATTACTAACACCTGCATGCTGTTTGCAGATAGATACTCGTTCAAAAACTTACTTTTGTACGATAAAATCGTTTAAAAATTTAAAACAGTATCAATCGATCTGAATACGGTTAACAACAGTTTTAAACTTGCACATAGATACTCGTAGAAACTACTTGGTAATTAGTAAGTATAGCATGTCGTCTGTATGTGTGTATTTTATTCAAGTTGAAATTATTTAAATTTGGACTTGATTTAATTGATATTATTACACAATTCTAGTGAATTATTTTCATAAAGATGAAATAAAAATTGTTTCAAGGAATATTTATTGCACATGAAGTTCGATTTGTGAATGCATACTAAATATTTCTTGAGAGCATTGAAATGCTTGACAATATGTAGTTACAATGCACAGTGGGACAGAATCAAAATTTGACATGGGCATAAACAAGGAGTATTCCAGTTTATGTTACTAAAATGGACCCTACAAATGCTTCAGAGGCGGCGCTGTAGGGGCTAAAAGTAGGGTACCTTCGACATGTAAATTTGTTAAACACTTGCCATTTCATTGTTTCCCATCCATATTCAAAGATTTTTGGAAAGTGCTCGCCAAGGTCTTGAAAAAATTTGTTTGCGTGTACTATTTATCTCTTAAAATTTCCGAGTTATAGGCATTTTAATTGAAATTTAAACATTTTGACATACCCCGGTTCGATTTTTTAAAGTATAGGCCGTACTTTTGTTAGCTAGACAACTAACTTGCCAATAATATACAAACGATTTCAGAGCAATATCAATTATGGATAAACGATTTTCAGTTTAAAAATTAAAACATGTAAGAGAGCTATATTCGGATGTGCCGAATCTTATATACCCTTCACCAAATTATACTCCACAATAAAAATTTTATATATTTTTAGGTAAACTAAATTTATTTTTTTTATTTTTTGGAAAAAATTTTTTCCAAATGTTTTTTTAAATTTTTTTTTTGTTTTTTAAATATTTTTTTTTATATTTAGCGAAAAAAAATTCGGACCAAATATCGTATTTTTAGTTACATTTGTTTCGGCTATATCATGTTATTAACAGCGAATGTTCGCTGAGGCGGGTCTACATATTTCCACATATCGTTGTCCATTTATGTTATACCGATTTTTCCAAATATTTTGTAGAAACTAGAAATATTAATACAAATTTTCATACCCCAAGTCGATAAAAAAATGAAGTATTTGTCCCTAAATAGCTGGCCGCCACTGTATATACTTTATAGGGAATGACAAACTTAGATATACCTTTTTCACGAAGGTGAAGGGTATAAAAAACAAGTAAGAGAGTTATGTATATTCTGCTGTGCCGAATCTTATATACCCTTCACCAAATTATACTTCAAAATAAAAATTTTAAAGTAAACAAACATTTTTTTTCCAAAGTTGCTTTTTATTTTTTTTTCGCTAAATATTTAGCGAAAAAAAACTTTTGGTGAAAAAAAAATTTGGGTTAAAAAATATTTTTTTCGATTTTTACCCATTGTAGGTCAATCTTACTTCTTATATACGTCGTTGCAAAGGTTTTTGAAATATCTATCATTATATATCCACATTGTCTATATTAATTACTTATTAATCCAGATATATGTCAAAAATCGAGCTTATCCTGGTATCCTTATATCTCAGCCATTTGTGGACCGATATTCTCGATTTTAAACAGCAACCGAGCCGGAAGAATTCCGGAGATATTGATGTATGAATCGTTTATGTAAGTTATTTGGGGGCTTCGGAAAGTTGATTTCAACAGACAGACGGACATGGCTTATTCGACTCCGCTGTCTATATATACTTTATAGGGTCGGAAAATTATATTGTGGTAATTACAAACGGAATGACAAACTTATATATACCCTTCTCACGAAGGTGAAGGGTATAACAATAGATTTTTGATGTATTTTGGGCGAAAAGGTGTTTAAACTATTTTTTTTTTTATCGTAAGCGACAAAACACAAATTTTACAGGAGAAGGTTTTTTTTGATTATATTGAAGTATGTATATACATAGAATTAAAAATGTTATGATGCGATATAATATAATTTCGTTCAAGCTATTTGTCTATTTTACAAAAATATTTATAACTTTTGACAATTAAAAATTCATGGAAAATTGAAAAATATGACAAAAACATTTTTTATTGAATTTTTGCATAGATACAAATATTCGAATTGAAATAAAATTTTTATTTATGAATAGTTTTTAATGGAATGGAAAAATAAAAACGAAAAATTCCAAAAATGGGAATTTTTAGTTTTTTGGCTATAATATCTATACCAGGGTCTGGGTTATCGGAACCCTTTACAAAATAATTAGACTCATATTGGGCCACATAAAATCGGTTACTATATTTTGATATCGAATATGACATTTGAGAATTTTTGCCCTAAAGTTTAATTTTACATAAAAAATATGTGTTTTTTTAAATGGACCTGGTTACCGAGGTAACAACAATTTTTAATTTTTTTTTTCTTTCATTTAAAATATTTTATGAATACTTAGACTTCAGAAAGTAGAAATTACTTATACATCCCCATAGAAATTTTTTCCGATAACTTAAAAAGAAAAAAGTTATTTTTTCCCGAAAAATTAGCGAAAAATCGCATTTTTAAAATTTTTTAAATTCAAATGAATATATCAGGGAAACCAAAATATGCAAATGCATGTTTTTTCTGGTGATTTTTATTTGAAAATGTATGTCAATATTTTGTAATTTATTGCAATAATAACCTTAATTGAAGAAGTGACTTTATATTTATATAAAATATCATCAAAAAATACCTCTCGAGGCCTTTTCATAGCTTAAGTTCCTATTGTTTTTATGTTGTATTTATTTTTTGTTATACTTGTTTTAGTTCATGTTATTTTTGTTTATTTTATGTTACTTTACCTTTTTAGAAATGAATTGTATTTATTTTTTTTTAAATAAAAGTATATGTTTTGGTTAAAAATCATGTAAAAGTTTGTTTTTTAAGAGCATATTTAAAGCGCTTAAAATGCTTTTTTAGGGCATATTTCCGGTTTCCCTGGTCATTATTTACGTGTGTTGTTAGTCCAACAAAGAAAAACTTGTGGAAATCGAGAAATATTTGGATATGCTGTTATCAAAAAACGGGTGTAGGGTGAGTAAAAATCTTGAAAAATTAATTTTCAAATGCGAATATCTCGATGAAATAAACATAAACGAAGAAATAGGATCGTTTTAAAAATGAGGTGTCCTACTTTGAGGACCCTAGCTCGCTCCCCTGTTGGGTTCAAAACATAAACTCGACAGCACTTCTTCCTTGCGCATGTGAAATTTCATTCAAACCAATCTTATCATTTAGAAGTTTATTTCCGTCTTTTTTTCTATACAACTGTGTGTCGCTTACGATAAAATTCGTTTACTGTAAAATGTAAACATTGACTTACGATAAAATCTTACCCCCAATAATATAGAAGTTATTAACAATTTTGATATTCTGAGAACGCTAAAACATCACTCGGTCCATAAAATTTTAATTTTTGCAATAAAAAAAAATATTTAGAAAATGTCGCTTATGATAATTTGGCGCTAAGGGCTCGATATCACAATTTTATGTTTTTCTGTAAGGTATCTTTACGAATAACATTTTTGTTTAAAAACCATTTCCTATTTTTCGAATATGTCGCCCTTCGGAATTTGACCTATTTTTTATAAAAAATTTCAAATTTGGGCCACATGTTCTAAACCCAAAGGGTTTAGAAAACGTAAAGCAACTCTGGAAAGCTTGATGTGTTCCTTATTTATCTCCAAAGTATTTTCCCAGCCCCGAAGCAAATGTGGACCCTATGAACAAAATTTTAAAAAATATAATTTTTGTTATTTTCGCTTCAATTTTTAGGAATTGCGGGATACCCTTTGAACTTTTGACACGATTTTTCTTTCTTATTTAGAATGACAAATATAAAAAACGTAAATATTACATATTTACGGAGTTTCTAAAAATAAAATTTGTATCAATATTTTAAAAGGATTACAAATATTAGCAACAATTTAATCCACATTTATTCCGAACTAATTTTTTTTTGATAAGTTAATTTTTGGTCTAACAAAAAAAAATTCAAGTCAATATCTCAATTAAATTCTAAAATATGCCACTTTAAAGCTCCGTCCTTCAAAAACATTGCACTTTTTGGCAACCATGTGTTAAACGCTATGTATTATACGTTTGTCAATATTTATTTGTGATCTCGAAAAGTAAAGGGTCATCCAATACGGGCTTCCGAACTTTGACAATAGATAGCAGCCATATTTTTGAAGCTACATCTGTCAAATTGGCTGTCATATGTTTTATCAAAATAAGTGTTCTGTTCGGGCAATATTTCGAGAGTTTCTCCCATTTTACGGTGAGATCCATTTCTAGATGATTGTCGAGATAAGATTCAATAGCATCCAACGGATTCCGAAAATATCACTGTTTGGAGTGGATTTTGGGCTGGCGGAGAAGCTCCTTAACTTGATGTTATGCATCAAGGGGAAACCTGAGACGACACCGGGGCTCCGAAGTGTTCGGACCTCATTCCTGGTAAGAATTTATTTTTTTTTTTTAAATTCGGAGCTAACTAGAGTTCTTTATCTAGTGCCATGGTGATCCATTGGCACCAGGACTTATACGGTTGGATGAATGGTGAGGCGACATAGGTGATCACGTGGTGGCTGTTGCTAAAACCCAAATCGGGTAGAAGATCTTTGGTATAAGGACTGATATTTGTGCTAGTGACAAATTTCGGGCCACCAATTCTATCTCACTGGGTGCTGTTAGCCGTAGCAATAGAGCCATTGAAAGTAGCAGATAGCAATTGGCGCTGTGCTCAGGAAATGTATTCGTGATATACTGATCGTTGGGCTTGGTTCCCGATCGACGCCAATCATGTGTGGTGTCAGAAACATACACTTTGACTTTTATCGGCCGAAGCTTATATCGGTCTAGATTACCAAGCCGTATAATAATTATCCTGGGCTTGTTAATTGACTAGCTAGCTACGGATGGTAGGGACTAGATAGTCCGAGCTCTCGAGGGATTTGTGCATTGATCTGTGCAGTCATGTACAAGAAGTTGCCAATTGTGTGGTCCTTGCAAGTCACACAATGGCGGTGAAAGACGCATTGATTCTATCCAGTGTTAAGAGGACCGTGGGGTTGGGCCATCATGAAACTTCAAATAAAATTTTGGTTAAATTTTTAGCATTTTGTTAGATGGCGGAGAAAAATTTTAGACCTTGGAAGCACAAAAAACCGAAAAAGTCCAGTATAGGAACCACCCTAATATGCATTCATACAAGTTTTCTTCTATAATTATTTTATCACTAATTTTTATTACTAATATATGTTTTAATTATACATGTTGAACTATTATAAATATGTAGTTAAATTAAATTATTATCGTTTACATGTAACATTCATTAAACAGTGAGGTTTACTAAACATACGCAGGTGTTTGAAACACCCCCAACCATAATAAATTTTAAAATTCTTGTCAGAATTATTAAGTTGAGAAAAATAATTATTTTACCTACTAATCAAAGGTATTTTAATAAAAAACCATTTATGGAACATTTTATTATTTAGAAATATTTCATAAATAATTCAAAATAATTTTGTTTTGAAACTGATTTCGAAATATCTGGCTGCAAATAATTTATTAAGTAACGAAATTTGCTAAAATCTTCTAATTTCATGTAGACCTAATATATTATAATATTTAAAGATGATCCTTCCTTTGCTATCCTCACCTCCTGGATTTTAACAAATACAACTGAAAATAACTAACCTCACCTTTCTGTTTACTGTTGGGAATTTAAAATATGTAATTAACTGTAGCAATATTTAATAACACTGAACAGTTTTCCAATGCACATACAAACGAATATTAATTAAAAATAATTAATTGTCAAAGTAGAAACTTTGAATTGATTCTTGGGTTTATTATTTTGCAGTTATTAGCACCACACCTAAAAATACATTTATGTCTTTAATTGTCTCTTTAAGTTAGGTTTAATAATTAAATTGGATTATTTTAATAATTCAATAAATTGTTAAAAAATATATTAATACAAAAACACAATTAAAAACACTATTAACGTTTCTATATGAATGCCAATATAATGGATGAGGAAGGTGGTGCTAATATCGACTGTATGACGGAAATCGATAATAAAATATTGAAGTAATAACTTCAAATTTAATGTGAAAGATCAATAAACATATTAGGTTCCGTAATCACATAATATATGGTGCATTTAATATTAACTATGAGAATGTTCTTAAATTCTACAAGTTAAAAACTGTAAATATAGAATTGATATTTCGACTTGCCCTTTTATTTTTTTTTAAAACACTTCACCTCACTTTCAAAATATTTCCATGCTATTTTTTGAGAAGCAATTCAGGTAAATGAATATTTGTCAAAGTGAAGTGATTTAGAAAATAGCCCCCTTAATTATTTTCTACAATTTGGGGAGGAGAAACATAGATGCTATCAAAAGAGTTGAAATTGGTTATGAACTGCAGTTACGGAATTAAATACTTCTAGGAATGTATTATTACTGGCCATAATGAACTGAGTTATTGCCTTAAAAAAATAATTTGATGCCATGATAACTCCTGCTGATGTGATGATACGTTACACTACATATATGTGTCAATAAGTCCGATTATATCGCTATCGTTTTAAATGTTTTGAATGTTATTTCATCCAGAATCTTGTAGAATTAATGGAGATAAATCCACTAAAGATGGTGTAATACACTTGGACATTTATAAAGCGATTTGAAGCATATTAATTCTGAGAAGCAGTTAATCAGAAATTTAGTTTTTTTTCTACTATCTCAGCCATTCTGAAAATCAATGAATTTACCTGCAGATATGCAGCAGAATGAGTTATAATTTTCTAAAAATGTAAGGTATAAAATCAGAATACAAAATTTATTTTAAATTTTCTTTATGGAAAACAAAATTTGTGGATATTACAAACTGAATGACAAACTTATAGTATAGTAGGGTATAATACTACAAGAACAAATTTTGATATCGAGATAAAATTCGCCAAATAAAGTTTAATATAAACGGAAGTCCAACTCCTGAATTTCCGCAAGGTCAAAATCCATTTAAGACCTATGCACTATAGGTAATTTTACCCATTTTTGAGGCAAAAAGTAATTTTTTGAACTTTCATGAATGCATTTTTTGTTGTTGGTATTTGATAAAGAAAACATTAAAGCAAACAACTGAAAATTTTGTTTTTGTAAAAAAATAACGGCGACTGCTTAGCAAGTGGCCAAATTCATTTTTTGTGAACAAAGTGTTGAAATCAGTATATATAGTGCAATTTGTTCGAATTTTTAAGTTTATTTAAAAAGTTAAAAAATAAACATAAATTAAAACTGAATATGGAAAACAAAAGTGATGGTAAATGCTTAATATTTTAAGAAAAATATTTTGTAAAAAAAATTGTTTTTGGCGAAAAAACTCATTCTCTGACATAACCCTTAATTTTACAATATTTTCTGAAAAATTAACTTTGGATAAACTTTTAAAAAGTTGGCCGAATTTGGCCGGGTTTAAACAATCAGAAACGTGTTAAATGTGGAATTTTAAGTTTAACTTGTCAATTTCATGTTGCACTTTTTTGCACTTTTTGAAAAATATAATTTTTCGTAGGCAGCCTTCGCTTGCAAAATAACGAACTTGCGGAAGTTTGGTTGGATGAATAGAGAAGAATGCTGCTGTTTACAAGATTGTTGTTGCTAAAGTTGAATGCGGCAATATTGTGAATGAGGAATAGGCTTAACTGAAGAAAAAAAATTTTTTTTGACGATTTGGAAACAAAAATGGATCCGCCATTTTGAATTTTAAAAATTTTGCCTCAGATTCGAAATCAGCAATCTTGAATACTCCTGTACACTAAATTTTCATGTAAATCAGAAGACATTTTAAAATTTACGCCGCCATATTGGATTCGCCATTTTGAATTTGAAAAATTTTACCTCAGATTCGAAATCAGCAATCTTGAATACTCCCGTATACCGATTTTCATGTAAATCAGAAGACATTTTAAAATTTAAGCCGCCATTTTGAATTTGAAAAATTCTACCTCAGATACGAAATTAGCAATCTTGAATACTCCCGTACATTGATTTTCATGTAAATCAAGAGACATTTTAAAATTTACGCCGCTATATTGGATCCGCCATTTTGAATTTGAAAAATTTTACTTCAGATTCGAAATCAGAAACCTTGAAAACCCTAAGTCTGTTATCAAAAACCTATCTCACGCAACAACAAAATACATGCTAGTCAATTTGTTGTATTTTTGTTTGACAAATTCATTAACAAGGTGAGTGCGTCCCGGCAACAAATACAACAATGCAAAAACAACAGGCAATTTGTTTTTGTTAAAATGTACGGTAAATGTCAAAATCAGGGCGAATTAAAATATTACTATGTTATTTACAATAACAAATGTAAACATAAACAAAGTTTGACATATAGTGTACATAAAACCACAGCGAATTAAGAAACAGCTGATTTTATGCACTCACCTTGTTAATACGCCTTGGACAAATCGTTTTTAAAATTTTCTAAAATATTTTCATTTTTGAAATTTAATTTAATAATTTAATTTAAATAATTTTTGTTCGTGTTGGTATCAAGAAAACCAAAGTGGAAGAGTTCTTCAGTTCGAATATTATTGGATTGTTGGAATCCAATAATATGGTTTCATTGGGAAATTTGTTAAATTTTTCTTTACTTGACTTTCTTTGTGTTTGGAATTTATAGATTGCCATTGGTTTCTTATTGATCTTTTTGATTTGAGTTTAACATAATAGAAAGAGGAATACATCTTTTGTCATATTGATGATTAGAGTGACCATTTGAGTAAATCGGAATATAAATATTATTCACAGAACCGTAAATTGTTTTTGTGCAACACCTTGGGTGACCACGTGTTGAAGGAAATTTTAAAGAAAAGAAAAATTGTTTTGATCCATTCAATATTTTTACTTAACTTTTATCGATAATTTGTTCTTAATATTGCTAACTAAGTTCTCTTAACTTTTATAAATTAAATAATTTTTTAGATTTGAATTTTGTTTATTAATTTAATTTTCATAACCTAATTTTTTGTTTGTGATAGTCTTATGGTCACTTGAATTTTATTATTTTTCAAAATGTGTTTTTGTTTATTTTTTTATTATTTCTTACACTTATTTTATAACGTATACGTAATATGAATATTATTTAATAATCATACTCCTAATTAGTAAGAAAATATATTTGAATTATAATATTCATATTATGTTGAATTACATTTGGTACTTTTGTTGATAATTTATAATCAAAGTCACCACAGTATAAAATATTTGAACTACTTATAATTGTTTGTTAAATTTTGCTATACCTTTGCCACTAGAACAAGATGTGTAGGAACAAAATTAACATATTTTGAGAAATATTAAAATAAAAGCACATTTTTACTTAAAATATATCCATATTTACTTGTATATGAGCTTTTGGCTTCGTAGGATACGGTTAAACTATTCGCAGGTATGACCAAAATAATTGAATTTTATTAACGGCAGTTTCAAAACTCCATTTTCAAATTTTTAAAAAGTTTGTTAAACATATTTCATAAATTTTTATCATCACATTGGGATTTATTGATAATAAATAGTGTTTTGACGGGTTATAGGGAGAGGGCAATACTTGACCTTATGGGTAAATAAGAACACTGACTTTTCTTGAAACGTTATAAAATGTCTTGTATGTTTATTGAACTTATTTTCAGGGGTAAGCATATACATATATTTATTTATATATAATTATTTATTTATGGATTAGGGTTATTTGTGTAAGTATAATTAGTTATAAGATTTAAGGTAAGTATAATTATAATTATAAATACACTTCAATTCACTTTATTTTATTAGCTTTAGTTATTTTTATAATTCACAGACTTTTTGTTATTATATTTTAAATAATTCGG
Organism: Calliphora vicina; assembly: GCF_958450345.1. Classification (NCBI taxonomy): domain Eukaryota; kingdom Metazoa; phylum Arthropoda; class Insecta; order Diptera; family Calliphoridae; genus Calliphora; species Calliphora vicina. Next base: position 58,813,249 of record NC_088781.1, on the reverse strand, counting down.
GTTTTGTTCAAAAGCTTCGGATCACTCACGCACTCGTTGGTGTCAATAGTCGATCGATTGTGATTGTTTTTGTGGGGCGAATTGCAAACTTCATCTCTCATATGAAGTTAGTTGCAGTTGATGTGCGTGTGATGTGTTTAAGGGCAGGCTTGGACATGTATGTATGTGTTCACTAGAGTGCTCCAAAAAAATAAAATTGCGAATTTTGACCGTCCCCCCCTCTAGAATTGTTCTATGTATTGTAGAAACACATTATGTAAAATATTAGGATGATAGGATAACGTTAACTGGTGGCGCAACGACGCTGAAGTTTTGAGGTGCATTTACAAGGGGAAAATATGCAATTTTTTCAGTTTTTGTAAAAATTTTGCCATTAAATAATGACTTTTACAATTTAATTTAAAAGAATCGAAATGTGTACGTAATTGTCTTTATAATAAGATATAAAAGACAAAAATTGGTGAAAAAATGTTAAAGTTATTAAAAAATCGCCAGGCCATTAACGTGTCTCAGGCCACTAGAACAAGAAATTTATGAACAAAATTAACATATTTTGAGAAATATTAAAATAAAAGCTTATTTTTACTTAAAATATATCCATATTTACTTGTATATGAGTTCTTGTCCTCGTAGGATAGCGTTAACCTATTCGCAGGTATGACCAAACAATTTAAATTTTTTTAACGGCAGTTTCAAAACTCCAATTTCAAATTTTTAAAAATTTTGTTAAACAAATTTCAGAATTTTTTGATCATCACATGGGGATTTATTGACAACATAATAGGGAATAAAAATGTGAAAAAAGTATGTCAATACCTCCTATAGTTTTTCCGTACCTGCGATATAAATTTTGCGATTTTCGAGAAAAACTAATTTTTTGGCCATATTTTGGGGAATGACCAGAATTTCCTTACTGTAATGATTTTTAAGTAAAAGCTATTCAGAATAATATAGTCCAGGTAATTCTAAATATAGTCTGAAAGTTTTACTACAATCGGAAAACTTTAACCCTTAAATCGTGAAGGTCAAAGGTCAATTTTTTCAATATTTGGAATTTCTCATGGAAAGATAGCGAAATATTATATATTTTTGGGCCGATTTTGATGAAACTTAAGAAAAATATAAAATGAAGTCTAGAATTCACAATAACAGTACAAAAATGGAAATTAACCCTTAAGAGTACTTGGGGTCAAAATGAATGTATTTTTCGTGATTTTAAAAGTTGAGTGTCATTTGGACCCCAAGTGCTGTTAAGGGTTAATTTCCATTTTTGTACTGTTATTGTGAATACTAGACTTCATTTTATATTTTTCTTAAGTTTCATCAAAATCGGCCCAAAAATATATAATATTTCGCTATCTTTCCATGAGAAATTAAAAATATTGAAAAAATTGACTTTGACCTTTACGATTTAAGGGTTAAAGTTTTCCGATTTTAGTAAAACTTTCAGACTATATTTAAAATTACCTGGACTATATTATTCTGAATAGCTTTTACTTAAAAATCATTACAGTAAGGAAATTCTGGTCATTCCCCAAAATATGGCCAAAAAATTAGTTTTTCGCGAAAATCGCAAAATTTATATTGCAGGTACGGAAAAACTATAGGAGGTATTGACATACTTTTTTCACATTTTTATTCCCTATTATGTTGTCAATAAGTCCCCATGTGATGATAAAAAAATTCTGAAATTTGTTTAACAAAATTTTTAAAAATTTGAAATTGGAGTTGAAACTGCCGTTAAAAAAATTTAATTTGTTTGGTCATACCTGCGAATAGGTTAACGCTATCCTACGAGGACAAAAACTGATATACAAGTAAATATGGATATATTTTAAGTAAAAATAAGCTTTTATTTTAATATTTCTCAAAATATGTTAATTTTGTTCATAAATTTCTTGTTCTAGTGGCCTGAGACACGTTAATGGCCTGGCGATTTTTTAATAACTTTAACATTTTTTCACCAATTTTTGTCTTTTATATCTTATTATAACGACAATTACGTACACATTTCGATTCTTTAAAATTAAATTGTAAAAGTCATTATTTAATGGCAACATTTTTACAAAAACTGAAAAAATTGCATATTTTCCCCTTGTAAATCCACCTCAAAACTTCAGCGTCGTTGCGCCACCAGTTAACGTTATCCTATCATCCTAATATTTTACACAACGTGTTTCTACAATACATAGAACAATTCTAGAGGGGGGACGGCCTGTACCTAGAAAGTTTTTTTCGTCCATACAATCTTGGAGCACTCTAGTGTTCACAGATGTGAACAAATAGGGAATAAAAATGTAAAAAGAGTATTACAATATCTCCTATGGTTTTCCGTACCTGCGATTTAAATTTTGCGGTTTTCGAGAAAATATATTTTTTTGACCAATTTTTGGCGAATGAGCCCAATTTTTTTACTGTTATAAACTTTAAGTAAAACATATTCAGAATATTATAGTCCAGATAATTTTAAATATAGTCTGAAAATTTTAGTAAAATCGGAAAACGCTAACCCTTAAATCGAGAAGGTCAAAGGTAAAAATTTTCAATATTTGACAAGGTTTTTTATGAATTTAAAAGTTTGGGTTTATTTTAACCCCAAGTGCCGTTAAGGGTTAATTTCCATTTTTTTTACTGTTATTATAAATACTTCGTGTTATATTTTACAAGTAAATATGGAAATATTTTAAGTAAAAATGAGCTTTATTTTTTCACAATTAAGTAAATTCGCTCATTTTCAAAAAATTTTACTTTTTTTTATTCTTTCTTTCGATTGATTGAATTTTGAAAACATTTTCCCCATGCTATATACAAATTTTTACATATATATTGCGTTTCAATCGGCACAGTAGTTTCGGAGTTATAATAACAAATTGAAGCAAAAAATATATTTGTTTACATGAAAATAATTTTTTTTTGTTTTAAAAAAATCATGAAAAATCGAAAACGGGAGAAATTGTTCAGATTTATTGCTTTATCGCAAAGCCACTTGTAATAGAAACAAAATCAGATATCGATCATAAAAATCGATGGATTCTTTTCTAATTTATTCACAATTAAGTGAACTCGCTCATTTTGCTAGTTTTTTTTTACCGTATACAATGGATATAAATATATTTTAAGAAAAATATTTACAAAAAACCAAAATTAACATTTTCTCGGTCATATTTTTAATGTCGTTTTTTTTTTTTTTTTTTTTTTGATTTGTCCAGCATTTTAAAACCCAATGTCCAGCATTTGGCGAATCTGAATCTGGCATCCTTAGGGATGAGACTGGCAAATTCCAACTAGGGCCACCTAGTCTACATGTGTTCAAAAGTTAACAATTCATCTGCGAACAATAACAAGTCCTAATACTTTTAACACAGCATTGACCTAGGAGAGGGTAAATTGATATCCTTCGGATGTTCTGTTGATAGGTCTTACAAGTAACCCAAATGAACTTGTTGTGTTTTGTATATAAATTATAACACTGGCCACAATATGGGATTATAATTAATTGATATTATGTTGCACTAAATTTATTAAAAATTCATTGATTAATTGTCAACTTTTAACCACAATTAAACAAGTCAATTGATATGTATTTTTTACATGCTACGAGACCAGTGCTTTTTAAAGGATTGTCACAAATTTTGCACACAAATATTACAATTAAAACCGGTCTCTGTGTCTAAGGAACCAATCATGTGACTATTTCTGCTTCATTTTTATTCACTATTTAAATATAAACATTATTATCTTTTTTTATTAATTTCACTTTTTCACAAAGTGTTTGCTTTATTGAATTTATGAATATGTGGAGTATAGAAGAAACCAAAGTTATTTAAAAGATGAAATGAAACATTCATACAAGATGAATAAATTACAGATAATGAAATCGAATTCATGTGCAAATATTACTCGACATTGTACCCTGAACTTTATGAAAACGTAACAAAACTAAAACTAGATTTTAAATGAACTTATCATACTGGCAGATTTCAAGTGACTACGATTGTTGAGCTAAATACATAGTGTAGCTTAGATGGTACCGGGTGCAGGGGCTACATTAACATTGGCTACCGAGTTGAGATGACCAGCCAAGGGAGCAGCGTGAACAGCACCACGAGTTTGGGCCACATAACTAGCGTGACCAGCAACAACAGCGGGAACGCCAGCTGGAATTCCGGAGACAACAGCTCCACCCCAAGGCCAACCAGATACGACTGGTGATGAAACAGCGGTGTATGAGAGAGGTCCACCGGCAACTTGTGTTACTACACCACCCCATGGAAGTATAGAGGATTGAACTCTCAAAGCCAAGGCCAAAGTGAACAAGGTAACGATTGCGAACTGTGGGACAAAAAAAAATATATGTAGATTATTAATTATTCTAATAACAAAAACTTGCAATTAAATATGGAATTCGAAAAAAAATTCGTACAAATTTAGTTTGTTACCCCCATTAACACGAAGTCTGGTTGTGTGTTAACTAATTTTAACCGACAATAAAAACTATTAATTAACACATAACCAAACTTCGTGTTAATGGGGGTTAATAGAAGACATATTTCCTTTAAATAAAAACGATTATTTGTATCCATAACACAACTTACTTTCATTTTGCTGATTGTGAAAGAAAAGGGAATGACTGGAGTTTACAAACTAAAAGCCGTGTTGCTTGTTTGAATTTAAGTTATACTCTGATTTCATTTTAAACAATACCCTATTTTTATATCAAAATGAAATCTCTTTTAGATCTAGTTTTTTTTTTTTGTTTAAATTTACCATTCTTTTCATAAGCAATTTAAGTCTCATATTCAATTAATAATGAACAACTATTTAGGGAGAATAACACAGGGCAGTATAGAACAATCCCTTTCAGTACTTTTGATACCTTAAAAGTACTTGTTGTTAAGTGCCTTAAAACACACATTCAACAAAAGATTTGAGTTAAAAACACACAAGATTACAAAAGGCACAAGACAATAAAGAAACCTGGCATATCAGCAGCAGACAATTAGACTCAAATTAGATCACATACTTAGAAATAACACACCAACTCCCTACACTCAGAAAACAATACAAGTATTTGTAAATTACATGCAAATTAGGGTGGCCCTGGTTCTATGGTGGAATAATGAGGTGTCAATGTTCCCAACTAAAATTTAAGCTCAGTTTGTTGTAGGAGAGAGAGGAGAAAAACAGCAAAAATCCACTATTTTTGGAATTTTTAAATTGAAAATTGTTTATTTTTGGATCCATAATCGATATTGCTCGGAAATCCAAACTAAGGTAGTGTCAGATAGACGATCTAGCCTTGACAGAGCATTCTTACATTCCAGTAAGAGAAGTGCCGTCTGACTGTCGACAAAAATACCAATATCGCCGCTAGTGTTATGATCAAATAGTTTATTACAAGCTGTCAAGATCACAAAAATTTTAGCATGAAAAACACTACATTCATTTGGAAGACAATATGAGATGACTATCCCAAGTTCGTTGCAGAAAACATCAGAACCAACACCACAGCTCATTATAGAATCGTCTGTATATATTCTGGTGTCATATTCATACACGAGTCATATTCATACACCTACTCTACTCACTCCTGGAGGGAATTAAGACCTTCCTTGAACACCCTATTGAAATCTGAATATGGAGTAATGTAGACCGAAGTTTAGTGTACGATCGAATGTTATGTTCTCGATCTCCACCATCCAGATGTGTGGCAGGCAGAGGTGGCCATTATATGAAGGTGTATTGAAACAAGGTGCAGTATAGTGTTCAGTGCCTCTGAAAAACTAGTTCATAGTGCGCCAGTCATGCCAATGCAGACTAATCTCTGGACTTTATATAATTGGTCTACAACATAGTTTCTTCTAGTTTCAGTCCACCATACAAGAGCCCCATAGGTAATAATTGTACGTACTATAGCCGAGTACATCCATTTAACTATGTTAGGACTAAGTCCCCATTTTATACCAAACATCTTACGACAGGTTGCCCACTTCATAAAACAAATTTAGAGTTCAGGGGGATTTCGCTGTTTTTCAACCGCAGAAGACTGAAGCTTGGAATCTTGGTCATTGTCATGAAGAATACTGTGAAGTATTGCGAAAATTGGGCAACATTCTTCTCTAGTCTCTAGACTCTAGACTTGAAAATTCACAATTGTTTTATAATAATCAATATCGTGATGAAATTGGATATAAACTAATTTCAAATGAACCTACATAAATATTTCTGGTAGTTTTTGTGATATCAGAAACATTTATTATTTTTAGTAAATAATTATTTATATAATTTATATGTATATAATGATATTAATATAAATTTGGACCTAAGTCTTTCAAAATTTTAAGAAATTAATCCATCTATCAAATTCCGTAAAGTTTGAAACAGTTATGATTCAAGTCCCCATAAAAGGCCAAAACTAAACATTGAATCTGGGTATACAAGATTTGGCGCAGCCGAATATAACACTCGTGCTATCCTTTGCTCCAGCTCACCAAGTACGGACGCCAGGAAAACATTTTGCGTATTCGTATTATAAAATGAATAAAACTTTAATTTTAGTATGGAACATGCACATCATTTTTTGGAGCGACCCTAATGTACATATCCATGTATTATAAAACAAAAGCAAAGAAGGTGTAACTGCAATAAATAAATAAATATATATAAGCTAAGAAAAGTAAAAGAGTTGGCTTTTAATTAATTAATAGAAACGGTAAACAAAACTAATTTTTCCTAGTAATTTTGTTATAAGCTTTTAAGTACACAATATCCGGTTTGGAAACTAGTTGCAACTTAAACAATTTTTAAAACTCCTCCATATTTGTTAAACCGTTAGAAATAATGCATAAGTACATGTGTAGAATTTTGTAGATTTTTTTTTAATTTAATAAATAAATGCCAGAAGATCCACAAATAATTTTCAATTATATCCTTATTGGAAAGAGAAGACACTAGGGTGGTTTTAAAAAATCGATGTCGGATTTTTTTGGGGGGCACCCCCCTAAAATGTTTAATTTTGTTAGATTTTAAGATTGCCTCAAAGTTTTGAAAATCTCGATTTTTTGGCAGTTTGGCGACTTGTTTTTGTTGCTCATCCTTTTTAAGTAATTGGTTGTAATCTGCGATGAGCTTGACTCCTCGCTATTGTGTAGAATGTCAAACATTGTAAACAGTATGGCCTTTAATTTGATGTATTACACGGGCAAATAGCTTTCGCCGTTCCAGAGATATGGGTCGCCGAAGTCGCCAAACTGCCAAAAAATCGAGATTCCAAAACTTTGAGTCCCCAGTGGCACGGGTTAACATCTTCCAATTGTGCTCAAACTTTGGCAATCCTAAAATCTGACAGAAAGAAACATTTTAGGGGGGTGCCCCCAAACAAAAAATTAACGGTATACCATAGCAAAAATATTTAAATGAAATGGGATTCCAAAGTACAAGTATTTGTCCATAATAAGCAATAATAATACAAATAACGCATCTTCGCATTTTTTTTTTACCATATGAGATAAAACCACCCTAAAAAGACACACACAGGTCTTGAGATTGGATCCTCGGGGCTATAACCGGTTCTAGTGCTTTATTTGAAAGGGACCTTCACTTCAATATAACATTGACCTTGGAGGGTAACAACTAGGGTGATCGATTCTTAGACCTTTTTTAGAAACCGGTTTTCGGTTTCTTCGAAAAATTGCAATTTAATATAAACCGGTTTCGGTTTCGGTTTTTTATAATAACCGGTTAACCGGTTTTTTGAAAAATATTAAAACGCCAAGAAATAAAAAGAAAAAAGTTTTATTTATTAAAATAATAGTGATTAAAGCAATTTTGATTACTTCTTTTATCCTTCACAAGGTCTTCGGTTCAAATTTGACCCATTTTGAAATTAATATTTATTTTTTTCTAAAATTGAGTTGGTGATATTTTTGATACTTTATGAATTTTATTTCATTTCAAATGTCAACAACTATGTTAGGTTTTTAGAAAAACAAATTGGCCAAAAATATATCTATAAACTTGTTTGGACTTAAGGTCTGTTGTTACGTACAATTAAGTTACATTTTTTCAGAGCTTTGATAGCTCTACAATATATGTTTGGTAGATCTAATATATCGAGCCCTTAGCGCCAAATTATCGTAAGCGACAAAACACAAATTTTACAGGAGAAGGTTTTTTTTGATTATTTTGAAATTTATACATAGAATTTAAAAATGTATGATGTGATATAATATAATTTCGTTCAAGCTATTTGTCTATTTTTCAAAAATATTTATAACTTTTGACAATTAAAAATTCATTTATTGAAAAATATGACAAAAAATATTTTTTATTGAATTTTTGCATAGATACAAATTTTTCGAATTGAAATTAAATTATTATTTATAAATAGTTTTTAATGAAATTTCACAGTTACGTAGGTTTTTCCATAGTAGAAAAATAGAAGGTAGTTTCATTCTCTCTTTATTTTTTAAAATTCTACGTCTGACATGCTTAAGGATTTTGACGTTTTCGTTAAAATAGTAATACCATATTAATTAAAAATTTTCCCATATATTTTTTGAATTTTTTGAAAAAATTAATACATAATTTTCATTAATTTGAAAAATATTAAAAAAAATATAATAAATATTTACTATCAAATTGGGATCATAGGTAAGATTTTCATTTTCAAATATTTCAAAGCTAATTTGTGAACATTATTTTAAGATTTAACAAACATGAATTTCATTTTCCCCAACTGCGAAAATACCAAATATTTTTGCAAAAATTCAAATGTAAATTTGTTTAAAGTCCTACATTACCTAACAAACGACAACAGTGGCTGGATGTATGTAAAACTTGCGAAGAAGATTTGCCAAAAGAGCCAATGGTGTGCTCCGACCATTTCCTTAAAAGCAATATTTCAGTTAATACATTAACTTCCAACACAACATACTTAATACATTTTTATTTAAATACTAAATTATAAATTACACATTTTTTGTAAAAAATGTCTCTAAAATAAAAATCATTTTTAGAAATGTGGCAACGCTTTTTATAATGCTCACAAAATAAGGAAACTTCAAAAAACCTTATTTGAAAAAAAAAATTTTGATTGAAACTACCTTCTATATTTTTATCATGGGTTTTTCTATTCAAAATGGAAAAATAAAAACGAATTTTGAAATTTATTATCAGCAATCCCGCAATTCCCAAAAAAATTTTGAAAAAGTCCACAAATGAGAATTTTTAGTTTTTTTGGCTATAATATCCATACCAGGGTAGGGGTTATCGGAACCTTTTACAAGTTAATTAGAAACATATTGGGCCATCTAAAATCGGTTACTATATTTTGATATCGAATATGCGATTTGAGAATTTTTGCCCTAAATTTTAATTTTACATAAAAAATAGGTGTTTGAAATGGACCTGGTTTCCTCGGTATATCGGATATCTTTTCATTTAAAATATTTTATGAAAACTTAGCTTTCAGAAAGTATAAATTCCTTATACATCCTCGTAGAAATTTTTTGCGATAACCTAAAAAGAAAAAAAGTTCTTCTTTCCCAAAAAATGAGCGAAAAATCGCCTTTTTAAAATTTTATAAATTCAAATGCATATAACTTTGGACTTAGTCATTATTTTTAAATAATTCTTTTTCTTCTTTGACACATACATATGTTGTTTGTCCAATAAAGGAAAACTGAGGAAAGTCGGGAATATTTGGATACTCTGTTATCAAAAAACTGGAGTAGGTGGGTAAAAATGTTGAAAATTTAATTTTTAAATACGAATATCTCCTAAGCTATAAGAGATAATTAACAGCTACGATGAGGTTTTTTTTAGTGCTCAAAATTCTGTATATAGAATTTTTTTGAAATCGGAACTCAAACGAAGAAATATGATCGTTTTAAAAATGTAACATACCCGAGGTGTCCTAATTTAAGGACACTTGGTCGCGCCTCTGGTGGGTCCATTAGGTCCACGTTCAAAACTTAAACTCGACAAAACTTCTTCTTTGCGCATGTGAAATTTCATTCAAAACAATCTAATCATTTAGAAGTTACAGATTTATTACCCTCTTCTTTCTATACTACTGTGTGTCGCTTACGATAAAATTCGTTTACTGTAAAATGTAAACATTAACTTACGATAAAATCTTACCCCCTATATTTTTGAAGTTATTAACAATTTTTAAATATTCTGAGAATATCAAAACAGTCGGTCCATAAAATTTTAATCTCTGCAATAAAAAAAATATAGAAAATGTCGCATACGATAATTTGGCGCTAAGGGTTCGATATATCTGTCTCTTTTCATCATACTTGCTGAACTACTGTTTTTCTTCGGGTAAAATGTTACCTATTTTGAAATTAAAATTGCATTTTTTCTAAAAATGAGTGGTTGATATTTTTGATATTTTATGACATTAACTTAATTTCAAATGTCAACAACTACTTTATTTTTTTTTTTTTTTTAAAATCTATTTTCTATTTGGGTCAAATTTGACCCGAAGATTGTTTACGTCAGTAAATTTGAAGACCTTATGAAGGTAAAATAATCTTAGGAATAAGTAAAACACAGTTTAAATGCTTTGGAGTACATCGATTTTTGTTTGTTTTTATAAAACGAGACATTGAAAATTATCTTTTACTTGGTGTATTTGTAGGACATATAGAAAACAAAGCATTGAGTAAGTTTTCAGGCTTTCCAGATCACTTGTCAGATTTTCTAAATATCGTCCTCTAAAATAGTTGAAATATTTGTTTTAATTATCTTTTTTGGATTTTGAATATTTTTCAAAGTTTTTAATACACTAAAACTCATAAAAACACACTTTAGAAATAAAACGGCTTTTCGAGGAGAAAAACCCAGTTTCTTCGATATTAGAAATGTGAGCTTTTCAAAAAAACCGGTTATAACCGGTTATTAAAAACCGGGCCGATCACCCTAGTAACAACATTCAATATATTGTGACTGGTAACAGAACTAACCCAAACGAACTTGTTCTGTTTATTCTGTATATATTTATAATACTGGAAACAAAATTATACTACTTAATTCATAAAACTTTTATAAAATTTGTTACAAATTTCATTAACAAATATTAAACTTTTTAACTCAATTGATAATTACGTGGTAAGTCTCATTCTTCTCGATTCTTCGAAATTTTTTAGAAACGGGTTTTTGGTTTCTTCGATAAATTGTAATAAATAAACCGGTTTCGGTTTTTTAATAATAACCGGTTAACCGGTTTTTATGGAAAAATATTGAAACGCATAGATATAAGAAGAAATAAGATTTATTTATTAAAATAATAATTATAAAAACAAAAACAGTTCATGAAAAAACATCAACAAAAATGAGATCATATAACAAAATATAAGCCTTTTTAAAATGCTTAAAAACTTTTTAATTCTAATTTTGATTATTTCTTTTAACCTTCACAAGGTCTTCGGATCAAATTTGAATCATGCTGAACTTAAAATTGATTTTTTTCTAAAAGTGACTTGTTGATATTTTATGAATTTTATTTAATTGCAAATGTCAACAACCACGTTAGGTTTTTAGATACACTAATTGGCCAAAAAAAGTATCTCGATTTTTTTCTTTTGTTTTTATAAAGCTAGACATTGAAAATGATCTTTCTTAGTGTACTTGTAGGACATATACACGTTTTTTTGTGGTGTACTTTTAAGTATGTTATTGTCCACCAATATTGATGAAACATATATGGTTTAATAAGTTCTTTTCTCTAGATATTCACAATATAAAACTTTTTTTCAAAGTTATTTCCATATTTCATTAAAAGTGGTCGAATTTTGGCCTCCTGGCGATCCGTTTATGTTAATATAAAAAGTCTTCGAAAATAGTAGTATTTGTTTTCAAATTTCTTTTGGATTTTAAAATTTAAAATTAAAATTTAAAATTAGTTATATTTTACTTATTGCACTCATTCAACAATACTGTATTAACTCAAAATTTTAAAATATTCAGTAGAGGGCAAAAACTGTTTGTGATTACATTTTAAGAGAATTTGAAAATCCGAATACATCATATTAAGCAAATTCCATTTGAAAATATATTTACATTGTTTATCTTTAAATTTTTTGCAATTATTGCAAAATAAATCTATTTTTTGAGTTAATACCGTTTTTCTAAAACTTCTCGATATTTTTTTGTATTATTTTATCAACAAAACAGTATCAACTCAAAATACAACCAAATTTAAATAAAACAATTTGATTATTTTTAACTTGAATAAAGGCTCAATTCAAAATAATACATTTCTTTATGAAAATATACGATGTATTTCTATTTAAATTTTTGTATTAACTCAAAATAATACTTTTTTGTTAATACAAGGTAGTCACTAATTATCACGAAAATGGTCTCAAATGTGGTTTTCGAGATGAAAGAGTAATCGGAATATGTTGTTAGTTGATTTCTTGCAAAAAGTGAATTTTTAAAAATTTTGAGTTAATACTAGGGTATTCAAACGATTAACCGTTAATCGGTTAACCGATTAATTTTTGTCGGTTAACTGTTCGAATAATTCAAAAATGCCGATTTTCAAATAACAAATAAACCGATTAATTTGTGTCGGTTAACCGATTAACCGAAATTTCTTATTTTTGCAGTTTAACATATTTTTTTTTGATTTATTTTTCCGTTTTAATTTAAATGCAAATGTCAAAGTAAAATTTCATATTTTTTCGAACATCCAAGAAACATGTTTAGTGAGTATAACAACTGACATATTTAATTTGCATGTATTTGACGGATGAGAACATGATAATAGACGAAACTGGAAACACTACTGAAACGAGTCTTTTCAAAAAGGACTCCAATGGTGAAATCAATTTGCTGAAGACCCCAGATATCTTCGGGATCAAAATCTTCAATAATTCTGTCAGACATGCTTTCTAGAAGTTTCCTATTTAAAATCAGCAAAATCGGTCAACAAATGGCTGAGATATGAGGAAAAAATTAGGACAACCTCGATTTTTGACATATATCTGGATTACTAAGTCATTAATATAGACAATATGGATAACTAATGATAGATATCCCAAAGACCTTTGCAACGACGGATATAAGACCATAGTAAGTTGGACCTACAATGGGTCAAAATCGGTAAAAAATATTTTTTAACCCGAATTTTTTTTTCACAAAAAAATTTAAAGACAAAATTTTTTTTCTAAAATTTTAGAAAAAATTAAAAAAAACGACTTATATACACTACACCAAATTTTACTTCAAAATACAAATTTTAAATATTTTTAGGTAAACAAAATTTTTTTTCCAAAGTCGTTTTTTTAATTTTTTTTAAATTAATAAGATTCGGCACAGCCGAGTATAGCTCTTTTACTTGTTTTCTATGTTTTTGTTCATTTTATTAATAAAATACTTAAATAAGAACACAAAATCCATAGTTTTATTATCAGTTTTAAATCTAAATAGAAATTATTCGGTTAATCGAATAATTTAAAATTAACCGATTATTAACCGATTAAATCTATACCCCGATTAATTATTTGCTCGATTAACCGATTAAACCAGAAACCCGATTAATTGAATACCCTAGTTAATACAGTATTGTTGAACGAGTGCGTTATCTTCTATGTACAAACTGAAAAAATAAGAATTTTAATTATTTGACATAAAACAATAAAAATTATTTGTTTCGATTTTTATATTAAATTCATATTTTCGGAAACGACTAATAACGGACCGATCGCCATGAAATTAGGTCGTGTAATTTATGTCTATATGAATGTTATTTGAATGAATTTTATGTTTATACCAACATTTTTAAGAGATTTATGCTCGTTAAAGTGTTTTTCGGAAGGGGGTCTTATATGGGAGCTATGACTAATAATGAACCGATCATCATAAAATTAACTGACATTAATTCAGTTTATATAAAACTTATTTGGAGCAAAATTTGTGTAGATACATATATAAATTAACCATTTAGACCGATAAAGTATAATTTCGGGAGAACATTTGTATGGGTGCTAGGTGAAATAGTGGACCGATTTCAGTAATTTTCAATAGACTTCGTTCTCGGGCCGAAAATTTATGTGCCAAATTTTATCGCAATATCTTCAAAATTGCGACCTGTACTTTGCGCCAGTCATATGAACAAGTAAAATAAAAATAGAACAAAAATTTGGGAGTAATTTCATTCAAATGAAAAAAGTGTTCAACAAACAGGTCAAAACAGGTCAACAAGTATATATAGGCTTAATGAGGACACTTTGGACTTTCTCCTGGTTGTAAAATTTGTTTAACCCCTTTTGACCCTAAACACTTTTATTCCACTGAAATTCGAATTTGGCTAAAATATAGTATCTGAGAAAAACATTAATAACACATCAGGTATAAACGGTACAGTGACAAGTCATATCAGCTCTTAAAGACTATTATCCTACCAACATAACAAAAGAAAAATCATCCAATTATCTATAACAGTTTGCGAGTAATGATAATTTACTTCTGATCAAATTTACAAAAATCACATTTTTATAAAATGACATAAAATATTTGACTTTAACAGCATTTGCACACAATTGCCAATATTTTTATCTAATTTTTTGGCTACCTTAGTTTCAATGTGTTTACTATTGAATGGCATTACAATTTTTGAAATCGGAGTTAACAAAAAGTTGGACTTTTGGCCGATGAAATTGTATTTTGTATTACTCAGTTCAATAAACACGGATTTTGAGTTATAACGTTGTTGCACCAAATGAGCGATATGTATATCCAAAACAGATATACATTATAATTTTACAAAGTATTTACATCTATTAACTGTTTAGCTGTATTGACAATTTTACAACAGCTCGTAATGTGGTGTGTTTTAATTCAAATCTTTTCTGATCTAAAAGTGTGTTCTGTTGAGTGAATGAGTGTTTTTTTTTTAATTCTTTGAAAATAACAACTTGAACTTGTACTTTCAATGTGCTGAAGGTCGTTAATAATTTCCTAGTTCTCTCATTTTATTTACAAACATTTTTAATATTATTACATATATGTATGTATGAATAATCTTTATACATATCTACATGTACAATATTAATCTAAATAAGTTTGTTGTTCTTATTTTAATATGGAGAGATTTGTAACAAATAAATTATGTTGTTTGAGTTGAGAAATTTTTATATAAAAATATGGAAATTTGCAGACTAAAATCAGAATAGAACTTGAGTTCATAGCAGCAACACAAAGTTAGTTTTCTACAAATTTAAATACAACAAAATGAAAGTAAGTTGTTGATCCTGCTACAAATATAAAGGAATAAATTAATACATTTCATATTATAAACTATTTTTATTAACTTTTTTTTCAGTTCGCTATTGTTACCTTGTTCACTTTGGCCTTGGCTTTGGGCGTT
Source organism: Calliphora vicina (assembly GCF_958450345.1). Classification (NCBI taxonomy): domain Eukaryota; kingdom Metazoa; phylum Arthropoda; class Insecta; order Diptera; family Calliphoridae; genus Calliphora; species Calliphora vicina. The sequence continues at coordinate 58,797,867 of NC_088781.1, read as the reverse complement.
CAATCATCCATAATTCCCTGGGGTGGTGTAGTGACACAAGTTGCTGGAGGTCCTCTTGCACACACATCTGTTATATCCCCACTTGGTTTACCTTGGGGTGCTGGTGTTGTATTAGGTCATCCTCATGCTGCTATCTCCGTACACGGTCCAGCTGCTGTAGCTGTACATGGTCCCGCTGCTATTCCCGCCGCTGTACATGTTCCCGCTGTTGTGGGCGGCCACGCTAGTTATGTTGCCAAAACCCGTGGTGCTGTTCACTCTGCTCCCTTGGCCGGCCATATCAACTCGGTAGCCAATGTAAATGTAGCCCCAGCACCTGGAACCTGGTAAAATTAATAAATAAACACCATCGTCGTATTAAAGTTTCTCGCCTTTAAATAATGTGATATGATTTTAAGAGAAAAATTACATCATTTCTAAATTAACTAGTTCTGTTTTAGATAAATACAGGGTACATTTTTTAAAATTCTAATAGCACTTTTCTATTCTTTTTCAATTCTATCTGTAAGTTATTCTTTCCTTTCTTACCTCTACATTTTTCTTTACTTTCATCTTTCTATTGTTTCCTAATTTCTGTTAATAAAGCAAACACTTTGTTAAAAAAGTAAAAAATTATAAATAAAATGAGTTTTATTTTTGTTAATATTTAAGTAAACGTGTGAATTAAATGTGAATTATGGACTGCAGACAAATTAAAATGTTGCCAAGTATATGATTCCTACATATCAAAAACCTATAACACCGAAGAATTTCTAGTGAAAAATGGATGTTTTTTGATACTTTTTGGAAATTGGACCTTGAAAATTTCCACTACAAAAGTCCCTAATAAAATACACCTTTATAAAATAAGTACTTTGCAACCTTCGTTATATCTAAAATTAAAAACAGGTAAACGAATTAATCGAAAATTAGCATTTTAAAATCAAAATGCCACTGATTTCCATTATTATCACGATTGGTGGGTGTGGCAGTTCAAATACTAAAAGCATTTCTCCGACTAGTTCCAAATTAACCGGATGTAGTTCTAACTCTTTATTTAACTTGAGAATGAGCTAGGAGGGTGTGATATTGCACGGTACTTACCTAAAAACACTTGTTCGTTTATGGGTATTAATATTTAATTAATTATATACCATTTTTGTTTGTTCACATAAGTACTTAGTACTTATCAATACCTCATGGGAGATTGTGTGATGGCATTATTTTTTGCAACTATTTTTGAGTTATTGAAATATGGAAATATCCCGTTTGTACGGAAAGTAAAATTTTGTACATTTACAAGTCAATAAATAATATATTTTTTGGAATTTATATTTATGAAGAGTAGCTTGATTGTTATATGCATGAATGTTTCATTATTGCGTTTGAGTTTTGTTGTTGTGACCCCAATGTCCTATATATAGGACGACTTAAAAAAACACTTTTTTCAATAAATTTTTAAAAAACTATATTGCACTGTTCTTTATTTTTCATTTGCTTCCAATATAATATAAAAGTACTTTTAAAATGATCAAGCTCAAGCAATAGGCATATCTGGGTTAAAATTCATTAATAAATTGTTAACTATTTGCTACAAGTGAAGTGATATGTCCTCTTTATACATGTCTCGGCACAAGTTCCTTTAAAACTAATGACACAAATTTCCCGCTAGGTCATTATTAAACATTAAAATTGTAAGCTCTATATTAGGGTTCTATAAGTTCTATAAGTTCGAACAATCGAACAATCGACTTTTTGCTAAAAAAAGTCGAAATCGACTTTTTGCTAAAAAAAAGTCGAAATCGACTTTTTGGTCGGAAAAAAGTCGAACAATCGATTATGTTATCTCAAAAGTCAAATAGTCGATAAAAGTCGAAAATAGTCGATAAAAGTAGAAAAAAGTCGAATAGTCGATAAAAGTCGACTTTTTAGAATGTTAAAAAAAATATTTAATTGCAACATTATACTAAAACTATTGCAATTTGGTACACTTGCATTTTTTGTAGTGTATGCTAATATAAATAAATGTTTATAAATTAAAGCTTTTTTCTACACAACATTCTTCTAACAATTATCGCCTTGATAAATTTCATTTTTATTGCTAAACATTACAAAAGGAGCATCAATAAATGTAGAAACTATGTATTTGTTACAAGAAATGGTAAAAAGTTGAAAATAGTCTAAAGAAGTCGAAAATAGTCTAAAAAAATCAAAAATAGTCTAAAAAAGGCGAAAAGTCAAAAAAAAGTCGATTTAACTAAAATGTCGAAAGTTCGAAAAGTCGACTTTTTAAAAAACGAAAAAAATCGAAAGTTCGAAAAATCGACTTTTTAAAAAACGGAAAAAGTCGAAAGGTCGAAAAGTCGAAAAATCGACTTTTTGTTTCAGCTATAGAACCCTACTCTATATGAGTTATTTGATGGCAGATCGAAATGTCAGCTCGACTCTATTGACTATCTGGCCCAACTTAGGCAACACCATGTTGATATAATATGGGTTCCAGGTCACAATGGCAGGGGGAATGAAATCGCAGATGAATGTGAAGACGGGTCGTCCTTGAACGTACAGTGGGGAGCACAAATGAGTACATGTTTCTATTTTGTGCACTTCTTATGGAATAAAAATAAAACTAATAAAGCAAATCCAAAAATTTTTTCTGTCATTTATTTTATGTTTAATATGTAACAAAATGAGTTACAATTCAAAACAAAAAACATCCAGTTCTAAATAAAAAAACAGACAAAACTAAAATAACTCGCATGTACTCAATTTTGCACCCCACAATAACTTTAGGGAAGAATTGCATTTTAAAAAAAAATAATCAAAATCCTTTATAACGTAGATAAAATTTTACACGCATTGGCATATTTTCTATAAATTTTTCATTAACTTTTTTTGGAATACTCTCTCTCTCGTGCTCAATCCACTGTTAAAGCTCGTACAACTTGGTAGGAGTAAATCGGTATTGTTTCAACCGCCAATTCACGATTCACTAAAAATTCTCAATAGGATTGAACTCAGGACATTGAGCTGATAACTGCATTAATAAGAAATTTTTCTAGAAACACCATCCTTTACGAGTTTTGGCGTGTGTATTGGGTCACCATCCTATTGAAAAATTATTTCTTCTGCAAGATTTCCTCTTTTAAGCTAGGTACTCTGTTCAAAATTTCGTGCGAAATGCTGTCAAACTACATATAAAATATTTGGAATGAAATATATGCGAAATAATTTCGCAAAAGCAGTACTCTGTTTTTATTGTGGAAAACATGTGAAATACATCTGGCAACCTTATTTTTCCACACGAAATAACATAAGCAGCACTTCTTTCGCACGAAATTAAAAGCAACAGCTGGCTGTCGAACAGCATGTAAAATTTTTCGCATGAAAAAACCATGATTTTTCGCAAATATGAACAGAGTACTAGGCTTTATATACAAAAACGTGATGATGAGACTACAAAATCGGTATGGTGAGTCTGCAAAATACGCAGATGGTTTTCTTTTCCCATTATTTCATTGATTCTTTGCATTGGTGGCACCATATAAAGCAACCGCATATCATTACCGTGTTTTACTGTTTCCTTATTTTGTCACCAATTTTGAAAAAATCGGCGAAATAATGAGTTAAGAAGACTATCTGCGTATATTGAAGATTAATCATACCGAATTTATAGACTTGTCATTCCGATTTTGTAGATAAGAGCGCCAATCATGTCGAAGAAGTTATTTTACAGCAGGACGGTTGAAACAATACCGATTAACTCCTACCAATTTGTACGAGCTTTAACAGCGGATTGAGCACGAGAGAGAGAGTATTTTATTCCATAAGAAGGGCACAAAATAGAAACATGTACTCATTTGAGCTCCCCACTGTAACTATTGCAAAAATGAACATTTATAAACCCTTGGTGGTGATACCGAATTTTATTGAGAAATAAGCTTATGAAGACACGGAAATCAGCTGATATAATATCACAACTTGTAGGATATCGAGAATGCTCTGGCTTTCTGCAGCTAGAGTAATGATTCTAATCAAATTTGTCAGAAATACCTGTTGGTTCACAAATGGACCACATAAATCAAATAGATGTCCGACCGAGACTTCTAAGGTTTAACAATGGCCCACAGGTCCACCGAGTGAACTTGCTTAACTTGCGAGCAACCCACGCTACCTAATCTAACCTATGTTTCTGAATCGATGGATATTGCTATTATAAAGGTATTTATATACCATAATGCCGCAATCCGGAAAGAAATTTGCCATTTTCAATAGATAAAGGTGTGTAAAATTTCGTGATATTAGTTGGAGTATATTTAAAGAAAATAGAAAAATATTTTTAAAATCTTTCAACTATTCATTAATCTGGTTCTATTTCACCAATTTTGCTCATTTTCTATACCAAACATTTATGATCAACAAGGAATTTCATCTCCGTACTTACCTTCATCGATGTTATATCTTGCCAACAACATATAGATGGACAGACATAGCTATATAGAATATTATAAGAAACCAGATAAGATATGTTACAAACGGAATAACAAACTCAATATACCTCACATCTTTTAGGTAGTTGGTTTAAAAATGTATGTATGTATTTAATTTTATTAATTAAAAAACTTTTAATTATTTTTATTAATTATAATTAGAATGAAATGGAAATTTCATTTGATAAATTAAAAAAGTGCATAAAACAAGAAGTTTATTATTTATAGATCAAATATAGAGATATACTTACATACCCGTATGTATAACTATTTACAACTATTAATTGTTTTGCTGTAATGACAATGTTATTGCAGCTCTCGTAATGTCGAGTGTTTTAACAAAACTACGAGTAGTTTGATCCATAGATAAATACACATAGATCGCAAACTCTCCTATCAAAGAACTAACTCAGTTGTCAAAAACATAAGTGGTAAAAATTAATTTGTAAAAAATATGTGAAAACAAAAACAACACTCATAGGTGCGATAATTTTGAGAAATTTCTAGTATCTAGTTTTGAGTTATTTTCTAGTTTCCGCTCTATGTGTATTTCTCTATGGTTTGATTTTAAAGAGTGCTTTGTTGAATGAGTGAGTGTTTTTTAAAATCTTTGAAACTAATAACTCAAACTTGTACTTTCCTTGTTCTGCCATTTGATTAATACATATTGTATATTTGAATATTTAATAAGATTGTTGTTCCTATTTTAATATGGAGAGATTTGTAATAAATAAATAAATTATGTTGGTGCATTAAGTTGAGAAATTTTTGTATAAAAATAAGGAAATTTGGCGACTAAAATCAGAATAGAACTTGAGTTCATAACAGCAACACAAAGTTAGTTTTCTGCAAAATTTCAATTAAATATATCAAAATGAAAGTAAGTTGTTGATCCTGCTACAAATATAAAGGAATAGATTAAGTGCAAACAATAATTAATACATTTATATTAATAAAAATTTTTCTTTCAGTTCGCTATTGTTACCTTGTTCACTTTGGCCTTGGCTTTGGGTGTTCAATCATCCATTATTCCCTGGGGTGGTGTAGTGACACAAGTTGCTGGTGGTCATCTGGCACACACATCTGTTATATCCCCACTTGGTTTACCTTGGGGTGCTGGTGTTGTAGTCGGTCATTCACCAGCTGCAGTTCCTGCTGCTATCTCCGTACACGGTCCTGGCTCTGTAGCTGTACATGCATCCGCTGCTGTACATGCACCCGCTTCTGTAGCTGTACACGCTCCCGCTGCTGTACATGCACCCGCTGCTGTAGCTGTACATGCACCAGCTGCTATTCCCGCTGCTGTACATGTTCCCGCTGTTGTCGGTGGTCACGCTAGTTATGTTGCCAAAACTCGTGGTGCTGTTCACTCTGCTCCCTTGGCTGGTCATCTCAACTCGGTAGCCAATGTTAATGTTGCCCCAGCACCTGGAACCTGGTAAAATGCAACCACCACCGCACAATCGTACTAAATTGTATCGCCTTTAAGTAGTGTGATATGATTTTAAAGAGAAAAATTAAATAATTTCAAAATTAGTTCTGTTTTAGTTTAATACAGGGTACATTTTTTAAATGTTCATACATATGTAGCTCTTTTCTATTCTCTTTCACTTTTTCCTGTAATTTATTATTTCCTTTTTTAGCTCTACATTTTTCAGTCAATTTCCATTGTTTTCCTAATTTCTGTTAATAAAGCAAACACTTTGTTAAAAAAGTAAAAAATAATAAATAAAATGCATTTTAATTTTTTATTAAAGTATATATGTGTGTGAAATATCTATTAAATAAAAACTTTGGTTTGTCGATGTTCCCAACTAAAATTAAACTTTAGTTTGACCATTTCCAGAAATTGTTTTGTTGCCATCAGTATTTAGTGAGCTGGATGAATGATAAGAAATTGGTCACAAACTAAACATATCATATTGGTATCATGTGAAAAGCGCCCCACAGAGGGATGGGTTCATACATTATTGTGCAAAAATTATATAGAGCATTGAAATTTGGCACCGAGAATTATATGGACTAAATTAAGAAATATGAAATTTTATCAAAATCGTCCATGGCCGTGGATACAAGCCCATACAATCCAAATCGATTTTTTCGCATAAAATTTGTGCTATCCAAGCAAATTTGGCACACACAATTTCTGAAATAATAAAAGCACGCATGCTAAGTTTTATTAAAATCGAACACGCCCACCACATACCGCCCATGCAATCTAAATCGATTTTTTCGCATAATATCACCAAATAAAGATAGAAATTAAATTTATTCGTATCTAACTAAGGTTAGCTACCGTTAACGCTAAGCTACAGTTATCCCTAAAATACCTATAAATAATTTTATTTATTTGCATGTCCAAAATTATGTATGAACTATATAAAATAAAATTATTTCTGCACAGAATCATTGCAATAACCGCAGTGTAAGAGTTCTACACCAAATCCAAATATCCATGGCGGTAACGTAATTCTCTGTATTTGGTGGGAGGAAAAGGGTCCTATCTATTATGGAACCTGTACCGAACGCAACTGATTCGTTGGCCAAAAAACGCCCAGAATATGCGGCCAGACAAACAAATAATATTTCATCATGACAACGCTTGACCACATGTTGTAAAACCTGTTAAAAAGTATTTAGAATGAAGTGGTTGGGAAGTTTTGCCTCACCCGCTTTATAGTCCAGACCGTGCCCCGTCTGACTACAATTTATTAACGTTCCTTTAATATTTATATGTATTCATTCGCCACTATTGGTGTTACTCATGGAGAAAAAACATTTTTGTGGTAAACTTAATCTAAGAGCAACATATTATGATAAGATTAATGATTGTAGTTCAAACATATTACGATAATTATTAGAATTACAAAATATCATATTATCAAATACAGTCGAAATTTTACATCATAATATTTTCCAATTACTTATAATGTGATCTTATAACATCACATTATAAACTAATGTGATCATAAAATTGCCATGCATGATCGTAATATGTTCAAAATCATAAATTGTTGATAGACAGCTAATTGTGTACCACAATAAATAGCATCCATAGAAACATTAGAAGAGTTAACAGTTGCTATATCACAATATTGTTATTTAGGAAAATATGTTAAAAAATGGCTGTTTTACGGAAATTTAAAATCAGGATTCCCCCAACTAAAACAAAATACTGTCAGCTATTTTTTTTAAGCAAGCATTTGTATTAGAGTTCCTACGCGGAAAAAATTCTTGGGAATATATTTTTTTTTTAAATTTTCGGGATATGTTTGTCAGTAATTTTCGGGAATTTCTTTAAAAGTTTTAATCCTAAAGTTACAATATTCAGATTCGCTGCGATATCCATAGATCTTATCGGTACAAGCAACAAATATTCAGTTGGCAGAAGAAGATTTACGGTTTAAAAAAACTTAATTTGTATCATTAAGAAACCAGTGGTTTCAAACCACAGTAGAAAAATTCGGTCATTAAGAATGAATCAAATAGAAATTTTATGTTCTTTAAGGAATTTTTATGGTGCCTAACATTACAAATATTAAGGATTTTTTCATATATAGAAAAAAAACATAACATTAATAGTGGCTTAAATTTGTTTATCAAAAATCTGATTTGAAAAATATATCGCTCTACAAAATCGGAGATCATTACATCTTGATACAGGTCCCTTTCATGATCTGGACAGTCTCAGAGATGTGCTACTTACAAATCTAATCAAATTGGTCCGAAATACCGGTTGGTTCACAAATGGACCACATAAATCACAAAATCGTATAACATGAAGACTTCAAAGGGCTCACAATGGTCCACAGAACCTCCGAGTGAATTTGCTTAAATTGTGAGCAATCCACGCTACCTAATCTAACCTATGTTTCTGAATTTTGGCTGTATACTGTATTATAAAGGTATTTATATACCATAGAGCCATATTTCGAGATCTTGTATTTCAAAAGAAAATAATGTGTAAAATTTCATGATATTATTTGAAATATTTGTAAAGAAAATAGAAAAACGTTTTTGAAATATTTCAAATTTTTTTTTTAGTTTGTCTCATTATGGTTCATTCTATGGTTTTACTTGACCGATTTTGCTTATTTTCAATACAAAACATTTCTGATCAACATAGAATAGTATTTGGGAAAAATTGCATTCTCGTATGTACTTTCATCGATACCCTATCGAACAAAAACAGACAGACGGACGGATATAGCTAAATCGGCTTAGAATATTATAAGAACCTTGAAGAATAAATATACTTTTTGGTTCTACGAACAATATTTCGATATGTTACAAACGCAATGACAAACTCAATATACCCCTCATAGTTGGCTTAAAAATGTATGTATGTATTTTATTTTATTAATTAAAAAACTTTTAATTATTTTTATTAATTATAATTAGAATGAAATCGAAATTTCATTTGATAAATTAAAAAAGAGCATAAAGCAAGAAGTTTGTTATTTGTAGATCAAATATAGAGACATACATACATACTCGTATGTATAACTATTTCAACTGCACATTAATTTTTTTTTTTTTTTGCAGTAGTGACAATTTTATTGCAGCTCTCGTAATGTCGAGTGTTTTAACAAAACTACGAGTAGTTTGTTCCATAGATAAATACACATAGATCGCAAACTCTCCTATCAAAGACCTAACTCAGTTGTCAAAAAGCTAAATGGTGAGATAATACATTCTATGTGAAAACAAAAAAAAAAACACTAGTAGGTGTGAGTATTTTGAGTAATTTGGTTTGAGTATTTTTATAGTTTCCGCTCTATGTGTATTTCTCTATGGTTTGATTTTAAAGTTTGTTTTGTTGAATGAGTGAGTGTTTTTTAAATTCTTTGAAAAAAATAACTCGAACTTTTACTTTCCTTGTTCTGCCATTTGATTAATGCATACTGTATATTTGAATATTTAATAAGATTGTTGTTCCTATTTTAATATGGAGAGATTTGTAATAAATAAATAAATTATGTTGGTGCTTTAAGTGGAAAAATTTTTGTATAAAAATATGGAAATTTGTCAACTAAAATCAGAATAGAACTTGAGTTCATAACAGCAACACAAAGTTAGTTTTCTGCAAATTTAGTAAATTTAAATACAACAAAATGAAAGTAAGTTGTTGATCCTGCTATAAATATAAAGGAATATATTAAGTGAAAAATATAAAAAAAAATATTTTATATTATTAATAACAAATACTTAAATATTTATTAAAAAATTAATACAACTTTTCTTTCAGTTCGCTATTGTTAACTTTTTCACTTTGGCCTTGGCTTTGGGTGTTCAATCATCCATTATTCCCTGGGGTGGTGTAGTGACACAAGTTGCTGGTGGTCATCTGGCACACACATCTGTTATAGCCCCACATGGTTTACCTTGGGGTGGTGCTGTTGTAGTCGGTCATTCACCAGCTGCAGTTCCTGCTGCTATCTCCGTACACGGTCCTGGCTCTGTAGCTGTACATGCATCCGCTGCTGTACATGCACCCGCTTCTGTAGCTATACACGCTCCCACTGCTGTACATGCACCAGCTTCTGTAGCTGTACACGCTGCCACTGCTGTAGCTGTACATGCACCAGCTGCTATTCCCGCTGCTGTACATGTTCCCGCTGTTGTCGGTGGTCACGCTAGTTATGTTGCCAAAACTCGTGGTGCTGTTCACTCTGCTCCCTTGGCTGGTCATCTCAACTCGGTAGCCAATGTTAATGCTGCTCCAGCACCTGGAACCTGGTAATATGTAACCACCACCGCGCCATCGTACTAAATTGTGTTGCCTTTAAAGAGAAAAATTAAATATTTTCAAAATTAGTTCTGTTTCAGTTTAATACAGGGTACATTTTTAAAATTCTAATAGCACTTTTCTATTCTCATTTACTATTTCCTGTAACTTGTTACTTCATTTTTAGCTCTACATTTTTTAGACAATTTCTACTGTTTTCCTAATTTCTATTAATAAAGCAATCACTTTGTTAAAAAAGTAACAAAATAATAAATAAAATGCATTTTTTTATGTGAAATGTCAATTAAATAAAAAAAATTAAGGTGACCCCGCTTGAAGAATAATAAGGTGTCGATGATCCCAACCAAAATTAAAGTTTAGTTTATCAAAATTGTTTTAGTGAGCTGGAAGCAAATTGATCGAAAAGTAAACATTTCATATTGGTATCATGTGAAAGGCCTGTAAAATGAGCTTTCAATGCCGTATCTAAATTTTCGTGCAAATCCAAAAATGTTCGAAGTTTTGAATTTGTTGGCAGACATTTTTGAATTATTTAAAGTAATTAATTTAAATAAATACGTTATAAACCTTAAATAAATAAAATATTTGTATCTAAGGGGTAGAGTCAATTATTGACCGATCCTTAAAAAATTGCTAGAAAAAGTTTGGATCATATAAAACATGTTTACGATATTAATTATTATAAGACAATTATGAATGTTTAAGTCATTTTCTCAGGAGGACATTGTATGGGGACTAGGGACAAATTTCAGAGTACTTAGAACTAATTTGAGCAAAATTTTATCAGGATTGCCGCATAATCAACATAATTATGACTGCAACAGTATTCCGGGGAACATTTGTATGGAGGCTAGGTGAAATTATGCACCGATATTGTCCATTTTCAATATCTAATAAACCTTATCAGACAGTATTTGTGGACAATTTCAGCTCCTTTTGTTTGATTTTTACAAAATCAAAAACTTTTTTTCAAATTGGCCCTTTCTTTCTCAAAAGAAATATTAGGTCTTTTTGGTCGCTTAGTAGTATGCGAGTTGGATAACTATTAAAATAAATATTTTGTAATTCGAAACATACAATTTTTTACTTGTTTTTGCAAAATCTAGAGCTTTTTATTTTGCAAAAAAATTCGAAAGATTGAAGCAATTGCAATTTAAACTATTTGGGACACATTTTGCTAAGAACAATAGGTAATAAGTTACAAGGATTAACCATTCGTCCCGATCGGAAGACATCGATTTCAAAAGTTGGTTCACTTGATATGAAATCCCGCATAATTTTGTGGATCTGCGACAAATATTTCGATGTGTTACAAACGGAATGAAAAAATAAATTTGATGGTGGGTATAATATGCTAATGTAAGAATGTTAGTAATAGTTCGGGGAAAATACATCAAATTTTGTCACATTTTGATCCATAACTATTTTTCTACCAATTTTGCAGATTTCTAAATCGACTTAGAATTTCTTGATATACATATGTACCTTGTTAGAATATACACACAGTTACTAAAGTATACGCACGATTGACTTTTTGGGCCTTTTTTTAAAAATCTATATATTTAAAAATACAAGGTCTGACTCATTCATTCACTCACTCATTCACTGACTCATCAGTCATGAGTGAGTGAATGAATGAGATAGGCCTTGTATTTTAGGTGAAATAATGAACCGAGCCAGTTTCAATAGGCTGGGTCCTTGGGCCGAAAAAATAATGTACCAACTTTGATCGAAATATCTTCAAAATTGCGACCTGTACTCTGCGCACAAGGTTTATATGGACAGCCAGCCAGCCAGCCAACCAGACGGACAGACATCGTTTAATCGACTCAGAAAGTGATTCTAAGTCGATCGGTATACTTTAAGGTGGGTATTAGACTAATATTTTTGGGCGTTACAAACATCTGCACAAACGCATTATACCCTCCCCACTATGGTGGTGTAGGGTATAAAAATTTGTTTGAATTTTGAGGGGTGCCGCACAGTGGGAAAAATAACCAATCTAGCTTATAAAAAATCGTATCTTTTAAACTATTGATCTGAGGAGTAAGAAATGTATGAAGCGAGTGATCTTTAAATATATTGTATTTGTAGACACCCTGTTCCATTACATGGTGCACCAAAAGGAAGGTTTTAGTGGAAATTACAATTTTTCTTGGTATTAATATTCAACAAAATAAATCAGAATTTTTTGTTAATTAAACTCAACAAAAAATATTTTTATATGTTAATTAAATCATAGCATAGCTTTTTGCAATAAAAATTATTGAAAAAATGAATTTTCATTGAAAAATGTTGAAAAAACCTCTTGTTTATGATGGGGTTTCGTGCGTTTTGTTACCTAGAATAATTATTTAAGATTATGAATTTTCATTGAAAACTATACAGTAAAAGACCATAAAATGTTGGAAAACCTTAATTGCATAAAAATCAGATGCACAATAATTTCACTGCCTGTTTTAGAAAATAAAAATTTCCATTTGGGAATTTATATTGAAAACAAAAACAAATTTTAGGCAAAAAACCCATAAAAATAAACATTGAATATTGCCCACAAGCTATATTTGTTTGACCCTTTTTATATACGTAAATATCTCAATTTTAAACACTGTTTTGGTCCTAGTTATTTGAAGCCTGGTCCTCTTGTGGTGAAATTAAGGACGACTACACCAGAACCGCTAATGGTTGAGTATCCCTAACAATACGATTATATAGGAAATTAAATGTATTATACAAGAAATTAAACGTATTTGCAAATGTAAATAGTGCCAGGGTTCATAGAAAAATATTGGTGCCAGAGCCAGAGTATTAAACAATTGCTTAAAATTCTACTTTGTGGCAGCCAATTTTTTGTCCAGACATACTTTATTAGGTCTAGTTTGAAATTCAAAAAATTATTTTGGAGGCAATTAGGGGTAATTTTTTCTAATCCATTTTCCCATTTAGAAATTTTGACAAAAATATACTTTTATATATTTAATTGCAAAAGGTATAACTAAAATCATTTTCACTACAACAAATCATGTCCTCGTAATCTTTAGGACTTGTTTTATCCAAAAATAAAGTGTAGGTTCAATAGCGCAATAAAACTTTTCATAATACATTGGGTGACACATGAAACCAAAATCCCTTATGAACGTACTACTTATTTATTGCATACATTTACGGCCCTGTATTTTCATAATTAACATATCAATTGAAAAATGTTGCATGCATTTTTTAGTAGCAACTATCATAGAATTATTATTCTATGCTATAGATTTATAAATTAAAAAAATATATTTTTTATAAGCTAGATTTACTGGTGGAATATTGTGTAAAAGTTAAGTGCTGAAATCCGAAATCGGACAACGATTTCGGACGCGCATTGAGGTCAAGTTCAGATATATACAAAATTTTAATTTAGTTTATAACAAGATTTATAAAAATCATAAGCTAATATTTTTACGATATCGATGGCAAAAGAACATCAACGTTAGTAAATAAATAAACTATTTTTTTTTTGTAAAATCATCTCATACTTCTTGTTACTACGATTGAGATAACCCTAAAAAATAACTTGCTTCGATTTGTATTTCAAATTTCTGACACATTTGATTTTTCATAAGTTCTTTAAATAAAACCGAGCAAATAACTAAAAATTTATTTAATTTTATTAATTTAAAAAAAAATATTTAAATATGTTTATTAATTAGTTAATAATTAATTAGTTAATAAGTTTGGATCAACATTTTTCCCTTTTAACCTCAAGTGAAGAAACAGAGTATAAAAAAAGGGTATACAAAAATATATTTAGACATATTTCAAAATATTTGGTTGTGGGACTTATGTGGGAGCTATGACCTATTATGATTCGATTGTCATAAAATATTTTAATGTGATTTTTATGTATTTATATGAGAGCTGTGGCCAATTATGGACCAATACTCACAAATTTCAGTATTATGATTTTTGAATACAAATTACTGATCTGTGTACTATTTTGGTTTAATATATGAATGCTATGACCTATTATGGTCCTAAGTAGGCTATTAACAAGAGTGGACCTTATATGGGAGCTATGCCGAATTATGGACCAATATTTTAAAAATTTTGTAGTACGATTCTTGGATACAAATTACTGATCGGTGTAAAATTTTGGTTCAGTATAGATTTTTTTGGATATTTGTGCAGGTTAATGTGTTTACCTGAAGTGGTTCTTATATGGAGGCTATGACCAATTATGGGCCTATGATCATAAAATTTGGTACATCGATTTTTGTATATATTGAATAAATTTGTTTCGAATTTCAACCTGATAACTATATTTGAAAGAAATTTATGAGAATTTTAGTGATTTTCGGGAATGGACCTTATATGGGATCTATGGTTAAATATGGACCGATATTCACAAAATCCAGAAGTATGATTACTGGATACAAATTACTGATCTGTGCGTAATTTCGTTTTGATATCGATATGTTTTTAATATTTTTTAAGGTTAATATCTTTTTCGGAAATGGGCCTTTAGGGGAGCTATGACCAATTATCGGCCAATCTGCATAAAATTTGGTACAGTGATATCTATGTATATGAGTATTATTTGTGTCGAATTTTAGCATGATAAAGATATTTATAAGAGATTTATGAGTACTTAAGTGATTTTCGGAAGTGGACCTTATATGGGAGCTATGGTCAAATATGGACCGATATTCACAAAATCCTGTAGTATAATTTCTAAGTATAAATTATGGATCTATGTAAAATTTTGTTTTGATATTGATATTTTTTAGATATTTATGTAGGTTAATGTGTTTTTCGGAAGTGGTCCTTATATGGGAGCGATATCTATAAGACATTTATGCTTATTTAAGTGATTTTCGGAAATGAACTTTATATGGGGACTACGGTCAAATATGGGCCGATCCACAAAAAATTTGGTGTTGTAATTTTTTTAAGCACGAAACTTATTTTTCCTGAATTTTGTGTGGATACTGCAATTTTGTAGGCGTTTACAGACCATATAACCATATTTCGGGAAGAAATTTGTATGGGGGCTAGGATAAATCATGAACCGATTCT
Organism: Calliphora vicina; assembly: GCF_958450345.1. Taxonomy (NCBI): domain Eukaryota; kingdom Metazoa; phylum Arthropoda; class Insecta; order Diptera; family Calliphoridae; genus Calliphora; species Calliphora vicina. The sequence continues at coordinate 58,782,588 of NC_088781.1, read as the reverse complement.
TATAATTTTCGCCAGAGTTATTCCTTTTAACATAAAAATAACGTGTGTAGAATTTTATGGTATTATCTGCAATATATTTGTACAAATAACGAAAACTATGTTAAAATTATCAAGTTTTTTTTTAGGTTGTCTCACATTTTTGTTCATAACTCTGGTTCCACTGAACCGATTTTGCTGATTTTCAATACCAAACTGCTTAGGAGAACAATAAACATTTTTTTTGCAAGTCTACCAATTTTGTTTGGCTATTTTGGACGTGAGCGTGTTTTACACAGACAGATAGACGGACAGACAGACGGACAGACAGACGGACATGGCTCAGTCGACTTAGAATTTCATAAGGATCATGAATATATATACTTTGTTGGGTCTCAGATGAATATTTCTCAATGTTACACACGGAATGACAAACTTATATATACCCTCATTCACCACTTATGGTGGTGGAGGGTATAAAAAGATATAAGAATTGTAATATAATAAATTAAAACAATACACTAAACAAGAAGTTTGATATACATATGTAGATCCAATACAGATTCGTACATAAATATAACTTTACTATTAACAATTAATTGTTTTACTATAATGACAATTTTATTGCAGTAATGTCGGGTGTTTTAATAAAAATAGTTTGATCTGAAAATGAGTTTAGTTGAATGAGTGAGTGTTTTTTTAATTCTTTGAAAATAACAACTTGAACTTGTACTTTTCCTTGTTCTCCCATATTATTAATAAACATTGTATCTATGTACATTAGAGTGCTCCAAAAAAATAAAATTGCGAATTTTGACCGTCCCCCCCTCTAGAATTGTTCTATGTATTGTAGAAACACATTGTGTAAAATAATAGGATGATAGGATAACGTTAACTGGTGGCGCAACGACGCTGAAGTTTTGAGGTGCATTTATAAGGGGAAAATACGCAATTTTTTCAGTTTTTGTAAAAATTTTGCCATTAAATAATGACTTTTACAATTTAATTTAAAAGAATCGAAATGTGTACGTAATTGTCGTTATAATAAGATAAAGAAAGACAAAAAATGTTAAAGTTATTAAAAAATCGCCAGCCCATTAACGTGTCTCAGGCCACTAGAACAAGAAATTTATGAACAAAATTAACATATTTTGAGAAATATTAAAATGAAAGCTTATTTTTACTTAACACATATCGATATTTACTTGTATATGAGTTTTTGTCCTCGTAGGATACCGCTAACTTATTCGCAGGTATGACCAAAAAAATAAAATTTTTTTAACGGCAGTTTCAAAACTCCAATTTCAAATTTTTAAAAATTTTGTTAAACAAATTGCAGAATTTTTTGATCATCACATGGGGATTTATTGACAACATAATAGGTAATAAAAATGTGAAAAAAGTATGTCAATACCTCCTATAGTTTTTCCGTACCTGCGATATAAATTTTGCGATTTTCGAGAAAAACTAATTTTTTGGCCATATTTTGGGGAATGACCAGAATTTCCTTACTGTAATGATTTTTAAGTAAAAGATATTCAGAATAATATAGTCCAGGTAATTTTAAATATAGTCTGAAAGTTTTACTAAAATCGGAAAACTTTAACCCTTAAATCGTGAAGGTCAAAGCTCAATTTTTTCAATATTTGGAATTTCTCATGGAAAGATAGCGAAATATTATATATTTTTGGGCCGATTTTGATGAAACTTAAGAAAAATATAAAATGAAGTCTAGTATTCACAATAACAGTACAAAAATGGAAATTAACCCTTAAGAGTACTTAGGGTCCAAATGACCCTCAACTTTTAAAATCACGAAAAACACATTCATTTCGACCCCAAGTACTCTTAAGGGTTAATTTCCATTTTTGTACTGTTATTGTGAATACTAGACTTTATTTTATATTTTTCTTAAGTTTCATCAAAATCGGCCCAAAAATATATAATATTTCGCTATCTTTCCATGAGAAATTCCAAATATTGAAAAAATTGACCTTTGACCTTCACGATTTAAGGGTTAAAGTTTTCCGATTTTAGTAAAACTTTCAGACTATATTTAAAATTACCTGGACTATATTATTCTGATTAGCTTTTACTTAAAAATCATTACAGTAAGGAAATTCTGGTCATTCCCCAAAATTTGGCCAAAAAATTAGTTTTTCTCGAAAATCGCAAAATTTATATCGCAGGTACGGAAAAACTATAGGAGGTATTGACATACTTTTTTCACATTTTTATTCCCTATTATGTTGTTAATAAATCCCCATGTGATGATCAAAAAATTCTGAAATTTGTTTAACAAAATTTTTAAAAATTTGAAATTGGAGTTTTGAAACTGCCGTTAAAAAAATTAAATTTTTTTGGTCATACCTGCGAATAGGTTAACGGTATCCTACGAGGACAAAAACTCATATACAAGTAAATATGGATATATTTTAAGTAAAAATAAGCTTTTATTTTAATATTTCTCAAAATATGTTAATTTTGTTCATAAATTTCTTGTTCTAGTGGCCTGAGACACGTTAATGGGCTGGCGATTTTTTAATAACTTTAACATTTTTTCACCAATTTTTGTCTTTCTTTTTCTTATTATAACGACAATTACGTACACATTTCGATTCTTTTAAATTAAATTGTAAAAGTCATTATTTAATGGCAAAATGTTTACAAAAACTGAAAAAATTGCGTATTTTCCCCTTGTAAATGCACCTCAAAACTTCAGCGTCGTTGCGCCACCAGTTAACGTTATCCTATCATCCTAATATTTGACACAACGTGTTTCTACAATACATAGAACAATTCTAGAGGGGGGGACGGCCTGTACCTAGAAAGTTTTTTTCGTCCATACAATCTTGGAGCACTCTAATGTACATACATGTCTGTATGTATGAATAATAAATAAGTTGTTTGTTCTTATTTTAATACGAAGAGATTTGAAATAAAAAAATAAATTATGTATGTTGCTACTTTAACTTGAGAAATTTTTGTATAAAAATATAGAAATTTATAGAGTAAAATCAGAATAGAACTTGAGTTCATAGCAGCAAAACACAAAGTTAGTTTTCTGCAAATTTCAATTAAACACAACAAAATGAAAGTAAGTTGTTCATCCTGCTAGAATAATAAAGTTATAAATTAAGTGAAAACGCTAACACATTTATATTAATAAAAATTATTTTCAAAAAAAATAATTTTTCTTTCAGTTCGCTATCGTTACCTTTTTTACTTTGGCCTTGGCTTTGGGCGTTCAATCATCCATAATTCCCTGGGGTGGTGTAGTGACACAAGTGGCTGGAGGTCCTCTTGCACACACATCTGTTATATCCCCACTTGGTTTACCTTGGGGTGCTGGTGTTGTATTAGGTCATCCACATGCTGCTATCTCCGTACACGGTCCTGCTGCTGTAGCAGTACATGGCCCCGCTGCTATTCCAGCCGCTGTACATGTTCCCGCTGTTGTAGGTGGCCACGCTAGTTATGTTGCCAAAACCCGTGGTGCTGTTCACTCTGCTCCCTTGGCCGGTCATCTCAACTCGGTAGCTAATGTAAATGTAGCCCCAGCTCCCGGAACCTGGTAAAATTAATAGTATTAAAGGTCTCGCTTTTATAAAAATTGATATGATTTCAAACGAAAAAATTTAATTAGTTCAGTTTTCGTTTAACAGGATAATTTCTTTTTTAAATTCTAATAGTACATTTCTTTTCATGTAATTTATTATTTCATATTTTACCTCTGCATTTGTCTTTACTCTACTTCTATTTTTCTATTGTTTTCCTAATTTCTGTTAATAAAGCAAATACTTTGTTAAAAAAGTAAAAAAAATAATAAACAAATTGCGTTTTAATAGTTTTTAATATTTATATGAACATTTGAATTAATTGTGGGACGGAGTTTGATAACTGCATTACCCAGCAAAAACTTTACTTACAAATAAGCCGAAAAATAAGGGGAATTTGACGATTCGCCTACTTATTTTTCTACTGAAAGAAGTCATTATTTTTGTTCGCGATGTCCCAAAAGTAATCCTTTATATTTTGGCCGGAAATATGTTGTTTCGTTAGTAGAGTTATTTATAGAATTTTGTATTTGCAAACAAGAAATAAAAAAAAAATAAGTCGCAGCCACGAGTCGAACCATCAACCATCCGTTTGCTAGTCTGTTGTTGTACGCACTACACCACTGCATAGTTATTTCATTGTGCGTCAAATAATGGTAGCAGTTTCTTTGTTTTGTTTGTTTATTTTGTTTTTTTAGACTTTACTACTTAAAAAGTAAGTTATTAAAAAAGACATTACTTGTAGCTTTGTAAGCGAAGTTTTTGCTGGGTAGTTTACTTTAACTATTTAACTCGGTATGAAATTTTACCCCATATTGTATTAGTTTATTGAATTAAATGTAAAGAAAACGCACAAGATTTTGTCTGTTTTATGGTATCGTGTCTTTACTTTATTATTTATAAATATATTTATTATACCCCTAGATACTTGTCTATTTCGTAACGAAGTAGTCAACAATTTAGCGTTTGTTCTCTTTTTCTAAACGACTGCCCAGCGAAAACGCCTAAAGCTAGAGGCACACAACTTGAACTGTAGGTTCCTCGCTACCCACATACATCCACTATGAAGAGATTTTTGGAACTTCGAATGGTTAGGGGTTAAAAACGGACACATATGTTCCTCAAGAGTTAATTGTAATTTGTATTTCTTTAATGGTATGTACTTTTTGAATTTTCTATAACAATGGAGTTAGCATTAGGGTGAGCCGATTTGTAAGGACAATAATTTTTCGACATTGTGCCATCGATTTCTCGATAGCTTTTGGCATGAGGAAAAAAAGTTCCACCACGACATATCGAAAAAATCATTTTCAAGCCACCCAAATTTAATTTGTTTTTGTCTTTTTCTCAACTTTCTTTTTTAATCGGCTGATTTAATTTTTTTTTAAATATTAGCTTTCCAAGGTGAAATTGTACGCTAAAATCTATGGCAATAGCAGTTTTTCCAAAAAAAAACTATTTTTCTTGAGGTTTTGGACGATTTTTAGTCCTATTGGATAGTAATTCAGACACAATTTTTTAACAAGATCGGTCAAGAACTCTCTCAGTTAGAGATGGTAAAAATTTGTCATTGTGGCGAAACAGGTGTTTTTTTTTTCTCACCCATGCAACTTATTAGCAAAATGTGTCCCAAATAGTTTAGATAGTCAATTTTTTTTCCACACTTTTGCATTAAGTTATCTTTCCGGATCATATAAAAATTCTATATAGTCCCGAAGAAAATTTTTTTCTACAAAAGAAAAAATATATGAGCTTTTTTTGGAAAAAAAACTTAACAAATACTGCCCTTTTTACAAGTTCCAAATTTGAATGCGTATAAATTTTTATAGGGAACAGGTAACTGTTAGCAAGTTGTTTTTATTTTATTTAGAATTTTATCGCCAAAATAGCTGATATTTTAAAAATAAATTTCGGCCCTCCGTAGGCCCGCCATATCTAAAAAACCATAAAAAGATCGAGCAAAATTAAAAAAAAATAAATCAATAAACCTGAATATCTCTTCAACTAATAGAGACAACCTACAATTGTAAGTGTATTTTTAAGGATTATTTATATTTAAAATTTCAGCTCAGGATCATAAATGAATTTGAGACCTGAGGTGGCCAAATTTGAGGGTCTACGCATTGGCCCCCATTATCGCTAGGAAGCTGAGCAAACGTAAATCAACTCGAAAACACCTCAGCTCAAACCATGTGAAATTTCGTAACAATATATCTAATAATTCCTAAGATACCGAATTATTTCCAAAAACAAAGTTTTTAAACCACTGTGTGTCGGTAATAACTTCTTTCGATTTCTCCAAACTATATCAAAGATCGCAAAATTCGAGTTGTTGTAGATGGGATCTCTTCAAACGAGTTCAAAATCAACTCAGAGGTACCGCAAGGTCCCGTTCTCTCTCCATTTCTATTCCTTTTTTTTCTAAATAAGCTTCTAGTTCAAACTATCAACCCTATCTATTACTTTGCAGCTTCAAGTCTTATTCATTCAATTATAGACCAGTCCTCCTCGAGATTGGGACAATCACGCAAAACATGAGTGATTCGCTTAATCAGGAATTGCGACAATCTCCGAATGTTCTTGATAAACAAGTAAGAGTACTATATTCGGCCGTGCCGAATCTTAAATACCCTCCACCTAATGTACAAAAAATTGTATCTAATTCAGCAACTTATAATTGAAATTCCTATTAGAACGTATGAAATTTAACAATTTATATACTTAATATTTAGTTAATACGTTTGGATCAACAATTTTCCCTTTTAACCTCAAGTGTAGAAACAGAGTATAAAAAGGGAATACAAATATATATATATCAAAATATTTGATTGTGGGACTTATATGGGAGCTATGACCTATTATTATTCGATTGTCATAAAATATTTTAATGTGATTTTTATGTACTTATATTGGAGATGTGGCCAATTATGGACCGATATTCACAAAATTCAGTATTATGATTTTTGAATACAAATTACTGATCTGTGTACTATTTTGGTTCAATATATGGATGCTATGACCTATTTTGGTCCTAAATATTTTAGGGCTATTTTTGTAGAATTTCATATAAACAACGCTATTAACAAAAGTGTACCTTATATGGGAGCTATGCCGAATTATGGACCAATAAGATTCTTGGATACAAATTACTGATCGATGTAAAGTTTTGGTTGAGTGTTTTCCTGAAGTGGTTGTTTTATGGAGGCTATGACCAATTATGGGCCTATCACATCGATTTTTGTATATATTGAATAAATTTGTTTCGAATTTCAACCTGATATCTATATTTGTAAGAAATTTATGAGGATTTTAGTGATTTTCGGGAGTGGACCTTATATGGGAGCTATGGTTAAATATGGACCGATATTCACAAAACCTAGAAGTGTGATTACTGGATACATATTGCTGATCTGTGCGTAATTTCACTTTGATATCGATATGTTTTAAATATTTTTTTAGGTTAATATCTTTTTCGGAAATGGACCTTATAGGGGAGCTATGAGCAATTATCGGTCAATCTGCATAAAATTTGGTACAGTGATTTCTATGTATATGATTATTATTTTTGTCAAATTTTAGCATAATAAAGGTATTTATAAGAGATTTATGAGTGCTTCACTGATTTTCGGAAGTGGATCTTATATGGGAGCTATAACCAATTATAGACCGATCTTCATAGAATTAGGTACAGCGATTGTTGTATATATGGGGCCTATTTATGACGAATTTCAACTTAATAGCGACATTTATGTTTATTTAAGTGATTTTCGGAAGTGAACTATGGTGAAATATGGGCCGATCCACAAAAAATTTGGTGTTGTGATTTTTTAAAGCACGAAACTTATTTACTGATTTTCAATAGCAAAGTGCTTAGGAGAACAATAAACATTTTTTTTTCAAGTCTACCAATTTTGTTTGCCTATTTTGGACGTGAGCGTGTTTTACACAGACAGACAGACGGACATGGCTCAATCGACTTAGAATTTCATAAGAATCAATAATATATATACCCTCATTCACCACTTATGGTGGTGGAGGGTATAAAAACTATGGCAAAACAAAAACACAGCACTCGTATGTATGACTTTTTTCAGTAATTTTATTGTTTGAGTTTTTCCTAGTTTCCGCTCTATGTATACTTCTCTATGGTTATAAGTTTCATCATTTATTAGGAAGAGTGGATAATCTACATCTGAGAAATTCAAATGAATATATCAATAGTTAAGAAAGAAATAAAACGATTATTATGTATTATTTTTTACTTTTTTAACAAAGTGTTTGCTTTATTAACAGAAATTAGGAAAACAATAGAAATAGGAAAGTCATGAAAAATATAGAGGTAAAAAAAGGAAAGAATAAATTACAGGAAAAAGAGAAAGAAAATAGAAAAGTGCTATGAGAATTTAAAAAAATGTACCCTGTATTAAGCGAAAAGTGAACTGAGCTAAGTAATTTAAAATAATTTAATTTTTCTCTTTAATAACATATCACACTGGCAGTTTCATTAGGAGTTGGGAACTTTAATACGATGTTGGTGTTTGCTTAATAATTTTACCAAGTTCCAGGAGCTGGGGCTACATTTACATTGGCTACAGAGTTGAGATGACCGGCCAAGGGAGCAGAATGAACAGCACCACGGGTTTTGGCAACATAACTAGCATGGCCGCCCACAACAGCGGGAACATGTACAGCAGCGGGAATAGCAGCGGGTGAATGTACAGCTACAGGTCCATGTACGGAGATAGCAGCATGTGGATGACCTAATAAAACGCCACCACCCAAAGGCAAACCAAGTGGGGATATAACAGATGTGTGTGCAAGAGGTCCTCCAGCAATTTGTGTTACTACACCACCCCAGGGAATTATGGATGATTGAACGCCCAAAGCCAAGGCCAAAGTGAACAAGGTAACAATAGCGAACTGAAAGAAGTAAATTATATATTTTAATATTTTTCTTTATATTTACAGCAGGACCAAGAACTTACTTTCATTTTGTTGTGTTTAATTGAAGTTTGCAGAAAACTAACTTTGTGTTGCTGTTATGAACTCAAGTTCTATTCTGATTTTACTCTACAAATTCTCATATTTTTATACAAAAATTTCTCAATTTAAATAACATAATTTATTGATTACAAATCTCTCCATATTAAAATAAGAAAAACAAACTTATTTAAATTGTTTATTAACAAAATGAGAGAACAGGGAAATTCTGAACGACCTTCAGCACATTGAAAGTACAAGTTCAAGTTGTTCTTTCCAAAGACTTAAAACACTGACTCAACAATGCACAATTTTAGATCAGAAAAAATTTGAGTTAAAAACACTCTACATTACGAACTGTAATAAAACTGTCATTACAGCAAAACAGTTAATAGATGTATGTGGTTAAATTAGATCACTAATGGACAACAATTTGATACGCTCAGAAATTAAATGTTAGTAAAATGAACAAATATATCTGGAATAAAAATTAAATTTTATAGAGAACAGGAACATTATTGGGTGTATGAGTGAAAAATGCGGTATTTACAATTGATTGTGTATTTTTTGAACGCGTTTTTTTTTTGTTTTTAATAACATATATGTCATTTTGAAGACTACATGTCTGTCATTTATCCTAACTTAGTTATTGAAAATTATAGTACCATACGAATTGAAGTCGAGAGACCTTGAAAGATTTGATTTGACATGTCCGAAATGATGTTTGTACCCTATAAAAGAAATAATTTTTACACCGAATAATTACTTGATATGAAAAACGGATCCATTCCGACAACCCGAAGCGTAAGAGATCGTATGTGATGCCCGACTAACCAGACAAACCGACTCCAAAGCCAAATATCCATGGCGTTAAGGTAATTATCTGTATTTGTGGGGAGCAAAAGGGTCCTATCTATTATGGGCTGCTGAATACTGGCGAGAACATCACATGAAAATTGTACCGAATGCAACTGATTCGTATGAAGCGATCGTTTGCCGAAAAACGCCTAGAATATAATACCAAACATGAAAACGTAATATTCCATCATGACAACGCTCGGTAACATGTTGCAATACCTATTAAAAACTATTTAGAATGAAGTGGTTCGGAAGTTTTGTTTCGATCGATGATAAGCTTCATCATAGAAAATAGTAGAAAAGCAAATACTTATAAACAAACATGAATTCCACTTAGAAAACTATAAGTGGTTTCATTTCGAAAATAAATTGTTTTATGTTTATGAAGAAACAAAACCCGGAATTCTGATAATCGCGTTACATTTTTATTAAGTTTCATCAAAATCGGCAAAAAAAATAAATAACACCTCGCTCTCTTTAAATTAGAAATAACAAATATTGAAAAATTTGACGTTTAACCTTCACGATTTAAGGTTTAACGTTTTCCAATTTTAGTAAAACTTTCAGAGTATATTTAGAATTATCTGGACTATATTATTCTGCATAAGTTTTACTTAAAATTCATAACAGTAAGAAAATTGTGCTCATTCACCAAAATATGGCCAAATAATTTATTTTATTTTTTTCTCGAAAATTTCAAAATTTAAATCGCAGGTACGGAAAAACTATAAGAGATATTTTCATAATTTTTTCAAATTTTTATTCCCTATTATATTCTCAATAAATCCTAAATAATATGATCAAAAAATTCTGAAATTTGTTTAACAAAATTTTTAAAAACTATAAAATGGAGATTTGAAACTGACGTTAAAAAAATAAAATTTTTTGGTCATACCTGCGAACAAGTTAACGGTATACTACGGAGACAAAATCTCATATAAAAGTAAATATGGATATATTTTAAGTAAAAATTAGCTTTTATTTTAATATATTTCAAAATATGTTAATTTTGTTCCTACATTTCTTGTTCTAATGGCCTGAGACACGTTAATGGCCTGAAGAATTTTTAACCCTTTGACGACAATGGGAAACATTTTTCCCATATATTTAATTAGTAATTAAAACATGTTTTAAATAATTGACATATATTTTATTGCTTTAATAATATAAAATAAAGTAGATTTATATTATATAAAATGTTTAAGTTGAAAATATTGAATAAATTAAGTGCCAAATCATTGACGGGAAATCTCAAAATTTTCTTGCGCTGAGTACTTTGTTTTCGTTTATTGTATTGCTATTTTATTATTTTTTCTGATTTTGGCGGTTGATATATAATATTTAGTGAGTATAGAAGTGTAAAAAAGGTATTAGAAAATTAAAGAGTTAAAAATATACTTTGAAATTGCAAATGAATACCGTGGGAAGTATTTTTCCCTATGGACCACAAGTAAAATTTTTAGTGTTACTATTACTTTTTAGATGATGAGAAGATGAACAAATTTTGGATGAAGAGGATCAATAATTCATTGAAGAGGATATTGAAAACGATGCAGATTTGGGCAAATCGAGGATAATCATCAGGAAATTGAAAATAACGTGCCTTTGGATACACGTCAGGACGCTCCTATTCCATGAAAGCGCATATGAATTCGGTCGCAAAAGCACTTTTTGTGCACGTCGTGATATGTTTACCCCAATGAAGATTTTTTGGATGTTACCAAGCTGGATATGCTAATAAGTGACATAATAATAACAGAGCAGGTATGCGGAGCAGCACGGAAGTTTTTTTATTATTGAACTCAATGAAATGAAAGCGTTTTTAGGAATGAATTTTACCAACCAGGGTCTGCTCCAAAAATAAATTTGTCCTGAAATGTACATAAAGCATTATAATAAGAATAGGGGCAGCGTTGTTCTTATGGATCAGCGAAAAGTATTTTATGTGGTCGACCGCAAATGAAGAACGATTCACTAAGTATTCTATCATGTCATGTTCTAATATTTCACAGTGGTTTGAAAATGTAGTTATTGCTAAGAGCAAGGTCTAGGAAGGGGCCAAGAGGAAAATTGGAATGAAAAACAATTTCCAGCACAAAAAAAGCAAAAGGCCGGTACAATGAAGATGCGTGTAGCTTGTTCAATAAAACGTATAGAGAACAGAACACACAACTTTTGTGCAACATGCATCTCTGCTTCACAAGGATGATAAACTGTTTTCAGAAGTACCACAAATAATTTAAAATCAATAAATATTAGCCATTTATTCAAAACCATTAGTATTACTTTTATTACCTTTATGGCCCATAGGGAAAAATATTTCCCATAAAATTCCAAAAAATCTGTTTGTGTTTTTATTTTTTTTTTTAAATTTTTATTTATTTTAATCTAAAATCATCTAAAAAACCCCATTGGATAATCATAGTCTCGTTATGGTCGTGAATGGATTAATAACTTTAACTTTTTCTAACCAATTTCTGTTTTTATATCTCATTAGAACTACAATTACGTACACATTTCTATTCTTTCAAATTAAATTGCAAAAGTAATTTTTTAATAGCAAATTTTTACAGAAACTGAAAAAATTGCATTTTTCCCCCTTGTAAATGCATCTCAAAACTTCAGAGTTCTACAAACTCAATACTTGCGCAAGTTGGCGTGTGTGGATCAGAACTTAGCTTCTTCCGATTCTGTTTGATTTGTTTAATTCCCAAATGTTTAATACGAGTAAATCTGATTTTAATTTAGCACAGTTTTGCAGTTTTAAAAAATAACTGAAAGTGTAGTTATTACATAAATAGGATTAGTTTCAACTTTTCTGAAGATGAAATTCCAGAATGGAATTCTGTGATAGTCGGCGTATATGTAACCACATTTTCCCATGAGTGTAGCGAGGGAGTTGTTTGTAAATGATGTAATTTAACTATTTACAGTTAGTTGTTCAATTTCTGCAATGGCTGTGCTTTAATATATTTTATGATGTTGAATGATTTTTATTCAAATAACTCTTATCTAAATGTTTATTTTAAACTTTTAAAAGAACAACAAGAATGTGCACATTTTGTACTTTTACTTCTTAAAAAGTGTCATATTTTAATAACTTGTGTTAACACAACCTAATTAAAGATTTTGTTTAAGCAATATGAATGACAATTTTCATATAAAAACTATTGAATTTTTTCAATGAAATCAGAATAGAACTTGAGTTCAAAACAGTAACATAAAGTTTAGTTTTCTGCACACTTTAGTCAGTCCTTTCTTTCAAAGCAAAATGAAAGTAAGTACAGTTTTGTCGATAAAATCTAAATATTAGAGAATTTGGTAAAACTTTGCATATCATTCTTATATTTCCTTGTACTTGGTTTTCTTACAGTTCGCTATTGTTACCTTGTTCACTTTGGCCTTGGCTTTGGGCGTTCAATCATCCATAATTCCCTGGGGTGGTGTAGTGACACAAGTAGCTGGAGGTCCTCTTGCACACACATCTGTTATATCCCCACTTGGTTTACCTTGGGGTGCTGGTGTTGTATTAGGTCATCCACATGCTGCCATCTCCGTTCACGGTCCTAGTGCTGTAGCAGTACATGCTCACGCTGCTATTCCCGCTGCTGTACATGTTCCCGCTGTTGTGGGCGGTCATGCTAGTTATGTTGCCAAAACTCGTGGTGCTGTTCACTCTGCTCCCTTGGCCGGTCACATTAACTCGGTAGCCAATGTCAATGTAGCTCCTGCTCCCGGTACCATCTAAGCAAATGTACTTAACGAAAAATACATAGTCAATGTACATATAAGTTCTTGAAATTAAACAAACGTTCAATGAGATGTTAACAAAGGTTTAACACAAAAAATAATAGAAATTTCTTTGAACATATTAGTTTAGAAATATTGGTAGTTTTATGCTTATCTGTATTTCCCTAATGTTGTCAATATTCCTAAATAAATAACAATATATAGCAAACTTTGGTTTACCAATGATATCTTATGCAAAGCAAAAGTGGATTAAAAAAATTCAAGTAGTTGGTTTTGGCTGTCCACGTAATTAGAAATTTGGAATATGTGCTTTAATTTCTGATCTTATCGTAATATAAGTGAGAAAGTGAGTATAATTAGAAATTATACGATTTAGTTTCTAAAATGGATAAGAACAAGTCATGTTCTCCAAAAAAGAGGAAATTAATTGTGAATTGTTATCAAAATGAAAAACTCTTAATGTCGTCTATCGCTCAAAAGTTCATTGGATTCAAAATATGTCATCCGTACAATTCACTTGTATAATAAGTCAAAGGAGTTATAAACACCAGCCAGGAAGCCTAGGGCACGAAAGACCACTCCAGCAGAAGATATAATTATTTATAGGACCAGTAAAAGAAATCCTTTTTAGTCTTCGCACTCAATAAAGGCTGAAAATGGACAGTAAATAAAAGCAGAAACATCCACACGGAGAATAAGAATGCCTTACAAGAGGCATAAAAATATACTTTTATCGAATGAAAAAAAAAAACTCCGACAGGATTATCACTGCCCGTTTTCGAAACCGAGCCAGAAACGTAACTTGTGTACACTGCTATGCACCAAGCGATGTTGCAGAACCGTCGGTGAAAGAGGATTTCTAAGGCCTCTTAACTAGGATAACTGCATATAAAAACAGCAGAGACATAATGATTCTGACAGCCGACTTCAACGCCCAAGTAGGGCCTGGAATACTGGCCTTAAGAGGGAAATGATGCGACACGGTCTTGGTAGAATGACAGAAAATGGGGAGCTCTTCCTGGAAACATGCATGAATAACAACATGTTCATTGGATCCCCAACCATAACTTCACCGAAAATCAAATCGACAATATTGCCATTAGCCGAAAATGGATAGGGCCGTTGTTAGATGTCCGAAACAAGCGTGGCTCCGATTGCAGCAAGAACAATTCCTTTAAAAGTAGCAGCCATCAGAAAAGTTGATAAAGCCCAAAGAAAGTATAACATCGATAAAACTAAGCACCTAACGATCACACCCACCTAACAATCTCAACGCCTCCCTTCAAATGATTCCAAATAATGCAGTGCCTAATTGGAATACCATTAAAACTTGTGTCATTAATGCAGCCAACGAACATACAGTTGGGAAAAAAATAATAGCACCACTAGGACACTTTTATAATAAACTAGTTGACCCGTCCGGCTTCGCCCGGTAGCATTTACTAATGTTATTTCTTCAAGTTTCTCCAACCCATATACACCGGAAAATATCTTAATTTGTACTGCATACTTTAGGGAGCTTTTTTATTACAGTTGACTGGACTCAAAAAAAAATTTTCAGAGTTTTACCCGGAATTTTTTTCTTTACAAACCATCTCCTGAAAATTTCGAATCGAATAAAAAAATCAGCCAAATCGCTCCAGCCGTTCTCACGTGATGACATTACATACATGGACCATTTAATTTTTATATATATTATAATACATAAATGCCGAAAAATAAAATAGCACCACTTACACATTTTTATAAAAACAGATTTGTTTCGCAAAATTGCTTTAATGGAAAGCACGTGTTTAACAGATTTGATTTTTATTTTAATTATTTCGATCATGAAGTTTAACAAAAAGCTAATATTTTAACCCTTAATATCCCACTGGTACCGCCAGGAACCAACCAAAAAAATTAAAATTTTGTTCAACGATTTTTGTCTAAAATTCACGCTGAGACTTTAAGGATATTTCTTGATACGAGCGCCACAGTTTGCGCCGATTGCCACTTGAAACCGACTTTATTTGACTCACGTATGTTCAGTAAGGTGTCGAAACCTCGAAAATAATAACTTTTGCGAAATTGCGTGCTTTCAGAAAAATAATTTGGTTTAAATACATACAAATTTAAGCTTACAAAAATTATAGTGCCTAGAAACTATTGCGAGTGTTTAAAATAATAATTTTTATTTTATTTTAGTGGATTTTTAAAAATTTTGGTTACAAAGTTTTTTCGGTTTGTTGATTAGAAATGTCGATTAGAATTCGTGATTTTAGAACAGAAGGAGAGCTTTGCGAGTTTGTTAATTCGGTTGCGTGGTCGGAACGTGAAGATGATGGTGATTTTTCTTCTGACGACAGTGATTATGACCCAGATTTCGATATTTATTCAGCTATACGATCCAGGCTACGTCGTCTGTACAAAATACGTCCGATAATTGCCGCATTGAACCGTTACTTTCAAAAAGTAGCAAAGCGAGTAAGATTGTGTGTTGATGAACAAATATGTGAGACAAAGACTAAACACTATATGAAACAATATATGAAACAATACACTGAACTCATGGGTTGACAAATTGTTTCTTATGCGCGATGATTCCGGATTTTGCTATTCATTTGCAATTTATTCCGGCAACCACGACCATCGTGAGGAAAATTAACTGAATTTGGGTGCATCTGCGAAAGTTGTGGTTCGATTGCCTCGCTGTGTTCCTCGATTCATAAATCACTCCATAATTACTACACATCGATTCCCTTGATGGCATATTTGCTTACACAAGGCATCTATTCGCTTGAAACAGATCGCCGTCCACGACTTCCATTATGCAAATTACCACAGAAATTCGCCAATAAAGGTGACTGCGAAGAATACGTGGGAACGTTTCATGAAATCGACGTCACAACAGTTTCATAGAATGACAATAAGATTGTAAATATGGCATAAACAATGGTTGGAATATGGAATAGCCATATATTTTGGCCGATAGTCAAACGCCTGAGAATGCACCAAGCATTGAGCGATATAATAAAAAGAAAAAGGCAATGGAATGCATTCCATGTCCAAACATACTTCAGGAACATAAATACATGGGAGGTGTTGACCTTTTAGATTCGTCACTCGGCCGTAGTCATATCCTCATAAAGTCATTGTTGCGAAACGTCATCGCCCAATATCTTTATTGTTTTTGTAACTTTTTTGAATTACCTAGCTCAGGTAAAAAACACCTATGAGCACCTATGCGCTCAACATATTTTACGAAACACAAGAATGTTAAGAAAGTGTCCGCCAAGATAAGCGTAAATGGATTGATGATCTGACCAAAGAAGCCAACGAATCAAACCACATAAAACCAGAGATGGAGATTTATTAACATCCAAAAGAGACCAGATGGATGTATGGTTAGATAACTACTCCTCGATGTTACCGAAAACATCTGAAAACAGCGCTAAGTTTATTTACCACGTCATAAAAACTCGTTGGGTAACAAACTCACTGTGCTATGACTTAAGGAAGGAGTTATTATTACATTATCCAGGAGATTTGTGCCACCCATATCAATTTCGCAAATGAGATAATCTCTTAAGTCATCAATAAAAGGATATCAGTTGCATTTGATCCGCTTCTCCCCAATGAGCAGATTGTCTTACGTCCCCGAAAATTATGCATTGACCATGTCAACTGCTCTACTTGATATTCATCAATTTTGAGAAATCATTCGGTACGCTTTTCCATTCAGTCATATGGAATACGCTAACATATAAAGAGACCCCAACAAAAATACTTGATATTGTTAAAGCCCTATATCACAAGACAGACTGTCGAATTCTTTATGATGGCTATTTTAGTGACTCATTCACAATAAAAACTGAAGAGATGTAAGGCTGTGTTCTGTCGCCCCTATTTTGAATATTGTCCTCGACAACATAATGAGAAGAGCATCGTGTGGACAGAGGGGAATAACTTGGAGATTCAACAGAAGGCTAGAAGATATCGACCATGTCGATGAACATGTATACATCCCACAACTTTAATGATATGCAGGCTAAGATCAATGCAGTACAAACTGAAGCAGCCTTAACTAAAAGCAATGCCAAAACTAAAGCAGTGAGAATTAATGCTTGAGCATTCGCCGAAGTCTTTTGATTATAACGGGTGTTTCTGCGGACGACGTAAGAAACCGAATAAAATCATTAATTAAAAAAAATTAATTTGGTATCTAAAACCCCAAATGACAGTCAGCACATATTTCGAAAAGAACCAATCAAAACATATTTAATTCCTGCATAAAATCATCTATTCTTTATAGATATGAATCGAGAAATGCAACGAAGAAGGATGTTAACTCGCTACTGGTCTACATAAATCACTGTCTCTGGAGAATTTTAAAAATATTCTGGCCAGTAACGATATCCAATGAAAGGCTATGTGTCTAAACCTCCCAAATAGCGCATACTCTACGAAAGCCCGTTGACGATGTTGGATGGAACTCGCAAGGATGCCGTTGAAAATGAAGACCATCACACACTTGACGCCTCACAGTGGTATAGAAAAAAAATAGATGGAAATAAATATGTAACTTCTAAACGGTAAGTTCGATTTAAATGAAATTTCACATGCGTCGAGTCGTCGAGTTTAAGTTTTGAACTTGGACCTCAAAGTCGTCGAGTTTAAGTTTTGAACTTGGACCTCAACGCGACCACCTCGGTATGTAACATTTTTAAAACGATTGTATTTCTTCGTTTGTGTTCCGATATATAGAATCTCCTCGAGCACTATAAAAAACCTCGTCTTAGCTATCAATTATATCTTATAGCTTAGGAGATATTCGCATTTGAAATTTAAATTTTCAACATTTTTACCCACCTTACTCCAGTTTTTTGATAACAGCGGATCCAAATATTTCCCGATTTTATTTTATTGGACTAACAACACATGTATGTATAAAATAGAAAAATAATTGTTTAAAAGTAAAGACTAAGTCCAAAGTTATATGCATTTGAATTTAAAAAAATTTAAAAAGGCGATTTTTCG
The DNA here is from genome assembly GCF_958450345.1 of Calliphora vicina. NCBI lineage: Eukaryota > Metazoa > Arthropoda > Insecta > Diptera > Calliphoridae > Calliphora > Calliphora vicina. The sequence goes on along the minus strand of NC_088781.1, from coordinate 58,764,448 downwards.
CTAATTTTTTGGGAAAAAAGTATTTGTTTTCTTTTTAAGTTATAGCGAAAAATTTCTAAGATTTTTACTTTTCATTAAGTATAGTATTGCTTGATGAAAAACGTGTATTATCACTAATTTCATAGAACATTTAAACGCAGCCCACAATAGAGTTAGATACGATACTGCCACCAATAACTCCTTCGCCTTCTCCTGTACGTGGTCAAGAAGCTCCAAAATAGACTTTGAATTACCGGACCATACACCTTTCAAAACACCGAGACATTGAATGCCTATATCGTCAGTTGAAAAATATGTTTACACCAGCAGACATCCCATTGTATTCTCATGCCCAGAATCATTCATGTTTTGCCTCTTTGCCCTAATCTCCGACAGGCTTGATCTATAACTGAATGAATATAAATGTCAAATGTTGCTGTCATCTGCAAAATAATAGATATGGTTGGAAGTAAAAGGTCGTTTAGAGAAATAAGGAATAGAGTAGGATTTTGATTTTCGGAAGTGGACGAAATGCGCAGGGATCTATAAATCGATTGTTGGATTGTTCGAACAATATAAATAGTATTCCCTTTCATGCAAGATTTAAAAGTTTAAATCAAAATTTCTAGTATTTTGTATTACGTGCATTCTCAAAAATGTAGCACAAAACATTTTTATTTTTTAAACTCAATCTGATAAGTAAGTTGCCAAAACTCTTTCCATATCTACATATATTAAATATTTTTTGCTAATAAAAATTGGTGAAAATTTTCATTTAGCAATTTGTAGAGACTGAAATGATCATTCAACTGCTATAGACATCTGTCTTTGAGTTTGTTTGTGAACCAACCACAGACTTTGGAAGTTCTTAAAGACAGGAGTGAGGGAACTTATTCCTTGATATGCAGTATTCTGAATATTATAGAGAAATAACACGAATTCTCCGTCAAAGGAAAATACTAATACAATATATTCACACATAGTATGGCTAATAGATGGCTGATTTTTTACACAATTTTGCAATAAATAATATTTAGTAAACAAATTTTTTTATATTTTACTTTTTTTACAAAGTACTTGCTTTATTAACAGAAATTAAGAAAATATAGTTGAAAGAAAATTAAAAAAAAAAAATCGAAAAAAGTGTTGAAATGTAAAGAGTGAATAAGTTAACAAGAAAATCAAGTTAATGTGCAAATTAGAATATTTTAGATTGTACCCTGTATTAAACGAAAATAAAACAAAAAAAATAAATTTACAACTAATTTCTTTTGCTCTTTTTCGGAGAAAAGAAAAAAGAATTCAAACATCACACTGGCAGTTTTTGTAAGGGCGGGAAACTTGTTTATTGACTACGATGAATGCACTGAAGGGATGTCCTTACCAGGTACCAGGAGCAGGAGCTACATTAATATTGGCTACCGAATTGAGATGTCCCTCCAATGGAGCCGCATGGACAGCACCACGAGTTTTGGCAACATAACTAGCAGGAGCAGCAGCTACGATAGGAACAGCAGCAGGCCAAGCTGGCAAAATTGGTGATGTGACGGCAGTGTATGAGAGAGGTCCACCAGCTAGTTCGGTAATTACATTACCCCAAGGAATTATGGATGCTTGAGCACCCAAGACCAAAGCCAAAGTGAACAGGGATACGATAGCGAACTGCAAGATGAAGAAAATTCTTATGAAAATATTTTAACACAAACTGTATTTTTTCTTATTTTTAATTAAAATTATTTCATTCAGGACTTTTGATTAAAACACTTTACATTACAATTTAAATTATTATTATTTTATTTGTTTAGATACAACACTTTCCACAAACCATCACTCACTTTCATTTTGAATGTGTTTTTGAAAAAAGGACTCTCAGGAGATCACAGAAAACTTAACTGTGTGTTATAGGTTTCAACTCAAGTTCAATTCTGATTCTCAATTTATAAAATCCCTTAGTTTTATATCAAAACCCAACACCAACATCATCCATACAAATTCACTCATTATTGCCAGCTAATTTATTTTATTTATTATTTTATTGAGGAATAAAAAAAATAAAATAACTTAAGTACAATTAATAGTTTAATAAATAATAAAATTAGATCTTTTGAAGAGAAGAAGGAGGAAAAAAACCCTCAACGCAATAAAATTGCAAGTTGTGGTTGAGTTTTTAAAATTGTTTAAAGTACATAGAATAATAAAACATATTTAGATGAAAATATTCGAGTTGAAACCACTCAATACAACAAGCTTCAGTTAATAAACCTGTCATTATAAGAAAATATTTAATAACAACGAGATTGAAATATGGATCACTGTAAAACAAACCAAGTTTTTACACTGGGAAAAATTGAGACAAAAAAAAAAGGTGAACAAAAAAACCGTGAATCCTATCATAAAGTTTATTCCCAATACGGACAGTACAGCTAATAAACGAATTTTCACTAAAGTGAGTTATGCGATCCATAAGTCGATGAAATAGATCAACAAAATCCACACGATGCTCTTGTGTATTACCTTAGTGTCCTGTACGACAGCCGATGAACTTAATGCATGTTTGAAGTCGTCCGTTTTGTGGATTTACGTCAAGAAACTCAAATTGACTGTGAACATGCGTGTCGAGCTGCAGAATGATTAATATGGAGAATTAATTTCCAAACAATTGCTGGACATTGGCAACGGCAAAATTCCAATTTCCCGTCGCTTTCTGCCAGTTCACCGAATCAAAATCCTAACTCTTCCGAAATATGTTTCCAAACATTGCAGAAAATTACAAAAATCATGATTGGTTGAGTGAACATGCTATATTGGGTGCAAAAAACCTTGATGCCGAGGAATTGAATTTTAAGATTCGAAGCGATTTTAAATGCTTGCAGTTTCCGGTACGGCTTGCATTCGCAATGAAAATTAACAAATTTTAAACGCAGTCACGGCATTAACTTTGAATATCCATGCTTCTCGCATGGTCAATTTCCTGTTCCCTTGTCGGAACACAATCATTATGAGTTTCTTCAATATAATTTTTTAGGGATTTCTAATCAGAATTCCTAAGATATTCCAGATTTTGGCAATATAAAAGTTTTCGTCTCTGATTGTAATTAAATGCAGGACATTAGCACATGTAATCTTCCAACTTCTGATTTTGCTACTCAAGCAAGGAAATTGGGTACCACACAAATTAATGCCGTTAGACCTTGAAAGACCGAAATAATGCTTGAACGCTATAAAAGGAAATCATTTATGCACCGAATCATCAAGTAAGAGATCGCATGTGAAGCCCGGCCAACCAGCCAAATCGATACCAAAGCCAAATATCCATGGCGCTAAGATAATTGTCTTTATTTGATGAGAGCAAAAGGATCCTATCTATTATAAGCTGTTGAAATATGCCGACAGCTATGAAATAGTAATATTCCATCATGACAAAGCTCGGCCAAATGTTGCAATACCTGTTAAAAAGTATTTAGAATATAGTGGTTGGAAAGTTATGCCTCATCCTCTTTATAGTCCAGACATTGCTCCGCTCGGCTACTATTTGTTTCTATCGATGCAGAAAGCTCTTTATGGGATACGCTTCACTTTGGAATATAGTATCCGATATTAGCTTGATTCGTTCTTGGCCTCAAAAGATGAGTAGTTATTTTGGCTTGGAATCTATATGTTGCTAGAAAGATGGGAAAGGTCATAGCTAACAATGGTCAATACATTGAATAAATTTATATTTTACAAATGTTTCAAATTAAAAACTTTGATATCGAGTATGCGATTTGAGAATTTTTGCCCTAAAGTTGAATTTTACATAAAAAATAGGCATTTTTTGAATGGACCTGGTCCCCTCGGTATCAAAAATTATACATTTTTTTTCATTTAAAATATTTGGCGTAAAGTTAGCTTTTCAAATAGTACAAATTAATTATACATCCTCATAGAAATTTTTTAGATAACTTAAAAAAAATAAAAGTACTTTTTTCCCAAAAAAAATTTCGAAAAATCGCCTTTTTTAATTTTTTTAAATTCAAATGCATGTAACTTTGGACTCAGTCATGATTTTTAAACACTTCTTTCTTTATTTGATATATATAGATCTATTGTTAATCCTATAAAACAAAAATGGATAAAATCGGGGAATGTTTGGAACCGCGGTCACAAAAAAACTGGAGTAGGGTGGGTAAAAATGTTGAAAATTAAATTTTCAAATGCGAATATCTCCTTTTTTAAATCGGAACACAAACGAAGAAATAGGATAATTTTAAAAATTGAACATACCCATGTCCTACTTTGGGAACACCTGGTCCCGCTCCTGGTGGGCTCAAATTCAAAACTTAAACTCGACTACACTTCCTCTTTGCGCATTTGAAATTTCATTCAAATCGGCGTAAGGGTTTAGAAGTTACAGATTTATTTCCATCTTTTTTTTATTCTCATACCACTGTGCGCCTGTAATAGATTGGTTCCATGTTTATTTCTTGCTCTCGTTACTTCATCCCATTATTACCCTTCTCTTATTATGGTCATGCAGTTAATTTTAAAATATTCTGTTCGATTGTAGTTTGCTTATTATCATTTCGTGCCCAATTTCCAGTATATCGCTCTTCTGTAGAAATCCGATATTATATCGTGTCATTCCCGCAAAAAAAGCTCAAGCGACAAAAACTTAATTTTACAGGAGAAGGTTTTTATTATTTATTTCTTGTTTAAATTAAGTTAGAGGAACAAAATTTAGTATGAAGACACACTTTGTTCCAATGAATAAAATGAATCCAATTGCTTTCTCAGAATAACAGTATATTTAGTTCATTATTATATAGTCCCGAAGAATTTTTTTTTCAAAAAAAAAAAACGAAAAAAATACGGCCATTTTAAGATCTTCCAAATTTTAATGCATGTAACTTTTTGTATGTACCAGATCTGCAAGTTGTTTTGATTTTATTCAGAATTTTATAGCAAAAATAGCTGATATGTTTAAAAAAATTCCGACCCTACATAGGCGCCCTATATCTAAAACACCAAAAAAAAAAGATCGAGCAGAATTTAAAAAAAAATAAATAAATATACCTAAATATCTCTTCAACTAAAAGAGATAACTTACATATATATAAATATTTTTTGTAGATCTGCTTATGTACTATTTATATTTTAAATTTCAGCTCATTCGGATCATACTTGGATTTTTGGCGATTTTTTTAAAAAAATGTGAGCCCCGCGGTGGTGTGTAATTTTGCTAATTAAGCGTACAGATCTTTATTTACAACTTTGGTATCTTTGGTGACCCCCACTGAAATTTTCCAACAAAAATTTTCGTAGGATATATTTTAATCCTTAAATATCCTTTTTAAAGGGACTTTTTTTTGATTTTCTCGAAAAAAATGGTAAAATTGACCACTAAAGAGAGGAGATAGATAGTTAAGATCTTCCACAAAAATGATCCCCATAAAATTCCACAATATAAATCTGGCAATAAGAATTCTCTAAGACATTAACTTACATTTTTTTCGATTAATAAATGCACCCTTCGATAAAAAATTTAAAACTTTCATCCACTGTAAAAAAAAGACCAGCTGGACTATAAGTTTATTTTACAAAAATTATCTATTCAACATGGCTTTTCAGAAGTATAGGTTCGCTATTCTGTTTCATTCAAAAAGTCTCAATTTGTTGGACAGTGTTATTATACTGGGGTAGTTCATGAACGAACTCGTTATTGAACTATTACATTATTTGAACTAAATGAACGAGTTCGAATCGTTTGCTCACTTAGTTAAATGTTGAACTATGAACTAAAATGTTTCAAATGTACTCTCTTAAATGCGTCTTTTTATACTGTTACGTTTTAACCTTTTCAAAACGCTGGTTTATTTCCTTTAAATAAACCGGATACTTTTGATTGCAAATAAAAGCCGTTTAGTAGTTTGAAAATTGTAACAACTCTTTATTTATTTAAAAATGTACAACAACAGAATTAAATAGTCACTCAGTGTTTTTTTTATACACGTTTATAAATTCGCAGAAATAAAGACACACTTTATAATGTACACGAATTCACTTGAAAAACACAGCACACTTTAAGGCACACAGTTGATGTTTATTTGAATAGCGTCTCTGATAAACTCACTAACGACTGCAACCTCTGCCACTATTTATAACACTGCATTACCATCTAGAAAGCTCTATTTCTACAATGTTCTTTAACTGAATATTCGAATTCAAATATACGGCCGCAGCAAACAGCGTTGCCAACTTACGATCAATGGTCAACTGAAAACTTTTATTTAATAATGCCCACAGATATGTTACAGTTTGCTATTACATCACTGTTATTTGAAAGCATTATGCTACTTTTAAATCAGCCCTTAAAATCGTTATATTTGAATTCAAGTACAATTTCGTAACAATACGAATTCTGATATAATGCCGAAAAAATAAGAATCATAATGGATAGAATCTGTTATCAGAATTATACGACAACTGACAGCAAATTAAAAATCTAAGGAGCATTTTAGCTCCAGTATCATATCTGTTGTTTTATTTAGAAAGTAAAATGAGCGGTCATTGAAATGAACTATTAAGCAAAAGTGTAAGCATTATGTTATAACATTTAAAAAAAATTGAGGGATTCAAACGGTCTCCTATTAGGTCGTATTGTCATAATGTCATAAAATATTTTTATAGTTTTAACAAATTTTTGTTGGGTTTCGAACAAAAAAGTTATAAACTAATAAGATTTTTTGAACTATGTTTATTAGTTTGTCATATAATAACACATTTCCGAGTTATAGGCATTTCAATTCAGCACAACAAGAATTTGTTTAAACTAAAAAAATATTTTACGACATTATGACAATGCGACATAATAGCAGACCATTTGAATCCCTCAAATATATTTTTAATTAAGAAATTTTAGCTTAAGCGACAAACCCCTGTCACAAAAAAACAAAAAATTTTCAAAGTGCACTTAATATACAGTGTGACCGTCACATTTTTATAGATGATGTAAATAATGTCAATGAATTCATTTATTAAAAAAACGCTATATGAAAAATGTGTCGCTTGAGCTTTTTTTGCGGGAATGACTTAATACCGCATTATTCTGAAAATCGAATCCGAGTAGCTTTTTTGTTTTTAAAACAAATTCACATATTTTGGTGTTCTGTAAATCGAGTTCACAGGCTTTACTGATTTCACTTTCGGCAGCTTTCAAACAGCTTGTTGATTGTAAAAACTCGTGGGATTTGCAGAACCTATTCAATTAATTAGTATTTAAAAATTCATGGGTATTCCCGAGAATGAACATATTTTGTTATTATTTTCCAGGAATGGAGAAGGTTTTGAAACATAAGTAGATTAGTTGGGGACCTTCTACATTTATGTTGGTTCATTCACAAATTGCAAAGGAGGCTGTGAGCCGCGAATAATCAACGTATTGTCTGTATGGTTCAATATTCCGAAACCTTATGATTTGGAAACACGTTATTATAGCCTTCGCCACGAATAAAAAGTTTATTTCATTTATTTCATGTGGCCGTATTTTTATAGTATTGTATTCGAAATTTGTCTAAGTGTGATCAACTCCAGACCTCCATCATTTAAGACCACATATGTACATTGTATATGGAACGTTATCATTAAAATATTACTGCATTGCTTATACTTGTATAATACTTGTATTCGTAACTATTTCTTACCTTTAATGGAATCCAGTTTACTCATAACGTTCTTGAACTTCTGTGTCAGTTGTTTAACGTAGCTATTGTACAACACCCAACGGGTATTTTAAGATTGCTCAAGGAGTTTGCGCAAACATTGTTTAAAATAATTTTTCAAAAGCGTAAATTAAATTTGAAATTGATTAACAAGGAAATAGTTTTGAAATAATAATAAACACTAATTATTTAAACCATAATTTACTTTATACTTTATATCTTAAATAATAAATAAATTTCTCCAATAAAATACTAACATTGATGTAAGAGTCAGATGAATTACAAAACAAACCACAGTAGTGTATTAAACATATTCGTTTCTAACCACCCTAATCAAAGCTTAACATAATTCTTGTTACCAATGCTGGTCAGAACCACATTTTTTTTGTTTGTTTGTCTCAAACCAACTACTCTTTTACATTTTGCTGTTTGTTTTTATATAAAACTATTTAAATAGTTTAATTACATATAATTTTGTACTAATGTAAACAACTTTTAAGTGACAGTTTAACAAACCCAACGACAGTTAGATAGACAGACCGACACACAGCTGTTTAGTACTTGTACTAAACTAGTCTCGTCGTACTCGTACGTTTCATTAATTCAGTGACAATTTGACGCCCATTCAATTATTTGCGTATGGAATTGACCACACCTTATCCGCGTTAAATTTATCAGTTCCGTAACGCTAACAATATGCAAACATTTCTACTCAAAGATTATTTTTTTTTTGTTTTCTACACTTAAGTGTACATTTGTTATACATTACAGGGGATGGCCAATCGATTTGGATGAAAAAAATGGGAAATGGTAAGAAAGTTTGTAAAACAAAGATAATTTATGATCTGTTACAGAATTGTTAAAATTTTGTATTTAATTGATTGCTATGACTTAGCAATTGATCAATGTAGTTCACATTTCTTTGGCCAAGTATTGTGTCTGGGTCTGACTGCTACAAAACGACTTTGCAGACTAGGTTTTTGGTTAAAATGTAGTTAAACGAAATAGCAAAACACTATTTTGTTTGATTGAATCAATTCATCACCGATCAATTAGTGGTTTTTAAATGTAATTTTTATTGACAATTTACTATATACAAGAAATATTTAATTCCGGTTGAATAAATTAAATCTTAAATATACCAAAATGAGTTAATCTATAAAAGCCGACAAAACACTTACTAACTCTTAAAAATGTTTTTAAACTAATAACACTAAACAACAAAATCAAATTTTTTTCCAAAATTACAAGGTCCGACCAATAAATTTTGATAGAGGAGACAAAAAAAAAGTCACGTGTATCGGCGTTTTGAAAGGTTACATCTGAATTTCATTTGAGGGGGGGGGGAGTTAAACCTTCTCAACTCTGGCACATTCTTATTGTTAATCGTCATAAGAAACCATATGATCCTTACATTTTAGGTATAAAATGTGTTCAGCAAAGTTATGTAAAATGTTACGGAGAATATTTTTGTAGAACCACCATTAAAACAGGGATTATACGTGAAATTTTACTATAAGTCCCTGAATACATCAAAACGGAAAATTCAACCAGAAAGTCAGAAATAAGACATAACAAAAGAGAGCCGAGGGTTAATTTCGAATTTATTAAGAATTTAATTTTAAGGAACATTTTAGGTATAAAATGTATTCAGCATATTTATGTAAAATGTTACGAAGAACATTTTTGTATAATATGTTAAACCTCTAAATCCCCAAGACATGGGTCTTTTTGTCCTTATTTTAAAAAGAGCAACAAACACCATTAAAACAGGGATTTAAGGGGTTAAAATGTTCTTCAAAAATATTATCCGTGGAATTTTACTATGAGTCCCTAAATAAACCAAAACGGAAAATTCAATCAGAAAGTCAGAAATAAGACACAACAAAAGAGAGCTTACGGTTAATTTCGTATTTTTTAAGAATTTGGATAATAAGTTATCATTAATTTCATTTTTTTAGGTCTAGGCAATTTCACTTCATTACCATACGATGTCCAGCATATTTCAGCTATAAGCGTTCTTCAATGGGTGCGCATGTTAAATTTTTCGGATACTTTAAAATAAAATTCTTAATAAATGCGAAATTAACCCTAAGCTCTTTTTTGTTGTGTCTTATTTCTAACTTTCTGGTTGAATTTTCCGTTTTGGTGTATTCAAGGACTCGTTGTAAAATTTCACGGATAATATTTTTGCGGAACATTTTAACCCCTTAAATCCCTGTTTTAATGGAGTTTTTTGCTCATTTTTAAAAGCAGGACAAAAAAGACCCATGCCTTGAGGATTTAGAGGGTTAACATATTCTACAAAAATATTTTCCGTAACATTTTAGATAACTTTGCTGAACACATTTTATACCTAAAATGTAAAGATGACATGGTTTCTTATGACGATTAACAATAAGAATGTGCCAGAGTTGGGAAACTTTAAACCCCCCTCAAATGAAATTCAGATGTAAACTTTCAAAACGGCGATACACGGTCTTTTTTTTTGTCTCCTCTATCAAAATTTATTGGTCGGACCTTGAAATTTTGGAAAAAATTTGAGTTTATTGTATAGTGTTATTTGTATAAACTTTTATATTTTGTAAATAACAAAACATTAAATGAAGACTTTATGTACAAGGTGGCGCAAAAGTAAACTTCCGATGTTTTTTGGCTGTAATTAAAAAAAAAAATGAAAAACTTTGATTCTTCTTGTGGCCAAAACTTCCGGCGATAGGTCCTCACATTCTTGACGGATATTGTCTTTAAGAGCTGCAAGAGTCTGAGGCTTGTTGACATAAACCTCCGACTTCAAAAAGCCCCACAAAAAGAAGTCTGGAGTGGTCAAATCAGGCGATCTTGCTAGCCAGTGCAAATCGCCAAACGGGAGATTAGGAGCCCGGGAAATGCATCCTTCAGCATATCGGTTGTGGCACGTGCAGTGTGTGCCGTTGCACCGTCCTGTTGGAACCACATGTTTTCCAATACCAATTCATCAAGTTGCGGCAAAAAGAACTCGTTGATCATTGCTCACCATTCACAGTAACCGTTTGGACCGCGACGTCTTCGAAGAAAAAGGTCCGATGTCTCCTCCAGCAAAAACAGCACACCATACAGTGACTTTGAGCGGGTGTAATGGCTCTTCGTGGGTTACACGCGGATTTTCAGTGCCCCAGAAGCGTAAATTTTGCTTATTTACGTACCCGCTAAGATGGAAATGGGCCTCATCACTCATGATTATTTTTGATTAATCACCGACCGATTATTGGTCAAATAAATAGTCAGCAATATTCCGCGTTCTGGAGCAGTGCACTGCAGTGTAGCGTAACATTGTATATTAACTTGTATTTCGCATGTGTTTACTACACAAATGTCAAAACAGAACTGACATTAGGGGCTGTTCCAGAATGACCCTGAATGTATTTCATAGTCTGACTTTTTGTATATTGCAGTTAGCAATTCATAATGAATGTCATTTGTCAATTTGTTTGTGCCGCCTTTTGCATTCTTCTTTCGCTCATATTCTATGTTTCGTATGTCATAAGTAAGAACATCAGATTTAAATTGAATTGAACCTTGCCAAAGACGGTTGCAAAACTGCGGTAAGCTGTTTGTCTCTATAACATAATATTAAATTAACTTTAACCTTTTTTTAGAAATAAACATAAATACTTTTATAAAGCATTTTGTTCAACGCAAAACCCGTCTTTTATTTACGAGTTCAACATTTTTATTTCGCAGTTTTTTGTATATTTGTGTGTACAAAATAACTGCACTTGCTTGTCGCCGTGGTGTTTGTATTTCAAGCCAGAACAATTGGAATATTTAATAAAATTCAAAGATGTTACAACACTCTCCACTGCGCCGGAGCCCTCGTTTGAAAGGTGATAGCGTAACATCTGAACCTTCTGATGGTACACAGCCAGTGTCATCCGCAGCCAGCGGCACACAAACAACTACACAAGCAAGAGATGCCGTTAAAATTAAAAACGTGACTTCCACACCACCCGTCCAGATGCAGCCAGCATCTACCGATGATAGTAAAACTGCTACATCTGCCAATGCCAAAGGTGCTCAACAGACACAGTCCGTGTCAAAACCACCAGCAAGCCATTCCAAATTCACCACACCAGTTCAGACGCTACCGAAGACATCATCTACCAGCGTGCTAGAAATGCAAAAACACATTGCCATGTTACAGCGTCAACTTTCGGATGCTCAGGTGAAGCTTTCTGACAGTAATCGCCAGTGCCAAGAACTACAGTCAGTTATCCAAAGAAAAGACCAGGTAAGTGACCATAACCTCAAACATGTTAGTGCTTCGCAATCAACAATTTCCGCCATTGACCAACCGCCACCAACAACATTCGCATTGCATTATATAAGTCAACCAACAAATACATCGACAACTTACACAGCCGCCATGTCTTGTATGCAAACTGCTTCGACATCCAGCAGCATCGCTGCACTGCCGACGCAAGCAGCACAGACATCAAACGATTCGTTGGTTCTGCCGTCATTTTGTGATACAAACACAAACATGCCTTCGATGCAAACAGCGCCTACTATTACAAACAGAACCAATACGCCGACGCAAGCTGCACCTGCATTTAATCACATGTATGTGTCGCCCGCCACAAACAATCCGATACCGCCATTTTGGGAATTAAGTCAACAGCCCTCTACTGCAAACACAATCCCGAATTCAACCATCATGCCAAGGAAAACTCAAGATTTGCCAGACTTTTGCGGCGATCCAGAAGACTGGCCCTTATTCTACACAGCGTTCACTCAGTCGACTGCTGCGTATGGTTATACGAATTTAGAAAATAATCAACGTCTACAAAAATGCCTAAAGGGAAATGCGCGAGAAGTAATTAAATCATCCTGACAACGTTGATGCCGTCATAGAGCAACTTAAATTTCGGTTCGGCCGCCCTGAGCAGCTCATCCATAGTCAGCTACGTCAAGTAAGGGATTTGCCGCAAGTTTCAGAAAAAAATTTAGTAAAGCTGGTTCCGTTTTCCACTAAAGTTAAAAATTTAGCAGTTTTTTTACAATCAGTGAATGGTCAACAGCATATAGCTAATCCGACTTTATTGGAAGAGTTGATAGCGAAACTGCCCATGAGCAAAAAATTGGATTGGGCCAGAACAGCTGCAAGTATTCAACCATACCCTACTATTATTGATTTTAGTAACTGGCTTAGTGATGTGGCCAACTTAATATGCAGTGTTCAGGAAGTTGACCAAAATGATCAGAAACGCCGAGTCTTACTACATACCACCACGGCAAACCAACCAAAATGTCCTATATGTCAAAATCCTCATAAAATTTATGATTGTGATCGTTTTTTAAATATGAATACACAGGATCGATGGAAGGAAGTAAAAAGGATTCGAGCGTGTTTTTCATGTTTGAACGTTGGTCATACCACCCGAGAATGCCGCCGTAAGAAAACATGCTCGAATAATGGATGTCAACGCAAGCATAACAAACTACTTCATGAGAACACACCTTGTGATCCATCTTCTACATTGCCATGCCCTACCAACCAACCTCAAGAAAATGTCCTCAGCTGTTCTGCTAAAAGTAACAACAAATTGTTATTTAGAGTTTTACCTGTAACATTGTATGGTAAAAATTGTCATATGGATATATATGCCCTGTTTGATGATGGCTCATCCATTACAATGCTAGACAGAGAAGTGGCAGATAAAATTGGCGTCCATGGAAAAAATTGCCCTCTAAATATCCAATGGTTCGGTGGAAGATCAGCCTGTGAACCAGCTATATCGTTCAACGTTAAGATAAGTGGGAGCAATAGGAAGAGTTGCCACCTACTTAAAGATGTGTATGCTGTTTCTAATTTAAACTTGCCCATGCAAAGCCTAACGCACGAAGAAATTGAAAAGGTATTTAAAGGTTCACCTCATTTACCGGTTAAACCCTACACCAACGTAGTGCCAAAATTATTAATCGGTTTAGATCACGCATTTTTAGGGTTGCCATCTATCACCAATAGACTTGCCACCTTTTGAAATTTCCAAAACGGGACACCACTAAATGATCAGAGAACGATGGAAAAAACATGGAAAATGACCTAGCGTGGGTTATAGGACTTGCTGAGTACATTACAAATTGTGTCAAACAATTTTAGAAACACCTTCAAATTCAGAAGTTATTCTGAAAAAACCGTTTACAGTGATGTTTTTCAACTTATCGATCTGTAACTCAGTCAGTTTTTGTTCAGTTTTTATTTTTTTTAACGTGTTGGGAAAGAAAACTCATTACGCTTCAAAATGACATGCATTTATTGATACATTTGTAAGTTATAAGTATTGTTTTTGTTACGATCTTTTTTGATTTGTGTCTCTTTTCATTGTTTATTTTGATATGAAAGCTTATAAAAATTTATATCAATGTATAAAGAAAAGTTCTTAATAAAACATGGTTTTAATTTTTCAAATCGGATGAAAACTGTAAAAGTTATTCAACTTTTCATTAATACCTTTTTGAGTATTTTCTCCCACAGCGCATATAAATGTAAAAAAAAACAGGGTAAATATTTTCGAACTTTTTTCGAAAAAGTTTAATAACTTTTGCAAATATATAAACCGATTTTAATAAGTAATATCTCCTTTTTGTCTATATAAAATTGTCTTTAAAGCACTGTGCAAAAAAAATTTGGTTTTCATAGAAAAAAATTAAAATAACTATTGTTGAAAAAAAAATAAAAAAAAAAATTTGACTTTTTTAATAACTTAAACAATTTCTTAGATTATTTTATAAAATTTTGAAATCGGTTTTAAAATGTCTGAGTTAGAGGTATTGAAGTACTACCTACCCTAAAACACTTGTTTCAAAATAACTCAAAATTTTGAGGGTGTTCAAAATCTTTGAAAACTGTATTAGCATGTCCTCACCTAGGCATACAACCTCCATTAGGTCGCTTTTCAAGTTCTGACAAATAGTGTTATTTTGAAGCAGTGTTATTATCCTATTTTATTTATTAAAATCAACAATAACACATTAATTTCAATTGTGTGAAATCTGAAGAACTATTACTGTGAAAGTCTTCGAACTTTATATAATAGTTATTTTCGAATATCTGGAGCACTATAATTGTGGAAGTCTTAAAATTTTGCCCTAATATCACCCTTGCTATTCTACATTTTTTGGGTGAAAATGTTATTGTGTTAGTGGGCGTGGCATCTCTCATACAAAGTAAATAGTTAATTTCGAATATCTGGAGTACTATAATTGTGAAGTATTTAAACTTTGTATGAATCAAATTCTTGTCACTATATGGAGATTAGCTGAAAATGGGCGAGACTGAATTTTTTAAAGTAAATAGTTATTTTCAAATATCTGGAGTACTATAATTGTGAAATTCTTCAAACTTTATATGAATCAATTTCATATCACGACATGAATTTTAACCAAATTGGGAAGAATCGGAACAAGGTTTAAGTCACCTACCACACAAAGGAAAATAAATATTTTCAGAACTATAATTGCGAGATTCCTCAAACTTGTCCGAAAGCTCGCTTATCATTTTATATAGTTTGGCTGTAAAATGGTCGGGATTGGATTAGTGGGAGTGACACCTCCCATACAAAGAATATAGTTAATTTCGAATATCTGGAGTACTTTAATTGTAATGTATTTAAACTTTGTATGAATCAAATTCTTATCACTGTACAGAATTTAGCTAAAATGGTCTAGATCGGAACAGTGGGTGTGAAACTTTCCATTCAAAGTACATAGTAAATTTTGAATATCTGTATAATTAAAATTGCGAGATTCTTCAAACTTTGTCTGAAAATTTATTTTTTATAATTTTACCTAAAAATATTTAAAATTTTTTATTTTACTACGTAGGAGTAACGAAGCGCAGCGGGTTATTTAATAAAGTTTACCTATTTCAGTCCATAATTTTAAATTTATATTTTTAATCGCATTTATCAGCTTTTTTATTATTATTTGAAGTAATAAATTCAACAAACTCAGTCCATTTCAATGGACCAACAACTCACCATTAACTAAAGCTACAAGCATCCTAGAGCGAGTATCGTGCCATTTATTTTTCATGAAAGTTAAATAATGTTTACTAATGAGTTTATTGAAACTCATAGAAGTTAAAAAAGTACCTATGTACATATGTATATTGTTAAATAGTGATATTCAGTTTTTAGAAAATACTATATTTCAGAAAATAAAGCATCCTTATTTATCGGTATTTCCAATTTTTGAGTTTTTTATATTTTTTGTGGTAATTAATGAAAAAGTTATGTTTTTTTTAAACGGGACAAATGGTGTCCCGTTCAGAGTATCGCCGGGACACGGGACATTCGACTCTAAAACTGGTCTGTCCCGTCGAAAACGGGACGGTTGGCAAGTCTAATCACCAATAACAACAACATGACAGGTCCATTTGCCTGTAACACTGAATTGGGCTGGGTGGTGTTTGGTCCTTGTCATAGACTATCACCTATACAACAATCGTGCCTTTTTGTAAATGTCAAAAGAGACGTCGACCTTCATCAAATAGTGACCGATTATTTTAACGTTGAAAATATGGGTGTAAGGGCAGCTCCTATTGTGGAATCTGATGAAGATGTCAGAGCCAAGCGGATTTTGAATGAGTCTACAAGAAAAGTTGGTGATCGATTCCAGACAGGTTTATTATGGAAATATGATGAAGTGAGCTTTCCAAACAGTTATTCTATGGCACTTAAGCGCTTAGAAGGTATAGAAAAGAAAATGAAGCGTGATCCAGTCTTCTCCAAAGCGTACAAAGAAGTCATGCAAGGATATATTGATAAAGGATACGTACGTAAGCTATCTTCAGATGACATCAAAGTGACCAGTTTCAGAAAATGGTATTTGCCACATTTTGGGGTAACCAATCCCAATAAACCGAACAAATTGAGGTTAGTTTTCGATGCCGCCGCCAGTGTACAGGACATTTCTTTGAATTCACAATTGCTGAAAGGACCCCAAGATATTGCGTCTTTGCCGTCTACGCTTTATAATTTTCGCCGCGGTCAAATTGCTGTTGGTGCCGATATTCGCGAAATGTTTCACCAAATTTTAGTGCAGCCATGTGATAGAATCTCACAAAGATTTCTTTGGAGGGATGGAAATACAGCAAATCCACCTTATGAATACGAAATGGTAGTTATGACTTTCGGAGCCGCCTGTTCACCATCCTCGGCATTATATGTCATGAAAACCAATGCACGAGATCATCGCGCTTTCCATCCTCGAGCCATTGAAGCTATATGCGATCACCATTACATGGATGATTTCGTTGACAGCTTTGACAGTGTAGAAGAAGCTGTAAGTATTTCAAAACAAGTGAGAGAAATTCACAAAAATGGTGGATTCGAACTAAGGGGCTTTATCTCAAATTCCGACGAGGTCATTACAACCCTGGATGGTAGTTTAATATCAAAACAAATTCCTGCCAATGATGGTACAGAAAGGGTACTGGGTTTGTTTTGGGAGCCTTCTAGTGACAATTTCATGTTTAATTTAAAATTTCATCGAGTTGACAAACTTGTCATGTCTGGCCAACGTAGCCCAACTAAAAGAGAAGTTTTAAGCATTATAATGTCAACATTCGATCCTCTTGGTTACTTGAGTCATTTTACAGTGGGTGGGAAGCTACTATTACGACAAATTTGGAAGAGTAATTGTCTTTGGGACGAACCAATACCCAATGCTTTAAATAGTTCCTGGAAACGTTGGAGGAGTCAAATGAACAATATTGCCAATTTTAGAGTTCGCCGTTTTTATTTTTCGTTTGGGAAGCCAACATCTCTACAACTTCATATTTTCGTAGACGCCAGTGAAGAAGCATTTGCTGCAATTGCCTATTGGAGATATATTGGTGATGGTGACATTTGCACTAGTTTTATAATTTCAAAAACAAAATGTAGTCCTTTGAAGAGAGTTACTATACCCCGGCTAGAATTGCAGGCAGCAGTTCTCGGTACACGTTTGAAGCAGAACATTTTAAGTGAGCACAGCCTTGTTCCAGACAAATGTGTATTATGGAGTGACTCTAAAACTGTGCTAAAATGGATTGCTAGTAATCACAGAAGATATAAACCATATGTCGCACACCGTGTAGCAGAAATTCTTGCTTCTACAGATGTTGAAAATTGGAGATGGGTATCAACAAAAGACAATGTAGCAGATGAAGCCACGAGATCATCAAACAATGTGGAGGATCCAGTACACCATACAGTGACTTTGAGCGGGTGTAATGGCTCTTCGTGGGTTACACGCGGATTTTCAGTGCCCCAGAAACGTAAATTTTGCTTATTTACGTACCCGCTAAGATGGAAATGGGCCTCATTACTCATGATTATTTTTGATGAAAAATCATCTTTCTCTTGGTGGTGATTAAGGATGGCAATATTCCGTGTTCTGGAGCAGTGTAGCGTAACATTGTTTATTAACGAGTATTTCGCATGTGTTTACTATACAAATGTCAAAACAGAACTGACATTAGGGGCCAATCGCAAAATTTATAGCATTTTCTGATAGGAGGATTACTTTTGCGCCACCTTGTACATATGTTTAATTTTGAATCGTTAGGAAGTAACTTTTTGTGTTTTTTATTTCTAGGAGTCTGTGTAAAGGTACGGTCACACACAGCTAATATTTGACGTTTATCGTCAAATATTTCATTGCCTGAATCTGACCACAAATAAAATTTAGAGCAAACAACAAAACAGATGATTTTAGTCAAACAAAATTATTTGCCGGCAAACAAAATATTTTCTTAATGTGAACAAAGTGTGACCACTAGCTACATAAATACCTAAAAAATATATAATTTGATCTTGCAAATATTTTTAAGGTTAAAGCACTTATTTCGAATTGTAAAGTAATCATTTTATTAGAGATTTATTGAATTTTGTTATCATATATTGAATTTAATTTTTCACTTTTTGTTTGACCAAACTGCTGCGAAAAAGAATCAGTAAATATATTTGCCGTGTGGTCACACTATATCAAACACTTTCATAAAATAATTGTTTGATCAAATAGAAAAAAACAGAAAATTATTTGCTCAGCATGGCGGAAAAATAAGAGGAGATTATTTAAATATTTTTCGTACTAAATTAAAGACACAAATTCACTATTTTTTTTTAAACATAAATACATATTCAATATTTCTTGAATATTTGTTATTTAAATTATTTTCACTAAATAATTGCATCAATAAATAAAGTCTTCTTCTTCACATAAAAGTCATTCAGCCTAGGATGAAATACTGGGAGAAAAACTAATTGAAGACATGAAGTCTATGTTGCGATTTTTGCAATTTTATGCGATTTATATTTTTATACGTTTAACATAGTCTGATTATTTTTTATTTATACATGGAGTTTGTCTATTTTCAAAATTTAAAATTGCTCATATGTACATATGGAATATTAACTGAAATTTTATACAGATTGAATTTAAAATCAAAGAAAATTTTTTATACATACATAAATAGTATGAATTGATTGTAATTAAAAAATAATTCTTAAACAGTATGATCTGTTTAATTTTTTTTTTACTGCAGAAGAAGAATATGTCTAATAGCATTTTTCACTTTTCTGATTTTAGTATCATACAAAAATTTTTATTATAAAAAAGGTAAACATTTCCATAAAATTTAACAATATTTGTGAACATGTTCTTATTCTGAATGAAAAAAGTTTGGAAAAAGTCGTGTTCGATTAATAATATGTATTAAAAAACCAATAAGCATTTTTACTGGAATTCAAGTTGATAGCAAGTGTAATTCAAGCCTTGAGTTATAGTCAAGCAATTGAATTACAGTTGTATTACACTTTATTTCAATAGCATTCTCCAGTAAAATGGAAACATAAATTCAAGCCATATGTTTTTTGCTTGAAAAATATTTAATATTTCAAATATTTTTCAAGTATAAAACATGATTACATTTCCATTCAATTTCAATTATGAATTGTGATAGTAATATAACACAGTACAACATTTTTCAGTTCATTGCTTTGGGACTCAATTCTGACAATTGCACGTGAAAGTAGCTCCAAAAATAAGAACTTCTGCATCATTAGTTTTGTCAAGTTGGCTGCCGTAATAATTTAATGACCATACGAATTTGTTTTCCTCAAGGTGGATTTTTATCACTTTTTCTATATGTTAGCACGGTTATATCTCGTATACCGTACGAAATATCTCTTTTGTGGCTGAAGGAAAGTTGTAGATATTGAATAGTAGAAAAAAAGTACGGAACATACCTACCCGAAAAAGATGCATCCAGTGCCTTAAAACCGCAAAAATGCCCATTTTTTTTAAAAAAATTACCAATTTTTCACCTTTTTTGCTCAATAACTGGATTACAAATCCAATTATGGACCGATCACCATGAAATTAGGTCGCGTGATTTATGTCTATATGAAAGTTATTTATCATGAATTTTGTATGTATACCATCATTTTTAACAGATTTATGCACTTTAAAGTGATTTCCGTAAGCGGGACTTATATGGGAGCTATGAATAATTATGGACCGATCATAATAAAATTTTTTGACATGAATTTTGTATATACAAAACTTATTTGGAGCGAAATTTGTGTAGATACATATATAAATTAAACATTTATGACCGATAAAGTCCAATTTCGGGAGGACATTTGTATGGAGGCTAGGTGAAATAATGAACCGATTTCAGCCAATTTCAACAGGCTTCTTCCTTGGGCCGAACAAATTATATATACCACATTTTTTTATGATCGGTCCATAATTAGTCATAGCTCTCATATAAGACACGCTTCCGAAAATCACTTTAAAGTGCATAAATCTGTTAAAAATTATGGTATACATACAAAATTCATGATAAATAACTTTCATATAGAAACAAATCACACGACCTAATTTCATGGTGATCGGTCCATAATTGGATTTGTAATCCAGTTATTGATCAAAAAAGGTGAAAAATTGGTAAAAAAAATTAAAAAATGAGCATTTTTGCGATTTTTAAGGCACTGGATGCACTTTTTTCGGGTAGGTATGTTCCGTACTTTTTTTCTACTATTCAATATCTACAACTTTCCTTCAGCCACAAAAGAGATACTCCGTACGGTATACGAGATATAACCGTGCTAAAATATAGAAAAAGTGATAAAAATCCACCTTGACGAAAAAAATTCGTATGGCCATTAAATTTTTACGGCAGCCAACTTGACAAAACTAATGATGCAGAAGTTCTTATTTTTGGGGCTACTTTCACGTGCAATTGTCAGAATTGAGTCCCAAAATCATGTGTTGTACTGTGTAATTTAATAAATAAACATTTAATAATTATATTATTAAATTGTTCAAGCTTGTGTTCTTTTTGCGATTTGTTTTCATTATTTAGCGATTTTTAATTTAAGATATAGCAACACTACTTTTGCGATAACACATGATGCAACAGCTGTTATTTGACGCTGTTTGATCTTGCAAATGAATTGCAACATCAAATAAAAAAATACCCAAAATGCAGGAAAATATTTGCTGTTTAGTGGTCACACATTGGTCACATTACAAGAATGTTTTCATATTGGCAAATAAATTTGTTTGACAAAATTCAGCTGTTTTCTTGTTTGCAGTGCAAAAATATTTTGTGTTCAAACTAGAAACATAAAATATTTGACGCTTAAATAAAAGTACTGAAATTTCATAATTCTTTCAAATGTAAAGCAAAATCTGGTAATATTTTACTTTCTAGAAATGTCTTTTTTATTGATGAAAGAAATTAAAGTTGTTTTGCAGCTTTATTTAATAATTATTTAGAACAAATATTACCATAAATGTGACCACAAGTCAAATATATTTTCCCCTTTGTGTGTTTGATAGTATTTCGGTGTAGTTTGATTAAACAAATATGGCAAATAAATGTGTACAGTGTGAACACAAAATCAACCCATGAATTATTTGATCAAACACATGAAACATCTTGTGTCAAATAATTTGCGTAGTCTGACCCTACCTTAAGGGATATTTTCCTTTCCAATGGCACAAATAGTTTTTTCTTTTTTATTTTATAATTATTTCAAAAACGAATTTCTTTAGTTAAATGTTTTGTTTTGTTTTCTATTTTATTTTTTTTACTTTTAAATAAAAAAAAAGGGATTTTAAGGATGAATATGGTAGCACGATTTTTCATAATTCCAGTAAACGTCAGAACGTTAATATGGCGACAAAAAGAGAAAGTGAGACTATCTTCTATTTTTGTATCATGATAGTGAATATGACATATTGAAAATTGCGATGACAAATTTGCTTTTAATCTATATATTATCGGGCATAGACAACAACTAGATAGGTAACTGAGAGCCGAAAACCTAAGTCTGTTGTCAAAAACCTAATTCATGACAATGTATTGCATGTATTTTGTTATTGTATCACCCGTATGTGTGAAAAGAGAGTAATTTTTCCATACACATTACTCTCTCCTTCCGTTCTATGTGTTTATTCTTTGTTATCGGGTATCAGAAACTCTAGGTTATCGAATATATATTTCGCATTTAGTTTCAATGTTTTAATTACAAATTACTTTTAGACTACCTTTCTACACAAAATTTTGACAGCCCATATTACGTGTGGGACAATATAAACTGGCCTTAAGTAAAACTAAAATATTATAAACTATTTATTTTATATCTATTAAAAGCAACGCTCCCTTATAGTTATACATATATCTGACTAAAAAAAGTCATTTAGTTTTACTAATATTTATTTTTTTGGAAAATATGTATTTTGTGCATCCGCAATAGCGAATCTATACAAAATGAAAGTTTTTCTTTCACATAACTCGTTCGCAAACAACAACCAAATAAATTGGTTTCATTAACAACACACTTCCAACATTGATTCAGTATCGTTTTCAGCCAGAGACAAGTCTATTAATGACCATACAATTGATAAATACAACAAGTCTGACATTAAAAACCGATTAAGGAAAAATGACCAGCACTTGTATTTCTTTACGTCTATTTTTGGTAAGAAAGAAACAAGATAAATAATTTGTTTTGCTGTGCACAGGTTTAAAATTGTCAATGATGACTAGGCGGAAAAGAAGAATTCCAATTGGGTACTTAACGAATAGTTTTTGCTAGAGATAACAGAAGTCGCAACATCTGTCACGCAACCAGATGGACAGTGGGTCGCATAAGTAATTTATGTTTTGATATAACTAAGAGTGTTTAAATGCAAAAATGGGTGGACATATCGAATCTTATATACTTACTTTTGTGAGTGTACGACCAATATTTCGTAGTGTTACAAACATTTAATTGTTGAAAATCAGTACTCATAGTGAAGGGTATAAAAATATTTAAAGTTCATCTTCATCCATTAAAAATTAAGTGAATTATTTGTATTATTTACTTATCAAAAAATACCAAATACATATCAATTTTGATACTTTTTGGAAATTTTCCCACAAAACAAGTAAATTTCAATATCGTAGTGGGATCTCATAATAATATATTTATTAGTCTATGTCAATTTATAGAAAACTTATTTTAATAAAAAAGTACCCTTAAGAGTACGAACGGGAAAACGAATTTTATTTAAAATTATTGAAAAAATTTTGATAAAATTTTATACATTGAAAAAATTTCTCTCAAAACACAAAAATAACTAACAGAATGTTATTTGGAACTACTATGAGTTGTTTCCGGCATATCTTCGTCAAAATGCCGTATTTTAAAAACTCAATCTTGACGGATGATAATGTATGTTTAAATAAAGAACATAGAAGAATTAATTTAAACCAAAATGAAATGAACGCACAACGAAAATTTAATGACACTTTTCATTCCCTCTAATGGTACTTTTTGAACTTTCTATAATAATGAACCTTGAAACCTGAAATTAAGCATATATAGTCTTTAGTTAGAATCCACAATGTGGACTTTATGGAACATTTTTGTCTGCTATGGTACTTTTTGAATTTTCAATAATAACAAACATAAAGGGGAAATTAGTGGTACTTTTTTCTTTTTCTATAGTACTTTTCGATTTTTCTATTTTAATACAAATTTAAACATGAAATGGCAACTTAGCGACTTTAGCCATGTACAAAACCCAAAGCTGTCCACAGTAACCGCAAAGTTATCGTTACCCTTAAAATATTCTTAATAAACTTACCGTTTCCAAAATAATCGAAAATACATTTATAAATAATTTTAAATTGTGAAAATACATATTTTTGTTTTAATAACATTATGCAACAAATGAAGACTTTTGGAAAAACACAAGATCATGACTGTAAAGGTTCGACTCTACTACCAAAGGGTAGTAAAACTCTATACTCAGTTTGTCCATTTTGGTGACCGATTTTTTTTTATGAGCCCCCAAAGTTTCTGAAACTCAGTGGGGCGTCTAAAAAAGGTGTCATCAGTTTTTGGTTAACAGCTAATTCAGACTTTGTGATACGGCTTAACTTTATATCGCAATAATATAGCTAAGAGTCCGCCAAATAAATTTTGTTAAAATTTTTTTCCAAAAAATAGCTTTTTCGTGCATTTTGTTGAAAAAGTATAGGAAGAAAATTTTTTTTTACTTTTTTTAGAATAACTTCCAGGGACTCCTAATTTTTCAATAACAATATTTTGCAAAGTTGTAGCTACGGTAAATCTGAATAACTCTTGTGAACATATCAATGCAATCCGAACATATCTAGGCATTCTAAATAGCTGTCAAAAATCATTTTGTAGCTTAAAAATTTTAGTTTTTTACATTTTTTGACTCTAAAAAAAAATTGTTTGTTAAAAATGTATGTTCGAGTGTATACTTCTCTATTGTACTGGAATAATGAAGAATGGCTAAATCATTATCGGTATGATCCGGGCGCATCACTTTATCCAATCTTGATCACGCAATACCTGCTTGATGCAAGATATGAAAAAACTTAAAAATTTTTGAAAGTGGGCAAGGTTTGTGGAGCTTCTGAAGAGTAAATATAAGCTTTTTGTATAAGTTTTTGATATCGGTGGAAACCTTATGACTTGGAGATTGACATTTTAGTGAAATGAATTAATTTTGTGTTTTTTCGGACGTATTTTACCTTAAAAACTAACAATATTATAAAATGGTGATTTTCCATCAAGAAAAATAAAAATTTTGAATTAATGAAAAATTTGAACAGTTACAGATATCACAATAAAATTTGGAAGTAATATAGATCTAAGTGTTCTTAAGTCAATGGCATCACTAATGTTTCCATTCTTTGTTTTCAAACATCGAAATTCCTAAAACGGGGAAAATGTATTCCAAAAATTGAGTTTTTTTTAGAAAATAGCCCACTTTGACGTTATTTACAGCATGATAGTAAAAACGTTTTGTATGTATATAAACAACATACAGGGCTATACAAATGTGACGAGTTTTTGAGGATCGGTGCTTTGCGTTTTTAGAATTTTTTACGCAAACCTAAAATTTTGTTTCAAAATTGGCCAAGTTGGATAGGGCTAGGGGTACAATGTAAGCTTAAGTTAGTCAAATTTTACTTTATACGTTTTTGCATTAAGTTCTCTTTCCAAATCATAAAAAAATGTATATAGCCACGAAGAAAATTAGTTTTTTATAAAAGAAAAAATATGGGGACTTTTTTAAGAAAAAGCTTAAAAAACACACGCATACAAAGTTGAAATATATAAAAAGGTGCTTCAACTTTGGATGCGTGTAACTTTTTATAGGGACGAAATAATTTTTATCAGGTTTGTTTTATTTTCTTTAGAATTTTATCGCAAATTTGCGTCATATATAAAAAACAAATTTCGACCTTTTGTAGGCCCATCATATATAAAATACAAAAAAAAAGATCGAGCAAAATTTAAAATAAAAATTAAACCTAAATATCTCTTGAACTAAAAGAGATAACCTAAAGATAAAAGCAAATTTTTGTAGATCTTCTGAAGGACTATTTCTATTTTAAATTTCAGCTTATTCGGATCATAAATGGCTTTTTGGCGATTTTTTTTTTTAATGTGTGACATGTAGGGTCCACCCACTGATCCCCATTCCGAACACTTCAGCCGAGTAAATAATATAGCACAACATAGAAGTGTGGACTTGATCATACTATTTTAACAAAAAATCTTTGTTTTAGCGTCAAAAACTAGCAAAAACGAAAATTGTTAAGGTACCAAGAGTTGTTCAACTTTACCGTAGCTACAACTTTGCTAAATATTGTTAGTGAAAAATTAGGAGACCCTGAAAGTTATTCTAAAAAAAGTTAAAAAAAAACGTTCTTCCTATATTTTTTCAACAAAAGTGCACGAAAAAGCAATTTTTTGGAAAAAAATTTTAACAAAATTTATTTGGCGGACTCTTAGCTATATTATTGTCAAATAAAGTTAAGCCGTATCACAAAGTCTGAATTAGCTGTTAACCAAAAACTGATGACACCTTTTTTAGAGGCCCCACTGATTTTCAGAAACTTTGGGGGCCCATAAAAAAAAATCGGTCACCAAAATGGACAAACTGAGTATAGAGTTTTACTACCCTTTGGTAGTAGAGTCGAACATGTCGTGTGTTTTTTTTTCACTGTTGCACTGTGTAACTGATAAAATGTAGTTTAATAAAAACTTATTTTTATTTTTTGTTAATTGTATGGTGGATTTCATGTCAAGTGAACCAACTTTTGAAATCGATGTCTTCCTATTGGATAGTAATTCAGACACAATTTTTCAACAAGATCGGCCAAGAACTCTCTGACTTAGAGGGGGTCGAAACTTTACATTTTGGCCAAACTGGAGTTTCTTCTCATCCATTTAACTTATTACTTATTTAGCTATTTCTTCAATCTTTCGAAAAAAAAAAATTAAAAAAAATTTTAATTTTTTTCCGATATAAAAAACATTTTTGATTTTTTTAAATGGGAACTTTTTTTCTCAAAAGAAAGCTTAGATATTTTGATGTTTTAATCTCAAATTCAAAAAATTAACTTATCAACACCTCTTCTATAGCAATTTTATTAAAATCGAGCTATCCGTTAAAAAGTTACAGATTTATTTCCACTTTTTTTGCAGTTCCTCCACTGTGCGTCATAAAGTGTAGTCTGATTGTGGGTTTCAACGAGTTCTTCCGGGAATTTATTTATTTTGTATTATGAAAATAACAGCAAAATCGTTACCGCTAAAATATTATTATGAAAATTATCTAAAAACCATTACCTAAAAATACCGTTACCAAAATAATCCAAATTAGCGTTACTATTACCTTTCAACAGTTTCGAATCGGTAGCCAAATTTAGCAAAAATATTCAAAGTACTTACCTACATCACTAAGATATGGGATAGATGATTTTTACTCGAACCATTACTAACACCAGGTTCAAAAGTATTAAAGTGCAAAGCTGCTTCTATATTTACCCTATAGTTAAATTTCAAACTGTTAATGTATGATATAATACAGCAATAAATACTAATTTATTATTTTAATTTAAAATTTTAATAACATGTCTGAATGAAATATGATATGCATATGAGTATTTAAGTTAGTGCATATGTATGTACGAGTAGAGAAATATTAAATAATACATATGTACGTAATATTGCGGTATATTATTATCCAGGTAATCAATAAAACAAGCCACAAACTAGCTATCAGACATGTAATACAAATTTTGTGGTAAACTGTAGTGTAAAATATAATTTACACTAGCTACGAAAACAAAATGTTATTAAACAATCGTGGTTAACTACCGATTCCAAATGATAAAATGGTAACGGTAATCTAAATTATTATTTCGATAACGATGATTTAGCGATAATGGTATTTGCTATTATTTATATAAAGGTATTTTGATGAGGGTAATTCCTTACTGAATTTAAATGTTAATTAAATTTACAACAACTAAACAATTCTGTAGATTTCAAATCTCAATTATTATAATCAAAAATTATATTTTTAAGGCCTTATTCCTAAACAATTTTTAAATTTATACAACGTTTTAAAATCCAATTTTGTTTTAACTCTTTGCGGTTTGGTGGTTAGTTTACTAACCACATTTTCTAT
This sequence comes from Calliphora vicina, assembly GCF_958450345.1. NCBI lineage: Eukaryota > Metazoa > Arthropoda > Insecta > Diptera > Calliphoridae > Calliphora > Calliphora vicina. The sequence continues at coordinate 58,736,726 of NC_088781.1, read as the reverse complement.
TGTCTTTAAAACATAGTTTGTTGGCATTTAGTGCAATTTTTATAAACAATTATATTTTTTGAAGTCATCGTTTATGATTTTTTGCAAAACTTTGCCGTCAGGGTGCTCTGGTTAGATAAATATATTAATTTGAAAATATTGTAAAAATCAGTTTTTTTAAGAGACTTTCACGCATTCAATAAAAAAATCACAGAGTGTTTATTGTTCATCGAATTCAGTGTTACTTTGATATTTCCGTTGATTGGTCAAACTAATCCAAATTTAACCCAGATATGCCGACAGTACTACATGTAGTTCTTGTTTACAGGATACGTCACGTTTCTCAAAATACCATTTTTTTTTGTTCACATACTTAGTACTCACCAATACCTCATGGGAGATTGTGTGATCGCATTATTTTTTGCTACTATTTTTGAGCTATTGAATTTTTAGTTTGTGATATTTTCAAAATGCCCATATTTAGTCATTATGGTCATATCTCGTTTGTACTGAAAGTAAAGTTTTGTACATTTACAAGTGAATAAATACTATATTTTATTATTTATGAAGAGTAGCTTGGTTATTATATGCATGAATGTTTCATTATTGCGTTTTAGTTTTTTTGTTGTGACCCCAAAGTCCTATATATAGGACGACTTAAAAAACAACTTTTTTCAATAAATTTTTAAAAAACTTTAATTGCACTGTTTTTTATTTCTCATTTGCTTCTAAAATAATATAAAAGTACTTTTAAAATGATCAAGCTCAAGTCGTCGGCATATCTGGGTTGAAATGGCTTCTGTTAAATTACAAAAATATCGTTGACAGTGTAAATGCATCATTAAACAAGTATTGAAACCACAAATTATTAGAAGCGTCAGATATTATTTTTATCCATTTCTGCATAAAACAACAATCATCATATGTGTATTGAATACCAAACAAACCAAAATAAAAACTGGCTTCATCAATATGAAAATCTATTGAAAGAATGTTAAATGATTGTAGCCTAGCATTCAAACCAAGTCACACATATTTAATATTTACAGTAAAAAAACCTCATTAAAAAACCGTCTGCAATTCACTTTAAGCATTTGTTTCACTGGCAACTCTGTTGATTTTATGCAAAAAAGGGGAGAAGTAGGAAAAAAAGTAATAAATATTTGTTTATATTTTTTGTTGTATCTTCTTGACTCTCAGTTGATAACACTCTCTCTAGTTCTCACTATTTTATTTTGTTTGTATTTTCTTTTTCAAAGTCATCGCTGAAAAATGGACAATGTAATTGAAAATGAAAACGAAATTTGTTTTTTTTTCATATTTATTTTCAATGCAAGTGATGGGAGAGAAAGGTGATGATGACGTCTTGATTAGGGTGGCCATAACCAGCCTGCCAGCTTACCAAATACATTATTAAGTAATGCATGGTCACTGATGCCAAATCATAGGTAATTACCAGGGAAACCGGAAATATGCTCTAAAAAAAGCGTTTTAGGCGCTTTAAATATGCAGTAAAAACTTTAAAATATGCTCTTAAAATTTAAAAAATATGCTCTTAAAAAAACAAACTTTTACATAATTTTTAACCAAAAAAAATTTACTTAAATTTTCAAATAAAAATCGTTGTCTATTGGATCTGAAAACATTTTTAAACATAGAAAATATTCTTTCGACATCAACTGATTAACACTTAGAACGGTTAAGTTTGAATTAGAACTAAAATTTGATATTTAGATGGAGCTATTATTAAAATAGTGCTTATTTTATATTAAAACAAGAGAGCTATATTCGGCTGTGCCGAATCTTATATACCCTTCATCTAATTATACTTCAAAATAAAAAATTTAAATATTTTTAGGTGAACAAAATTTTTTTTTCAGTTTTTTTCATTTTTTGGATAAAAATTTTTTCGAATTGTTATTTTAAATTTAAAAAAAAAATTTCTGTTTTTTAAATTTTTTTTTTTTGGTGAAAAGCCATCTATTTTTCAATTTTGAATTTTAAACAAAGGAAGTAAAAACCTGTAGCACAACAGCGAAAAATAAGTAAGACAAAATTTGTTTTTGATAAACTCAAAATATGCTATTAAACAGTATAATATGCTCTAAAAACGCAAAATATGACATAAATATGCTCTTAAAACAAATATATGCAAAAATAGGTATTTAAGGGTAAAATATGCAAAAATATGCACTAACAAATCGATGCCAAAATTCTTAAATAGTTCTGAAACGTGTAAATATCTTATCCATGTGCTCATTAGACTCACCAGAAAAAACATGCATTTGCATATTTTGGTTTCCCTGGTAATTACCAAGGCAAGGATTTCTATGCAAATGCATATTTGTAGTAGGTAACTCAAAATCACTTTTCACAATTTATCTTTCCGAATCGAAGAATAACAAAATGGCATCGATTTGTTGTTGCATATTTTGCATATTTTTCTTTTAAATGCATATATTTAGCATATTTTTCCATTTTATTGCATATTTAATTTTCTTTTGATATATTTTTGTAGCAGCAAATAGTCTAAAGGTATTTTATTCAAAACTTATTCATGTAACATGTTTAGCACATGGTTTACATCGAGTAGCCGAATAAATCAGATCTCAATTTGAAGATATAGATTTTTTAATCTCGAATGGAAAAAGTGTTTTTAAAGGCACCATAGCTTAATTTAAAGAAAAGTAACCAGTACAATTGCGTACACATTTCGATTCTTTTGAATTCAATTGCAAAAGTATTTAGTTAGTATCAAAAATTTTATAAAAACTGATAAATTTGCATTTTTTTACGAATTTTAGCGATAATACAGTTTTTTGGTCATTTTGAGCCAAAGGAGATACAGGGTTAATCTCCAAAAATATTGTTTTAATGTAATTTTCATTAAAATTCTACATATTTATGGAAAGCAATGCAGAAAATTAACGAGTTTCACCTATTTATTTCATATAAGTAAATAGTAAAATTTAGCATATATCTGAAATTTGACCTAAATGCGTGTCTCGAAATCGTTGTCCGATTTGGCTCAAATTTTCAGTACTTAAATTTTAGGCCTAGAGTCACAATATTTCACCCGGCACTCTTTGAAATCTAAAAAATACGGCTGTCACCCTAATGTACATATATATTGAAACTGTGACCAGAAATTTATATTTTTCTTGTATGAATAAATATATTTCAAATAAAAAACTTGTTTTTATTGCATATTTTTTTAATTTTAAGTGCATATTTTTTCTCTTTATCGTGCATATTATAAGAGCATATTTTTAATTTTTTAGTGCATGAAAATCCTTGCTTTGGTAATTACCCAGCAAAAACTTTACTTACCTAGTAAGCCAGCAAGTATAATTGGAGCAAAGCGATAACTACTTATTATTTGACTGAAACACTACTTACCGTTGTTCGAGATTTTTAAAAAAATCAGGGCTCAAGCTTACAAATGTACTTACAATCAGTTGAGAAATAAGTAGTAAATTCACAACAAGAATATGTAGCTAAAAAAAACACAAAAAATATTGCCTTGTGTGGGAATCGAACAGTCACATTATTTGCATGTGTTTGATAGTCAAGCTGCTAACTCACTGCTCCACGTACGAGTTATTTTATTGAAAGTTAACAATAGTTTTAACATCAACATATAAATGAATATGATATGAACAAAAAAATTAATGGCTTTGACAGGTGGCGAACCACTAACCTCCCGTTTTCCAATCAAACACACTAGATAGCTGTGCTAAATGCAAAAGTTCATTACCAGCCTGTATAAAAATAAGTACTTATTCTAGTAAATAAAATAATGTGCTGGGTAACCACCACTCCTTTCAAAAGAATGCATGAAATAACTAGTTGTCATTACAAAAATTCTAAAAATTTTTGCTGGGTACATATATCGTGGAAGTATAGTCCATGAGTAATTGAAAACATGAGTATTTCATGTGTAATTTATATTCAATACAAATATTGTCTTTGTATATTTTTTTAATTTTACTGAATACATTTTCATAGATTCTTAAATTTATCTCCCAACGATTGAATAAAGTTTATTATTTATCTCAGGCAACTTATGAGGTACGCGTTTGCTTTCACGAATAGTGTAATTTCGTCCTACAGCATTTTGAGTTGAAACAGCTCTGGATCGAAAAATCTTTTAAGATATGGAGTTCAAATTCGATAAGATCTAAATCAAAGAAATTTATAGTCCGCACCTCACAACCACACATTTGTCGTTAGTCTAATAAAGGAAAAATGGTGAAAATCGGGAAAAATTTGGACCCGCTGTTATAAAACAAACTGGAGTAGGGTGAGTAAAAATTTTGAAAAATTTATTTTCAAATGCGAATATCTCTTAACTGTAATAGATAATTGATAGCTACAGAACACAACCAAAGAAATAGGATCGTTTTAGATAAATTGGAATATTTTTGAAGGCCGGAGTTTTAAACATAACTTAACTAAACAACAGAAATTACTTCGGAATAAATGTGGATCAAATTGTTCCTAATATTTGAAATCCTTTCAAAATTTTGATATAAATTTTACTTTTAGAAACTCAATAAATATGTAATAAATTCTTTATGTATTAACAAAAAGCAACAAAATTTTCTACGTTTTTTAAATTTGTCATTCTAAATGACAAAGTGTAAAAAAAAATTGGTCAAAAAGTCAAAGGGAATCCCGCAATTCCTAAAAATTTACCCATAGAGTCCACATTTCCTTTGGGGCTCGGAAAATACTTTGGGGATAAATACCGAACATATCAAGATTTCAAAAGCTGCTTTCCGTTTTCTAATCCCAGATTTGGGATTTTAGAACATGTGGCTGAAATTTGAAATTGTGATATAAAAATAGGTAAAATTCCAAAGGACATAGGGGCTACATTTTCGAAAAATAGTACCAATTGTTTATACCATAATGTTCTCCTTAAAGATACACTACAGAAAAATATAAAATTGTTATACGTTCTTAAATAAAGTTTTCTTTTAATAAAAAAAGAGTTTAGTTACCTTTTCGCCAAAAAAAAAACAACAAATATCTTTTTTGAATTTTTAAATTGAAAATCTTTCATTTTTGGTTCCATAATTGATATTGCAATGAAATCTTTTGAATATTATTGGTAATTTAGTGTTCTAACTGACGCCCTATATTTAAAAAAAGCGGACCATGGTTCGGAAAAACTTTGAAAATTCAATTTTGAAATGCCTATAACTCGGACACGCAAGCATGTTTTTTGAAGATCTAGCCGAGTGTTTTCCAAAATGGGAAACAAAAAATTGGTACATGTTTAAGCGCCCCACTTTGAGCGACCATAATGCCGCCCTGGAGCATTTATACATTTTAATAAAAATAACTCCTTGGCTACGCCCACGTAATATTTTATGCCGATCGGACCAGCCGTTTAGAAATGCCGGACTTATTTCCAAAAAATTTTGATTCTGTGTTACTTTTGCTGACTTTGAATTCATTTTGATTTAATTTCTTTAAGTTAAATTTGACCTAAAAATACCGCCATCAGCAAATCTGGCTTACGCTCTTTAAGGGTTTTATAGTCACCACCAAAATCCAATATGCGTTTAGTTTGGTACTCCAAATTGATCCAATATGAGTTTTGTTTGGTACTCCAAATTGAGTTTTCTTTGGTACTCCACCACGACAAATTATAGGTTATAAATTATAACCAAAACGTAGCAGTGCCCTTACAATAGTAAACAATTTGCCAACAGCTGATTGATGATCGACGTTGTTGCCATATTGAAATTCAGAATAAATTCACTTTGATTTTGTGCATTTACGTCAAATGTAATGCGCATTAGGATGGGGATAATTCACAATTTAATTTGAATTAAGACTATTCGACATATGATTTGTTTAATCTTTTTTGGAAAACGGAGTGTCTCGACTCTATGTATAATTCTCTATGAATACTAGAGTGAATTTAATAAAAGTCGAAATTGTTTAACTAACTAACATTGTTATTGTGGAAACCTACATTCCATAATAATAACGTATTTAAAGGCATACGAGCTCCAATTCCATACAAAACTTTTAACAATGACAACCGATTCCAAACCAATTCTAATCCATTTTTTTGGAAACCTTCCTATAAAGTATAATACAAATTCCTTTAAGAATATTGATCATATATCCTGAAGTAGTTTTCTATTTGTAGTTGTATTTGACAGCACTAATACATCGGTTTTAAATTTTTTAAAACTAAAACTTTAATTTTAATATTTAATGTTTTATATCTTTATATTTATAAAGATTTTCTATAAAATGTTCTACAGTTGGTCACCTTAAATCACAAAGTATTTGTTGTATGTACTGTGTATACTGACTGCACTAGTGCTAAATGATGACGACCTGTTGTATGAGTAAGTGTTTATTTTCTATGGCTTGTCTAGTGCAGTGTACGTATCTAAAGGGTGTTTTTTTAAGCCCGGTCATCTTTTAGACGTCTGTTTTATCGCATGGAATGATACCAATCCACAACAGACCCTAAATACTTTATTACATCAAAAACAAAACGCACCGTTTGGTGCGGTTTACACGCTGGTGGCATCATCGGACCTTAAAACTTAAGCAGGAGCTCGCATTACGAGCTAATGGAGATCGTTACCGCTTCATGATCAACGATTTTTTGTTTGCAAATATGGATGGCGCTACGTGGCATACGGCTACCGCAACCATCGATTTATTCAAATCAAAATTTGGCTATAATTTGATTTCACGAAATAGACCTGCCAATGGCCTCCAATGTATTGCGATTTATCTCCTCTAAATTTCCTGTGGGGCCACGTGAAGTCACTGGTTTATGCTGATAGACCAGCAACAATTGACGCCTTGGAGGCCAACATCATTCGTGATTTTTCGTGACATACAGACAGCAATGCTTGAAAAAGTAGCCCAAAATTGAATGTTCAGAAGAGCCATATGACCGAAATCATTTTCAAATCTTAACGATCTTTCGAATAGAAATATTTTTTGATTTAAATTTACAGTCTTTTGTGTTATTTTTTTACAATTCCAAGTTCTATCGGTCTTAAAAAACACCCTTTATGAATGAATGAATGTTTGTTCGTTTGTGTTTTGGATGTCTCGTACACATGACCATATCAGAGTTCTGCTTGTTACTCGCAATTCAATGGGGAAAAATTAAAAAAATAAAATAAAAAAAATAAACAAAACAAAATAACGAAAAAAAAATATAGAAAAAAAGTAAATAAAGCTTCACAAACGAAGATATCACTGGGTACGAATAGCAAAAGTTTGTTGTTGTTTGCATTTGGTGCAATAAAGACGTGCAACAAGTGAAATATTTTTTCTCTACCGTGCGATTAAAATTTTTTATTGTTGATCAAACTGTAGACTGAACTGGAAGAAGTGAAAAATATTGTGAAAGAAAATAAAATCCCGATTGCCTGGGAAAATTCATTCAGTTCAGATGTTATTAAATTAGTGTCGATTAATCAGTAAAACATCAAGTTTATCCGTGGTCTCTTAGTGCGAAACCGAGTGTGAGTGCTGGTGTTTGAATATGCAACAGTGATAAACCGCACAACTTGAATGATAAAAGGAAATGCTTAATTAATTTATGAAACTTAACAGAGATAAAGAACAACAGGAAATTTAATAAGAATCCAGCAAGAAGAAATTCAATTGTATGGAATGTGCATGTTGTTAAAAGGCCAATTAATGGTAAAGAAAATAAAATGAATTAAACACTGAAGTTTAAAGTTTTCAAATTTTCAAAATAAACAAATTTTTGCATTCAAAATTAACCACTGAGAATCGATACGAAAAAATTTGTTAAACAAGCAGCAAAAAGTAAACAACCTCATAAAACGGAATACGAGTACGGCTGCAGCTTAAAATGTAGGTAGAACGAGTGTATGTTTAATGTTTATCTTATACCCTACACTGAAAACACAATCATTGTAGATAGTTGGAGTTAGGCTGTGAAAAAGATAGTTGGTTTTGATTTAACAAATTTTAAATTTAAATTTAATTTTGATCAAAGTGAGTCTAATGTAGTAAAAATAAATCATAATGAACATAAATTAATTCTCATGCAAAAACTGTTTTATATACTTTTTTTAGCCAGCTGAAATTTTAAAATCGTACGGTCAGTTTCCACTTTTAGGTTTTCACTAAGAAAACCCTAGAAAACTAAGAAAATTTTAAAAACTGTTAAAATGTTAAAAAAATTTTACATGTATTTAGTTTTTGTTACACATGTAAAATTTACACTCAAAGTACACGCTTGTAATCACATACAATTTTCTGAAAATGAGTGAATTCACTTAATTGTGAATAAATTTAAAAAGAATAATTAGATTTTTATGATCAATATCTCATTTTGTTCCTATAACATGTGGCTTTGCGAAAAAGTAATAAATCTGAACAATTTCTGCCGTCTTCGATTTTTCATGATTTTTTTAAAATAGAAAAATTTTCATGTAACAAATATATTTTTTGCTTAAATTTGTTATTATAACTCCGAAACTAATGAGCCGATTGAATCGCTATATATGTATATGTGAAAATTTGTACATAGCATGGGGAAAATGTTTTTAAAATTCAATCATTCAAAGAAGATCTATGTATATCAAACCAAATAACTAAAATTTTGTTAAAATGAGCAAATTCACTTAATTGTGAATAAATTCGAAAAGAATCAATTGATTTTTGCTACCGATATCTCATTTTGTAGCTTTATATGTGGTTTTGCGATAAAGTAATAATGCTGAACAATTTCTGCCGTTTTCGATTTTTCATGAGTTTTTTAAACAAAAAAATTTGCTATTTTCACGAACAAAATATATTTTTTGCTTCAATTTGTTATTATAACTCCAAAACTTTTCAGCTGATTAAAACCCAATACATAAAAGGTTATGTTAATTTCAACATTCTTAATTTTATTTTAATAACATCGGACTAACCCTTTTTCAGTTATCATTAATTATGTAGAGCAACGTCTAAAAAATCACAATTTTACTTAAAATTTTTTTTAAAAAAAACCTCTCCATAGAATTTAAAACCTACTGAAACCACAATACATCAAAATTGTGTAGCGGTTTAAAAAGCTTCTAAAATTTGTTCGACTTTGTTGCTCTGTGTAGTGAGGTTTGATTTATAAAGTAAAATAAAACACATAAATTTGAACGTTAACATACAATTTTTATTACCGGTTAAAAGAACTCCGAAACTTTTTATGTAAAAATATTGTTATTGTTGGTGTTTTGTTTAAGCTCTGATATTTTTACAAATAAAGCTTGAGTGTCTGTAATTCTCAATCACTCTATGGTTATATCGAGCCCTTAGCGCCAAATTATCGTAAGCGACAAAACACAAATTTTACAGGAGATTTTTTTTTTATTTTGAAACTTATACATAGAATTAAAAATTTTATGATGCGATATAATATAATTTCGTTCAAGCTTTTTGTCTATTTTTCAAAAATATTTAAAACTTTTGACAATTAAAAATTCATGGAATACTTTATTGAAAAAAATGACAAAAAATGTTTTTTATTGAATTTTTGCATAGATAAAAATTTTTCGAATTGAAATTAAATTTTTATTTATAAATCGTTTTTAATGAAATTTCATAGTTATGTAGATTTTTCTATTTAAAATGGAAAAATAAAAACGAATTTTGAAATTTATTATCAGCAATCCCGCAATTCCCAAAAAAGTTTTGAAAAATTCCAAAAATGGGAATTTTTAGTTTTTTGGCTATGATATCCATACGAGGGTCGGGCTTATCGGGACCCTTCACAAAATAATTAGAAACATGTTCAGCCACCTAAAATCGCTTACTATATTACATTGCGATATGAGAATTTTTGGCCTAAAGTTTTTTTTACATAAAAAATAGGTGTTTTTTTGAAAGAACCTGGTCCCCTCGGTAACAACAATTTTGAAATTTGTTTTCCTTTAAAATATTTTATGAAAGTAGAAATTCCTTATACATCATCTTAGAAAGTTTTTCCAATAACTTAAAAAGAAAAAAAGTTCTTTTTTTATAAATTTTTTTTAAATTCAAATACATATAACTTTGGACTTAGTCACTATTTTTAAACAATTCTTTTTCGATTTGACACATACATGTGTTGTTAATCCAACAAAGGAATACTGGAGAAAATAGCGAAATATGTGTATAAGCTTTAATCAAAAAACTGGAGTAGGGTGGGTAAAAATGTTGAAAATTTAATATTCAAATGCGAATATCTCCTAATCTATAAGAGATAATTGATAGCTACAATGAGGTTTTTTGTAGTGCTCGATAGGAAGATTCTATATGTGTAATTGTTTTGAAATCGGAACTCAAACCAAGAAATATTATCGTTTTAAAAATATAACATACCCGAGGGCCCTTGGTCGCGCCCCTGGTGGGCCCATGAGGTCCACGTTCAAAACTTAAACTCGACAACACTTCTTCTTTGCGCACGTGAAACTTCATTCAAACCAATCTAACCATTCAGAAGTTACAGATTTATTTCCCTCTTTTTATACCATTCACCTTCTTTAAAAAATCTTTGGGGGCCTATAAAAAAAGCATGTCATTTTTTATAGGCCTCCAATTACGGGAGACCGTAATTGCAACAAATAGATATTAGTTACCTATGGAGTAAAAATCATATAGAAAATCATAAAAATCATACGGAAACTAGAAAAATACTCAAAACAATAAAATATTCTGACCACTTCGGATTTTGACAACTGAGTTAGGTGAGTTTCCTAATCTATGGAAAAAATATTTGGTAATTTTTATACAGAGATATTGACTTGAAGCTAATCTTAAGTTATCCTTAGGTATACATTTTAAATCCATAAAGAATTTTTAAAAATATCTCGAAAACTAAATTTTCTGTTCTGTTCTATCACACTCAATAATTTTCGTATACACTTGATTTGAATTGAACCTGTAGTTTAGAATATACACAGTATTTTGGAAATAAGTTTGCAATATTTCCAAAGTGAATGCTGTGTCAAAGTGAAGCAGAATCAAACTTTTTTGGAAATAAATCTGGCATTTCAAACTGTCTGGTCCGATCTGGATAAGTTCGGTTCGGTTCGGTCCAAAAGTACGATCAATATATTTCAATTTTGAAACGCCTGTATCTCGGAAATTATTTTTTTTTACGACCTAGGCGACCGCTTTCAAAAATATAAAAATCTTTGAAATCGAATGGGAAACAAAAAAAATGGCACGTGTTTAAAAATTGTACATGTCGAACCCTACTTCGAGCTCCCATAGCGCCGCCCTTAGACCATTTCTAGGGTCCATTTTAATAACTTAAACTCGAATACTGCTTGGCTAAGTCCACGTCAAATTTCATACAGATCGGATCAGACGTTTAGAAATGTCAGATTTATTTCCAAAACATTTTGATTCTGCCCCACTGTGGTTTGTCAAAAATGTGGCTCAGAATGTGGCTGCAGTGGCCGAAAGTGTGAAAATTAATCCAAGTCAACGCCGAGCGTTTCAGAGACATGATTACGGAATTTTTATGTGCTGAAATGAAAGATATGAACTTGGATAATCTTTGGTTGTTCAGCAGAATGTCGCAACGTTCCACACAACTCCTCAAACAATCCAACTTTTGCGCACTAAGTTCGGTAATCGTGTTATCAGCCGTCTTGACGATGTAAATTGGCCGCATCAGAGCTTCAGTTTGACCCTTTCCTACTTTTTCTTGTGGGGTGCCGAAAACTAAACTATATAATGTTCAATATTCCGAATGCAAGTACTGTGCCTTCAATGAAACTCGAGTAATCTTTACAAAACACATCACCTATAATTGTTATTCCGGTAAAGATCTTTATAGGTATTGAAATACATTTTACAATGCCACTAATTAAACTACAGAGCAACATGTTATTTCATTTCGAAAACATTTTTCGTTTTACTTTTTCTGAACAAACAAAATTTGGAACAATTTCCTCATTCGGTGTGGAGAATCCCATATTTTTCATTTTGGTCTCGCTTTTCCTATAATATAAACTTTTTGCATATTATATGAAGCTTTAAGCAATGTTACCTACCATTTATTACGTTTTATCATGTAGGGTATCTTAAAGCATAATGTTGCCAATTATTACACTTTTGTATGTATTTAAATACAAAAAATATTTATGGCGCCGGTTTCTATTTGCTTTTTCCCTTTGTTTCTAGTGTGATTTTAACGAGTAAATCTAGTATATTTCTACTTCTACTAATATTTATTCCTTCTTTCTTTCAAAATCAAATGCATTGTTTAGCTAGTGTTTCTTTCTTTATGTCTTGGCTTTTGGCTGATTTATTTATGATTTTCTTTGCCTTTGTTTACATTGTTTATCGCTTTAAAGTTTAAACTGACGCATTGACTAACCAGCCAGTCAAATGTGTACAAATTTTTGTAGTAGACGGACGAACGCCTACACTGTGTTTTTGGTTTGTGTGGTGAAGAACAAAAAAAGTGAAAGAAAAAACAACGAAATCGTAAAAGTGAGAACAAATAATTGGTAATTTAAAAATTAATGATGCCATACTGGTGAATAAAGTGGGTTTTGATTGTGGTGGAAAACCCGCAGAAAAACTCTTCTTTAAAAAAATATTTGAAATGTTTTTAATTGGCATCGGGAATGAGATCCAGTTATTATGTATTACAAGTGTTTAAACCGGGTTTTCTTCGAAATCTCGGTTTTTTGCGAACCGGTTAATTTAAAATTTTGAGTTTTAAATTAATAAAAAAAATTACGACATACAACGATACGACGCTACGACACCAATTGTGAATTGGGCAAATAACTATAAGAGATAAATAGCACACGTCATTAGGTTTTTTTTTGCATAGTCAAGGGCGTTAAGAATATATTACTTGATTTAAGCCAACACCACAGCGAACCTCTCTGAAGTTCTTTGGGGTCCGTCGTCAAAAATTAGAATCGAATACTCCTCTTCTAGAACTTTCTGAAACTCCAAATCTATTTCTGGCTCTTGAACCTTCCTCTATTGCATTTAGAGAGCTTTGTTATAATTATTCCGAATACTGCCGTATTGATCTTTTGTAATGTGCCTGAATTGTCAAATTGATCGATTTACTGAAAGAATGTCTAAAGGTGAACTCTATGAAAAACTCATTTCACTCCAATTTAATCGTTACAAAGATAGATATTAATAAATTGCTTATGCAAAGTGTGATTTATTTATGTTTGAGGTATTTATGTTTGCCGAACTTGAGCACGGTCACCCTACATAGCGATCAGTCTGGTAACATATTTTATTATGCAAATTGTGACTTGTGGTCAATGGCTCTTTGTTTTCATTCATTCAATCAATACAAACATTTACATAGACTCAAATATAAGTATGTATGTTTGTACATTAAGGTGGCCCTTATTTTTAACTTTTTATGCTCCAAAGTTTAAAATAGTTTTCTACCAAAACATGAAAATTAAAGCAAAATCGGATGACGTTTACAGGTCAAAGGAGTATTTTCAATGAAATTAAAATTAACTGAAACATAAACCTGGTTTTTAGTCTGTAAATAGTGGTGCTTATGGAAAAAGGACCATAAACTGTGATCACATATATTTTCAACCCAAAATTGATTTTTCAAATGAAAATTAACTGAAACATAAAATTGGCTATAATTCACAACATGGATAAATAATTTTTTTAAATATACAGAAGTAAAGTAGGACTATTAGAATAAAGAAAAACTGGCTTTCTTTTGTATATTCCAATTTTACTAATTCCATGTTTCTAGATTCATAGATATAGCAAATTCTGAAATTGCCATTAATAATAAAAATAGCTGCCAATTAAAATCATAATTTGCAGCAAATTTTATGTTTCTCGGTTCCTCATAATTGAAATTTCAAAATATACAAATATAAACTGCAGTTTGTAGTCCACAATTTTACGTTCTCACTTTGTGTTCCTGGAAGCAATATTAAAGAAAAATCAAAAGGTACGATTAGAATAAAGAAAAAGTCTTCTTGTCAATTCTCACTCATTCAGGATAAAGTCCCCCTTTGTGGATTCAAATTAATTTCGTATTATCTGTGTCTAATTTCATGATTCTTGGTTTATTATTATAAAAGTAAAATATGTTCTCTCTTTGTGGTACCTTAAGCACCCTGTCATATGCCGGAAGTTTTGCTTTACTTTTTTAATTTGAAAAAGCGCTGCTGCAGCACAACGAAGCTTGTGGTGAATCTGTGTCATCGGTTTCAAAGTGGGAGAGATGGTTTGTGCGGTTCAGAAGTGGTTATTTTGACACGAAAGACAAATATTAACCAGGTCAGACAAAAAAGTTTGAAGACCAAGAATTGGAGGCATTACTCCATGAAGATTGTTTTAAAACAAAGATTAACCAGGCCAGACAAAAAAAGTTTGAAGACCAAGAATTGAAGGCATAACTTCATGAAGATTGTTTTAAAACTCAACACGAGCTTGCAAAATCAGTAGGTGCTACTCAATCAGCAAATCAAAACGTTTGCAAGCAGCAAGATTCATCTTAAAACAGGGAAATTGGGTGCCATATGAATTGAAGCTGAGAGTCCTTGAAAGAAGATTTTGTATGTCTGAAATGCTGCTAGAATAAAAGCATTTTTGCACCAAATAATTACATGCGATGAAAAATGGATACATTATCATAACCCAAAGCGTAAGAGATCGTACATAAAGCCCGTCCAACCAGCCAAGTCGACACCAAAGCCAAATATCCATGGCGCTAAGGTAATGCTATGTATTGAATGGTTCCTAAAGGGTCCTATTTATTATGAGTTGCTGCACGTGTGTGAAACCCAACTGATTCGTTTGAAGCTAGCATTGGGTGAAAAACGGCCAGAATATGCGGCCAGACATGAAACCGTAATATTCCATCATGACAACACTAGGCCACATGTTGCAATACCAGTTAAAAACTAACACGTCCAGATTTTGATCCGTCAGACTACTATTTGTTTCGATCGATGCTCACTTTTCGAATCTCAAAAAAGTACCAAACACCTGTTAACTTGAAGATGCATTTTATATGTTTTTGGTAACTGTATTAGTTTAGAAGATAGAAAGTTACCGATTTTACCTATTTTTATTCCCTAAAATTTGTAATTTCCAAAAATTCCATCTTAGTGGAGTATAGTGTAAATTTCATGTCTCTACCTTTTGGAGTTTGGGCAGGGCGATGACTCATCAGTCACTCACTCAGTGACTCTTTTACATACAGTGTTCGAAAAAATAATAGAAACGAATGCTTTATTTTCAAATTTTATAAGTTAATTAGTCCAGTTTAGTATTGTTAAAAAAATGTATATGCAGTTTTGTTTATCAGACATACAACATAAGAAAAAACATAATCATTCCTCTTTTCATTTATATTTAAATACATTATATGACCAACAATGAAAAGAGTCAATATTTTTACTGGAAAAAATAATAGAAACGCGTAAAATGACTCAATTTTTAGAAGCACATATTTTTATTTTTTGTTAAAAAATTATTTTATTTCAATAATTTGTTGCTCTACGTTTGTTTTTCACAACTTCATTGCATCTGCGACTCATGGAATCAATGAATTTTTCCGCAAACGTCCTTGTCAATGGAAAACCACTCTCTTGGATTTTCCCCACAAATCGTCGTTATTGTACGGACTGAAACCCTGCAGCTTCCTCTTGAGCACTCGCCAAAGGTGTTCTATTGGGTTTAGGTCCGGTGACTGCGAAGGCCATTCCATAATAGGTACTTTTTTGACAGCAAACCAGTCCTTTGCGAATTTTAAGGAGTGCTTCGGATCATTGTCCTGCTAAAACTCCCATCTAAAGGGCATCTCTTCCTCAGCAAATGGTAGCATTATGCTGATTTTTATAAAGGGGACCTATTGTATGCCAAGAAAATGCACTCCAAACCAAAAATATTTCAAAACGATTAGTCTTCGCCAGAACCCATACAGAAAACCGCATTAATTTTTGGAAAACGTGTTGTGGAGTAACGAAACAAAAATAAATAGGATGGGACCAGATGGCAGAACCTTTGTTCATCGTCCTAAAGGACAAGAGTGTAATCCTCGGTTAACTCAGAAGACGGTAAAAACTGTGGTGGTAGCATTATGGTTTGGGGTGCATTTTCTAGGCTTGGAATATGTCCCCTTATAAAAATCAATGGGAACATGGATAAGTTTCAGTACTTAGATATTATGAAAAACCATATGGAGCCATATGCCTTCGATTCCATGCCAATTAAGTGGAAATTCATGCAAGATAATGACCACAAACACTCGTCTAAACTAGTAAAAAGTTGGATTTGTGCAGAGAAGATCGAAGTTTTGGATTGGCCAGCCCAGAGCCCTGACTTAAATCCTATAGAGGGCCTTTGGGACGAAATCAAGGTTGATATAGCAAATACAAAATTATAAAAACTAGGATCGTCCCGTGGCCGAAATTCGCTTTTAAAACGCTTCTTAACAATATTATTGAAAGAATTTTTAAATTTTTTTTTTATATTGTGCATATCTAGAGAAAATAACATTTAAATCATATATGTTTCATCAATATTGGTGGTCAATAACATACTTAAAAGTGTACCACAAAAAACGTGTGGCTTATTAATATATAAGATATGGACGATCTGTTGTCGGAAGCACAAAAAGCTTGGGATACCATTCTCAAAACAAAATGCAAAAAACTAGTGGAATGTATGGGTCGCAGGTGCGAAGCTGTTATCAAAAATAAAGGCTACAGCACTAAATACACTATGCAACAAATTAAGACTTTTGGAAAAACACAAGATCATGACAGTATAGGTTCGACTCTACTACCAAAGGTTAAAACCCTATACTCAGTTTGTCCATTTTGGTGACCGATTTTTTTTTATGGGCCCCCAAAGTTTCTGAAAACCAGTGGGGCCTCTCAAAAAGGTGTCTTCAGTTTTTGGTTAACAGCTAATTCAGACTTTGTGATACGGCTTAACTTTATATGACAATAATTTAGCTAAGAGACCGCCAAATAAATTTCGTTAAAATTTGTTTACAAAAAATAGCTTTTTCGTGCACTTTTGTTGAAAAAATATAGGAAGAAAAATTTTATTTTTACTTTTTTTAGAATAACTACCAGGAACAATATTTAGCAAAGTTGTAGCTACGGTAAATCTGAATAACACTTGTGAACATATGAATTCAATCCGAACATATCTAGGCATTCTAAATAACTGTCAAAAATCACTTTGTAGCTTAAAAATTTTAGTTTTTTACATTTTTTGACTCTAAAAAAAAATTTTCTTAAAAATGTATGTTCGAGTGTATACTTCTCTATTGTGCTGAATAACGAAGAATGGGCAAATCATTATCGGTATGATCCGGGCGCATCACTTTATCCAATATTGATCACGCAAGACCAGCTTGATGCAAGATATGAAAAAACATTACAATTTTTGAAAGTGGGCAAGGTTTGTGGAGCTTCTAAAGAGTAAACATAAGCTTTTTGTATAAGTTTTTGAAATCGGTGGAAATCTTATGACTTGGAGATTGAGATTTTAGTAAAATGAATCAATTTTGTGTTTTTTCGGACTATTTTACCTTAAAAACTAACAATATTATAAAATGGTGATTTTCCATCAAGAAAAATAAAAACTTTGAATTAATGTAAAATTTGAACAGTAACAGACATTACAATAAAATTTGGAAGTAATATAGATCTTAAGTCAATGGCATCACTAATGTTGCCATTCTTTGTTTTCAAACATCGAAATTCATAAAACGGGGAAAATGTGTTCCAAAAACTGAGTTTTTTTAGAAAATAGCTCACTTTGACGTTATTTACAGTATGATAGTAAAAACGTTTTGTATGTATATAAACAATATATAGGGCTATACAAAAACAAGTAAGAAAGTATGGTCGGTCAAGCCCGACCATATAATACCCTACACTAAGTAAAAGCAAAAAAATGTTTCTTTTAAAATTTCAATAATTTATATTTTTGAGTGATTTTCGGAAGTGGGGTTATATGGGGGCTATGACCAATTATGGACCGATCACCCTTAAATTAGGTCATGTGATTTATGTCTACATTAAAGTTAACTATGTTGAATTTTCTGTGTTTACGAACATTTTTAAGCGATTTATGCACGTTAAAGTGATTTTCGGAAGCGGGTCTATATGGGAGCAATGACTAATTATGGACCGATCGTAACAAAATTTGGTGACATGAATTTTGTGTATATAAAACTTATTTGGAGCGGAATTTGTGGAGATACATATATAAATTAAACATTTATGACCGATAAAGTCCAATTTCGGGAGGACATTCGTATGGGGGCTAGGTGAAATAGTGGCCGATTTCAGCCAGTTTCAATAGGCTTGGTCCTTGAGCCGAAAAAATAATATGTACCAAATTTGATCGAAATATCTTCAAAATTGCGACCTGTACTCTGCGCACAAGGTTTACATGGACAGCCAGCCAACCAGACGGACGGACGGACGGACATCGCTTAATCGACTCAGAAAGTGATGATAAGTCGATCGGTATACTTTAAGGTGGGTGTTAGACTAATATTTTTGGGCGTTACAAACATCTGCACAAACGCATAATACCCTCCCCACTTTGGTGGTGTAGGGTATAATGATGAGGTTTTGAGGATCGGTGCTTTGCGTTTTTAGAATTTTTTACTCAAACCTAAAATTTTTTTTCAAAATTGGCCAAGTTTGGATAGGGCTGGGGGGTACAATGTCCGCTTAAGTTAGTCAAATTTTACTTTATAGGTTTTTGCATTAAGTTCTCTTTCCAGATCATACAAAAATGTATATAGCCACGAAGAAAATTAGTTTTTTATAAAAGAAAAAATATGGGGACTTTTTTGGGAAAAAACTTAAAAAACACACGCATACAAAGTTGAAATATATAAAAAGGTGCTTCAATTTTGGATGCGTGTAACTTTTTATAGGGACGAAATAATTGTTATCAGGTTTGTTTTATTTTCTTTAGAATTTTATCGCAAATTTACGTCATATATAAAAAACAAATTTCGACCTTTTATCGACCATTATATATAAAATACAAAAAAAAAGATCGAGCAAAATTTAAAAAAAATTAAACCTAAATATCTCTTGAACCAAAAGAGATAACCTACAGACAAAATAATATTTTTGTAGACCTTCCCAAGCACTATCTATATTTTAAATTTCGGATCATAAATGGCTTTTTGGCGTTTTTTTTTTAAATGTGTGACATTGGGGGTCCACGCACTGATCCCTATTCCGAACACCTCAGCCGAGTAATAATACAGCACAACATAGAAGTGTGGACTTGATCATACTGTTTTAACAAAAAATCTTTGTTTTAGCGTCAAACAATAGTAAAAAGGAAAATTGTTAAGGTTGTTAAGAGTTGTTCAACTTTACCGTAGCTACAACTTTGCTAAATATTGTTAGTGAAAAATTTGGAGACCCTGGAAGTTATTCTAAAAAAAGTAAAAAAAAATGTTTTCTTCCTATATTTTTTCAACAAAAGTGCACGAAAAAGCTATATTTTGGAAAAAAATTTTAACAAAATTTATTTCTCGGACTCTTAGCTATATTATTTCCATATAAAGTTAAGCCGTATCACAAAGTCTGAATTAGCTGTTAACCAAAAACTGATGACACCTTATTTAGAGGCCCCACTGATTTTCAGAAACTTTGCGGTCCCATAAAAAAAATCTGTCACCAAAATGGACAAACTGAGTATAGGGTTTTACTACTCTTTGGTAGTAGAGTCCAACCTATATAGTCATGGTCGTGAGTTTTTTCACTGTTGCACTGTGATATTAATAATAAAATATTTGTACCTACCAAAAAACCAACAAATGCAATATTAAAATGATTTTTTTTCTCTTATTTAACGATTGTGCCATTCATGTGTCCAGCTGATTTCAGTGGTGATTTTTTTCTTATTAAAGATTTTTTTTAAATTAATGAATTTCAGTTTTTGTTTATATTAATGTTAAAGATAAAAAGATATAAAGACCTTTGCAAAGAAAAAAACAAAAGTTTTTTGTTTGGTAAAAGTATTTACGATATTGTAGCATAAGAAAGAACTTTTAGTAAAATGTGCCATTTATGTCCATAGCTAATGTACATTTTTTTTTTAAGAAAACTAAACTTGACTAATTAACTTACAAAATTTGAAAATAAAGCATTCGTTTCTATTATTTTTTCCAACACTGTATATTTATATAGAAATGCGTAAACATAAATGTGTACTATGTAAACATACATACATATATACTTATTTACATTAGTAAATAATTAAAAGACAACCGCCCCTTTCCCCTCAAGACTTAGTAACAAAAATGATGATGTTTGTTTATATTTTTACGTTTGGTAAATGATATTGAAAATTTATGAAAACAATGAAATAAAACAACAACATAACAAAATACTTGACTTAAGTAGATACACAATACACTGTACATACATACATATGTGCGTTAATAAATATATAAATAAATAATTTAGTATGTTTAAAGATACTCATACATTTTGCATTACTAATACACTTGAGAATTAATTAAAACAATTTATAAAAATAAAACTTTTCGTATTTTTGCAAAAAATGTACTATGAATGAATACAAGTAAAAAAAAACTGATTAAAAATGCGGATGTTGGAGACAGTTTTTAAATTAAAAGTGATTTGTTAGCAAATAGACGCAATAAAAATAATTGAAATGTATACAATTTACAAGTGCATCCATCACGTTTTCTAATTTATTTCAAATGCTTAGATTTACCTAAGGAAACTTTGTTAAATGTAAGCATATTTACCCTAGAAACCTTTAAGTGGGGCATAATAATCATTAAAACAAATTAGATTCATCTTTGGATTTTGCTCTTTCAAGATCAAAAGTAAGCAAAAGTGTGTTGCTAATTGTCTCATAAATTATATTAAATGCTTACACAAAACTCATTAAACAAAGACAAATTATTTAATAATTTTGTATATATTTTCATCGTTATTGCCATGAAATGCATTAAAGGTTAAACGATCTTAACAATAAACAAAATACAATTGAATTTAAAATGCTCTACAATGCGATCACAACAAAAAAAAATAAATCATTTTCATGCTCTTCTCTCTCTATATAAATATAAACAAAGAAATGAATTCCAATGAAAACGATCAAAACAAAAAACAGCTGTTTTTTGTTTAAGTTTAAACAAAAATTAAAAATAAAAAAAAAAACAAAAACAAAAATAATTCTCCCACAAAATGTAAACAATTCTAATGAGCGTATAACGATAAAACGAAGCACTTAAAAGCGTAAATAAACAAAGTGAGGAATGCATGTGAAGTGGTCGAATTAATGGTAAACCCTACTACTGTACGCAAAATATGAGGTATGTAATTTCTACTAGAAATTGCATACCAGATATTTTGCGTACCTTTTACAGTAGTTTTCGCTTAATTAATTTGCCCGTTTAATTGATTAATAACAAACTCAATTGTAATATTTCATATAAGGAATACGAGGAAATGTCTGTATAATTAAGTTTCGTTTAATTGAGTTACCCTCTTAATTGATTTTTAAAAATTGAAAATGGAGATTTCAAACTGACGTTAAAAAAAAATTGAATTTGTTTGGTCATACCTGCGAATAGGTTAACGGTATCCTACAAAGTCAACAACTCATACACAAGTAAATACAAATATATTTTAAGTACAAATTACCTTTTATTTTAATATTTCTCAAAATATATTAATTTTTTCCCCAAATTTCTTGTTCATGTGGCCTGGGACACGTTAATGCTGTGGGGCATTTTTAATAACTTTAATATGTTTTAAACAGTGTTTAAAAAGCTACGATAACTAAAAAATTTTTAGCTGTTGCTACAACTACTGCTTCAAAAAATTGTATGTAGCGGTAGCAATAGCATTTGTCTTTTTTCTTTTTCTCGTTTTTTTTAAAACTACTGCTACCTTCAAAATATAAAACTCTTAACAGAGCAGTAGTAATAAAACATGAATTGTAAATGGAGTAGTAGCATAAAAATACAAATCATTGCTACTGCTCTATATCGAGTTTTAATTTTTAAGGTAGCAGTAAAGTAGCAGTTGATGGAGCAGTTAAGGTAGCAATAAAAGTAGTCAAAAAAGAAAATCTTCAGTCATAACACCAAAATTGACAGAATTAAACACTGTGTGTTGTTTTTGTTTTGAGAGAGTTTGAAAGAATTATTCGTTTTTATTCGTCTCAGATGTTTGTGTTGCTAACAGAAAGATCGTGTTTTCTGTGTGTATAATAAAAAAGCCGAACTTTTGTTTACAACACGACCAACTTACACAAATATACATTGACAACAACAACACATAATTTACTTTTTTGGCTGAAGATTTCTATTTTTGACTTATTTTATTGCTACCTCAATTGCTACTTAGCTGCTACTTCAACTGCTACTTCTTCTACTACCTCAACTGCTACTTCTATTACTACTAAATTTTAAAAGTAGCAGAATTAATAAAAAACTAATGACTGCTACATCAAAACTTTTTCTTTTTAAGGTAGCAATAGAAAATAAATTACTCTAATACTTTTAAATTTTCCTTTTATTAGTACTACTACAACTACTGCTACCAAAATGTGAAGGTAGCAGTAGTAGTAGTAATTATTGACTCCGAGTTTTTA
Organism: Calliphora vicina; assembly: GCF_958450345.1. Taxonomy (NCBI): domain Eukaryota; kingdom Metazoa; phylum Arthropoda; class Insecta; order Diptera; family Calliphoridae; genus Calliphora; species Calliphora vicina. Next base: position 58,714,100 of record NC_088781.1, on the reverse strand, counting down.
TTAATTTTTTAACTAGACTACTTGTGTTTTTTCGTTGCTACTGCTACTTGTAGTCTAGTTTTTTAAACACTGGTTTTAACCAATTTTTGCCATTTATATCTCATTTCAACGTCAATTACGTACGCATTTCGATTATTCTACATTCAATTGCAAAAGTATTTATTTAGTAGCAAAATTTTTACAAAAACTGAAAAATTTGCATTTTTTCCGAATTTTAGCGATAATAAAGTTTTTGGGTAATTTTGACAGGGTTAGTCACCGAAATAGTTTTGTTAATGTAATTTTTATTAATATAAATAAATCTATATATTTCTAGAAAACAACACAGAAAGAATGTTAACGAGTTCCACCTATTTATTTCATATGAATAGTAAAATTTTGCATATATCTGAACTTTGACCTCGATGCGTATCCCGAAATCGTTGTCCGATTTCGCTCAAATTTTCAGCACTTAACTTTTAAGCCTAGCTTCACAAAATTCCACTGGACACCATTCAAAATTCGAACAAAAATTTGTTTTCCATGTCTACCGTGTAAACTTACAATTTGTCTGAAAAAGTATTGTCAGTACATTGTAAAACAATAATATTATCAGACATCTGACAATCGTGTCAACACCTTACGTTGCCATTGGCAGATCATTGTAAGATCATTGTCAGACACTTCTTATTGTCATATGTGCGAAGTTTATGCATCTGACAATGACATCATTATCAGATGCATTCAATTAAAATTAAAAATCTCAAACCACAATGTGTATTCAATAAATATAAAAATTTTAAATAAATAATTTTTTCGTGTTCATTGTCGTATTATTTGGGAGTACTGAAAATTCAATTCACCTTCTTCGATGAAATAGTCAGTAAATTCTTTTTGAATATCATTGGCATTGAAAGTGTCATTACGATGTCTTTGCTATCGAAACATTGACTTGCCCTCTGCTTCCTCGGTACGCCAATCACCTGGGATAAGTGTGCCGTTGGCATCGTAATGGTTACTTTTTCCATATAACAATCTGACAACCGTGTAAAATTGTAAGGTTTTCTTATCGTCTAAACTGACAATTTACCTTTTGCTAATAATATTTCATTGTCAGTACATTGCGAGCACATTGCCAGATCTGACAACATTGTATAATCTGAAAACCGTGTGTACGTAGCTTAACAAACACATTATATATCATTCAACTCTGAATTTCAATACTACTATCTGTTAATTTTTTTAAGATACACAGTTTTTTTATTCATCAGTTTTTTTTTTAAATTTAATTAACACATTATTGCAATTACTAGGAAAATCCGATTGTTGCTAAATACCAGTAGTATAATTTTGTTTAAACAAAGAAGTTTATGGTTGCATTTTATTTAAATAAATTTATTTAACAAAACTATTGATCAATAAAATTAACAGATTAATGAAAATTTAAATAATTTAATAAACTGCGAACGTGATATTTTAAATTTCATAACTTACTTAACTTATGGTAACTCTATACTAAATATGGGTTGTTTGTCTATATTCAGATTTTTAATAATACATAGTAAGTAAGTATTTCTCCTATTTACTTTTAATATTATTATTGTTATTATTGAAAGCAAAAATAATTTCTTTGTTTTAAATCTGTACAAAGAATAATAACATAAATAATACCTAATCACAGTAAAAATAAGTAAATACGAAGTAAATATTATTATTATTAAAAATATAATTAATAAACAAATGAACAAAAATATATGTATGAATATTTATATACTTATACAAAAAGTTATCAGTTAAAGAAAGACAACAAAAACAATATTATTTAATTTCAATGAAGATGTCTCTTGGTATTTCATTGTTATTTTAAATATTCATAATTCCATAAATTTAATCATTTCTGATGATTACTTTTTTTTTTTGCAAATTCTCTGCGTAGGTAAAACTAAGGCACACTAGGCAAAAAAGTAAAAAAGAATTTCTGAAGAAATCTGCTAGCTAAGTTATTGAGGACAGAGCTTCGAATTTATTAATTAAATTCTAGCTTAATTCGTTACTATCTCATAACATTGATAATGATATCGCTAATAACACTTGGGTATAGTTCTGATTACAATAGTTCCACATCGAGCATATAAAAAAACACTTTTACAACTTATTCTCTTTTGTACATTTCAATGCTTCATATCAACAGTCTTCTTAAGAAGTAAATCACCTACCGGGACAATTATAGCTCTTTAGAGCTACACGACTTATATTAGTGGTGTAAAAGTATTGAGTATTTGGATACTCAGTACTCAATACTGTCTATTTTTTCCGGAACTCAATACCAAAATATAAATACTCGATACTTTAAGAGTTGTATTTTTGAGTTCAATATGGAAGAATATCAATATTTGTCGGTGAAAAAAATGCAACTCTGTTTTTGAAGTAAGAATTTTTATACCCTACTCCACCATATCACCCATTTCAAGATATACCGATCGAAAGCATCACTTTATTGGCCCAAAGACGAAACCTATTGAAAATGGCTGAAATTGGTTTATTATTTCACCAAGCCCCCATACAAGTGTCCTCCCGAAATAAGACTTTGTTGCCATAAATTTCTTCTATACGCAAGTTCCTCCATAAATTAGTTTTATGTGAAATGAAGTCGCATTTGAAATTACTTTTGGATCAATCGATAACTGACCATAGCTCCCATATAAGTCCTACTTCCGAAAATCGCTTAAACGAGCATAAATCTCTTTAAAATGTTGGTAAATACATAAAATTCAACATAAATAGCTTTCATATAGACATAAATCACTCGACTTAATTACAGCACGATCGGTTCATAATTAGTCATCATAACTCACACTTTCGAAAATCATTCAGATTGAAAAAGTATTGAGTAGTATCGGGTACCCAAACAAATGTATTGAGTAGTCAAAAGTACTGACATTTTACAACACTAACTTATATGTATACATATATGTACAGACAAAACAGAGACGTTATGACAACCTAATTTTTGTTACTTGAGTGATTCATTACTAATGAATCAATCATCAAGTTATGGCTGCAAAATGCTACAATTCATCTGTCACTAGAACTTCAAATTCGGTTATCACAATGAATCAGTTTCGAGTGAAAATTGGGTCATAAATTCCGGCAGCGATGTCACCATACACAATTGTAACGGGTACAACGTTTTCTGAAAAGACCCCACCAGAGACAACGGTGGAGGGATTGATCATACGGAACACGGTGCTGTATAGATCTATTTCTCTCGATCTGGATAATAGAAACCAATACCTTGAAGCTCAATGTGTTGAGATAAGAAGTTAATAAGTATAACTTATACTGTCCAAATGACGATGCTCCCATACGGATTATGGGTAAATTCGCAAGTTCACTATACATCACCATAAATGAGAACAAGCGGAAGAAGCGGTTAGATCACCTGAAGAACTACATCGGGAGTTGGTAAGTTGTGGTCTACAGGTCGGTCACTCTCTTACCCGATGAAGAAGAATAACAGAGTCCACCACAATATCTGATCATGAAAGGTGTTCGCTTGCGTTCTGCCGGCTTTTTATTGAGCAACCCGACAGAGACAAGGCGAAACGTAGTCTTGTACGCAACCTACACAACCTTCCAGTCTCGGATACACTACACCTTTTCATTCTAACAGAGATTCCAGAGGCCATCAATGCTGCCAAACCATTGAAGGCGATTGAGCCAGACGGTATATCCACGATGAGTAGACCGATAATACCCAGTTCATGAAATAATGCTAGTCATTCATATTCTCCAGCCTGCGAAGGGCGATATCCAATTTATCACCTGTCGTAAAAGCTCTTCTCCTCCACTAGCTGACCCACCAGTAGCTTGTCACCACCATGGATTCCATGATGAGTATACTGAAAAAATGCTAGTCATTCAGATTTTCAAGCCTGGGAAGGAAGCGACAGAGGAACAATCCTACAGGCAGATTTTCCATTTATCACTTGTCGTTGATGCTCTTCTCCCTAGCAGACTTGTCACCACCATGGATTCCGTAAAATGCACATCACCACAGCATTAAACGTCATCGCTACACAGATCCTTCAAAGCTTAACTCAGCAGAGGCATTGTGAAAGGATGATCGTCATGGTGTTAGACCTTTTTTCTATTCCTTGTAGGATATCCCGCAGTCCTCAATACCCAACAACATGAAGACATGAATCGTCTGTCATTAGTAGAGTTTAGAGGCAAACGCTCACCACAACATAGAGTTAAACAATGAGTTCTTCAGGCTGGAGTCCTGTTGCCACTCTACAGGGTGTGAAAGTGATAATTACGAAGTTTTCACCATCAGTTTTCACTACCTGTACGAAAGAGCTAAAGCTCATCATTGGTTTCGTTGTATATGGGGTACAAGCTCCGACTATGAACCATCAAACAAGTATGGGGGTCACCTTTGACAGTTTCCTCAACTCATTTGTCACTGCAATAATGCAAAAATTACGAAGAAGAAACAAGGTTTCCAAAGCGCTAGCCGGCAGTACATACAGCATGTATAAATAAACTTACCTAAAAGATCATTGGTCGGTCAGTGGTCGATTGCCATGCTGCATTGTGGTTACTTTCATTGAGTGGTACCCAGTGGAGCAGTGTGGTCACCTTCATTGAAAGCTACCAAAATAATGTCTAAAGGAGTGTCGCAGGTTGCAAGCAGTAACCTCGAAACATCCCAACATCAGGTTGTCAAAACAGTTCCTCCTGGAATGGCATCGAAGGAGTCATCCTAGCTTCAACATACACAGCTGAAGCTTTCCTCGAGGCATGTCAGGAAGGAACTTCGTACTTACGAGGAGAACATACAGAAGTATGAACAGGATCCATTGGATGGTAATTCATACATTTATAGATAGGCCATCAATACCGCACTTGCAGGTTATCGCACGCACGTCATATTTTGAGGTCGCCGATTGCAAACTTCCCTGAGGCATATTAGGAAGGAACTCCGTATGTGCAGGATGCATTGGATCGTAATTCGTATTCGGTAGCTTTGAACGACATTCATAGACACGCCATCAATACCGCGGTTATATGTTATCGCATGAATGTCGTATTTTGAGGTCGCGGTAAACAAGAATTGTTCTCACACAACTGAGGTTGGGATGGAGCAAGATCCTTAATGCCTACTGGTTCCGCATTGATCGTGACGTCCAAAATGTCTGGCCTTCATTTTGTCAGGGTCTCCATGATACTCCCTCCCCAAATATTTAACTACCCAGCCAACTATCAATTAGGGCGGGTTTTTGACTTGAAGATTGAATTAAATTTAATCTATGAATGTTGTTTTTGTGTCGTCGATTATTTTGTTTTGCTTGCTAGTTTAAGTAGCCAATACTTGCAGGTTAATCTTTGCAAAAAAATCTGAAAGTACAAACAGTTGATGAAAAAATATTTATGAAGAAAAACATACTCCAATGCTAAGGACAAATTAAAAGACATGAAAATATATTTGAGGGATTCAAACGGTCTGTTATTAGGTCATATTGTCATAATGTCCTAATTAGACTTGGTTAGTTTATGAACAAACTAGTTCAATTGAACGATTGCATTATTTGAACTAACTGTACTAGTTCAAATCGTTTGCTCACTTAGTTCAGTTTTGAACTATGCTCTTAACTAAATGCGTGTTTTCGTTGTTTTTATTGCTTCGTTTTATTGAATTCTGACCTAATGCCGCAAAAATAAGGGTCATAATGGATAGAATCTGTTCTCAGAATTATACGGCAACTGACAACAAATTAAAAACAAAAGGAGCATTTTAGCTCTAGTATCATATCTGTTGTTTTAGTTCAGAACAGAGAGACAATTTTAATATAAGACATGTATCACTCGTTTCTTGTTATTTTATAAATACATACATATGTATGTAGTTCAAAAGTCAAAAAGAGCGATTAAATTAGAAGAGCTACATAGTTAATGTTTGAACTATGGACTAAAGTGAGAGGTCATTGAAATGAGCTATTAAGCACAAGTCTAGTCCTAATATATGACGATAGTTTAAACAAATTTTTGCTTGCTGTATTCAGAAATTTCTAACTGTTTTGATAACAAAATGTGTCATTTTCTGACGTTTAGTATGTCTATTAGGGTATTCGAATTATTCGATTTTTCTCTTGTTCGAATAAAACGAATAAGAGACTTTAACTTGTTAAATCACACGTTTAAAATTAATCGAATTATTCGAATAATTTAATTTGTTTTAAAAAAGTAATGAAGTTTTGATGTCAGTTTTTAAATATTGTTACGTTTTAACCTTTTCAAAACGCTGGTTTATTTCCTTTAAATAAACCGGATTGCAAATAAAAGCCGTTTAGTAGTTTAAAAATTGTAACAACACTTTATTTATATAAAATGTACAACAACCACAGAATTAAATAGCCACTCAATGTTTTTTATACACGTTTATAAATTCTCAGAAATACAGACACAATTTATAATGTACACGAATTTACTTGAAAAACACAACACACTTTAAGGCACTCAGTTGATGTTTATTCGAAAAGCGTATCTGATAAACTCACTCACGACTGCAACCTCTGCCACTATTTATAACACTGCATAACCATCTAGAAAACTCTATTTCTACAATGTTCTTTAACTGAATATTCGAATTCGAATACAGCGTTGCCAACTTACGATCAATGGTCAACTGAAAGCTTTTATTTAATAATGCCCACAGATATGTTACAGTTTGCTATTACAGCACTGTTATTTGAAAGCATTATGCTACTTTTAAATCAGCCCCTTAAAACCGTTATATTTGAATTCAAGTACAATTTCATAACAATATTTTATTGTTAAAGAAAAACAAAAACTAACGTTAAAGTTAACAATTCAAGTATTGATAATGTTAAAAAACAATCGAAAACAGAGTCCATCATTAAATTTTCTACAGAAATATTCTGATCAGATTAATTCCCGAACAATCTACAAAAATTTGAGCTAGTTGGACATTATCCTGAATTCAAATACAATAAAAACGAATTAAGAACTTTTTTATGTCGTTCATTAATTCGGGTTTTAAATTGAGTAACTTATTCTTTAGTAAATTAATTATTCACTATTTCTAAATTATTTATAACAAATTGTATTATATATCAAGCTCTATCAACGTTGCCGAATCTTTGCTTGATAAAGTGGTCTTGGGGAATTACACAATAAAGGGAATCTGTCCAAAGTTTGATATCATTGTCAGTGAACGGTTCTAATTTGAAGTCAGACAGTGCATGATTGACGCATTTACAAATATGCAAAAAGTTTATTACCATGTTAGACAAAAATTTCCAATGATGTTCAAAATCATGTATAAGACGAACTCAATCATTCGATTTATTAAATATTTTGCAACACTTACGTACGCTATTAATAACATCACTTATATACATATATTTTAAGATCAAGGCCTTCATCTATTTCAATATAATCATTATAAATGTCATCCTCAATATCACTTTCGACGACCTTTTCATAATCACATTCTCCATCTCATTCAACTCCACTTAAATCTAAGTTAAAATTTTGATTATTAATTTCGATTCTTCTAATATTTCGCCAGCTATTTTATTTTCATTGGTTCAAGTCCTAAGTTAAAGATTTTGAAAGATTTGTTTTTAGAATTGTAACTTCTTGCTGTAATATTTATATATTTATAGAAGGAGCTATCGGAACACTCATCTACAGTGATCGAAAGTCCCTTTGTCTTTAGTTATTTGTTGAATTTCAGAAACAATACAATTTTTGTGAGTCATTATTACTTATTTAAATTTGGAATTGTGAAAAGTTTTAAGCAATATAATAAATTTAAATATATATGAACATTTATTCGTTTTATTCGATTATTCTACATAAAACTGTTCGAATTATTCATTATTCGAAAATGGCTATTTTTAAATTGTTCGAATAATTATTCGTAAGAAATTATTCGATTAATCGAACGATCATTAGTCGATTGAATACCCTAATGTCTATACTACAAAGATTAAACTAGAACCCAAAAACATCAAAGAGAATTAACATTAGATTATATTTATTTTTAGATTTAACAAATCTGATTATTAATTGACATTTGATCTTGAACTGAAAAACCCGCCCTTAGACCAAGGGATTTATGGACTAATCCGGATGAAGTAGCACAATTTCTTGACAGAACAGAATGAGTATTTCTAAAGTTATCGTTAGGACCGATTGTTCTGAATTTCTGGGAATTAAAACCACTTTTATTATTTTACAGCGAATCTGGAAATAATGCAAATAAATGCCTTTGTTAGCTCAAACATTCAAATACCACAACTAATTACAATAATTTATTCCATTTATAATTATGTCATATTAAATCCAAGAAAATGTTAGTACTTCTAATCAAAAAGGTGGTTCCCCTCGGCATTGAAGTACTGGGTAATGATGATTAGCACATGAAGTAATTTTACTTTGAAGTCGAATTCTACATTGTATTCAAATTGTGCTTCTACTTTTGTTGTGCAATAACAAATGTAGACGTCACTATTATCATCATTTTTGTTTTTAATTTTCACTTTTTTTTTTTTGTTTGTTTTAAATAAATCTCTTATTGTTATTTTTTGGAATATTTAATTTGCGTACACATTTTAGTAATGTTTTTTTGTTTTGTTCAGCGTTCAGTCTTTAACTGGGTAGTCAATGTTGGAGTCACAGACACAAAACGATTCCCTAACTATCGATCAATACAAAAGAAAAGCAAAACATAAACCTCATCAATTAGTTTCAAATTAATCAAACTTGCAGTAGTTGTGTTAAAAAAAAAAAACAATTAAATAATTTACATAAATTAAAAAAGTGTGCAAGAACTTTTGGTTGGTGTTTAAAGCAGCTCACGAAATAAGTACGTACGCTGAGTGTTTTTGTCTGTCTTGCGGTCAACAGAAGTATCCAATCGTCATTGGCACTTAAATATTAAACATTTCTATAGTTTTTCCCCCACTTGAGATTAAAATGTGAGTATTATTTTTTTGTATTTAAACAATAACAATAAATATGTACAATAAATAGTAGCTGAAGTGTGCGTAATATTTTTTTAATTAAATTTATGGTTTTTTGTAGTGAGTACTTTGTCGGCTCATATCGTTTATTATTATTAATTTTATTTATTGTTGTCTTAGGCCCCTAGTGTATTTTGTTGGTTTTTTACTTATATGTGCAGATACATATTTAAGTTTAAACAAATATTCTTGTTTGAATTATTAAAATGTGACATATTTTAATTACATTATTTAGTCTTTATTGACAATATTAAACTGCTTTGTTGACAATATTGATGACCGGGTTAAATTTAATTAATTTACTTCCCATAAGAATAAAAAAAAATAATATTTAATTAAGATCGTTAAAAAGCGCAAAATGTTTAAAGTTAATGTAAATGACAGTGCACAGTGGGGCAGAATCAAAACTTTTTGGAAATAAATCTGGTATTTCTAAACGATCAGGATAAAACTTGATGTGGGCGTAGCCAAGGAGTATTCAAGTTTAAGTTATAAAAATGGACCGTGCAAATGCTCCAGGGGCGGCGCTATGGGTGTTCAAAGTAGGGTACCTTCGATATATAAAATTTTTAAAGACGTGCCATTTTTGTATTTCCCATCCGATTTCAAATATTTTTATATTTTTGGAAAGCGGCGAGGTCTTGCTATTTATCTCTTATAATTTCCGAATTATAGGCATTTGAAAAATGAAATTTTAAATTTCTGCCATACCTTGCCACGCTTTTTTAAAAATATAGGGCGTATTTTTGGACCGAATGGACTCGATTTTTTTTGTTACTTAGACAACTAAATTACCATTAATATATAAAATATTTCAGAGCAATATCAATTATGGATCCAAAAATAAACGATTTTAAATATAAAAATTAAAAAAATAGTAGATTTTTGCTTTTTTTGGGTGAAAAGGTGACATAACTCTTTTTTTATTAAAAAACACTTTCTTTACATAAGTTTCTTAAGTTTCATCAAAATCGGACCAAAAATATATAATATTTCCATTAGAAATTCCAAATATTGAAAAATTTGACTTTTGACCTTCACAATTTAAGGGTTAACGTTTTCCGATTTAAGGGAAACTTTCAGCATATATTTAGAATTACCAGAACTATAATATTCTGAACAGATTTTACTTAAAATTAATAACAGTAAGGAAATTGGGCTCATTCGCCAAAATATTTCCAAAATAGGAGGTATTGACATACTTTTTTCACATTTTTATTTCCTATTATGTTGTCAATAAATCAACATGTGATGATCAAAAAATTCTGAAATTTGTTTAACAAAATTTTAAAAAATTTGAAATTGGAGTTTTGAAACTCCGTTAAAAAAAATATTTTTTTTTTTGGTTATACCTGCTAATAGGTTAACTGTATCCTATGAAGATAAAAACTCATATACAAGTAAATATGGATACATTTTAAGCAAAAATAAGCTTTTAATTTTATATTTCTCAAAATATGTTAATTCTGTTAATTTTTCTTGAATTGCTTGTTCTAGTGGCCTGAGACACGTTAACGGCCTGGCGATTTTTTAATAACTTTAACATTTTTTAACCAATTTTTGTCTTTTATATCTTATTAGAACGATAATTACGTACGCATTTCGATTCTTTTAAATTAAATTGCAAAAATAAATATTTAATGGCAAAATTTTTACAAAAACTGAAAATTTGCATTTTTCCCCCAATTTTGTTCTCACGAACTTTAACCCTCGTGCAGGTTTTTAATCGATCGAGCTCAAACTTTTTTCAGATTTTTGTTTATCGTAACCTCACACAAAATTGAAAAATCGAAAATAAAAAAATAACACACATAGAAAAACTTAGAAAGGCAGTGATTTTTTCTAAAACACCAAACTTCGGGGGCCGGTAGCGACCCCTAAACCTTAATAAAAAAAATTATGTGCCATTTGTTCACGGTGCTTAATATATATTCCGGTTGTCCTATAACAAAATCCAAAGTTTTTTGTTTATGAACCAGCCTAATGTGGACCCTATGGGCAAAATTGTAAAATACTATTTTTGGGATTTTTGCTTAAATTTTTTGGAATTCCCTTGAACTTTTGACAAGGTTTTTTACACTTTGGTATTTAGAATGACAAACTTAAAAAACATTGAAAATGTCATTGAGTTTTGTTAATAAATGAAGATTTTATTATATATTTATTGAGATTCTAAAACTAAAATTTGTATCAAAATTTTAATAGGATTGCAAATATTAGGAACAATTTGATCTACAAAAAAAATTTAAAAAATATGCCATTTTATTTTTAAAAAAGCGGATGTGGCAAAATTTTCTATTTTCAAATGCCTATATCTTGAAAATTATAAAAGATAAATAGCACACGTAAGCATGTTTTTTCAAGACCTAGACAAGCGCCTTCCCCCATAGCGCCGCCCCTGGAGTATTTCTAGGGCCCATTTTAATAACTTAAACTCGAATATTCCTTGGCTACGTCCGATCAAACCAGCCGTTTAGTAATGCCAGATTTATTTCCAAACAAATTTTGATTGTGCCCCATTGTGTAGGGGCGATCACAACTACACCATTTCCAATTGTATTTCAGAAGTTTCTAATTGTATTTCAGAAATTTCCAATTGAATTTCAGAAATTTCTAATTATATTTCAGAAAATTCCAATTCAATTTCAGAAATGTCCATTTATATTTCAGAAATTTCCATTTATATTTCAGAAATTTCCAATTATATTTCAGAAATTTCTAATTATATTTCAGAATTTTCTAATTATATTTCAGAATTTTCCATTTATATTTCAGAAATTTCTAATTGTATTTCAGAAATTTCCAATTGTATTTCAGAATTTTCCAATTGTATTTCAGAAATTTCCATTTGTATTTCAGAATTTTTATTTTATACTTAAAAAGGAGCAATACCAATGGATATTTCTAAAATACAAATAGAAAATTCTGAAATACAATTGGAAAATTCTGAAATACAATTGGAAACATTTTAAATATAAATTAAAAATTCTGAAATACAAATGGAAATTTCTGAAATACAATTGGAAAATTCTGAAATACAATTGGAAATTTCTGAAATACAATTAGAAATTTCTGAAATATAAATAGAAAATTCTGAAATATAATTAGAAAATTCTGAAATATAATTAGAAATTTCTGAAATATAATTGGAAATTTCTGAAATATAAATGGAAATTTCTGAAATTGAATTGGAAACTTCTGAAATACAATTGGAAATGGTGTAGTTCGATTTGCAATCCAGGAGATTGATTGTACCATATCATGAAGAGATTATTAGAATGAGCAAGGGGGAGGTGCTAATCGAAGATTCGAGACGATAGGTTGCCTCTTTTAGCACGACCTGATGGATCTATGTTCAACCAATTAAAGGTTTGGTTAAAGCAATACTACGGTTGAAGGGGATACTGATTCGGGACTCCTAACATCGATCATGGCAGGCATTTCAACCATTTTACATGTTTGAGATTATCTACTTCGAAACAGCATTGCGCCGCAACTGAGATTTGCAGATTTATTTCCAAACTATTTTGAGTACACTGATCTCTAAGAGGGAAACATAATACCAAATTTGATCGAATTCAGTTTCAGAAGCACGATACAATACTTTAGGAATGTACGAGAGAATTTACTTTCCATTTTAATTACAGATGCTTTGAATAGAATCTTAAAACTACAGGAATGATTGTTACATTTTCTTGGCATATATGATCGGTTAAGAAAATGTTAAGAGCTTAAAGTATTTCAACATTTCAACAGTTTCAAAGCAAATTCCAGTTGTCCAGTTTCATTTTACAGAGCTGTTAGATTGAGAAACTACGGATGTGCTAGAAACCCGTTTGTCTTAGGTTGAATTCGTGGAAGGTGTTTTCGTCGAACCCAATGTTAAAGAATAGATGAAGAACTATAAATTCAAGAGAAGTTTGCAGTCCATAAACACAATAGATGATTATTCAATCAAAAGCGACCCTAAAAACGGCCAACTTATAGACTATCACGTGAACATTTCTTGGATCAAAATACTTTAAGTTAATAATAAATGTATAAATAGAGTATAAAATATATTACACCAATTCGATTTTATAACCTCAACTTGTCTCTGAACAATTATACAACAGACTCTAATTAACATTTTTGAAAAATTATTACACAAATAAATTAAAAACAAACTAAACTGTAATTTAACTTGAACATGGTTTAATTACCACTTTAAATAACTAGTCTGTACAGATACAAACAATTGAATTGAAAATAAATTAAAATGCAATTAGTTTTGAGTTTGAACAAATAAACTGATCAAGATTTAATTCTAGTTTTACACACATAATCGAATATAAGATAAACAACCTTATCTAGAGGTTTTCATAATAAAATTTAAACCAATATGTAGCTATAATTACATTAAAGTTTAACTACATATTAGAACTCAGTGTTGCCAGTACTGGTTTTGTAAACTGTAAACTAAGAACCACAAAAATCTAAATTTCAAATTCAATTTAAACGCTACTTTTATCTCCAGCGATTAACAACTACAATTGATACTTTATAACGAGAGACAAGCAGAAAAGTAGAATAAATAAACCTACAAATACATATAGCAAAAATAAATGAATACAAAATATTAATTGTTTAATTCAATTTAATTTTAAATTTCAAGATTAAAAAAACCTAATTGAAGCTGAGCAGTTGAGCAGTTGAGAGCAGCGGCAAAAAAGTTCCACTTCAAACGTACAGCGACCCCTAAATGGTGTTATCAGAGACGTGAGCGGTGACAGTGGGTCAGAGAGTGTGGAATAAGAAAGACATGAAATCACTGTATTCCGAGGCAAAACAACATTTAAGCAATTGTATGCCAGCATCGTCCGCTGCTAATGCGAGTACAAATGATAAACATGAACTTGGACATGAACATGAATACAATTATGACAGCGCAAATGGGGATGCGCTTAACCGTAATGATGATGATCATGGAGATGGTTGTGGTGGCTGCGGGGATCATGATGATGAAGCGATGACACGCAGAGGCACTACATTAAATTGCCATCGCAGACATTCACAGACAACGCCCCCAACAATAGGGCTTAACAATAATTTCATTACGAATGCCACAACATATGACACGCTGCAGAAACCATTCAAATACGATAAATTACGAGGTCGCTGGTCAACGGCCGCTGACTTTTATTTTGCCTGTACTAGTCATGCATTTGGAACAATTGTGTTTTCCGAATTAACACTATTCGTATCGTCGTTTTTGGGAGGTAAGTTGATGATATAGTATCTAATAATATTTACAATTATAATCAGAAGACTATAATGACTCAATATCATCATTTGGTTTAATTAATAAATTACACTATACAACAAAATCTAATTTTTTCCAAAATTACAAGGTCAGACCAATAAATTTTGATAGAGGAGACGAAAAAAAAGACACTTGTATAGGCGTTTTGAATTTCATTTCAGGGCGGTTTAAATTTTCCCAATTCTGGCACATTCTTATTGTTAATCGGTATAAGAAACCATGTGATCCTTACATTTTAGGTATAAAACATGTTCCGCAAATTTATGTAAAATGTTACGGATAACATTTTTGTAGAATATGTTAACCTTCTAAATCCTCAAGGCATAGGTCTTTTTTGTCCTTCTTTTAAAAAAGGTCAACAAACTCCATTAAAACAGGGATTTAAGGTTAAAATGTTCCGCAAAAATATTATCCGTAAAATTTTACTATGAGTCCCTGAATACACCAAAACGAAAAATTCAACCAGAAAGTCAGAAATAAGACACAACAAAAGAGAGCTTAGGGTTAATTTCGCATTTATTAAGAATTTTATTTTAAAGTAAATTTAACATGCGCACCCACTGAAGAACGCTTATAGCTGAAATATGCGTATGGTAATGAAGTGGAATTTCCTAGAGCTAAATAAATGTAATTAATGAAGACTTCCTCTCCAAATTTGTTGTGTCTTATTTCTGACTTTCTGGTTTAATTTTCCGTTTTGGTTGATTCAGGGACTCATAGTAAAATTTCATGGATAATATTTTTGTGGAATATTTTAACCCCTTAAATCCCTGTCTTAATGTTGTTTTTTGCTCTTTTTTAAAAGAAGGACAAAAAAGACCCTGTCTTAAAGGTGTTTTTTGCTCTTTTTTAAAAGAAGGACAAAAATATCCTTGTCTTGGGGATTTAGAGGGTTAACATATTATACAAAAATCTTCTTCGTAACATTTTACATAAATTTGCTGAATACGTTTTATACCTAAAATGTTCTTTAAAATAAAATTCTTAATAAATGCGAAATTAACCGTAAGCTCTCTTTTGTTTGTTTTTTTTTTCTGACTTTCTGGTTGAATTTTCCGTTTTGGTGTATTTAGGGACTTATAGTAAAATTTCACGTATAATTTTTTTGCAGAACAGTTTAACCCCTTAAATCCCTGTCTTAATGTTGTTTTTTGCTCTTTTTTAAAAGAAGGACAAAATAGACCCATGCCTTGAGGATTTAGAGGGTTAACATATTCTACAAGAATATTCTCCGTAACATTTTACATAACTTTGCTGAACACATTTTATACCTAAAATGTAAGGATCATATGGTTTCTTATGAAGATTAACAATAACAATGTGTCAGAGTTGGGAAATTTTAACGCGCCCTCAAATGAAATTCAGATGTAAACTTTCAAAACGCGACACGTGTCTTTTTTTTGTCTCCTCTATCAAAATTTATCGGTCGGACATTGTAATTTTGGAAAAAATTTGATTTTGTTGCATAGTGTTATTATGGCTTATTAATTGAGAGTTTGATATTAATAATTTTCGGCAAATTTGTAAATATTTAAAATATTTATTTTGGCTTATTTACAGAAAATAACTCGTCCATATATCAAAAAGCCCAAATTGTGATTTATATTTTTGTGATAAAAATAAATCACTGAAAATAACAGTTATAAAACGATTTTTATTTAAATGGTTTGGCATGGCCTTTAGTCATTTTTGTTGTTTTTTGATGGTTTGATGTGAGATAAACAATTTATTTATTCTTGTTCTTAATAACTGTTACTTTCTCTTTTATTTACATACAATAACATATTTTTAGTAATTTTTAACAAATTGTGGAAATAATATGATAAGTATGATGTAATGAAGTCTGAGTAACATAAATGAGATTTTTTTTTAAATTGTTATTAATCTTTTGATAAATTTTATAGATTTAAGCGTTGATTTGCATCAAATGCATTTTTGCGATTTATTTTTCATGTTCGCAAATAAAAGTCAAAAGCTGACCTTTTCGAAAAAAATAAATAATAAATCACTCATCCAGATTATTTGTGTTTGTTTCTTTTCTGTTTCTCTCAACCCCAAACCTAAAATGTTCTCGAATAAATCACACTCTCAGTGATATATCACAAAAAAATATTTTTAAATGGCTGCGAATGAGAAGTTACCATTGAAATGAAAGTGAACCCGTTATTTTCAGTCTCTGTTATTTTATTATGTTGATTTGATTAACCCGGCAATTCCCATACCCTCGCCAAAGGGAGAAACAATTTGTTTTTATTAAAAATAGTAAAAATACGTCTAGTTTACACTATAAATAAGTTTAAAATAAAAAAAAATATAGCTGGTTGAGACTTTATAGCGGGGTCACCTATAGGTGACACTGGGCAGAAAAAAAATAATTTTCTAAAAATACTTGCTCACATTGTTAGCCTGAATATCTAGCAGTATTTATTAAAAAAAATTATTGTGATATATAACCGTTTGGCATTTTTATCACAACTTATTTATCATAAGACCCACACCAGTATGTTAAAATCAAAAACACTGCTTAAAGATTTTTAAAAATCCCCTAGTTAATAAAATTCTAGCGTTGCCAAAATAAAATCAGATATAAAACAGGATCTTATCTGTATATAAATAATATCAATATTTATCAGTGATATCTGTTTCTATGTTTAAAACTACCGTTAATCTTTGTCACCTGTAGGTGACACTGGGAATTGCCGGGTTAAAATCATTTCAAATCTAAAAAAAAGAATTCACAGAAGCAAATTGAGGGAAAAACCGAAACAATGATTTTTTAAAGTTAGAAATATATTTCAAAAAATCAAATATTTCGTTCAGTGGTCATGAAAAAATAGCATGTGCATTAGGGTGTCCCAATTTTTTTTTTGGAATTTTTGAACGCATACCCTCTATTTTTTTTATATATAAAAATCTATAGTTAAATATGAAATTTTGTCTTTCTATCATGATTGTAACCCGTGCCGACTTGCGATTTAGTTTTGTGGTACATTTCCAAGGGGAAAAATGCAATTTTTTTCACTTTTTGTAAAAATGTAGCCATTAAATAATTACTTTTGTAATTTATTTTAAAATAATCGAAATGTGTACGTAATTTTCGTTCTAATAAGATATAAAACACAAAAATTGGTTAATTAATGTTAATGTTATTAAAAAATCGCCAGGCCATTAACGTGTCTCAGGTCACTAGAATAAGAAATGTAGGAACAAAATTAACATATTTTGAGAAATATTAAAATAAAAGCTTATTTTTACTTAAAATATATCCATATTTACTTGTATATGAGTTTTTGTCTTCTTAGGAAGACAAAAAAGTAATTATTTAATGGCAACATTTTTACAAAAAGTGAAAAACTAAATCGCAAGTCGGAACGGGTTTCAATCATGACAGAAAGACAACATTTCACATTTAACTACAGTTTTATATATATATTAATAAAAAATTGGGACACTCTAATGTGCATTCGTCGCTGTCTCAGAGACGACTAAACGAAAGAGAATAAGAATATCGATGGCTTAATATAGAAAGGTCGTATCTCGTTTTTTTCAAAATCGGGTTTTTTACATATTCAGGTAGACAAAACTCAAATGGACCACCCTTAAAAAATTCAGTTTCATATGTTGACGAATAACAGATTTACAGTATTTATAAAAATACCCCAACTCATTTAAAGTGGAATGCATATTTTTTGGTTTATATTAAAACAAACAACTCTTCTAAAAATATTTTTTGATATATTACAAATTTTTAGTTGTTTTTTTTTCAATTTCGCTTTCTGATATTATTGAGTTTTTTGCTTCTCCTGTAAAGTAATTAAAAGTTGAGATACGGCCTTTCTATATTAAGCCATCGATATGTGTGTTAAATAGAAAATTCTGATAGATATATAAAATAGATATTTCTAAAATATAATTGGATGTCTCTGAAATATAATTGAATATTCCAATTATGTTTTATAAATTTCTGCAATACAATGTCTTAATATTATTCTACTTAAGATAAAACATAAACATTATATATATTTTTATTACTGTTTTTTTTCCAGGATACGGCTTAATACCCTATTTACTTGGCATCCTTTTATATGCCATACCAATATTTGGTATACAAACATTTCTGGGACAATTCTCGTCGTCGGGTACCATAACGGTATTTCGAGTAGCACCTATTTTTAAAGGTAATTGTAAACAAGACACTCTACTCCTTCTAGCAAATAATATTTAATATTAGCTTTATTTCACTTGATGATTTACAGGGATTGGCTATTCCATTTTACTACATAATTTAGCATCATTGTCTTACTATGCCATCATTGCTGCAGTTCCTTTAGTCTATGCTGCCAATTCGTTACATTCTGTGATACCATGGATGAGTTGCAATAACACATGGAACACTGTCAATTGTTCAACTCACGACTTTTATGATGAAGATGTAAGTGTTTTTCTTTAATAATTTTATATAAGAACTAAAAATATTTAATATTTATGTTTAAAGGAAGAAGAGTTATTTCCTCATGCAACAGTGGAGTTTTTTCGGTGAGTTTTATCTTTCACAATTTTCAAATTAAATTTAAAATTAAGTACAGTTTTCTTTCTTTTTTATTAAAGCACCATTATACGTTCGGATGATAACTCACCAAATCCTCTATCGATCTCTTGGCCAATTTTATGTGCAGTTATGGGTATTTGGTTACTTACCATGCTGATACTTTTAAAAAGAGTTACTTTCGTAGGTTTAAAATTTATGTATTCAATATCAGACATTTTCATAAAACTTTAATTTTTCAGATAGGAAAATTCCTTCGTTGTTTATGTATTCTTATGATGACATTCTTCTTTGCCATCTTTACACATTTACTCATGCATGTGGGTTTTACATGGGAATCCTTCATGGATTATTTAAAACCCTATGTCTACACTGACAATCACTCAGCCATATGGGCTGGTATGAGAGCAGCTATTATAATGCCCATGTGGCTATTGGGTCCTGGCTGTGGCAGTGTTTTACAGCTGGCCAGTCATAATCGCTTCCGTCATGATAGCGAAAAGACAACATACTGGATTGCATTCACGTTCCTGATTATGACTCAAATGGCAGCGCTATGTTCTCACATAGCTTTCGATCATTTTGAGGGTAAGATAATTGTTAGAGTACCAAGGAATTAAGAAGGTTTAAAGTTATACAATGTTTTGTTAGGTTTCGTTAAAAGTCAAGTTAATGACATGATTTATAAATGATTTTGGAATAAAACAACCAAAATGTATTAAAAGTATTTAAACTTAACTATCTTTATGAAGAAAATCAAAACTTTAAAATTGAATTTATTTATTATGCTCAAATATAAACTCTGAAAAACATCATAAACTCCTCGAAAATGGAAGTAATTTAATAAAGTTTTTCAAAGGATGGTGCTTAATTCTGAGAAGGTTGTTGATAAATTTATTCATATAATGTTTAAATCATTTGGTCATTAGGAAGTAAGAAAAATAGTTTTTCTTAATTTAAATATTTAGTATACGCTACATCACCATCCGTCTGTAAGTCCATTAGTGTGGCCCTTAACAAACAAAAGTTTAATTTTTTCCAGCGTAACCAGTGTAAAGGAAGTTTCAAAACTCCATTTACAAATTTTTAAAAATTTTATTAAACAAATTTTAGAATTTTTTGATCATTTGATTATTGAGAGGGGAATTTAAAGTTTCCCAACTCTGGCACATTCTTATAACATTTTAGTAAAATATGTTAACCCTCTAAATCAGTGTCGCTCAATATCACAATTCCCTAGCATGCGTGATAGGGCAAGCAAATTCTGCTGACGTTACTTTGATACACATACACTATAAGCTTACTTGTGTGTTGTCTTATAATGATCATGTGTTTGTTGCTTTGTTTTCATCTCAGAGAACAAAATCAAATCAGTTGTGGTGTTGTTGTTTTTATTCTTCGCTGTTTTACCAACACAACCAAAGCTTTGATGGTATGTGTTTGAGCACCACTGCTCTAAATCCTCAAGGCATGGGTCCTTTTTGTCCTTCTCTTAAAAATGAGCAAAAAAACACCATTAAAACTGGGATTTAAGGGGTTAAAATGTTCCGCAAAAATATTATCCATGAAATTTTACTATAAGTCCCTGAATACAACAAAACGGAAAATTCAACCAGAAAGTCAGAAATAAGACACAACAAAAGAGAGCTTAGGGTTAATTTCACATTTATTAAGAATTTTATTTTAAAATACCCAAAAAATTTTGCATGAAAAAAAACAGTTCAAATTTAACTAAAAACAAGTAAGAAAGTATGATCGGCCAAGCCCGACCATATAATACCCTACACTAAGTAAAAGAGCAAAAACATTTTTCTTTGAAAATTTCAATAATTTATATTTTTGAGTGATTTTCGGAAGTGGGCTATGACCCATTATGGAACTATCATGAAATTAGGTCGTGTGATTTATGTTATGTGCATACCAACATTTTTAAGCGATTTATGCATGTTAAAGTGATTTTCGGAAGCTGGTCTATATGGGAGCTATGATTAATTATGCACCGATCGTAACAAAATTTGGTGACATGAATTTTGTGTATATAAAACTTATTTGGAGCGGAATTTGTGGAGATACATTTATAAATTTAACATTTATGACCGATAAAGTCCAATTTCGGGAGGACATTTGTATGGAGGATAGGTGAAATAATGGACCGATTTCAGCCAGTTTCAATAGGCTTGGTCCTTGAGTCAAGAAAATGATATGTACCAAATTTCATCGAAATATCTTCAAAATTGCGACACAAGGTTTACATGGACAGCCAGCCAGCCAGCCGACCAGACGGACGGACGGACGGACATCGTTTAATCAGAACTCAGAAAGTGATTCTAAGTCGATCGGTATACTTTAAGGTGGGTGTTAGACTAATATTTTTGGGCGTTACAAACATCTGCACAAACGCATTATACCCTCCCCACTATGGTGGTGTAGGGTATAAATACTAATATCGCTATTATTATACCGTTAACATTCGTGAGAAGGGTATATATAAGTTTGTCATTCCGTTTGTAATTTCTACATTTTTCATTTCCGATCCTATAAAGTATATATATATTCTGGATCCTTATAGATAGCGGAGCCGATTAAACCATGTCCGTCTGTCTGTTGAAATCAATTTTCTGAAGACCCCTGATATCTTCGGGATCCAAATCTTCAATAATTCTGTCAGACATGCTTCCGAGAAGTTTGCTATTTAAAATCAGCAAAATCGGTCCAGGACCAGGACAACATCGATTTTTGAGCGATATCTGGATTACTAAGTCATTAATATAGACAATATGGATATCTAATGATAGATATTTCAAAGACCTTTGCAACGACGTATATAAGACCTACAATGGGTCAAAATCGGAAAAAATATTTTTTAACCCGATTTTTTTTATTCACCAACAAAAAATTTAAAAAACAAAAATTTTTTTTTTAAATTTAAAAAAAAAATAAAAAAAACAAATTTTAAAATTTTAAAAAAATATATATATATATAAAAATACAATTAAAAATTTTTTTTCCCAAAAAATTAAAAAATGAAAAAAATAATTTTGTTCACCTAAAAATATTTAAATTTTTTATTTTGAAGTATAATTTGGTGAAGGGTATATAAGATTCGGCACAGCCGAATATAGCTTTCTTATTTGTTTTACTTTCGATAGCAAATTTGGATAGGAATTATTCATTAATTACATTTGTCTTAGCTCTAGGCAATTCCACTTCATTAGTACTCCGAATATGATGGTTATCGGTACACAATTGGTACCGTATAAAGAATCTTCAAAAAAAAGAACAGAATGCAGAGTGCCCCAGTGAATAATTGTCTCCACACAAATATCCTCTAACATTTGTAAATTACTTCTTAGATTTATTCTAAAAAAAATTGTTATGCAGATAAATTTCAGAACATTAACGTTTTTCCTACCAACGTATTATTATTCCAAATGTCATCTCGGAATTGTGCCTTAATTCTCCAAAAATCTTTAAATTTATTTATGTTAGCTCGGTACTAATAAGTTTTGCTCATTTCAGCATATTTTTGCATATTAGCTTTTTAACATATTTTTGATTATTTTGCTAATAACTGCATATTTCTTTTTTTCATTAATTATCTTCTTATGTCATTTTATTGTTTGCATTGTATTTTTTTTCCGCTATAGTCTAACATAGGTTGTTATTTAAAATAGAAAAAATCTACCCAAAAATTGCTGAGATATAAGCTAAAACTACCTCCATTTTTTCATCTAATTGTTTTTACCAAAATTTATTTTTAAATTTATTTTACTTAAAATTGTTTTTAATATTAATCTTAAATAATTTTTTAATTCTCAATTAATCGCCACTTTCGGTACATTTTACCATTATCTACATTATATTTTTAGATATATTCTGTGGTCATATGGAAGAGTAGCTTAAGTCGACATAAGGGCGAATTGATAATGAAAAAGATTTTAAGTAGAAAAGTTTTTTTTTTAAAACTTGTACCTTTGATGTCTAATAAATTTAATTTAAAACAATAAAAATTGCATAAAATTGGGAATACTTCCATTTTTTTATACCCTTCACCATGAGTGGCAAGTGTATATATAAGTTTGTCATTCCGTTTGTAATTTCCACATTTTTCATTTGCGACCCCATAAAGTATATATATTCTGGATCGTTATAGATAGCGGAATCGGTATAGCCATGTCCTTCTGTCCGTCTGTGTGTTGAAATCAACTTTCCGAAGCCCCCAAATAACTTACATACACGATTCATACATCAATATCTCCGAAATTCTTCCGGCACAGTCGCTATTTAAAGTCGAGAAAATCGGTCCACAAATGGCTGAGATATAAGGAAAAAACTGTCCGTCTGTGTGTTGAAATCAACTTTCCGAAGCCCCCAAATAACTTACATACACGATTCATACATCAATATCTCCGAAATTCTTCCGGCACAGTCGCTATTTGAAATCGAGAAAATCGGTCCACAAATGGCTGAGATATAAGAAAAAAACTAGGACATCCTCGATTTTTGACCTATATCTGGATTACTAAGTCATTAATATAGACAATATGGATATCTAATGATAGATATTTCAAAGACCTTTGCAACGACGTATATAAGACCATAGTAAATTGGACTAACAATGGGTCAAAAAAGGAAAAAAATATATTTTAACCCAAATTTTTTTTTCATCAACTATTTTTTTTTGTCATAAATTCTTTTTCCAAAAAAATTAATTAAAGAAATTTAAAAAAAAAAAAATTTAATAAACTTTTTTTAAAAAAAATTAAAAAACAATTTGGAAAAAAAAAATTTTTAAAAAATTTGAAAACATTAATAAAATATTTTTGATTTTGTTTAAATAAAAATATTTAAAAAAAAAATATTTTTAAGTATAATTTGGGGAAGGGTATATAAGATTCGGCACAGCCGAATATAGCTCTCTTACTTGTTTTTGGTTACGGACACAGACACAGTTATATTGACATACGGACACAGTTATATTGACTTCAGTTTAATAAGAATTATTAAGAACACTGTTTCTCTACCATTTATACATAGTATATAAAATAAATAATTTAAATTTCTTATTTTTCAGATCATGTCGCAATATTACACGATCAAATTGAAGAGCAACACAACATGCGCTTCATTTACATCTGCTATGCCTATTTATTCGGTAGCTTTACCAGTTTACCGAATCTGTGGAGTTTTCTCTTCTTTGCCATGCTATTTTTTGCAGAACTTTCGGCTGTGGTCAGTAGAAAACATAAATATTATTCTTAACTTACATTTAATCTGAAATTTATTTTAATATATTTTAGATAATCCAAATGATGACCGTTTTAACGGCCATATTTGATGAATTTGAAAAACTACGTATGAAGAAGACAAGTGTTACCATTGGATTAGTACTTGTAATGCTTTTAGTTTCTGTGTACTTTTGTACCAAGGTAAGTTTAAATGTTAATTTTGTACTGATAAGTTTAGACTATAGGTTTTTAAATCTGCCGTTTCCCGACCATGTAAGGCCCTATTATAAAATTATAAAATCGTAAGCATAAATAAAAGTAAAAGAAGCACAACCCATTTGCAATACGTCTGTGGTACTAATCTTTGCAGTGGTAAAGAAATAAATCCTTCAATGTTTTCCGACTTTCTCTAATACAGTTCATCTTATATTCAATAATATGTCCAGTGCTATGTCCACTATTAATAACCCCCCGTTTTCAGACACATTACGTAACACTATAAACAGGTGTTTCGGACAAAGTTTGACGAATCTTGCAATTTTAGTTACCAATTTTAGAAATATATAACTCATCCCCTGTTCCGAGTTCTCCAGATATTTGAAAATAATTATTTACTTTGTATGGGTGGTGTCACAAGCCCTGTTCCGATTCGTCCCGTTTTCGGTTAAACCTCATACTGTGATAAGAAATCGATTCCTATAAAGTTTGAATATTGTCACAATTATAGTTCTGCTGATATTTAAAAATAGCTATTTACTTTGTATGGGTGGTGCCACGCCCATTTGTACAATCCCTGCCATTTTGAGGCAAGCAGTGCACAATGATACCGAAGTAAATCACGCGAAGTTTTGCGACTTTCACAATGATAGTTCAACAGATATTCCATAATAACTATTAACGCCCACTTAAAATTTCAAAATATAAAATAGTCTATCAATCGTTTCAAATATATAGAAATATACAGTAAAAGTTTCAGGAGGATCGGACCAGTGGTTTAGCTTCCTATAAGGTACAAACAAACAAATAAATAGACATAAATATGGATAACACAAAATTCCTAATTTTACCTGCTTTTACCATCCTGAATGTAGACTTTTGAAAAGATACTTTCTAAATACATATTTTTGTGACTATCTTACATAGAGAATTATACTTAGAGACGAGACACTCCGAATTGTCAAACAAAAATACAACAAATCATATGTCTGATACAACAATAAAATACATTGACTACCATGTATTTTGTTGTTGCGAGAGATAGGTTTTTGACAACAGAATTGGGTTTCTGACAATTACGTCTCTATGTTACCCTATGCTATCTTATTTAACCCAGATATGTCGATTGCTTGAGCTTGATAATTTTAAAAGTACTCTTAAATTTATGTTGGTAGCAAATGAGATAAAAAACAGTGCAATTATAGTTTATTTAAAAATTTATTGAAAAAAGTGTTTTTTAAGTCCTCCTATATATAGGACATTGGGGTTACAACAACAAAACTAAAACGCAATAATGAAACGTTCAATCAAGCTACTCTTCATAAATATAAATTCCAAAAATAAATATAGTATTTATAAAATTTTACTTTCCGTACAAACGAGATATGTCCATAATGACAGAATATGGGCATTATGAAAATATTACAAATTGAAAATTCAATAACTCAAAAATAGTAGCAAAAAATAATGCGATCACACAATCTCCCACGAGGATTGATGAGTACTAAGTATGTGAACATAAAAAATGGTATTTGGATAAACGTGACGTATCCTGTAAACAAGAACTACATATATTTATACCCTCCACCACCATAAGTGGTGAATGAGAATTATGAAATTCTTAGTCGATTGATCCATGTCCGTCTGTCTGTCTGTCTGTGTAAAACACGCTCACGTCCAAAATAGGCAAACGAAATTGGTAGACTTGCAAAAAAATGTTTATTGTTCTCCTAAGCAGTTTGGTATTGAAAATCAGCAAAATCGGTTCTGTGGAACCAGAGTTATAAACCAAAATGTGAGACAACCTAAAAAAAACTTGATAATTTTAACATAGTTTTTGTTATTTGTGCAAATATATTGCAGATAATACCATACAATTTAACACAAGTTATTTTTATGTTAAAAGGACTAACTCTGGCAAAAATTATAAGAATCGGTCCATGATTTCTCCTAGCCCTCATACAAATTTCTTCCCGAAATATGGTTCTATGTTCTGTAAATGCCTACAAAATTGCAGTATCCACACAAAATTCAGGAAAAATAAGTTTCGTGCTTAAAAAATTCACAACACCAAAATTTTTGTGGATCGGCCCATATTTGACCATAGCCCCCATATAATGTTCACTTCCGAAAATCACTTAAATAAGCATAAATGTCTTATAAATATAGCTATTAAGTTAAAATTCGTCATATATAGTCCCCATACCGAAATCCGTGTACCAAATTCTATGAAGATCGGCCGATAATTGGTTATAGCTCCCATATAAGGACCACTTCCGAAAAACACAATAACCTACATAAATATCTAAAAATATCAATATAAAAACAAAATTTTACACAGATCCGTAATTTATATTTAGAAATCATACTACAAGATTTTGTGAATATCGGTCCATATTTGGCCATAGCTCTCATATAAGGTCCACTTCAGAAAATCAGTTAAGTACTCATAAATCTCTTACCTTTATTATGCTAAAATTCGACAAAAATAATACTCATATACATAGAAATCACTGTACCAAATTTTATACAGATTGGCCGATAATTGGTCATAGCTCCCCTATTCTTTCTAACAATTGTTATATCATTTCAGTTGTTATACCATCATATTTAGGTGGAGGGTATTTAAGATTCGGCACGGCCGAATATAGTACTCTTACTTGTTTTTTTATCTTTTTTTCATTATTGAACCTTTCTTTTTTAAATTTAACCTAAACTAAAACTAAAGTTGTTATTGCCGCTGCAATGTCCAATATGAGTGCTCGTTAAATGATTATCTGGCCAGATCCAGTGTT
Source organism: Calliphora vicina (assembly GCF_958450345.1). Lineage (NCBI taxonomy): Eukaryota > Metazoa > Arthropoda > Insecta > Diptera > Calliphoridae > Calliphora > Calliphora vicina. Next base: position 58,686,978 of record NC_088781.1, on the reverse strand, counting down.
TCCAATCGCCTCAGTCGTCTATGACAATCAAATGACAGCAACTCCCTGGCAAGGGGATTTGGATGATCCATTAGTTTTGAAAGGTATTTTAAACTGGAGAGTTTGATCTCCTCGCCTAGTATGAGGACATTGAGATCCCTATGGATATTACTATTGCGAATGTAGCATGGGGCAGCTGTTATTGTCCTTAACAGTGCTGACTGCTTTCTTTGCAATTTTCCAACGTTAGATGAGTAGGCTGTTCCCCATAGCTGAATGCCGTATAGCCATATCGGTTTTATAATTGTTTTGTACAAAAGCACTTTGTATTCCAAGGCTAGAGCAGTGGGCCAATTAGCCAGTACAATTGAACTGACTCTAATTTTATTTGTGTAACCTTGGCTTCAATATGGTGGGACCGGCGATCAAGACTTGATACTATTTATCTGTATGGAAGGACAACATTCTCGTATTAGAGTAAATGTAACGTGAATACATTTTGTTGCATTGACCTTAATTTTCCACTTGTCCAGCCATTTTTCCAAATCGCCGATGTGAGGCTGGAATTGTTCAGAAGCTATTGCAGGGTTTTCATGTGTACTTAAAAAAGCGGTATCATCCGCAAATGTAGATGTGTGAGTCAGTGCGCTCGTAGGCATATCTGCAGTATATAAAATATATAGGAACGGCTTAGAATACTGCCCTGTGGTACACCAGGAAAGATCTTCCTTCTATGTAATTTTTAGCAGATTATGTACATTCGCAGGTAGTAATCTAGTATTAGTCCATCGTGCCAGACTTTATCGAAATTGATGGTCAGGAATAATGCAATTTTCGTTAAGGTGCACTATAAGTCTCTCAAGTAACAACTTTTCAAAAAGTTTTGAGAATATTAACAACAGGCTAATGGGACGGTATGATGTCACTTGAGTGACATCTTTTCACGATTTTGGTGTCATAACTATATCAGATATTTACCATGAGAATGGGAAATATCCAATATGTAGTATTGAGTTAAATATGAACAAAAATAATTGAAGTTTAGAGTACCTATGATTTGGACAGAGCCGAATAACCACATTGATGACTGTTATATTTGTGTTGTTAAATTACATGGTATTGTTAACGCCGATTTACAAAATTTTAATGCCAGCAAACATATAGAAACTAATGTGGTCGTTAAATGATGTTAAAGATAAACATTTTATATTATTTTATAAAAAATGTGATTTTTATACAATGTTTATGTTATGTTTTTTTTATAAAATTTTACTTCAATTTTTTCGCTCGTTCTTTTGCTTCTCAGTTATTTACCGAATTTTCTGAAATTTATACGACTTCAACCCAGCATTAGCTTTCGCTCTGCTCACTAACAAATCAGAACAGTTTTACGAGCTGCTTTTCTGATAGAAGTGTTCGGTGCTCTTCGAAAGAGTTGTTCGATTTAATTTGGCTTACAAGTATATGCTAGACCTTTTTTCTTCCTCATCCATGTTTACTTTCAATGTTCAAGTCTTCCTTATGCTGTTTAATGGCTTCGGAAATAGTATGACGATGAACCTTCAGATCTTTTGCTATTTCTTTGAAAGTCCATATTGAATTTTTTAAATATTTGTTAACCTACTTTTTTATTCGGTGATCATTTTGACCGAAATAACAAATGAATGATTTAGAAAAGATAATATTTGACATACGTGATTAAAAAAATAATTATTTGTTGGACTAAGGATAAGTTTTGGCTGGAATAGTATGTATATGTTTTTTCGGACTCACTCTTCATTACGATTTTTGACATTTAGTTATAATGGTCTAATGAAGTCCGAATAAAACTATACTATGTATTTTTTTAATAGTTGTCCAATAGATTTCAAGAATTGATCTTAGCAAATAAATTTCACCATTTGACATTTTTTATTTATTTTCAAGTTTAATGTTTTTGGCAATTTTTACCCCAGGTATAATAGTGCTACCAATGTCCTATAAATCTGAAATTAAATATTAGAAAAAAGGCTAAGTAAAGTTGATTTGTGAAATAATTTTCTCGAAATCCGCCAATTTAACGTCGGTACCCACGCGAACCAATCTCTAAACGTTATCCGATTTTGCCTAAATCGTCATTAATTGCTTTAAAATGATGGGATCATCGAAAATCCAAAAAGCGTAAAATATAGGCCAGCCTAATGCTCACTTTAATGTTTAGTTAAACTTGTGAATGCTGGTTATAATAAGTTGAACTAATAATTAATGTTAAAAATTCATTCTAATATTTCCCCCAAAATGGTAGAGGTTAATCTGTTTTAATATACTAAATATTTCCAGTTCCATATGTGATTAATAATTTCAGAATTCCTACCTTAAAGTTTTCTTACATACTATTAATACTGTTTATTATCCCATGTTGGTTTTCTAATTGCAGCAAGGTTTTGAACAACTACATCTACTGCCAGATATTGTAGCTGTCACACACTTAACCATTTCCATACTTCTAATTGTAATTACGACTTGGATATATGGCCGTGAACGTTTCCAATGCGATTTGCAGTTCATGTTGGGCAAAACGATATCAAATTTTAAAATAAACATACTGCTGCGTTTTGTAACACCCTTCTTTATAGGCTGTGGCATTGTAAGTATTCCCCATTGACCGTTTAATTTTAATAAACATAATTTAATACGTAGAAAACGCCTCCTAATTTAATTTGTTTATAATTTCTAATCATTTAATTTTGTTTTATTGTTATTTATTTTCACTTTTTTGTAGGCACAAATTATCTTCTTTACCAGCGATCCGCCCTCTGTCCTCATTTTGCTGACACAAAGTTTTATTTACATTGTGGTGCCCCTGTACATGGTGTATAAAATCAGCCAGACGACCGGCTCGTTCAAGCAGCGCATTCGTCAGTGTTTTGCGCCGCACGACTGGCATCCCGTCGATGCTGACAATCGTCGCTTTTACGAGGAGATAATGGGAACATCTGAAATGCTCGTCATATTGAATAATGAGCATCAAATTTGTTGATTATTTCAAATCATGGATGAGATACGAAATTGTGTATAATAAAAACAAAATATACTTTTTTTTAGTGATAAGTTTCCAAAAAAAAGAAAACAAAGATCAAAAATGAAATTATAATAGAAATTATTTATTTCGGCCAAGTCGAACTTGTTAAACACTCTATAAAGCAGTTTTTACTCATTAATCTTAGTAGGGATGATTCAGCTAATATTTTTTGTAAAAACTCTATTTTATTAAATCAGTTCCAAAAAATGTATTATGCATTTATTCAAGTCCTAAGATCACAAAAAGTTAGTTAATAAATTTGTTAAATTTTTAGAATTTGCAGCTGTAAAAAAATTATATTTAATACCGAATTGTGGGAAACGCTAATTAAAGATTAATTAAGATAACTTTGTACCAAAAATCTGTTTAATTTATACTAATTCCATTTTGTTTTACTTTCTGAGTGAAAAACAGCTTTAATCAATTCAATTAAAATTTAATTAATACAAAATCATTTTTCTTATATTTAGCATCAAATTATTTTATTTATTGTTTAAAGATTATTAGTTGGATTTTTTTTATAAATATTTATTAAATTCATATCTAGTTATTGTTACTTATAGAATAATAATTTTAAACAACTCCCCCTACTATGATGAAGAGTACTCAATGAAATTATTATAAATTAAATAATTATTTAATACTCAACTATAAAAAAAATGCTTGTATTGTATTTTGTAAAATAAAGCTGTTAAATATCGCAATTATGGAATAATTTTTATACTCTGTTAGTCAGATAAATTATTTTGTTATAAAAAATTTAATGTTTATATAAATTAATCTAATAAAAAAACGAATTAAATACCAATTCATTTATTTGTTTTTTATTAAAAAAAAAATTATCGTTATAATTTAAATTACAAAAAAAACTAAATATTTATTAACAATTATACTGCATGTTTTATTTCGGGGTCACACCGAAATAATTTGCATGACAAGATAAATAAATGTAGTATGGATCCAATAAAGAATCGTACCATAAAAATGGGTACACAGTGTGACTAGTGGAGAACATTTTATATATTAATGTGTAGGAAATTGTGTATTCTTTTAATGTCTTAGAACCAGAGTTATACACCAAAATATGAGATAAACTTAAAAAAATATGATAAAAATGTTTTTCTAGTTTCCTTATATATTTTGCAGATAACACTGTGTAATTTTTTAAGTCATGGAAATATAACCATATACGGACACCACTACGTGATAAAATACCCGTGTTTCCCAGTTTTGCCCAAAGACATTTACTGTTTTTTTATGGCCCCCAAAGATTTGGGGCCTCGATGTAATTTCTGCATTAAAGTGATCATTTTCTCAGGCTTATATCTTGCAAACAGTTCGGAATTTCGATTTACTCTCTGAGGCAAAGTTATAGTCCTTGTCATGAAAAACAAAAATTGTTTATTAAATTAATATATTAAATAAAAAAAAATAAAAAAAATACAGCGACTTAACTTTGTGCCATGGATATTTGGCTTTTTTGTCGATTGAGCCGGTTAGCCGTGCTTCACATATCATCTCTTATGCTTCGGGTTATCGTAATGGATACATTTTTCATCGCAAGTAATGATTCGGTGCAAAAGTTATTTTCTTTTGTAGCATTTAAGCATCATTTTGGCCGTCAATTCGTATGGCTTCCAATATCCCTGCTTTTGGATGAATCCTGCTGTTTGAGTAGCTCCCAATGATTTTGCAAGCTCTCTCAAGCTAGGTACTCTGTTCAAAATTTCGTGCGAAATGCTGTCAAACTACATATAAAATATCTGGAATGAAATATATGCGAAATAATATCGCAAAAGCAGTACTTTATTGTGGAAAACATGTGAAATACATCTGGCAACCTTATTTTTCCACACGAAATAACATACGTAGCACTTCTTTCGCACGAAATTCAAACTAACAGCTAGCTGTCAAACAGCATATAAAATTTTTCGCATGAAAAAACCATAATTTTTCGCAAATATGAACAGAGTACTAGGCTTCACGTTGTAACCGATGAAACACATTCATCGTAAGATTTGGCGAGCAACGGTGTGAGTCAGCGACACTTTTTTTAAATTAAAGAACTATAGCAAAACTTACCGCATATGACGCTTTCTTGGTGCAAAATTATGTATTTAGTCATTTTTCTGATAAAAAATGTATAAGGAGACTGAGAGAAATCATTGACACCACTGCGTAACAAAAGACCCAAAGTCATGCACTTTTTTTGCCCCAAAGATTTGGGGCCTCTGTGTAATTTTTGCAAAAAAGTGATAATTTTCTCAGGCTCATATCTTGCAAACATTCGGAATTTTGCTTTACTCTCTGAAGCAAAGTTATAGTCCTTGTCATGAAAAACAAAAATTGTGAATATGTAGAATCAAAAAATCTTCATCTTTAAGATAAAAATCGCAAAAAACTTTAAAAAATAAATAAATTTAGAAATATTTTTTTTAAAACTGCCTAAAAGTTTGTTTTTTGTTTCATGGTGTAGTGGTTAAAGTGCTTGCCACAGGTTCGATCCCTGGCAGAGGACGAAAAATTTAAATCATGGTTTTCGAGTTTTTAAAATTAACCTCCCTCTAAACAATCCATCCAATAAGCCCCCTGACTACTCCTCCACCTGGACAAGAGAATAACATCATGGAAAAGGTCAGGCAGACCGCCACCCACCCCCTGGGAGAAAAAGGTAGGAATCAAAGATCAGCAAGGTTCATCACCACTACACCAAATACACAGAGGGCGTTGTTTCTAGGCAACGGCAGATGGCAGCACCATTATCCTAGATTAAGCTACAGCAGACCAATCATCTACATAGCTGGATCAACAACCGATTAACGAAACTGACACAAGGCAATAATAGCAATCGATTGAATCCCTATGGCAACATCATACATGTATCCGAAGACCCGCTACAGCAGACCAATCATCTACAGCAGACAAAACATCGTTCTAGAACTGATCGATTTCTACAAACAATCTGAAATACTGTAACAATAGACAATATTTTACCTCACCCCTTTGAACAATCGACTACAAGTTAGAGGAATAAGTCTCGTCGGTACCTTCGACAAAACAAAGCCTATATTCCAAAAGAGCTGCGGATAAACCCAACGTACGATATAGGTAGACCCTGATATGGTTTCAGCAACAAATGGAACTCTTGTCTATTGTGACCAAGAATATAAAGTGTGTTTTATTTCTTTCAACAATGCATTATAATCGAGGGGAGCCAATTATTATTGGAAAAAAAGGCGGAGTGGATATGGACCAGATAGTGTCTAAATATACCACCAAACACAAAACAAATAGAGGACATTGGCTGTTTGATTGCCGTGGCTGCATTGGGTGCATTTTGTGTATACTCCAGCCTCAATCCATGCGCCAAAAAAACGAAGCTCTCATCGATGATTTTTGACATAATTACACAGAAAAAAGAAATTCATAATTGGAATGAATTTTGTAATAAATATTATTAATCGAACTTGATTTTTTTTCCCAAACTTTTTTCATTCAGAATAAGAACATGTTCATAAATATTATTAATTTGTACATGACGCAAATTTTTGCTTTTTTTACATAAATTTTGTAATATTTTATAATAAATTGCATTACAATTGTAATGTGTAATGAATTAGTTCAAAAATGTTTGCATAATAGCCATATATTGGCCAATATTTTAAGATGAATCCACAATATCAGAAATTTTAAAAATATCATTAAACATGATAAAACATTCATAAATATTAAAGCATAGCATCTTGTTAAAAAAATGTGTCAATTTCGAGCATATTTTCTCATTTTGAAGCTGAAAAACATAAAAAAAATTCCAAGAAAATTTTCAAACAATTTTGAACAACATAAAAATAAAAATGAAATTGAAATTATATTTTCCAAGCCTTCTAAATTTTGTTGGAAAACATAAAATATGAAAAAAATCATACTATTTAAGAAAGTATTAATAAATGTTATGAAGTGAAATCTATGAAATCAAATCATAATATTTATGTTGAAACTTTTTTCAGTGTAGGCATGGAGTTGACAACTAAAATTATGAACAAAAGAGCCAATAATAATCAAATACCCTAAAGTTTGTATTTCGTGAGATATTGTCGGGTTCAGGAGAAGAAAATTCTGCATGCTGTTTTTTTGTTGGGCAAGAGACTTGCGCAACTAAATTGCCTAGTGCGAAAGGGGTCTAAGTCTTACAGAAACCGTTATCGGTAAAAACAGAATGTGATTATGCAAATGACTAGAAAGTAAGTAATAATAAAAAAATACTTCTAATTAACGCAGACGGTATGTAATAGTCATTGAAAAGTAAGTTATTGAGTAATTGCAAGACATTACCAATTTGTTGCTGGGTAATTTATTTACTTTGTAAAAGAATTTCCGAACTTTATTTTTCATTACTTTATTTCAATTAAAAGCATTTAAATATAACTTACTAAATATTATAAAATATTGAATTATAAGAAGTTTTATTATAATAGTCATACATCATTATGGGCACAGATTTACGCTCAACTACATCGTTTGTTTTATAGGCCAAAATATTTATACAGTTTTGTTTATTTATCGCTAATTTATCCAAATACAGCATGATGGTCGTATACTCTTTCTTAGGTTCGATTCGTTGTACAAACGCGTTACTTTGTAAATCTTCGAGAACTTCATCGTCCGTCCGATAACCAGATGGTAAATTCACCTCCATTATAACCATATTAGAGCTGGTAGTGTATGTGTAACAAATTTCCAAATCCAAATTATTATTCAAAATACTGGCTTTAGGTTCAATAATGAAATATTTGACATCGTTTTTGGCATTAGAGGAGACTACTTCTTTTCTACGTGATTTTGGGCCACTTGCTATAATCATCGGACTAATTGGTGTGCTGGCATCAAGTATCTTATAGTGGTGAGAGAGTTGCAAGAGTGCAGAACCAGATCCGGTCATTTCGTAGCTAACATTGCGAGTAGATTGGGGCAACTGAAAAGATTTTATATTTTATTTAAGTTAGTAATTACTTAAGGCCTTATTCATAATCTATTTTTAAATTTATTACAGGTTTATAAAACAAATTTTGTATGGAAATTAATAAAATTAAAAATTGATTATGAATAAGGGGGTTATTATTTATGAATTATGGAATTCTTAATTACCTCTTGTTTCTGTGACATTAAATAATTACCAGATTCAACTTTAAATGCACCATTTTTGACTGCATCTCCCTTTTGATCTGTTGCCGTATATTTGATATCCAAATTCACATTTTTTGTTTCCCCAATTTTTTGTGCAAATTTAACCAAGGCTTGTAAGCCCACAACGGTATCATGAGTTGATAGAAAGCCTCCCTTATCATTGCGTTGTGCTATTAACCATTTGAGTATGGGCTTATGATCACCGGGTGCACTCGAATCGAGCAGAGCCATCAATATATATGCGGTAATTTCCACACTATGTTCATTCGAATTATTGCTTCCCGACCACCAGACTAGACCCTCCTTTTCCTTACGATAGATTTGTAGTTTTTCTAAAACTTTATTGACGTTCGAATTTTTTGCCATTTGTAGGACAAACACAGTAATGGAAAGGGAATAGACATCGTTAACATCATCCAAATTGTTGGTTAAAAATTGAAGACCGCTGTTAATGACCTTTTGGTATTGTCTGGCATACATCTGGAAAAATTATAAAAAAAATTATCTGTATTTGTAGGATATTTTGGAAATAATTCGGTAACGCTTGGAGATATCTTAATGAAATTTCATATAGTCAGTGCTTTTGTGTTGATTGGAATTTACATGAGCTCGCAATTGGAATGGGGGCTAGTAGACGTCCTCCCCAAATTTGCTCACATCGGGCCGACAAAATTAAAAAAAAATCATCAACAACTCAGTTATTATTTGAATGTCAAGAGATATTTGTGTTGAAATTTTACCCTACACTAGACCCTAATTTTGTAAATCACTTCACAAAGTGATATTTATATGGAAAGCAAAAACAAAATTTCAAAAATTTTAAAAATTTGTTTTTGTTTTATATACAAATTCTTAACAGAACAAACGCACCAAAATTCAAACGTTGATCTGCCTTTCATAATTTGAAAATTTTGTATATAAAACATAAACAAATTTTTAAAATTTTTGAAATTTTGTTTTTGCTTTCCATATAAATATCACTTTGGTGATTTTTATTTAAAAATTTCAATAATTTATTTTCGTGAATGATTTTCAGAAGAGTGCATTATATGGGAGCTATGACTAATTATGGACCGATCGCCATGAAATTAGGTCATGTTATTTATATCTATATGAAAGTTAGTCTTGTATACCAACATTTTTAAGAGATTTTTGTTCGTTAAAGTGATTTTCGGAAGAGGGCCTTATATTGGAGCTATGACTAATTATGGACCGATCATCATAAAATTATTTCGTGTTATTTATGTCATACTAAACTTATTTATGTTGAACTTTATGTGCATACCAACATTTTTAAGAGATTAATGATCGTTTAAGTGATTTTCGGAACCGGACATTATATGGGAGCTATGACTAATTATGGAGCGATCATCATAAAATTAGGTGACATGATTTGCGTATATATGTATAAGACTTATTTGGAGCGAAATTTGTGTAGATATCTATATGAATTAAACAAGTATCACTAATAAAGTCCAATTTCGGGAGGACATTTGTATGGGGGCTAGGTGAAATAATGGACCGATTCAATGAGCTTCGTCCTTGGGTCAAAAAAATATTATGTACCAAATTTTATCAAAATATCTTTAAAATTGCGATCTGTACTTTGCGCACAAAGTTTACATGGACAGATGGACGGACATCGTTTAATCAACTCAAAACGTGATTCTGAGTCGATCGGTACACTTTGGTGGGTGGGTGTCAGACTAATATTTGTGAGCGTTACAAACATCTGCACAAACGCATAATACCCTCCCCACTATGGGAGGGTATTAGGTTCTTCATACAATTATCTGGTCTTTATTAAAAGTTACAAATTCGAAAAGTTTTATCCCAAAAAGCTCTTCATAATATTTCTCTTATAGAAAACAGGTTTATCGGGCTCCTATATATTTTGAATACGTTTCAGAAAGAATACTTAACATCAAAGCGTGTAAAATAAAAATTGGCTTATTTAAGGGAACAAAGCCCTATTCAAAATTTCTTCAAAATTGGCCCACTTCCGAAAATAACTCATGAAAATAAATTATTGAAATTTTAAATGAAATATTTTTATACCCTACACCACCATAGTGGGGAGGGTATTATGCGTTTGTGCAGATGTTTGTAACGCCCAAAAATATTAGTCTAACACCCACCTTAAAGTGTACCGATCGACTTAGAATCACTTTCTGAGTCGATTAAACGATGTCCGTCCGTCCGTCTGGTTGGCTGGCCGGCTGGCTGGCTGGCTGTCCATGTAAACCTTGTGCGCAGAGTACAGGTCGCAATTTTGAAGATATTTCAATCAAATTTGGTATATGTTACGGCCCAAGGACCAAGCCTATTGAAACTGGCTGAAATCGGTCCATTATTTCACCTAGCCCCCATACAAATGTCCCCTCGAAATTGGACTTTATCGGTCATAATGTTTAATTTATCTATGTATCTACACAAATTTCGCTCCAAATAAGTTTTATATATACACAATTCATGTCACCAAATTTTGTTACGATCGGTCCATAATTAGTCATAGCTCCCATATAGACCCGCTTCCGAAAATCACTTTAACGTGCATAAATCGCTTAAAAATGTTGGTATACACACAAAATTCAACATAGTTAACTTTAATATAGACATAAATCACACGACCTAATTTTATGGTGATCGGTCCATAATTGGTCATAGCTCCCATATAAGGCCCACTTCCGAAAATCACTCAAAAATATAAATTATTGAAATTTTAAAAGAAAAATATTTTTACTCATTTACTTGGTGTAGGGTATTATATGGTCGGGCTTGACCGACCATACTTTCTTACTTGTTTTATAATTTACTCAATGTTGGGCTGGACTTTCTTACTTGTTTTTTATTTGGATACCAGAATTTTTAAGACATTTCGTTAAAGCGATTGTCGGAGGTGGCCCTATATTGGAGCTATAGTCAATTATGGATTGATCCGAAAAAAATATTAAATGTGATTTCCTTTTATATGAAACATATTTATGGATACTTATAAATCATACATTTATGAGAAAAAAGACATATTTCGGTAGGACATTTGTGTGGGCCCTGTGGCGAAAAAAATGCATTTGCCATATTTGATCGAAATATCTTCTAAACTGTACTTTGCGCACAAGGCTTACACAAGAAAGAGATTCTTAGTCCATCGGTATACTTTAAGGTTGGACTAATATTTTTGGTCGTTATAATCATGAGCAGAAACGCAATACACCCTCCCCACCATCATTATGTATTCCAGGATACATGTAAATGAAAATTTACTCTTTTTGATAAATTTTATAATACTAGACTATTTGAAACTTCCTAAGATTCAATAGAAATAATAACAGGATAATATTTATCATCACCAAGACTAAATATTCTCCTGAGGGATCTGTGTAGTTAATTGGATACATTTAGTGGTTTTAAACTTACACGATCCTCCAAAAATGTTGCCAATATGAAGGCCGTCAAGCCATAACGATTTTCTTGAGCCGGTTGGAACAAATAACCAGTATAAGGAAAACTGCCATCAGTCAATTGAGCATTGGATAAATACTCTAAACCCCTTTCAATTATACGTAGTTCTATAGATGCAAACTTAGAAGCTTTAATGAAGAAACGTACAGAATATGCTGTCAGCCAGGTACTGGCCTCTTCGTCCACGCTCTCGCCAAAGACACTGTAACCACCATTGGCGTGACGATACGACAATTGCTGCTGATAACCAATATCTATATAAGACTTGATGGTGGCAACAAGTTTCCTTTCATTTGAATATTCTCCAGTGGCTTTCAGATATTGTAAAATCAAAATATTCGGAGCAAAATTAACCATATTTTGTTCGCCACATCCCGTGGGCATCTCGACTAATTGTTGCAGATTGTCCAAAGTGGGCACTATATAGTCACCACCAACTGTTAAGGCAATACCACAGGATGTGGGTTCCACATCCGAGGGAATATCTAACCGAAAGGAGGATGATATAGCTGGTGTTTCGCTGCTAACATTTAAATAAATCGGCTGATTATATTTTTTGTCAATACCCTGTGATTCCACTTTAAGTTGTTGATGCACAGCATCTATGTATAGATAATTTGAGGCTGAAATTCGCAGATTTATATTTCCTACTTTCAACGGTTTTATGTAAAATGTAAACATTTTGCCATCATTGGCCGGCAACACATATTTAACCATTTTTCTCTGTTGATCTTTAGATTTTTCCGTGTCACCTGTCATAGATTCCATGAACTCAAATTCCAGTTCATTATTAAGCATTACAATGCTGCTATCTAGAGATTGGGAGTGATAGTTGAATACCAATATGCCAATGGCCACAATTTCACCCCACTTGATGGAGTAGGGTAGATTGAGAGTTATGAAAAATGGTTTTATAGCTGTAATATCAGTGGGCCCCTCGACTATGCCCAGTCCGGACTTGTCATTAATGGAAAAAGCTGTTATACGCCAAGTGGTTATGGAATCAGGCAGCTTGAAAGTCATTTTGGTATTTGTGGCATTACTGTAAATAAAATTGTTGTTGTTTGAACAATATTATAAATATTATTTTAATTAAAATTTTCAGTCACAGAGAATAGACATAGAATGGAAACTCTCATGTCAAAGACCTAAATCAGTTGTTTTCAGCATAGAGAAACATAGAGCGGAAACTAGAAAAAAACAATAAAATTATTCAAAATAATCACACATACAAGTGTTGTTTTTGTTTTCACATAGTTTTTTCTACTAATACATTCTCACCACATAGGTCTTTGACAGGAGAGTTTCCGCTCTATGTTTCTCTATGGTTTTCAGCATAATAGTTCATTACAATTGGGACCACGAACACTGTCGTCAATTAATTTATATGTATTCTAAATTGGAAATCGATATCATTGCCAAAATATGTTGTCTCGAGAGTCAAAAAGTAATTATTTTTCTTTTTGTTAAACGTTAACAAATGTGATGCGATCCCAATAGTAATCACGTTGTAACTTAGAAAACTGGCAAATCTGATAAGCAAGAAATCAGGAATTTATTCACTCACATATCAAAATTTTGAAAAATCCATACTTCTGGAAATTGTGTACGATAGCTTAGCGGGCCTTCCTCAGATTGACGTATTGGTTTTCTAGCTATTGAAATATACATATATAATGTACTTCTGAAATTAATTTATTATAAATATTAAGATTGTTTATTATACTCTTCACCATTAGTAGTAAGACTGGGAGAATTCTGAAACGTCTGTTTGCAAAGTAACCTAAAAAAGTTACTAGTTTCTTAAAGCAACCTCGTTAGCTTTGACAATGTTTAATGTCGCAAAATGTATGAAAACTTAAAAACTGACAATATGCCCAGTTTTCTATCTAACCGTTGACCTCGATATTTCGGCCTAGTTTTGCTTATGACTTGTATCCCGAATTTTGAGGTTTCAAAAATTTTAGCAAAATCAGATAACGTTTAAAAATTAAATGTTGAAAACATGTTTAAATATAAACATTTTCTGATATCGATAACCTATTATAATGATCATGTAAAAAAATCGTTGCTTCTAATAAAGGCTAAATGATAATTAAAAATGCATATTTAACAGTTGTACCTATTAGAGCTGAGCATGGAGATCGATTTTAATTTGGAGGATTTCGCAGAAATGTTGGTTTTGGTATTTAATATCAGATCGTTTCATTTATTTTATTAAGTCTATAGATTAATAGCAATCCTTACAGAGTGCTAATAGAAAAATTGACCACGCCCACTTTTTTAATTTGTCTAAAATCGGAGAACGGCTGGACCGATTTGTCAAATATTTTTTTAATGTTCGTAGTAATACAATTTAAGTTTATAGGAAAACAATTGACCACGTCCATTTTTATAGCCAATTGTTTGATATATTAATATTTGTAATACTTAGTCCATAAAAGTTTTTACGGAAAGAAAAATTGTCCACGCCCACTTTTTTTAAATCCTCTAGTAACTTCATGTACAAGTTCAACTGTCCACGTAAAATAGTGGAAACAAATAAAAGTGTGATTTTCGGCAAACATTGCCAGCGATTACACGATCAACGCCAGACGGTGAACTTAATGTATATTTGAAGTTGTCCGTTTTGTGGAAACGTGTCAAGAAACTCTTATTGACTACGAACATGCATGTTGGGCTGCACAACTACCAATTTGGAGAAGTTTTTTCAAAGCAATTACTGGACATTGGCATCGGCAAAATTCCCGTTGACATATCGACCGGCTTTTTTTAATATTTCCTTCGCTTTTTGTCAAATTAACCAAATCAAAATCTGAACTCAAACGCCAGGTGCTTCCAAACATTGCACAAAATTAAAAAAATCATTACTGGTTGAGCGAGCGTGCTGCGAAAAACATTGATGCCAACGAATTAAATTTTCAGATTCAATATGAAATTGCTGGCAAATTGGTGACATACAAATCGGTGGATTCCGTTACCGATATCCAACCTGCCAACTTTCAATCCAACTCACAATCTCCAACTGAAAGTCGAATCGGCAATCATAATGTTACGAAATATAAACCAACAATTTGTAATTTTCACATATACGGAAAAAGAAGTCGTTGTAAGAATAAACGGATCTTTAGTACATTATTCTCAATAATTGAAAGTTGGGTGTTGATCTAGTTGGTGCATTAAAATTAATTGTACCTAGTAGAAACATTACCATGAATTAACTTAAGTGTAAATAAAATACCCAGAATTACTCTCATTGAAGGTAGCACGAATGAGTTCTATCCAAGGCTTTTGGACTGATTCAATGCTATTTATATGAATATTATAGCAAGTATCCCAAATAATTGGTCCATATTCAAGAATAGCATGAACTAATGATGTATATTTGTAGATGTTTTGTAATGTATGGGTCAGAAAATTCTTTGGACCAATATTTCATAAATTCAAGAACACCATTCTATTGACAGTTAGCGCGATGTGATCACGAAAGTTTAGCCTGTGATCTAACAATATTCCAAGATCAATTATATTGTGAACTTTTCTCAAAGTTGTTTCATTTATAAAATAGTTGGAGTCAATTTTTTTAGGCATTTTGACATCGTCAGAATGTAAGATAACACTAGGAATATCATTTATGAATATATTAAATAGTATTGGACCCAAATGACTTTCCTGGGGAACACCGGAGGGGACCTCAATGTCTTTAGAGGTGGCGACTCTGAACTTTACTTGTTGTGTTCTATTGGATAAATATGAGAACAATCATTGTCAAATTCTTTACTAAATTCCGGTGACCTTGTATGAAGACTAGGGACAAGTGTTAAACGATTTTCGACATAATTTACGGTATAATTTAAAAGTACTTAGACCTAATTTGTGCTGTATAACCAAAATTTGTGTGTGGGTTAGACGAAATCATTGACCGATATTACCTATTTTCAAAAAGTTTTTCCGATAATTTTCAACCGAAAGACGGACGTACATAGCTAGATCGTCTTAGAATCTTATGAGGACCCATAATGTATGTATATAGTTTTTGGTTCTGCGAACAATATTTGATATGACCAAGAACAATCGCATAAGTGCAAAATAAGCGTCAAACTACTAGCCACTCATGGTGAACGATATAATAAACTTAACATTAGGGCTACATACTTTTCAGTTCTTCCAACTTTCGGTTAATATTCGTTAAAACTACCAGACCCGAAATTAGAAATTGCCCAGTTTCAATATACTCAGCAAGTATGTGCGACTTATCTTCGGCTAGTTCATTTAATATTTTATTTCGATCCAAATCATAGGATGGGTCCAACATATGTACTCCCAAATCAACTGCCAAAATTCCGACAAATGATTGAGGTTGGGCCTTTAATTCAACAGTAATTTCTTGACCGGGTTTCACTTCTAGGGGAGCCACTAAAGAAATCTATGGTATGGAAAATAATATTTGTTTAATAAATAATAAAAAAGCAATAGAAAATACTTACTTGATTTTCGAATTGCCTGGGAAAAACCAGTTCCATGTCATTGTATCTCAATATGCCGTTATGGGAATAGTGAACATATATATAGGACAAGGGTATCATTTCTATTGCAGGTTTTATGTGGATTATGTAGGACTTTTGATTTGGTGGCAAAGTTATTTGCTGCATACGTATGATATTACCATGCCCCACAATTGCATAGACAAGGTGTGGTATATTTTCGCTAGAACTGACTTCAATTTTTACTGGTTTTCCTAAATGTAGTCTTAAGGAAATAATGGTTTGGACCAAGTTATAACAAAAAACATCAAGTTACTTACCTTGGATCCAACAACTTTAATTTACAATAGAAAATGCTGCTGTTTTCTTCTCTTACAGCCCGATATACATTTGGAATATATAAATCAGAATCCTTGAAAAATATGAAGTACCCTTTCTCCTTTTGACTTTCAAATTCAAACGTTGCCACACCATTGTCCTCCATATGAGTTTCATATGTTTTATGGCCGTGCTTCAATATAACCGCCGTATTAGGATCCATAACTGCAGCTCCATTCCAATGTTGTATTTGGACTTTCAGACGGTAGGGATCCAAATCAAGAAATTCAAAATCATTAACATTTGCAATAATGTTGTAGCGCTGTGTATGCAACATGATTTGTATGGACTCGCTTTGCACGATACCAGTAAAATTTTCCCTTAGCGTCACTAACAAATTTAGGTAATTGTCTGACATAATCCGTTTTAGATTTGCTAGAGGAAATTCCACGGCCGCCAGTGTATTTACAGCGATCTGTAGTTCTTGCAACATTGTTGTGTTGACTTTATTCCACAATTGTACGGTGGCAATACCTTGTACATATTTTCCAAATGTATATTTACCAAAGATCATGGCCTTTAAGTTGACATCGCTTGTGACCACATGTTTTGCAGTTCTAATGTGTACACTGAATTTGGGCAGAATATATCTTTTAACTTGTATGGCTTTTGAACTGGAATGGGAAAACATTCCACTAACGGAAACCCTTATAGACCATGAACCCAAAACGGGTCTTTCAGACAATGAAAAACTATTGGTGTAGACGCCCTTTTTAAAACGAACATCTTTAAAGGTCTTCACAATATTTTCTTTGGCATCCTAAAATAGAGAATCGTATATATGTTTACGAGAATGCATATTTTTATATTTACACTAGGTTACCTCTCTTTTACAAAATATAATTTATTTACAGTTGTTTTTTTAATACTTACCAATACCTCCACCAATATAGGCTCTGCTATATTTAATGGTTTCGTATGTTCATCCAAAAATAAAACACGAAATTGTACCAAATCCTCAGGTTTATATACTGCCTTATCGGTTTGTATGTAGATTTTAGGTCCCGCATCATTTTCAACCAGCAATTGTTTATACTCTTTAAAGCTGCACCCCTCCACACCTTCCGCCACTAAGGTATAGATATCCTGGACTAGTTTAGGTGGATAAAAATCTACAGTTTTTGACTCAAACGGTCGTAATAAGATTTCTTCGGTTTTATGGAATTGTGCCCCCAATATTGAGATACGAAGCAAGCACGGTTCAGCGGCGTCGTGCAGACTGGCTACCGTTGTGTATTTACGATTTGATTTTAATATTCCGGGCGCAATAATTGAATAGTAACTGAAATAATATATGCAGCATTTCATGTCAAGTGAACCAACTTTTGAGATCAATGTCTTCCGATCGGGAAGACATCGATCGGAAGGTTAGTTGGATAGTAACTCAGACAAAATTTTTCAACAAGATCGGTCACGTCAAAATTTGACATTTTTGCCAAGCAGGTGTTTTTTCTTATCCATGTAACTTATTTCCTATTGTTCTTAGCAAAATGTGTCCCAACTAGTTTATATAGCCCTTTCTTCAATCTTTCGAAAAAAAAAATTCAAAAAAAAAATAAAAAATGTTTAATATTTTTTTCCGAAATTAAAAACTTTTTTGGGACCTTTTTTTCTTAAAATAAAACTTAGATATTTTCCTTGAAGACTTATGGTCGCTTCATGAAATGCTAGTTCGATATCTATCAAAATAAATGTTTTGTAACTCAAAACACATCTAAGAGCTTTTTGGTCTCGTAGTGGGATGCGAGTGGAATATCTATCAAAATAAATATTAAATATGGTCTGAAAGTTTTACTAAAATCGGAAAACGTAACCTTTAAATCGTGAAGGTCAAAGATCAAATTTTTCAATATTTGGAATTTCTAATGAAAAGATAGCGAAATGTTATATATTTTGGGCCGATTTTAATGAAACTTGAGGAAACTATACATTGGGGTCTAGCATTTACAACAACAGTGCAAAAATGGATTTTAACCTTTAAGAGCACTTGGGGTCAAAATGGCTGTGTTTTTCGAGATTTTAAAGTTGAGGGTCATTTGGACCCCAAGTGCGGCTAAGGGTTAATTTCCATTTTTGTGCTGTTATTTTAAATTCTGGACTTTATGTTATATTTTCCTCAAGTTTCATTAAAATCGGCCTAAAATATATAACATTTTGCTATATTTTCATTAGAAATTCCAAATATTGAAAAATTTTACCTTTGACCTTCACGATTTAAAGGTTAACGTTATCCGATTTTAGTAAAACTTTCAGACTATATTTAAAATTGCCAGGGCTATAACACTATTAATAGATTTTACTTAAATTGTACAACAGTAAAAAATTGGTTTCATTCGCCAAAATATGGACAAAAAAATAGTTTTTCTTGAAAATCGCAAAATTTAAATCGCAGGTACGGAAAAACTGTAACAGGTATTGACATAATTTTTTCATATTTTTATTCCCTATTATGATCTCAATAAATCCCAATGTGATGATCGAAAAATCCTGAAATTTGTTTAACAAAATTTTTAAAAATTTGAAAATGGATATTCGAAACATCAGTTAAAAAAAAATATTTTTTTTGGTTATACCTGCGAATAGGTTAACGGTATCCTACGAAGACAACAACTCATACACAAGTAAATACGGATATATTTTAAACAAAAGTTAGCTTTTATTTTAATTTTTCTCTAAATATTTTAATTGTTTTCCTAAATTTCTTGTTCAAGTGGCTTAAGACACGTTAATGGTCTGGCGAATTTGTAATAACTTTACCATTTTTTAACCAAATTTTGTCAATTATATTTCATTACAACGATAATTACGTACACATTTCGATTTTTTGCATTCAATTGCAAAAGTATTTATTTAGTAGCAAAAATTTTACAAAAACTGAAAAATTTGCATTTTTCCCGAATTTTGGCGATAATACAGTTTTTGGATCATTTAGACCCAAAGGAGATACAGGGTCAATTTCCAAAAAAAAATTTTAATGTAATATTCATTAATATAAATAAATCTACATATTTCTAGAAAACAATGCAGAAAGTTAACGAGTATTACCTATTTATTCCATATAAATAGTAAAATTTAGCATATATCTGAACTTTGACCTCGATGCGCGTCCAGAAATCGTTGTCCGATTTGTCTAAAATTTTCAGCACTTAACTTTTAGGCCTAGTGTCACAATATTCCACCCGGCACTCTTCAAAATTTTAACAAACATTTTTTTCCATACAACAGATTGTCACTCTAATATACATATGTACATTAGAGTGGCCCCGTTTGTATGGAGAAAAAATAAGGTATCGATGTTCCCGCCTAAAATGAAAATTTTATTCATTTTCATACGTTTTGAAATTTTTTCGTCCTGGGGTCAATATATAAAATATACGAAATTATACATCGATGAAAAGCATATAAAAATTTGAGTTATTTTGATGCCCATTACATATACTATGAATTGAGTATACAGAGATTGTCAGATAGGGATGAAATTAGGTTTAAACAAATTTGAATAAAGATTGAACTGGACTGAATTTTAAAAAACGAGAAAAACCATTTCGGTGAAATTACATGATGTTTATGATCAAGAAATTTCATATATTTATTTAAATAAATTCTATGAAAAAATTAAAAAAAACTAAAATTTTGTCGAAAATTTTTAAAATTTTTAAATTAAATTTTTTTTTTTTAAATTTCTAATAACCAAAGAAAGACCTCTCATATGATACCAAATTTATATATACTTCCTTTGGAAGAAATATGGAAAAAATGTAAAAAACCTCAAAAAGGACCTTTATATCCTTTGATCCAGCTCGCCAAATATTGACCCCAGGACGAAAAAATTTCAAAACGAAGTCTTAGAATGAATCAAATTTTCATTTTAGTCGGGAACATCCGCAACTTTAATTTTGGGGCCACCCTAATGTACATATATTAATGTGGCACTTATTTTGCACTTTCTTGATTCTCGATGCTCCCAAGTTTCAAATTTATTGCTTTAATGCAAATCCGCATATAACTAATAGCAACAAAATGAGATATCGATTATAAATATCGATTGATTTTTTTAGAATTTATTCATAATTAGGTGAATTCTCTCATTTTCACAAAATTTTAGTTTTTTGTTTGATATACATAAGTACATAAAATTGAGTAGTTAATATCATGATAAAAATATAGAAGGTAGTTTCAATCAAAAATTTTTTTTTCAAATAAGGTTTTTTGAAGTTTCCTTATTTTGTGAGCATTATAAAAAGCGTTGCCACATTCCTAAAAATGATTTTTATTTTAGAGAAATTTTTTACAAAAAATGTGTAATTTATAATTTAGTATTTAAATAAAAATGTATTAAGTATGTTGTGTTGGAAGTTAATGATTCAATTCCTAACATTCGCTATATAATTTGGGCTACCTGACAAAGAATTTTCATTAAATTTTAAAAAAATTTAATTTAAACGTTCCAAAAGGCTGGTGTTTGGTTTGTATAATCCACCCTCTGACAAGTTTTACATACATCCAGCCACTGTTGTCGTTTGTTAGGTAATGTAGGGACTTTAAAAAAATTTACATTTGAATTTTTGCAAAAATATTTGGTATTTTCGCAGTTGGGGAAAATGCAACTCATGTTTGTTAAATCTTAAAATAATGTTCACAAATTAGCTTTGAAATATTTGAAAATGAAAATCTTACCTTTGATCCCAATTTGATAGTAAATATTTTTTATATTTTTTTTAATATTCTTCAAATTAATGAAAATTATGTATTAATTTTTTCACAAACTTCAAAGAATATATGGGAAAATTTTTAATTAATATGGTATTACTATTTCAACGAAAACGTCAAAATCCTTAAGCATATTCGATTTTGCTCTTGTTCGAATAAAACGAATAATACGAATAAGAGGTTTAAACTTGTTCGAATAGTTTATTATTAGATTTATTAAATATTTAGCAACACTTAAGTACGCGGTTAATAACATGACAGTTTTTCGTGATTAAGGGTTAAGGTGCTATTAAGGGTTAATTTCCATTTTTGTGTTGTTATTGTAAATGCTGCTGCCCAAAAATATATAAATTAATACCCATTTAAAGTTTATTAGCATTGAAAATAACACTATACAACAAAATCAATTTTTTTAAAAAATACAAGGTCCGACCAATAAATTTTGATAGAGGAGACAAAAAAAAACTCTGGCACATTCTCATTGTTAATCGGCATAAGAAACCATGTGATCCTTATATTTTAGGTATAAAATGTGTTCAGAAAATGTATGTAATATGTTACGGTGAACATTTTTGTAGAATATGTTCAAGGTATGGGTCTTTTTGTCCTTCTTTTAAAAAAGGTCAAAAAACACCATTAAAACAGGGATTTAATAGGTTAAAATGTTCCGCAAAAATATTATCCGTGAAATTTTACTATAAGTCCCTGAGTACACCAAAACGTGGAATTGCCTAGAGCTAAACAAATGTAATTAATGAATATTTAATATCCACATTTTCTATCGAAGGTAAAACAATAGAGATATTAGTGATTTTTAGTTAAATTTTAACTATTTTTTTTTCTCATGCTAAATTTTTGGGGTACTTTAAAATAAAATTCTTAATAAATGCGAAATTAGCCCTAGGCTCTCTTTTGTTGTGTCTTATTTCCGACTTTATGGTTGAATTTTCCGTTTCGGTGTATTCAGAGACTTATAGTAAAATTTCACGGATAATATTTTTTTAGGGTTTCTAAACATTACGCGCTTTTGCTCAAAATTTCAGCATTTGCTTTTTAAATGACGGAGTATCAAAGTCCAAAAGGTGCAAAATAAGTGTCACTCAAATTCTTTTTTTTCGCTTGAAAGTGGAATTAGTCACATATTTAGCTTTTTCAGAGTTTGTGAAATAGTTTTTTTTTCCGAATTGATATTTATTTGTAGTTATTTGTTTTTCTTCTTTTCATAATAAAAATGTAGTGTTTGATTAAATGCCATAATAAATTTACCTTTGGTTTACATTTGTAGCCGCACGCATACTTCCTTCCAAATTCGAATACATCACATTTTGATTTTCTTTAAAGACCTTCAGATTTAAAAAAATAAAATAAAAAAAAATAAAATATTTCTCATTATTCCAAAAGAAATCATCATCTCACATCCAAAAGGGGATTATCGACCAAATAATTAGTCTTATTTTCACCACTGACGAATAAAAATAAATTTAAAATTAAACACATTAATTTAGCAAACATATTTTGCATTTGTGTTATCTCACGACCGATCGAGAAACTTTTAGCAATTGAATATTGTTTCTTGTTGAACTGATACTCCTCTGAATTATGAATAACGAATTTTTAGTTAATATACCTCAAAAAGGGATCGTTGAAAGAATACTGTATAACAATTTTTATAAACGTCCCTATCTATCTAAAGTCACACAGACTATTGCAATTTCTTAGATAAGAAATAATAATATATATAATTTGAGGTCGTATTGAGTGAATAAATTTTATTCAAATCAAGTCGGCAGATAAATAAATGCAATTGTGGGGATACACAGTGGTTAATAAACTTTTTATTCGGTAGCTCGTGAACGATTGCAGATATCTTAATGAAATTTCACACAGTCAGTACTGAGGTGGTTTTGAGTAGATTTATATTTACATGGGGGCTTGTGGAAGTCCCCACAAAGTTTCTTAACTCAGGCTTACAGAATTTAAAAAAAAAATCACAAAAAATTCAATTCCCATACGAATGTCACATCTAAAATAGCTTCGGTCTCGTAAATACGTTGTATATTTTTCTCAAAGAAAACTTATGGGTCGATTATGGATGGCAACTAGGGTTGCCGGATGGCCTGAAATGGCCTGGATTGTCCAGTTTTTTATGTCTTGTCCAGTTTCCAGTTAAAACATAATTTGTCCAGTTAAAAAATAATTTCTTTAATTTTTTAAAAAAAAATGTTTTATTGATTATATTTTTTATTAATTAAAATTTTGTGCAGAAAAAATTTGTATAGTTATAAAATTGTGAGTGCAAATGTATAGTTAGTTGTATTTTTTCCTTACAGTGATTAGTACCTAGCCAGCAGTAAAGAGGTAAAAATACTTCTACAAAACGTTTATCGAAAAGATACATGGGAATTTGTTATAATGATGATGATTAATATATGGCTGAAGGTTTGTCAGAGGCATATTTGTATTTTATGTATAACGTAATGCATAAATTTATCCCTAGAAAGTGATTCCTGTAGTGATTTGCCTTACAAATCGGTTAAAATATGGAAGCAAAGTTCTAACTATTTTAAAAAAGGTTTCATCTCTCGAAACAAAAACTTTAAAATTAGACGCAAATCAATTTTTAATAAATGATTTTGATAATTTGCCGCAAGATATTTCCAATGCGATAAAAATAACTTACACAATCTATATAAAGGATTGAAATAAGTATTAGTATTATAAATAATCTATACTCATAAGAAAGGAATAGAATGCACTTCGACCTAATAAAGGCTAAAATTTTAATAAGGCTAAATTTTGATGAAAGTTGCAAACATTTTAAAGCAAACGAGTTAGTAAATTCTGTAAATAAAAATACAAAATATATGTGGCAAATAAAATAGTTCTACTTTTTATATAATTTAAATTAATATATGTATGTATCTTCACCTAAAATGCAAAATTTTTTTTTCTCCATTCATTCTTGGGAGCATTTGGCTTCCACAAAGCATCTTCCATCTTATACGATTTGTTTTCCTGTTATTTTTCGCATATTTCCCATGTAAGATTGTACTCCTTGTTATTGGAGTATCGTGTGTCTTCATGTATTTCAGACTGTTGTTAATTTTGTATCAGTTTCGTTAAACGGTAGTTGTTCCTGCTAAGTAGGTGATTGGTCTGCTGTAGCGGGTCCAAGGATACATGTAGGATGTTGCCATAAATCCAGCCTATTGTTATTTTTGCCTTGTGTCAGTTTCGTTAATCGGTTGTGGATAATGGTGCTGCCATCTGTCGTTGCCTACAAACAACGCTTCTGTGTATTTAGTGTACTGTTGGGGAACCTTTCTAATTTAATTCTTTGATTCCTACCTTTTTCCCAGGGGGTGGCGGGTTGCCTGACCTTTATCATAATGTTATCCTCTTTTCCAGGGGGAGGGGTGGTCAGTTGTCTTCTTGGATGGATTGTTTTAGAGGGGGGTTAATTTTAAAAACTCGAAAACCATGATGAAAATTTTTCGTCCTCTGCCAGGGATCGAACCTGGGGTCCTTGGTTTTGTAGGCAAGCACTTTAACCACTACACCATGCCGCCACACAAAATGCAAAATAACGTAACGTAATTTTATAAAAAAAAACGTAAAAATATAAAATTAAAACAACTTGTGATATTGAAACAAAATTCTTAAATTAGGATTACAATAAAACAATATAAATTTGTATGAAAAAATAAAATCTTAAATAAACAAGTAAGACAGTATGGTCGGTCAAGCCCGACCATATAATACCCTACACTAAGTAAAAGGGCAAAAAAATTTTTCTTTTAAAATTTCAATAATTTATATTTTTGAGTGATTTTCGGAAGTGGGCCTTTTATGGGGGCTATGACCAATTATGGACCGATCACCATGAAATTAGGTCATGTGATTTATGTCTATATTAAAGTTAACTATGTTGAATTTTGTGTGTTCACCAACATTTTTAAGCGATTTATGCACGTTAAAGTGATTTTCGGAAGCGGGTCTATATGGGAGCTATGACTAATTATGGACCGATCGTAACAAAATTTGGTGACATGAATTTTGTGTATATAAAACTTATTTGGAGCGGAATTTGTGGAGATACATATATAAATTAAACATTTATGACCGATAAAGTCCAATTTCGGGAGGACATTCGTATGGGGGCTAGGTGAAATAGTGGACCGATTTCAGCCAGTTTCAATAGGCTTGGTCCTTGAGCCGAAAAAATAATATGTACCAAATTTGATCGAAATATCTTCAAAATTGCGACCTATACTCTGCGCACAAGGTTTACATGGACAGCCAGCCAGCCAGCCAGCCAACCAGACGGACGGACGGACGGACAGACGGACATCGCTTAATCGACTCAGAAAGTGATTCGTAGTCGATCGGTATACTTTAAGGTGGGTGTTAGACTAATATTTTTGGGCGTTACAAACATCTGCACAAACGCATAATACCCTCCCCACTATGGTGGTGTAGGGTATAAAAATGAGTTTTTATAGATACTTATTTAAATTAAAACAAGTAAGATAGTATGGTCGGTTAAGCCCGACTAAGTAAAAGAGCAAAAACATTTTTCTTTTAAAATTTCAATAATTTATATTATTGAGTGATTTTCGGAAGTGGGTCTTATATGGGGGCTATGACCAATTATGGACCGATCACCATGAAATTAGGTCGTGTGATTTATGTCTATATGAAAGTTTACAATTTTGAATTTTGTGAGTATACCAACATTTTTAAGCGATTTATGCACGTTAAAGTGATTTTCGGAAGCGGGTGTATATGGGAGCTATGACTAATTATGGACCGATCGTAATAAAATTTGGTGACATGAATTTTGTATATATAAAAGTTATTTGGAGCGCAATTTGTGGAGATACATTTATAAATTAAACATTTATGGCCGATAAAGTCCAATTTTGGAAGGACATTTGTATGGGGGCTAGGTGAAATAATGGACCGATTTCAGCCAGTTTCAATAGACTTGGTCCTTGGGCCGAAAATGTAATATGTACCAAATTTGATCGAAATATCTTCAAAATTGCGACCTGTACTCTGCGCACTAGGTTTACATGGACAGCCAGCCAGACAGACGGATATCGTTTAATCGACTCAGAAAGTGATTCCAAGTCGATCGGTATACTTTAAGGTGGGTGTTATATATTTTTGGGCGTTTCACACATCTGCAAAAACGCATTATACCCTCCCCACTATGGTGGTGTAGGGTATAAATATAAGGAAACTACCTAAAATAGGGAAAAATACTATTTATTAATTAATTACTCAAAGCGTAAACGTTATTTTGTTTTAGAAAATCATGCACTTGATGATACGTTGTTTGAATTTTGGTTATTTTTGAAAATAAAAGTTTAAATTTTTTACTCATATGTAATATGATGTAGTGGATCGTAATCAATCAATAATAAAATCAATTTCGTATGGTACCGTAGATACCGATATGTATGTAGGGCTGAATTTAATAATTCTTTATGTTTTATGTTATTATTTTGTTTTTTTGTAAAAAAAAACATAACTTAAATTTAACTTATTGGAAGTATAAGTGCATTTTTAAATTTTAAGGTATTTTTTTAAAAATCCAGGTAAATTTTTCTTATGGTCCAGTTATTTGACTTTTGTTATCTGGCAACCCTAATGGCAACCGAACTTCAGATGCGTTGCTAGAAGGCAACCGCAAATTTGATCGGAAATATTTTATTCTTTAATATGTTTATCCCCTAGTCCAAAGGTTTTCACTAATACCAAATACTTGCACATAGTAATTATGTCTACCACAAAACTTTTCTGCTACATACATATATACTGTAAAATTACAAAACATTGAAATATCATGAACCGGGAGTAATTTGATTGGTCCGAATAGTGGGGTTTTTGACACCTACAAAATATTGATTTCAAATTTGTTTCGTGTGATTGATTTAATTTTTTATCAAAATTAAAAATTTGGGCCACATGTTCTAAAATCCCAAAGCTGGGATCAGAAAACGTTAAGCAGCTTTGGAAACCTTGATGTGTTCCCTATTTATCCCAAAAGTATTTTCCCAGCCCCGAAGGAAATGTGAACCCTATGGCCAAAATTGTAAAAAATACCATTTTTGGGATTTTCGCTCCATTTTTTAGGTATTGCTATATTCCTTTTGAACTTTTTACAAGTTTTTTTAAACTTTGTTATTTAGAATGACAAATTTAAAAAACGTTGAAAATTTCATTAAGTTTTGTTAATAAATAAAGATTTTATTATATATTACATATTAATTGAGTTTCTAAAACTAAAATTAGCATCAAAATGTTAATAGGATTGCAAATATTTGGTACAATTTGATTAGAAAAGTTAATTTTTGGTTTTACAAAAAAAATTTCAAGTGAATATCTCAATTAGATTAAAAAATATGCCACTTTAAAACTCCGTCTTTCAATAATATTGCGCTTTCCAAATATATAAAAAAATTTGAAATCAGATGGGAAACAAAAAAATGGCACATGTTTAAAAATTTTACAATAGAGTACCGTACTCTATTTTGAACCCACATAGCGCCGCACCTGGAGGATTTGTAAGCCCAATTTTAATAACTTAAACTCGAATACTCCTTGGCTACGCCAATTTCGATAACGAAATTCTAATAAAATGTACTCAATCTTAATTAAGAAAATTACGATAAATTTTACTCGATGTAGAATGTGGAAATTCGGTTCCAGATTTATTTACTTCTTGAATATTCCCACTAAGCAACGATAGATGATTTGTAGAAGGTATTGGACAATGAATGATTTTTTGTTATAGATTTACAACTATCACTGAAATATTGAGTAAATTCATTAAGCCTTTTAAATTTTGTAGTGCAGTGCAATTAGCGAACCCGAAGCTATACAATAAACAGAGTGAATAAATCGGTCTCCAAGTAAAAAAATAAATTCTTTGCTGAGATTAGATGTCAAGCATACTTTTGGCATCATATGATCGGTAGTGATTAATCATAAATCTCTTATGTATGTATGTATTTCTAATGGCATTGATTAAATATTTTGTTTATTTATGATTGTGTTTTTGTATATAAATACAATTTAGTAAATAAAAATACCCGTATTTTAATTTTATACTTATAAATATGTACTTACATACTCGTTTTAGTAGAGATAATGTGCACATACTTTGCATAAGACCACAAATTCCTTATCAAATTTCAAGAAATAAATATTATTGAATTTGAGAAATTTGTTGCCGTTAAAAGCCGACTTGTAATAGCCTTTCAATTTATATAAATCATGAGAAAATACTTTTATTTGTATTCTTTTAAATTTCTACAAATTATAGATATTGATTTAGGAGAAGTTTCCCTAAGTGATCCATTCTGATCTTTTTCTTAGTGTGAGATTTAACTTAAAACATAAAATAGTTCTTATTTTGGCAAATTAGAGATATTTCTTATACATTGTTGTGTTCTGTGCTCATATCTCGGACTTGATTATGTTTAAATTGATTTTTTCAAATGCATATATTTCACTGTTACCCAGTGTAATATTATAAACTACACATGATTTACATCGAGTGTAGGGTATTAAGTACATACATAGAAGATAACGTAATATACTACATACTCGGAAAATATATTGAGAATTCCATCCCTCTTCTTAAGTCACAAAAAAAAAAAGTTGACAAAGATGCGGTGAAATGTGTGACTCGTAAAATCTCTGATGACATTATTTTTTTACTCTCACATCTGAATAGATTAAAACAAAATAATTATTTAAAACAAAATAGTATTTTTTTAATATTTATTAATAATAGAAACAAAACAAAAAAAAAATAAAGCAATGATCTATGAATCATCATATGAAAGTGGACGTATACCATTTGTGCCCAATGTAAATCGTGGCCATTGGGCCAAGACCTGTGATTTTATATTTGCTGGCCTGGGTCTGTCCTATCGCATGGATATTTTTCTATTATTTATACAATTATCAGAAAAAGTATCAGGTGAGTTGGTTTTTAAACAAAAAAGTGCTTAAAGTGTTGTTAAAATTTTGGGACGATTAATATATGATGAAATAAATTTTATATATAAACAAGCTAACAAAACTTCGACTGATTGATTTCAAATGCTTATTTTTGCTTGATGGAACCATATGTCAGGATTAAAAAAAATTTCCAACATGGTCTGATATACCGCCCGGTTTCTAGTTTTTCAGCATGATTTTCGAAAAAATATGGTTCGATAAGTATTCAGCCGTGTATCTGAGAATGTGTGTAATTATCGCTGATGCACAACTCCAGGATTTTGGTAACCACAAATTCGGCAGTTCTGCTTATAAACATATCCATGAACAACATCGCTCATAGTGAAATTGTTCAAAAAGTAGCTTCCAAAAGTAACTTCTAGAAGTTTTTGTCGTGTTAACACGTCTTAGAAGTCGACTTCCACTTCACTGCTTGTTGAAGTTACTTGCAGAAATTATGTGGAAAAACATGTTTGTTGCTTGCAGGAAGTAACTTGAATGACTTGCTGTGAACTACAAGTATTTTGAAGACTTCCAGAAGAAGTCGGGTATACGTAGAGTAAACGATTTGTTATATTGTGTTCTGTTTTCAGTTTTGTTTTCTGTTTTTTATACCCTACACCACCATAGTGGGAAGGGTATTATGCGTTTGTGCAGATGTTTGTAACGCCCAAAAATATTAGTCTAACACCCACCTTAAAGTATACCGATCGACTTAGAATCACTTTCTGAGTCGATGTCCGTCCGTCCGTCTGGTCGGCTGGCTGGCTGGCTGTCCATGTAAACCTTGTGCGCAGAGTACAGGTCGCAATTTTGAAGATATTTCAATGAAATTTGAAACATATTATTTTTTCAGCTCAAGGACCAAGCTTATTGAAACTGGCTGAAATCGGTCCATTATTTCACCTAGCCCCCATACAAATGTCCTCCCGAAATTTGACTTTATCGGTCATAAATGTTTAATTTATATATGTATCTCCACAAATTCCGCTCCAAATAAGTTTTATATACACAAAATTCATGTCACCAAATTTTGTTACGATCGGTCCATAATTAGTCATAGCTCCCATATAGACCCGCTTCCTAAAATCACTTTAACGTGCATTGATTGCTTAAAAATGTTGGTATACTCACAAAATTCAACATAGTAAACTTTCATAGAGACATAAATCACACGACCTAATTTCATGATGATCGGTCCATAATTGGTCATAGCCCCCATATAAGGCCCACTTCCAAAAATCACTCAAAAATATAAATTATTAAAATTTTAAAAGAAAAATGTTTTTGCTCTTTTACTTAGTGTAGGGTATTATAATGTCCGGCTTGACCGACCATACTTTCTTACTTGTTTTATACTGTCATTCGAAAAAAAGCAATGTCTACTGCAAGCTGTACTCATATTGTGTGGAAACACGTCTGCAATTTCTTGCAGCAAGTTCGTCGTAATAACTTCTACAAACTACTTCTGGAAGCAGACTTCCGCAAGTTTCGATTTGAGTGGAAACACTTCAGCAAATACTTGCAGAAGTTCTTCCGCAATTGACTTGCTAGTGGACACACGGCGAAATAAAATTGAAAAATTTTTACACGTTCTTGAGTTGAGTATTTTTATATAATCTGCAAAAAAACCGTAATTAAAAACTGTAAAAAATATAATCTAACTATTAATTTGTTAATAACATAATCCAAAACTGTTGTCTTATTAACATAATTACTCACTAAAACTTTAAATATTTTATTTTCCATCTTTCAGTTACTTCCCTTTTACCGGCCTTCGCCTTAAGCTTAGCTCTATATACGGTGCCACTTTTGATGGTCCAATCGTTTATGGGCCAATTTTCCAGCAGTGGTTTTATATCAGCATTTCGTATATCGCCCATATTTAAAGGTAAATTTTGATTTGTTTAATTTATTGCAAAAAGTGTTTCCTTATTTGTTCTGCATTTTCTAGGCATTGGTTACGTTTCCCTAGCTTTAAACGTATTGGTATTGATCTTTTATAGTCTATTTGCCATGATACCGCTGGTATATTTGATTGGCTCATTTAATCCACAATTACCATGGTCTTGTGAAGGTAACTACAGTTGGGTTGATGTAAGTAAGTTTTATTTTAATTAAATGTATTTAATAATGGTTATGGCAATGAAATGAATCGAAAAATTATAAAATATTTCTCAAAATTAGTGAGAATTTGAATAAGTTTCGCATTAAAATCGATATATTTTAATACTTAGTAATACTTTCAAAACTAAACTGAACAACAAAATGTATGGTAAAAATGAGTATTAAATTAAAGAAGGTTAATATACAACTCAGTGTTGTCGGAAGTAGTGAAAAATTCCTACATTTAGGTATTATTCTCATCTAAATAGTTGATTAGTATAAAATGGATACAAGGAGAATCAAAAACGAATAGAAAACTGCTAATTTCGGATTTGACATCTTCGATTTTAATGAAATTTACCACACATATTCAAATCAATGACTTTTTCATCGGAAACCCTTTCCATTTCAAAAATATTGCGTTTTGAAAATTGAAAAATTTTGTAAAATTGTCTAAAATTATATACACATAATTGCCCATAACATTGAAACTCAAAGTCCAACATAATTTTTGATTCCATTTTAAAGGCAAAGATATTGTCATTAAAATTATGTGAACTGAATAGTTTACTTTCAAAAGGTTAAAGGTCAATTTTCGGAGTATATATTTCAATATAAATTATTTTTTTCATATAAATTATACATTCGAATCAATTTAAATTTATATAGTAGGTGGGATAGTAGTCGGAAGATCCATGTGAAAAAGTACAGCAGTCGGATTTACAATCTCCGATTTTAATGAAATTTACCACATACATAATATATCCAATATGTATCTCATATCAGTGACTTTTTCAATGGAAACTCAAAAATATCGCGATATGAAAATTGAAAAATTAGCTAATATTTTCTAAAATTATATACATACATTGCCCATAACTTTGAAACTACTCAAAGACCAGCATAATTTTTGACTGTATTTTAAAGCCATAGATATTGTCCTTAAAATGATGTGAATAAAATTGTTTACTTCCAAAAGGTTAAAGGTCAATATTCGGAGTATATAAAGAAGTGGCCATTTAAAATCGGTACGGATTAAAGCGAGTATAACTTTTAAATGAAGCAATGTATGTTAACATTTTATACATGAAATTAAAGGTAATTTAAAAAAAATATAACTTTAGGTTTATGAGCCTTTATTGCGAATAAAATAAATAAATATAGTATATCTCGATTGGACGAAGATTTGGGCAATTTGTTTAATTGATGTGTTTTGGTATAACATCAATATTATTCTCATTATACCACGTATTTGAGTAATGACAACTTGTCATTGAGTAATGACAACTTGGCTGAAACTTTCTATCAGATGTGCAATGTCTTATAAATGACAGCAATCGCTTTTCCAAACTCTATTTTTATATATAATTCTGAAAATTCTTAAAAAAAATTCTAAAAAACATGACTCTTCAAACCGCAGCTGCGGATTGCCTGCCAAATTAATATTTTTGTTCAATTTTACGCATTCATATTAAAAGACCACACAACCTCGAGCTGTCGAGACGTAAAATTTTTGACCTGATATCTGCCGAAAATCAGATTTGGGCTATATTTTAAACAAAGTCGGATTTTCTAGATATTTGTACACAATTATCTTTAGCTTCTTTTCCATTGTGTCTACACTTTTTAAAACTAAACATAATAACGGAAAATTTGTTTTTAAACACATATGTAAATATTTTTCCATTTTAATAACCGATTTTAAGTGGCCACTTCTTTATTTCAATGTAAAAAATATCAAAGATCGCGGTGTTAAAAATTCACTGATATGGAGAACATATTGCATATATTATGTATGTATGTGGTAAATTTCATAATTTACCACATAAGACTGCTGTCCGCTTTCACATGGATTCTCCCATTAGCACCACGTTATAGTTCATATTGAACACAAATTATTTTTATAATTTTTAGTACGTAACTTTTAACAAAAGGTCTGTTCATTTACTTTCCCAATAAATACTTGCAACGAGAGAATAAACTCAAAATTTACAAAATTCTCAAAAATAGTAAAAAGTAAATGAACGCTTTTCCAGTAACAATTGTTTTATACACACAATTTTCTTATTTTGTTTCTTTTAAAATGTATAAATACTCACATTTTCTTTAATTTTATTGAAAATTCTTTTGTTTTGACATTTTTTCACCACAAAAATAAAATTTTAAATAAATAAAGAATAACACAAAAAATATGAAATATAAGCTGCTAACTATTACGAGTTCAAAATAGAACTTGTAATAGTTTGCAACGAGAGAACACTCTTTAAAATTTATACGCTCTTGATTTTTTCTCTACTTGCAAGTTTTTGAGTTAATGAACGCTTTTCCAGTAACAATTGTTACTAACTACTAACAACTTTTAGTTATTGAACATAGCTAATATTTGTCTTTTATAAAATTTTTTTTTCTGAATTTCTTCTTTAATTATTTAGTTTTGTAACCCAAAGGCAGATAGTAAGGAAACCGAGGAATATATGTGTAAGTATTTCAACTACAATAATACAAGTGAAGTAATTTGGTCAGCCAGCCTAATTATGAGTTTTCTTACAAAAATTCCCAGGAAATTGAAAAATTTTTTCCGGGAAAAACGGGAAATTTAAAATTAATTAAAAAAACTTTAATATATTTAAATTTAACATATTTGTCTGATTAATGGCTTGTTCCAAATTTAGAAATATTAGTGGATATTTTAAAACCCACGAAGGATGCAGTAGAAGCATTATGCCAAAACGGAAACAAATTTGATGATAGGTGATACTATAATGAACACTCTTTATGAACAAAAAACGATATAACAGCAGACATAATAAGCTAAATTATAATATAAAATTTGACCACATGTGATGACGATGTTTCCGGAATACACATGGATCAAAATGTTAAAAACAAATTAGAATATGCAATCAATACTGTAAAAACATTTAAAATCGGGTATTAGCTTTATTTGAAGCAACTAGGAATCAGACAACAAAATTAGATGTCAGACGATTGAATGCATTAGTTAAAGAGTTAGTCGGAAAAAACTTATACTTGTATTAAGTTAAATAAAACTTAAACCGTTCAATACAAAAATTCTCAAAAATACGTAAATTTATTCATATATTGTTCAAATTCATTAAACATTAAAATATTGGCATATTCTTGGTATTTATAAATTTATACACTTTTTCTGGAAATCATCCCTTTAAAGATTTTATAGTTGCTTCCGTTACATTTTTGGACGAGGTAGTCAACTTACGCTTAAAATCGGAATAGCCTGGGATAACTTTCCTGTGTTCTTTAATTATTTTTTTACAAGAGTCCGAAGTTCTGGACAGTTGGGTGAATTTGCTCCCGTGGACTGTAAGTAATTTCACCCATTTTTAAGGCATAAAGTAATGTTTTGCACTTTCAAGAATGCATTTTTTGTTGTTGGTATTTGATAAAGAAAACATTAAGGCAAATATTTGCTCAAAAAAGCGTAACCACTTTTTTTTAGAATAAATTTGTTTGACGTGTTTACTCTTACAAGTGTTTTGTAAGATCAAACAGCATCAAATAAAACAAAACCAATTTTTTTGTTTTGAATCATACTAAATAAAATATGTTTTTGAAATAAATAAATGATTTCAAATGTATTTTATTTAGTGGTTACGTCTTTTTCGTCAAATATTTGTCATGTGTGACCCGACCCTTAGTCATTCATTTTGTTCAAAGTCATTGTTTGTGAGCAAAGTGTTGAAAGCAGTATATACAGTGCAATTTGGTCGAATTTTTAAGTCTATTTAAATAGTTAAGGAACAAACACAAATTTAAATTATTAGTTTATGAGAAAGATTTTGAAAAAAAAATGTTTGAACTTGGCCGGGTTTAAACAATCAGAAACGTGTTAACTGAAGAATTTTGAGTTTAATTTGTCAATTTCATGTTGCGATTTTTTGCATTTTTTGAGAAATATCATTTTTCGTGGCAGCCTCCGCTTGCAAAATAGCGAACTTGCGAAAGCTTGGTTGGGTGAGCAAAATAATGTGGCGAAGAATGCTGCTGTTTACAATTTTATTGTTGGTAAAGTTGAATGCGGCAATGTTTTGAATGAGGATACGGATTATGTGAAGGAAAAAGTGAGAATATGTTTGTAAGAATATCTCAGTTATATGGAAGAGTTCCCGCCAGATTGAATCCGCCATTTTGAATGAATATACAGATTTTCACTTGAATCAGAGGACATATTAAAATTTACGGCGCACAGTGGTATGAGAATAAAAAAAGAGGGAAATAAATCTGTAACTTCTAAACCCTTACGCAGATTTGAATGAAATTTCACATGCGCAAAGAGGACGTGTAGTCGAGTGCTCGACGAGGAGATTCTGTATGTATAATTTTTTTTAAATCGGAACACAAACGAAGAAATATGATCATTTTAAAAATTGAACATACCCGAGGTGTCCTATTTTGGGACCCGCTCCTGTTGGGGTCATGAGGTCCAAATTCAAAACTTAAACTCGACTACACTTCCCCTTTGCGCATGTGAAATTTCATTCAAATCTGCGTAAGGGTTTAGAAGTTACAGATTTATTTCCCTCTTTTTTTATTCTCATACCACTGTGCGGCGTCATATTGGATCCGCCATTTTGAATCTGAAAATTTTTACCTCAAATTTTCACATAAATCAGAAGCAAATTTTAAGATTTACGCCGCTATATTGGATCCGTCATTTTTAATTTGAAAAATTTTACCTCAGATTCGAAATCAGCAATCTTGAATACCCCCATATACAGATTTTCATCCTTGTGCAGTGATTCCTTATAGTTTTGGCCACAAAAATTACCTATATTGCCTGGTCAAAATTCACATTGTTTGAATACTACAGAAGGACTTTTTTTCCATAGTGAGCTGATGCCAAATGGGGCCAGAAATATGAAGGCACACTGTGCCACAGTATAATTTTCCAACCCTATAAAGTATATATATTCTGGATCCTTATAAATAGCGTAGTCGGTTAAGCCATGTCCGTCTTTCTATCTGTCCGTCCGTTTGTCTGTTGAAATCAAATTTCCAAAGCCACCAAATAACTTATATACACAATTAACTTATATACACATACATCAATATCTCCGGAATTCTTCCGGCTCGATTGCTGTTTAAAATCGAGAAAATCGGTCCACAAATGGCTGAGATATAAGGAAACACCAGGACAACCTGGATTTTTGATCTATATCTGGATTTATTGTCAATAACATAGACAATATGGATATCCAATGATAGATATTTCAAAGACTTTTGCAACGACCATAAGACCATAGTAAGTTGGACATACAATGGGTCAAAATCGGAAATAAATATTTTTTAACCCAAATTGTTTTTTTCACTAAATTTTTTTTCGCTAAATATTAAAAAAAAATTAAAAAACAAAAAAAAATTCAATTTAAAAATAAAAAATGTTTAAATTAATAAAATTTTAAAAAACCAATTCGAAAAAAAATTTTCAAAATATTAAAAAAACAACTAGGTTTTTTTAAAAATATACGTTTAGAAATTAAATAAAAAACTCAACATATTTAAAACTAATATTTTTTAATTTCTCCACTGTACTATAGTGTGTTTTTCGACATATAGGGTTTTTTCGACAGTTTCGACACTCTTAATAAGGCTGGATGTATTTTTGCAATGCATAGGGATGAAGTTATATTTATAATGTACGTATTCAAATTTAATTTCAGATTTCTCCCAATTTTTTAAAATTCCTTCGAATGCATATTTTGAGTAAGTGTTTACATAAATATAGAATAATGATGAGTAAAAGTAATTTATTTTCTAAATATGATGAACATTTATTCTTAACCTTTATCTTACAGCACTATTTTTCAAAATGTTAATATATTCGGCTTGCAATTAACCCTATCCTGGCACCTGATCATATCGGCAATTTTTATTTGGATCATTATTGCTGCAGTGGCGCATAAAATTACAAATATTAGCAAGGTACGTTCACATAACTTTAGTGAAACAATTTAAACGTACACGCAGAGAAAAAATATAATTGGGCATGGTTACTGTAACCATTTAAATAGTGTTACAAGATTTTTAACAATATTGTAGTCACAGTCATAGAGAATAGACATAGAGCGGAAACTCTCCTGTCAAAGACCTAACTCAGTTGTCAAAAACCTAAGTGGTGAGAATGTATCAGTAGAAAAAACTATGTGAAAACAAAAACAACACTCGTATGTGTGATTAATTTGAGTAATATTTTTGTTTAAGTTTTTTTCAAGTTTCCGCTCTATGTTTCTCTATGGTCACAGTAACCATTTACATGATTGTGGTAACCATAATATGGTTAATTTACGATTCACATGATTGTGTCAACCATATATATGGTTACAGTAAACAAATATATGTTTATGATGAATAATTTTATCATAATATGTTGTTCTCAGATTATGATAAGCCTTAAGCCGAGAGCACCATAATATGATAAGTCCTTCATCATATGAATGGTTGTCACAAACATATATTTGTTTACTATGGTTGATACAATCATGTGAATCGTAAATTAACCATATTGTTACGAAATTGTACTTGAATTCAAATATAACGATTTTAAGGGCTGATTTAAAAGTAGCATAATGCTTTCAAATAACAGTGCTGTAATGGCATTGTTAAATAAAAAAGCTTTCAGTTGATTTGATCGTAAGTTGGCAACGCTGTATTCAAATATTCAGTTAAAGAACATTGTAGAAAGTACACCACAGATGGCGTATGATCTAGAATATACGAACTTTGACAGTTAAAGAGCTTTCTAGATGGTAATGCAGTGTTATAAATAGTGGCAGAGGTTGCAGTCGTGAGTGAGTTTATCAGAGACGCTTTTCGAATAAACATCATCTAAGTGCCTTAAAGTGTGTTGTGTTTTTCAAGCAAATTCGTGTACATTATAAATTGTGTCTGTAATTCTGAGAATTTATAAACGTGTATAAAAAACATTGAGTGGCTATTTAATTCTGTTGTTGTACATTTTAAAGAAATAAAGAGTTGTTACAATTTTCAAACTACTAAACGGCTTTTATTTGCAATCAAAAGTATCCGGTTTATTTAAAGGAAATAAACCAGCGTTTTGAAAAGGTTAAAACGTAACAATATTATGGTTACCACAATCATGTAAATGGTTACTGTGACTATAATATATTTAAAAAACCTTTAACAACATTGAAATGGTTACAGTAACCATGCCCAACTATATTTTTTCTCTGAGTGTATTTCTTTAAAGATTTTCTATTTCAGATAGGCCAAATAATACGCTATTCGGTTAGTATCGTTTTTATTATATTGATTCTACTGATTGTACGCTTAAGTTTTATACCCGGTGTCGGTGAGGTCTTCTCCGATATATTCACACCAAATTGGCATGATTTTATCGATGGCATAAAGTCTATACCAAATTATGGTATTTCAGCATTTGGTCCAGGTTGGGGTTTAATTTTAACGTTGGCCAGCTTTAATAAGTTCAATACAAATATAAGATACACCAGTTGGTTAATTGGTGGTGGTCATATTTTAATGATAATTCTGTTTAGTATATTGGAGCTGTTGATAAAGGGTTGTGTTAGATGTAAGTGTATGGTGAAGTCTGGAATTTAGATTTAATTTTCATTTAATTTTTCTCGTAGTATTGACTCATGAAGGTTTTCATAGAGATTCGAAACCCTACCTTTCTTTATATTTGACTGGTGGCAGTGTCTTTGCTTCTATGCCCTGGGCTAATTTTTGGTCGATCCTATTCTATTTTATGTTAGTTCTAGCGGGAGTAACATTAATGGTAACTATAATCGTTTATTTTGTTTATTAGTTGCAATGTAAGTTTTTTCGTTTCTTTTGCAGATCATCCAATTAAACATTATTTCGTACAGCATTTATGATGAATTTATTTCATTGAGAAGAAAAAATGTCACCCTGGTTCTAGTAGGGGCAATGGCAATATGTTCATTATATTTTGCCACTGAGGTATGACTTTATAAAACATTTTGATATTTATAAATTGAAATGTTTGTTTGTTTTCAGCATGGCTATGAGAATTTCTTATTTTTAAGATTCGATACCCTGGTAACACAATCATTAATTGATTTACTAGTAATTTTGGCAGTTTTGTGGGTTTATGGACGTGAACGATTTCAACGTGATTTAGAATTTATGATTAATGAACGTTTTGCCAGCTGGAAAATTTTTGCTTTAAGATTTTTAGCTCCCATAGTACTATTAATTGCCTTGGTAAGTTTTTAATTATCTAAGATTTGTATAAATATGCTTTATAACTGTAATTATATTTTTACTTTTAGGCTGAAGGAATATTGGTGTCATTATTTCATAGTTTCTTTGGCAAAACTTCCATTACAATTTTCAATTTATTGCTAAGACCCCTGCCTTGGCTGTGTGTACCCGGTTATGTTATTTATTGTTTGTTGAAATCCAAGGGACCATTTACAGCCCGTCTGCTGAAAAGTGCTAGACCCACCGATTGGTATCCGGTTGAGATGGAGGATCGCCAGAAGTATGAGAATGTTGTTAATAATGCCAATATGACACATCCTCTGAATGTTTTAGAAGATGACGATAATATATGATAGTTATTCAAAATTGTAACATTAGTATCAAATTATAATTAGCAATATATCAAAAAAAATGTTTTTTCCAACTTAAAGATATTTATACCAAATTAATTCTATTCATTGGGGGATACATTCGGCTACCTCAAACGGACATTAGGGCAGCTCTCCTTTGTCCGTTGTGTGAATATATAAGTTGCAAAAACTTTGATTTTTCAACTGAATTCGTATTAGACGCCGTAGTTCTTTTAACAATATAAAAACAGTTGTTTTTAATTTTGGGACATTTAGCTGGAATAGCAATGTTTCGTTTAAGATAAAAAATTTATCAGTACACTGGACAAAAAAATTGCTGTTCGGTTCAGAAATGATGATTTTGACACGGAAAAAAGTTTGAAGACCAATAATTGGTGGCATTACTCCATTAAGATTGTTGTAAAACTCAACAAGTGCTTGCAAAATCATTGGGAGCTAATCATGCAGCAATTTGAAAACGTTTTCGAGCAGCAGCATTCAGCCAAAAGCAGGGAAATTGGATACCATACGAATTGAAGCCGAGAAAGCTTGAAAGACTATTTTGCATGTCCGAAAAGATGCTTTAGCGCTATAATAGAAAATCGTTTTTGCACCGAATCATTACTTGCTATGAAAAATAGATACATTACAATTATTAGAAGCGTAAGAGATCAACACTCAAAGACAAATATCAATCTCTGTATTTGGTTGGAGCAAAAGGGTGTTATCTATTATGAGCTGCTGAAATCTGACAATAACAACACATGGAACCTATACCGAACGCATCTGATCTAAAGCGAGCATTGATAGTTTCAACAAGATATCTTACAAATATATCGTCACCTAAAATGCAAAATGGCTTATCATCACTTTTCTAAAATTTTACAGGAAAGACAAAATTCTTAATAAAATTAAAAGTGTTGCGGTTACAAATATGATTTTCTTTCTTTAATAAAGACGTTATTTTTGAAAATATAAACCTAAAAAATTGTGAAGACGTGTGCCTTGATGCGCTGTACCAATATTCATTAAAAACTCAATTTTGAATTTTTTGGTTGTTACGCACTTTTGCATTTCCGGTGACGATATGTAGAACTAATAAAAAAATCTAAAGTACTTGGAAGATATTTGCAAACACTGGAATTACTAACACGCATGAAACACTTCTACAATAAGATCATACTAAGTGTAGAATGTTGCATGAAATCTTTCACAAATTAAAAAAAAAAACCTTCATGAAATGAAATCATTGAGCAAAAATTAAATAATCTAGTAAACAAAGACAAATATTTTAGTTTTCATTTATAACTGATAATTCATAAATACACAATTGTATATACATATGTAAGTATTTGCATGCTTATACAGAGAGATCATGGAAAAATCATTTGAAATTTTGCGTTATACAAATCAATTAATACGATTTTATTTTGTATTATAATTAGAAATATTCACAAATATGTATTTATTGCAGCTGTTGTAAAATTTCCATATTGAATCATATACATTTTAGGAATGTCCCAAGGGCTTTATATCGCCACAATTTAATGAAAACATTGCAATTTGTGTAAAATAATCGTACGAGTATTTATAAGGATACGACATACAAATGTGCGAACTGATCTATATTTACTACATTGTTTGTTATCTAAAACCAGAAGTACTTACAACTAGAGACATTTAATATTCTGATAGCGATCTTGTTGCATCCCAAAAATAGAATGAACAAATTTGTAAAACATATGTTTGTGTCTGTATTTATTTTCCCGCCAAGCTTTGCGAGTAATAAAAGCAATTATTGCAAACAATGTTTTACGATCGTAATTTAAGTATTTTCATTATTGCCGCATTCATTGAAAAATATGGATAAGTTTAGGAGGAAGTGGGAAGGAAATTTTAACAAAATAAAACGAGTTATCCCGGTCATATTGGACCCTACACCAGTTGCAAATATAAAGTAATAGTTTAATGCTTTGTTTAGGCTGTTTAGAGGCGAAATTTATATCAGAAACTAGTGGATAACCTGCGTGTGCTACTACGCAAAAAAATAAAGTACCGCACTATGCGTAATTGACCCGTTTTATTACATTTTGGACCCATTATACATTCAAAATTAAAAAAAGTGCAAAAATCCATTTGAAATTTTTTAGAAGGACAACAATTTCATTTAAATTTAATTTCTGAGCTATAGGATACAAAAAAGTACCAAAACTGGGGTTTCGCTCGTTTTATGCCCTTATAAGTACAACCATCAAAAAGTACCACACACCTGTTCACTTATTTTTTTGCATAAATTCAGATTAAGTTGGATCTTTGGTGCTAGCTTTATTAGTTCCGGAGATGTAGAGATTCCGATTTTAACCGTTTTTACCCATTTTCCCCCTTAAAATTAGAATTTTCAAAAATCCCTTCTTAGTGGATCTACACATCGAGAGAGGTGCCTATATACAAAAGTTCAAGACATAAAATTTTCATAA
The DNA here is from genome assembly GCF_958450345.1 of Calliphora vicina. Lineage (NCBI taxonomy): Eukaryota > Metazoa > Arthropoda > Insecta > Diptera > Calliphoridae > Calliphora > Calliphora vicina. The sequence goes on along the minus strand of NC_088781.1, from coordinate 58,644,527 downwards.
GCTCAAAAATGGTAAAAATGTTTGTATGGGAAAATTCGAAAATGGACCAAATGGACCTAATTAAATGTTTTAGGTGTTTGAAAACATCTTCATCAAATTTCCTTTTCAATGAAACCGGTTTGGAACTCATTTTTGCTTAATTATACCGTACAACTGATCAAATTCACTTTCTGAGTCGATTTGTCCGCCTAAGGACGAAACTTATTGAAGCTGCTCCAAATCGGTACATTATTTCAGGTATCCCCAATTCAAATGATTGAAATTTTAAAAGAAATTATTTTTTTTAATTTTCGTAATCAGGCCTCACAGTCTGTAATGGACCAATACCGTTTGTGATACAAACGGAATGACAAAATGAATATACACCCAATCTTTTTGGTGGTGGGTATAAAAATTAAGAATATATTCACCAAACTTCATAGGGAAACCTAACCAAATCATTCTGCCTTACAAAAAAACCTTAGAACAAGCAATCTTTTTGGGAAGAAGGGATCACAAACCATTCTTTGAACATGTTGGCAAAAATGTTGAGGTGGAATGCAGTCTGAAAGAACCCTCAAGATGACAAACCTTTATTTGGAAAACTGTACCAAAGCTTAAAAAGCTCTTTATTTAGCTCTTTATCAAAATACATAGTTATTTTCACCACTTAAGTTTTCGGGGATTATTTGACATTAAAATCCACTTTCAAATAATGTTTTCAATGTTCTTTGAAATCTATTGTATGCAAAGTTTTATCAGAAAATCAAGCTTGAACTGATATGAACTATGTTCCGAATGCTCAGCTATATCTTTTGGGAAACTGTCCAAAGATATGGCTGATATACAAATGGTTACAGCTAGTTGCAGAACTGTGGGCTTCATGGCTTTACTGGTTTATACTCATCCGTTTGTCGAAATTGTCCATACATGTGGGTAAATTTCGAAGAATCAATGTTCAAATTCCATCTTCACTACCTATGGGTGGTGGTGGGCTTGTTGATATAAATTTTAGACAAATAGACAGGCTTGCAAACGGACATAGCTCAATTGACTTACAATTTCGTAAGGATCAATGAAATTGTACTGCCTAGGGGGTTCCATTCAATTGTCATCTTGGCGACATTGTCATTGGTGCGTCTGAGAACATGGCCAATCGAACTCCATTTACGATTGATTATATGGTTACACATTGGTGTTTCACCTGCACTTTCCCACAGGTCTCTGTTTGAGATAACATTCAGCCAGAATACCTTCAGCAGTTTTCGTAACGAGCTATTAATGAATACCTTCAAGGATTTAAAATCGCTAGCTGTTTATTCACAGCCATACAACAGGGCTAACGCACGTTAGATGATAATAGGTGGAGGTTGGTCTTCAGATGAATTTGGGGTGATTTCCGTACTTTTTGCAGTGCCTCAAATGCTTGATTTGCCTTTTTGATGCGATTTGTAATATTTTCTCGCAAGCCGCCTGTTGCTGATATGACACTACACAGATATATAAACGATTGGACATCTTCAAGATCTACGTTGTTATTTGAAACTTTAGTTAGTTGGTGGTATTTAAACGAATGACCTTGGTCTTTCCTATGTTACTATGTAAACCTGCATTATTTCCCCTAGTTTGGCTGCCATATCTAGATCCCCGAGGGGTCCAGTTACACCCCAAGTGATGCCTCCTATATTGTTTGTTTCCATAAGCATTATAACGTCAAGTAATATATTGAACAGCAATGCAGATAAAACACAGAATTGTCGTTAACTTTAAAGGGTCTTCCAAGTGCAGGTATAAGGTACGGATTAGGTCAATCAATACCTGTGGAACTCCTTTGCACTGTAGTGCTTGCCAAATTGCCTGCTGATGAAGGGTATCGAAAGCTTTAGCAAAGTCTAAAAATGTTCAATATAGAGGGGATCGTCATTCCACCGATTGTTCGACAATAATACGAAGGCTGTTCACGTGATCAGTACATGAGTGATGTGTTCTAAAACAAGCCTGCTCAGGTCGAGGGTGAAAAGACAGTGATGAGGATAATCTGTCATGAAGGATATGCACTATTACCTTGTTAATCAATGGCAATAAGGTTATGGCCCCCCCAATTTCGACATTCCGTCAGGTGACCATTTTATCAGGGGGAAGTGGCATGTGAAATCCAGAAGTCTTCGATAATAAACCGTATTATCCTAGCACCAAGATGGGGATCGGCCTTAAGTAATTCTGGGTTGATGTAATCCACGACTGGGGCTTGAGAGTTTTTATAGCATTAACTATTTCTATTCATGTCATGTATTTATGTCAACTGCAGCATGTGGTGTTATGCATTGATATTGCAGCGTTGTGGTGGGTTCCGGTATTGACAATATGTTGGCGAAGTAGTCGAACCATATTCCCAGTTGCCGGTCCATAGATGAAGTGATAACACCCATCGGGTCATTCAGAGGATAAGCAGTGGATCGGTAGCTTTGCCAATCTATATAGATCCCTAGTTCTGTGCGTATTTGCCGTAGCTTGAGCATCTGAAGGCAATTTTACTACTTTCAATCGAATTCCAGCTCGAATTCTAGTTATCTGATTGGGTTAAAATAAGTTTAAGCTACTAAAGTTAGGTTAAGCTAATAAAGAAATGAGACACAACCAAAGCAAATCAATTTTTTAATGGCAGGTCTAATGTACTCGTACATATAACAGGAACTAATGCCACATTGTAGAAAGCCCCTACAAATGTATTCTCATATCATAATCCTAATGGGATGTATTATGTTTAATATCATGTGTGGATGTCAAGATTCAAAACACAAGTTATTTCAAAAGTCTTTTCCATCAAGTTCTGCAAAAAACAATTCCTGTCACATCAATGCAAATTTGTCAATTTCACTTGACCTTCTGAAAATTTCCCAAGAATGCGTGTTTCCCAGTTGACTGGGGGAAAAAATAGAATGAATCGTTCGCATTGGGGAATTTCGAGGAAACCTAAACAAATTCCAAATACATATATGTATTCTTTGTCACAGTAGGAATACTGGCTGGCATAAAGTGACATTGTTCAGCAACACTGCACTCAAATAGACAACATTTCGTTTCGTTTTGTTTGGCTTTTGAGAATCTTGTGCTCAAATAAATGAGTTGACAATTAAGAGATGAAAAACGACAATGATGACGAATACGAACGTTGTTGATGATAATGATGATCGTAAAGTGGTCATGGTGTTTTGAATTCTTTCTACACAGTCGAACAGTGAGTGTAAACAATTATTGATGTTTTTTGTTGTGTGTTGTTTTTGTTACTGTTGCTGTAGTTTTGTTGTGATAACAAACTTATCGGATGTAAATTCACATACAAATACATGGATGTATGTACAAATATAATCCAAATCGGAGATGAGCAATACAAATTGTACTTTTCCAGACCAAACTGTAACAATACATATTATTATTAATATCTGGTATATTAATATGAATATTAGGTTGAGTTCTATATTGGACTTTTTAAATTTTCGGTGATCCCAATGTATAAAATTATTATCCAGATGCCAAAAACTTAACATGTTGGAAAAATTGTATTTAATTTACCCATAGATGTTTAGATGTTTTGTATTTAATTTACATAGATGTTTAAATAAAACAAATTTCTGATATCGTTTGCCCTATAACTTGATTCCAAAAAAAAACATAAAATTGTATGCATAGAGAATTATACATGATGTAATAAGTAAGGTGAGAGCGTTTCGACAACAAACACAATATTTCTTGCTGATAAGAGCATAGGTTTTTTCAAAATTGAATTTGTCAAATAAAAAATAAACAAATTTTATTTTTGCATATTAACAAAAAAACGGCCGTTAAATTTAAATTATTTTTGAGAAAGAACAACGGTTTAATAGTGCTTTATCCAAATTTCATTATATGAAATCTTTTTATTTACATTTTCATTCATGTTTTTTGATTTAAAATTTTTTTTTAAGAAAATAAAATGTATTATTTTTTCAAAATAAATTCAGTTTGACAAAACACAAGCACTTTCAAAATAGATAAATAAAAATCAGCTGTGTTGTTGATTTCACCTTACTTAGTGCATCCTGGAATTATATATAGAGACGAGACACTCCGATTTGTCAAACAAAAATACAACAAATCATACGTCTGATCCAAAAACAAAATACATTGACTAGCATGTATTTTGTTGTTGCCAGAGATAGGTTTTTGACAACAGACTTAGGTTTCTGACAATTACGTCTCGTCTCTATGTTACCTAGCGATGCCAGATTCAGATTCGCAAAAAGCTGGACATTGGGGTTCAAAAAGCTGGACAAACCAAAAAAAAACTGGACATTTAAAAAATGACAGAAAATTTCGGTTTTGTGTAAATAATTTTTATTAAAATATATTTTTATCCACCGTTATCAACATATATGTATATTATTATTATTATTATTTAAAAATATAGAATTACAATTAAATATCATTTCACTCTTTAAAATTTATTTAACTAAACATACATTTTTTACGTTCAGTCTAGGGTTCCTACACGGGAAAATTTTCCTGGGAATTCTCTGGAATATTTTTTTGTAATTTTTCGGGAAATTTTCATCGGGAATATATTTATAAATTTTCTTCTTAAAATTACAATATTCAGATTCGTTGTGATGGCCAATTTTTTTAAGGATTGCAAGAATCATTACTTTTGAAATAACCGAATTATTTTCACTCATTAAGAAGAATCAAATTCAAATTTTATGTTCTTAAATGAATTATTAAAGTGCCTAACATTGCAACTTCTAAGGATATTTATATTTAGAGTAAATAATAACAATAATAGTGGTTTATTATATACAACATGATTAGAAAAATGTCTATTTCGAAATTAACTACTCATGCTTTACAGATTTAACATAGTGTAAATTCTTAAATTTTTTAATAAAACACTAGAATTTTTTGATACCGATTAAAACTAGAGTGTGACAATAAAGGGAAGGTAAAAAGTCCGAGAAATTAGGAACCCCAGTTTAGTCCATCAAATATATTAGGGTGTGTCGATTTAGCAATCGATATTGTGCCATCGATATTTCGATAGCTTTTGGCATGAGGAAAAAAAATTCCACTACTACATACCAAACAAATAATTTTTCTCAACTTTTATTTTTAAGGTTTTTTTAGATGTAAAAAATCGGCAGTTTTTCCAAAAAAAATTTTAGTAGTAAGTAAATTTTAAGTAATAAATAATATGGATATTTTTGTAGAAAATTTATATTTAGCTGGACAAATTGAATTTTAGCTTGAAACTGGACAAGCATCAAAAAAGCTGGACAATCCAGCCAAGTCCAGCCCGGCTGGCAACCCTAATGTTACCCTATGATTGTATGCATAACCCCAAATTTAGCATTTTAAATATTTTTTTAAAAACGAAATTTCAAAACACGTACACAAAAGCCCTTCCGAGCCATTATGTTCTCCGTATTACCACATTTGGCAGTAGCATAGAATATGTTCAGAGATTTCAGCTTGAAGTTTACAAAACCTACACTGATCATTTGCAATATTACCTAAAATAAATAAACCAATTCACACTTTCAGAGAGATAGCAACAATTTAGACTTCGAAGCCCAAAATTTAAATTTTGATAAAAAATAGGTCAAATTCTGAAGATTCTCAAATAGAACATATTTTTTATACCAAAATGTTCTCCGTAAAGATACTTTACAGAAAAACATAAAATTCTTAGTGAATAGTGAAAATCGTTTATTTTTGGATTCATATTATTGGTAATTTGGTTGTCTAACTAACAAAATAAATCTACTCCATTTAGTCCAAAAGTACTATTTTTAAAAAAGCGGACCAAGGTATGGCAAAATTTTAAAATTTAAATTTTGAAGTGCCAATAACTCGTAAATTATAAGAGATAAATAGATAAATTGTAGGGCCCATTTTAATAACTTAAACTCGAATACTCCTTGGCCCACGTCAAATTTTATTCCGATCGGACCAGCCGTTTAGAAATGCCAAATTTATTTCCAATAAATTTCGATTCTAGCCCAATGAGTACTGCAACACTAGGATCATTCCCAAAGATGCTTGGAATGCGCATGTGCCCATCCAGATCACCCGGCATTAAACAGTATATCCCCGATAATTTGGATGCAATATATGCCTCCACCATTACCAATAAATGTAAGGGTGGGATGTGTTGGATTGCACCCAGAACAAGAGTGGGACAGGTCCTCATGAACCCAGTAATAGAAATACAGTCACCAGTTCCACTTTATTGCACCATGACAAGGCAGCATATGTTATTATTGGCCTTATAACTGTAATAAAAGACCAGTAAATCATCTTTGGTTTTAACGCGCACGCTTTACGAAAACGTCTCTGGTAGGTATATATTGCTCTAGTAGCTTTTCTGATAGTATTGGATAAGTGAGAATTGCAAGTGAAAGTCCTATCAAGTGTAACCCCAACATATTTTACCTCCTTAGAAACCTTTATAGATGAACCATTCAATGCTCTATGAGTCTAATAACTCTTCAGTTGGTAAATAACACAATAATTGTCTTGGCTGGGTTGATGGCCAACCTTCTATTCAGGCACCACTTGGTGGTTATATTCAGAGCAATCTGCATCTTATCCGATATCGTTACGTCATCCCTCCTAAGTCCAACTTAATAACCCTCGATGACAGCATTTCCAAAATACATTTCCTTATAATGTACAGAACTCCTTTTCTATGCAGTGCTAGATCAATAGCACCCTATGACGTATTGTCGAAGGCCCCCTGAATGCCAATAAACGAACAAAGCGATGTGTAATTGGCACCTATGGCCTTCTCGATTAGCTTCGTCACATGAATAGTGGCAGTCACCGTAGATTTACCAGGTTGATAAGCAAACTGGAAACGGTGTATTTTATTCATCAAAAGATCAGTATCCCTTATATAACTGTCGATTAGTTTCTCCATCGTTCTTAAGAAAAATGAGCTGGCAGTTGTTCAGATTTTCCCCCAGCCTTAGGTATGAAGACCACTTTAACCTCTCGCCAAGTCGTTGGCACATGATAAGCCATTAAACTTGATTTGAAGATTATCGATAGTTGAGAAACAATTATGTCACCTCATTGTTCTAGAAATCATGGACAAATTCCACTTTACCCGATCAATACCAAAGAACCTGCCTACCAACTGGCGATTACTATTGGATATTGAGGGAACCCATGTGTAATTCGCAGTTGTATTGAAAGGCAATTAACCAGGAAAGTTAGTATTCAGGAGAAGTTTACAGGTCTCCTCCGGTGATTCAGTGTACGTACCATCTGGACGTTTCAACATACAAAGAATTGGTATGATCCCTATATAAGCCGAATGAATAGTTTCCGGGATATTATTTTCTCGCAGTAGCCACGCCATGTTGATCTTTTCGATCTATATATCCTCCACACTATAGTGGCGTATGGTATATAATCATTGGTCATACTCTAACATTTCCATTATTAATTTGTCAATTAATATTTTAATTAAACTAATAACAATAATTTTCCAAATTACACCAAATAATTCATCAGAGTACCGTGGTACTTTTCAGGTCTCAATTGTACTGAAAAGGTACTCATGCACAATTAAACCAATTTTTGTTCATGCCCGATCCCAATGTATTTTATTATAAAACGAGAGAAAGAGATGAAAGAAATACAAAATTAAATGAAAAAAAAAGAAAAAGTGAAAAAGAGTGTTTGCTTGTTGGACTGTGTGTATTTTTGTGTCCGTTAGTATTCAAATTGCATCGCAAAAGTGTGTTTTTTTATTTGAAATTTATCGTTACTTATTAGTCGTTTGTCAAAGCTTCTACTAATTACAACAAGTTAATGTTTTAATTAAAACTAAAGCTAAAAAAATTAAAAAAAATTCATATGAAAATATTATAATAATACGGATGAATTAATCAAAAAAATAACGTTATTTTCCTTAATTATTAATTTCAAGAACAAGTGTTTTTATTTTTCCTGCTAAATATTATTATCGTACATTTTTCAATACCTAGTACATGCACTCAAGAAATTTGTTTTAATTATAAATATTTGTTTGTTTATTTATTTTTCTTAATTCTTTTGTTCATAATTTTGAAATTCAATGTCAAGTTCATACACGGCAAATTTTGTAGATAAAAGCTGAAGAAAATAAAATTCAAAAAATAAAAAAAAAGAAACGAAAATTGTGCAAAAGAAATTGTTTATTTATTTGTGTGTTTTTGTTTATGGTTTCCAAAATATTTTGCTGGCTTGAAAATGGTGTATGAATCATCGTATGAAAGTGGCCGCAGTCCCTTTTTGCCCGATACCAAACGTGGTTATTGGGCCAATCCCAATGATTTTGTCTATGCTGGTCTGGGTCTGGCATTCCGTTTGGATGTGTTTTCAATGTCATGGTTCTTTATGATGGAATCGAGTGGTAAGTGTAAACCAAAACTTGATAATGAAATGAAAAAATTAGTAATATAATTAAATTGAAGTAAGAAAACTATTATTCCAGGCAACGATTTCGACTCAAAAAATATCTTATCAGTATTTGATGTTTGAAGCTGAAACTTTTTGGAACATTCTAAACTAGAGTTCTGTAAGATGTACGAAAGATTACATGTGTTTTGTTTTTATTGCAGTAACAAAACACGTGTAAAATATTGTTGATAAGATTTTTAGTTGACGCTGTCGAAAGGTTTGACATACTGATAATTAGCCTTCGATCGTCTATAATAAAGTGTGGTCCCTGTAAAATTTTCTGAAATGAACCAAAAACCATCTAAAATTAACAAAGAGCTGAATAATTCGACCCAATACTGATAATAACAATTGTTTTGTATGGGATTTAAGGTTAAAACAGATTCCCCTCACCATATTCTTTTTATCTGACCAATATAAATTTTGTTCTGTACACTTCGAAAGCAAAATTAAGTATATTTATAAAAAGGGGAATTTTTTAGCTCTTGATGATTTTCAGTTTCCAAAAACACAAAGTTAAACAAAAGTTATTTTTATTTGAGTTGATTAATCAATCAACTTTTTAATGACTATTCATGCTAAACACGACATATAACCTGTTTAAATGTTTAGTTAATAACACTTTTAATATTTTGTTCCTACGCTCAAATTTGTTCTAGTTTAACGGCAAATGTTCAAAGAATTAATTCTTAATTAAATTTTCAAAATCCTAGTATTTTCTTTTATCTGTGCAGGACGAAATCTGCCAAAAGTTGAAGATTTATATAAATTTTATTACAATATACAATATAAAGCAATACTTCTTAAATTAATTTTCAAAATCAAATAAAATTTATCTATTAAGTTTATTAAATTAAATGTATTAAAAATTAGCAAAATTAAATGATGAGACTAATGCCCAGTTTTTGACTTGTTATTTAAATACGTATTTAGTTAATTTTAACTTAAAATTAAGTTGTATTTAAATACAGTTTGAGTTTTTCAGTGCTACATAATTTGTCTTATTTAAATAAGATAAAAGTATGGTAGCACTACTAAATATCAAAAATTTATCGATAGTTTTGCTTAAAACAGCTGTTCAACCAAAACAAAAATTGATACATTTTGCCCAATAAGAAATAAAAGTTTATTAAACAATAAAATTATTGGTAGGAAAATGCACAAAAGAAGCTCCAATTGCCCCGCATCGGAATTGTAGTTTTTGCAAGACGCTTTTTTTAGCAAGACGCTGTTGTTTGTTTTTTTTTTTACTAGAATAGAGTGAAAAAAACCAAACATCAAAAGTCAGCTGTCAAAAACATATGGTAGTTTATGAAACTTAAATAGAATTTAAATGACCAACGTCGGCCATTTAAGTATCATTTAAAAAAGCACTGAGAAACTAATTTTCGCATTTAAATAGAACTTAAATATAATTCATATTTAAATACGAAGTCAAAAACTGGCTCTAAGACATATTTTGGTATTTTCCATTATTTAACATTTATATAGCGTTCATCACACATATTCTGACCAGCATAATGGAAATCAATTATGTCTCGCTATTAATGGTTTCGAGAGTTTCACTTCCCAGACTAGTCTGACGACAACGACTTTAATTTCTGCTTAGTCGGCACCTACACGCAGAGAAAAAATATAGTTGTGCATGTTTACTGTAACCATTTCTATCCTCACCTCATAAGATAAACAATAATTATACCATACACCACCGTAGTGGGGTTTGTAACGTCCAAAAATATTAGTCTTCTAACATCAAACTCAGAATCACTTTCTCATAAAATTCAACATAAATAACTTTCATATAGACATAAATCGCACGACCTAATTTCCTGGTGATCGGTTCATAATTGATCATAGCTCCCATATAAGGCCCACTTCCGAAAATCACTCACGAATATAAATTATTGAAATTTTATCATAAAAATGTTTTTTGATTATTTACTTAGTGTAGGGTATTGAACGACCATACTTTCTTACTTGTTTTTATACACTGCACCACCATAGTGGGGAGGGTATTATGCGTTTGTGCAGATGTTTGTGACGCCCAAAAATATTAGTCTAACACCCACCTTAAAGTATACCTATCGACTTAGAATCACTTTCTGAGTCGATTAAACGATGTCCGTCCGTCCGTCTGGTCGGCTGGCTGACTGGCTGTCCATGTAAACCTTGTGCGCAGAGTACAGGTCGCAATTTTGAAGGTATTGCGATCAAATTTGGTACATATTATTTTTTTGGCCCAAGGACCTAGCCTATTGAAACTGGCTGAAATCGGTCCATTATTTCACCTAGCGCCCATACAAATATCCTTCCGAAATTGGACTTTATCGGTCATAAATGTTTCTACACAAATACACAAGTTTTGTATATACAAAATTCATGTCACCAAATTTTGTTACGATCGGTCCATAATTAGTCATAGCTCCCATATAAGGCCCACTTCCGAAAATCACTTTAACGTGCATAAATCGCTTAAAAATGTTGGTAAACACACAAAATTCAACATAGTTAACTTTAATATAGACATAAATCACACGTACTAATTTCATGGTGATCCGTCCATAATTGGTCATAGCTCCCATATAAGGCCCACTTCCGAAAATCACTTTAACGTGCATAAATAGCTTAAAAATTTTGGTATACACACAAAATTCAGCATAGCTAACTTTAATATAGACATAAATCACACGACATAATTACATGGTGATCGGTCCATAATTGGTTATAGCTCCCATGTTAGGCCCACTTCCGAAAATCGCTAAAAAATATAAATTATTGAAAGCCCGACCATACTTAAATTAAAAATTTCATTAATAATACATTTGTTGGAATCTTTGATAATAACACAGACTGTAATACTGAACTCTGACATGTATTTACAATGGCATCAGCTTTTCCAACCTTACTTTTAAAATGATCAGACTGTAAAATATATATGTATTTGAAAAATTAAATATCGATTCTGTAGCCGCAAAAGTGTATAATACATTTTGTGGTTTACCTCGGAATAAAGTAAAACAAAAAGGGCCAGTATTATAAAACAATTAAAGTAATGCATATGTACTCGTATTTATGTTGGGATCGTTATGTCATTCTCAATTTTAACAGAAAAATTAATAAAATTGTGTCTCTAAATTAATAAGTAGCTGGCGGGAAGAAGAAATAAGTCAAATATTGATAGTATTAATTAAAGAACCTCAATTTCATACAAACCATTTATTACGTGAGATCTTTATGGCTTAGTGTAAAATATGATCGTGCTTGACACACTTACAGTGAATGTCACTTAAAATCGTACACCATCGTAGTCAAATTTTATTCATTAGTTTTAGAAAGTTGATGTTTTGGAAATATTTTAAAATGCTATTTTTATATTGTGTGTGCTATTACCTATCAGAAAATTGGGTATAATTTTAATTGCCCTTATCCACAAATAAAAAAATTGGGTAAGACTGTCAGTGCTTAGAATATCAACGCTTCATTTAAAATCGTAAAGGCACTAAAAAATAGCAAATGATACCCTACAAAGTATTAGGATTATTTAATATTAAAATTTTTTTAATTTTTAAAGTTTTAATTATAATTTAATATAATTGTACGAATTTAAGTGAAATATGAATTTTGTGATGTTCTTTAATTTTCATCAATATTTTTTTTAACGAATTGAGGTTTTGTTAAATTTTTTGTTGAAATACATATTTTTTGTTCCAATTAATAAAATGACTTTTAATTTTTTATATAATCACCTATTAATGCCTGTATAATTTCATAATATTTAAAAAAAAAATATGTTGTACGATTTTGAGTGACACTCACTGTAAATGTTTAGGTTGATATTTTATTGCATTACTTTTAAAATAATAATAATAATAAACATTTGTTTAGTATCAATTGAGTGGTATTTTAAAGCCGCAAATTAAAGCTTATCGCTAAACATTTTAAAACATATAAAAATGTGACCCGAACTTAAAGAAAAAAAATAATTAAACTGACTTTATTATTAAACTAGTGGCATTCATTTATTTTCACAACAAAAAATGTCCTAAAATATTTATTAAATTTTTTGAAAACTCTATTAGCAGGTTTCTGAACTCAGGGCCATTAAATTAAGTGCATACCATTAAGTAAAATATATCAATGCTAATAAATGCGTTTTAAAATCAATTTTGAATCCGCTATACCTAACTATACCCTACATAGCCACAGTATAATACGTTTGTACTGATCTTAGTAGGGACCAACATCTTTAAAACGATTCAAAATCACCTGTGACTGGATTCAAGATGTTCGTTCAGACAGACAGACAGACATTCCTCCGGAAAAACGTTTCACCCCATCAGAGAATTGCTGTAAGGTCACGATTTATCGAGTCATCTTTATTCATTCTAGAGAGCTAAAGTGATTGTTAGCAAATCTTTCAAAAAAAAAGAGAGTTCAATATAAAGTTCTCGGAACAAATCCTATCTATTAGAACTTGTATAGTTAAATGACTACAGCGGAAGCCATCTAACAAAATGGGGAAAAATCCCAGATTGATATGAAAGTTGGAAAAAGTTCCTAAATAAACTAGCCGGCGATCATTCTTATCCATACTGAACTGATTATGATAGAATTAAACCATTAACTGAATCTATTAGGATATTTAATAACCTTTGTGAGTATTTAGGTATAAGTTTTTGGAATTATGAAGCCTTAAGAAAGATGTGTTTTAATTTATTTAAAATCTATTATCAATATATTGACACTTAAATTAGAAGGTACTAATACGGTTACTGGTATCAAATTTGTATGATATTTGTGAAAAGTTGTGAAGAATTTTAGTGTCTAAATTGTGTTTTTTAAAAATGTTTATAATTTATTTTTCTTTTCCAGTTATTGCCTTTGTGCCCATATATTTATTAAGTTTAGTTATCTATATAATACCATTTATTGTGATACAATCATTTTTGGGTCAATTTTCCAGTAGTGGCTACATCTCAGCATTTCGTTTAACGCCTCTCTTTAAAGGTTTGTTGCATTTTGTCTAATAAAAAACAATTGCTTTTTTACATAAATTATTTGTTCCATTTTAGGCATTGGTTATGTTACACTGGCCCTAAATATTTGTGTACTTTCTTATTATAGTATTTTTGCCATGGTACCTCTAGTCTATATGTTTTCCTCTATGCAGCCAACATTGCCCTGGGGCTGTGAAGGTTTCAAGAAATGGGCCACAAATTTAACGGAGGATGAGGAGATAAATGTAAGATAAATTTATTTTTTTTTGAATATAAAGTTGGTTTTGTTAATAAATATTGGTAGTTTTTGTAAATTTTGAATATTGTTTAATATTGAAATAATATTTTGTTTATATTTTTAGCTTTGTAATTTATATGTACAAAACGAAACAGTGTCTGATAATTCGACTAATTCCAGGTTTATTAACCATCATATACCCTCAGTGTTGTATTTCAAGTAAGTTTATAGAGAGTTTGTTTTTAATTTTATAGATTTTTTAAGTAACAATATTTGAATTAATTAGCTATTTATCTTTATTTAATTTACAGAACTCTTTTCAATGACATAAATCTATTTAGTTTCGAAGATGTTGATTTCTCCATGTCATGGCAATTGATTTTATGTGCCATTTTAGTATGGGCCTTAGTGACTTTTATTATTTATAAATTCTTCAATACTGAAATGGTAAGTGTATTTCATTATAATTCACAATTAATTATTTCAGCAATTCATTCTATAAAACCATTCCCATTTAAAAGTATTCATTCATTGATAAATTCACACAATATAATTCATTCAATCTTTCTATGGTTAATTTTTTGTTCATTCAAATCGAATAAAAGTTTAACGGAAATATGTCTGCTTTTACACAGGGCAAGTTTTCTTGCCGCAAGTCTGAGTTTATAGGAGAGAGAGGCAAGAAGAAAGAAGAGGTGTACACACTTGCTTGTACTGGCAAGTCTCTTCAATTCTCTTTTGTTTTCTCATTTTCACTATGGCAAAGACTTGCTGTGTGTAAACAGTCGAGCAAGTGTAAAAGAAAATCGAAGAGACTTGCTTCAAGTAAACTTGCTGTGTGTAAAAGCAGACTATGTTTTTTTCAATCAGTTGTGTTATGATTTTAATCATTTACAAAATGAATTAAAAAATTGCCTTAAGACATTTTTGTTATAGATTTGAATTGAAGAACAATTGAATCATACAATCAGTTTTATTGAGCTATTTTGTAATGTGATTTGAATTAAAGAAATGTTAAATAATTCAATAAGGAATTAATTCCATAGAGAACTAATTCTCAAAAGAATGTATTCAATACATTTGAAGTACTAAAGATTGAATTCTTCAATGGAATGGTTAGAGAAAAAGTTAATTTGATTTTGAAAACTAAATGAAGAATTAATTCTTTGGAACCTTTGATTTTAATTCAGAACTTATTCGTTCTAAAAAACTGTTGGTGTATAAATAACACAGATCAACAGCAAAAAAATGCTTGAATAACCACTATATAGATTTGATGCACTAAGTACAAAATGGTAAAATTTTTCCATTCTATGAATAGATTTTTTTAAAAAATTTTAATTAAAATTATAAATTTTGTTAGACGTTTCTCCACATAACACTAGTTTACAAATCAAACAATTTTGTTTGCTCATGGAATGAAACTTATATTTTTGAGAAGAGCTAAGGACGCTAGTTAATTGACCATTTTTTGTTTCCCACTAGAGTATCCAAAACCGAAAACCGGTTTTTTCATCTTTTTAAATACCACCGGTTTCGGTTTTTTTTAACTTTTAGGTTTTTTGACAAACCGGTTTTTGTAAGACGGTTAACCGGTTTTAATGAAATATATTTTCAAAAGCTCATTCAAACATATTTATGAAAAACTTTCATATCATCAAAGATAAAATAATTGCATCAAAATAGAGCCTTATGAATTCAAAAATGATAAATTTCCAAAGATATAGTAGACAATTCTTAACACATTTATTATTAGTATCCAGAAAAAGAAATAAATTTATGGAGACCTTTTTCATATTAAACAAAAATTTAATATAAACCGGTTAACCGGTTTTTTTGAAGACTAAAACTGAAACCGTTTAATCAGTTTTTTTAAAAGACAATAATCAAAACCGGTTTTTTCAAAAACACACTTTTTCGGTTAAACCGGAAACCGGTTTTTTAAATTTGCCGGTTTTTTGGACACTCTATTTCCCACCTATACGTCAAAATTTTGAGATATAAGGGTTTTTATTTTTCACCTGCCCTGAGTACTACTAATGCATACTGTAGTGTACCGAATTGTAGTAATTAAGTATTTACATCGTTTTTGGGTACTCAACACTCTGGCGAAGCTACTAGATACATTCAGAGTTGTATTCTTTTGACAAATTCCAAAAAAAAAAATAACGGGAAAAAAATAAATACTGTTTAAAAGTACATCTTTCCTGTAGATAAACGTTAATAAATCGCTATTAAATACAAAACTCTAAAGTAATTACTATTTTAAAATGTCTACTAGTTTAAAATAAAGCCAGACCATTTTTGTTTTATTTGCGGAAAAATTATTCAGTCAAATCGAGGTTTTCCTATAACACAAACACTGCAAAATGCTTATTTACATTAAAAAATTTCGAAAAAGCTTTAGATAAGACAAAATCAGCATTTCAATATTTATGCAGCGTGTTCCCGAGTCTTTCTGAGGCTAAACTAAAAGAAAGGATATTTGTGGGTCCTCAAATAAGAAAAATTTTGGTTGATACCAAATTTATGTGTCTATTAACCGATGTTGAAAATGCTGCATGGAATTCTTTTAAACTTGTTGTTCAAGAATTTTTGAGGAATAAGAAAAGTCAAAATTACAATGATATTGTTGCGAATTTATTACATAATTTTGAACTGAACATGAGTGAAGAACATGGAGAGCGTTTCCATCAAGATTTGAAGTTTTTCGAGAGGAATTATCAAGGTTTTTGGAATCAGAATATGCTAGAGGGACACAAATGAAAATAATTATAAAAAGACGACTAAACACTTCACTTTTAATTTGTTTGTCCTAATTTAATGTACATTTTTATATGTTTCGTTTTTAATAAATATCTCAAAAGTTTGAAGTCCAGGATTTTTTTAATATTTTTTTCGAAGTTAGAAGACCTAAATACACAAATCCCCATATATTTCAATTCATGAGCAAAAACCTTATAAACTAGTGTAATTAATGATAACTCAAAAAAGGTTAGTCCAATGTTATTAAAAAAAATTTTAATTTATATCTAACAAAAAAGTAAAATTTTGTGAAAATGAGCGAATTCACTTAATTGTGAATAAATTCGAAAAAAATAATAAATTTTTATAATCAAAATCTCAGATTATTCCTATTATATGTGGCTTTTCGATAAAGCTATAAACCTGAACAATATCAGCCGTTTTCGATTTTTCATGATTTTTGTAAAACAAAAAAATTTGGTATTTTCACATAAAAAATATATTTTTTGCCTAAATTTGTTATTATAACTCCGAAACTATTGAGCCGATTGAAACCCAATATAAATGTTAAACTTTGTAAATAACACGAGGAAAATGTTTTCGAAATTCAATAAATCGAAAGAAGAACATTAACAAATCAATTTTATGTACATTTGTATGTATATCAACCAAAAAACTAAAATTTTGTGAAAATGAGCAAATTCACTTAATTATGAATAAATGCGAAAAGAATTAATCAATATTTATGACGAATATCCCAGTTTATTCTTATTACATGTGGCTTTCCAATAAAGCAACAAACCTGAACAATTTCAGTCGTTTTATATTTTTCATGATTTTTTAAAACACAAAAATTTGCTATTTTCACGTAAAAAATATATTTTTTGCCTCAATTTCTAATTATAAATCCGAAACTACTGAGCCGATTAAAACGCAGTATATATGTGAAAATTTTTACATAGCACGAGGAAAATGTTTTCAAAATTCGATCAATCGAAAGAAGAACTTTAACAAATCAATTTTATGTACATATGTATGTATATCAAACAAAAAACTAAAATTTAGGGAAAATGAGCAATTTCACTTAATTGTGAATAAATTCGAAAAGAATCAGTCAATATTTATGATGAATATCTCATTTTGTTGCGATAAAGCAACAAACCTAAACAATTACAGCCGTTTTCTATTTTTTATGATTTTTTTAAAACACAAAAATTTGCTATTTTCACTAAAAAAATATATTTTTTTTGCTTCAATTTGTTAATATAATTCCGAAACTACAGAGCCGATTAAATGCAATATATGTATAAACGAATTAAAGATTATGTAAATCTCAAATTGTCTAAGTTTAGTTTACTAACATCGGATGAACTCTTTTTGAGTTATCATTAATTATGTGGAAAAACGTCTAATAAAATTTATAATTTTACTTAAAAAATTTTAAATTTGGACCATATTTGTACTACTGCACAAATCATCGAAATTGTGTAGTTTTTAATTTTTCATTTATTTTGTTGCCTTGTTTAATAAATTATTTCATTTAAACCCTTTTATTACTCTAACAGCTCGGTCAAATTATCCGTTACACCGTTTGGACATTAGTCGGTCTTTTGGTATTGTTTTTAATACGCTTCAGCTTTTTACCCGGTTCTGGTCGTGTATATCGTCGTGTTATCATACCCACTTGGAGAGATATCGTAAATGGTATTTGCTCCATACCAATTTATGGTCTATCCGCCTTTGGTCCCGGTTGGGGCCTCTTCATAACACTGTCCAGTTTTAATAAATTCAAAACGAATATTATGAAACAGAGTTGGTTAATTGGTCTCGGGCAGTTGGGCATAATTATTGGTTTGGATTTGTTGGCCAATTTTACGGAACAATATTTTGGAGGTAAGTGTTGTAAAATGTTAATTAATTGAAATCTTTAATATGTATTTTAAATGAATATAAATTTCATTTCACAGAAGCCACAGATTTCAACTACTATACTGAGGTGGAGCATGTTTGGGTTTTATATTTATCATCCGGCAGTGCTATGTCCCATATGGCATGGGCCAACTTGTGGTCAATGCTATTTTATTTTATGCTGTTTTTGGCGGCCATGCTTTTAATTGTGAGTTGGTTGATGTGGCGTTTTAGGGATATATGAATATTTGGGTTTAACTAAAAAAAAGTTGTAAATGTTCTCAACTAAAATAAGGGCATTGAAAGCGCATTTTAAATACCTTTCAGATGATACCAATAGTTCATAAAAAAGACCTTTTTATTATTTTGATCGAGATGTCGCCAGGTCAAAACTTTGAGAAATGGTCTCCTCACACAAGCTAAACTTTTATTTTAGTTGGAAACATTGACAGCTTATTATTCCTCCATACAAATGGGGCCTTGCTATTGTATATAAATAATTTTTTACATGTTCTAAACTCTTTTACCAGATCATCCAATTATATTCCATATTGACCACCATTTTCGATGAGTTTGTGGCCTTGAGAGAACGCAAAGTTGAAGTTTGTATGGGTCTTATAGCCGCTACAGCAGCCATTTCTTTATACTTCACCTCAAATGTAAGTGGAATTTCTATATATCACAAAAGAAACTCGATATAAATCTTATATTTTCTCTCCCAATAGCATGGCGTGACATATTTCACCGCCCTTTCGACCGATACCTATATCACACAAACCGCCATTAATTTACTGTTACTCTTGATTGTTCTGTGGATTTATGGGCGGGTACGTTTCCAACGTGACATAGAATTTATGATAAATGAGCGTTTCTCCACATGGAAAATTAATATTCTGCGATTTGTGGCACCTTTGGGAATGTTGCTGGCTCTGGTAAGTGATATTTGTGTAAACCTTTAAACTTTAATTGTAATTTTAATGTCAAACTTTTATTTCAAACAAGTGTTCGTTTTAAGACTTGTAAGTTTGTGTTGCTGTCATATATCTCTTACAGAATAGGTGTGTTTTGTTCCAAATATCTTCCATCTATCTCTTTCCCCTTCTCTACTTATTTCTCCATGTTCGGTGTTTGTCAAATAATTGGCCTCAATTACTTTCGTTTATTCCTTCCAATTTTACTATACTTTCAGGCTTTGGGCATACAAATTGCCTTTTGGGAGCATTATTTCTCCACTTTAATCATCGATTTGTATTCCATACTAATGATTGTAGTACCTTGGTTAATAATACCCGGTTATGCCATCTATTGTATGATCAAAACAATGGGTACGATTAAAACTCGTTTCTCAAGATGTTGTCGCCCGACCGACTGGTATCCCGTTGAAGCCGATCATCGTCAAGAGTATGAAAAATCTATGGGAAATACCGACATTACTCACACATTAAATGATGAGAAGGATGAAGAAGTGATTTGATTTGATGTTTTGAAACTTCTTAAGTTTTATGTTTTTTGTTTTTAAATTAAATATCAGTATTTTCATAATTATTTACTGCTAAAGAAACGAAAATCTTTAGAGATTTTCATTAGAATTTTGTGCTTAAATATTAGTGTATTAAATATTTGGTATTATAAATATTACCATATGGATGTGTCAAAAGCTAAAAGGCCTAACTCCACTTCTCAATTTTGTTATATTACTATCTAACTGATCTGTAAATGAATCATTCTTTTTATACCATCCGCAATATATTTTTTTATACCCTTCACCTTCGTGAGAAGGGTATATATAAGTTTGTCATTCCGTTTGTAATTTCTACATTTTTCATTTCCCACCCTATAAAGTATATATATTCTGGATCCTTATAGATAGCGGAGTCGATTAAACCATGTCCGTCTGTCTGTCTGCCCGTCTGTCTGTTGAAATCAATTTTCTGAAGACCCCAGATATCTTCGGGATCCAAATCTTCGATAAGACATGCTTTCGAGAAGTTTGCTATTTAAAATCAGCAAAATCGGTTCATAAATAACGGAGATATGAGCAAAAATCCGGGACAACCTCGATTTTTGACCAATTTTTGATCTATATCTGGATTACTAAGTCATTAATATAGACAATATGGATATCTAATGATAGATATTTCAAAGTCCATTGCAACGATGTAGACAAGGCTATAGTAAGTTGGACCTACAATGGGTCAAAATCGGGAAAAATATTTTTTAACCCGAATTTTTTTTTATCAAAAATTTTTTTTTGTCATAAAATTTAAAAAAAAAAACAAAAATTTTTTAAAAAAAATTTGGAAAAAATTTTTTTAAAAAAATTAAAAAAAAATTTTAAAAACAATTAAAAAAAATTAAATTTTGTTTACCTAAAAATATTTAAACAAATTTATTTTAAAGTATAATTTGGTGAAGGGTATATAAGATTCGGCACAGCCGAATATAGCTCTCTTACTAGTTTGATTATAATTCATTATGAATTAGCTAAATTTTGAATTAATTCATTGAATTAATTGAAATTTGAATCAATTCAAACGAATTAGGCAGAAATGAGTTGCAATTCACTTCTAATTCATTTGAATTGAATTGATTTTGAATTAATTCAAATGAATTAGAAAAAAGAATTAGCAATTCAAATGAATGAATCAAAAATGACTTGCAATCAATCATATTCAAGAGCAAATCTCAAATCATAGTGGGAATGAAAAATATACAAAAATTGAAAAGCCTTGTTCTGTATCCGCGCCTGATCAATGAAAACATGGTGTTTGGAGTTTATTTCTTCAAGAAGAACTGATTTTTATTTTGAAATACGCTGAACGACAAAACACTTTTAATATTCAAGAAGCAATTAATATATTTTGAAATTTTGTGACCCACTACTTTTGCTAATATTTATGCTATATTTATTTCAAAAAAATAACACTATCTTCCACAAATAATCAAAAATCAGGAAAAATAACAATGTACGTAATGCTTGCTGTCTTTTACATAAAAAATTAGTTGAATGATAAAACGACAGTGATGATTACTGTAGATTTACTTACAAAATCAATTCAAATTTCAATCAATTCAAACGATTTGGAAATGAATTCAATTCAAATGAATTGCTAATTCGTTTTTCTAATTCATTTGAATTAATTCAATTCAAATCAAATGAATTGAAACGAATTGCAATTCATTTTTACCAAATTCATTTGAATCGATTCAAAATCAATTCAATTCAAATGAATTGAAAACGAATTGCAATTCATTTTTACC
Organism: Calliphora vicina; assembly: GCF_958450345.1. Lineage (NCBI taxonomy): Eukaryota > Metazoa > Arthropoda > Insecta > Diptera > Calliphoridae > Calliphora > Calliphora vicina. The sequence goes on along the minus strand of NC_088781.1, from coordinate 58,622,918 downwards.
AAATTCATTTGAATTGATTCAAATTTCATTCAATTAATTTTTTTGTGTGAATGATTCGCAAATTAATTAAAAAATGATTGATTCATTTAAAGCTCTGCTATCTAATTAGTTCTGAACATTTTGAAGATTATTTAATGTATTAGGAGTGACTACAACCATTTTTGTTTCGTTTTATCATTTTCATAAATTTTGGCAATCAATTTTTCAAACTTCTCTAATTTAATCTAAATTTTATTTTCTGGAGTTAGGCCTTTTAGCTTCTGACACATCCATATATAGAATTAATTTTCATGTGTTCATTTCGGAAATGTTATGAAGCTTTAGTGGAAGGGTTTCGGCGAAGAATTATATTGCAGAAATACAATACTTCATAAAACTTATTTCTGGAGAAATTTGTGGTATCCATTAAAGTCCTATTTTGGTAGGATATTTGTTTGTGACAGATTTATTTTCAAAATTGTTATCGTCTGTCCCACTTCTCCAAAATGACAAACGAAGAATTTTCAACGATCAATATTCTATTCGAATTATACATAAATATTAATTTTTGCAGGATGTACTAAGTAAGGTGAAATCAACAACACAGCTGATTTGTATTTATCTATTTTGAAAGTGCTTGAGTTTTGTCAAACTGAATTTATTTTGAAAAAATAATAAATTTTAATTTCCAAAGAAACAAATTTTTAAATCAAAAAACATGAATGAAAATGTGAATAAAAAGATTTCATATAATGAAATTTGGATAAAGCACTATTAAAACGTTATTCTTTTTCAAATATAATTTAAATTTAACAACCGTTTTTTAGTTAATATGCAAAAATAACAAAAGCTTTGTAACGGTTTTGTCAAAGATTATTTACATTGTGTGTTAACATAAAAAATAATAATTTTAAAAATTCTAACAAAAATGAAAATCTCTTTAATTCTGAAAAGCAACTTTTTGAAGCAAAATTTTGCTAAAATCAACGTTAATAAAAATAACAAATAAAAGATACAAAATAATCTGGTGAGTATCAATAAAATTGAACTTAAAAAATAAACATCCCATTAAAAAAATCTAAAAGATGCCAAAATAAAATTTGTTTATTTTTTATTTGACAAATTCAATTTTGACAAAACCTATGCACTTGTCAGCAAGAAATATTGTGTTTGTTGTCGAAACGCTCGCACCCTACTTATTATATCATGAATTTTTGTTTACTCTATCTTTCCAGTTAATTGGCATTGTAATGGCCTACTACGAACACATGATATCCAGTGGAATAATTGCTGCATTCGCCATAGTTTTTATCCTTATTCCATGGCTTATAATACCGGGATATGCCGCCTATTCCATGCGCCAAAGTATAGGTACATTTAAGACACGTTTTCAACGCTGCTGCAGACCAAACGATTGGTATCCCGTTGAACAGGAGGACCGTCAGCGATATGAAGAAGCGATGGGTAACATGGATATAACCCATCAACTGAGTGAGATAACCGACAATGTGCTATAATGTGATTAGAAAATACTTGTGAAATAGTTGTGCAAATTTCAAGTGCAAAACAAATTATTTTTATACGGAGTTTAATTTTTGTTAATTTGAATTTAATTCTAGTTCAAGTTTAATTTTAATTTAATAAATAAAAACATTGTGTACATATTTAATTAAATGAACTATTGTATTGTAATAAATATGGATATTTCTTTAAATAAAGAGAATAATTAAGGCAATTACTTTGTAGTAAACGAATTGTGCTAGTTTAATCTGCATATTTGAGAGAAATTATTACCTGTTAATTGTAATAAATCTAAATGCAATATTTTGAAATGAGCCCTCAAATTTATACATTTTTTTTCGAGTTTTTCGGTCACACATTCCACAGTGGCTTAAGGTAGGGTCACACATGGCAAATATTTGCTCAAAAAAGCGTAACCACTTTTTTTAGCACAAATTTGTTTGACGTGTTTACTCATACAATTGTTTTGTAAGATCAAACAGCATCAAATAAAATAAAACAATTTTTTTTTTGTTTTAAATCATCCAAAGTAAAATATGTTTTTGAAATAAATAAAAGAATTCAAATATATTTTATTTAGTGGTTACGTCTTTTTCGTCAAATATTTGTCATGTGTGACCTACCCTTAGAAAAGTTTTTTTTTGTAAATAATTTGGTATGTCGGACTATTAATTGGAGTCCAATTATCTCCAACGGGGTTGGAGCTAAGGTGTTTTCGAGTTGATTTGCAGTTGTTCAGCTTCCTAGCGATAATGGGGACCAGTGCGTTGCCTTTCAAATTTGGTCACCTCGGATCTCAATTTTTTTTAAAAAAATCGCCAAAAATCCATTTATGATCCGAATGAGCTGAAATTTAAAATATAAATAGTGCTTAAGAAGATATGTGTAGGTTTATTTATTTTTTTAATTTTGCTCGATATTTTTATGGTTTTTTAGATATGGCGGGCCTACTAAGGGTCGAATTTTTTTTAAATACCACCTATATTATACATTTTATTAAGTTTTTCCACAGGTGGAGTAAATAAAGGCTTTTTATATAAGTATTTGACATTGGTGAAAATATTAGGACTTGAAGATTGATATGTGAGTAAAGTTAATTAATTTTATAAATTTTTCGTAAACGTCATGACGCGTCATTTACCTTAAAAAATAAAATTTGAATTAATATAAAATTTTAACGGTTACAGATATCATAACAAAATTTGGAACTAACATAGACTCAACTGTCCTTAAATCAACGACATTATAATTTTTGACTTTTTTTTTAGAAAAGTCCCTACTGTGAAGTAACTTACCGTGTAATAGTAAAAAGTCTTTGTAGATATTTAAGAAACATATAGAGTTATACAAATATAAAGCTTTTTTACTCAAATCTAATCTTTTTTTAAATTTGCAAAGTTTGGATAGTAAGCCAAAATTTACTTTACGCGCTTTTGCATTAAATTCTCTTTCCGGATCATACAAAAATTGTATATAGTCCCGAAGAAAATTTTTTTCTGTAAAAGAAAAAATATATAGGAAATTTTTGGAAAAAAAACTTGAAAAAACTTTTTACATGTTCCAACTTTTGATGCATGTAACTTTTTATAGGTACGAGATAACTGTTAGCAAGTTGATTTGATTTTATTTAGAATTTTATAAAAAAAAATAGCAGATATTTTTAAAAACAATTTCGACCCCCATAGGCCCACGATAGAGCAGAATTAAAAAAAAAATAATAAATAAACCTAAATATTTCTTGAACTAAAAGAGATAATTTACTTCTTCTAAATATCTTTGTTGACCCCTGCTGAAATTTTTAGGCAAAAATTTTCGTAGAATATTTTAATCCTTAAATATCATTTTTGAAAGATTTTTTTGACCCCTGATGACTCTGACAATAATAATTCTCTCAGACATTAACTTACCAATTTTTTTCAGTTAATATAATGCTCCCTTCGATAAAAAAATTTAAACTTTGACCCACTGTAAAAAAAAAAATTCAGACCAGCTGGACTATAAGTTTATTATACAAAAATTATCTATTCAACATGCCCTTTCAGAATTATAGGGTCGCTATTCTGTTCCAATCAAAAAGTCTCAAATAGTTGAACAGTTTAATTAATCAGCAAGAGGATATTCCAAAATATTTCAAACGGTAGAAGGTTTTGAATATTAATATCATAATACATACATATAAATATTGTGATACTCGTATTATGTGTTGAAAAATTTTTTTTTTTTTTTTTGAAACGCGATTGCTTTTGGACAACACATATGCTGAAGTATTATTTTTTGTTCAAACAAAGCGTTATGCTGCTAAGAAAAAATATTGTCCAATCATGGACAATATTTTACTTTTATATATGTATTTGAATTTTTATTATTTTTATTATTATTGTAATTTACAAATTAAATCATGAATTTCTTTAACTGTAATATTATAAATTTTTAAATTTACAATGTACTAAAAAACTCTCCAAATTGAACTGTCAAAGAGTTCTAAATTATAAATCGTTGTATCGAGTTTCATAAATTTTAATTATAAAAACACTTGTCATCTATCACTCGTGAAGTAATCATCTTCTCTCTCTCTTAAAACCCCGCTTACATTTGTGAAATAAACAAAAATTGTTATTGAAAAAAGAACAAACCTACAAACAATATTATTTATTACCGGCAGTTATAAATAGGTAAGCAGCCTCATTCCCATTCTCTTTTATATATTAGAAAGATATACTAATTCTTTCTTTTATTTCTTAACCCGCACGCAAACGCATATAATTATAATTACTCGGACAAGAATAATTATAATTATCAAACTTCTTATAGATTGCCAACATTGTACCAATACCTGCTTTCCCAATCTAGAAGGAGTTTAATTTTTTACTTGAAGTTATTTCAAATATTAAGAACAAATTTTTATTAAATTTTAACAAAATTGTGTTTTTGTCCTATCGCACATTAAATATAATAACGTCACAACTCAAATTTTCAAATAACTGTTGATAGTGCAGAATGGAACTATAAAATGAAAACAAAATTTTTAAGTAAACATCATGATGTCATTATTGTTGCCATATTTCTCCCAGAAATTTCTTACCGGAACATGTCGGAATTTGATGTAAAAAGAAATCACTAAACTATATTTTATACCATATAGACCATATAGACCATAGCTCCCACATAAGATCCACTTTCGAGAATAACTTTATAAAGAACGGACTTAGTGGGTAAATTTTTCTAGAAAACACTATTTGTTGATCAGATCCAACCATACAAATTTGAGAACAACACTTGAAAACAATAGTTTTTTGCTAATAGCTAACATATGTACCAGATATATATTTTATACAAAATGCACAACAATGGGTGCATATATTATATTGGTGGTGAGTTTGTTTTGATTGAGTTTTTTTCTAGTTTCGGCTTTATGTGAATTTCTCTATGTCATTCTATTGCTCTCACACCTGCGCACAAAGAATAATGCTATAAACATAATTGGAAGCAGCATTGCCTGATGATGGGTCTTTTTGTACTAATAATTTGTATTGAGTAGCTAAAAATATAACATATCTGAACTTTTGAATAAACACATTCATGAAAAATTTAAATAGACCATACAAATGAATATTTGGCTGAAAACTAAGACGGTAAAAAGTTTTCTGTTTTCTACTCAGAAAAAGAGATCAGAAATGCGTGCTTGCAAATAGTAACGGATAACACTCAACCGTTGTCATTCTTCGACTCTCAATCATTTAAAATACATACTATCAATCCAAATTTGTAAAGGTCTTAATATCAATTCAATAAGATCTCATAACATAATTAATATTGTCAGTGGCGAGAATAAGCGAATTAAATATGTAAATGATCTCAAAAACATTGTGGGAAAGGTAATTTTCATAAAAATGGACAGTACCAAAAGGAACGAAAGATCTGTACTGAGAATTAATATTCAGCTAATTCTCGGCCGTAAGATTAAAAAATATACGCTTTCTATTAGACAAATACGGACCTCACAAACTGCTCATAATTTAAAGGAATATTTAGAAGAAGTTTTAAATAGATTTGTCATATCCAAGAAGCAGATATTTTCAATTACGACAGACAATTATCGGACTATGTTGAAATCGAAAGACTTACTTGACTGTTATGGTGATGATGATGACGACGATAAGGTTGGAGATAATGGCGATAATAGTAGTACTCAATATTCTGAAGATTCTTTTGCAGAAAATCCAGATTCCTTTTGCGAATGTATTTGTGAAGAGCATAATCAAGTTTACTCAGTGAGGTGTGCTGCTCATATAATTCAATTGGCGATAAATTATCTTCTACGCAAAGATGAGAGGATGACAGTTGTTTGTAGAGTGCGGCAGATTGTAAAAACTTTGAGAACGCACAATTATATGACAACAACACATAAACTTCAACAGCAACATCTTCTAATGGGAGATTTTTATAAGGTATGGTTTTCCTTAAAAGTGGAATTGAAAAACAGAAATACGGACTCTCTAGCCATTTATGATTGCTTTTGTAAAAGGCGATTTCGGCGAATTTTAAGTTTGGAGCAATAAAATGAAACTTGCCGGACGGATTTGTTCTATAAATCAGGTTGGTATATTTTGAAATATTGACAACTTAAGCTAAAATTTACATATGTTTTTACTTAAAGGGAGACAAATAGGTATTATGACCTACGTCTAACTCATTCAGTTCACAGTTCGACGAAGAAACCTCAAGAGCACTAAAAATCGACTCAGATCCCGAAGATGAAACTATAAACCATAAAAGTCAATTTCAAGAATTTGTATTCGGTGAAATTAATATTTATAAGGAAACCAGACTTGACATCGACGCAAACATGATAGTACCCATTTTTAAGAAAGCTAGCATTAACAGTCCCTGCCGTTCCAGCAACTCAAGTTAGCGTTGAAAAAGCATTTTCTGCTTTCAAAATTGTATTAATTTATTTATGTTTGTAAAATTAAATTCTCTAAATGTTAAATTTTTTCATCATAAAAGTTATAGTGTTACGATTTAATTGGTTAACCTGGTTAATTCTCAGCAAACAATATTTGAAGAAAAAAAAGTAGAAAATTTGTAAAGCTTTTCTTAATCATATATTTGCTACAATGCATTCTTAATATATTAATAGCTTTTTAGGTATTTTGAGAGCTTCAAAAATTTTCCTAAAATATCAAAAATTTTCTAATTTTCCAGGATTTATTAATCCTGAAAAATCCCGGGATTTTCGGGATTGTGCTAACTTCTTTAGAAATTGGTTGGTGATAGAATGTCAATAATATTGAACAATAAGTGACAATAGTTTTTTCGACCATTTAATTTGAATTACGAAAAAAATGTATATTAAACCTTACAACTCCCCCTCTGGCGAATGTGCTGATACAAGGAATCCCTTTGATGTAGAGCAAAATATTGATAAAATATAGACAAATTCAGTCACAATTTGTTTAAATTTTTTTTTGTGTTAAGACGTGTGAAATAAATAATAAATATCTAGTTTATTATACTTTGAATTGTGAATTAAAGTATAAAACAGAAAAAAACATTTATATTTTTAGATTTTTTTGTTTTATTTTAGAAATGACAAATCTGCCCCACCCCTTTGGCGTATTTACCCCATGGGTGGGGTGGTTTAGCCGTTTTTGGTCAGTCTAGAAATGTTAAAAAAATATGCATATGAAGATGAGATAGGCAAGATTGAAATGATCAAAACTAAAGCCAACATATATAAGTATCCAAAACAAACAAAAAATTAAGAATATGTATTGAGGTTTCAATTTGAGATCGCCTCAAAATAAAAGTGGCGTATGGTCCCCCTTCTATCCTACATTAATTTGAGAATTGTAATTTTTATAAACACTCTTATATTACACACTTTAAAAACACACTGGTATTACAGTTGATGTCAATCGGTACATTATTTCACCTAGCACCCATACAAATATCCTTCCGAAATTGGACTTTATCGGTCATAAATGTTTAATTTATATATGTATCTACACAAATTCCGCTCCAAATAAGTTTTGTATATACAAAATTCATGTCACCAAATTTTGTTACGATCGGACCATAATTAGTCATAGCTTCCATATAGACCCGCTTCCGAAAATCACTTTAACGTGCATAAATCGCTAAAAATGTTGGTATACACACAAAATTCAACATAGCTAACTTTAATATAGACATAAATCACACGACATAATTACATGGTGATCAGTCCATAATTTGTCATATCTCCCATGTTAGGCCCACTTCCGAAAATCACTCAAAAATATAAATTATTGAAATTTTAAAAGAAAAATGTTTTTGCTGTTTTACTTAGTCTAGGGTATTATATGGACGGGATTGACCGACCATACTTTCTTACTTGTTTCTGTTTAGAAAAGTATTCCAAGAAAATAGTGAGTGTGTTGTGTATAGAGAAATAATGAGCATAAGAAAATCGCTCTTATAGTAATTTTTTTTTTTTATTTCACGACTGCATTGCTTGGCATTTTTAAACCCTTCATCACCACTAGTGTTGAATGAAGATGAATATTTGTGCCAACTTTCACTTTGGTCTTTCTTTAAAGTGCTTTCAATAGTCAGACGGTAAGTTCGTCATTAGATTTCATGAGCCCTGCGAAAACATATTTATGAGTTTAAGGGTCTGTGATCAAACTTCAAAGTGCTGTTAACGGAATGACAACTTCAATATACCTGTCATATATTTGGTAGTGGACATAAAATTGTAAAAATAATATCTGTTATTTGGATTTGTGTATTTTTTTCTCCGCTTGTATTCTAATTGCATCGCAATTGTTTTTTATTTTAAATTTGTTGTAACTTATTAGTTATTCATCAGAGCTTCTACTTATTACAACTTAAAATTAAATAAAAAATAGCTAGTAGTACTAATATGTACTAGATAAAATACCATTCTATTCCTTAATTATTAATTTCAACAACAAGTGTTTCTTCTCAAAATATATGTAACTTTCGTAAAATTTTCTTACATCCAAATAAAATATTTGTTTTTATTAAAAATGTTCTTTTCTTAATACTCGTACCTTATATTTTATTCTTGGAAACTCAATATCATCATTTTACACAACTATTTTCTAGTTACGTGTAAAATCTGAAGCAAAAACAACATAAAACTAAAATTGTGCAAAAGAAATAGTTTATCTATTTGTGTGTGTTTTTGTTTATGATTCCCAACATATTTTGGTGGTTCAAATATGGCGTATGAGTCATTGGAAGAATGTGGCCGCAGTTCTTTTAAACCCGATGCTAAACGAGGTTATTGGGCCAATCCCAATGACTTTATCTACGCTGGAATGGGTTTGGCATTTCGTTTAGATGCGTTTACATTGTCATGGTACTTTTTGATGGAATCGAGTTGTAAGTATAAACGAAATAATAGAGAAAAAACAATTAGTAAAAGAGCTATGTTCGGCATTGTGCCGAATCTTATATACCCTTCACCAAATTATACTTTAAAATAAAAATAATTTTTCGGAACATAATTCATGGATTTTTTTTCGAAATTTTACCGAAATTTTGGCATTTCAAACTAGTTGTGAAGACCAAATTTGTTGTTAGTCGAATGATTCCATTATTTTTTTTTTTTTGGTTTTAGAACCATTCGGTTAATAAAACAATAGACTTTGTTGAATTTGGACTACGATATTAAATTTATTATATTGTTGGCCACAGCTGTGTTCAAGTAAATAAAAAATTTCTAATATTTTGTTTGTTGTTTTTATAATTTTTTAGCATAAATTAAAGTCTCATTTTAAAAACTTTGTTACATAAATTGTTCGATTCTTCGTCACAATTTGAATTGATACTTAAGTGCTTTCCAAATGGTTTCTAAATAATACCTACCTAATACTGTTTAGTTGGACAGAATACTGAGCAATTTAAAAAATATTCCAAATTTTAAAAATTATTTTTAAATAAAATTTTGATTTTTTTAGACGTTTCTCCACATAATTAATGATTACTCAAAAACGGTTAGTCAAATATTATCAAAGTAAAATTAGGAAAATTGTAATTTATATATCCTTTAATCCGTTTGTATATTGCGTTTTAATCGGCTAAGTAGTTTCGGAGTTATAATAACAAATTTAAGCAAAAAATATATTTTTTACGTGAAAATAGCAAATTTTTTATTTAAAAAAACTCATGAAAAATAGAAAACGGCAGAAATTGTCCAGGTTTATTGCTTTACCGCAAAGCCACATATAAAGCAACAAAATGATATATCAGTTATAAAAATTGATTGAGTGTTTTCGAATTTATTCAGAATTAAGTGAATTTCCTCATTTTCACAAAATTTTAGATTTTTGTTTGATATACATAAAATTGAGTAGTTATGTTCTTCTTTTGAATGATTGAATTTTGAAAACATTTTCCGCATACTATATACAAATTTTGACATGTATATTGCGTTTCAATCAGATCAGTAGTTTCGGAGTTATAATAACAAATTGAAGCAAAATATATATTTTTTATGTGAAAATTGCTTTTTTTTTGTTTTAAAAAACTCATGAAAAATCGAAAACAACAGAAATTGTTCAGATTTATTGCTTTTTCGCTAAGCCACATGTGAGAAGTTGCAGAACAAAAGAAACTTTTTCGCATCTTATCAAAAATTGTTTTTTTTTTGGTATTTTTATAATATTCTAGAAACAATCAAATCAGCAAAAATGTTTTTAATTTTTTTACTAAGTAAATGGGTTCTAAAAAAATGTTTACTTAACAAAACGTACAACACTAGTATAAAGGCTTCATTAGTCTTTACTTTTCGTTGCTGTTGCGTTCTGTTCCGTTCTGGATTTTACTTATGGCAGTTAATTTTTCTATTCTTTTAACACATTAACTTACCTGGTATTCCCATTTCCTTTAATATTTTCGACCAGACGGCTCGTTTTTTCTCCAAATTTTTATTAAATTTTATAAAATCAATAACAAATAATTTTTTTTTTGTTTTTAACAGGTTCGTCCGGAACAGCACAGAAAAACTAACTACTTATACATGTTTTTCATGTACAAAAGAGAAACAGCTGATTCGGAACATAACAGAAAGTAAAGACTAATTCTGCCTTAAAACGAAAAAAAAATTTATTTAATTTCAATGTGTAATTTGTTTATATAGATCAGGATTAAAAACATTCATTTAAAATATTATCGTTAAAAAAAACTCATAAAAAAACATACATTTTAATTTTGTTTTCTTTTTCCGATATTAAAATGGTTTTGTATCAAACATCCTTAACATTTAATGTGGTGACTTATGGCAGTTAGATGTATCTATTGATTAGTAAGAAACTTGTTACCATTTCCAGTTTCATGAAGTTTTTTAAAATGACGAAATAAATAAAACTCATTGTCTCAAACATTTGAAATGTGCGAAAAAGTACTTTTTGTTCTGCGGCTCCTCATGTAATAGGAACAAAATGAGATATCGATCGTAAAAATCTATGAATTCTTTTCGAAGTTATTCACAATTAACCCTCCGTTAGTCGCAATAATTTTCAATCGAGACTAGTCGCAATGTATCAAATTGATATCAATAAAAGAATGGCGCGTTTGAAAATAATGTCTTCACTTTTTATTTCGAAAACATAAAAACAATATTAAATTCAAAGTTTTTAAAAAAATAATAAAAATAAAATTGTAGTAAAAATAAATTTTTATCAAAAAATAGTTAAAAACTTAGGGTGTTTAGAAAAATTTACAGAAAATATTTTTACCTGTATCAACTAGATCAGTTGCGAGTAACGGAGGGATAGGTGAATTTGTTAATTTTCACAAAATTGTATGTGCTTACAAGTGTCTACTTTGAGTGTAAATTTTACATGTGTTTTGGTTTTGTTAAAATTTTTGTTACAATAATTGTGCCTTTGCGATAATACAATAATTCTTAACAATTTCTGACGTTTTCGTTTTTTTACAATTTAAAAAAAAAATGCAATTTTCACGTAAAAAATTTATTTTTTGCTTCAATTTGTTATTATAACTCCGAAACTACTGAGCCGATTGAAACTCAATATATTAACGGATTAATGGTTATGTAAATCCTAACTTTTCTAAGTTTATCTGAATAATATCTGACTAAACCTTTTTGAGTTATAATTAACTATTTGGAGAAATGTCTAACAAAATTTATAACTTTACTTAAACATTTAAAAAAAAAAATCAATCCATACAATTGAAAAATTTTACCATTTTTGTACTTAGGTAGTCATGATACATCAAATCTATATAGTGGTTAGTCAAGCCTTTTTTTTTTGCTGTTGACCTGTGTAAATTTGTTTTAATGTAAATAGTACGTAAGCGTATGAGTAACATATATTAATTATATTAAGTATACGACTTACTTCTTATATTTAACAAATATTACTCATACGTTGAATCTTAAATACCCTTCAACTAAATATTATGAGAATTACATAAACTACAGTGGTAAAAAAACTAGAATTTCCATATTTCATGTTTGTTATTCGAACTTAAAGATAATTTTAAAAACAAAAAAATAAATTTGGTTAAAATAAAAAATTGTTAAAAAAAAATTAGGGAGGTATAAAAATAATAATTTTATAATCTTCTTCATTTGCCTTTCAGTTATTTCCTTTGTGATCGCATATTTAATAAGTTTAGTTGTCTATATAATACCATTTATTGTGATACAATCATTTTTGGGTCAATTTTCCAGTAGTGGCTACATCTCAGCATTTCGTATAACGCCCCATTTTAAAGGTTTGTTAAATTTTCTGAAAAAATTAAACTAAAACGTCTTAAATTATTATATTCCAGGACTTGGTTATGTAGCGCTGCTCTTAAATATGTTTGTAATTTCATTTTATAGTATTTTTGCCGTAGTACCTCTAGTCTATATGTTTGTCTCCATGCAGCCAACTTTGCCTTGGAGCTGTGAAGGTTTCAAAAAATGGGCCACGAATTTAACTCAGGAGGAGGAAAGAAATGTAAGATAAAATCTTTTTTAACTTTAACTTTTTAACTTTTCAAATACCATAAATATCTGTCTATATCTTTGGTACTAAATGTTAAACACTTTACTATTACATAGTCCAACAAATTGAGACTTTTTGATTGGAATAGAAAAGCGACCCTATAATTCTGAAAGTGCATGTTGAGTAGATCATTTTTGTAGAATAAACTTATAGTCCAGCTGTTTTCTTTTTACAATGGGTGAAAGTTTTTGTTTTTTGATCGAAGGGAGCATTGTACTAAATGAAAAAAAAATGTTGTAAGTTAATATCTGAGAGAATTCTTATTGTCAGATTTATATTGCAGAATTTTATGGGGTTAATTTTTGTTGAAGATCTTAACCCTCTAACTCCTCTCTTTGGGCCCTTTTTCGAGAAAATCAAAAAAAGTCTTTCCAAAAAAGACATTTCAGGATTAAAATATTCTACGAAAATTTTTGCGAAAATTTCAGTGAGGGTCACCAAAGAAACCAAAGTTGTTAATAAAAGTCTTTACGATTAATTAGCAAAATTAAACGCCACCTCGGGTCCAACTTTTTAAAAAAAAAATAGCAAAAAATCCAAGTATGATCCGAATGAGCTGAAATTTCAAATATTCAAATTCAGTAGTCTTAAGGAGATCTACAAAAAACATGGTTCAAGAGATATTTAGGTTTATTTATTTTTTTAACTCTGCTCGATCTTTTCTTGGTTTTTTAGTCTATGGTGGGTCGTATTTTTTTTTAAATATATCTCCTCAAGGCCTATTTGTATTTTAAATTTTAGCTCATTCGAATCATACTTGGATTTTGGTGATTTTTTTAAAAAATGTGATACCCGAGGTGTAAATTGTCCAAAAAACCAGCAAAATTAAAAAACTGGTTTCCGGTTTAACCGAGAAAGTGAGTTTTTGAAAAAACCGGGTTTGTTATTGTCTTTTAAAAAATATTATTTTTATTTGTGGACACTAATAGAAAATGTGTTAAAAATTGTGTACTAAATCTTCGGAAATTTAGCACTTTTTAATTCTTAATGCAATTATTTTATATATTTTATGAAATACTAGTTGACCGGGGCGGCTTCGACCGGTAGCATTTACTAATGTTAGCTCTTCAAGTTTCTCCAACCCACGTTGTTATTTATTTGCAAATAAAATATCTAAATTTGTACTGCATACTTTAGGGAGCTTTTTTATTACAGTTGACTGGACTCACAAAAAAAAGAATTTACGAGTTTTACCCGGAATTTTTGAATTTTTTTTCTTTACAACCCATCTCCTGAAAATTTCGAATCGAATAAAAAAATCAGCCAAATCGCTCCAGCCGTTCTCACGTGATGACATTACATACATGGACCATTTCATTTTTATATATATAGATTGTCAAATGCTATAATATTCTATAAAAAAAATCAATATTTTTAAAAATGGCATCAAAGTTTTTCATAAATATGTTTGAATGAGCTTTAGAAAATTTATTTAATTAAAACCGGTTAATTTCTTACAAAAACCGGATTGTCAAAAAACCGAAAAGTTAAAAAAAACCGAAACCGCTGGGGTTTACAAAGATGAAAAAACCGGTTGACCAGTTTTCGGTTTCTGTTTTGGATACTCTACCGAGGTGGCGTATAATTTTGCTAGTTAAGCATAAAGACATTTATTTACAACTTTGGTTTCTTTGGTAACCCCCACTCCGGCAAAACTTTTCGTAGAATATTTTATTCCATTCTCCCTCGAAAAAGGGGTCAATTTGACCCCTAAAGATAGGAGATAGGGGGTTAAGATCTTCCACAAAAATAATACCCATAAAAATTAAAAATTTGACCCACTGTAAAAGAAAATTCACACCAGCTGGACTATAAGTTTATTCTACAAAACTGATCTACTCAACACGCCCTTTCAGAATTATAGGGTCGCTGTTATGTTCCAATCAAAAAGTCTCAATTTGTTGGGCAGTGTTATTATTGATATACTATTTTTTTACTATTCTATTAGCTATGTAATATAAGAAACGCATCAGAGACTGATTATTCCGATAAGTATATATATAATCATTATATACCCTCAGCGTTGTATTTTAAGTAAGTTTATGAATATTTTGTTTCAAATTGTTTACCAATTAAGGAGTGAGATCGAAAAATTCTTAACATACATATATGTTTATAAAAAAGAAACCACTAAACTTACAGCTTTAATTTTTTTTTTATTTGATTGAAATTATTATTACAATTTACAAAAAAAATTATTTTTATAGTTTTAATCACTAGTGATGAAATTTTGAACCTTTTTCGGAAACCCTTCCATTAACGTTTTTATAGTGCTTTCTGTCACTTTGCTCGAACATGTAGTCCATCTCCGTTTAAAATCTACCACACTTTTGGACACCTTTTTTGTACTCTTCAATTCTCTTTTAACAAGAGCCCAATATCTCTCCACTGGCCTTAGCTCCGGGCAGTTTGGAGGATTTGCCTCTCTTGGTACAAATACCACATTATTGTTCTTGTACCACTCAAGGGCTTGTTTGCCATAGTGACAGGATGCCAAGTCAGGCCAAAAATAAGTGGACACATTATGAAGTCTTATGAATGGAAGCAGCCTTTTTTGTAAACATTCCTTGATGTAAATTTCGGTATTTATAGAGCCCGTTGTAACAAATGAGTGGCTTCTTTTGCCGCAACTGCATATTGCTTGCCATACCAAGAACTTTCTGGGAAATTTTGTCTGCTTTTGGGTCCTAAACTTTTCTTCAACATTCCCTCGAGCATCAGCAACATAAAATTTTTGACCTGGAAGTTGCGAAAAATCTGCCAGAACATACGTTTCGTCATCCATTATGCAGCAAGAATATTTTTTTATAAAACTTGACTTCAATTTCCGTGCTCTGTTTTTGGCCTCTAAATTTTTAGTAGCGTTCCTGTCAGGAACTTTTTGAGCCTTGTATGTTTTTAAACCTGCATTAGCTTTAACTTTTCGTACCAAATAGTCCGAGCACTGAGCTAACCGGGCTGCTTTCCTACCGGATGTGTTGGGAGCTCTTTTGAAAATGCGTTCTATTTTTTTGGCTTTAGAAACATCATGTGGACCATTCCTTCTACCTGAACCAGGTTTTCTATCAACTGACAAGTTCTCCCGGTACTGTTTAATAACATTGGAAACAGTTTGACGGCAGACCTTTGTATGCTTGGCCAACTTTTTGTAAGACCAAGTTGGGTTTTGTTGAAAATATTTAATAATTTCAGTACGCACTTTTTTCTGGTCACTCATTTTAATCAGATTAACAAAAAAATTAATATAATTGACATTACACATAATAACTGACATGTTTTTCAAAGGTAACTTGATCAAAAAAAAATTCAAATAATACTTGGGTTAAAAAATGTAATGAAAAACGTGTGTTAAGAATTTTTCGATCTCACTCCTTAGTAAAATGATTTTAATACATTTTTTATCGTTACTCAAATTCCAGAACTTTTTTTAATGATAAAAATTCTGCTGAGTTGTCCATATCATGGCAATTAATTTTATGTGCCATTCTAGTTTGGGCCATAGTGACTTTATTAATTTTGAAATTCTTCAATACTGAGAGGGTAAGAGTGTTTTAAGTTCAAAACATGTTCAGATCATAAATATCTAATCTAGTCCCCATTTTCCTCTTACAGTTCGGTAAAATTATCCGTTACACCATTTGGACGCTACTCGGACTTTTGGTAATATTAATAATACGTTTCAGCTTTTTACCCGGATACGGTCATGTATTTCGTCGATTTGGCATTCCCAACAGGGTAGATATTATAAAAGGTATTCTCAGCATACCATTTGATGGAGTAATTGCATTAGGACCAGGCTGGGGTCTCTTCATAACACTGTCTAGTTTCAATAAATTTAAAACCAATATTATGAAACAGAGTTGTTTAATTGGCCTCGGACAGTTGGTGATAGTTATTGGTTTGGTTTTGTTGGCCAATTTTACGGAAAAATATTTTAAAGGTTAGTTAAGGAAATATTAATCAATATACATAAATATGCAATAAATGCATATTGAATGACTCTAATTTACATTTACAGAAGTCACGTCTTTCCATTACGTGTCGGAGGTAGGTCATGTTTGGGATTTATATTTATCGGCCGGAAGTGTTATGTCCCATATGGCTTGGGCCAACCTATGGTCAATATTATATTATTTTATGCTGTTTTTGGCTGCCATGCTTTTAATTGTGAGTGGTAATGCTTTGTATTTGTTATTCTAAGAATTTATCATTTCAAGATCACATTTTCCAGATCATGCACTTGTATACAATGTTAACCACCATTTTTGATGAGTTTGAGTCCTTGAGAGATCTCAAAGCAGAAGTTTCCATATGTCTTACAACCATGCCAGCGGTCATCTCTTTATACTTCACATCAAATGTAAGAGCGATCTTTATTCGTAATAAAAACAATCGCAGACAATAATTTAAAATCTCATTTCTTTTCTCCTATTAGCATGGCATTAAATATTTAAAGGTTTTCTTGTTCGATAGTTACATCTCACAAACCATCATTAATTTATTACTAATCCTAATTGTACTGTGGATTTATGGACGTATACGTTTCCAACGTGACATGGAATTTATGATAAATGAGCATTTATCCACATGGCAAATTGATTTTCTTAGATTTGTGGCTCCTTTTGAAATGTTATTGGCTCTGGTAAGTCATTGTATGTGTAAAATTTTTAGGATGATTTGTTTGTGTTACTTTACCTGTTTCTTACAAAAGGTCTGTTCATTTACTTTCCCAGTAAATACTTGCAACGAGAGAATAAAATCAAAATTTACAAAATTACTCTCTTAAAATCTCAAAAATAGTAAAAAGTAAATGAACGCTTTTCCAGTAACAATTGTTTTATACACACAATTTTCATATTTTATTTCTTTTAAAATGTATAAATACTCACATTTTCTTCAATTTTATTGAAAATTCTTTTTTTTATATTTTTTCGCCACAAAAATAAAATTGAAAATAAATAAACAATAACACAAAACATATGAAATATAAGCTGCTAACTATTACGAGTTCAAAATAGAACTTGTAATAGTTTGCAACGAGAGAACACTCTCTAAAATGTATACGCTCTTGAATTTTCCTCTACTTGCAAGTTTTTTGAGTTAATGAACGCTTTTCCAGTAACAATTGTTACTAACTAGTAACAACTTTTAGATATTGAACATAGCTAAAATAAATATATTGTTCCAGACTTATTCTTTCACTTCTCTACTTATTTCTACATGTTCAAATAAGTGACCAAAATTACTTGGTGCAATATTTTTAAACAAAAAACATACAGTTTGTCAAAAATATCTTTGCACAGTAAACAAATTTTTAAAATTTTATTTTCATTTAAGAATTCCAAGAATAAATTCATTACATTTTTGTTTTTTTCACACATTCCGTTATTGGACCTCTTACGACTATCTGACTCCACCAACATATTTAAAATTGACAAACGCTTTACAACACCAACAACAAAAATATATGTTTTTTCAATATGAATGGTGTCAAAAAAATCTTTGCATACTGAGTGAAGAAAACAAAAAATTGGTTAAATATACTCGAATTTTGTGCAAATAGGCCTTTTTATGAATGTTATCGCATTTGAAAGAGGTTGCATAGCGTTTAGTTATAAAATATATTTTTTAAGTTCTACAAGTGACTTTATATTTAAATAAAAATAATGGCAGGAAATCGCATTTCGAAAAAGATTGTACTTTTTGTATTTTAATTATTATAAAGGAAAATGATTATGGGCTAAGAGTATTACATGAAACACTACGAAATGTGCTACTAAAACACAAATATTCTTCAGGAATAGCTAGGAAAAAACCCCTGCTCTAAATCAAAAATATTGAGAAACGATTAAGATTTTCTATAGAGCACATTTCACTCCCTCCAGAGTGGGGACTAAATTTTTTCTGATGAGACAAAAATAATGTTGTACTGTCATGATGGAATCCAAAAAGTTTGGCGAAAACCTCTGACAGCTCTAGAAAACAAAAATTTAGTTCCTACAGTTAAGTTTGGAAAGCTTTCAGTTATGGTTTGGGGTTGTATATCCAGTAAGGGGTAATCAGGATTTTGGATAAAATATTGACGAAATAAGTTTATCTTGATGTTTTAAAAACCGATTTAACCGCTATCATTCTGAAATTCGGTTTTGTTGACCCGGTAAATTCAAACAAGTTTTAATACAAATATTACTAGACAATGATCCCAAACATAACTCTTATTTATTTGGTCGTGGTTACTATATAACTGTACAAAAGTTATTGATATCACGAAGTCCTGATATTAAGTGGGAAAAATATCGCCAAAGAATCAAAACGAAAAAATTAAAGAAGAGTGGGACAAAATACCCTTGGAATATGATATCCCTAAGCTAATTAACTCAATGGGCAGCCGTAATTGATGCTCAAGTTGGACACACAATAAGGGTACTCATTTAAACGCTTAAGTTTCCCATTTGTTCAATTGTGCAAATTTGCGCGACGTGTCTCATGAACCAACCTTTTCAATTTTGTGCAAGTTTATACATTAAATTTCTCTCTATTTGATACAAATGTCAAATAAAAATAAATTCAACAAAAGCCTTAAAAAATAAATTTTCAAATTGTATAAATTTTAATTTTAAAAATGTTGAATGAAAGTTAAATCTTTGGAACAAACGGTGATATACATACATAGTTTGTAAGATTTTATTTATGTTCTAGCTGTTGGTTAATGCTTTCATATACAATGTCATTTAATACAATCATTCTGTTCTAAAGTTATACAATTTTCACATGCTCAAAATTTTTATATTTTATTTGATTTTTATTTCTTATTAATAAAAGTAAACAAAAGCAGCTGATTCATCAAATGCACAATAAATTCAAGTTTGCGAGTCTAAATTGTCGCGCAAACTTATCCGAGTTGTGCAAACGAATTTCCATACATTTTTTGACAGTTCATTTGCGAGAGTATAAAAATGCACAGATTGCACAGTTTACGAGGCATATAAGCGTTTACATGAGGACCCTTAATATTTTAGCAGCTAAAAACCCTGAAAATGTATCACAAACTTAATATTTTATCGAATGTGCAAACATTTATTTGACAGTATAAAAATTAATTTGTTTGTCCTTTTTTATTATAAATATGAATGGTTTTATTGAAATTGATTTTTTTGTTATCTATTATATTAAAGAAGTTGATTATTTATATTAGTAATCAATGTTTTCTTTGAAATTTTGTTATTTTTTCTCTATTGACAAACTGTATGTATGTATGTATGTATGACTTGAATTTATGTTTCCATTTTACTGGAGAATGCTATTGCAATAAATTGTAATTCAAGGATTGTATAACTTGAATTTCATTCAAAATGCTTAATTGGAGGACTTTTGTATATAAAGTAAATAGTTTGTGAGAAACTAGTTTTCGCATTACGATCTCAAGATCACAAATATTACGATTTCATGATCACATTTCTTTTTTGACTTATTGCTATCGGTACATATACAACTCCTATCCCACTAAGAGACCAAAAAGGTCTTCAAAATATACATAGATTTAAGCTTTCTTTTGAGAAAAAAGGGCCAATTTTGAAAAAAAGTCAAACTATTTGGGACACATTTTGCCAAGGACAATAGGCAATAAGTTACATGGATGAGAAAAAAACACCTGTTTGGCTAAAATGTCAAATTTTAACCCCCTCTAACTGAGAGAGTTCTTGTCCGATCTTGTTGAAAAATTGTGTCTGAATTAATATTTCAAAAGTTGGTTCACTTGTCGCGATATCCCCCATATACAAATACATTTTTTCACTCAGAATTAAGCACCTACAATTATTCATCGGAAAACCAACAAATAGATTTCCATAGATGACAACTAGATAATTAACTGAGAGTCAAGAACCTAAGTCTGTTGTCAAAAACCCAATTTATTTCTATTTGTTATGATTTAACCTTTATCATTGAGATTTCTCTCTCCTTACGTTCCACAGTGGAAAATTTTGTTAATTTTCAGATCAAAAATCTGTAACTTTTGAATGGCTGAGTATTTCTATAATATTTTATCTCTGTTGAAAAGCGAATCATTATAAAAAAAGTTATGAACGCTTAAAAATACATTTTCTATTTTTTGTTTAATTTTCTATAAAATAGAGATGTTAAGAGAAGTTAAATGTTTTTTTTTTGTATTTCTCATTAGATTTATAGGTCTCGCTGAGTACATTAAAAATTGTGTCAAAAAATTTCAGAAACACCCTCAAATTCAGAAGTTTTTCTAAAAAACCGTTTTCAGTGATGTTTGTCAACTCAGTAATTTTTTGCTTATTTTGATATGAAAGCTTATACAAATTTAAATCAACGTATAAAGAAAATTTTGTTCTTAACAAAACACGGTTTTAATTTTTCAAATCGGATGAAAATTGTAAATGTTATTGAACTTTTCATTAACACCTCTTTTAGTATTTTCTTCCCCAGCGCATATGAATAAAAAAAACAGAGATCGAAAATAAATTGTCCCTATACCAAAAAACCCAAATTGTGATTTATATTTTTGTGATAAAAATAAATCACTGAAAATAATAGTTATAAAATGATTTTTACTTAAATGGTTTGGTATGACCTTTATTCGTTTTTGTTGTTTTTTAATGGTTTGGTGTGAGATAAACAATTCATTCTTGTTCTTAATACTCTCACTTTCTCTTTTATTTACACACAATAACATATTATTAGTAATTTTTAACAAATATGGAAATAATATAATAAGTATGAAGTAATGAAGTCTGAGTAACAGAAATGAGATTTTTTTTTTTAAATTGTTATTAATCTTTTGATAAATTTTATATATTTAAGCTTTGATTTGCATCAAATGCATTTTTGCGATTTATTTTTCATGTTCGCAAATAAAAGTCACAAGCTGACCTTTACGAAAAAAATAAATTATAAATCACTCATCCAGATTATTTGTGTTTGTTTCTTTTCTGTTTCTCTCAACCCCAAACCTAAAATGTTCTCAAATAAATCACTCTCTCAGTGATATATCACAAAAAATTATTTTTAAATGGCTGCGAATGAGAATTTACCATTGAAATGAAAGTGAACCCGTTATTTCGGTCTCTGCAAAAAAACTATAAAAAAATATTTGTACAGTTTTTAATTTTCAATGTAAATTTTTTCGAACTTTTTTCGAAAAAGTTTAATAACTTTTGCAAATATAAACCGATTTCTGCAAGTGATGTCTCATTTATTTCTACATAAAATTATCTTTAAGACACTGTGCAAAAAAATTGGTTTTCACAAAAAAAATTCAAATTACTATTGTTGAACTTGCTCAACATTTTTGCATGCCATTTGTCTATAGGCACGAAAAGGCAGCTAGTTTTGATATATCTTTTAGATAATAAGTTAAGCTTTAATTTTATGTTAAAACTAGATCGGCGGCAAACAGCGCCAACAGCTGAAATCCTAGTCAAAGTGGAGTAGGTAAGCCAAAAAGCATTATATATTTCAAATCTGCTAACAACATATACAAAACTCATAAGCAAAATAGAATCTGGACAAGATGCCTTTTCCATCAACGTATAACAATCTTAAAAAAAATAATTATAAATATTAAAATACGCTCTTGTATATTGTATAATTTTAACTCCCCAAATCTTTAAAGTCGAAAGTAGTGTATTCTGTTGCCATTTTCGAATACTTCTGTTGACATAATAACTATTATTTCTGCAAATAATTATTGCTTGATATCTTAGCTCTACGATAGATCTTGTTTTATGGATAATTTCAAATATTTGCAAAAAATATTTATGATATGCATCCACTGTGTGTTCTATGTATTTATTCTATGTCGGAATCGATTTAGTTATATCCATGTATCTTAAGAAAATATTTTAAATAAATTCCTGTAAAATGTGGTATTCAACACCATACTCCGCGGGACTTCCAGTAGGTACTACTACGAAGCTGCTTTCGAATCTGCTCTACTTTTCTTAAGTATTAATTTACATAAATTATGAATACCTTCATAAGATTCCAGTGTAGTTCCAATCTACAATATTATCCGTTGTTAAGCTACATCTTGAAATCTGTGACATACAAATATCACATGTTCTTTTTGTCTAGAAACGGGCAGACTGCACAACTCGATGAGTCATCGTGTCCGAATCGATGCTGTGATATCTATAGGGATAATGCCTGCATCTCTGTGGTTTTAGATATTCCATGCTGTGATATCTATAGGGATTATGCCTGCAACAACAGACGATTTATAAAGATATATGGTGCGATATTGCTGCAACAACATCTACGGAAAATTATTATGTCAATTCCTGAAGGTACATTTTAGTGAACCGTCCCAAATGGGTGACACAGAAGTATTCTGTGTATTTGCCTTTAGACTCCTACATGAGTTCACAACTTTGGTAGGCTTTTGGCATTACTATTTAATTTAATCGATTAGTTATCACACCCAGCTATCTTAAGGCTTCTGTGAAAACAATTTAGCTTCGTTCTACTTGGATCATTGGAACTTCTGTTCCGTATGGTTTATTGACTATTTATTGTTATCATTGTCTATATCCTAGTCCCCATCTTCATTTGAGATTAAGATTTCGGAATTTGGATTACTTCTATATTGCATTATATGGACAATGAATTTCTGGCATAGTTACGAGATCATTTCAGATATATTCTCAGGGGTAAGTGTGCCACAAATAGCTTCGTTCAAATGTGATCTTATATTATTCCATTATCCCATTTGCTGCAATGATAGGAGTTATCATCTGTGACGAACCTTGACAGAGAGTGGATCTGGCACGCTGGTGGTCGCACAGCATTAGCTCGTCGGATGTGGGATAGGTTCTTGTCCACTCAGTTCGCCAACATTTAATAGATTTTCGTGCCATCAAAAAGTAACATTTAACATTGGACAGTACAGTACGAGTTGCAATACCTAGTATATCAGACGGACATGCGACATGGTTTTGTAATCATATGGTAGGAAGTTGCGTTTTCCAGTGAAGACTTGGTCGGGATTGTCTTCGAAGGTTGCCCTCCCCTATTATGGCACTATTTCAGCCAACCTTGGCTTCTGGTCACCTTTACTTTCCATTCTAGAAGCCCCTAATTCACACTTACATTGCCTTTTCTTTTAATTCACATCATTACCTGTTGGTTTTGTTTACTCCTCCATGACTACATACAATATCATTTTCAAATTTCAAATATATATATAAACATCACTTTTATTTTCCTAATCATATAAACAATAATATAATAACAACAATGTAATGACAATAATATAATAATATAACAATGATATAATAACAATAATATAATAATAATATAATAATAATATTATAACAATAATATGTTAACAAAAATATATTAACAAACAATTAATAACAAAAGTATATTAACAAAAATATAACCAAAATTATATTAACAACCATATATTATCAAAAATATAAACAAAAGCATATTAACAAAAAATATATTAGCAAAAATCCTAAATATTAATAATTAATTGATAATAATTTTAAAAGCAAATAATAATCAAAAAGAAATAATATTTATAATTTAACGATAATTGTTATAATTTTATTGTTATGTTAACAAAATTATAATCAAACACGTTAATGATGAATTGAAATTAATTATAAAATTTAGTTGTAAGTGATATTAAGATGTAATTATTTGTTTTCTTTTTTTTTTATGTTTGTTTTACTATTTCATTATCAAATATAGAATTATTATTTATATTTGTTTTTAATTATATATCTAGAATTTCCTTAGTTTAAGTATTCATTGAATTATATATAAGCTGAGTTTAGCATTAATTTATATATATGTTCAATAAGTTCTTAAACAAGTTTGTAAGTGTTTATTTTATTTCATAAATTTAGCATTTAGAATTGTTTTCTGTAAATTGATTAATTTGATATTATTTTGTTTATTTGTATTTCGTTATTTATTTTGTTATTTATTTATTTATTTTGTTATTTATTTATTTATTTATTTATTTATTTATTTCGAAATTAGATAATAAAGGTTTTTATTTGGATTATTATCTTATTTCAAACATAAAACAAAGTTAAACATTATTTGTAAATTATTTTCTAATTAAGATGTTTTCTTAATTCTGTTTACAATTTACAAAAGAAATGTTAAAATATAATGAAAACGAAGTATATATTATTATCATCCTAAACATATATGAGAAAATACTTAATATTTTGATGATTATTATTAATTTTGTTTTTAGTTTAATAAGTTATTATATAAATTTTTAAAGTATTTGTACGAAATAGATTAATTATGTATAGTTTAATTGTGGAATTTACGTTACTTTTATTTTATATTATTCTTATTTTTTTTTATATGTACATGCATTGATATCTCTGTTTTTGTTTGTTTGTAAAATGTATAACAATTTATAATCTCTTTTCACAATTCATAAATAAAATGTTTTAGAAAAGAAACTGATCTTAGATTTTTATACAGAGAAAAAGATGTCAATGCATATACATAGATAATTATTTTAATTTAGTACGTATATCATAAATAAGTTATATAATACTAACAATTAGATGACATAGATTTGTATTTTAGTTATTTTCTTATAAATATTCACAGATATTAACAATGAAACATTAGACCAATAATTTCTTAATTTGAAGGACAAATGGTTATTTTAGTTTTTCTTTCTTATGCAGGTTAATTCAAGTATGTAATATGAGTAGTGTCAAGGTCAAATATAGGTAATTCATTTAGTCACAGGTTAGAGACGATATTTTGTAATAAATTTTGATAAGCTAAATATATATATATATATATAATCAGTGGTATATTGGTGTTTTTTAGCTCAATGTCCTATTTGTCTATATTGGCTTACCCAGACCTGACTTATCTTTTACTCAGCGTTCAAGTTCCTCTTACGGTATAGTTTTAGCAGACCCTCTATTGTGACCAGACATTCTTTTAGGTTCGGTGAGTGTCTTCACTGACCAATTATAGCTTAAGTTTTTCCTCAATAGATGGCATTGCCTTCATTTCCTTTTGTTTCTGCCTATTTACTGAAAAACAACGTTCTGAATATAAATACCTTATTTTCTTATTGAAACAATTTTCTCTATATAAAGCCGCAATTATAATTTAATTCTAATCCTGTTCTGTAAGGATTGAATTTAACTACAATTGTGCTTTATAAACTTATAATAAAACACAGAATTTTAACACATTAACTTCTTCATTATCTTGCAATCAATATTTTACATTAAGTAAATTATGTATTCTTTAGATTCTTTAAATATTATATTGAAAGCAGGTTTCTGAAGACAAATTATGTAAAATTCTGTTTTATTATAATCGAAATTTTCCATAATTTTTAACGTTTCTCACACTTTTCTTACCTTGTATGTATTAAAAATCCTATAAAATTTAATGTAGTTTGAACTTCTATTAAATTATTTCAGTTTTACTTCTATTAAATTTATTAAACTTCTATTAAACTTCTATTAAATTTTTTTATCATTTAATTGTATTTTAACACACTATACCACTATTTACTTCCTTTCCCTTAGGAGTTCTTTTAATGTTTAAACTATAAAGTATTTGTGTGTTGTCATTAAAGCGATCATACGATATTTTCCTATCATGACCACAGAATACGAACGTTACAAGCTACGTATATTTGTTGTTTTACGTTGGTATGTCAAGTTCAAGGTAAGGTCATTGTCAGTGGTTTCATTTTTTAGTCTTATACTGTATGTTTATTGTGAATGACTATCATCTTACCACAGGACATATCTGCCCTCTGGTGTCACGGGGCAAACATACATATTTGCTTTTAGAACCATTGGCGAATATCAATGATCAAAACAAAAACAATTAATAAATATCTAAACAGCTTTGGAAAGATTTGTCAGTGTTTTGATGAAATAAAATTTAGAAAATTAAAATAAAAAAAAAGGAAAATAAAAATTGTATTTATTTCCAAGTGACCGTCACACATCTGCAATGATAGGCGTTATCATTTTCTGAGTCACAGTCGTCGTATTATATCTGTGTTAAGTAGTAGTGCATTCCACCATGTCTTTTCTTATCTTGTCTATAGTCTCGGCGAGAATTGTCCCCTTTAATACACAGGTACTGTACTCGATTGCGTAAATCTTTAAATTTAAATAACCCCATTGCCATAAATACAATGCTGTTAAATCACACGATCTACAAAATTCTGAAATATAATTGGAAATTTCGGAAATTCAATTGGAATTTTCTGAAATACAAATAGAAACTTCTGAAATGCAATTGGAAATGGTGTGGATGCTCAATCACTGAACACGACCAGGAAATATTTCATGAAGTAATATAATTGCTTTACGGACTCGTATGTATCACATGTGGCATCATCTTGCTGAAACTTCATGTCTTCCACATCAATCGGGGTTATCATAGAATCCAATCATTGTCGGAATCGGGTTTGAAAACGACAGAAAAAGTACATTGGTCTCGTGAAATTGAAACTTATCGGTTCTATATTCGATCAAGAATTGAATTCTTTATCGATTAGGATTTCAAAGGTCAAATGTACCTTTTTTGTCGTTTTCAATACCTATTCCAACAATGATTGGATTCTATGACAACCCCGAATATTATCCAATTAACGAGGGTTCTCTGAATTCCAACTGCGGAACTTTTGATGACTAAAAAAGCAACCAAGTGATGGACTGTTGGATTTGAGTTTGTTTTCAGATTTTTCTGAAATCCTTATATAAACTTTCAAAAATCATTTTAACACAAATAAAATGCTTGTTAATCGTAATATCGTAATGAAATTCAACACAAATCTAAATTGTGTTGAATTTCTGTTTCAAAATTGACTACTACAGGTTTTTGGCTCTCTAGCCTTTTTCCAGTAATGTTCAGTTACTTCAAATATAAAATTCAATACCGATGGAATACTACTCGCATACGTTTAACAATATTTGTCTTTAATATTAATAATTTCAAACATGGGACAGTGCACTAGAGATGAGCGATCCCGTGATTTTTGAAGAACGTCGTTCTCAGTGAACGTGATTTATAAATCACTGTTCTTTTAAACAGTGACCGTGATCACGTTTTGTCTATTTTAAACAAAATAACAATTATGTTAAGAAGAATATATTATGTATTATTTGCATTCTTAAATCTGCTCGTATGTTAACCAAAAACTAATATTTGCGGATTTAAAAACTTTTTTTTTAAATAGGAAAATAACAAAATTAAGCAAATGTAACAAAATTTTAAGAGAATTAACTGATATGGTACTTAACATTTTATTTTATACACTGTGTTGGAGATAAATAAAATTATGCGCCTAAAAATAGGCTGTTGTTACCAGTGAATGTTGAAAAATATTAAATGTCGTTAACAGTTTGTTGAAATACTTAAAAAACGACATTAAAAGTACCTGTTACTTTCTTGCTTTCTTACCAGTGATTTTTTAAAAACGTTACTAATGCATGTTGAAAGATACAAAAGAACGACATTTAACAGTATGTTGAAAAATGTGAAAGAACGATATTAAAAGTACCTGTTACTACAGTTGTTCCAGTGATTTTTCTAAAACGTTACCTGCGAATGTTGATGAAAATAAAAGAACAACATTTAACAGTATGTTGAAAAATATAAAAGAACGACTTAATTGTACCTGTTACTTGCAATATTCAGTAACTGTTGTTACCAGTGATTTTTCAATCACAGTGATTAAATCACAGGTATGGAAATATCGCTCATCTCTACAGTGCACTAGTGCTAGCTAATGGAATTGTGTGATCTGAGCAATACTGAATTATTTCTGATATTACAGGCTGACATTTAGTGAGACGAAAGTTATTGCTAGATAATCAAATAATCTTAATTTAAGAATCTTGATTAGAGGGTTTAATTAATGTCAAAATAAAATTCCTCAGAATTATTAATCTTTCATACTAATATTGTTAAAAAACAAATTGAGAGATACACTTACATATTCACCTATTTAAATCTATATTTTCAGGCTATTGGATGTTTAGTGGTCTTCATTGAACACTTGTTATTTTCCAATGTGGTAACAGCAGTCTTCGCTTTAATCTTTATTGTTATACCATGGCTTTTAATACCAGTCTATGCCGTCTATTACATGTGTCAAGGTATCGGCATAATTAATACAAGTTTTCAGCGCATTAGCAGACCAAAACATTGGTATCCCGTTGAACAAGAGTACCGTCAGCGTTATGATGAAGCGATTGCAAATGCGGCTATAACACATCCACAAATTGAGATTACCCATAATAATATATCGACAATATAATTACTTATGTTTAGGATATTTGTGCGAATCAGCTTTGCTAATTTAATGCGAAAAATATTATTTTTTACGAACTCTTTTTTATTAATTTTAAATATACATATATATGTATGTAATTCTAGTTGAAGTGTAATTTAATAAATAAATAAAATTTTGATAAATTTGTCAAAAATTTCCAACGTAAACGATGGCTTTATAAAATAGTGAAGCTTTCAAAATGTTGAGACGTGAGTTTTTGTTCGACGATACTGAAGACAAGAAATTGTAGATACCGAATTGATTTTTCGTCTACAAAATTTTAAGTTTAAAGAGTACTTATCTTATATACCCTTCACCAAATTATACTTTAAAATAAAATTTTTAAAAATTTAATTTTTTTTTGAAAATTGTTTTTCAAAATTTTTTTCGAAATTATTTTTTAATTTATTTTAAAAAAGTTTTTTAAAATTTTTTTTTAATTTATTGAAGAAAAAAATTTATGACAAAAAAATTTTTTTTGGTGAAAAAAAAATTCGGGTTAAAAAATATTTTTCCCGATTTTGGCCAATTGTAGGTACAACTTACTATAGCCTTATAAACATCGTTGCAATGGAATTCGAAATATCTATCATTGGATATCCATATTGTCTATATTAATGAGTTAGTAATCCAGATATAGATCAAAAATAGGCCAAAATCTAGGTTGTCCCGTTATGTATCGATTTTAAATGGCATCCGAGCCGGAAGAATTCCGGAGATATTGATGTATGAATCGTGTATGTAAGTTATTTGGGGGCTTCGGAAAGTTGATTTCAACATGATACTGTGCTTGCA
Organism: Calliphora vicina; assembly: GCF_958450345.1. Lineage (NCBI taxonomy): Eukaryota > Metazoa > Arthropoda > Insecta > Diptera > Calliphoridae > Calliphora > Calliphora vicina. The sequence goes on along the minus strand of NC_088781.1, from coordinate 58,593,266 downwards.
TTGGCTCGAAAATGATTTCCAGTACCATGGAATTGCTGCTATGCATGGTGTTTAGGGTTTGGGTTACGAGAATTCCCGACCGGAAAATCTCGGGATTTTTAATCAATTATTTGTTTTTTTTTATGTTAGTTGTAATGTATTGCTTTTCATTCTTTTTTAATGAAATGACTCAATTTAACAAATAATTTTCATTTTTACTTATTTTTTCATTCCCGTTTCCCGGGAAACCCCAAACCCTAATGGTGTTTCAAAATAAACAGTTTGCAGAACCATCCATAGAGTTGTCGTCGTTATAATAGACGTTTTATTTCAAAACGTCCGTGGACCGGCATGGAAACCACTCATTGATTGTGATGATGATTTGCGGGCCACGCTACACATTTTATAGTGTGAATACAAGTTTGCCGGGCAGCGTTCGTGACTCAAGGGTGTTACGGAATTCGGCTGTTAGTCAAAGATTTGACAATGGATGGAGACCATTTCCGGATGATGCTGTGTTGAGTAATAGTGGTTACGGACGTTGCCACAAAAAAAAAACACGGTGCATAATTGAAAATAGTGTTGGCATTCCAATAAGAAAAAATGGAGTAGGGTGGGTAAAAATTTTAAAAATTTAATTTTCAAATGTGAATATCTCCTAAGCTATAAGAGATAATTGATAGCTACCTCGGTGTCCTACTTTGGGGGCCCCTAGCCGCGCTCCTTGTAGACCAATGAAGTCCAAGTTCAAAACTTAAACTCGAAAAAACTCTTGCTTGCTTTTTTCTTGCTTCATTCCATCGGACTAGCCGTTTAAAAGTTACAGATTTATTTCTCTCTTTTTTTCTATACCACTGTGCGATCCTCATAAAATTTGGTAGAAAGATTTAGGTTCATATTGAACTTGTCCAGTCATGATATTAATTATTATAACTATGAACATTCAAGTCATTTTCTGAAGGGAACATTGTATGGGGACAAGGGACAATTGTTGCCCGATTTTCGACATACTTTACAATATAATTTCAGAGTACTAGTAATAATTTGTGCAAAATTTTATCAGGATTGTTGCATAATCAACATATTTATGACTGCTCAAATAGTATTCCGGAGCATATTTATACCGATTTTAACCACATTCAATACCCAAAAAAACCTTATCAACACAAAGTATTTGTGGAAATTTTTAGCCACCTATCTGGTTTTGTTTGGGCCCTCTCATGTTTTCAACAGACATACAGATGGTCGGTCATAGCTAGATCGCCTAAGAATCTATTGGATATTGGACCAATATTTGCTACAAACGGAATGAGCGTTTATTAGAATCGAAAACAATTTTCGTAATGTTTTGAAATATCGGTAAAAAAAAATTCAAAATGTAAAATTTGAGATTTGGGTTATGTATACAATTTTATGATCATTCCATTTAATGGAAAATTTCAAGTAAATCGGTTCAGTGGTTTAGTCTGAACTAGACTGGATTAGTTCCGCCACGTCGAATTATTTTAATTTTCAACCCAAATAGAGACATTAAATTTGTATGCATGTATGGGTAAAAAATAAAATATCCAACGATAAAATAATAAAAAAAAACACCAGGCTGTTTTGGAGGATTTTATTTTTTTCAAATTTATTTTCAAATATTCAAGACAAATATCTAACTATTGTTTATTACTGAATATGCTAGCGAAATGTAATACAAATGATAACCATTTAACTAAGGTAAGGTTTACAATTGACACTTTTCAAACTGCTGGGAAGATACAAACATACAAACACAGATTAATGTTTATATATACAGATATTGATAGATATTTAGCAGATAATGAGGTAAGCGAAGCACTTCGGGTAATAGCTAATTAATTACACTCTGCTACAAAATGACACTTTTTGTCAGAACTTGAAAAGCGACCTAATGGAGGTTGTAGGCCAAGGTGAGGACATATTAAAACCGTTTTCAAAGATTTTGAAACACCCTCAAAATGTTGAGGTATTTTGAAAAAACTGTTTTAGGGTAGGTCGTAGTACTTTAGTACCTCTAACTCACACATTTTTAGACCGATTTCAAAAATTTAAACAAATATGGATAGGCAATGAATTAGACTTTCATAGAATGTATTCATAAAATGTATATTCCAAAAACTTGTGTAAGTTTTTATAAAAAGTTTGGCTTTATTTTTAATTTTTTTCGTAATTTTTCAAATTCAACAATAGATATTTTAATTTTTTTCTATGAAAACTAATTTTTTTCAAAGTGTTTTAAAGACAATTTTATGTAGACAAAAATGAGACATTAGTCTTTAAAATGGGTTTACATTTGTTAAAGTTATTAAACTTTTTCGAAAAATGTTCGAAAAAATTTACCTTGTAAATTCAAAATTTTACAAATATTTTTTTTGTACATTTTTTTGTTTTTATACCCTTCACCTTCGTGAGAAGGGTATATATAAGTTTGTCATTCCGTTTGTAATTTCTACATTTTTCATTTCCGACCCTATAAAGTATATATATTCTGGATCCTTATAGATAGCGGAGTCGATTAAGCCATGTCCGTCTGTTGAAATCAATTTTCTGAAGACCCCTGATATCTTCGGGATATCTTCCAAATCTTCAATAATTCTGTCAGACATGCTTTCGAAAAGTTTGCTATTTAAAATCAGCAAAATCCGTCTATAAATAACGGAGATATGAGCAAAAAACCGGGACAACCTCGATTTTTGGCCTTTTTTTGATCTATATATCATTAATATAGACAATATGGATATCTAATGATAGATATAAGTCCATTGCAACGATGTAGATAAGGCTATAGTAAGTAGAACCTACAATGGGTCAAATCGGGAAAAATATTTTTTGACCCGATTTTTTTTTCATCACAAAATTTTTTTTGTCATTATTTTTTTCCGAAAAAAAAAATTTGAAAAAAACTTTTTTAAAAAAAAAATAAAAAACAATTTCAAAAAAAAAAAAATTTTGAAAAACAATTAAAAAAAAAATTAAATTTTGTTTACCTAAAAATATTTAAAACAATTTATTTTAAAGTATAATTTGGTGAAGGGTATATAAGATTCGGCACAGCCGAATATAGCTCTCTTACTTGTTTGTTATTCATATGCGCTGGGGGAGAAAATATTAAAAAAGGTGTTAATGTAAAGTTCAATAACTTTTACAATTTTCATCCGATTTTAATAATTAAAACTTAATTTTGTTAAGAACTAAATTGCCTTTATAAACTTGTATAAATTTTGATAAGCTTTCATATCAAAATAAGCAATGAAAAGCGACTAAAATCAAAAAAGTTGATAAATTTTGATTTTCTTTTAGACATTCTTAACAAAAACAATATTTATAACTTACAAATGTATCAAAAAATGCATTTTAAAGCGCAATCAGTTTTCTTTCCAAACCCGTTAAAAAACTTAAAGTCGGACAAAAACGAACTGAGTTACAGGTCAATAAGTTGGCGAACATCACTGACAACGGCTTTTTTAGAATAGCTTCTGAATTTGAGGGTGTTTCTGAAATTTTTAGACACAATTTTTTATGTACTCAGCAAGACCTATAACCCACGCTGGATCGTTTTCCAAGTTTTTTTCCATCGTAGCACCGTGTTATTAAACGAGAGAAAGAGACGAGCCAAATTAAAAAAAAATGTGTCCGTTTGATTGGCTGTGTGTATGTTGTGTCCATTAGTATTCAAATTGCAACGCAAAAGTCTGTATTTTATTCGAAATGTAGCGTTACTTTTTAGTTGTTTGTCAATATTTCTACTAATTACAACAAGTAATTTAAAATTAAAGCTAAAAAATAAAAAATATTATTTTTCTTGAATAAAAAAAATAATATTCACTAGTGTTTTTTCCCCAAGTATTCATCTCGTACATTTTTCATACATGCGTACGAAAGATTGGATTTAATTATTAAATGTTTTTGTTTTCTTAATTTTCGTGGTCATAATTTTGAAATTCAATGTCAAGTTCACACAAAACTATTTTGTTAAGATTTCCATAAATTTATTAGTGACTTGAAAATGGTGTATGAAACGTCTTATGAAAGTGGCCGCAGTCCCTTTATACCAGATACAAAACGTGGTTATTGGGCTAATCCGTATGATTTTGTATATGCTGGTCTGGGTTTGGCTTTTCGTTTGGATGTTTTTACATTGTCATGGTACTATTTAATGCAATCGAGTGGTAAGTGAAAACTAATAAATACAAATAAGTTAATGATGATAATAACTGTAAATTAATATAAGGACAATTAGTCGGGAACAATAACTTGTGTCCAAACTAATAGTTCGACACAAAATAACATGAATTGCCTTCCATTTTTTTTTAATTAACTTTTTTATACCAACTTTTAGCACAAAGTCTTTCATTCATTTATTTACTTGCCTCAGACTCTTGATCATTTTGTAAAATTGCCTTCACTGTGACATGTAAAAATATTCAATATCTGTTTCCATTTAATCTTACATGGCAATCGAAATTGTTTTTGATACGACACACATTGAACTCAAATGTGTCCAAAGTGGCGATTCATTGAAATTTAAGAATTAAGTTTTTTTTATAATAATTGATATTGGTTAAAACTAGATAAAATTTTACATCACTATATGAAATTTCAGCCATCTAAATTATCTGTTGAAGTGAGCTAAATATTGCCGCTTTAATATAAAGTGAAATTTAATACAAACAAGTAAGAAAGTATAGTTGGTCAAGCCTGACCATATGATACCCTACACCGAGTACATCATTATAAAAAGGTCTTCAAGGAAAAGACATAAGCTTTCTTTTAAGAAAAAAACTAATTTTAAAACAAGTAAGAGAGCTATATTCGGCTGTGCCGAATCTTATATACCCTTCACCAAATTATACTTTAAAATAAAAATATTAAATATTTTTAGGTAAACAAAATTTAAATTTTTTTCCAGTTGTTTTTTCGAAATTATTTTAAATTTTTTTTTTAAATTTTTAAATCTTTTTTTATTTTAAAAAAATTTTTTTTTTAGTTTTAAAACTTTTTTTTTAATATTTAGTGAAAAAAAATTTTGGTGAAAAAAAAAATTCGGGTTAAAAAATATTTTTTCCGATTTTGACGCATTGTAGGTCCAACTTACTATCATAAGATATCCATATTGTCTATATTAATGATTCAGTAATCCATCGAGGTTGTCCTGGTTTTTTCCTTATATCTCAGCCATTTGTGGACCGATTTTCTCGCAACAGAGCCGGAAGAATTTCGGAGATATTGATATACCATTCGTGTATGTAAGTTATTTGGGAGCTTCAGAGAGTTGATTTCAACACACAGACGGACAGACGGAAATGGCTATATCGACTCCGCTATCTATAACGATTCAGAATATATATACTTTGTGGGGTCGCAAATGAAAAATGTGGAAATTACAAACGGAATGACAAACTTATATATACCCTTGCCACTCATGGTGAAGGGTATAACAAGTAAGCGAGCTATATTCGGCTGTGCCGAAACTTATATACCCTTCACCAAATTATACTTCAAAATAAAAGTTTTAAATATTTGTAGGTAAACAAAATTTATTTGTTTTTCCAAAGTTGTTTTTTTTTAATTTTTTGGAAAAAAAATTTTTCGAATGATTTTTTTAATTTTTTTATATTTAACGGAATTAGATTAGAAGGCGTAGCATCTCCCATACAGAGTAAATATTGATTTCGAATATCTGGGGAATCAAAATGGGAGGGGTCGAAAAAGGAGGTGAGTCACCTCTCATACAATGTAATAATTGCAATGTTCTTCAAACTTTGTCCGCATAGCTCTCTTACCATATATATATATATATATATATATACTAGCTGATCCGGCAAACGTTGTTCTGCCATAAACATTATTTCTAGTGTATATTTTTTTGTTAAATAAAAAATAGCGAATGTATTCTAAGTGAAGTTGGCATTATAGGTATTTTTGATGCCAAATGAAGAGAAATACAAACAAAATTTTTTGGCGAAAAATATTTTAAAAAATGGGTGGATAGGGACATCATAATGTCCCAGCGGTATGATATATAATATTGTCGTACCTACCAAAAATATATACAAAATTTCATAAAAATAGTTAAATATTGATATTTTGATATTGCTCATACAAAATACTAAAACGGGTGGGTGAGGGTCGGTTGATGTAAATTTGGGGTTATATGTATTTTTTAATGCCAAATAAATAAAATGCGAAAAAAAAGCTTTTGGCCAAAAAATGGTAAAAATAAATTCTGGATAGAGTCACCCTAATGACCTAGCGGTATGAAATATACTTTACGACCTATTCTCATACCTACCAAACATACATACAAAATTTCATAATAATCGGTTGAGCCGTTTCGGAGGAGTTCAAACACTAACATTGTGACACGAGATTTTTATATATTAGATATATATATATATATATATATATATATATATATAAACTAGAAACATGAAATAAAGCTTGTATGGAACCGAGTGAGTGGGAAACTACAAGTGGGTGCTTTTTGGTACCTTTTCTATATTCTTATGGTACTTTTTGAATTTTCTATAATATAATGGACCTAGAAATATGAAATTAAGCGTATATGGTCCTAAGTGATTGAAAATTCAAGCGGATACCTCATGGTACTTTTTGTTTATTCTAATGGTACTTTTTTTAATTTTCTATAGCAATGAACTTAAAAACATGAAATTAAGCATACATGGTCCTAAGTGAGTTAGAATTCTAGGAGGAGACTTTTTGGTACTTTTTCTTTATTCTAATGGTACTTTTTGTAATTTCTTCACCAATGAACTTAGAAACATGCAATAAAGCTTATATGGACCCGAGTGAGTGGGAATCCACAAGTGGCTGCTTTTTGGTACTTTTTCTATATTCTAATGGTAATTTTTGAATTTTCTGTAATAATGTACATAAAAATATGAAATTAAGCGTATATGGTCCTGAGTGAGGGAGAATTATAGGGGGAGACTTTTTGGTAATTTTTTTATTTCTAATGGTACTTTTTTGAATTTTCTATAACAATAGACTTTTTAGTACTTTTTCTTTATTTGAATGGTACTTTTTGTAATTTGAAATTAAACTTATATAAACTGAGTGTGAAACCACAAGTGGGGGATTTTTGGTACTTTTTATATACATATTCTAATGGTACTTTTTTAATTTTTTGTAATAGTGGACATAGAAATATGAAATTAGGCGTATTGGTCCCAATTGAGTGAAAATTCATGGGCATACTTCGTGATACTTTTTCCTTATTCTCATGGGTACTTTTTTGAATTTTCTATAATAATGGACCTAGAGTTTCCAAAAAATCGAAGAATTTCAAAACCGCGGTTTCGGTTTTGTGATAATTTATTAAATATTATGTATTATAGCGACAAAATTAGTTGATAATATAGGAAATGATATATAAATCTAAAATTCAAACTTGACGGGTTATGGTTTAGTGAATGCGAATTTAAAAGTGATAATCAATGATACTATTTCCTTATTGCAATGGTACTTTTTGAATATTTTATAATAATAAACACATTTTGCATTTTCTATAATAATGGGCCCAGAAATATGAATTAGATATTTTCAATTAGATTCGCAAAGTGAGACTTGATAGTACTATTTCTTTCTTCTAATTGGGGTGGCGAAGCGCACCGGGTCAGCTAGTTATATTATAAAAGAACATTTAAAAATTTCATCTTTTCTGTGGGTAAAATGAGGGGTAAAAATGGAAATTTATGTTTAATGGGTTAAATCTGTACTTTTTTATTAAATGCCTTTTTTGTAAATAATGACCACGTAATTAGTATTTTAGTTTTTTTTTACTAATTTTACTTTGATGGCACAAATACATTTGTATTATATATTAGGAAGTAAAATGTAAATAAAATAACAATGACAATGACAGCATCGGGCCCAATTAATTATGAATAAATATTTATTTATTATCAATTTAGTGGGATTCCAAAGCCGCAAATTCAAGGTTATCGCGAAATACTTGAAAATAAATAACACTATGCAACAATAATACGCTATATCGAAAATATGAACAAAAATAGTTTTCACTTTGGTAAATAAATAAATTGAAAACACTTTACAAATAATTAAGACTTAATTTCTTTTTAAGCGACATGAATGTCTGGTATAACGAATCTAAATTTTTCTAGAGAATAATGAGCATCTCCTGACAGGAAAGTACCTTTATTGTTGGTTTCTCGTCCAAAGAATAAAACACATTCCAGTTAATGGAATTGCATTGAAAAACCAAAGCCATATAAATACACAAGGTCTTTATAATGCCGTATACGACAATCTACAGTCAAAAACAGATACGGTGTAAGACTTCTTAAAGAATCAGGAGATTTATAGGAGACCTTCAAAAAAAATATAAAAAAAATTGTATGTAATTGAACACAATTTAACTCCTGATGTTATTTGCTATGCAGACGAAACTGGTCTTAATTCTACCACATAATACGTTTGTTCATGCTAGAGAAACAAACAGTAACAAATTTAACTTTGCGGTAATGCTTCTGAAAAGCAAAGAATCTTCTCTTGTTTCGTAACAATTGGTCAATTCACAAGGTCTCTTATGAGTCATATTGTCTGAATATTTTATGGCTCGGCGACACGGATTAACCGACTCTTAGGCGTTCGGCGCAGGTCTCTGCTGGAAATGCAATAACAACATTTTTAAACCATTGTGAAATATTATAACATTATGACATGATAAGAGACCTTGTGAATTGCCCAAATGTGTCGCCTATAAATTATCTTCACTTAAATAAAGCGTAAGATATTTTTTTTAAAAAAAAGCTTGTATTTACTCTTCAGAAGCTCATATATTGAATAATGCCGGTCTTGCGTGATCAAGATTTGGTAACCTGATGGGCCCGGATCATACTGATAATGATTTGCCCATTATTCGATATTGCAGCACAATAGAAAAGTGTGCACTTGATCATATTTTTTTTTACAAAACATCTTTGTAAACTAGTAAAAACCAACCATTTTTAAGGTACAAAATGATTTTTGTGAGCTATATAGGGTGCAACTTTACCATAACTACAACTTCGCTAAATATTATTAGTGAAAAATTTGTCGTCTCTATAAGTTATTCTAAAAATGTGAAAAAAGTACTTCCTACTTTTTTTCAAAAAAAGGACACGAAAAAGTTATTTTTTTGGATAAAAATTTAAATGAAATTTGTTTGGTGCACTCTTAGTTAAATTATTGCCATATATGTATCTGTCTGAATTAGCTGTTGGCCATAAACAAATGACACCCTTTTTTAAGGGCCCACTGAAATTCAGAATCTTTGGAGGTCCATAAAAAAAATTGGTCACCAAAATCGTCATTGATTTACTATCCTTTGGTAGTAGAGTCGAACCTATACTGACATGACCGTGTGTTTTTTGCACTGTGTTATGTGAACCAGTTATATTCCATCTTGACAATGCTCGGTCACATGTTGCAATACCTGTCGTTCGAAATCTCAACCGGAATTTTGCCGTTGCCAATGTCAAGCAATTGTTTGGAAAATACTTCTCCAGATTGATCGTTCTGCAGCTCGACACGCATGTTCACAGTTAATTTGAGTTTCTTGACGTGTTTCTACAAAACGAACAATTTCAAACATACATTCAGTTCATCGGCTGGCGTTGATATTGCAATCACTTTCATTGTACACTTAGCAAAAACGTTCATTTTTCTTTGCTGCAAAACTTTTGCCATCGCACTGTTCTTGGATTTTCATTGATTTGAATATTCAAAAGCAACTTGAGTGCTGAATGAGCAGTTAGAAAGACTTCCAAAAACGTATCTGCAAATCTTGATGAAGCATGTGCAAGTGATCAAAAAAGCTTTTCCAGTTCCACCGAGAGCGTTCAAAAAAAATCCCTCCAGTTCCATATTTCACAACTTTCATAAGAGTGTCGTACGCATATTTTTGTTGTCGATTCAACAGTGAAACGCTTGAAACTCTTGATGAAATGCGTCGTGCATCGGATAATACCTTGATCGACATCATCAAGCGCCTCGTTGTAAATTTCATCGCTCATCACGTCCGACGTTTGATTTTTATTTATATAGATAAACATAAATCTCCCAATTAATATATCCATCTTAATTACATTTTATATTAATTAAAATATTTCATTTCAGTCTAATTATATTTATTATCATTTTGAAGGAAATCAACAAAAATTTTAATTGATTTGAAAAGTTTTTCAAATACATATTTCTCAATTAAGTAGCTAATATGTTTCTATTTCAGTTATTTCCTATGTGCCCGCCTATTTAATTAGTTTATTTATCTATATAATACCATTTATTGTGATGCAATCATTTTTGGGTCAATTTTCCAGCAGTGGATACATCTCAGCATTTCGATTAACGCCGCTCTTTAAAGGTTTATTTCTAAAGTGTAAAAAAATAATTGTTTCTAAACTTAAACGTTTTAAATTTTTCATTCCAGGTATTGGTTACGTTTCGCTGGCCCTAAATATTTGTGTACTTTCCTTTTATAGTATTTTTGCCATGGTACCGCTGGTCTACATGTTTGCCTCCTTGGAACCAACATTGCCTTGGGGCTGTGAAGGTTTGAAGAAATGGACCCATATATTAATGGAATGGGAGAAGATAAATGTAATATATATGTAATAATCTTAATTAATATTTTTATGTAATAAGATTATTAAACTTTTTATAAATAATTAAATTTCGTATTGATCTAATTCTTTTCCATATTTCTAGGTTTGTAATTTGTATGTACAAAACGAGACATACTATTCGCATAAGTACTTATATGATGAACATCATTTACCCTCAGTGTTGTATTTTAAGTAAGTTTCAGTTTTTTTTAAATTTTCTTTCCCTTTAGCTAATATGATTTTCTTTTTAACTTTATTGCATTTACAGAACTCTTTTTAATGACATAAATCTATTTAAATACGAAAGTGTTGCAAAGTTCTCCATGTCGTGGCAATTAGTTTTATGTGCCATTACAGTGTGGACCATTGCGATTATAATTTTTTATAAATTCTTCAATCCGGAGAGTGTAAGTGTGATTTCAATTTAAAACTTATTGGGAAACAATATTTTGTTATAATAACATGTTCGTTTATAACCGATTTGATGGAAATGCTATAGTTAAAATATGTAAATTATATGAATAGCAATCAATCCCCATATTACTCTTACAGTTCGGTAAAATTATCCGTTACACCGTTTGGATATTACTCGGTCTTTTGGTATTGTTAATAATACGCTTCAGCTTTTTACCCGGCTCTGGTGGTGTTTATGGCAGTTTTTTCACACTTACTTGGTCAGATATTACAAATGGTCTTGCCTCCATACCTATTTATGGACTAACCGCTTTTGGACCCGGCTGGGGTCTCTTCATAACACTGTCCAGTTTTAATAAATTTACAACGAATATTATAAAACAGAGTTGGTTCATTGGTCTCGGGCAGATGGTTATACTTATTGGTTTGGACTTGTTGGCCAATTTAACGGAACAATATTTTAGTGGTATGTTTTCGAAATGTTAATTAAATAATTTCGCATCTTCACATGTGTATAATTTAAATTTCCAGAATTAACAAATTACAATTACTTTTCGGATGCGGAATATCTTTGGGTTTTATATTTATCGCCAGCTAGTGTAATGACTCATATGGAGTGGCCCAACTTTTGGACAATATTATATTATTTTATGCTATTTTTGTCTGGCATGCTTTTAATTGTGAGTTATTATTCGAATTTTCTCATTTATATCATACTGAACGATAACAATAATACGCTGTCCACTATCTGCACATGTAAATCAGAGACTAAATTTTAGTAAATATTTTCCACTGCTCCGTTCACCTTCATTTTTAGCTTGACAGCGGACACTGGCATGAAAATAAATTTGAAGACTCTCACAATTACATTTCTCCAGATATTCTAAAATAATTATTTATTTGGTATGTGAGATGCCACGCTCACTGTAATGATCCACAGTGGGGCTGAATCTAATTTTTTTTTAAATAAATCCTGCATTTCTAAACAGCTGGTCCAATCGGTATAAAATTTGACGTGGACGTAAACAAGAAGTTTAAGTTATTGAAATGGATACTACAAATTGTCCAGGGGCGGCGCTATGGGGACTCAAAGTAAAATGTAAAATTTTTAAACACCTGCCATTTCAAAGATTTTTATATTTTTGGAAAGCGCTCGGTCTTGAAAAACATACTTACGTGTCCTATTAATCTCTTATAATTTTCGAATTATTTGCTTTACAAAATTTAAATTTTGAAATGTTGCCATACCTTTTCCGCTTTTTTAATAATAAAGGTCGTACCTTTTGAACACAGTGGACTCATGGATTTTTGTTAGTTAGACAATTAAATTACTAATAATATACAAAAGATTTCAGAGCAATATCAATTATGGATCCAAAAATAAACGAGTTTCAATTTAAATATTAAAAAAATATAAGATTTTTGCTGTTTTTAAGTCACTTTAACTATTTTTTTTTAAAAAATAGCGAGTTATAGATCCAAATATTGAATACCACATGTCAAAATTTCATTCTTCTAACTTCGCTACTTAAGTGTTAAATAATATTTTAAATTTGCATTATTTAATTTTTTAATTTTATATTTTAAAATTTCATTCGAAAAAATATAACAAAAAAATATAATAAACATGTAAAATGGTATAGTCAGGCAAGAACGACCATCCAACAAAATGAATTCCATACAGCTGATTAGCTTTATGTATAAACTTTCTTACAACTACGAAGTTCTTCACGTATGTAAAACTATGTCCTATTCAACTAATATTAAATATTAAAAACTCGTGTTATAGGGCCCATACACTTCACCATCATGAATGTGCAATCAAGTGATTGTGCCAGCTGTTTGGCCGTTTATGAGCTTGTAGTGTGATTGTACCAGCTGCTGGTGCTTTATCAAAAATAGTTTGATATTTTTTTGATTGTACCAGTATGATTGAATCGAGTGTTGTAAAATTAGCTCATACAAGTTAAATAAAACCTAACTTTCCTTTGTTTTCTAGCAATTTCTTCATCCAAACGCGTTTTTTTACTCCTTTTTCGTTTTAGGATAATAGCAATAATAAATGCATTACAAATTTTATCGTTATTCATTACAACCTTTTCCACACAATTTTTGGTAAAAAAATTATTTTCTACCAGCATGCTGGTATAGTGTGTGTGTCCAGCTTAATTGCACAATCACTTGATGGCACATCATTGATGGTGTTGTGTATGAGCCCTATTACTTACATAAAAACCTTAAAGTTTACATTAAAGCTCATTTTTATTTTTGTTCAAATAGTGCTATCTGCTTATTTCACTGTTAGAATCGAAAAATCTTCAACTTGTACAAAGTGCTATCAACATATAAGCGCGAATATCAGGAATTAATAAAAACTTAACATATATATGAAGGATTTAGACGTCGTTTTTAAATAATATTGTTAAATAAACTTTAGTTATTACTCTTATAGTTAACGAAAAAAAGCAGTTTTTTCGCTCTCCTGTAAAATGTTGATTTTCCTTATAGCACTATTTGAATATAAACACTCGATATTTATTAATTTTCTAAAACTAAAATTTATATCAAAATTTTAATAGGAATGCAAATATTAGGAACAATTCTTAAAAATAGTTCCTTAAAAATAGTTCCACAAGCCCACTACAGGGTTTATTAAAAAAATTAAATTTGTTAATATAAATGTTTTTATTTGAACATATTGAAACCATATTTATCCCAAGTATACTGTTCAAAGCTTTTTCGAATGCATGTACATTAGATTATAAATATTGTACAACTATGTAATTATGAACAAATTAAATTCCAAAACATTGCACAGTGGGGCAGAATCGAAATTTTTTGGAAATAAATCTGGCATTTCTAAACGGCTGGTCCGATCGGGATAAAATTTGAGTTGGATGTAGCCAAGGAGTATTCGAGTTTAAGTTATTAAAATGGGCCCTACAAATAATCCAGGACGGCGCTATGGGGCTCAAAGTAGGGTACCTTCGACATGTAAAATTTTTAAACACGTGCCATTTTTTTGTTTCCCATCCGATTTCAAAGAATTTTATATTTTTGGAAAGCACTCGGCTAGATCTTGCTTGCGTGTGATATTTATCTCTTACAATTTCCTAGTTATAGGCATTTCAAAATTGAAATTTTAAAATTTTGACGTACCTTGGTCCGCTTTTATAAAAATATAGGGCGCACTTTTGGACCGAATGGACTCGAAAGATCTAGCCGAGCGCTTTCCAAAAATATAAAATTCTTTGAAATCGGATGGGAAACAAAAAATGACACGTGTTTAAAAATTTTACATGTCGAAGGTACCCTACTTTGTATTTGTAGGGCCCATTTTAATAAATTAAACTCGAATACTCCTTGGCTACGCCCAATTCAAATTTTATCCCGATCGGACCAGCCGTTTAGAAATGCCAGATTTATTTCCAAAAAAATTCGATTCTGCCCCACTGTGCAGTGGCATATAAAAAAAGAGGGAAATAATTCTGTAACTTCTAAACGGTAAGTCCCGTTTGAATGAAATTTCACATGCGCACAGAGGAGGTGTTGTTTTGAATTTGGGTCTCATGGGCCCATCAGGGGCGCCATCAGGGTATATTAAAACGATCCTGTTTCTTTGTTTGTGTTCCGATTTCGAAATTTATACATATAAAATCTCCTCGTCGAGCACTACAGAAAACCTCAAAAACTCAAAAATAAAATATTTCTTTTTTATACCCTCCACCACCATAAGTGGTGAATGAGGGTATATATAAGTTTGTCATTCCGTGTGCAACATTGAGAAATATTCATCTGAGACCCAACAGAGTATATATATTATTGATCCTTATGATCCTTATGTCTGTCTGTGTAAAACACGCTCACGTCCAAAATAGACAAAGAAAATTGGTAAACTTTCAAGAAACATGTTTATTATTGTTCTAAGCAGTTTGATATTGAAAATCAGCGAAATCGGTACAGTAAAACCAAAGTTATGAATTAAAATGTGGGACAACCTCAAAAAAAATTTATAATTTTCACATATTTTTGGACATTTTTTGTAAATATATTGCAGCTAATATCATAAAATTTTGCACTCGTTACTTTTATGATAAAAGAAGTAACTATGGTGAAAATTATAAGAATCGGTCCATGATTTCTCCTAGCCCCCATACAAATTTTTTCCCGAAATATGGTTCTATGGTCTATAAATGCCTACAGAATAGCACTATCCATAGAAAATTCAGCAAAAATAAGTTTGGTGTTAAAAAAAAACATATTACAAAATTGTTCGTGGATCGGACCATATTTGACCATAGCCCCCATATAAAGTACACTTCCGAAAATCTCTTAAATAAGCATAAATGTCTTATAAATGTCGCTATCAAGTTGAAATTCGACATAAATAATACCCATATATACCAAAATCGTTGTCTATGAAGATCGGCCTATAATTGGTTATAGTTCCCATATAAGGACCACTTCCGAAAAACACAATAACCTACATAAATATCTAAAAAATATCAATATCAAAACAAAATTTCACACACATCCGTAGTTTTTATTTAGAAATCACTACTACTGGTCCACTCCCGAAAATCACTAAAATCCTCATAAATTTCTTACAAATATAGTTATCAGGTTGAAATTCAAAAAAATTTATTCAATATATACAAAAATCGATGTACCAAATTTGATGATGATAGGCCCATAATTGGACATAACCTACATATAAGAACCACTTCAGGAAAACACATTAACCTGCACAAATATCCAAGAAAATCTATCTATTTGTATCCAAGAATCGTACTACAAGATTTTTTAAATATTGGTCCATAATTCGGCATAGCTCCCATATAAAGTCCACTTTAACAAGCGTTGTTTATATGAAATTCAACAAAAATAGCCCTCAAATACTTAGGACCATAATATGTCATATCATCCATATATTAAACCAAAATAGTACACAGATCAGTAATTTGTATTCAAAAATCATAATACTGAATTTTTTGAACATCGGTACATAATTGGCCACAGCACCCATATAAGTCCATAAAAATCACGTTAAAATATTTAATGACAATCAAATCATAATAGGTCATAGCTCCCATATAAGTCCCACAACCAAATATTTTGAAATTTGTCTAAATATATTTGTATACCCTTTTTATACTCTGTGTCTTTACTTGAGGTTAAAAGGGAAACATGTTGATCCAAACGTATAAACTAATTATTAACAGCCGTATTTATAACCAAAATTTAGCATGGATTTAACATACAAGTTATTTATAATGTATTTCTTATCCACTCGCTAAACGCATGTTAACGAGCGATCAAAGACTTGCTAAGTCTTTAATCAACAGCTGTTTTGTGTCAAAGTAAATTTGTAAATAAACATATAAAAGTTTTGTGTGGGAAAAAATTAAATTAAATTATTTAAAAATGATGCAAACTCTTGACCAATTAGACAATTTAGAGCTAGTTTCTTACTTGTCAGTTAAACTCAGCTTAACACGCTGTTATATTAATCCTGAAACATATTTTGCCGGAATTTAACCAATGATTGTGTTTCTCACTAGTGGATTAATTTTGTTAGCATTGCCATACTTTTCAGTCAAATCACATGTTTATTCTTCAAATTTTTTCATATACATATGGCAATACTATACATTTTATAAGAAAAAGCAACCGCGTTACATAACTTTTTTTTGTAAATTTTAACTTCTAAAAGAAAAAGCGACATAAAAGTATATAAAATGTATATTAAAAATTATATTGATGTTAATAAAGCAAATAAAAACAAAGAGCTGCTGTGCTGAATTGTTTATATACTTAGGTTTAACTCACCAATGATGCTCAGTTAAACCTACATTATATAGCATATAAACAATAAGTGAGAAACACAATTTTTAGTTTAATTTAGGTTTAAGCGAAGAATGTAGATTATCTCTATCCCAGAAACTAGCTCTTAGAGTTCTTAAGAGGTGAAACCCAACGTCGGTCAAAAAAAATTGACATTCAAATTTCAAAATTTGAGGGAAACAAGTTAAATATAAATGTCAAGAAATACATCAGAGTTGATTTTTTTCATTTTTTTTTTAAATAGTTGGCAATACATCACACTTTTCAGAGTTGATTTTCATATAAATTATTGACAGACAAAAGTGCATTATAAATAAACTCTTTGCTAACTTTCTGCTAAGCTTAATCGGTCTGCTAGTTAGCAGATCGTTGTGTGCGATGTATACACAGTGGCTAATTTTTCGTTATAGATACGGCCGTAAGTATATAAATTGTTAAATTTCTTACGTTCTAATAGGAATTTCAGTTATAAATTGCTGAATTAGATACAATTTTTTTTACATTTGAAATAAAATATCTTCTACGTAAACTAGTCTTTCTAACAATTGTTATATTATTTCAGTTGTTATACCATCATATTTAGGTGGAGGGTATTAAAGATTCGGCATGACCGAATATAGTACTCTTACTTGTTTATACTCTGTTTCTTCATTAGAGTTAAAAGGGAAAACTGTTCATCCAAACGTATTAACTAATTATTAAGTATATAAATTGTTAAATTTCATACGTTCTAATAGGAATTTAATTATAAATTGCTGAATTAGGTAGAATTTTTTGTACATTTGAAATAAAATATTTTCTGCGTAAACTAGTCTTTCTAACAATTGTTATATTATTTCAGTTTTTAAACCATCATATTTAGGTGGAGGTTATTTAAGATTCGGCACGGCCGAATATAGTACTCTTACTTGTTATATGTTAATCATCTTCCAGACCACACAACTATATACAATATTGACCACCATTTTCGATGAGTTTGCGGCCTTGAGAGAACGTAAAACAGAAGTCTGCATGGGTGTTATAGCCGCCACAGCGGCCATTTCTTTATATTTCACCTCAAATGTAAGTATGATCTTTAATCGTTTTAAATTTAACCTTATAAACTCTTTTAATATCTAATTTGAATCTCTCTCCTAATAGCATGGCGTTATATATTTCGTGGTTCTCTTGACCGATACTTACATCACACAAACACTTATTAATTTAGTACTACTCTTGATTGTATTATGGATTTATGGACGTGTACGTTTCCAACGTGACATAGAATTTATGATAAATGAGCGTTTTTCCACATGGAAAATTAATATTCTCAGATTTGTGGCACCTTTGGGAATGTTAATGGCTCTGGTAAGTTTTAAAGGAAAAAATTTTAAAAAAAGTTAAAGTTTTATTCCAAAATAAGTTTGTGATGTAATTACTTTCAGCAATGCCTTTAATTGTCAATTCTATTATAGAAGAAGTGTAATGAGAAGTGTTTAAGACGTTTTAATTAAGGGTTAAATATAATTAATAAATTCTTTTAAATCATTATTTTCAGTTATTTGGTTTTGTTTCGGCCTTTTACCAACACTTGTCAACCAATATAGTAATTGCAGTTTTCGCTTTAATCTTTATTGTTATTCCATGGCTCTTAATACCGATCTATGCTGTCTATGCGATGCGCCACAGTATGGGTTCTTTGAAGACACGTTTCCAGCGCAGTTGCACTCCAAACGATTGGTATCCTGTTGAACAAGAGGACCGTCAGCATTATGAAGAAGCCATGTGTAATATGGATATAACTCATCAACTAAATGAGATTACCGACAATGATATATCGTCAATATAATAAGTTATGTTTTTTTTGGAAACTTCCAAATTATTTTAAACAGTTTGAATAAATAAAACAAACCGAATAGCTCTAAAAAAACGACATTTAGGGATTTAGTTAATTTTTAAAATTGGGGACTTAATTCATAATGAAAGTCCCAAATTTTTTTGGGACAAACACAACTACGAAGCGTTTAGATACACCCAGAGTCTCTGGCGGGAAACGAAAGCTCAACCTTCAGGTAGTGGCGAAATACTAATTTTCCTAGCTGTTTGCTTTTAAATTGTCTTCAGCTATCATTCAAAATTTCTGACATACACGGTTCAGTTAGTGCACACATTCAGCTGGAATTCCATATTAATTTTTTAAATATAAATTTGATTTTTATGCGAAAAAAATGAACAATCTTGCAAAAGTAAACTGGCCTGGTTTTAATTAGTTCATATTATCGCTTATTGACTTAATATCATTTATTTTTGAAATTGTTATTTTCAAAAACTAGCAGTAAGAAAAAATTTCAAATCAAAATCTTTAATTTATTGGCAGCACTAAAATTAAAACATTTTTAAACATACTATGTACATTTGGAACAAATCAAGATCCCAGTAACAGTTTATATTTTCATTTTTTTTTTCTGTTAATATTCATATTTTCTGTATTGACGGCCATCGGCCGGGAGAAAGTACTTTAAACTCTGGGGTGTATCGAACACCGGCTTTGATAAAATCACTTTTTCTATATGTATGTATATTAAAATGTTCTGAAGCATTGTTATATAAATTAAAAAAGGAATTTTTGGTACCATATCGAGCCCTAACCGCAAAAATAACGTAAGCGACATTTTTTTCAAAATTGACTTTTTAATGAAAATCGATAGAAAACTTTCGTGCGCATCAACACACGAAATAATGAAAATTAAGTGTTTATATATACAGAGATATCGCAATTTCAATTATATCGTAAGCGACACTCACCTTTTTGCTTTACCGCAAAAATAACGTAAGCGACATAAAAGCAAAAACGGGCGGTAAATGAAAGTAAGAATAGCCGAAGAACTAGAGAGAAAATCAAAAGAAATTGAAATACAAAAATATAGATGTACTAAATGTGATCAAGGGAAAAATTTAGACAGCAATCACAACCAAACAGAAGAATTTAAGCTTAAGAATTTTTTTGAAGGAACAAAAACAAAGGAGGGAAAATGTTTTGTTTTTAGGTGCTAGTTTCGACCTTCAAAAAGTTTTGAATATGCCTCATAGTAAAACAAGTAAGAAAGTATGGTTGGTCAAGCCCGACCATATAATACCCTACACTAAGAAAAAGAGCAAAATCATTTTTCTTTTAAAATATCAATAATTTATATTTTTGAGTGATGGGCCTTATATGGGAGCTATGGCCAATTATGGACCGATCGCCATGAAATTAGGTAGTGAGATTTATGTTTACATGAAAGTTATTTATGTTGAATTTTATGTGTATACCAAAATTTTTAAGAGACTTATGCACGTTAAAGTGATTTTTGGAAGCGGGTCTTATATGGGAGCTATAACTAATTATGGGCCGATCACAAAAACATTTGGTGACATGAATTCCGTATATATAAAACTTATTTGGAGCGAAATTTGTGGATATATCCATATAAATTAAACATTTATGTCCGATAAAGTCCAATTTCGATAGGACATTTGTATGGGGCTAGGTAAAATAATGGACCGATTTCAGCCAGTTTCAATAGGCTCCGTCCTTGGGCCGAAAAATTAATCGACTCAGAAAGTGATTCTGAGTCGAAGGTGGGTGCTAGGCATTACAAACATCTGCACAAACGCATAATACCCTCCCCACTATGGTGGTGTGGGGTATAAATATTACACTGTTTTATTCAAGAAAATATTAGTATTGCAATTTAAGTGTTTATGGATTGTGTTTTTTATGGAGTGAAAAAGACGGCAAACGATGTTGTAATGAAATTTGTACTGCAATGTACAAATATCTCCTTATTTTAGACGAATGGAAAACTGTGAACGATTTAAGTTTGTATTGCGATAGCTGTGCCTGGCAAAATCATAATAAAACTATGTTAACCATGATAGCTTATTTCATTATATCATCCAAATTCATTAAATCTATTAAAATTACTTACTTACTACCACGTCTTACCATGATGCCTGTTGATTCTATTCACAGCACAATAGAATCATTTACCGAACTGTATGGGCTCCGAAGTGCAAGAACAAACCCTTACGGTTATGAGTGTATATCGTTGAAGCACTCTGATTTTCTAAACTGGAAAATGTTTTCTGATCTGCTTCTTCCAAAGAAAATAAGATTTCAATTAAATACAGCTATTTAGACAATATCGAGGAAAAGACTATTAACATTGATTTAAATACTTCTACGGTCCGTGGACCTCCTCCGCTATACAACACAGAATTAAAAAGTTCGTCACATAAATTCAATGATATAAAAACTCTTTGCAATAAAAATAGTATTCCTCAATGTTTTCATAACGAATATATTGGCATAAAACATTCCCTAAATATTAAAGACGCATTAAAGGAAACATATGAAGAAGATGTGCCTTAATTTCCTAAGTATAATTTATAACAAATATTTAATTTACTGTTTAATTTAGAAAATATATTTTTTCGAAACTTAAGAAAATATTTTTTCTTTGTAAAGCATTTATCGTATGCGCCACAATTTAGTCTCAGCTGCCTGTAATAGAGACGGTAAAAATAACGTAAGCTCCAAAATAAATATGTTGCTCATAAAATTAACTTAAAAATGCACTTATCGCATTTTAAATTTTTTACATTTTAATTTTTAAAGAAATCCTTCGCACAACTTAAAAAAAAAACGAAAAAAACTCTCTCCTATAAAATTTGATTTTTGGCGCTTACGTTATTTTCGTGGTTAGTGCTCGATATCTTCTTTATATATGGGGCATTTCATGTCAAGTGAACCAACTTTTGAAATCGATGTCTTCCGATCGGGATGAAATTTGCACCAAGGTTAGCTCTATTGTAACTCAGACACAATTTTTCAACAACATCGGTCGAGAACTCTCTGAGTTATAGGGGGTAAAATTTTGACAATTTGGTCAAACAGGGGTTTTTTCTTATCCATGTAACTTATTACCTATTGTTCTTAGCAAAATGTGTCCCAAATAGTATAGATAGCTATTTCTTCGATCTTTCGAAAAAAAATATTTAAAAAAAAAAATAAAAAATTTTTAATATTTTTTTTCCGAAATCAAAAACTTTTTTGACTTTTTTTTAAAATGGGTCCTTTTTTTTTTTTTTTTCTTAAAATAAAGTTTAGATATTTTCCTTGAACACCTACTTGGTCGCTTAGTGGGATGCGAGTGGGATATCTATCAAAATAAATATTTTGTAACTCAAAACATAAAATTTTTGACTTTTTTTGCAAAATCAAAAACTTTGTTGACTTTTTTTTTTCAAAATGGACCCTTTTTTAATCTTTTTTTTTAGGTCAAACAAAAGCTTAGATATTATCCTTGAAGACCCTTTTGGTCGCTTAGTGGGATGCGAGTGGGATATCTATCAAAATAAATATTTTTTAACTCAAGACTTACAATTTTTGACTTTTTTTTTTGCAAATACGATTTTTTTTCCAAATGGGCCCTTTTTTTAAAATTTTTTTTGTAGTCAAAAGAAAGCTTAGGTCCATTCCTTTAAGATATTTTTAGTCCCTTAGTGGGATGCGAGTGGGATATCTATCAAAATAAATATTTTGTAACGCAAGACATACAATTTTTTAATTTTTTTTTGCAAAATCAATTTTTTTTTCCAATATGGGCCCTTTTTTAATTTTTTTTTTTGCTCAAAAGAAAGCCTAGGTCCATTCCTTTAAGATATTTTTAGTCCCTTAGTGGGATGCGAGTGGGATATCTATCAAAATAAATATTTTTTAACTCAAGACTTACAATTTTTGACTTTTTTTTTTGCAAATACGATTTTTTTTCCAAATGGGCCCTTTTTTTAAAATTTTTTTTGTAGTCAAAAGAAAGCTTAGGTCCATTCCTTTAAGATATTTTTAGTCCCTTAGTGGGATGCGAGTGGGATATCTATCAAAATAAATATTTTGTAACGCAAGACATACAATTTTTTAATTTTTTTTTGCAAAATCAATTTTTTTTTCCAATATGGGCCCTTTTTTAATTTTTTTTTTTGCTCAAAAGAAAGCCTAGGTCCATTCCTTTAAGATATTTTTAGTCCCTTAGTGGGATGCGAGTGGGATATCTATCAAAATAAATATTTTGTAACAATTTTTTAATTTTTTTTTTGCAAAATCTAAATTTTTTTCCAATATGGGACTTTTTTTTAAAAATTTTTTGCAAAATCAAAAACTTTGTTGACTTTTTTTTTCAAAATGGACCCTTTTTTAATCTTTTTTTTTAGGTCAAACAAAAGCTTAGATATTATCCTTGAAGACCCTTTAGGTCGCTTAGTGGGATGCGAGTGGGATATCTATCAAAATAAATATTTTTTAACTCAAGACTTACAATTTTTGACTTTTTTTTTTGCAAATACGATTTTTTTTCCAAATGGGCCCTTTTTTTAAAATTTTTTTTGTAGTCAAAAGAAAGCCTAGGTCCATTCCTTTAAGATATTTTTAGTCCCTTAGTGGGATGCGAGTGGGATATCTATCAAAATAAATATTTTGTAACTCAAGACATTCAATTATTGACTTTTTTTTTGCAAATTCGAATTTTTTTTCAAAATGGGCCCTTTTTTAAAAATTTTTTTTTAGTCAAAAGAAAGCTTAGGTCCATTCCTTTAAGATATTTTAGGTCCCTTAGTGGGATACGAGTGGGATATCTATCAAAATAAATATTTTGTAACTCAAGATATACAATTTTTGATTTTTTGGCAAAATCAAAAACTTTTTTGACTTTTTTTTAAAATGGGCCCTTTTTGTAATTTTTTTTTTTGCTATAAAGAAAGCTTAGGCCTATTCCTTTAAGATGGTTTTGATCGCTTAGTGGGATGCGAGTGGGATATATATCAAAATAAATGTTTTGTAACTCAAGACATACAATTTTTGTGTTAAAACATTTATTTTGATAGATATCCCACTCGCATCCCACTAAGGGACTAAAAATATCTTAAAGGAATGGACCTAGGCTTTCTTTTGAGCAAAAAAAAAAATTAAAAAAGGGCCCATATTGGAAAAAAATTTTGATTTTGCAAAAAAAAATTAAAAAATTGTATGTCTTGCGTTACAAAATATTTATTTTGATAGATATCCCACTCGCATCCCACTAAGGGACTAAAAATATCTTAAAGGAATGGACCTAAGCTTTCTTTTGACTACAAAAAAAATTTTAAAAAAAGGGCCCATTTGGAAAAAAAATCGTATTTGCAAAAAAAAAAAGTCAAAAATTGTAAGTCTTGAGTTAAAAAATATTTATTTTGATAGATATCCCACTCGCATCCCACTAAGCGACCTAAAGGGTCTTCAAGGATAATATCTAAGCTTTTGTTTGACCTAAAAAAAAAGATTAAAAAAGGGTCCATTTTGAAAAAAAAAAGTCAACAAAGTTTTTGATTTTGCAAAAAAAGTCAAAAATTTTATGTTTTGAGTTACAAAATATTTATTTTGATAGATATCCCACTCGCATCCCACTAAGCGACCAAGTAGGTGTTCAAGGAAAATATCTAAACTTTATTTTAAGAAAAAAAAAAAAAAAAGGACCCATTTTAAAAAAAAGTCAAAAAAGTTTTTGATTTCGGAAAAAAAATATTAAAAATTTTTTATTTTTTTTTTTAAATATTTTTTTTCGAAAGATCGAAGAAATAGCTATCTATACTATTTGGGACACATTTTGCTAAGAACAATAGGTAATAAGTTACATGGATAAGAAAAAACCCCTGTTTGACCAAATTGTCAAAATTTTACCCCCTATAACTCAGAGAGTTCTCGACCGATGTTGTTGAAAAATTGTGTCTGAGTTACTATCCAATAGAGCTAACCTTGGTGCAAATTTCATCCCGATCGGAAGACATCGATTTCAAAAGTTGGTTCACTTGACATGAAATGCCCCATATATAATTCTTCTGTACGTGTGTTAGTAACTGAACTCCTCCTTAACGGCTGGGCTGATTTCGATGAAATTTGCTGTGTGTGTTTGGATGGTTTAGATTCACAATTGACCAATATAGGCACAATGGGTATGGCATCTCCCATACAAACTAAAAATGTATTATTCCATATCTGGATTACAATTATACCGGTAGTCTTCAAGCTTTGTGTGAGCTATGGCAGAACAACGTTTGCCGGGACAGCTGGTTAAGTGTATATCATGTTAAAGATATTTTGAAGTACTATTCAATGATAACATAATTAAGAGAGCTATGAGAACAAAAAATTATTAAAATGTAAGCTGATTCGATGATCTCGATGTATACCAATAATAAACAAGTAAGGGAACTATATATGGCTTCACCAAATTATACTTCAAAATACAAATTTTAAATATTTTTAGGTAAGAATTTTTATTTTTTTTTCGAATTATTTTAAAATTTTTAAATTTAAATTTGTTTTTTTAAAATTAGTTTTTTTATATTTAAAAAATTTTTTTTTGTTTTTATAAATTTTTTTTTTGGTTAAAAAAAAATTCGGGTTAAAAAATATTTTTTCCGATTTTGACCCATTGTAGGTCCAACTTACTATGGTCTTATATACGTCGTTGCAAAGGTCTTTGAAATATCTATCATTACATATCCATATTGTCTATATTAATGACTTAGTAATCCAGATATAGGTCAAAAATAGGTAAAAAATCGAGGTTGTCCTGGTTTTTTCCTCATATCTCAGCCACTTATGAACCAATTTTGCTGATTTTAAATAGGAAACTTCTCGAAAGCATGTCTGAATTATTGAAGATTTGGATCCCGAAGATATCTGGGGTCTTCAGAAAATTGATTTCAAAAGACGGACAGACATACAGACAGACAAGTTGTAGAATTATCGCATGTTCGTTCTTGTGGTGAATATGTATGAATTGACACAGCTAAATAAAATACACTTGAGTGTTAAACAGTCCTTTTGCATATATATTTGAAAAATTAATTGAGAATCACATGGAATATAGCAAACTATGTTGTCCCTAATTAGCTGGCCACCAAAGTATGTGTAATTTTGATTTCTCTCTTTCAATTATCATCTACTCCCCTGCACTAATGTTTCTAGGAAGATTTTTGAGGTTCTAACTATTCCAGTTCGTCATATATTCGATAATAATAATGTTCATTCCTGTTAATTGAAAATTACAAGGAAATCGGTTCAGCGGTTTAGTCTTCTATAAGGTACAAACATACAAACACAAATTCATTTTTATATATACAGAATCTGTATTACAGATATAGATTTTTAGCAGACATTGTGGTTAGCGAAGCACACCGGTTTATAATTTATTATTAAACGAGAGAGAGATGAGACAAAATAAAACAATGTGTCCGTTTGATTGGCTGTGTGTATTTTGTGTCGTTAGTATTCAAATTGCATCGCAAAATTGTGTTTTTTATTCGAAATATATCGTTACTTTTCAGTTGTTTCTACTAATTACAACAAGTAATTTAAAACTAAAGCTAAAAAATTAACAAAAAAAAAATATTTTTTTAATACTAAATACGGATGACTATATAATGTTCTCTTCCCTAAATATTAATATCAACAAGTGAGTTTTTTCCGAAATATTACTCTCGTACATTTTTCGGACATGCGTATAAAAGGTTTGATTTAATTATTAAATGTTTTTGTTTTCTTAATTTTGGTGGTCATAATTTTGAAATTCAATGTCAAGTTCACACAAAACAATTTTGTAGATAAAAGCTGAAGAAAAGAAACAAAACAAAAATAAAATTGTTTATATATTGTATATTTCTGTTAAGATTTCCATAATACGTTAGTGACTTGAAAATGGTGTATGAAACATCTTATGAGAGTGGCCGCACTCCCTTTATACCCGACACTAAACGTGGTTATTGGGCCAATCCCTATGATTTTGTCTATGCTGGTCTGGGTTTGGCTTTTCGTTTGGATGTGTTTACATGGTTCTATTTAATGCAATTGAGTGGTAAGTGTAAAATAATAAATAAAAATAAGCTAATGTTGATAATAACAGTGAATAAGTATAAGGACAATTAATCGGAAACAATAACAACAACACAAAATTTGAAGAAAACAATTAATTACTCAGTTGGGAACTGAACTCGCGATCTCTTGTTTAGATTTATTTTTGCGTTGACGATGGCTATACAATAAAGCATGAAGAATGGGTAGTGGAGAGTGGAGCGTGGCTGATTTATGTTAATATTTAATATCATAATATTAATAGGCAAGTCGATTTCTTTAGACCCCTTTTACGCTCACATTATACATTCAATTTGAACAAAAAATATACCATTTTAAAGGGATTTGGTCATAGATGTGCAGAATATATATTTAATTGAAATCGGTTCAGTTTTTTAGGAGTTATAAGCGTTTAAAGATGTTACTAACACATATGCAAAAACGTGTACATGTGAACCTTCCCAGCAGTTCTAGGAGACAGTACCGAACTAGTGATTTTACCCATCATTTAGGGTGGGAGCTAGTTACTTCAATAGCCACGTGACTAGTCATTTTAACACGGGCATGTCCTAGGCAGGGGGTCAATTGTCTCTTTTTGATTACAATGGGACTGTCTAATAGCTGGTCCAAAGTAGGCAACGCATTGGATTCACAAACTGGTTACATAGCGTCAGTTACCTTGCTAGCTTTGTAACTGGTTACTTGATCAGCTACTTGACTAGTTATTTTAACACGTGCATGTCCTAAGCAGGGGGTCAATTGACCCTTTTGATTACAATGTGACTATCGGATAGCTGATCGAAGGTAGTCAACGCTTCTGGTGGGTAAAATAAACTGCAGTACAAAAAAAAGTTTGAAGTGACTTCACCATAGGTTACTAAGAGACACTAAAGTGACTAATGACTTCATGCTATGTTACATGCGATATCAGTATACTTAAGCAAAAATAAAAATAAACTGTATGAGAATTATATTAACACAATTTGTAACAAAACCAGTTTGTACGAATTACTCACAAAACGTTTAAAGTGACTACACTCTCGATTAATTAGAGACACTTAAGTGACAATTGTCTTCACGCTAGATTACTTGGGATGCATAAAGTAACCAATTGTCTTCTCTCTGCACTACAAAGTGCACACTCGTGTCAAATGACCAAAATATATAAAATGGAGTCAGCCAAGTGATAAGACATTTGTGACAATTACTGTCTTTAAGGGATACATTGACTACTTGCTTAACTAAAAAGCTAAAGCTAAAAAGTAAACAAAGCAATGTGTGATTGTCCCGTTTGTTGTTGTAAATAAATAAGAGAAACAATTAAACAGTATTGAATTCGCTCTGTTTTAAGTGAGAGTTGTTATAGAAAACAAAGAAGAAGACTTTAGAAATTTAAAGTCACTTAAAAAAATATATTTTGAAGGTGTTTTTTTTATTTTCTAACAGTTTTTAAATTTATCAAAGATTTATAAAACAAAATTTCCATTTAAAATTGTTTATGCATATGGGGTAAATATGTAATTGTACATAAGTAAATAGTTATTTTATAATATGAGCAGAACTATAATAGTGAAGGTTTTCAAACTTCATACGAATCAATTTCTTATCACTGCATGAAGTGTAATCAAAAATGGGACGGGTACAAATGGTGAGTCACCTCCCATACAAAGTAAATTGTTATTTCTAAATATTTTGTGAAATATAATTGCAAGATTTTATAAATTTTGTCTAAATAGCTCCTTTATCATTTTGCATAGTTTCATTGACAATTTTCGGGATTGAAATAGTGGGCGTGGCACTCCCAATACAAAGTAAATATTTAATTTCGAATATTTGGAGAACTATAATTTTAAAAGTGTTTAAACTTTTTACGAATTAATTTCTTATTATTATGCGGAGTTTAGCTTAATATAGACGAAATTAGATTAGAGGCGTAGCGCCTCCCATACAGATTTCGAATATCTGGGAAATCAAAATGGGAGGGGTCGGAAAAGGAGGTCTGTCACCTCCCATACAAAGTAATAATTGCAAGGTTCTTCAAACTTTGTCTGCTTACCATTTTACATAGATTGGCTGAAAATGGTCGGGATTGCATTAGTGGGCGTGGGAGAAAGTAAATAATTAATTTTGAATATATGGAGAACTATAATTCTAAAAGAATTTAAACTCTGTATCAACCAATTTATTACCATTCTACGGAGGTTAGCTAAAAACGAACTTATTCCTGATTACTGTTCGCAGTTTAGCTAAGCATGATCGGCTTAGTAGGAATGATATCTCCCTTATAAAGGAAAGTTAAAGTAAAGCTTGATATTTACATAAAAGGTTTAAAAGGGATCAGAGCAGTGGAGTGGTATCTCCCATACCAAATTAGTTAGTTATTTTCGAATATCAAGTGAACTGTAATTGAGGGATTCTCAATATTTTGTATGTGTAGTTAGGTTTTATCAGAAATCCATTAATTTTTTTTTTAATTTTACTAGGGTAGGGGTAGCGAAGTGCACCGGGTTATGCTAGTAAACATAAATCTCCCCATTAATCAATTCATCTTAATGGCATTTTATGTTAAATAATTTGAAAAATGTTTCACATATTACTCAATTACCTATATTTCTATTACAGTTATTTCCTATGTGCCCATCTATTTAATAAGTTTATGTATCTATATAATACCATTTATTGTGATAAAATCATTTTTGGGTCAATTTTCCAGCAGTGGATACATCTCAGCATTTCGTTTAACGCCAATCTTTAAAGGTTTTTTTCATTTTATCTAAAAACAAATAAATGTTTCGAACCTATAACGTTTTAAATTTTTCATTCCAGGCATTGGTTATGTTTCGCTGGCCCTAAATATTTGTGTTGTATCCTATTATAGTATTTTTGCCATGGTACCTCTAGTCTACATGTTTGCCTCCATGCAACCAACTTTGCCTTGGGGCTGTGAAGGTCTGAAGAATTGGACCCATAAACTAACGGAACGGGAGAAGATAAATGTAATTTTTTTTTAAAGTATTTAATTTCGTTGAAATAATTAATTTTTCATATTTCTAGGTTTGTAATTTGTATGTACAAAACGAGACAGACCATACGTATAAGAACATCTTTTATAATCATCATATACCTTCTGTGTTGTATTTTAAGTAAGTTCCGGGTTCGATATTTTGTATACCCTACACCACCATAGTGGGCAGGGTACTATGTGTTTGTGCTGATGTTTGTAACGCCCAAAAATATTAGTATTTTTAACTTTATTTCATTTACAGAACTCTTTTTAATGATATAAATCTATTTAAATATGGAAGTTTTGCAAAGTTCTTCATGTCATGGCAATTGCTTGTATGTGCCATTATAGTGTGGACCGTTGCGATTATAATTTTTTATAAATTCTTCAATACAGAGAGAGTAAGTGTGATTTAAATTCAAAACTTATTGAAAAACAATATTTTGTTAAAATAACATGTTCGTTTATAACCGATTTGATGGAAAAGTTCAAAAACTGAAGTTAAAATATGTAAATTGAATGAATAGCAATATATGTATGTCTTTTCTCAAATTTAGTACATCATCTAATCCTATTTCGTTTTACAGTTCGGTCAAATTATCCGTTACACTGTTTGGATATTACTCGGTCTTTTGGTATTGTTAATAATACGCTTCAGCTTTTTACATAACTCTGGTGCTGTTTATGCCAGATTTTTCACACTTACTTGGTCAGATATAACAAATGGTTTTGCCTCCATACCTGTTTATGGACTAACCGCTTTTGGACCCGGCTGGGGTATCTTCATAACACTCTCCAGTTTTAATAAATTTAAAACGAATATTATGAAACAGAGTTGGTTCATTGGTCTCGGGCAGATGCTTATAGTTATTGGTTTGGACTTGTTGTCCAATTTAACGAGACAACATTTTAGTGGTAAGTTTTCGAAATTGTAATTAATTTCGCATATTCAGTGTGTATTTTAAATGTGTGTAATTTAAATTTACAGAATTAACAAACTTCAAATACTTTTCGGATGTGGAATATCTTTGGGTTTTATATTTATCACCAGCTAGTGTTATGTCCCATATGGAGTGGGCCAACTTGTGGACAATATTATACTATTTTATGCTATTTTTATCTGGCATGCTTTTAATTGTGAGTTATTACAATATTTATACTATTTAACATGTTTAATTAAATGCTTAGCGCACGCATCGAAATTAAATATTTATTTTGTATGGGAGGTGCCACACCCACTAATCCGGTCACGCCAATATTAAAAATTTAAAGACATTCAGAGTTAATCTTAATCACAATATATACTATGTTTTTATATCCACTATCAAAAAATGATGGAGGTATAATGATTTGGTCATTCCGTTTATAACACATCGAAATATTCATCGCAGACTCACAAAAGTATATATATTTTGGCTGCTTATGAAATTGACGACAAGGCCCAAGCGAAAGATGATATCTGGCTGAAATTGTCCATAATTATTGTTTGGTATTGATAGACAATATCGCTCCATGATTTCACCTAGCCCCCATACATATTTATGACTGTTTGAGCAGTCATAAATATGTTGATTATGCGACAATCCTGATACAAATTTCACAAATTAGGAAGGCCAAAATGGGTCTACACATGTCCCTAGTCCCCATACAAGGTCACACTCAGAAATGTCATTTTCTAATTGTCTTCATAATTGTCTTATAAAAATTAATATCGTGATGAAATGGGACATAAACTAGTTTTATATGAACCAAAATCTTTCTAACAACTTTTGTGAGTATCGGTTCATAATTGCCTGTACCCTATCCTACCCTATATTTGAAAAATATAGAGTGTGGATTCGGCACAAGCGAATACAACACTCTTACTTGTGACATATCGGTCTACTTCCAGATCACGCAATTGTTTACAATATTGACTACCATTTTCGATGAGTTTGCGGCCTTGAGAGAACGTAAAGCAGAAGTTTGCATGGGTCTCATAGCCGCCACAGCAGCCATTTCTTTATATTTCACCTCAAATGTAAGTATGATCTTTAATCGTTTTAAATTCAACCTTATAAACTCTTTTAATATCTAATTTGTCTCTCTCTCCTAATAGCATGGCGTTATATATTTCGTGGTTCTCTTGACCGATACTTACATCACACAAACACTTATTAATTTAGTACTACTCTTGATTGTATTGTGGATTTATGGACGTGAACGTTTTCAACGGGACATAGAATTTATGATAAATGAGCGATTTTCCACATGGAAAATAAATTTTCTACGATTTGTGGCACCTTTGGGAATGTTAATGATTCTGGTAATTTGTGGAAACATTTAAAAATTAATTGTGTATTTTAAGTTAAAATTGTATTCCAAAAGAGTTTCCAAAAGAGTTTTCACCTCAAAACAAGTTAGTTTGTGAAGCATTTCGTTACAGCAATATTCCTTATTGTCAACTAACTATCTATTACACTGTGCAACATGAGTTTTGCCCAAAGTCATACACTTTTTTTTATTATTATAAACTAAAGCATACTTTTAGGCAGCTTTAAAACAATTTATTTCGATTTTTTTAAAGTTTTTTGCGATTTTGATCTTGACATAAAGTTTTTTTTTATTTTATATGTTCACAATTTTTGTTCTTTATGATAAGGGCTACAACTTTTCCTCAGAGAGTAATTCAAAATTCCGAACTGTTTGCAAGATAGGAGCCTGAGAAAATTATCACCGAGGCCCCAAATTTTTGGGGGCCCATAAAAAAGTGCATGACTTTGGGTAAAACTGGGAGACACGTGTATTTTTTTTTTGGTCTTTTATAACTTAGTGGTGTCCGTATATGGTTATATTTCCATGACTCAAACAATTACACACAGCGTTATAGAATTGTAAGGTTTTGGAGAACGGACACTTTTTATTCCAGGATCTTACTTGTGTCATATAGCTTTTTACAATATTTTTTAAGATGTTTTAATTAAGGTTTAAAGATAACACAGTGCAACAGTGAAAAAAACACACGATCATGACTATATAGGTTCGACTCTACTACCAAAGGGTAGTAAAACCCTATACTCAGTTTGTCCATTTTGGTGACCGATTTTTTTTTATGGGCTCCCAAAGTTTCTGAAAATCAGTGGGGCCTCTAAAAAAGGTGTCATCAGTTTTTGGTTAACAGCTAATTCAGACTTTGTGATACAGCTTAACTTTATATGGCAATAATATAGCTAAGATTCCGCCAAATAAAGTTTGTTACAATTTGTTTTCAAAAAATAGCTTTTTCGTGCACTTTTGTTTAAAAAATATAGGAAGAAACATTTTTTTTTTACTTTTTTTAGAATAACTTCCAGGGTCTCCTAATTTTTCACTAACAATATTTAGCAAATTTGTAGCTACGGTAAAGTTGAACAACTCTTGAGAACAAATCAATGCATTCTGAACGTGTCTAGTCACTCTAAATAGCACATAAAAATCACTTTGTACCTAAAAATTTACGTTTTTACTATTTTATTACGCTAAAACAAAGATTTTTTGTCAAAATAGTATGATCAAGTCCACACTTCTATGTTGTGCTGTATTATTTACTCGGCTGAGGTGTTCGGAATGGGGATCAGTGAGTGGACCCTCAATGTCACACATTTAAAAAAAAATCGCCAAAAAGCCATTTATGATCCGAATAAGCTGAAATTTAAAATATAGATAGTCCTTGAGAAGGTCTACAAAAATATGATTTTATCTGTAGGTATCTCTTTTAGTTCAAGAGATATTTAAGTTTAATTTTTTTTTTTAATTTTGCTCGATCTTTCATTTGTATTTTACACATGATGGGCCTACGAAAGGTCGAAATTTGTTTTTTATATACGACGTATATTTGCGATAAAATTCTAAAGAAAATAAAATAAACCTGATAACAATTATTTCGTCCCTATAACAAGTTACATGCATCCAAAGTTGAAGCTTCTTTTTATATAAGGAGTGAGATCGAAAAATTCTTAACATACATATATGTTTATAAAAAAGAAACCACTAAACTTACAGCTTTAATTTTTTTTTTATTTGATTGAAATTATTATTACAATTTACAAAAAAAATTATTTTTATAGTTTTAATCACTAGTGATGAAATTTTGAACCTTTTTCGGAAACCCTTCCATTAACGTTTTTATAGTGCTTTCTGTCACTTTGCTCGAACATGTAGTCCATCTCCGTTTAAAATCTACCACACTTTTGGACACCTTTTTTGTACTCTTCAATTCTCTTTTAACAAGAGCCCAATATCTCTCCACTGGCCTTAGCTCCGGGCAGTTTGGAGGATTTGCCTCTCTTGGTACAAATACCACATTATTGTTCTTGTACCACTCAAGGGCTTGTTTGCCATAGTGACAGGATGCCAAGTCAGGCCAAAAATAAGTGGACACATTATGAAGTCTTATGAATGGAAGCAGCCTTTTTTGTAAACATTCCTTGATGTAAATTTCGGTATTTATAGAGCCCGTTGTAACAAATGAGTGGCTTCTTTTGCCGCAACTGCATATTGCTTGCCATACCAAGAACTTTCTGGGAAATTTTGTCTGCTTTTCTTCAACATTCCCTCGAGCATCAGCAACATAAAATTTTTGACCTGGAAGTTGCGAAAAATCTGCCAGAACATACGTTTCGTCATCCATTATGCAGCAAGAATATTTTTTTATAAAACTTGACTTCAATTTCCGTGCTCTGTTTTTGGCCTCTAAATTTTTAGTAGCGTTCCTGTCAGGAACTTTTTGAGCCTTGTATGTTTTTAAACCTGCATTAGCTTTAACTTTTCGTACCAAATAGTCCGAGCACTGAGCTAACCGGGCTGCTTTCCTACCGGATGTGTTGGGAGCTCTTTTGAAAATGCGTTCTATTTTTTTGGCTTTAGAAACATCATGTGGACCATTCCTTCTACCTGAACCAGGTTTTCTATCAACTGACAAGTTCTCCCGGTACTGTTTAATAACATTGGAAACAGTTTGACGGCAGACCTTTGTATGCTTGGCCAACTTTTTGTAAGACCAAGTTGGGTTTTGTTGAAAATATTTAATAATTTCAGTACGCACTTTTTTCTGGTCACTCATTTTAATCAGATTAACAAAAAAATTAATATAATTGACATTACACATAATAACTGACATGTTTTTCAAAGGTAACTTGATCAAAAAAAAATTCAAATAATACTTGGGTTAAAAAATGTAATGAAAAACGTGTGTTAAGAATTTTTCGATCTCACTCCTTACATTTCAACTTTGTATGCGTTTGTTTTTTAAGTTTTTTCCAAAAAAAGTCCCCATATTTTTTCTTTTATAAAAAACTAATTTTCTTCGTTGCTATATAAATTTTTTATGATCTGGAAAGAGAACTTAATGCAAAAACGTATAAAGTAAAATTTGACTAACTTAAGCGGACATTGTACCCCCCAGCCCTATCCAAACTTGGCCAATTTTGAAACAAAATTTTAGGTTTGAGTAAAAAATTCTAAAAACGCAAAGCACCGATCCTCAAAAGCTCGTCATATTTGTATAGCCCTATATATTGTTTATATACATACAAAACGTTTTTACTATCATACTGTAAATAATGTCAAAGTGGGCTATTTTCTTAAAAAGCTCAGTTTTTGGAACACATTTTCCCCGTTTTAGGAATTTCGATGTTTGAAATCAAAGAATGGCAACATTAGTGATGCCATTGACTTAAGAACATTTAGATCTATATTACTTCCAAATTTTATTGTGATGTCTATAACTGTTCAAATTTTACATTAATTCAAAGTTTTTATTTTTCTTGATGGAAAATCAACATTTTATAATATAGTTAGTTTTTAAGGTAAAATACGTCCGAAAAAACACAAAATTTATTCATTTCACTAAAATGTCAATCTCCAAGTCATAAGGTTTCCACCGATATCAAAAACTTTTATAAAAAGCTTATATTTACTCTTCAGAAGCTCCACAAACCTTGCCCCCTTTCAAAAATTTTGATGTTTTTTCATATCTTGCATCAAGCCGGTCTTGCGTGATCAACATTGGATACAGTGATGCGCCCGGATCATATCGATAATGATTTGCCCATTCTTCGTTATTCCAGCACAATAGAGAAGTATACACTCGAACATACATTTTTAACAACAAATTTTTGTTTTAGAGTCAAAAAATAGTAAAAAACTAAAATTTTTATGCTACAAAGTCATTTTTGACAGCTATTTAGAATGCCTAGATATGTTCGGATTACATTGATATGTTCACAAGAGTTATTCAAATTTACCGTAGCTACAACTTTGCAAAATATTGTTATTGAAAAATTAGGAGTCCCTGGAAGTTATTCTAAAAAAAGTTAAAAAAAAAAATGTCTTCCTATATTTTTTCAACAAAAATGCACGATAAAGCTATTTTTTGGAAACAAATTTTAACAAAATTTATATGGCGGACTATTAGCTATATTATTGCCATATAAAGTTAAGCCGTATCACAAAGTCTGAATTAGCTGTTAACCAAAAACTGATGACACCTTTTTTAGAGGCCCCACAGATTTTCAGAAACTTTGGGGGCCCATAAAAAAAAATCGGTCACCAAAATGGACAAACTGAGTATAGGGTTTTACTACCCTTTGGTAGTAGAGTCGAACCTATACTGTCATGATCTTGTGTTTCTCCAAAAGTCTTCATTTGTTGCATAGTGTAGTTAATACATTTTTTTAAAACTTTCTTTTCAGTTATATGGCTTTGTTTTAGCCTTTTTCGGACACTTGGCATCGAATATAGTAATTGCAGTCTTCGCTTTAATCTTTATTATTATTCCATGGCTATTAATACCGGTATATGTTGTCTATGCGATGCGCCACGGTATGGGTTCATTTAAGACTCGTTTCCAACGCAGTTGTAGACCAAACGATTGGTATCCTGTTGAACAAGAGGACCGTCAGTGTTATGAAGAAGCCATGTGTAATATGGATATAACTCATCAACTAAATGAGATTACCGACAATGATATATCGTCAATATAATAAGTTATGATTTCTTGAAGCTGTCAAATTATTTTTATACAACAATTTCAGAAAATTTTTAATTAATTCTAGCTAAAGTGTAATTGAATAAATAAAACTGTTGTCATATTCTTACAATATTGTCAGAAAATGTTCAATAAATGGATTTCTGAGCATGTTCCTGACAATCTGACAACCTTGTGTACGTTGATTTATGAGTGTTATATTCGGCAATTTTATATTTTCTACTACTAGAATATACATAGCAGTGGTAAATTTTACCTTTGCTAGATTCATGCATTCAAAAATTATCGGCAACAAAATATGTGTTGTTACGAAATTGTACTTGAATTCAAATATAACGATTTTAACGGCT
This sequence comes from Calliphora vicina, assembly GCF_958450345.1. Lineage (NCBI taxonomy): Eukaryota > Metazoa > Arthropoda > Insecta > Diptera > Calliphoridae > Calliphora > Calliphora vicina. The sequence goes on along the minus strand of NC_088781.1, from coordinate 58,556,110 downwards.
GATTCAAAAGTTGCATAATGCTTTCAAATAGCAGTGCTGTAATAGCAAACTGTAACATATCTGTTAGCATTATTAACATTGAATAGAAGCTTTCAGTTGACCATTGATCGTAGGTATTGCAACGCTGTTTGCTGCGAATTCGAATATTCAGTTAAAGAACATTGTAGAAAATACACCACAGATGGCGTATGTATTAGAAAGCTCTAGAATATACGAGCTTTGACAGTTAAAGAGCAATTTAGAGTGCAGATGGCAGTGTTATAAATAGTTGCAGAGGTTGCAGTCGTGAGTGAGTTTATCAGAGACGCTTTTCAAATAAACATCAAATGAGTGCCTTAAAGTGTGCTGTGTTTTTCAAGTGAATTCGTGTACATTATAAAGTGTGTCTGTATTTCTGAGAATTTATAAACGTGTATAAAAAAACACTGAGTGACTATTTAATTCTGTTGTGTACATTTTAAATAAATAAAGAGTTGTTACAATTTTCAAACTACTAAACGGCTTTTATTTGCAATCAAAAGTATCCTATTTAATTAAAGGAAATAAAGCAACGTTTTGAAAAGGTTAAAACGTAACAGTAGCGGAGTTCAATATTAAGTGCGAATGGTATTGCATCATTGCAAATGCAAAATTGTAAATGTTTTTGTGTGTATTTTGTTATTGGATTACGGTAAAATTTTGCATTTGCAATGATGTATATAAATTCTGGGTCCTACAAAATTCTAAAATGAATTCCAAACATCTGTATGTTGATCAGATTAAAAATCGGTCATCTAGTACAAGAATTGTAGACCAAACTACTTACTACAAATATCTTCCCGGAATGTTTATAAAAAACCGACTTTTTAAACCGGTTTGGCGGTTAACCAAAAATTGGCCTTTTTAGAAAACCGGTTTTTCGGTTAAACAGGTTAACCGACATTGAATGGAATTATTTTAAAACAATACATTTTTATATGTAGCAAATATACAATATCCAATAAAGTAGTAGTCAGGAATGTTTAATATTTAATAACTCTAAATATGCTAAAGTGCCTAAGTTCATCTGAATTTGTGCATATGTTTGTAACGCCCAATAATATTAGTCTAACACCCACTTTAAAGTATACCGATGGACTTAGAATCACTTTCTGAGTCGATTAAACGATGTCCGTCCATCCGTCTGGCCGGCTGGCTGGCTGTCCATGTAAACCTTGTGCGCAGAGTACAGGTCGCAATTTTCAAGGTATTTCGATCAAATTTGGAAAATATTATTTTTTCGGCCCAAGGACCAAGACTATTGTAACTGTCTGAAATCTGTCCATTATTTCTCCTAGCCCCCATACAAATGTCCTTCCGAAATTGGACTTTATCGGTCATAAATGTTTAATTTATATATGTATCTCCCACTGCAAATAAGTTTCATATATACAAAATTCATGTCACCAAATTTTGTTACGATATCTCCATAATTAGTCACAGCTCCCATATAGACCCGCTTCCGAAAATCAGTTTAACGTGCATAAATCGCTTAAAAATGTTGGTATAGACACAAAATTCAGCATAGTTAACTTTAATATAGACATAAATCGCACGACCTAATTTCATGGTGATATGTCCATAATATAGCTCCCATATAAGGCCCTCTTCCGATAATCACTCAAAAATATAAATTATTGAAATTTTAAAAGAAAAATGTTTTGCTCTTTTACTTAGTGTAGGGCATTATATGGTCGGGCTTGACCGACCATACTTCCTTACTTGTTTTATTTTGTAAATATTTCAAAATTATTATCTCAGTCAAATACTTGTTTTAATTATTGATTTATTCATTAAATTTCAACCAAAAAATGTAAGTCATAAATGTTTTAATTAAATATTTGATAATTTTGAAATTTATTATACATATGTATATTTCTGATATGAAACAGAAAATGTTCCAAGTCCCAAAAAAAGGACCTATAAGATGCAAACGCACTTCTAATTAACTGTGACCATTTGTTATTATAAATCGTACCAGGGGGTGTTTGGAGTAACAAGTTAAAGTCCTAATCATCATCTAAAAATACATTAAATATAACATTTATATTTAAACTTTAAAAGCAAATTATTTAAGAAAAATCCCTCTTTAATTGCTGATAACGGAAATGGCACAAAATAAAGCAATTATATAATGCACATTTGCGAGGGATGCTAACATCGACTTAATGTTATAAATATCAGTATTGTGAAAAGAAAACTAAGCCACATTTTATGAAATTTTTTAAATCAAATTTTGATTTTAATATGGTGTGTTATTTATCTCGAACTAATGATTTTACCTAAAATTTTGGGTCACCACTAGTTACATAATTAGCTACGTGACTACTTATTTTAACATGTACGTGTTGTAGGCGGATGAAAAATGGCCCCAATAGTCAGTCTAAAAGACAGCTCCTAGAACTCAATCCAACCAAATACCAGCTAATAGTGCATTCTTAGTAGTGGACCCATTCTCAGGCAACATAGAGACTGTCCTATAACCGGCAGTAAGTACCGGTAGCAAATAGTAACAAATAGCAACAAATTGAGACTTTTTGATTAGAACAGAATAGCGACCCAATTCTTATTATCAGAATTATATTGTGATTTGATGGGGATGGGGTTTGATGGGGATTATTTTTGTGGAAGATCTCTCTCTCCTCTCAACTTCACCCTTATTTCGAGAAAATCAAAAAAAGTACTTTAAAGAAAAGACATTTAAGGATTAAAGTATTTTATGAAAATGTTTGCCGGAAAATTTCAATGGAGGTCACGACGAAGGGTCTAAATTTCTATAACTTGTTTAACTGCTGAGTAGATGTCCTTATTTAAACAAAAGTAAATACCCAATTTATTATAAACAAGTAAGAGTGCTATATTCGGCTGTGCCGAATCTTATATACCCTTCACCAATTTTTTTTAAATTTAAAATTTTTTTTTTTAAATTTAAAAAAAAATTTTCTTTTAAATTTTAAAATTTTTTTTTTTAAATTTTAAATATTTTTTTTTGTTTTTTCAATTTTTTTTTTTTTTTAAAAAAATTCGGTTTAAAATTTTTTTTTCCCGATTTTGACCCATTGTAGGTTCAACTTACTATGGTCTAATATACGTCGTTGCAAATGTCTTTGAAATATCTATCATTAGATATCCATATTGTCTATATTAATGTCTTGGTTATCCAGATATAGGTAAAAAAAATAGGTCAAAAATCGAGGTTGTCTTGATTTTTTCCTCATATCTCAGCCATTTGTGGACCGATTTTGCTGATTTTAAATAGCAAAATTCTCGAAAGCATTATTGAAGATTTGGATCCCGAAGATATCTGGGGTCTTCAGAAAACTGATTTCAACAGACAGACAGACGGACATGGCTTAATCGACTCCGCTATCTATAAGGATCCAGAATATATATACTTTATAGGGTCGGAAATGAAAAATGTAGAAATTACAAACGGAATGACAAACTTATATATACCCTTCTCACGAAGGTGAAGGGTATAAACATGAACTTAAGCCTAATTAAAATTTACTTTCAAATTATGTAAATACCCAATATTAATTTTTAAATCTCGAATGTAATAATTTATTATCGTACAATTGGCATCCCCAATAGCAATGTTGTCGATACCGATGTCCATGATGATGATGCTGATGACGACAACATATATTTGCTCACTCATCATGCACTTGATTTCTACAATGTGTACTTTCGATTGTATGCAGAAATTCTCGTTGCAGTTGTAGTTTTGAAAAACAAGTGTTTTGTGATAATCACATAAATACAAAATAATCAAAATGTGAACGAGAGGCCGTTAGTATTCCAATCGCATAAAAAAATTTACAAATAAAAAAAGGAAAATGTATTAATTATTTTATTTATTTATTTGTTTACTAATTCACTTTAGATTTGTCATCAGTGTTTTTAGTCGTGTGCCAAAGCTGCGACTATTTAGATCGAGCTGTGTGGCAAGTAATTTTAAAATATTATTATTTTTTTTTTGTTCGTGTATTCAAGATAATGCAATAATTTACTAGTAAAAAAAACATAAACAAATCAAATAATTAATACAAATAAACCTACAAATACATTTACAAAATTAAAACAAAAAAATAATAATAAAACTACGTCTCTCAAATTTGACTCTCAAAAAGTCTGTGTTTAAGATAAGAAAAAAATATTTTCTTTGTCAAGTTCACATAAGTATTAAACTGTGTTTATTTGAATTTAGTTTGATTAATTATGGTTTATGAAACATCGTACGAAACCGGTCTTCGTCCATTTGTTCCGGATACACAACGAGGCCACTGGGCCAGTCCCACTGATTTTATATATGCTGGTATTGCTTTGGTATTTCGTATGGATTTTTTCTCCATGTCATGGTTTTTTTCTATGGAATTTGGAGGTGAGTTTTTACAATTTTTTAAAGTAGTTATTTCCTATAGAAAATAAATATACATATGTATGTATGAGGAAAATCAAACAATTTGGAGAATCGTTGAAATTGTATTGTAATTCTATTGGTTTCCGAAGTTAAAAAAATCAGTGACACCTAGAAGAAAAGAACTGTGAAAAAGACAGAAAAATTTAAATTTTAAAAAATCTTTGAAACTTACAGAAAGAAGTTTTATCATTAATCTGATATCAGTATTAACAGTTTCTAACATACAGATTAAATCCAACATAAATTAGAGTCACTCGATTTTTGACATGTTTATAGCCTATAAATTAGTGTTTCCAAAAAACGGAAGAATTTCAAAACCGCTGTTTCGGTTGTAAATAAAATTGAAAACCGATTAATTTCGGTTTTGTGATAATTTATTAAATATTAAATTAATTGATTTATATTAAATTAATCACAGGTTTATTAATTAAATTTTGTAAGAAAATATTGTTTTATAAACCTTTGATAAATTTTAAAATTGTTTATGAATATGGCGGTAAATATATTAGAAACAAAATCAGTTGATAATATAGGAAAATATTATAAAATACACATATATGTATACTACATATGTATTAATGATGTCAAATACAACTACAATAATCTATATACATTAGAGTGACAGCCGATTTTTTTTTTTTAGATTTCAAAGAGTGCCGGGTGGAATATTGTGACACTAGGCCTAAATGTTAAGTGCTGAAAATTTGAGCCAAATCAGGCAACGATTTCTGGACGCGCATCGAGGTCAAAGTTCAGATATATGCAAAATTATACTATTTATATGGAATAAATAGGTGAAACTCGTAAAATTTCTGCATTGTTTTCTAGAAATGTATAGATTTATTTATATTAATGAATATTACATTAAAAAATTTTTTTGGAAGTTAACCCTGCATCTCCTTTGGGTCAAAATGACCCAAAAACTGTATTATCGCCAAAATTCGGAAAAAATGCAAATTTTTCAGATATTTTAAAAATTTTGCTATTAAATAAATACTTTTGTAATTGAATGCAAAAGAATCGAAATGTGTACGTAATTATCGTTGTAATGAGATATAAATGACTAAATTTGGTTAAAAAATGTTAAAGTTATTACAAATTCGCCAGACCATTAACGTGTTTCAGGCCACTTGAACAAAAAATTTAGGAAAAAAAATTAACATATTTCGAGAAAAATTAAAATAAAAGCTAATTTTTATTTAAAATATATCCGTATTTACTTGTGTATGAGTTTTTGTCTTCGTAGGATACCGTTAACCTATTCGCAGGTATGGCCAAAAAAAAATATTTTTTTTAACGGCTGTTTCAAATCTCCATTTTCAAATTTTTAAAAATTTTGTTAAACAAATTTCAGAATTTTTTGATCATCACATTGGGATTTATTGAGATCAAAATAGGGAATAAAAATATGAAAAAATTATGTCAATACCTCTTACAGTTTTTCCGTACCTGCGATTTAAATGTTGCGATTTTCAAGGAAAACTAATTTTTTGTCCATATTTAGGCGAATGAGCCCAATTTCCTTAATGTTATAAATTTTAAGTAAAACCTATTCATAATATTATAGTCCTTGTAATTTTAAATATGTTCTGAAAGTTTTACTAAAATCGGTAAACGATAACCTTTGAATCGTGAAGGTCAAAAGTCAAATTTTTCAATATTTGGAATTTCTAATGAAAAGATAGCGAAATGTTATATATTTTTGGGCCGATTTTAATGCAACTTAAGGAAAATATAACATAAAGTCCAGAATTTAAAATAGCAGATTTTAAACAAAAATGGAAATTAACCCTTAGCAGCACTTGGGGTCCAAATTACCCTCAATTTTTAAAATCACGAAAAACACAACCATTTGACCCCAAGTCCTCTTAAAGGTTAAAATTCATTTTTGCACTGTTTTTGTAAATGCTAGACCCCCATTATATATTTTCCTCAAGTTTCATGAAAATCGGCACAAAAATATATAACAGTTCGCTATCTTTTCATTAGAAATTCCAAATATTGAAAAATTTGGCCTTTGACCTTCACGATTCAAAGGTTATCGTTTTCCGATTTTAGTAAAACTTTCAGAACATATTTAAAATTACAAGGACTATAATATTATGAATAGGTTTTACTTAAAATTTATAACAGTAAGGAAATTGGACTCATTCGCCTAAATATGGACAAAAAATTAGTTTTTCTTGAAAAAACGCAAAATTTAAATCGCATGTACGGAAAAACTGTAAGAGGTATTGATATAATTTTTTCATATTTTTATTCCCTATTTTGATCTCAATAAACCCCAATGTGCTGATCGAAAAAATCTGAAATTTGTTTAACAAAATTTTTAAAAATTTGAAAATGGAGTTTTGAAACAGCCGTTAAAAAAAATTATTTTTTTTGGCCATACCTGCGAATAGGTTAACGGTATCCTACGAAGACAAAAACTCGTATACAAGTAAATATGGACATATTTTAAGTAAAAATGAACTTTTATTTTAATTTTTCTCGAAATATCTTAATTTTTTTCCTAAATTTTTTGTTCAAGTGGCCTGAAACACGTTAATGGTCTGCCGAATTTGTAATAACTTTAAAATTTTTTAATCAAATTTTGTCATTTATATCTCATTACAACGATAATTACGTACATATTTCGATTCTTTTGCATTCAATTGCAAAAGTATTTATTTAGTAGCAAAATTTTTTCAAAAACTGAAAAATTTGCATTTTTCTCTAATTTTGGCGATAATACAGTTTTTGGGTCATTTTGAACCAAAGGAGATACAGGGTTAATTTCCAAAAAAAAATTTTAATGTAATATTCATTAATATAAATAAATCTACACATTTCTAGAAAACAATGCAGAAAATTAACGAGTTTCACCTATTTATTCCATACTAACAGTAAAATTTTGCATATATCTGAACTTTGACCTCGATGCGCGTCCAGAAATCGTTGCCCGATTTGGCTCAAATTTTCAGCACTTAACAATTAGGCCTAGTGTCACAATATTCCACCCGGCACTCTTCAAAATTTTAACAAAAATTTTTTTCCATACAACTGATTGTCACTCTAATATACATATGTATATAAAAAAGAGTAACGTAACTGACTGATTCAACATCGACCAGCCCAAACGCCTAAAGCTAGATTCACTAAGAGGGAATTTTTGGGAATATCGATTTTTTAGGGAAATACACTTTATTAAAAGCCAAATTTAATAAAATTTTAAACAGGGAAAAATTTCCCTGGAATTTTGTTTAGATATTTCTGTATTATTTCAGTACAGATTCATTGTGATTTGTTGTCAATCGAATAAATCGATTATATTTATAGATTTTTTTCAGTTGCGGTAGCAGAATTTATTGTTAACGATTTTGTGTTCCTTGTATCGAAAAAATCAATGTTCTCATAGTCATAAAAAAACAAGTAAGAAAATTTGGTGGTTCAAGCCCGACCATATAATACCCTACATTAAGTAAATGAGTAAAAGCATTTTTCTTTTAAAATATCAATAATTTATATTCGTGAGTGGGGTTTTTATCCCGGGAATTCCCGGTACAAATTTCCCGGGAATTTTGGCAATTTTTCACTACCCGATTCCCGGTATTTTTAGTCGGGAATCCCGGGAATTAAAAATTGACGAAAATACATAGAAAACAAGTTAGAAATCTATTTTTTCTCCAAAAAACAGTGAAAGGTTTTTTACAGTTTTTTGCTTATTATTTATTTGGGGTTTTTCGTATGAAAATTTATAAAGTGAATTCATTATTTATAGAATTTATTTCTTATTGAATCATTCTAATTTCTTTAAATTTCTTCTTCAAATCCATAACAAAATAGCTTCTCAAATTTATTAATTGATTAAATTTGTCTTCAATTCAAATCTAGTACAAAAAGGCTTAAGACAATTTTTATACCCTTCACCTTCGTGAGAAGGGTATATATAAGTTTGTCATTCCGTTTGTAATTTCTACATTTTTCATTTCCGACCCTATAAAGTATATATATTCTGGATCCTTATAGATAGCGGAGTCGATTAAGCCATGTCCGTCTGTCTGTCTGTCTGTCTGTCTGTCTGTCTGTCTGTCTGTCTGTCTGTCTGTCTGTCTGTCTGTCTGTCTGTCTGTCTGTCTGTCTGTCTGTCTGTCTGTCTGTCTGTCTGTCTGTCTGTCTGTCTGTCTGTCTGTCTGTCTGTCTGTCTGTCTGTCTGTCTGTCTGTCTGTCTGTCTGTCTGTCTGTCTGTCTGTCTGTCTGTCTGTCTGTCTGTCTGTCTGTCTGTCTGTCTGTCTGTCTGTCTGTCTGTCTGTCTGTCTGTCTGTCTGTCTGTCTGTCTGTCTGTCTGTCTGTCTGTCTGTCTGTCTGTCTGTCTGTCTGTCTGTCTGTCTGTCTGTCTGTCTGTCTGTCTGTCTGTCTGTCTGTCTGTCTGTCTGTCTGTCTGTCTGTCTGTCTGTCTGTCTGTCTGTCTGTCTGTCTGTCTGTCTGTCTGTCTGTCTGTCTGTCTGTCTGTCTGTCTGTCTGTCTGTCTGTCTGTCTGTCTGTCTGTCTGTCTGTCTGTCTGTCTGTCTGTCTGTCTGTCTGTCTGTCTGTCTGTCTGTCTGTCTGTCTGTCTGTCTGTCTGTCTGTCTGTCTGTCTGTCTGTCTGTCTGTCTGTCTGTCTGTCTGTCTGTCTGTCTGTCTGTCTGTCTGTCTGTCTGTCTGTCTGTCTGTCTGTCTGTCTGTCTGTCTGTCTGTCTGTCTGTCTGTCTGTCTGTCTGTCTGTCTGTCTGTCTGTCTGTCTGTCTGTCTGTCTGTCTGTCTGTCTGTCTGTCTGTCTGTCTGTCTGTCTGTCTGTCTGTCTGTCTGTCTGTCTGTCTGTCTGTCTGTCTGTCTGTCTGTCTGTCTGTCTGTCTGTCTGTCTGTCTGTCTGTCTGTCTGTCTGTCTGTCTGTCTGTCTGTCTGTCTGTCTGTCTGTCTGTCTGTCTGTCTGTCTGTCTGTCTGTCTGTCTGTCTGTCTGTCTGTCTGTCTGTCTGTCTGTCTGTCTGTCTGTCTGTCTGTCTGTCTGTCTGTCTGTCTGTCTGTCTGTCTGTCTGTCTGTCTGTCTGTCTGTCTGTCTGTCTGTCTGTCTGTCTGTCTGTCTGTCTGTCTGTCTGTCTGTCTGTCTGTCTGTCTGTCTGTTGAAATCAGTTTTCTGAAGACCCCAGATATCTTCGGGATCCAAATCTTCAATAATTCTGTCAGACATGCTTTCGAGAATTTTGCTATTTAAAATCAGCAAAATCGGTCCACAAATGGCTGAGATATGAGGAAAAAACCAAGACAACCTCGATTTTTGATCTATTTTGTTACCTATATCTGGATTACTAAGACATTAATATAGACAATATGGATATCTAATGATAGATATTTCAAAGACATTTGCAACGACGTATATAAGACCATAGTAAGTTGGACCTACAATGGGTCAAAATCGGGAAAAAAAATTTTGAAACCGAATTTTTTTAAAAAAAAAAAAAAATTGAAAAAACAAAAAAAAAATTGAAAAATTTAAAAAAAAAAATTTTTTAAATTTAAAAAAAAAAATTTTTAAAATTTAAATTTAAAAAAAAAAAAATTTAATTTAAAATAACAATCGAAAATTTTTTTTTTCAAAAAATTCAAAAAACAACTGGAAAAAAAATTAAATTTTGTTTACCTAAAAATATTTAAAATTTTGAAGTATAATTTGGTGAAGGGTATATAAGATTCGGCACAGCCGAATATAGCACTCTTACTTGTTTCAATTAATTTTGTAAATGATTTAATTTAACAAAAATTTAATCATTCAAAGTTTGAATAAATTCTGTTACTAATAAACTTTAAAATTAAATTAAATATTAGGATGGATTTATGGAATGAAAGTTCGACATTCATTAATTGCGGATTAAGATTTTAGTGAATTAAGCTCAAATATTTTTAATTAATTCGAAGCTCTGATATTTAATAATTATAACACTAAGTTTTTATATGAAATTTGACTATAATATTCCTAATTTACAGTATCATTATATATTTCGGGAATAGCCGAGTACCCGGGAATGTAGAAAACAATTTCCCGATTCCCGGGAATCAAAAAAGGTCTGGAAATTAAAAACCCTATTCGTGAGTGATTTGCGGAAGTGGGACTTATATGGGAGCTATGACCAATTATGGACCGATCGCCATGAAATTAGGTCGAGTGATTTATGTCTACATGAAAGTTAATTATGTTGAATTTTGTGTTTATACCAACATTTTTAAGAGATTTATGCACTTTAAAGTGATTTTCGGAAGCGGGTCAATATGGGAGCTATGACTAAGTATGGACCGATCGTAACAAAATTTGGTGACATGAGTTTTGTACATATAAAACTTATATGGAGCGAAATTTGTATAGAAATAAATTAAACATTTATGACCGATAAAGTCCAATTTCGGAAGGACATTTGTATGGGGTCTATGCCAAATCCGGGTAAACAATTCGGTACTCTTTTTAAAATATATTTTTTCTTTAGCACATGAACACAGATTTAATTCGTTTGAGGTACATACACTTTGTCCCATAAAATTTTGCCAAAATGGAGTAATTTGAAAATTCAGGCTTGACGGATGTTAAAGAGGATAAAGGAATATTTGTACTTTTTCATTTAATGGTACTTTTTTTTAATATATTAAATTAGTTGTCAAGAGGATAAAGGAAGATTGGTAATTTTTCTTTTTATGGAACTTTATTAATATTATTACAATTTTACCTTTTAAAAACGGTGGTTATTTCTTTTAAATAAAAAATTTTTGAAAAATATTTTTATAAAATTCTTCAAAATTTTTGGTTTTTCTCATATATTCGCTAGCTCTATATATCCTTTAGGCAATATCTATCGCTTAGCTTAATATATAAAAAATCTGTATAACTAAGTAGTTTTAAATATTTCCCATTTATTCGTAACTTTCAGATACTGCCATTATACCCACATATTTATTAACATTGGCTGTGTATGGAATACCTTTGATGATATACAATCATTTTTGGGTCAATTTTCAAGCAGTAGTTATATATCAGCATTTCGTTTGGCGCCTTTATTCAAAGGTAAGTTATTTTTTGAAATTATATCCTAATATCTCTGCTAACCATTAACTATCTTTAGGTGTTGGTTACATAACATTAGCCATAAATTTGTGTGTAATCATGTACTATAATGTATTTGCTGTGATACCGCTGGTCTATATGTTTGCCTCTATGCAGCCCACCTTGCCCTGGAGTTGTGAGGGTTTTAAAAAATGGGCCATCAACTTAACAGAAGAAGAAGAGACCAATGTAAGTAAATAATTTAATTATTTACTTTTTATTTTCTTATGTGAACCCTATTAATTTATTAAATTGTTTCTAAAGCTGTGTAATATAAAATTTGCAAATGCTACAAATGATGATGATGGGGCCGGAAATGATACCACGTATGAATACATTAATCATCATATACCATCTGTCTTGTATTTAAAGTATGTTTTGAATGTAAATTGTATGTTAACAATTAATAATGTTTTATTATCATTTTGTTTTAGGAATATCTTTAATGATGAACACTTATTTGAATATGAAGACATGGCGTTTACTATGTCCTGGCAATTGGTTTTGTGCTCGATTTTATTGTGGTCTATAGTGGCTGTAATAATTTATAAATTTTTCGAAGCAGAAAAGGTAATTCAAAATTTATGATTCATGAACATTTAAGTACTTATTAGGAATTATTTCGAATTCAAAGAATTGTGGAAAAAGGTCTAACATGACCTAAAACTGCATTGGTCACAATTTCAGCCAAATCGTAAAATAAATAAAACTTATATGGGAGCTGTGGCCAGTTATGGACCGATATTCATGCGTTTGTGCAGATGTTTGTAATGCCCAAAAATATTGGTCTAACACCCACCTTAAAGTATACCGATCGACTTAAAATCACTTTCTGAGTCGATTAAACGATGTCCGTCCGTCAGTCTGGCTGTCCATGTAAACCTTGTGCGCAGAGTACAGGTCGCAATTTTGAAGATATTTCGATCAAATTTGGTACATATAACTTTTTCGGCCCAAGGACGAAGCCTATTGAAACTGACTGTAGTCGGTCCATTATTTCACCTAGCCCCCATACAAATGTCCTCTCGACTTTATTGGTCATAAATGTTTAATTTATCCATGTATCTACACAAATTTCGCTCCAAATAAGTTTCATATATACAAAATTCATGTCACCAAATTTTGTTACGATCGGTCAATAATTAGTAATAGCTCCCATATTAAAAATTTTGGTATATACCCAAAATTCAACATAAATAACTTTAATTAAGACATAAATCACACGACCTAATTTCAAGGTGATCGGTCCATAATTGGTCATAGCTCCCATATTAGGCCCACTTCCAAAAATCACTCACAAATATAAATTATTGAAATTTTAAAAGATAAATGTTTTTGCTCATTTACTTGGTGTAGGGTATTATATGGTCGGGCTTGACCGACCATACTTTCTTACTTGTTTTTAAAATTAGAATTGTTTCTATTGGGGGTATTCATTTCAAAAAAAATTTAAAATTACACTTTGATTTTTTTACACTTTTAAAAAACAAAATAATAAAAAAAATCCAAAAAAAAGTTGTATATTTTTTTGGGGAATTTTGTTCATGTTTTGATTGTGTAAAAGTGTAAAAAAATCATAGTGTAATTTTCCATTTTATTGAAATGAATAACCTTATTGATATACTGTTTACCATGATATAAAAAAATTACAGGGTAGTTTCATTTATATTTTTTTGACAAGAAAGGGGATTTTTGAAGTTTATTTTATTTGTAAATATTCAGTGAAGCGTTGCCACATTTAGACAAATGTTACAATACTTCAAGAAATTTTCAATGAAATATGTGTAGTATGTAACAGTTCACAATACTGCAATTTATATTTAAAATAAAAAAAAGGATTAATCTAAGACGTGTGCCTTTATATCACATAGGCCATGACAATTAAGAGCTGCCCGAAGATAGTGATACCTTTTTCAATCAGACTTTAAAAAAATGGATGCTTTTAAATTTATAAGAGGAAAGGATTTTCTGGTCGACTTTCTTTTATAAAACTAGCCTGTGCTACAAACGTGTTACTGGAACTACTTTATGAGTTGGCTAGATATTTGAGAGAAGACTTTTATCCCTATTTTCAACGTGTCCTGGATAGATTAATATGTTTGCTCAATAGTCATGAGGCTAACCAATTGGAGTGGACTTTTAGTGTGTTTCGCTTATCTATTTATGGTTCTTAAGCCTTATTTGAAACGCAATACAGGATTTGTCTTTAATTGTATACCACCCTTGCTGGACGACAGACGCTATGAAGAACGTGTTACCAATTATGCCGTTTTTCATTTATAGCTCGGGATGTCCGTGATTATGGCAAGTTCCTGAAGTTTATATTGAAAACTATAGAGCGTGAACAAGCTGATAGTGTGCAGGGCTGTGGGAGTTCATTGAGATAAAGCGTTGCGTAAAGGGACAATTCCATTGCATTACCGGAGACTTTGCAGTTTATTTTTGAATCTTTGGTGGCGGATAAGAAGATATAACCACAACAGAGCCATCTTTTGAATGATATAGTGGAATATCGTTAAATATTCCACTGTATCATTCATCATACCAAGTATCTCAAATCTTATTAATAGATTACCCCAACGGTTGTACATTCCTAAAATTGTTCTCTTATTCGTGGAGGTGCAAGAGGTTTGTGCCGCTTTGTGATTTAGTTGCAGATATAACCACGATCAAGCATAAACTAAATCCTTATGCTCAATGTCTTAGATAAACGCACAATAATATTTTGAATAAAATATTTTTAAATATACTTCAATAAACGCAAAAATCGGATTAATTTTAATGAATATGGTAGCTTTGTTTTAGTCATAAACTTCAAATCCCCTTTATTGTCAAATGCTTAATTAGATTGACATATAGAGAAAATGCAACTACCTTGTATTTTTTATATCATGCTATTTACATTTTAATATTTTTTAATGAAAATCTCCAATTTCATTGAGTTGCTTTTTTCATAACTGCTCAATCACGTAGTTGATATAGTGCCGTTTTCGGCTTATCATTTTCCAAAGCCCATTGTATGCATGTTTATTGATCGTCCACATTAAATTCTACGATTCCGTATTTGATAATTCCATTTGCTCCTCATTACTTTCCACATGAAATTCTTCTTGAATCCAGTTTTTATGTAAGCATTCGTGAAAAGATTTTCCGTATTTGAGCTGCAAGTGTACCAATTATTGAAAGATCTTCGTTTTCTTCCCGAATTATATTTTGTAAGATATTTAAGGGCAAGGCGTTCCGGGTTTTTGGGATGTTGGACACTCACATTTTTTCGCAGGACATAACTAGAATCTGAACTGCATTTTTATACCCTACACCACCATAGTGGGGAGGGTATTATGCGTTTGTGCAGATGTTTATAACGCCCAAAAATATTAGTCTAACACCCACCTTAAAGTATACCGATCGACTTAGAATCACTTTCTGAGTCGATTAAACGATGTCCGTCCGTCCGTCTGGTTGGCTGGCTGGCTGTACATATTACTTTTTCGGCCCAAGGACCAAGCCTATTAAAACTGGCTGAAATCGGTCCATTATTTCGCCTAGCCCCCATACAAATGTCCCCTCGACATTGGACTTTATCGGTCATAAATGTTTAATTTATCCATGTATCTACACAAATTTCGCTTCAAATAAGTTTTATATATACAAAATTCATGTCACCAACTTTGGTTACGATCGGTCCATAATTAGTCATAGCTCCCATATAGACCCGCTTCCGAAAATAACTTTAACGTGCATAAATCGCTTAAAAATGTTGGTATACACACAAAATTCAACATAGTTAACTTTAATATAGACATAAATCACACGACCTAATTTTATGGTGATCGGTCCATAATTGGTCATAGCCCCCATATAAGGCCCACTTCCGAAAATCACTCAAAAATATAAATTAATGAAATTTTAAAAGAAAATTTTTTTTTGCTCTTTTACTTAGTGTAGGGTATTATATGGTCGGGCTTGACCGACCATACTTTCTTACTTGTTTATAATTTAATTTGACCAAGTTTATAACATTTTGATCTAACAGTTGAATATGCGCAGTGCAATTGGATCTTCTCTTTTTAGTTCTTCAACTGGGTGACACGTCGCGTTATATAAAAGCAAAACAACCGTTTGAAGCTAAAAATTCTTGGACCTAACAAATTTTTACTTATGAACCACTTAATTTTACTAATTGGTGAAAATTAACTTACGTGGATAACAAATTGGTCGTCATCCAGGCGTTTTTATTGGATTTCTTCGCTCTTTACATATTTTTCTTCCGGTAGCAGTTTTCTCCTTACAACAGTGTGTTTTGGAAGCATCCTGTAATACAAACCAGATTCGTCGACATTGTAGATTTGATGAAGAGACAACCTATGCTCATCAACGTAATCCTTAAACTCCTCCACAAATATATCAATAAGATGAGGTTTCGAAGACAATTTCCCGACCGTAATTTTTAAAAATCTAATTCTGTCGACGCTTAAATTTCTTCAATAATGCTTCACTGGCATTGGAATTTGAATTGGTTTGATACATTTTGGAATACAAATGACTGGCTTTTGATTGTAAAATCGCTGCTGATATTGGAACATTTTTCCCCTTTTGTTTTATAAACCACTTACATATAAAGAAGCTTTCAGCTTTCTTTAAGGTGCAACGTTTGCCAGGGCCACTTTTTCTTGTACGCTTAATAATGCGTTAAACCGAAGTCTGCAACTTGTAATTCATGCAAATTGCATTTATGGAATCTCCACTTTTAATTTTTTTTAAATTTCTAATTTTTGAGAATTCGATGGCTTTAAAATATGTTGAGCTTTTCCCTTATTAAGAGACAAAATTTAATATAAAAATCATCCAAAAGGTTACCAAAAGACGAGGATTTCCCTTTTTTGGTTATAGACATTGTAATCAAATAGAACCCGTTTTTCGTAAACTGTCGCGATTATCCTCCTCAGTCCCAAGGAAAAACCAAGCGTCGGAAGTCTTCAAAAATATTTTTTTTATGCTTCTGGAAGAAACAATAGAATAAATAATGTGGACATAAAGGACGAAAGGTAATGAAATATCTTGTGTTTGAGGCAAAACTTCGGGTGGTGGTGACTCTTTTCTTTCCATTAATTCTTCCGCTATTTCCTCTTCAAAAGTCAAACCAAAATAAGGGCCTAGCAATAAATTTAATGAACATTTATGTACATTACATTGATTATCTAATTGTTAACAATAAAATTATATATTTCTTCACCTTCGTGAGAAGGGTAAATATAAGTTTGTCATTCCGTTTGTCATACAAATCATATTGTAATTTCCACAATATAATTTTCCGACCCCATAAAGTATATATATTCTGGATCCTTATAGCCATGCTTGTCAGTCTGTCTGTCCGAAGCCGCCAAATAACTTACATACACGATTTATACATACGGTTGCTATTTAAAATCGAGAAAATCCGTCTACAGATGGCTGAGATATAAGGAAAAAACCAGAACAACCTCGATTTTTGATCCATATCTGGATTACTAAGTCATTAGTATAGACAATATGGATATCTAATGATAGATATTTCAAAGACCTTTGCAATGACGTATATAAAACCATAGTAAGTTGGACCTACAATGGGTCAAAATTGGAAAAAATATTTTTTAACCCGAATTTTTTTCACCTAAAGCTTTTTTTTCGCTAAATATTAAAAAAAACATTGAAAAAAACAAAAAAAAAACAAGTAAGAGTGCTATATTCGGCTATGCCGAATCTTATATACCCTTCACCTTTGTTGTGGATGCATTATTATTTTTTATAATTAGTATATATGTATGTACATTGCCCACTTTCAGCGTACAGCATCCTAAATTTATCAAGAACACAAAAAACAACAACAACGCCAAACGAAACAAAACACCAAAAGAAAAACAAAAACAAAATACGCAAGGCAATGAAACCAACACACATCCAAACATACGTTTAATTGTATAAAAAACAACAACAACGCCAAAAGAAACAAAACACAAAAGACAAACAAAATACGCAAAGCATGCACATTCAAACATACGATTGATTTTTTGTCAAAAAAACCAACACACAACCAAACAAACGTTTAGTTGTATAAAAAACAACAACAACGCCAAAAGAAACAAAACACAAAAAAAAACAAAATACGCAATGCTTGCACATCCAACCATACGTTTTGTTGCTTTTTTGTCAAAGCATGCAATACATTGTGTTTTGTTGATGAAATTTTCAGAGGTTGTCTCGGATTTTTGCTCATATCTCCGTTATTTATGGACGGATTTTGCTGATTTTAAATAGCAAAATTCTCGAAAGTATGTCTGACAGAATTGTTGAAGATTTGGATCCCGGAGATATCTGGGGCCTTCAGAAAATTGATTTCAACAGACAGACAGACAGACAGACAGACAGACATACAGACAGACAGACAGACAGACAGACAGACAGACAGACAGACAGACAGACAGACAGACAGACAGACAGACATACATACAGACAGACAGACAGACAGACAGACAGACAGACAGACAGACAGACAGACAGACAGACAGACAGACAGACAGACAGACAGACAGACAGACAGACAGACAGACAGACAGACAGACAGACAGACAGACAGACAGACAGACAGACAGACAGACAGACAGACAGACAGACAGACAGACAGACAGACAGACAGACAGACAGACAGACAGACAGACAGACAGACAGACAGACAGACAGACAGACAGACAGACAGACAGACAGACAGACAGACAGACAGACAGACAGACAGACAGACAGACAGACAGACAGACAGACAGACAGACAGACAGACAGACAGACAGACAGACAGACAGACAGACAGACAGACAGACAGACAGACAGACAGACAGACAGACAGACAGACAGACAGACAGACAGACAGACAGACAGACAGACAGACAGACAGACAGACAGACAGACAGACAGACAGACAGACAGACAGACAGACAGACAGACAGACAGACAGACAGACAGACAGACAGACAGACAGACAGACAGACAGACAGACAGACAGACAGACAGACAGACAGACAGACAGACAGACAGACAGACAGACAGACAGACAGACAGACAGACAGACAGACAGACAGACAGACAGACAGACAGACAGACAGACAGACAGACAGACAGACAGACAGACAGACAGACAGACAGACAGACAGACAGACAGACAGACAGACAGACAGACAGACAGACAGACAGACAGACAGACAGACAGACAGACAGACAGACAGACAGACAGACAGACAGACAGACAGACAGACAGACAGACAGACAGACAGACAGACAGACATGGCTTAATCGACTTTATAGGGTCGGAAACGAAAAATGTAGAAATTACAAACGGAATGACAAACCCTTCTCACGAAGCTGAAGGGTATAATAAAAATTTAAAAAAATTTGTTTTAAAAAACAATTCGAAAAATTTTTTTTTCCAAAAAAATAAAAAAAAACATGTTCAGCTAGGTGTATAAATCAGGTCTGCAGACGTTTGAATGTCCAATAGTCTGCACGCCAGGACCGAGGAGGTTATAGAACCTGCAATTTTAAAAATTAAGCCGTCGTGATAATAGGTAGTCGTGAATACCGAGCTTGCACTGTATATGGGAATTATTTATGTCAAATTTTAACCTGATAGAGCTTTTTATAAGAAATTTATAAATATTTACGTGATTTTTCGATATTCACACAATATAGTAGTATCTTTTGTGAATAAATACTACTGATATCTGTAAAATTTTAATTCGGTAACGATATTTTTCAGGTATTTATGAAAACTATTGTGTTTTTTTTTTAATTGGGATCTATAACCACTTAAGGGCGATTTTTATGTACATGGGGACTATGCATATCGGATTTCAACCTGATAGCGAAATATTTAAGATAATTATCCGATAATTACTTTAACTTTTTTTAAATTTTGAATCTTCTATCTTTTCCAGCTGGGACAATTGATACGCTATGGCGTATGGACTTTTCTTTCTCTATTAATTGTGTGTTTAATACGCTTTAGTTTTCTACCCGGAGCCGGTGCAGTTTATCAAAAATTATTTCTACCACCATGGAGATATTATTTACGTGGTATCTCTATGATTCCCATATATGGTCTATCGGCTTTGGGTCCTGGTTGGGGTCTATTTATAACACTTTCCAGTTTTAATAAATTTAAAACAAATATCAAGAAAACAAGTTGGATAATTGGTTTGGCGCAGATGTTTGTAATCGTGGCACTAAGTTTATTAATCCATTTAACGGAAAGGTACTTCAAAGGTATGAGAGTTATACATAACTTTACATAAATATATGAAAATTAAACGAATTTGTATTTGTTTTGGTTTTGCAGAAGCTACTGATGACAATTATTATTCACGTGTGGAACGTGTTTCGACTTTATATTTATCCAGTGGCAGCGTTATGGCCCACATGCAATGGGCCAATTTATGGTCCATCTTATTCTTTTTCATGCTGTTTTTGGGGGCTCTTCTTTTGATTGTATGTAATTGGTTTTAACGCTTAACACTTATATGTAAATTTAATAAGTTTTCTTTAATTTAGGTTATACAATTATTTTCAATTTTAACAACAATATTTGATGAATTCGCCTCGCTAAGAGAACGTAGAACTGAAATTTGCATGATGCTTACTGGTGCCGTGGCATTGTGTTCCCTATACTTTACCTCAAATGTAAGTTGTTTAGGAATATAGAAAAATTGGCGGCATAATTCATGTCTGATTTTCTTAATTTTAGCATGGTGTTACCTATTTTAATGTACTTTTAAATGATTCCTACATTACACAAAATGCTACAAATTTATTGTTAATTCTTATTGTTCTTTGGATATATGGTCGCGTTAGATTTCAACGTGATATAGAATTTATGATAAAGGATCGTTTCTCAACATGGCAAGTAAATATTTTGAGATTTGTCGTACCATTGTTTATGATCTTGGCTTTGGTAAGTATTTAAGAGAAATAAATAGTAATTTAAAGTGGCCAAATTGGAAATAAATAGCATTAAGTTAATATTTTGTGGCCCGATTTCTTGTGTTTTCATTATGATCAATGTTTTTCTTTATACATATTTCAGCTCACTGCTATAGTAATATCAACGATGGAACATATTATCGCCGTTCCTGGCATAATATTCATTTCCTTAACATTTGTTTTTGTGCCTTGGATTTTTATACCCTTTTATGCCATTCGTTCCATGTACCAGGGTATAGGTACAATAAAACAACGTTTTCAACATTGTTGTCGACCAAACGACTGGTATCCCGTTGATGCTGAGCAACGGCAACGTTACGAGGAGGCAATGGGCAATTCTGATGCCACACATCATCTAAATGAGGTTACCGAAGACATGTAATTTCTGCTGAGATGTAGTTATATGTAATAATTAACATTCTGAGATTTATTAAATTCAAGCCAAATTCATGTAAAATGTGATAAATTTATTAAATTATAACTGTCTTAATAAATATAAAGTAATTATAAAAAACCTTTAATCGGGACCAAATGTTTATATATGGCTGTTAAAGTATGTTTTCGTTAATGGTCAAATTTCAAGAAAAGTATATTTTTATCCGATTTTTTTTAAAATAGCAATACGCTTCGTACACTCGAAAGTAGTCTCGGCCACTTATAAGTCGGTTCTTCTAATATTTAATACCAAATTCTTACGAATATATCAGATATATTGGTTCTATATGATGGTCCGTATGTTATCTATGGTCTTCGGAACATCTTCATCAACCAATACACCAAACAATCGGAAATCGCTTAATCGAATATACTATTTTCTTGGTAGGGCCGCAAATAACTCATTTTATAACCACCTAATTAATATTTTTAGTCATGAAATGGATAAGTTGTTCTAGGTATTATGAAGATAATTGGAATGTGGGAACTAATCATTGGAATTATGGTCGACATTTCAGCTAACGATATGCATATGTATGTATATCATTAGCTTAGCGTGCAAACGTTATAAGTTCCATTTCCTTCTAAAATCATTTGTTTTAAATATTTTTAAAATTTGTTAATACAAATTCATTACTCATTTGGTACATTTTATAACGATAAATAATCACAGTTATAACGATAAATAATCACAGTATATTTCTTTAAGTTTACTTTAATAATATCGGACTAACCGTTTTTGAGTAATCATTAATTATGTGGAGAAACGTCTAAAAAAAATCACAATTTTACTTAAATTTTTTTTTAAAAAAACCTCTCCATACACGCAGAGAAAAAACATGGTTCGACATGGTTACGACAACTATACTATGTTAATTGTAACAATATATTGTTGTAGTAAACATATAATTGTTGTTTTAATTTAATTTCAACAATATTTTAGTTACCTTAAACGTTTATGTATTCATGTACCACCATTAAATGTTATTAATTTGAATATGGTTCACCGAATGGTTCGGACAACTGCATAATGATAAATAGGTAAACATATTATTATTATGTACAACCATTAAATGTTAAGTTTCTATACTCGTAGTCATAATATGTTTAAGATGCAAACAAAATATGTTTACTTTTAATAGTCTTTTTCCCCACCATTTGTGAATGTTGGTGTTTGTCTAAGCTATAATATTTTTACGAGTAAATTTTGAGTGTATGTAATTCTCATTCGCTCCATAGTTTTAATTGTATAATATACAAAAAAAAAAAAAAAATACGATGTATATTATCTTTAACTTTCCTAGAGCGAATAAAAATAAATTTCAGTGAATTTATTAATAATATTTTCATTGGGAATTTAGTACCTTAAAACTGAAACCTATAAAAATAAAATTTTGTATTTTCAAAAATAAATTTTAATAATAATATGATTACTTTGGATCTTGATATGATTTCATTGGATCATAATATGATGTCATTGGATCATAATATGATATAATTGGGTCATATTATGTTTGATTTATATCATAATTTGATTATTTCAAAACATATGATATTTTATGATAATAATAATGATCATAATATGTTTTGGACAACAATAATAAATAATATGTTGCTCTTAGATTATGTTTACCACAACCATGTTTTTTCTCTGCGTGTAGAATTTAAAATTGGACCATATTTTTACTACTGGAACCACAATACATCAAAATTGTGTAGTGGTTTAAAAAGCCTCTAAAATTTTTTCGATTTTGTGTAATATTAAATCAATTTAAGAAATTTCGCAAAACATGTATCTTTTAATTAATAACAAACAAATAAAAATATAAACTAATTCATTTTATTATTCTATTTAAAATAAATAGCTGATAATGAAAATAAAATTATTAAGGCTTATCACTTTTGGTGGTAAATTTATCACCTAGTTACTACGAATTTGTTGTATATTGTAAACAAATAAAAAAACTGACTTTTTAATTAGATTAGAAAATATTTGGCGATATACATACATGAATTCCGATAGATACATATATTATTTAGTAACAAAATGCAATAATAGTTCAAATTAAATATTCTTACTTAACTCCTTGGTTCATGTTTGATTACACTGTCCAACAAATTGAGACTTTTTGATTGGAACAGAATACTGACCCTATAATTCTGAAAGAGCATGTTGAGTAGATTATTTTTGTAGAATAAACTTATAGTCCAGCTGGTCTGAATTTTTTTACAGTGGGTCAAATGTTATTATCTGAGAGAATTCTTATGATCAGAGTTATATTATGGAATTTTATGGGGATAATTTTTGTGGAGGATCTTAACCCTCTAGCTCCTCTCTTTAGAGGTCAATTTGACCCTTATTTGTGAAAATCAAAAAAAAATCCTTTCAAAAAGGACATTTAAGGATTCAAATATTCAACGAAAACTTTTGCCGGAAAATTTCAGTGGGGGTCACCAAAGATAATAAAGATGTATGTATATAAAGCTCTTTACGCTTAACCCATTATCGGCCACTACCAGAATCCGACGGAGCTTATTAAATTCCTTTTAAGGGCATGGTTTAAAAGCTCCAATTAAGAAAAAAAATTGCCATTTCCCTAGTATGGCTTGGTCGAAAAATCGACCATTGGCCGAAAACGATATAATTTAAGAAATATAAATATTTGCAATTAATAAAAGAAACTCTTTAGTTTGAAGGAAAATATTAAAGTAATGCGGTTTTATTTAAAATAATTATTATTTCTGAGTACGTGACATTTAAAAAGAATGTATGGTATTCATCAAAACATTTGATGTGTATATAAATATTGCACTTCTTACATGTAAATAAAGTGTGCTTTTTGCATAGCTTACACCGACTATGTTATTCTACGCGCTTTTTGATACGGCATGTACTTTCTCATTGATTCACATTTTCAGACTCATTATCCTTTTCATATGTCAATAGTTTACTTGTGACTTCAGAATGAAAATCAATTTGCGATAATGGTTTGTTGTTTTGAAGTTTTTCTATTCTTTTATTACTTTCGGCTATGGAATTGTTATGGTTTTCTTCTACTTGCGACAATATCCTTTGGCATTGCCCAGTGGTTCAACTGTGGAGTTATTGTTATAACATTACTGTTGACTATCAACTAAAGGAACAAATTCTCCTCGCTACCTTTCTTTAGATTTTGTAACGGAACATTTTCCATTCTGTTTTCACGTATAGTTCCAGTTGCATAAAATTTTCGCTCAAAAAGACACATAAGCTGATAAGAAGAACAAAAAATTGTCAAAGGAAACAGAATGAAACTCCGGATCAGGTACGTTAGCAAGCATATTTAAAACTTTTTGGGCACCAGGACATATGCTCTTACTATAAGATGTGGCTGAACCACTGTATAAAATACTATAAAATAAGTAGCCCTTTTCTGAACATAAGCACCACGACTTAAAGCCGAATCGAATTGGCTTTTATTTTATAAACATCTTACATGAGTGCAACAAAACGATCTGATATATCCAAATTAGTATTATCGGCAAGATGCAAATACTTGTTTCAACATTGATAATGCCATGTCGAATTGTGAAGACCAAAATTGATCGATATGTGGTAAAGTATGATAACCAGACAAATATAAAATTCCAATGAACCGACGCAATTCTGTTGGTGTATGGTTAGCAGTAGCATTATTTTCACGCACATAGACATTTGTAAAAGCAACCATTTCCGCAATAATGGAATTATCCAAATGTAGTGCATAAATATCAAAGGGAGATTTAGGTCCCACAAAACAAAATGATATGCATTTATCACACAAAAATTACCCAAGGGTAAAAATAAAACATATGTTATGATTTTGAAGCATTTTAATATAATAAGAAAAGAAAATAATTAAATTAATATGCACGACGCTATATGATGGGTTTCGGCCATTGGTCGAATTTTCGACCACCAAAAATTACGGCCTCTCAAAAGTAAGAGTTTTATCATTTTGAATATGATTTCTTTCTTTTCTGATAATTTGGTATTTTGTTTTCGCGGAAAAGTAATAAAAATAAATTACTTTTTTATTTTTTTAATTTTTTTAACATTTTAGAAAAGTGACTAAAAATTGAATTTTTTGCTCCATCAAGAAAAAATTCTGGTTTTACTTAAAGACAAAAAATAAATATATCAAAGATGTTAAAAAAATATAAAACTTCATTTCTGTTAAAACATATTTAAAAAAATATGGTCAGCTTCTTAGATATTCACTTACAAAGTTGCAGGTCGAATGACCACCAGCCGAAAATGGGTTAATTAGCAAAATTATACGCCACCTTGGCTGTAATCACAAAAAAATCTATTTATGATCCGAATGAGCTGATATTTAAAATATAAATAGTCCTAGACGACCCTGACCCACTTTAAAACAAAATTCAGACTAGCTGGACTATAATTTTTTTCTACGAAAATGATCTACTCAACATGCCCTTTCAGAATTATAGGGTCGCTATTCTGTTCCAAAAATGCTGTTGGACAGCTATCAAATATTAATTTTCATGTGAACTTACTACAGCTTTTTGTATGGTGTTTCTGAAGCAGCAAGTAAATTATGGTAAAGGGTGATTTTTAAGCCCCTTGAAATTGTTTTTGGTTACATAGCTTAGCTATTAGCAATAACTATTTGTGCCAAATTTCTAAGTCTACTCTAATCTGTGGTTTGTATATGCGAAAATCGATTTAAATCAAACACATACACACTTTAAATAATAGTTTCCGAAAAATTAATTCCATTTGAGGCAACGCCTTTTTCTATTTATTTACAAACATACAAAAACAGATTTCAAATATTTGTATCTTTGTTTATACATTAGGGTGGCACCAAACAAATTTTTGTAGATGTTCCCAACTAAAATAAAATTTAAATTTATTTTAATATACTAAAAATATTTGGCCTGAGTTCAGGATTTCACGCAAAGGAAACATTTGAAATATTAGTGTCAGGGGAAAGGTCCTTGAAAGGCGCTTTCAAAGCCATATCTGAATTCTCGTCCAAATCTAACAATATTTGAAGTTTTGTACATATGTATATAGTTTATTTAAATTTTGTTAGATAACTTTTTGTATTTCTGAGAATATTTTCTATTTTCCTCTTATTTTACTAGTTTTACCAGCATAGCGTTGCATACTTTATGATCGGTACTGTATGTATATTTCTATATAAATACATATACCCATTTATAAATAGGTACAAATAAAGTAAACAAAAAATGTAAAATACTATTTCCAGAGCAAAAACCAAGTTCCACAATGACGAAAGAAAAGTCAGTCGAAAAAATGTGTGTGAAAAACACTCAGTTTTTGTAATTCTTTCCAATCGTTTTCATATACATTTTTCGACGCACTTCTTTTTTGACATCGTGAAACTCGCAGTACATAATAAAATATTTTGTATATTACCGTGTAAATAAAAAATATATTTTTTAAACTGACAAAAAGAATTATTTTAATTATCATATCACACAATTATCAGCTGTGCCGAATCCTTTATACCCTTTATCAAAGTATTTTTTAAGATAGTGTTTAAGAAAATGTTGGAGAAAAAAATGTTTGTTAAAAAAAATATTTATAATGAAAAAAAGAATTTGTGGTGAAAAAATTGTTTACGAAAAAAAAGTAGACATATAAGATGCACTTGCGAAAAACATATAAATTTTGTTATCGAATCAAAAATTTACTTAGATCAGTAACATGTATGCAAAAACCATACTACTGAATTTTGTGATTAGCTGCTGGATGTTGTGACTATAGGTCCACAATTTTATATAGATTCTAAAAAGGCATAGTTCCCAAAATCAATTGTACGCGAAGAAATATCTTATTTATATTATCTAACTTAGAGATAAAGTTCTACTCTATTCTCTATTGATATATAATAATAACCATACATGACCTACTTCTCAGTCATTTCGACAGTGTTATGGTGTTATAGGATCCAGCTAAGACGCCAATACAAGAATAATATTCACATACACAAAGATCTAAACGTCTCTAACAAGTAAGAGAGCTAGCTATATTCGGCTGTGCCGAATCTTATATACCCTTCACCAAAGTATACTTCAAAATACAAATTTTAAATATTTTTAGGTAAACAACATTTTTTTTTTTTGCAAAGTTGGTTTTTTAATCTTTTGGAAAAAAATTTTTTAGAAT
This sequence comes from Calliphora vicina, assembly GCF_958450345.1. Lineage (NCBI taxonomy): Eukaryota > Metazoa > Arthropoda > Insecta > Diptera > Calliphoridae > Calliphora > Calliphora vicina. Next base: position 58,528,941 of record NC_088781.1, on the reverse strand, counting down.
TGTTTTCTTTAAATTTAATTTTTTTTTTAAAAATTTTTTAAATTTAAAATTTGGTTTTTTAAAAAATATTTTTTTCCGATTTTAACCCATTGTAGGTCCAACTTACTATAGTCTTATATACGTCGTTGCAAAGGTCTTTGAAATATCTATCTTTAGATATCCATATTATCTATATTAATGACTTAGTAATCCAGATATAGGTCAAAAATCGAGGTTGTCCTGGTTTTTTCCTCATATCACAGACTTAAAATAGGAAACTTCTCGAAAGCATGTCTGACAGAATTATTGAAGATTTATTATATCTTATTGGCCAAGATATTAGCGAATTTATATATTTCAAGTTTTTATATAAAAAATCGATTTTTGACCAGAAATATGAGTGATCACATATCGAACTCCTTTTCTTGATTAAACGCTTATTAGCGATTTTTACTACGAACATTTAAAAGCAAATTAGCCAAATAGCCATTTTCCAATTTTATGTAAATCGAAAAAGTGGGCGTAGAAGTGGACATGGTCAATTTTTCCTTCAGTGAAAACTTAAATTGGATGACTACGAACATTTAAACAAAAAATTAGCCAAATCGGTGTAGCCGTTTTCCAATTTTAGATAAATCAAAAAAAGAGGGCGTGACCAACATTTAAAAAAAAAATTGTCTAAATCGGTCCGGCCGTTCTCAACTGATGCAATTACCAACGAACAACAATTAATTTTTATTTATGTATATAGAAGATTTCTCAAAATATGTTAATTTTGTTCCTACATTTCTTGTTCTAGTTGCCTGTGACACGTTAATGGCCTGGCGAATTTTTAATAACTTTAACATTTTTTGACCAATTTCTGTTTTTTATATCTCATTAGAACGACAATTACGTACACATTTCTATTTTTTTAAATTAAATTGCAAAATTAATTTTTTAGTAGCAAAATTTTTACAAAAACTAAAAAAAATGCATTTTTTCCCCTTGTAAATGCATCTCAAAACTTCAGAGAGCTAAGTAGAAGTTTCTAGCACTGTAAATGTTGAATAGTTAATGCAGCTTCGTAACCATATATAACGAATTAAATCTATTATTTGTATTATTCGAACAAAATAAATATAATTTGGCTAATCAAATTCAATTACAATATCTTCTCATACACAGAAAATACAGGACCTAAAGCAAAAAATCTTAAAGCGAAATATAAAACTGAGCTTTAAATTCTACATTAAAATTTAATGTTCTGTAAAAATAATTTGAGTTAATTTCAGTTTGATTAATTATGGTTTATGAAATATCATATATTCCCGATAAAAAACGAGGCTTATGGACGACATCCAATGATTTTATATATGCTGGCATTGCTTTGGCATTTCGTTTGGATTTTTTCTCCATGTCCTGGTTTTTCACCATACAATATCGGGGTGAGTACTAGAGAATTTCTATCGTTTGATCAACTATATTTAGCTGTTTTTTGTATTATCTTTTTTCAGATACTGCTATGATACCATCCTATCTAATAGCATTGGTACTATTTTCAATACCAATGATGGTAATACAATCGTTTTTGGGTCAATTTTCAACCAGCAGTTATATATCAGCATTTCGTTTAATACCTTTATTTAAAGGTAAGTTTGTACCACCTCTAATCACTAATCATAATCACTTTAAATCGCACCTATAGGTGTTGGTTATATAGCATTAGCTATCAATTTATGTGTGCTCGCATACTATAGTATTTTTGCGGTGGTACCTTTGGTCTATATGTTCGCCTCTATGCAGCCCACCTTGCCCTGGAGTTGTGAAGGTTTGAAGAAATGGGCCACTGACTTAACTGAGGAAGAAGAGATCAATGTAAGTTAATAAATTAATTGTTTGTTTTTTTGTTTGACTGCTACTAATTTAATATTTTTGTCTCAAGCTGTGTAATATACAATTTCAAAATGCTTCAGCTGATTTGGATGGAAATAAAACCTTATTTAAAAATCTTAATCATTATATACCATCTGTATTGTATTTTAAGTATGCTGGGTTTTCTTTATTTTAGGTTTTTTCTTTATTTTAGGATTCAATTATTGTTTTTTTGCTTTCAGAACTCTTTTCCATGATCAAAATTTATTCAGATATGACTCTATGGAGTTCACAATATCCTGGCAATTGGTTTTGTATTCCATTTTAGTTTGGACCATAGTTGCAGTTATAATTTATAAATTGTTTGATACCGAAAAGGTAATTTATTATTATAGTTTATATTCTCAAGAATCTAGCTATTTTGAAGTGATAGATAATTCAAAGTCTTAATTTACAGCTAGGTCAATTAATTCGTTATTCTGTATGGATTTTCGTTGGTTTATTGGTCATATGTTTAACACGCTTCAGTTTTCTGCCTGGAGCCGGTTCCGTTTATCAAAGGGTTTTTGCGCCAAATTTTTGGGATTATAAATCTAGTCTCAACATGATCCCAATATATGGCTTATCCGCCTCTGGCCCTGGTTGGGGTTTAATAATAACACTTTCAAGTTTTAATAAATTCAAAACAAACATCAAGAAATCAAGTTGGATAATTTGCTTGGGGCAAATGTTTGTAATTGTGGCACTAAGTTTATTGACCCATTTAACGGAAAGATACTTTAAAGGTACATACATATGTTTGGATATACGATAAACCTGAACTTTTTATAATTATTTTCTTTTTTTGCTTCTACAGTAACAACTGATAACAACTATTATTCACGTGTGGAGCGTGTTTCGTCTTTATATTTAGCCAGTGGCAGCGTTATGACTCACATGTTATGGCCCAACTTATGGTCTATATTATACTATTTCATGATGTTTTTGGGAGCTCTATTATTAATTGTAAGTTGGTCTATTATTTTTAAATATTGTAAAGTTTTTACCTATTAAAAACAGTTGTTTATTTACTTTTAATAAACCAAATTCTTTTAATTGTAAATAAAGCGATCAGTAGTTTAAAAATTGTAACTCTTTATTTATTAAAAATGTTACTTTCTATTAATATATACGCTTTAAAAACACACTTTATAATTTACAAGAATACATTGCTTAATACAGTTGATGTTAACTCTAACAGCGCTTACGATGTACTAACTCACTCACAACTAGCTGTTACTACTTATATATACAGCGCCATCTTCTAGAAGTCTCATGAATAATCTAACGGAAGAAAAAACTCGAATGTTCCATTTCCACATTGATCAGCTAGAGCTTTTAAAGCTGCTTCACAGTTAATATTGTCATACTTATAATCAATGTTAATAACAGCTTGTTATCAACATTGCACAGTGGTTTAGAAACTTTTTTTTTTGGAAATAATTCGGTATCTTGGGAAATAGAGTTACAAAATTTCACATGGTTTGAGCCGATGTGTTTTTTTTAGTCGATTTACTTTATCCCCCCAAAGTTGATCATCTCGGGTCTAAATTTTTTTTAAAAAATCTCCGAAAATCCATTTATGATCCGAATGAGCTGAAATTTTATATATTAATAGTCCTTGAGAAGATCTACAAAAAATACGCTTACAAGTGTAGGTTATTATTAGCCTATTGTCAAATCTATCAAAGCTATTCGAAAAACTCTTAATGAACAAGTTAAAGGCGATAGTGAATCATTTTGATTATATTCCAACTCAACAAAATTACTACAAATTTACTGGCTAATTGGTAAAAACTCGAGATTGAGTTTAGATTGTAAACTTTTGCTGTACAGCTCAATAATAAAACCCATATGGTGCTATGGAATTCAATTATGGGGCACGGCCTCAGCTTTTAATATTGAAAAAATTCAAAGATTCCAAAATAAAATATTAAGAATGATAACATCAGCGCCCTGGTATGTGAGAAATATTAATATTCATAAGGACCTAGGTGTATTCCTGGTAAAAAATTAAATAAAAAAACTAGCGGAGTCATATTTGAAAAAGTTACCAGCTAGCAGGTAACTCCTCCCTATAAAAAGTTATACGCACCAAAATTTGGAACTTGTAAAAAAGGCCGTATTTTTACATTATTTACCAAAAAATCCCATATATTTTTTCTTTTGTAGAAAAAAATTTTAAATAACGTCACAGTGGGCACTTTTCTAAAGTTTTTGGAACACATTTTCCCCGTTTTATGAATTTTGGTATTTGAAAATAAAGAATGTCAAAAATTCTAAATCCATTGATTTGAGACCCGAGGTGACCAACTTTGAGGAGCAGCGCACTGGCCCCTATTAGCGCTAGGAAGCTGACTCGTAAATCGACTCGAAAACACCTCAGCTCAAAACATGTGAAATTTCGTAACAATATCTGCAATAGTTCCCAAGATACCGAATTATTTCCAAAAAAAAATTTTCTAAACCACTGCACAGTGGTATGAGAATAAAAAAAGAGGGAATTAAATCTGTAACTTCTAAACCCTTAGTCCGATTTGAATGAAATTTCACATGCGCAAAGAGGAAGTGTAGTCGAGTTCAAGTATTGAATTTGTTCATTGTTAAAAGTTATATACATTATTGGAAAGTATACAAAATCCTATATACATTGATATATAACATGTCTACCTTATGTTTTTTACGTGTCAAATAAATTAGGGAAAACTAAACAACTCGCTGAGAATTTACCTAACATAGAAATTCATAAAAAAACATGTTGCCTACATAACAACATTTTTATACCCTACACCACCATAGTGGGGAGGGTATTATGCGTTTGTGCAGATGTTTGTAACGCCCAAAAATATTAGTCTAACACCCACCTTAAAGTATACCGATCGACTTAGAATCACTTTCTGAGTCGATTAAACGATGTCCGTCCGTCCGTCCGTCTGGTTGGCTGGCTGGCTGGCTGGCTGTCCATGTAAACCTTGTGCGCAGAGTACAGGTCGCAATTTTGAAGATATTTCGATCAAATTTGGTACATATTACTTTTTCGGCACAAAGACCAAGCCTATTGAAACTGGCGGAAATCGGTCCATTATTTCACCCAGCCCCCATACAAATGTCCCCTCGAAATTGGACTTTATCGGTCATAAATGTTTAATTTATCTATGTATCTACACAAATTTCGCTCCAAATAAGTTTTATATATACAAAATTCATGTCACCAAATTTTGTTACGATCGGTCCATAATTAGTCATAGCTCCCATATAGACCCGCTTCCGAAAATCACTTTAACGTGCATAAATCGCTTAAAAATGTCGGTATACACACAAAATTCAACATAGTTAACTTTAATATAGACATAAATCACACGACCTAATTTTATGGTGATCGGTCCATAATTGGTCATAGCTCCCATATAAGGCCCACTTCCGAAAATCACTCAAAAATAAAAATTATTAAAATTTTAAAATAAAAATATTTTTACTCATTTACTTGGTGTAGGGTATTATATGGTCGGGCTTGACCGACCATACTTTCTTACTTGTTATGAATGCAAATAACAGTGATAGGTAAATTATCTACGAGTTGTTAAGTTTTCCCTAATTAATTTGCCACGTAAAAAACATAAGGTAGACATGTTATATATCAATGTATAGAGGATTTTGTCTACTTTTCAAAAATGTATATAACTTTTGACAATTAAAAAATTCATGGAATACTTTTTTGAAAAATATGACAAAAAATGCTTTTTAATGAGTTTTGGCATAGATACAAATTTTTCAAATTGAAATAAAATTTTTATTTATGAATATTTTATAATGAAATTTTACACTTATATAAATTTTTTTATTGAAAATGGAAAAATAAAAACAAATTTTGAAACTTATAATCAGGAATCCGGCAATTCCCAAAAAGTATTGAAAAATCCCAAAAATGGGATTTTTTCGTTTTTTGGCTATAATATCCATACAAGGGCGGGGTTATCGGAACCCTTTACAAAATAATTAAGAACATATTGGGCCATCTAAAATAGGTTTCTATATTTTGATATCGACTATGCGATTTGAGAATTTTTGCCCTAAAGTTGAATTTTACATAAAAAATAGGCGTTTTTTGAATGGACCTGGTCACCTCGTTATCAAAAATTATCAATTTTTTTTCATTTAAAATATTTTGTTTAAAGTTAGTTTTTTAAAAAGTACAAATTAATTATACATCCTCTTAGAAATTTTTTCGATAACTTACAAAGAATAAAAGTACTTTTTTACCAAAAAAATTGCGAAAAATCGCCTTTTTAAAATTTTTTAAATTCAAATGCATGTAACTTTGGACCCAGTCATGAGAGAAAATGGAGAAAATCGGGAAATTTTTGGAACCGCGGTCATCAAAAAACTGGAGTAGGGTGGGTAAAAATGTTGAAAATTTAATTTTCAAATGCGAATATCTCCTAAGCTATAAGAGATAATTGATATTTATGTAGAGCTCGACGAGAAGATTCCACAAACGTAATTTTTTTGAAATCGGAACACAAACGAAGAAATAGGATTACCCGTGGTGTCCTACTTTGGGGACCCCTGGCCCCGCTCCTGGTGGGCCCATGAGGTCCAAATTCGACAACACTTCCGCTTTGCGCTTGTGAAATTTCATTCAAATCGGACTAAGCGTTTAGAAGTTACAAATTTATTTCCCTCTTTTTTTTCCTCATACCACTGTGCACTGTGCTTTGTTGATAAGTAGACGCTTCTACTGATGGAAATGTTTATAAACATGATGAATGTTGCAAAATGTCGTTACAGAACGATAAATTCAAATTGATAATGCAATGCCGTAACAATATAACTAATAAAATGTATATTAACGCCAGGATAAATAGGTGTATACAAATTTTCTTTAATTTCAGATTATACAATTAATTTCAATTTTGACTACAATATTTGATGAATTTGCCACGTTGAGAAAACGTAAGATGGAAATTTGTATGATGATTACCGCTGTCATAGGATTATGTTCACTGTATTTCACCTCAAATGTAAGTTGTCAGTACAATAACACAAATATTTCCTAAGGATAATAGAACAAGCACATCTTTTTTTAGCATGGAATTACCCATTTTAACTCTCTCTCAGCGGGTTCCTACATTACACAAATCGCCCTAAATCTATTGTTGATTCTAATTGTTCTTTGGATATATGGTCGCACCAAGTTGCAGCGTGACATCAAATTCATGACAAATAAACATTTCTCAACCTGGCAAATAAACAGTTTGAGATTTGTGGTTCCACTGTTTATGGCATTTTCGTTGGTAAGTATCAAATGTATATTTTCTATTTTCATAAAAAATATGTTAATTTATTGTATGCATTTTCAGCAAACTGCTATATCAGTAGCATCTCATGAATATGATATCGCTGTTCCTGGTATTCAGTTAATTTCCATGATTTTTGTTGGTTTGCCCTGGATGTTTATTCCTCTATATGTCATACGTTTCATGTGTCAGAGTATCGGTACAATAAAACAACGCTTTCTGCGTTGTTGTCGCCCCAACGACTGGTATCCGGTTGATGCTGAGGAGCAGCAACGTTACGAGGAAGCATTATTGTCTTAACGCATCAACTAAATCAGCGGTCGGCAATCATGGCAACCAGTGGCCGCATACTCATACAAATTATCAAATAAGAATAAAAAATCACAATTAATAACTGGTCAGATGACAACAGATAATGAAAATGCTTAACATGTTGTTATAATCGATGTTATCTTAATGAAATTTTAGGAATTACAGATTAAAATTTTTTTGAAATTCTCCTACTGTGTTGGAAAAACTGTCAAGCGAGGCACCCGGCGGGTTAACTTAATTTTAGTACGCTGAATCCAGTGGTTCTAACAGTTTTTTATACCCTCCACCACCATTAGTGGTGAATGAGGGTATACATGTGTAAGTTTGTCATTCCGTGTGTATCATTGAGAACGGCCGGATCGATTTAGACAATTTTTTTTTTAAAATATTGGCCATAGGTTTTTATGGAATGACAAAATTTACCACGCCCACTTTTACGCCCACTTTTTCGATTTATCCAAAATCGGAAAACGGCTGCACCGATTTGGCTAATTTTTTGTTTACATTTTCATAGTAATCCAATTTAAGTCTTTACTAAAATAAAAATTGACCACTCCAATTCCAAAATCGCAGGACGCCTGGACCGATTTGGCAATTTTTTCTTAATGTTCGCAATAATCCGCAAAAGCTTTTACACAAATAAAATTTGTCCCCGTTCACTTATCAAATACATCTGCAAAATACATCGATCTGTGATCACTCATATTTCAGACCAAAATTCGATTACTTATATAAAAACTCACAACTTAAATCATTAATAATTGGCCAATAATCGTTTAATCAAGAAACGGAGCTCGATCTGTCATCACTCATATTTCTGACAAAAACTCGATTTTTTATATAAAAACTCAAAATATCTAAATTCGCTAATAACTTGGTCAATAAGCGTTTAATCAAGAAAAAGAGCTCGATCTGTGATCACTCATATTTTTGGGCAAATATAGATTTTTTATATAAAAACTCAAGTTATCTAAATTCGCAAATAACTTGGCCAATAAGCGTTTAATCAAGAAAAGCAGCTGGATCTGTGATCACTCATATTTCTGAACAAAAATCTAAATTCGCTAAAAACTTTGCCAATAAGAGTTTAATCAAGAAAATGAGTTCGATCTGTGATCACTCATATTTCTGCCCAAAAATCGATTTTTTTTTATCAAATACATAAAAAAACTCAAAATATCTAAAACCGTTAGTAACTTGGCCAATAATCGTTTTATCAAAAAAGCAGCTCGATATGAGATCACTCATATTTCTGAACAAGAATAGATTTTTTATATAAAAACTCAAATTATCTAAATTCCCTAATAACTTGGCCAATAAGCGTTTAATCAAGAAAAGGAGCTCGATCTGTGATCACTCATATTTCTGGCCAAAAATCGATTTTTTATGTAAAATAACTCACAATATCTAAAATCGTTAGTAACTTGGCCAATAATCGTTTAATCAAGAAAAGCAGCTCGATCTGTGATCACTCATATTTCTCAACAAAAATTGATTTTTTATTTAAAAACTCAAATTATTTAAATTTGCTAATAACTTGGCCAATAAGCGTTTAATCAAGAAAAGGAGCTCGGTCTGTGATCACTAATATTTCTAAACAAAAATTGATTTTTTATTTAAAAACTCAGAATATCTAAATTCGCTAATAACTTGGCCAATAAGCGTTTAATCAAGAAAAGCAGTTCGTGACTGCTTTGAAAGCGTTTAATCTGTGAGCACTCATATTTCTGGCAAAAATCTATTTTTTATGTAACGAGCTGCTTCTTTTTTTAGATATTTTGAGTTTTTATATAAAAAATCGATTTTTGGTCAGAAATATGAGTGATCACAGATCGAGCTCTTTTTCTTGATTAAACTTGTCTGCAAATATTGTACACAATTGGAGTCATGTTTTGACATACGAGCATCGACTAGGTCCAGATTTTTATGTATATATTTAACCTTCGCTTTACCAATACCCACCCGGGTGACCACTCGGTTTTTGTTAGCTTAATAATTTTTTTCATTTTGTTTCGATTTAAATAAAATTTAGACTCAATGAACAAATTTTAGAGTTCTATATAATTTAATAAAAACATTTTAAACTTTTTATAAGGTTTTTTCGATTTTTTAAAATTTTGTTCATCGGATATATGTATAGAAGTGCAGTATCACCCGGGTGGGTATTGGTAAACCTCGTACATAAAAAACCTTTGGTAAAGCGAAGGTTAAAAAAAAAACGCTTACATTCATCTATATGTATTGTACTAGCCTTTCACAATTGTTAGTGTAAAACAAAATAAAGCAAAAAACTGTAACTTACAAAGATGTTTTTCCCACTCACTCAGGATCAGATCCTTTATAATAGAAAAATCGAAAAACACCATACAAAAATGTTTTTCAGACGGACTAATGCATTGTTTTTCAGGCTGCGGTTTCGGTCATCAAGAGCGGTGGGAATTGGTGTTATCGGATATATGGAGTTGATTTTCGTATATATCCCATTAGCCAGGCATATTGTATAAAAGACATTTCTTGTTTAACAGCGCAACTTTAAATGTGTTCAGTTTGAACATTATCTAAATCATCTGGTTAAAAAACTAAATAATTCTAACCCCCATAACACGATGTCTGATTATGAGTTAACTAATATTTATACTGACAGTTTTCATACAGTTTTAACCGACAGTATAACTATTAATTAACACATAACAAGGCATCGCACAGAGGGGCCAAATATACTAATTTTGCGAATTAATTGATAAAACAAATTTCAAATTTCAAGCTTATAAAGCACAAAATTCTACATCTCAGGCAAGAAATTAATGTGAAATATGTAACGGTATTTTTATAGTCACGTGTTGAAATTACATATTGTGAGGAAAAAACCTAAAAAAGTGATAAAAATTTGCGCAAATAAATACTATTTGTAATAAGTAATTTCGAAAAATTAACAAATCTAATCAGGTATTTATTGATAGTTTTGGTTAAATTTAAATTATTTGTGGAATTGGCTTTTTTATTAAGTTTTATAATGGAAATGCAAAAAAAAATGGATTTTATCAGTTCAAATGGACATAAAGCTGGGCAGAGAATTTAATATAATTTAAAAGCCTGGACAGTTAAGCGTTGTTGCAGAAAAAATTAGTTTGCGCATCGCATCGTAAGTTATATGTAAATTAGTAACAGTTTCACCCGTTAAGTCTACCAACAAAAAGCACTTTGCGATTCTGCTAAACGTTTTATCGCTGTCGTTGTTGTTGTTATTGTCATTGTTTTTTGTTTTATAAGAGATGTTCAAGTGTTGTGATTATTAATACCTGATTCACGTGTGAGTCAGGCCTGGGCGTGGCTATATTCTTGTATTATAATGAGATAAACAATAATAAACTTTTATGAATTCCTTTTCTTTATTTCAGTTTAGTTTTCCATCCGTTGAGTTTATAATCGTGAATGAATAGCAAGCGGGATTTTAACAATTTAACTCTCACGCACTCACGCTTGTATATGCTTGTTTAAAAGTTTTTTTGTGATTAATTCGAAGACTTCCCCCTCCTATATTCCTAAAACTTTGTTACAATATGCGGATTGGTCTAAGAGTTACTCACGTAAAATTTTACGAGCATCGCTTTTATTGTTGTTGAGATTTGAATAAATCCGTAAAAAAGGGCATTTGACCCCACTGTGCATGGTTTTTTTTGCGGTTAGATAAATAATTTTTTTCGATTAGAAAAAAATTTTAAATTTTGAATTAAATTAAATGAATTAAATGACGGTTGTCAAAAAAAGTAATATCGAACCATATGCTCTACAACCACTTTTCAATGGTTGTGGTTGGCAGAGCGAAAGAAAAATAAAGTTTTCCATAGGCAACGAGTATGATATTTGTCACTCTTTCACAAGCACTTTGAAATTTTCTTTTCTGAAACAAGCTGATACATATCTCTATAATTTGAGCTAATATCTATCAGGGTTATCTATACGACATCCAACTTCGTTCTGGAATGACGAGAATCTCTTTACGATATCGCGAAACATTTCTCAGATTTGAGATGTAAGATTGCCTGTTTTTGCACGACCTGATGGATCTGTCATAGCTAGCTTGATAATAAAATTTCGATTTTTGAACTGAAATTTCAATCAATCACATTTTCATCAAAAATCAACATTTTTGTTCTTGTCGATTTAAAATATTGCTACGAAATTGTATTTGAATTCAAATGTAACGGTTTCTAACGGCAGGTTTCAAGTTGCATCAAGTTTCTCAACATTTCTTTTCTTGGAGACTTCTAATTGTGGACAATGTTGTTTACCGTTCGATTAACAGAAGTTAACATAACTGTAGACATTATTAACATATCTGTGGATATTATTAACATAGCTGTGGAACATAAAATATTGAATAAAAGCTTTTAGTTAATCATGGTAGAACTTTCATGAAGCTACTGGAAATAAGGTATTTGATATCATTTTTGTAAACATATCGCCTATTTGCTGCAACAACGTCATAACTAGGTTTGGGGTCCGGTATTTCCCGGCCAGGAATTCCTGTAAAATTATTGCCGGGAATTCCCGGGAAATTTAAATTTTTTTCCCGGGAAAAACCGAAAATTTAAAATTAATTAAAAATACTTTAATACATTTAACTATAACATCTATGTTTGATGAATAGCTTGTTCCAAATATTAGTTTTAAACCCCATTAAGGATACAGTAGAAGTATTAAGTTCTATGACGAACATATAACATTATTTATATGAAATAATAGCGGTATTCACAATTTGTCTAACAAAAGAGCAGCAGAAACCAAAAACAAAATACATTAGAACTACTTTTTTACTTATTTGCTCTTTTGAAAGCATATGACGTAATTTTTGTTTTGGAAATATATTAAATTTTATTTTAAAATATATTTCATAAAAAAATATAATAAAAAATATGTATAACAGAAAAATTAAAAGAATGAAGCTTAAACTGCATTACAAATGCAATTAAAATATTGATCGACAGTGAATTATAAAGGTACATTCACAATGTATAAAATTTGGCTGTGGAACATAAAACATTGAATAAAAGCTTTTAGTTAATCATGGTAGAACTTTCATGAAGCTACTGGAATTTTATTTGCAGTCACATTTATCCGGTTTAGTTAATGGAAATAAACCACCATTTTTAAAAGGTAAAAATGTAACAATATAATACAGAGAATACAATATATTCTAATTTAAGAAGTCCAATCTGCGAATGCGCAAAAATTCAACTCGGTTGTGTAGAATTTTTATAGAGGAAATTTCTGCATGATACTTTTAACGATGATGTCTTTTGATGTTCCAAAACAATTATAAAAACACCACATATTATTCTAAATTGTCTTAAAATTTTTGGAATTTATTAAAACGTTGTACATCTTTTTCATGCAATTTGTACTAAGAAGATAGTTAAACACTATTACTTAACCCTTAACACTATATAACTAAACTACTTTTTAACTTTCTTTAACAATTCTAAAGTTTCAAAATTATTCATAGTTAGTTCTTTCATAATTTTTTGCGAATTCTTAAATTCATTATAGGCCAAGCGATAATCATCTTGAGCTGGTAACCAGAATTTAGCCTGCAACGAACGCAAGAAGTTCTCTTTTAGAGTGCCTTTGGGCAGTAAGATTTTCTTTAGCATATATAAAGGAATGCAAATTATAGAAATGGCACAACTGCACCAGCCCACTATAATGGCCCATTCGGGATAGCTTTGGTCATTATAACGCACGGGCCTATTGAAGACAATGGTGGTAAAGAAAATCGACTGTAAAGATATAAATTATGAAAAATATTAACAAATTAATGCATATTATTTGCACTTACCACCAAAATAAGTGGTGTTATATATTTCCAACAATAGCGCCAGATTATTTCGGGCTTTTTGCCAATCATAAAGTAAATGTCATCAATAAAGTTATCGACTCCATAAATCCAACCGACCATTATAATCTCAAATATACAAATCAAAATCACCGATACTGAAGCTGAATACCAATCCAGCAATTGCAAAATGAACATGCCTCCCTAATTATAAATTATAAAAATTGGTTTTATTTTTAAATTGCTTAGAATTGCTTCCATTATTTGTATTTACATTTGTAGTAAGTATGATGGACATGGAGAACATCAGAATACAGGAAATTAAGGTTACTGCAAATTTATATGGCCTCACTTTGGGAATTTCATCCAATATGGATGAAATTATGGCTTCGATCTGTACAAACTGTAAAGGAAATATTTAAGATGTAGCCTCTATATAATTTAATAATTAGGGAATTTACCACACTGTCCAACCCCAGCAAAAAAAGCATACTGAAGAATAGACCTGCCCATACTTGAGAAAACGGCAACATTGATATTGCCTGCGGGTAAGTTATAAATGCTAGACCGGGTCCAGATGTTGCAACAGTTGCCACTGGAATTCCAGTTTGATCTAAAAATATATATTACACAAATTTTAATAATTTTATACTAAAATTGCTTTTATAGAAAAATTGCTTGCAAGAGAAGCTACTATTCTATAGAAAAATTGCTTGCAAGGGACGCAACTTTTCTATAGAAAAATGTCTTGCTCGGGAAGCAACTTTTCTATAGAAAAATTGCTTGCAAGAGAAGCAACTTTTCTATAGAAAACTTGCTTGCAAGGGAAAAAATTTTTCTATAGAAAACTTGTTTGCAAGGGAAGCAAATTTTTAATAGAAAAATTGCTTGCAAGGGAACCACCTTGTCCATAGAAAATTTGCTTGCAAGAGAAGCAGCTTTTCTATAGAAAAATTGCTTGCAAGAGTAGCAATGGAAGCAACTTGTCTATAGAAGGGAAGCTAATTTTCTATAGAAAGATTCCTCACGTGGAATCAACTTTTCTATACAAAATTGCTTGCAAGGGAAGCATTATTTCAATAGAAAAATTGCCTGTAACGGAAAATTGTTTGCAAGGGAAGAAAATGTTCTATAGGAAAATTGTTTGCAAGGGAAGAAAATGTTCTATAGAAAAACTGTTTGCAAGGGAAGCAACTTTCTATAGAAAATATCTTGAAAGGGAAACAACCTTTCTATAGAACAATTACTTGCAAGAGTAGCTACATTTCAATGAACAATTGATTGTAAGGGAAACAACTATTCTATAGAAAAATTGCTTGCAAGGGAAGTAGCTTTTCTATATAAAAATTGCTTGCAAGGGATGCAACTTTTCTATAGGAAATTTGCTTGCAAGGGAAGTAGCTTTTCTATAGATAAATTGTTTGCAAAGGATGCAACTTTTCTATAGAAAAATTGCTCACGTGGAAGCAACTATAGAACAATGGCTTGCAACAGAAGCCACTTTTCTATAAAACAATTGCTTGCAAGAGAAGCAACATTTCTACAGCAAAATGTCTGCAATGAAATCAACAAAAAAGCTAACTATTCTATTGAAAATAAAATACTTACGTGACAAAAATCCCAATACCGAAAATACCACAAATCCCGCAAAAATACTCGTGGAACAATTTATAATCGGTATATAGATAGAATCACCTTTCGCATTATTACGAAAGTTATTAAAACTAGCCATATTGACAATACCACCCCAACCAGGGCCCAATGAGAAAAATATTTGTATGGCGGCATCAGCCCAAACTTTGAGATCTAATAGACGAGACCACTCTGGATAAATGTAAAATAGAATGCCTTTGGCGGCACCGGGTAATGTTACGCCACGTATAAATAAAATGAATAGTATGATGAAGGGAAAAGTGGCGGTAAAATAAACCACTTTACCGACCTGCAATGAATAGCATAATTATTTTTGAAATTATTAAACAAAACTCTGTAATAAACTTACGGTTTCAATGCCTTTAATAATGCACACATACACCATAATCCAGGCTATCAGTACGGCCAAAAAAAGCTGCCATTGAACAGTGCCAATTTCATCAATCCCTTTGGATATTTTTAAAATTTCTAAACTTGAAGTAAAAAAGTATGTATAATAACTTTAATGATGATGTGAATAACAAATAAATCAATAACTATTTCCTAATTATTTATTCAAAGGAACCAGAATTTCTTCTTAGAACCAGAATCTCACAATCATGTTTATTTTAAAGAAGTCTCAATAGAATTAACTTCAAATGATATTTTTCATTGATGTAGCACATATTTTAGACAGTCTTCTAAAGGAATCTCTATATGAACTATAACATTATATCATACTTACTGGAAAAACTCATCAGCTGGTGTTTTGAAATCTCCACGATGCGTAATATTACGATGAGCCATCTATGATAAATTTCAAAAATAAAATTAGAATAACTACAGCTATATGCAGATATCGGAAATAAATTCTTACCTCAGTCACCTCAATACAATTATCCGTATTCCAAGCATTCCCACAAGATTCCCACGGTAATTTGTCAGTAAATATATGTTTAAGAAACATTAAGGGATACGCTATGATTACCGAATAATAAACGGTACAAAGTATATTTACTACAACTATTGCATAGCCAGCTCCTGAAATCGGCAAATAAAATATGGTTTAGATATACACTGAATATATTTGTTGAGCTCGAAATACGTTGTGTACTTACCTTTGAATAAAGGAGCCAAGCGAAAGATTCCAATACATCCTAAACTAGAAAATTGACCCATAATAACTTCCATAAAAAATAATGGAATGCCACAGAAAAATAACATTAAAAGATATGGAACTAAAAATGCACCTGTAAAGTAGAAAGATAATGTGATAGGATAATATAAAGGATAAAAATTATTTATTAGAATGTTAAAATTTTGATACAATTATTTATTTGAGATTTATTAAATAGTTGACCGAACAGAATAAGCAGCTAATAGCTCTAATGCAATTCATTGCCAAAAAAGAAGGCATGGATCCAGCAATAAATACCTGATTATAAGCACTAATCTACTTAGGATAACGTTATCCCGATTCGAAGTTTTTTACTAATTACACGTTTACGGCTATTCCAAAAATAGTTTTTCTAGATCACTTAGTTTTTAAATGGAAAAATTAAAAATTAGTTTCAAGAGAAGTTATTTATGATGTTTTGAAGTTGTAACTTTAACCCTATGTCTCCAAGTAGAAATTTTTATTGCTAAACACAAGCAATAACGTCGACAGAACAACAGCACAGCGATTGCTGATTGCTTTAGGTGGAGAAAATGTTCGTCACAAATACAAATTTTTCAACGCGAGAAGTTCTATGAAAAACTGATGTGTATTTTGCTTATATTTTGTGTTGAATGATTATTTCACTAATTTCTTTGTTTTTTTTTTTTAATTTTGGTACTTAAATAAATAAAATATGTATAAATTATTTGCACTGAATAACAGAAAGAAGAAATTTTACATTAATGTCAACTAAACTGACAGCTTATTGCTCAGGCAATCAGTAAAGCAATCAGTAAAGCAATCATTGCGCAATGGATTGCTACATATGGCAATTTTCGGTCTACACTCGCAAATTTAATTGACGCAATCAAATTTGACAATTGCAGCAATAAATATTGCTACGTGGAGACCTGGGGTAAAGCAATCATTGCGCAATAGATTGCTATTTATGGCAATTTGCGGTCTACACTCGCAAATTTCATTGACGCAATCAAATTTGACAATTGCAGCAATAAATATTGCTACGTGGAGACTTCGTTAAGAATCTAAAACGAAGTGATCGAACAAAACTTAAAAAATTTCAGTACTCTATGGACTTAAATAAAACATAATTGCTAAATGACAACCTCTGCATTTTATTTTTTTGGTTCACTTTAAACATCAGTATCTCTTTTGTCAATATTTGGACCAGAAAGGCATAAACAGGGGAAAACGGTAAAATTGGTATCTTTAGTTCTTAAACAATCAAGACTAAGCGGATTTGATTGAAATTTGCAACGAAGATACATATTAACATCAATGGGCTATTTATATTTTTATAACTTGGACCTTGAAGGGATGAAAAGGGGAAAATCGGGAAAAAGTTTATATTTAATATGGAATGTCTGGTAAGTTACGATTGTGCGCTGCTTAACGCAAAATTGACGGGATTGTATAAATCATACAATCACCCATACTAAATAAATAGTTATTTTCTAATATCTGCAGAACTATAATTGTGACAGTCTTCAAACTTTATACGAATCAATTCCTTATCACTGCATGAAGTTTAACCTAAAATGGGACGGACCGGAACAACATACAAAGTAAATAGTTATTTCTGGAGAACTATAATTGTAGAAGTCTTCAAAGTTTGTCTAAAATGGGCGGTATTGATTTAGTGGGCGTGGTAACTCCTATATAATGTAAATTGTACACATTTACTTTGTACACATTTATTTCTTATCACTATACGGAGTTTGGTTAAAAACGAGCGGGATTTGTATTTGTGGGCGTGTCACCTATCACACAAAGTAAATAGTTATTTTCGAATATCTGGAGTACTATAGTTGAGAAAGTCTTCAAACTTCATATAAATCAATTGCTTATCACTGCATGAAGTTCAACCAAAAATAGAAGGGACCGGAAATGGGGGTAAGTCAGAACTATAATTACGATATTCTTCAAACTTTGTCCGAATAGCTATATTATCATTTTACATAGTCTGGCCGGAAATGTGCGGAAGTGGATTAGTGGGCGTGGCACCTCATACAAAATACATACTTAATTTTAAATATCTGAATAACTAAAATTGTGAGACTCTTCAAAATTTATCCGAAACATTTTTTTTATGTAATTTGTCTGAAAATGTGCGGGTTATTAATAGTGGACATGGAACTTCACATACAATATAAATATATATTATTAAATATATGGTGGATTGTATTAGAGAAATCCGTAAAATTTTTAAGGATTTATTTTGTTACCATGTTACGTAGTTGGCTGAAAATGTGCTGGATTGTATTAGTTATTTTCGAATATTTGCAGAACAAAAATTGTGAAAGTCTTTAAGATTA
Organism: Calliphora vicina; assembly: GCF_958450345.1. Classification (NCBI taxonomy): domain Eukaryota; kingdom Metazoa; phylum Arthropoda; class Insecta; order Diptera; family Calliphoridae; genus Calliphora; species Calliphora vicina. The sequence goes on along the minus strand of NC_088781.1, from coordinate 58,510,497 downwards.
GTACCACAGTACGAAGTGTAGCTAAAAATGGGCGAGTTCGAAACAGACATTACTTTGTCTGAATCACTTTGTAATATTTTAGGATGTTTGGCTGAATAGGGTGGAATCGGATTAGTAGGAATGAACCCTTTCATGTAAAGAAAATAGTTATAATTGAATATATAATAGTTAAAATAATGCTTCAAATGAGTTAAAGTATCAACATTTTTTAAAAGAGCAGGATATTTTTTATAAATTCCTGAATTAATTATATTCATTTATTTATTATACAAAATCCTTTCACATTTTTTATTTTACTACCATAGGGGTAGCGAAATGCACCGGGTCAAGATAGTGTTCAGCATATATTGCATTTGATCTGGGTCATAACATGTTTTATTTAAATATTTGACATACATATGTATTTAATTGCCCAATTATATCTGAAAAATTCGAGTTATGAGACTTACTGCACTAATTTTTTTTTCTTTAATATTGGGTGAATGACTTAAAAATGCGGAATTTTTTTAAATTGTTAGCTTTTATTTTGCAACATTTGCGTTGTCATGATGATATATTCATATCTGGCAGTTTTTCGTCAACTGCTCGCATGAAACGAATCAGTTGCATTCGGTACAGGTTCCCTGTGATGGTCTGGCCAGATTTCAGCAGCCCCTTCGGTCCCACCAAAAACAGAGCATTATTTTTGCGAAATGGATATTTGGCTTTGGTGTGATTCGGCTGGTTGGCCGGGCTTCACATACGATCTCACGCTTCGAGTTATCGTAATGGATTCAATTATCATCGCAAGTAATGATTCGGTGCAAAAATTATTTTCTTTTCAAAATTGTATTTCAAGGTCTCTTGGCTTCAATTCGTATGTTTCCCGATTTCTCAGCTTTTGAATGAATCCTGATACTCGCAAACATTTTGAAATTACAGCTTGAGCAGCTACTAATGATTTTTCAAGCTCTTCTTGAGTTTGACAAGAATCTTCATGGATTAATGCCTCCAATTCTTCCGTGTCAAAACCACCACTTCTGAACAGATGGAACAAATTCACCATAAGCTTCGGTAAGCTTTTTTTCAAACCAAAAAAAGAGCGAGTAAAATTTAAAAAAACTAATAAACATAAATATCTATTGAACTAAAAGAGATAACTTACATATTTATGCATGTTTTTGTAGATCTTCTCAAGGACTATTTATATTTTAAATTTCAACTCATTCGGATCATAAATATATTTTTTACGATCTTTTATTCTACAAAAATGATGTACTCAATATTGCCTTTCAGAATTATAGGGTAGCTATTCTGTCAAAAAGTCTTAATTTGTTGGACAGTGTATTTAATTTGTAAAGAAATTATTCCTTAATGTATTCAATACGATTGAAGTACTAAGGAATAGATTCGTGATCAATGCTTTAATGGAATGAAGAAGAATCTAATTTGATTTTAAAAAATTGAATTTGGTATTAATTATTAAAAAAGAGCTATCTCAATAGCATTTATTATCACTTTCGGATAAATTCCGTCTATTCCTGAGGGCTTATTGTGAAATAAATTTGGCAAATACTACATTCAGGTTGTTTTCGATCTAAATGTCGGTCTGCATTTTAGCAATCCAATTACCATATTACAATTTATTAAAAATTACTATTTAACTTACCGCCACCACTGCGATAGCAAAGATATGGAAAACGCCAAACATTTCCCAGACCAACCGCATAACCTAGACATGATAATATAAATTCGGTCTTTGAACCCCAACGACCTCGATTTTCATCGGGAGTGTATTTGTCAGCTCCAGCAACATCAGCAACAGTTGACTTTGTGTTTAAACCGCCACTATAGTTTTCAGCATCAGTTTGTTGTTGCACATGTTTCGCACTAGACATTTTCAAATTTATAACAAATCTCACACCAAGGCGAATATATTTACAATGTATTAAGAAAATAAAGAAAAAAACAATTCTGTTCACTTAAAATTTGAATGCGAGTGCACAATGGTGTAGAAAATTTTAAAATTCGTTTTTAAGTGTTGTGTTTAATTTGTTTCTAAATTTAGTAACACTTGATTTTCACTTTTAAATATGTACTTTAATAGTTTGATCATAGTTTTTATGGATTTTTATATTTTCCTTTAAACGTACTTAGGTATTTGCAAATGTATTTTTTTTTAAATATTCCTTTCTATTCACATTGCTTTACTTCTTGGGGAGAATTTCCACATTGTAACCGTTCAAAAACTCGATGTCAACTAAATTGAATTTGTGTTTTGGATTTGAAGAACTTTTTTACATTTTGAGATTTTTTTTCTTTGCATTTTTCCTTTTGCGCCCCCATTTCCGTCACTCCCCAAATTACGTTGTCTTGATCCATGTATTTGTTGTTGCTGCCACAGCAGATGTTGCTATTTTCTCATTCTTTAGTAAATTTTTGTCTAAATTTGTGTGAATTTTTTTAGTTTTCACTTGTAGGTACTCGTTGAGAGTGTTTTTTTTATTGTTGCTAATTTAAATGATTAAGCATCGTCAATTTAAGTATGAGGAACTAAACAAAAAAAAAATATAAAATAAAATGAATAAATAACTAAATCGTTTTTGCAACAAACTAAACACAAGGTGCCATACGCGCCATATGACAAATATCTACACAATAAGAGAAGTTCACAACTATTAAGGTTGTTATAGTGTTAATGACATTTTGTTAATTTATTAAACAGTAGATAATCAAAGAATTATTTAATAATCTAAACATCAGAGTGGAGTAACGAGGGTTTTAACAAAAGTTTTACACAACTGTTTGACAATAAGTACTCGTATGTCTAAAAAAAAAATATTATTTATCCGTAGTTGCTGTAATGAATTTCTCTTTCATCCTGTGTCCTGTTTAATCAATTGTTACTTTTATTTAATATGGTGAATGTACTAATGGTGAATTTTAATTTTTGGATTACAGTACGAAGCATGGGCTGAGATATGCTAATAGCTCAATCTTTATTCTAAAATAACCGTAGGGTTCCATTTTTTTTAATTATTCTTATATTCTCCACCACCAAAAGTGCTGAATATATTTATTTTTGTCATTCCGTGTCTAACATTGGGAAATATTCACCAGAGACCCAAAAAAATATATGTATATATTCTTGATCCGTCTGTCTGTCTGTCTGTGTAAAACACTATCGTCCAAAATACATAACCGAAATTAATGAAATTTATACCGTAGCAAAATCAGATTAGCTGAACCAAAGTTATTGACCAAAATGTAAGACCTCCAAAAATTTTGATAATTTTCACATACTGCATGCATATTATTGATTATTTTTTGTAAACACATTGCAGATAACACCGTACAACAAAAAGAGAAAAAATCGTTAGACACGAACCGGATCGTTAGATCCTCTATCCTTTTTAAAGGACTTCAAAGTTTCAAAGAAGTACATTTTTCAAAAAATATTTAAAAATACTTCTGCTGCTCCAACAATACCAAATTTGATGTCAAAAGAACAAGAAGAGTTGTGAAATATTTTGTATTATCTTTATTTTATCCTGTCAGGATCAGAAGATGTCAAAAAAAAACCAAATTTTGTGACGATCGGTCCTTAATTAGTCATAGCTCCCATATAAGGCCCACTCATTTGGACCACAAAATAAAAAACTGAGAACGCAATTTGGCTCCGTTTAATCTCTAGTTTCAGACTTTTATCATCTGGTTCGTGTCTAATATTGAGTGTCGTACGGTGTTATAAAAGGACAAATTGTTAAAAATGTATGAATCGGACAATGATTTCTCCTAGCTGTCATTTAAATTTCTCTCCGGAATATGGCTCTATGGCTTACAAAAAGTATCCATACAAAATGCAGCAAAAATAAGTTTGGAGCAAAAAGGAGTATTCCTTTAATGGAGTGGAACGGAGTAATTGAGACATCTGCAAGTCCTTGGAGTTCGCCCGTAGTTTTAGTTAAGAAGAAAGACGGCAGCACCAAATATTGCGTTGATTATAGAAAGCTGAATGACGCACAGTGGTATGGAATAAAAATCTGTAACATCTAAACGGTTAGTCCGATTCGAATGAAATTTGACATGCACAAAGAGGTAGTGCTGCAGAGTAATCCGGAATCTCGCATATCCCAAAAAAGGGTTGAAAAATCCCAAAAATGGGAATTTGTCCTTTTTTAAATTATTTAAATTCAAATGCATATAACTTTGACTGACACCTTGATGAAGTCATTAAACAAATATCAGTGACTGGACTAAAATGAGTAAATTCACTTAATTGTGAATAAATTCGAAAAAATCAATCGATTTTTATGATCGATATCTCATTTAGTTGCTATTATATTTGGGTTTGCGATAAATCAATAAACCTGAACCATTTCTGCCGTATTCGATTTTTCATGAGTTTTTTAAAACCAAAAAATTTGCTATTTTCATGTAAAAAATATATTTTTTGCTTCAATTTGTTATTATAACTCCGAATATACTGAGCCGATTAAATAAACAGATTAAAGGTTATGTAAATTGGAACTTTTTTAAGTTTACTTAAATAATATCAGACTAACAATTTTTAAGTTATCATAAATTATGTGGAGAAACATCTACAAAAATTCGCAATTTTGGAAAAAAAATCTATCCATAGAATTCAAAAATTTTACTATTTTTGTACTTTTTTTAATTCCTTCTATTACAAATTGAATGGTTGTAAAAAGTTTTAATTCAATTTGTAATAGTTTAATATTAAAATCAATATACATTGCGCAAATACGAAATATACATATATACACTTTTCTAAATTGAATATTTAAATGTATGTAATTACAGAGAAAATCATAAAATATTCATAATAAAAATTTAAACCCATTGGTTAGGATATAAATATATATATTAACATATTTATTTGTCATAATATTTTTATATCTTATCATTTGGGAACTTTTACTAATTTATATTGGTGTGGTGCAAATCTATTTCTGTCATTATATAACAAAACTGCCAAGAAAAAATTAAATAAAAAATATTGTTCAATAATTTCTATTTAAATAAAATAAATTAAAACAAGTAAGAGAGCTATATTCGGCTGTGCCGAATCTTATATACCCTTCACCAAATTATACTTTCAAATAAATTTGTTTAAATATTTTTAGGTAAACAAAATTTAATTTTATTTTTTTAATTTTTTTCCAAAATTTTTAAAATTTTTTTTTTTAGTTTTTAAATTTTTTTGAAAAAAAATTTATGACAAAAAAAAATTCGGGTTAAAAAATATTTTTCCGGATTTTGATCCATTGTAGGTCCAACTTACTATAGCCTTATCTACATCGTTGCAATGGACTTTGAAATATCTATCATTAGATATCCATATTGTCTATATTAATGACTTAGTAATCCAGGTTTTTTGCTCATATCTCCGTTATTTATGGACCGATTTTGCTGATTTTATATAGCAAACTTCTCGAAAGCATGTCTGACAGAATTATTGAAGATTTGGATCCCGAAGATATCTGGGGTCTTCAGAAAATTGATTTCAACAGACGGACAGACAGACAGACGGACATGGCTTAATCGACTCCGCTATCTATAAGGATCCAGAATATATATACTTTATAGGGTCGGAAATGAAAAATGTAGAAATTACAAACGGAATGACAAACTTATATATACCCTTCTCACGAAGGTGAAGGGCGTAAAAATGAGCGAATGTGATTTTCCTCCGACGACTTAATTGAAGGTGTAAATTATGACCCCCCAAAAGAAAAACGACAAAAACGATTTCGCGAAAGAAATAGCAGCCGGTCATTCTTTGGGTATACATATCACTAAATAGATAAATTACCATTTTTAAAGAAAGTTTGCAGCATTAGCGTGTAGAAACTTTACAGTTTGCCATAATTTTGTAAAAATTAATGAAATTATTGAAGAAATACACAACGAATACAACCTCAATAACAGACAAATAGTTGCTACAGTAACAGACAATGCGTAAAATTTCATCAAAACATTGAAGGAATATGGAATTGAGACTTTTTATGATTCATCGGATTGTTTAAATGAAGATGATGAATTCGAGTTTCATAATGACGATATTAAGAAATATCTTCCTGCCCATTTACGGTGATGCTCTCACACACTAAGTCTTTTAGCCTCCAAAGATTTTGAGTCAAATTTTAAGAAATTTCATAAGAAGGTAAAAACATTTATTTTGGGACATTCTTTAAAATGTCCTGTAATAACCCGGTGGAATTCACTTTTCAACGCTTTTGTTCAACTTGTGCAAATAAAAGAAAAACTTAAGAATATTTCAGCAATTTTAGAACTTACACCCTTTACCGAAAATTTTCATTATACACACTCCCCAACTTCAGAATACCTAAATTACATGATAGATCAATCCACTGAAATCCAAATGCTGAGTAGGTATCCGAAACTTAAGAATCTTACATCATCGACGCCAGTGGAATGAATGTTTTCATACGAGGGTTTAGTTTAAAAAATTATTTAATTCAATTTGTAATAGATTGAATTTGAAAAAAAATGTTTCATTCATAGTGAATTTAACATTGCACTATAGGTTAAACGGTTACCAAAACTGTGCTAAAGTCCAATTTTTCAAATGCAAATATTGCACTTGTTTTAATGCCATTTTGTTTTTGGTAAATATTAAATTCCATTGGACAACAAGCAGTCAAAGACATTGCATCGTAATTACTTAATACATTTTGTTGAAAAGCCTGTATTGCTTTCAAATTTTCAATTACATGTTTAAATAATTTCGCGAGTTATAAACAAGAAAGTGAAAATGGAGAACAATAAACTAAGTAAGTAAGTAATGTTTTTTGTTAAAAAATGTGATAAAATTGTTTAAAAGTGCTGTGATTGTTTTCAAAATGTAACTTCGTGGAAGCTTTTAAAATTTCGGCAAAGTTCGGCAGATTAAATGAAATCAGAAATGAATATATTGAAATGTTATAAACCAATTTTCATTTACATATAATAGCCCTTTTTAGCCGTTTTCGAATAATACTATCTTTTTTAGGTTTTTTTTTAAATTTGGCTTAACGAAAATTCAAAAAAAGAAAAATTTTATGCCGTTTTCAAACATGTAGTGGACAAAATTGAAGTAAACGTATTTTCAGATGAAGTGGAAAAGCATATAACGAAAACAATAAATTTGTTATACCCTACACCACCATAGTCGGGAGGGTATAATGCGTTTGTGCAGATGTTTGTAATGTCCAAGAATATTAGTCTAACACAAACCTTAATATGGTACATATAATTTTTTCGGCCCAAAGACGAATCCTATTTAAATTGGGTAAAATCGGTCCATTATACCACCCCATACAAATTTCCTCCCGTAATTGGACTTTATCGGTCATAAATTTTTAATTTATATATGTAGGTATCTACACAAATTTTATATATACGGAGTTCATGTCAGCTAATTTTATGATGATCGGTCCTTAATTAGTCATAGCTCCCATATAATACCCGCTTCCGAAAATAACTTTAACGTGCATAAATCTCTTAAAACAACAGAAAATTCAACTCTCATAAAGAAAATAATCACACGACCTAATTTCATGACGATCGGTCCATAATTGGTCATAGCTCCCATATAACCCACTTCCGAAAATCACTCACGAATATGAATTATTGAAATTTTAAAAGCAAATGAGACTCTTGACAAAGTTTCCTTGCAATCTATTTTACTTCATATTGCTGAAAAAGTTTTGAGATGCAAAAAGACGCTGTAATGGAAGCGGAGAAGACATATTTTTTAAGCTCCGAATTAATATTAATATTAAGCTGTACCTCAGATCCATTAATTTCCACATAATTTTTAGATAGGCGCTTTCAAAACCGAAAACGTTCCACACTTCTACCAGAAGTAATTCAACTGTTATGTTGCAGTGAATCCATGGAAGAATTAATGTATTAAGTTTGCATTTATGATTGTAAATGGGTTAATTTTTGGTCATTAGTGGGTTAAATTCCATTTTTTAATAGAATTCAGGATGCACTAAGTAAGGTGAAATCAACCACACAGCTGATTTTTATTTATCTATTTTGAAAGTGCTTGTGTTTTGTCAAACTGAATTTATTTTGAAAAAATAATAAATTTTATTTTCAAAGAAAAAAAATTTTAAATCAAAAAACATGAATGAAAATGTGAATAGAAAGATGTCATATAATGAAATTTGGATAAAGCACTATTAAACCGTTGTTCTTTCTCAAAAATAATTTAAATTTAACGGCCGTTTTTTAGTTAATATGCAAAAATAAAATTTGTTTATTTTTTATTTGACAAATTCAATTTTGACAAAACCTATGCTCTTATCAGCAAGAAATATTGTGTTTGTTGTCGAAACGCTCTCACCTTACTTATTACATCATGAATAGAATTATTCTTACTTTCGAAATTCTTTAAGGTTTTGGTTTGAATACCATGATTTTGTAGTCGTTATTAATTTAGCACAGAAAAAGTAGTCATTTAACCTATAGTGCATTGATAATAATTCATTCAAAAGGAATTTGTCATTTCATAGGAATTAATTCACCTAGGAATTGATTCAACAACATCAAAAGCTTTAAGAATTAATTATTCGAATTATATCTTACAGAATGCCTTATAAGAATTGTTAATTCCTTAAAATATAGTTCAATTTCTAAAATTCTTTTACAGCTTTGCATACAACTATCAAATTATTTCGAATAATATGACAGTTAAAATAAAATATAAAACTTTTTGACAAACAGATGTCGCTGACATCTAAAACAATTCTGGTTTGTCGTTGCAACCCTGTTTCGCCACACTGAACATACTGCATCATTCAAATGACGGCGGCTGACAATTGTTTAGTTTGCTAATTTTTCAAAAGTCTCATTTAATTGTACCGCAAAAAGGAATTTTTCTTTGTTTCTCTTATTTGTTTTGCATATTTTTACCGAAATAATTATTTAAAAGTATTACACATTTGAAAGCTGAAATATGGTGTCGCGTAAAAACAACAGCAATCATAACAACGATACCTCCAATGCCTTTAGCTATGTGCGTGATTTTAGTGCCCAGGCCAGTCATTATCGCAACAACAAATCGGAAGAATCTTTGGTACTACTTAACCGCACAGCTTCCTTACTAAGCACAGCCATACATCCGCATCATTTTTCACCGGGCAATTTGGAAATCTCCAAGTTCTTCATTGATTTGCATGCCGTCATGGGAACTTTGTCAATTGATTGTGATGCTTTGTGGACTTGTGTGGGTATATTGCAGCATTGCTCTAAAAATCTGGAGGCACGTAAAGCCATTGTGGATGAATATCGTTATATACCTCTGTTGAGCTTTATACTGAAGCGTTCACAAGCGGGAGATAAACGTCACCGTTTACTTACCCTTTTGCAGGAATTGACATTTGGCATTAAAATCACCTGGGAAGAACCATATATAATAGTGTTGTTGGAACAGTTGGTTCAAATTATTTACCAAGCTGCTGACGAGGGCGAGGAAATACATGCTCAATTGTCGCTGTCAATTCTGATAAATCTTTGCTACAAGAATTTTGTGGTTTTATTTTTGTTCTTGCGCTCTGTAAACATTTCCAGTTTCAGTCGACGCATACAAAACTATGGCATGTTGGCCAACAAGATGTTAATCATTCTCTCTGAGGACATACATTCGCCGGATCAAAAGGAGTTGCATATATTTTTACGTTCCAGTTTTGCCGCTGTTGATGATTGCATCAAGCTTTGGAATGTTCCGCATTTGAGGCATATTGTAGAATTTCTCAGAGATTCACGTGCCTACAGTGGTCTACATCAGGCTATGCTGTGCTATGAGTACTATTGTGAAGATATTGAGAAGCTGTTGGATGTAAGTTTAATATACTCTCCTACATATTTGATTTTCACATAACGATTCGTGGAAATCATTAAAGTACTTTTTGGCAAGTTCGTTATTTGAATACAATTTAAATTTTCCAGCATATAGAAGCACGCTCCTCCATGGATGACTCTAGTGAAGAAATTCGTAAGCATCAGCAAACGTGCATGGGTTTACTGTTTCAATTAATTGAATATATTATGGAATTATCCGCACAGCCAGATACGGATGGTAATGAAAATGTGGCAATTAGTTTAGATTCAAATATACCACGAATATTTGAACTGTTAAGTAATTGGCTGGAATCGGAAGTATGTGGAGTGGAAGCAATTAATCTATTGGATAGTTTAGTGCGATTAGGTAATATTATATTCCATAAATACTACAAGATAAATTCATTTCAATATAATTTCTTTCCCCAGCTAAAAAAGAGACTATAGCCCCACGTATAGCCAGAGATCCCTCAATAATAATACAACTTATAACAGCCTCGGAGAAAACTGATGCATCCGCTCTACACACTGCAGCAGTTTTACAACTTTTAGTATCGCTGTTGCATCAAACAAAAACGGAGAAATTAATTTTATCGAAAATAACTGAATCATATTTTGATAAAATTCTAGCGCCTCTATTGAATATAAAGTCAGAAATGCCCGATAATAGTTTAAGCATGGAAGAAATTGAAAAATTCATATTTTGTTTACTATTACTCATAAATTTCACAGAAATAGCTAAAAAGGCGTATTTTGAAAAATGTTGCACTCTACTGCAATTGCCCCAAATACAAAATGCTTTGGCACGGGCCATGATAACAGGCAATGAGAAATTATGTTCGACAGTATTTCAAATATCACAATTTGAACATTTTCCACAAACAGAAGTGGCCAAGGTAAAATATATTTTTATAAATCTTTTATTATACAATAATTCATATATTTCATTATCAGCTTATTTCGAAATTAAATGCTTCAACAAATCAATTGACTCCGGCGGCTCCTACGGGCGATCAATGGCGTAATTTGAATGCAATTTTAAAGAGTCATAAGACATTTGTCAGCAAAGAACTGGAAGAACGTCTACAGGCCCTCATTGATGTTATAACACAGGCCCAAAACAACAATCAACTGCATAATGTGGCCACTTCGCAAATTATAGAACTTTTCAATTATAAAATCGAAAAATTTAATTCAGCCGAAAGTTGTATGCAAAAAAGACTAGAAGAAGCCAGTAAAGAGGTCTTATGGAAACTCATAATGTTTAAACATTTTTAGAATTTAGAATTTTTTCTCCACTTACAGATCACTCATTTAACCCAGCGCATCAATTTACAAAATGCCGAACTGGACAAATACCACACCATGAACTTTGAACTGCACATTAATCAGGAATCTTTGCAGACTCAGTGCAAAGATTTGAAACATCAAAAAGATAATTTAAAGCGTAATATGACCGATGTAATGAAAAAACTTTCAGAACTATCGGAAACCTTAAAAATTAATGAGAAACGTTTATCGGTTAAAGTATCGGAAATGATTGGTATGATTATTATTAGAATAGTTATAGTTTTTTAAATTTGTTACAATAAAATATGTGTTTTTTGTTTTTCAGTTTTACAAAAAGACTTTAATGATCTTAAAGACGAACTGCAGGTTAAAACGGAAGATTTAGAGAAGCTTCATGTGGCTGCCAAGGAAAATGTAAGTAGATTTTTAAACTTAAAAGTGCTTATATTTAAGTTGTGAAAAGCCATGTTAGCGTGTTAATGCATGACATTAATAATTATGTTGCTTACGAGCCAATTTGGACTCTGCAAATAATAATAATTTGGAAATTTCGCTTCTTAGTTGAAAACACATTTTTGCATATAATCAGCCCAATTATGAATAAAAAATTCAGCGGTAGTTTCTTTCTCGGGAGTTTTTTCCCATTGAATTTGAATAGGAAAAATGAGAAAAGGAAAAAACTCCCGTGGAATTTTTATTCATAATTGGGCTGAATATGATTTCGAGATTTTTCCTATTGAAAATAAAAAAAATTGGTTTAAGAATATATTTTTAAAAAATATACGGCAATTCTTTGAAAGTTTGAGATGTTCCTCCATCAATAACCTATACCTTAATAAGCTAAAATTTAAGTATATTTTAAATGATATTGTCAAAATTGTATTTGACTAATTTGATGAATATGTCGTGTATTATAAAAACTGAAAATCGGTCAATTTTTTTTTCGCTTGTCTACAATTTTCTGCCAAGAAGTATTACTACAATTATGTAAAGAGTACCAAAAAGTACAAAGTCTAGTAACTCTAATTTACTTTGGCTTTAATCTGTGAGTTAGAAACAGTGATAACAGATATCAAATTAAATTCTTGTATGTTTCACTGTTACTAATTTTTTCATTTTAAAACATAAAAGAAATACAAAACATCTGAATTCAGTTTCAACGATTCTCCAAAAGTTTGGATTTTGGATTTGGATGTATATATAAAAGAGCAGCAGCAACTAAGTGATTTTTGGAAATTCAGGGCCTTATTGTAGTATGAAGTACATAATATCGGGAGCTGTCATGGACTGTATTACATCTCGGAACGAACTAGTGATGCACAATGAATTGAGATTGTGATGGATACCTGGCCATCAAGGTCCTCTCGAACTGCCTTCATTCCCTTATTATTCATTCCTAGCTAGTTAACTACAACAAGGTTGTTTCTTATAAAGAGCGCTTTTATAAACTACCTTTAAATTATTCCAAATATTCATTAAAAAGCACATTAAAAGCCATTGAAATTTTGTAATCAACATTGCCCTAATGATACAACAAATGAATGTCACACTAATCACCTATAAATTGAGTAAATTACAACCGGCATTAACGTAACCATGGTAACAATAAAACCACAACCAAGTTTTTAACTATCCTTAAAATTTTTCACATTTGCCAACACCAATCACTCAACACAATAAAAGCAACAAAGCATGAAGCATTTATTTCCAAATATTCTAATTATTTCAACAATTTTGCTGCAAATCTCTAAGATTTCAACAGAAGAAGTGCCATCCTTTCGCATTGTGGCACCACAAAATCTGTGCAAACACAATGACAGCGAAACGGGAGCAAAGCAACCCGAGGGAGTGACAATAACTTTTCAACCCAAAGACGGCATTAAATTGTCGTATAAATTTAAAATATTCTTTAAAATCATTGGACCAGAACCGCTGACACAACGTGAAACGTTGTTGGTATGGAAAGCGGTCAGAGCTTTGGAACAGCACCTGAATAGCAAGGAGAGATTGCACATCATGAAGAATAATATGGCTTTGATAAAGAAGACACAAGTAGTGCCGGGTGTAAGTTATATTTTCCATGTGGTGGGCATAACAGATGCAGGAGAAACTAGTCGTGAACAAGTATTCACCATTGATTATGCGGAGGGTGTTTTACAGAATAGCAATGTGCCGGAGGGTATTAATTTCCTGCTTATAGGCTCAGAGGAAGTTGTGGCCAGCATAGAGTATAGTGTCATGGCTAAAGTTACTTTTTGTAAACCTAAAAATGACTATTACATACAGTGGAAGGTAAGCGATTTAGAGGAGAGATATCAAATGATAGAAAATACCATTTCAAGTGTTTTGCTGATACCACCAAATGCCTTGAGTGCTGAGAGGAAAACGGCCATTGAAGCGGAAGTCAAGGAGAGTGGTAGCAACAGACTTTTAGCTAAAGAAGTAATATGGGTGGAGATCTTGAACAAAGGATTCCAGGCCATGATTATACCGTGTGCGGCCAGAATTGGTGAGGGTACTCATTTAACTTTTCGTCTATTTCTACGCAACTACGATCGTGTACAGCAGCTGGAAATTAAGTGGTTGGTAGAGGATGCCATAACAAACGATGCTTTGCAGACCAGAGAAGACAATCAGCAGTATTTTAAAATATTATTCGAAAAAGCCGGCACCTACCAAGTTGTTGCCCAAGTTAAAATCAATGACATAGTTACTAAGGTTAAGGCCGATATTGAGGTGATATCTTCGGTGTTTATCAGCTATGATTTTCAGGAAATACCCAATTTAAATCCTTCCTCCTATGAGGAATTTAAATTCTCGGTTATGGTCATGAATATGGTGGCCAATTGTGAGGCCAGTTGGTTGAGTGCCCAGGAAGAAGGTTTTCGACTTATACCCAGTGGTGTCTTGGATAAAGAGCACTATGGTTATACAAAAATAACCAATTTGGAGAAGTATTATCTGGAGGAAATTATAGACTTTACAAATTCCACAGTAAATCGGGAGATTACTTTAAACATACCCACACAACACATAAAAACCGATATAATGTGGCCAGGCTTTGAAGGAGATTCCATGTATAAATTTCGTTTGGATGTTACTTGCCCCAAACCGTTTACCGAAAATCCCCAGCAGGGGGACATAGAAAGCGAACCTTGGATAAAAGTGGTCACTAGTTACTTCATCATAGACATACACACCAACGCCCCGCCTCAAGCCTTAATGGTTTTAATGGATCCCCTGCAAGGTGTGGCCTTGAAAACTGTTTTCAATATTAATTCTCATGAAGCAAAAGATCTGCTTTTGGATTCTCCTGTTAGTTATGAACTAAAGGTTATTATGGATAAATTTGAGTTATCATTTGGTAAATACTTTCAATACAAAACCTGGGAAACCATATTGCCCTATACTCTTACACCTCTACAAATAATGGTGGAAATATGTGATATTCGCCAGGCTTGTAGTACAATTAAGAATGACACAAAATTGTCTATAAATTATGAAGAATTTAATAATCTAGATTATGCAGCTTACGAACATAAGGTCAATGGTCTTTTTATGAGAACCGATTTCCAAGATGCTTTAAATTACCTAATAATGGCCACTATAACCTTCAAAAACACCCAAAGTCCGTTACATGAAAAATGGCTGGATTTTGTTAAATTTTCCATTCACAAAGAAATTGACAAACTTCTGGAGCAGCCAGAAGATAAAATCTATATTAATTCAGATTCAAAATTAATATTTGTAGTAAAATGCAAAGAAATTTTAGATTATACCCATCTTATGAATAAAGAAATGCTGGAAAAACTTTTAGAGATTCTGGAAAACCTAATGGACTATACAGACGCAAAAGCCGATTTACAAAAGCAAGCACGTTTTAAGCGCTCCAGCCGAAAGAGACGAATTGTTAACCATTCCCAGCAGTTATATACCAAAACTCAGTTGACTTTATTGGAAGATTTACTGAAATCAGAAGAGTACTCTTCGCAAGCTTTACAAAACTTTATTGGCAAAATAACAAATTTAGCCAAAAAGATGTGCTTAAATGAAGATGTAAGTCAAGAGTCCCTAAAATCCTCACTCGTATCCTTGACTTTGAGAAAAATGCAAGGAGCATTTTTACAACAGCACACCACGCAAATAAATGAAAATGTTTTTGACAAACTAATACTGCAATTCAAAACCATCAATATGAATTTTATAAAACCTCAAGCAAAATATTGTTTAATCATAAAGTCTTACAACTTTAAAGAGAATTTACAAGATGATATCTCGCTAATCGAATACAATATCTATGAAATAATTGATACTACACAACTGCAGGAAATAAAATTGGGGGAGCTCAACAAAACTCCCTCCAATGTGCAATTAGACATTTATCCCTTAGAGCAGCATGTCAACAAATGTTTAATGAAAACATCGTACACGGCACCCTGGTCGCCAGAGCCTTGTAAATCTTTGGTAATGGGAAAATTCCTGAGATGTTCTTGCTCACAAACTGGATTCCTTAAAACGGCTCTGGTAAATATACCCTCAACATTGAGACCCATAATAAATAATGACCTAGCAACTGCTATGACTTCTCTGCCCACATTCATCTCATTAACAACACGCTCTGTTAGCACGTTTGCCACATCTACTGTTTCTACAAGAGCTATTGCCACCACCACTTCCTCTACCACAATGGCCTCATTTGTACCAAGTATTAAGCCAGAAACCAGCAATGACATGCAAGTTAATCCCACTACTTCTTCATCGGACATGGATATTGTGCAAAAGGCCTCACCTTTGACTTATATTATTCCCCTTATATTGGTTTTAATTCTCTTGTTGTTTGGCATATTGTATATATTACATCATCGCCGCTTAAATCAAGCTTCGAAAATACCCTCTATTGCAGCACCTTCCACAGTTTTGGAATTTCGTCAACCAGCTTCAGGCATTAGATATGCAAATATATACGATGATCATTTGTTAAGTGGTAATTTTTAAAGATTGTTTTTTTATTTTTTCTATTACTTTTATTGCTGTTTTTATATAATTAAAGTTTTTTTTAATAAATTGCGTTTTAAGCATAAAACTTGGTATTTTTTCTGGGGGACAGGATTTAAATATGGGCAACGATCAATGTGAGAAGTACCAAATTAGTAATGTCGATTCGTTGGTAGCATGCTGCACTCACTCATTCAAGTAGAATCAATTATATAGTCCCCTTAATAAAACAATAGTGTATAATTTTTTTGCCATTTCGAAATAATTGAGTTTAAAATTTTTGTGTTAGTAAACATCTAGAACAAAAGTAATATTTCAATTGATCTTTTGACCCACTTTGTTGAAGTAGAACTTCCCCAAATTTTTATCCTATTAGATCGCATAATTTGATGTCGTCCGATGTGTAATCTGTAAACAGGATATGAAAAACTGTTTATTCTCGGTCCAGGTACCTGCGGAAGTAACTGTTGAATGGAATTCCGAGTTTAATTGCATGCTTGCCTATCGCCCAGTGACCAGTTAGCCTCGAAATGGGCATCCAGGATTTGTATACTGCGTTTCTCGTTGTAAGCTGCCCACAATCTTCTGGCTGTCTAGCTTGTTTCCAATTTGAGCCACCTATTGACAGCCTTCTGAAGATTTCGCTTCTAATTGTACCAATCAGTATTGCGACAAATAATACATTTGCGACATCCAAAGCCTGCTCATAACCGCAGTAATGTAGTAATCTATCCGCAGGGACCCAAAGTAGAGTGATGTCAGTTATACGGACCCAAAGTAGAGTGATATCAGTTATACGAATTAACCTAGACAATTCTTTCTTGCACTGCACAGTGGGGCAAAATCAAAATTTTTTGCAAATAAATCTGTCATTTCTAAACGGCTGGTCTGATCGGGATAAAATAGGCCCTACAATAGATCCTGGGGCTGCGCTATGGCGACTCAAAGTAGGGTACCTTCGACATGTAATATTTTTAACCACGAATTTTTATATTTTTGGAAAGCGCTCGGCTAGGTCGTGAAAAAACTTGCTTGCGTGTGCTATTTATCTCTTATAACTTTCAAGTTATAGGCATTTCAAAATTGAAATTTTAAAAATATAGGTCGTACTTTTGGATCGAATGTACTCGAATTTTTTCTGTTAGTTAGACAACAAAATTACGAATAACATACAAAATATTTCAGAGCAATATCAATTATGGATCAAAAAATAAACGATTTTAAGTTTATATATTCAAATAATAGTTAATTTTTACTGTTTTTTGGCCAATTTTCGCTCCAATTTTTAGGAATTGCGGGATTCCCTTAGACCTTTTGACAAGTATTTTTACACTTTTTTATTTAGAATGACGGACCAGCCGTTTAGAAATGCCAGATTTATTTCCAAAAAATGTTGATACTGCCCCACTGTCCACTGTCGGACTAAAGTAGATGTCGTGGTATATTACTTAAGTGACACGAGTGTCGCCTGGCTTTCGATAAAAATTTCAGTGCTGCCGCGAATATTCCTTTCGCAAAGAATTTTACATACCTCCCTAATCGCTAATATTTCAGTTAGAAAAACACTGGCTTTAACTGGAAGACGTATTGGGGATTTTAGGACGAGTTCATTCTTTGAATCATCGGTTTATACTTTTATGTCATTCTGCCGTCCGAACGGAATAATAGTTTTGAACAGCTTATCAGATGTTTAGTGTATATGACAGGGAGGCAAGTTGAGTATATTTGCATGTCCATACGTTCTGGATCTCTAGAATCAATATTGAATATTTTTAAATACTTCCCAGTAACATTTTTGTTCTGGGATTTTTTGAGAAATACCTTAACCTGTTTGTTTTGATATGAACCATTTAATATTTGGTCCGAGCCCCAGGAGGTGAGTTTAGGACTTTAGGCTTGGATTCCACTTTCTGTTCGTTATAGGTATTTATATAGTAATTTAACCACGTCACCTCAGAAATGCAATGTGGAAACAATCTTCCTGTAATTCGGTAAGTGGTGCCAGTATAGAACACGATGATTTCAGATGATATTTTCACCCACACGTATCACATATTATTGACTTTTCATATCCAGCCATTCAATAAACTCTAGAACTCAATTGTATATTTAGGATAAGTCATTGTATTGCCCACCTATTTATATTTAATTAAAAACCATAAACATTTTCATATTCATTAAAATCTAAACTTTCTTCTCACATTGAATTGCAGACTTCCCGCATAGATAAATTGAAAAAGACTATAGCGGCCTTTGAAGTGGACATCAAAGAAAAAGTACGACACATTGAAGAGAAAGAACGTGATTTGGCCAAAACACAAAAGGCTTTAGAAGAACAAAGAGAATCTAAAAGGAAATCCGATGGCGTCATAACGGTGCTAGAGTCTCAACTGCAGGAGAAGAATGAACAACTACGCAACTATGAATTGGAACTAAGTGAAACAGAAGAGTTGCGTAAAACTATCATGAGTCTGATGGAAAGTAAAAAACCGAAGCGCAAATAAGATATAAACGCAAAAAACAAAACAAACTTTTAATAATTGAAGTTTTAGTCTTGTTAAATTTATATTTATTAGAGAAGAAAGGCATTTTTACACTTACAAACTAAATTTATTTGTTTGTTTAAATTTAATAATTTTTGCACAATTTTTTTTAAACAATTATTAAGTAGTATCTACAACTAATATTAGTTAATATTACATATTTTAGTCTTTTTACAATTAAATTAATATTTTAATAAGTTTTTATACTTGTTTTTTACACTTATTCATTCGCATTAAGATTTTAACATATTTTACATTAAATTTCATTAAATTGTACAAAATTCTCTTTTTAATACACATTTTAAATATACATACATTAATTATGGTTTATTAATACAAATATGAATTTATATAAATAGTTTATATTAATTATTGTTAAAGCTTTACTGAGGATTGGTCTTTGATCGAATTGTGAGTATAATTTTATTTTTTTTATAACTAAACATTTTCGGCATTATTATTACTAATTAATTAATTAATTCATTATTTTAAATAGTACAAAAACTAATAACATTAATATCGTATTTACAGCAACATATCTAGCTGAACTGCGTTCTTCAAGTAAATCATTTGTATCTAATTTACGTGACTCACGCTTTTCGGCTTTTTCGCACAATTCCCCGCAATTGGCGTGCTCACAAATGTCGCATATATGTGACTTTGGAGCTCTATAGAATTGTCTGGCTCGTCGTACTATAACAATGACATTAATTAAAATCATGGGTAAGTTATTGTATTTATAATTGCATTTAGATTTAAGTGCATTTTACTTACCATTGTCATAGTAGTCATACATTATTACAGGTACTGGCTTGTGGTTGGTTACTTTAACCACTTTGTAGGCATGTAGGGTGGGGCATACTTCTCTGCGATCCAAATAATCAAAGTAAATTATAACAACGGTATTGCGTTTCTGGGTTTCCACTTTCTGTAACAAGGGCATACAAAGTTATATGCAGTTTATTTAAATTTGTAAATGCGTTTATAACTTCTTACCTTTATCCTTTCACTGGACTCCAATGTTGGCAAAGTATCGGTATCAACAACAAAACCACTGGGTAAATAAATTTCCATTACAGCCATATTGGAACGATTTGAATCGCCTTCAGCTGGTACAAAACTAGAAAGAATGAACCATTATTAACATATTTTTAAATTGCAATTAAGAATATTGGTTGATATTGTAGCAATTTTTTAGTTCAGAAAACAAAAGACATTTTTTAAAAAGTACTTGCTTAACAAATTCCAACTCTAGCCTTTTCTATGTATCGGAATTATCCGAGTTCACTCTTTCAAGGCCTGTTAACTCAATAATAATATTACTATTTTAGACATTGGTACAATATCTTTCATCAACGATGAATCACACTTGAAAAGAATTCAGTTCCATAGTTTTAAATAGTTTCAGAACTGACTGAATCATTAAGATAACTCGATTATAGCAGCAAAATAACATAGGGCTCCAGGAAACATACAACTACTTAAGTAAATTAATAACGGGTACAATATTCTCATAAAAGTATCATAAACAATGGTGAAGCTAAAACTATACAATTTTCTAATCTGCATCAAGGTCATGGCCAAGAAATTATGCTACTTCAACGGGGTTGGTCCACAACTCCATTACACTAAGTGATGTAGGCTTGGATGAACAGTTGAATATGTGGGGGTTTCATGGGGACCCCGACCACATGCTGGCCATACATTTGGGACGGCAATACGGGACCAGTAGTCATTCAGCCTGTTGCACCATCTTTATATTGTATATAATCCTCGGTCCTTCCTGACATGTCTTCGGGGAGGCTAATGCTGTGAGAATTGTTGCAGCTAAGACCATTCCTCCGATGACATCCCAGGAGAAATGTTTCGACAACATTTAGTTCTGGCTTTTTGGCTTTCACAATAAAATGCCGGCAAAACGAACATGAGCGGATATGGTGGTATCCGCAAACTTAATCGCGACCCTGTCTTCCTTCTTCGTCGGATTATAGAGAGACCGAACCATAGATTACAACTTACTAACTCCTGAACATAAGTTACAGTCAGGGTTATCATATGTCAAGTTTTCCCCTGTTTTTAATGGGTCGATTATGGATGGCAACCGAACTTCAGTTGCGTTGTCAGTTGCCTAAATTGTATTCCAGATGGCAACTGGCAGCATCATTTTCTGTGGTCAAATGGCAACCAGAAATTTGTGGTTGCCCTCTGGCAACGCAACTGAAGTTCGGTTGCCATCCATAATCGACACATAAGTTTTTCGAGATGCAAAACTGTTTTTAATCTACTTCTTCATATGCTGAATAAACACAAACGTGCAGCTAGTCATTAACATGGTGTCCTTAAAAACCACCATATGATTAACCGACATAACGGGTTTGTTCGGAAATGCATCACTGCGCTGCTTCTGACGCGCAGTACGTTCTAAAACGCGAAAGTTGACAACAGTGCAAATGTCTTGAGTTCTAAAAAGCAACAGTGAAAAAGCAAACTAATCACAGATGCGCATCAAATGCAGCGCAATGATGCATTTCCGAAAAGGCTCAACATTAGGGTGGGCAGTTATATTAAACTTAGTCCAGAATGTCCAGTGTTTTAAAACCTTTGCTACTGTTAACAAAAGATAAATCGTTGAGGGCCCATTTGTAGCATGATTCTCGAAATACCGTCCATATAACCGATATACACTACGGTCTGCCCGATATACACTACGGTCTGTTCTTATCCGATAGTATCCTTTGATAGTGATTGAAATTTTGATATAGTTTCTCATTAAAAAGTTATTTTCATGTAAAAACTTGCTAACTCCAAGCATTTTTTGAAAAAAACAAGGTATTTTTCGCGGTAAATTTCGAACTGTCACGATATAGATATACTAAAAGCTCTTGAATTAAGAAATATTTAATTTCTATTTACCTGGCACACGCTGACAAATGTAAATAATCCGAATGAGAATTTCTATTCACTGTTGGGTCCAATACAAAACGAGGCCAAGCACTAGTAACATTTGTATTGTAACGATAAGTTACTTGAGCCAAAGCCAAACCATTACCGGTAGCAGAAACTGTAAGATTTTTCAAATTATTGGGCAACTGGAAAAAAGAAAGATATTTTCATTAAATTTACTATAAAGCAACAAAAAATTGTAGATACATACCTCAATTGTTTGCAAAACCAAAGAATTTTGGGCATTAACATTTAACACCGTTTCTGCATTTTGGCCATAATTAAATAACAATTGCAAATTATTGGCTTGACTTGAAAATCGCTCGGCAAAAGATACTAAGGCCTGCAAGCCCACCACAGAATCTTGAGAGCTGACAAAGCCACCCAAATCATTACGTTGATTCATTAACCATTTCAGAACGGGCAAGGCATCACCAATTAAATTGTTCTCCAATAGTGATAAAACCGCATAAGAGGTAATCTCAACATTAACGCTACGAGTGGAATTATACCAGGGTGACATGGCTTCGGTAGGAGGTGCAGATTTATTCCACCATTTCATGCCATCTGGAAAAGAAGACGAAAACATGAATTATAGATAAATTCTTTAAAAAATTGTCTGTAAATAACAACCTTCATTTACAGCCATGGCATCTAGTCTTTGTACAAAAGAAACTTTAGCATCATGATTGGATTTAGCCAGCACATATGTTCCTATAGCCATGGCATGTAAATTATCCGAACTATCTAAGCTGCGTGTTATAAAGTCCAAAGCTTTATTGATATTGTTTTTATACTCAGGATAGGCATTCTAGAAATGTTTTTTTAATGTAATTGGTCGTTCTTCAAAAGCTGTATTTTTGAATACCACTTACCACGTTTTCCATTAAAGCCAATGTTGCAAAAGCACTTAAACTCAAACCTTGATCATCATATTGTTCGAATATATCTCCTTGTTCTTCGAATCCTCCATTAGCCGCTTGCTTGTCCACAACATATTTTAGTGCTGTCATTATTACTTCATCATCGATTTGTATAAATTCGCTGGCCATGCGAAAAGCTTTCGCCACATATGCCGTTAACCATGTTGAGCTTTTCTCTTCACTCAAACCAAAAGCACTAAAGCCACCATTTTTGTGGCGATAATAGAGTAGACGTTGATATCCTAGTTCCAGATTCTTTTTCGCACGCATTTCTAAGGATGGCGATAGCTGTCTAGTGCGCTGGAAGTATACAATTTTAAATATAATCTTAAATATGGAGAAACTGGGGGCAGTAATAAATGTCAAAAGTTTTGGTAAAAAAATGTACCTGTAAATACTTCAGCACCATTAAATTGGGCATAAATTGTATCATTGTTTGTTCTCCACAGCCCGACGGCAATCTAATCAAATTCTCCAAATTGCCCAATATACTGCCAACAACATCTCCCACAGCGGATATTTCAATTTTGGCTGAATCTGCTATAGAATTTCGGGGAATGCGTATGGAAACATTGGCCTTGCGTTGAACACTCGAACCCATTTCGAACAAGAAACCCTTGTTAACGATTTCGGTAGCACCAGGATGTTCTACTAAGAGTATAGATTCTATTGAATCGCCAGCCAATTGATTCGAAGCTACAGCTTTAATCGTAATATGACCCACACGTTTGGGAGTAATAATAAAAGCAACTGATTTGGAAGATTTAGCTAGAACTCGTACCAGGCGACGGCTATAAAGTTCAATTTCTGCAAGATCAAGAAAAGAAAAGTAAGTTTTGGAATTTTTTTTCATAATTATTTACACAGTGCAACACGAAAAAATATAACCATATACGGACACCACTACGTAATAAAAGACAAAATGAAGACCCGCGTCTCCCAGTTTTGCCCAAAGTCATGCACTTTTTTGTATGGGCAAAAAAGTGACCATTTTATCAGGCTCATATCGTTCAAACATTTCGGAATTTTGATTTACTCTCTGAGGCTAAGTTGTAGCCCTTGTCATAAAGAACGAAAAATGTAAATATACCTATAAAATCCAAAAAACTTCATAAAAGGATTTTTATTACCTTTTTTACCCTGTTCAGGTCCGTTCAAAATTCAAGGAAACAATTAACTACAAAAATGCATCTAAGATCTCAATAAACATCTTTATAGAACACTAGCTGTCCCGGCAAACGTTGTTCTGCCATAGCTCACACAAAGTTTGAAGACTCCCGCTATAATAGTACTCCTGATACGCAATAATAAATTTTTACTTTGTATGGGAGGTGCCATGCCCATTGTGCCTATATAGATCAATTGTGAATCTAAACCATCCAGGGACCCACTCAAACACACACAACAAATTTCATCGAAATCGGCCCAACCGTTAGGGAGGAGTTCAGTTACTAACACACGTACAGAAGAATTATATATATAAAGAAGATATGAACTTCCTAGAAATGATTCTTAACAGAAAAAATTAAAGGAATTAAGTGTTTTGGGCCATAAACTATTAAATTATTATAAATTAAAGCATACTTTTACTTTCGAAAAAATTAATTCGAATTTGTGCAAAACAGGGATACACGAGTCTTTTTTTTTGGTATTTTATCACGTAGTGGTGTCCGTATATGGTTATATTTCCATGATTTAAAAAAAATTACACACAGTGTTATAAAACTTACTTGGTTTTGGCTGGGCCTTCTTATCAATTTGAGGAAATTCAAACTCTTGAGCAGTGTTGTACAAAGTAACATCCACATCTAAATCACTATCCTTGTTATTGAAGACCACAAATGGCACAGCAATGGTCTCACCTAAAAGTATGATTTACAGAAAATGTTGAATTTGTTTAAGCAAATAATAAATTTCTAATAATACCAATTCTTATAGAATAAGGCAATTCTGATGTTATATAGAACTCCTTAAAGGTTTGCATCATTTTCGAGGGCATCGTCAGGCCAATTCCCTGCACCGGATCTAAAGCAAATGCCGAGACAACCCATGATGTCATTGAACTTGGCAGTCTTCTGTGTATTGTTGTCTTGCCTTCACTACCGGCTGAGACATTCATAAACAGCCAGGTATCCGCCGGTGGATGCATAACATGTATGCGTGGATTATGCCAAAATGGTTTGGGTGTATAGGAAAATGCATAACGTCCTTTACCCGGTGCCAAAGTATTCGTTTCTATAGCATGAGCTGGTCCAATATCTGTTTTACGTATTGTGGTAAGTTTATGTTCATCTTCATTTAAAGCTCTACCCAGAGCTGGAGTTGTTTCGGGTTCTTTTTCAATTATGAAATCGGTATTGGTCATGGTAATAACTCCGGACTCTTTACCCGGAGATCCAATAGGTGTGTTGTAGTCATTGAGTTCGTATTGATTAAGAGCTCTCATTAGATTGGAGGTGGAAAGATCATTTCCTATAAATTAAAACATGGTCTAATATTAAATCTTTTTGGAAATTTAATTTTTTACAATAAAACTTATCAATAAATTGAAGTTTCTATAGAAAATTTAACAAGAAATTAAATTTTCTCTAGCAATATTATCGATACTAGAAATTTTCTATATACAATTATAGATAACTGGAAGTTTCTATAGAAAACTTACAGACAACAGCAATTTTGATAAAATAATTTATCGGTAACTGAAAATGTATCGATAATGGAATTTAAACTTTCTATAGAAAAGGTTCCAATTATTGATTATGAAACCTCCAAAAAAAATGTGCATTCCTTTTTAGATAATACCCACCTTTACGAATATTTAAGGCATTTTGATCGACCACCATTAAACCAATATAATTATATGGCTTAGAGGTAATCGTTATATCAATATCCTGTCCTGGTGGGGCCTTCAATGGCGCCTCAATTTGAACATTATTCAAAAGATTTTCCTCGAACTGTATGACCTGTTCGTCATAAACAAATTCTCCATTGATGACCGTATAAACCAAAAGTTTAGCTCTGGGCATCATGGCAAAAGTTGAAATAAATTTGAAGGTATGATATGAGTTATCAGCGACCTAGAAAAAATATTAAGAAAATAATCTTTATTTTGTTGAAAATAAAATTATTTAATTTTATACTTACATCTACAGCACGTGATAGTAAAATATCACCACGTCCAACAATTTGATATATAAAATATTTCATGGGTTCACTGCTGCGTACGGCGATATTTATTTCTTGATTTACCATCAGTCTTAAAGAAAATTGAGATTAAGTTAAGGATATTCATGAATTTTACATTATTTATTTTTCTATCAAAATTTATTTAAGAAAAAATTATTTCCGAAATGAAATTGAATCCTTAAAAATTTTTTTAACAGAGTGATTAGACATTAAAGAATTAATCCAAGTTTACAATTAAAACTTAACTTAAACTTAAAACTAAGTATTTTTCATAATTTTGAATAAAAAGTGAGCCGAAAAACTTATACTTGTATTAAGTTAAATAAAACTTGAACCGTTCAATATAAAAATCTTCATAAATACGTATAGGTGTATATTTTTATACCCTTCACCTTCGTGAGAAGGGTATATATAAGTTACTCATTCCGTTTGTAATTTCTACATTTTTCATTTCCGACCCTATAAAGTATATATATTCCGGATCCTTTTAGATAGCGGAGTATATTAAGCCATGTCCGCCTGTCTGCTGAAATCAACTTTCCGAAGCCCCCAAATAATTTACACGATTCATACATCAATAAGTCCGGAATTCTTCCATCTCGGTTTGCTATTTAAAATCGAGAAAATCGATCCACAAATGGCTGAGATATAAGGAAAAAACCAGGACAACCTCGATGTTTGACCTACATATATCTTGATTATTAAGTCATTAATATAGATAATATGGATACCTAATGATAGATATTTCAAATACCTTTGCAATGACGTATATAAGACCATAGTAAGTTGGACCGACAATGGGTCAAAATCGGAAAAAATATTTTTTAACCCGAAAAAAACCATTCGAAAATTTTTTTTTTACAAAAAATTAAAAAACTGCTTTGGAAAAAACATTATTTTTTTTCAGTTTACCTAAAAATATGTAAAATATTTATTTTGAAGTATAATTTGGTGAAGGGTATATAAGATTCGGCACAGCCGAATATAGCTCTCTTAATTGTTTTATTTAAAATTTGACCTCAATGTTTTTGCTCAATCTTTTGCTTCTAAGTTCTTTACCGCATTACGATTTGGAACTTTCTGAACTTTATACGACTTCAACCCAACATTAGCTTTGTCTCTGCTCACAAATGAATCAGAGCATTTACCTTTACGAGCTGCTTTTCTATTAGAAGTGTTCTGTGCTCTTCGAAAGAGTTGATTGAATTCTTTTGTATTACCAATATCAGCTAGAACTTTTTTCTTTTTCATCCAGTTCTAGGTTTTGTTTCAATGTTCAAGCGTAGAAAAGGGGTATTCAAGTTTAAGTTATTAAAATGGACCCTACAAATGCTCCAGGGACGGCGCTAAGGGAGCTCAAAGTAAGGTACCTTCGACATGTACAATTTTTAAACACGTGCCATTTTTTTGTTTCCCATCCGATTTGAAAGACTTTTTACAATTTTCACAAAAATATGCCATTTATCTCTTATAATTTCCGAGTTATAGGCATTTCAAATTTTAAAATTTTGCCATACCTTGGATCGCATTTTTAAAAATATAGGGCGTACTTTTGGACCGAATGGACTCATATTTTAGACCACTAAGTTACCAATAATATACAAAATATTTCAGAGCAATATCAATTATGAATCCAAAAATAAACAATTTTCAATTTAAAAATTCAAAAAATAGATTTTTTTTTATGTTTTTTGGGCGAAAAGGTGACTTAACTCTTTTTTATTAAAAAAAACATTCTTTAAGAAAATATATCAATTTTATGTTTTTCTGTAAGGTATCTTTACGGAGAAGATTTCGGTATAAAAAACATGCCTTATTTTTCGAATATGTCGCCCCTACTCCCTTCGGAATTTGACCTATTTTTTTACTAAAATTTCAACTTTGGTCTACATGTTCTAAAAACGGAAATCAGCTTTGGAAACCATGATGTGTTCCCTATTTATTCCCAAAGTGTTTTCCTAACCCCGAAGGAATGTGGACCCTAGGGCAAAATTTAAAAAAAATACAATTTTAGTGATTTTCGCTCCAATTTTTAGGAATGGCTGGATTCCTTTTGACAAGTTTTTTTACACTTTGTTATTTAGAATGACAAATTTAAAAAACGTTGAAAATTGAATTGTGTTTTGTTATTAAAGATTTTATTACATATTTATTGATTTTCTAAAACTAAAATTTGTGCCAAATTTTAATAGGATTGCAAATATTAGGAACAATTTGATCCACATTTATTCCGAACTATTTTTTTGTTTAGATAATTTAATTTTTGGTCTTACACAAAAATCAATATGTGAATTAGATTCCACTTTAAAACTTCGCGCTTTCCAAAAATATAAAAATCGTATGAAAACCAAAAAAAAGGCACGTGTTTAAAAATTGTACTATGAGCCCCCATTAATAGGGTCCTTTTTAATAACTTAAACTCGAATACCTCTTGGCTACGTTTAGATATGAAAGATTTATTTCCACAAAATTTTGATTCTGCCCCACTGCGTACTGTTTAATGGCTTTTGAAACAGTGTGTCGAAGAACCTTTAGATCTATTGCTATTGTTTTGAAAGTCCATATTGGATTTTTTTTATTTTAATTATTTTAGCATGTACATTTTGACCGAAATAACAGTTGAAAGTGAATGATTTAAAAAGATAATATCTGACATATTTTTAAAAGCTAACATTAAAAAATAATAATTTGTTGAACCAAGGATAAGTTCGGATAAACAAATATATTAGTCTAATGCGACTAACATGTGCAAATTATATATTAATTTGATTATAAAATTCTTACTTGTCATTTAAAACTTTAGCGGTGAGAAAATTTTTACTGTGCAAATGTTTGCGTGGTACTTTTCCAATATCGGTTATAATGCCTTGATAATCGACCTGAAATTTTAATACAAATAACAAACATTTCAATTTATAAAAACTACAAAATTCTATACACTTACAATAACAGAGTGATATTCATCTTTGTCTCCAAGTGGAACTGTAAATTTCATTTTAACTTCAGAACGAGAGTCCAAAGTGTAGACTGTTTTATTAAACATTTCGCTGCTGTCATAGGAATTCGTTAAATAAGCGGTCAAGTCGGGTTTGAAATCTTTCATCATAGCACCATCATTACGCAATACTTTAGCCTGTGGAATGAGAACATTTCATCACTGTCTTAATCTTATTTGGAACATATATTTTTACTTACCGAAACTTCAAATGGTACGCCCGGTATATAGTTGCTTGGCAATTTTGTTGCTTCTACGCGATATGGATCCAGATGTACTGTTATCACAGTTGAGAAATTTTGTACTGAACTGGTGGATGTTTCCTCTACTAAAGCATCCAACAAATATTCACGTTCATAGTCTTCTTTCAATTTCAATTCATCTCTAATATCAAACTCAAAATAAGCACTACCATCAATGGGCACTACCTTGCGTGTAATTAAATCATTAACAAATGGTTGCAGAGAACCAAAGAAGGTGGGATAAATGGAGAGAGTAGCTTCACCCACAATAGGTTTGCCAAAGTCATAACTAAAACAAACAAAATCAAACATTAATATATATTCCCAGTTCCCCAAACTAATTAATTTACTTACTAAGCTTTAACTATAGCCCGAATTTTACCATCCTTATAGATCACATGTTTATCCGTATTAATATCCACCACAAATTTAGGCAATATATACTCAACAACCTCAAATGTTCTCTTATAGGTTTCATCCATTATCTCAACTTCTACCGACCACTCACCAAATTTAGGATAATCCGACAACAAAAGATCATTGGCATAGACTCCGCTCGTTAATTTTACATCTTTATATTTTCGAATTACATTATTACCACCATCTTTGATAGCGATATTGACACTTCCATAATTTATTGCGGGTTTCAAATTGGCATCCATTATTAAGACACGATAATGTACAATATCTTCAGGTTTGTAGATGGCCTTATCAGACTGCACCATAACCGTAAATTGTTTAGCATCAAAATTTAATTGCGTCTCATTGGTAAAGCGTATACCTGAGAGTCCTTCAGCTGTTAGATTATAGCGATCTCTCTTTAAGGAGGGTATCTGCAACAAAGAATATCAAAAAAACTATAGTTCAGTGTTCTCAATTTCTCATTGCTTTTACAACTCACCTCAAAATGTACCATTTCTGTAGAATAGGGTCTGACTTCTACAGTTTTGAAGTCACTATATGCACTGCCGATTATTCCAACTTTAACTTTGGCTGGCTCTGCAGCTTTGTGTATACTTACAGCTACATGATACTGTGAATTTGGTCTTAAAGTATTTGGCGCAATAATTGAATATAAACTGAAAGTAGAAAATGAGAATCTGATAATTTTGTTTTGAAACAAAAGGTCTAAAAAATAAGTTTAAATTAATAAATGATATGAATAAACCCATATATATACATATATATGTAAAATCTTACTGCATTGGACCTTCAGTTATGGACCGATCCACATTATATTTGGTTATTGAATTCGATAAAGTAATTTGCCTGAGAGGTCCTTATATGAGACCTGGGATATAAACTAGGTTTCCTCATTTATCAGACATTTTTCATTCCCGGTAAATAATAAAAAGATATGTTCAATCCCGGGTATTCCCGTTAATTTTTAATTATTAAATTAATTTTTAATTATTAATTATTAAAATCATTATTAGTGGTTTTCGTTTGTCCTTGTGTAGGTCGAAATAGATTTTTGCAAAGACCACGCAGCCGTCATGAGAATTTTCAAAAACCCACGCCTACCTCGATATTTTACCCAGCATTAAAAATAATCATTGGTAAATTACCAGAAATACTTTTGGAATTGTCTGTGTTAAAAGAATCATCCAAATCAGTCTATAAATGACCAAGATGTTAGCTAAAATCTTTTTTATTTTGATATGTAGATTAGGGTTAATTTCAAAAATTTGATTTGCGGGTATCATAATTTTTCTGAAGGTTTTAGTACCGTTTTGATAAGCTTAAAATGCCTTTTCATCGTGCATGTTTAAAAAACTAAAATCCTTCTTTATTTTTTCAATGAGGTTTGCGCCCTCCAAAAACATCAACTGTATTAATTTTTGATGCAGAATCGACTGGTGAAATCAGATTAGCAATATATTCAACCATTTTGGTTCTACAGAAAAAGGTGATCAAAATCCGCGTCTTTAGGTGCGTTGAACCACCACAAGGAGTGAAAATTTTCCAAAAAAAAGGACGCCATTATTTTTATTTATGCAAATACCTTCAGAAAAGTTATGATACCCGAAAAACAAATGAAGTGACCTGGTCACAAACGAACTCTAATGTAGATATCAATTCCCAAATTTTACTTTTTAAAATTTTTTTCAATTAAAATAAATTTTTTCGATTCTAATAAATGATAAATTAGATAATTTTGACCCCACATATTAACTAATTAACAATGTCCTAGAAATTTAAAGTTTCATTTATTTTTGAAATTCCATTATATCGATATCGAATAAAATGTATAGAATTTTATATTGATGTCATTCGATAACGTGCGAGTTTTCACTCGAAAGCTTTGGTTTTAGATGACGGAGAATAATTTAGATCTTGGGAGCATCGGAAATCGACTAATTATAGCCGACAAAAAAAAAACGGTTTCCTTAACGAATTTGTCCACAACTTCGCCCGGTGGGAAGGTATTGGGCTCTTGTGAAAAATAATTAAAGAACACAGGAAAAGTATCCCAGGAAATTTTCGATTTTAAGGGTAAGTGGACTACCTCATTCAAAAAGGTAAGGGAAGCAAGGATAAAATCTTTAATGAGAGAAGTTTCGGAATATTACAACATTTGAATAAATTGACATAGTTACCACATACAATATTTTGCAATGAGTGGTGCTTACCCAACTCATTATTGGCAAACACTATAGTTTTGCTATTTGTAAATTGTTCAAATTTATTTTGAAAATCATGGTTCAATTCGACAAACTCATCGGGCATTACGAGCATTTTATGGTGCTCATAATCGATACGATAATAGGCAACGATAATTAATAGGCATCCCAAAAGACGCCGTATAGTGCGCACAGAATAAGATATTGATGGTGTGCCGCGTTGATGATATTCCAAATAACGGATCAGGAAGTTACAGTAAACAGTGACGGCATTAGATTATTTTCTCTGGGGATATGTAAAGTCCCAGGACTATGCACTTGGCAGCGAATATTCGAAGCGTTATTGCCGAACTACTGTCTGATTTTCTGCGAATGGTGTGCGAAAATTGGAACTCGGGCTACACGCCAATTATATGGATATTAAAAAAGTTTTTCTCTGTTTTATTTCAAGTTACAAGTTGTCCGCCCCTAAAATTATGGTTTTAAGTTTAATTAAGCTTTTCAGGAATTCTTAAGCTGGGTTTCAGCATACACCGTAATCGGCGCCGATAACGAAAACTGAAACTGAAAAACGTTGGTGTTCGTCACTGGTCGTCACTGTTTCTGAATTGTTTTCGTTTCAGTTGGGAGCGTTGCGGCATAAAACAGAAACGAAATTATTTTTTTAATTTTGGATGTCGCACATTAAATAGAATTTCATTATTATACCCTTCACCTTCGTGAGAAGGGTATATATAAGTTTGTCATTCCGTTTGTAATTTCTACATTTTTCATTTCCGACCCTATAAAGTATATATATTCTGAATCCTTATAGATAGTCGATTAAGCCATGTCCGTCTGTCTGTCTGTCTGTTGAAATCAATTTTCTGAAGACCCCAGATATCTTCGGGATCCAAATCTTCAATAATTCTGTCAGACCTGTTTTCGAGAAGTTTGCTATTTAAAATCGGCCCATAAATAACGGAGATATGAGCAAAAAACCAGGACAACCTAGATTTTTGACCTATTTTTGATCTATATATGGATTACTAAGTCATTAATATAGACAATATGGATATCTAATGATAGATATTTCAAAGTCCATTGCAACGATGTAAATAAGGCTATAGTAAGTTGGACCTACAATGGGTCAAAATTGGGAAAAATATTTTTTAACCCGAATTTTTTTCATCAAACAGTTTTGTTGTCATAATTTTTTTTTTTTAAAAAAACTAAAATAAAAAAATTTTAAAATGTTTTTTTAAAAAACTTTTTTAAAAAAAAATTAAAAAACAATTTCGAAAAAAAAAATTTAATTTTGTTTACCTAAAAATATTTTAAAAAACTTATTTTAAAGTATAATTTGGTGAAGGGTATATAAGATTCGGCACAGCCGAATCTCTTTCTTGTTTTTGACAAAATCTATTATTTTTTCCTCTTCCAATAAAGAAAATTTATTTTTTTATTTATTTTGATTTTCTTTAAATTTGAAATAAAAAAATTAAAATAATTTCGTTCCTACAGCACCGAAAACAACCTACTTGAAGTTGTTTTCGTTCCGGCCCTAAATGACGGGTTTTTCGTTACTGATCGGTGCCGTTTCGTTCCCAATTTTCGTTGCCGATTTCTGAAACGAACTTTTTTCGGTGCAAATGTATGGAATTTCGTTTTCGGTGCCGATTACGGTGTATGCGGAAACGTTGCTTTGGTGGTGAAATGAACCAGAATATAAGGGTTTCGATTCAATAAGAATTGTATATTGTTTAATTCGAATACGATTGTCAACATGTACATGTACATCTACAATTTATAAGATATAAAATTGACCTTGGTTCAGCTACCTTAGGATCTTTATACAGTATTTATTTTAGCTCAAATATACAGTTATATTTATAAACACTGAATGGGCTATATCTCGGAAATGTTTGAGTCAATTTAGTCAAATTTAGTAAGAAAACGTATTTTGCAAGTAGAAAAAAATTCCCCGACTACTACACCATTTTTCATTGAAATTGAGAAAATTCCAATTGAAATTGAGAATAACAATATGAAATTGAGAAAATTCCAAATGAAATTGAGAAATTCAATTTGAAATTGAGAAAATTCCAAATGAAATTGAGAAAATTCTAAATAAAATTGAGAAACATTATATAAATTATTTTAGTTGGGCTATCAGTCATCTTAACTCGTTCTGGCATGTGACAATGCCCCTTGCCACAGTCGTCAACGTGCAATTTTCACCAATGCTTATTGAAATAATTTGGTCCAAAATCAAAAGTATTCTGAAGTCAAGGATGAATATACCATCCGTAAATCCTCCTAATGTAGGAGAGCAGATGATTTTATATCTTGAAGTATTAATAATTAACGATTCCAAGTCCTGTATAACTACTGGAGATTGCAGTAGAGCAATACAACATACAACATCATTGCAACAATGCGCTTTGGAATTGCAAGATATGCCTGTTGGTCAATAACATTACATATTTATGTAATTTGTTTAATGTATATTATTTATGTAGAGTAAAATAACATTTTCACAATTTCATTTGGAATTTTCTTAATTTCAATTGGAATTTTCCCAATTTCATTTGGAATTTTCCAAATTTAAATTTCTCAATTTCATTTGGAATTTTCTCAATTTCATATGGAAATTCTCAACTTCATTTGGAATTTTCTCAAATTAAAATGGAAATTCTCAATTTCATTTGGAATTTTCTAAATATCATGTATAATGTTCTCAATTTCAATTAAAAAATGGTGTAGTATTTAGCTAATGTTCGGAGTATTCGGTCGGGCTCTACTGATTTGTTATACTTTCTGTGATATTGTAAGTAATTACACTACCTTTTACCAAAACTGTTGAAAAAATAGCACATTGGCTAGAATAATCTCAGTTTTATATCAGAAGAAAAAAATAGAACGTTAGATATTTAAAACTTAATAACAATATTCCCAAATTAATCACACAAGTACCAATCAAATAGTTGTAGGTTTCGTTCCAAATATGGGGCGATTTATAAATAAACCACATTATAACCAAAAGGGGTTAACTCAATATATATAACCATAGTATGTATTTTTAAATTCCGTTAATTCCCACACTTGTTTTCAAAATTTAAATTCATTCCAAAACCACCTAAAAAGATGCAAAATCATGTTGGTACGTACAACAAAAGAAACTGAAAATCATTAAAATATTTAAAGAAAAAAATTAAAATCCATACAAAACGGTAAACAAAAATTAAGACAAACAGACAAGTGTTTATTTAAACATGAAAAAATATTAAAAAGACAATGAAATTGTGTTGTTAAAAACATTAATTGTATAATAGTCATTGTTGGTTGTTGGTTTAAGTAAAAATCTTTTACAAAGATACAAAGTCAAAGTAAGTTTTTTATTAAGGAACCGTCAAAAAAAAGTATGTAGGTGAATAAGATACAATTTTTTCTATTCAAAGTGTAAAAAAATATATATTTTTTTATGGTTTAAACAATTGCTGGTTTTTTAGCTTTAGACTCAATTGATAAAGTCGTGTTACAGTCGTAAGTGGAGGTTATTAAACTTTTTACCACAATGGCACCAATGATGAAGATGACGAAGCTGTTAAAGATGATGATGCTGTAACAAAATATAAAATTACTATTTGTATTTTTTTTATTTTATTTTATAATAAAACGCTTTTACAATGTGATGTATGTTTAATAATAACAATAATTATTATGTTGCTAATACATCTTCATGAGGAAGTTATTAGAAAGTAAAATTAATCATTTAAATTCCCAACATACTTTCTTGGAGTGTGAATTTCTATAAACTGTTCATTTAAATTTTTAAAATTTGTTTGCAAGAGTTAAATTAAAACTGTTTATTTTTTAAATACCCTGCTTACCAGACAATTTGACATACAAAATTCTAAAAAAAGAAAAACATATTCTATTTATTTAATTAGTTATAAATATAAAACACACATTTTCGGTTTCATTAAGTTTCTATTTCGTTTTTTTTTTATTTAATGAGTTATACCTACTTGTCGGTTGTTAAAAATGATTTATGATCTTTGTTTATTTTACATACTGTAACACAAGATTTTCTTTTTTAGTGAACAAATATTAAAAGCAACTAAAAAGAAACACTAAAACTACATAATTAAACTTTGTTATTTATACTTTAATGACAAATGAAAATACGTTGAAGTTTATTTTTGTTTTATATTAATACGGTAGTAAATATATTTTAAAATTAGGGTGGGACTTGTTCAAATAGAGTAGTTTTGAGATGCTAACGACTGAGATAAAAATAATTTTAACACCCGTTTCCCTTTTCAAAACAGGCATGTGATGAAAAACTATCGTTTTCAAAACTGAAATCAATCTCGAAAACGATTTAATTTCGATTGATTTCATATTCCATTTTAGTTTCATTCCGTATCATTTTTATACCAAAAAACAACAATATAAACAAGTCCGCATTTGTTTACCTTAATTAATGTGAAAATTTAATTTAGATAAATTCCCTTTGAAACAAATTGGAATTTGAAATTAATATGACAACACGATTCAAACAAACACATCACACCTATTGTCGTTTTGAAATCGTTTTTGCATCTAAATCGTTTTTCATTGCATACCAGAATTTCTTTGCCAATTTCTAGTCCAATTTTAGCTTCAATCGTAAATCTTTATGTAGTCCAATTTTAGCTTCACTTACAGGTCAATATGTAGTTCAATTTTAGCTTCAATATTAGGTCTTTATGTAGTCCAATTAAGGCTTCAATCATAGATCTTTATGTAGTCCAATTTTAGCTTCAATCATAGATCTTTATATAGTCAAATTTCAGCTTTACTTATAGGTCTTTATGTAGTCCAATTTTAGCTTCAATCTTAGGTCTTTATGTAGTCCAATTTTGACTTCAATCTTAGGTCTTTATGTAGTCCAATTTTAGCTTCAATATTAGGTCTTTATGTAGACCTATTTTAGCTTCAATCTTAGGCCTTTATGTAGTCCAATTTTAACTTCAATCTTAGGTCTTTAGCTTCAATATTAGGTCTTTATGTAGTCCAATTTTAGTTTCACTTATAGGTCTTTATATAGTCCAACTTTTTCTTCAATCTTAGCTCTTTCTGTAGTCCAATTTTAGCTTAAATCTTAGGTCTTTATGTAGTCCAATTTTAGCTTCAATCTTGGGTCTTTATGTAGTCCAATATTAGTTTCAATTGTAGGTCTTTATGTAGTCCAATTTTATGTAGTCCAATGTAGTCCAATTTTAGCTTCAATCTTAGGTCTTTATGTAGTACAATTTTAGCTTCAATCTTAGGTCTTTAAGTAGTTCAACTAAGGCTTCAATCTTAGGTCTTTTTGTAGTCCAATTTTAGCATCAATCTTAGGTCTTTATGTAGTCCAATTTTAGCTTCAATCTTGGGTCTTTATGTAGTCCAATTTTAGCTTGAATTATAGCTCTTTATGTTGCCCAGTTTTAGCTTCAATCGTTGGTCTTTATGTAGTCCAATTTTAGCCGCAATCGAAGGTCGTTATGTATTACAATTTTATTTTCAATCTTAGGTCTTTATGTAGTCCAATTTTAGCTTCAATCATAGATCTTTATATTTCAGCTTTACTTATAGGTCTTTATGTAGTTCAATTTTATCTTCAATCTTAGGTCTTTATGTAGTTCAATTAAGGCTTCAATCATAGGTCTTTATGTAGTCCAATTTTAGCTTCAATCTTGGGTATTTATGTAGACCAATTTTAGTTTCACTTATAGGTCTTTATGTAGTCCAGTTTTAGCTTCAATCTTAGGTCTTTATGTAGACCAATTTTATCTTCAATCGTATGTTACTATTTTATATCATACACATTTTCAAAAATACAGGCCTGTCACATAATTCCATTCTTTTTTTTGCTTCTTCAGAAAAAGTAAAACGAAATTTTTTTCGGAATGAAACCACTTTCAGTTTTCAAATTAGAATTGATATTTCATTGCAACTATTGATTTTTCTAAAATTTGTAATCAATTTCTGTACCAAAAACTTCTCCTTTGTTTTAATATAAAAAACGCTGTCAAATTAATATCAGAAATACAGAATTATTAAATATGTTTGGAATTAATGAATTACACGGAATCTGAAGAATCTAAAACGAAATCGATCGGAATGAAAACTACGGAATTGAAAACATTCCGAACAAAATGTGTGACAGGCCTGATAGAATTCCATTCCGATCGGAAGTGGAATTAATTCCGTATTTTGCTTCTTCAGAAAAATTAAAACGAAAATTTCTTTCGGAATGAAACCACTTTCAGTTTTCAAAGTGGAATTGATTGATATTTCTTTGTAATTATATATTTTTCTAAAATTGTTAATAAATTTCTGTACCAAAAACGTTATTTTTGTTTTAATATTAAAACCGGTGTCAAATTAAAATCACAAATTATTAAACATTTTTGGAATTAATAAATTACACGGAATCTAAAGAACCTAAAACGAAATCGATCGGAATGAAAACTACGGAATTGAAACCAGTCCGAAGAAATTGTGTGACAGGCCTGATAGATTCCACCCTATTGTCACCATTTACATAAACTACAAATACTTTTCCTAATTAGAATAAATACTCATTTTCTCACAGAAATTAAAAGTGTTTCTTAGTGTTTCATGCATCGTTGATTGCCATCATAATCTACGCTTACAGTCATATTAATTGTATAAGACTCTTTTAGAAACGATTTTTAGTTTATTTTTCTACAATTCCATAAAGTAGTTATAAAGCCTCTGTGTGGTTTTTTGTTTAAATACGAGTGAGTAGAGTCGTTGGTTTGGGTGCTTAGTTTAGTTCCCAATTAGGTGATCATACATTTATTGTAGTTTATTTTTCGAGTTTGTTGTTTTTATATTGTCTTGGTGCCTGCCTCATATGGTCAAGTGATTGTGAGTGGTATAACCACATTCATTTTATTTTATTTCATACGTTTTTTTTTAAAGCTAACAAAAAATTTGTTGTTTTTTAATACATACATGTAGTGGGTTAAATCACGTAATTTGATTGGAGGTAAGTTGGTGTGATGTATTGTATGGGTTTTAATTTTTGTAATTTGTTTTCCTTAAATCTGGATTAATATTGGCCTAGATTGCGGCCGAATAAATGTTTTAGGCAGATTTTAGATTGTAATCAAGTTTGCAAGGGTGATAAAGATAGCTTAATTTTTTGTATTACTTGTATGATGTCAGGTGAACTGAATTTGAGAATCTACGGGCATAGAGAATAGACATAGAGCGGAAACTCTCCTGTCAAAGACCTAACTCGGTTGTCAGAAACTTAAGTGGTGAGAATGTATTAGTAGAAAAAACTATGTGAAAAGTCGAGTTTTTTTCTAGTTTCCGCTCTATGTTTCTCTATGTCTACGGGTATCAAACATTTTGAGCCAGAATGAAATAGTGATGTTAATAGTTGCTTAAAAATAAGGAACGGTTCATTTAAACAGAACGCCAATATTTAAGTATATCGAGGGACTATATTCAAAATTATATATCTTAGAAAACACAAGTTTTCAGGAGACCAAAAAAAAACAGTTTATTAAATTATTTCTTCTACAATATATTTTTAATTCCAAACAAAATTATTTTTTTTTCGATATTGTCTTTTTAATTTTTTTCAAAATATATTTATGACAAAAAAGTTAAAAAATTGATTTCCCGATTTTGACCCATTGTAGATCCATCAATGTGGGCCTTATATACATACGTCGATGTAAATGACTTTGAAATATCTATCATCAGATATCCATATTTTCTATATTAGTAATCTAGATATAGATCAAAAATAGGACAAAAATCGAGGTTCTCCTGGTTTTTTTCCTTATATCTCAGGCATTTTTGGGCCGATTTTCTCGCCTTTAAATAGCAACCGAACCGGGTCATACATTGATGTATGAATAATGTATGCAAGTTATTTGGGCGCTTCGTACGGACATGGCTATGTCGACTACCCTATCTATAACGATCCAGAATATATATAATTTGTTGCTTCGCAAATGAAAAATGTAGAAATTACAAACGGAATGAAAAACTTACTACTCATGGTTAGGGGTATAAACAAATCCTAGAATTTTTTCGTATTCAAAACTTATTTGGACCGAAGCTGATTTGGGATTTTAGAACATATAGGCTAAATCGGTTACGTCCCTACACTTTTGGATAGTAAAAGTAAAGGTGAAAATATATATACGATTTATTAAGAATACAAAAAACATATTTGCATACTTTTTGGAATTTCGTCCATAAAGTCCACATTTGGTCCGGGCTGGTTATAATATGAATGATTTGGAATATATCATAGTATATACAGTTGTTGCAATACCTACGTAGGGATTTTAGAACAGTAAATTTGTCGTGTTGTCGAGTTTAAGTTGTAAAAATGGACCCACCAGAGACGCGGCCAGGGTTCCCCAAGGTAGGACACCTCGGATATGTTACATTTTTAAAACGATCCTATTTCTTCAAAAAACCGTCGTAGATTCTATCTTCTTGAATCTACGACGGTTTTTTGAAGAAATACGATCGTTTTAAAAATGTAAAATTTTTGGAAATTCTACATGTCTGAAGTATCCTAATTTGAGACACCATACCGCCGACCCTAAGGGGTAAGAAGGGTGCGTTATCAAAATTTAAACTCCAATGCTCCTCTGCTACGTCTTTCTTGTAAATAGGATCAGACAGTTAGAAGTGGCACAATTACTTAAAAACTATAAAAGCTGTGTAGCCCAGTGCTATTAAGTAGTTTACATAAATTTCTATTAAATACAAAATTCTTAGCCGTTTTCTGTTACTAATTATTCTCAGAATCAATAATTAGTTTGAATTTCTATAAATATTTAACCAAGTGTTTGTTTTGACTCACAACATTTGCTTTAAATTTTATTATATTTTACTTAAAAACATCGTCTTTAGGTAGAATAATTTCACTTTATTGTAAACAAAACGAGTTAATTTTAAAAAATGTTTAAAAACATGTATGTAGTATTTATTTATTTAGTTAATTTCAAAGTAAATAAATACATAAAGGTATTGACTTAAAAAAGCACTCGTTTAAATAAACGCTAATAACAATAAAAAAACCGACAAGTCAAGGTAAACTAAAGGAAATACATAATAAATATTGAGCAAAAAAAATTTATGAAAAAAACAACAAATCAATGCGTAGGTTTCAAAACATGCTATAATTTTATAGCTTTTATATAAAAATAAATTAAAAACAGAAAGAATAAGAAACAAATTTAACAAAACCAAACAAAATGGCAAGAAAACAAGAAGCTGTCAAGACAAGTAGTAGTTACTTGTCTTACAAAAAAAACACAGCAAAAATGAATTAAAAAACAAATCATCAAACAATTGTTCATAGAAAGACAATAAAGAATTATTATAATGTCTTCAGAAAACCATTACAAATCCGGCGCACTTAACTCATTGACAGACGGCCGGACGGACAGTGTGGTTAGTTTTGTTGTTTAACAGCACGCATCCAATTGCCATACAGTGGGCCGATAGTAAGATAAACTATAACAAATTTTAAAAAATTATGTATCAATTGGTAATAAAATAAATGTATAAGCAAGTCTGTACTCAAATTTTTAAAATTATGAATCACTTTTTAATAAATTAAGGTATATAAGTCTGTGATTTGTAACTTTTAATACCCACCATCAAAAAAGATGGGGAATATTGGTTATACCCTACACCACCATAGTGGGGAGGGTATATGCGTTTGTGCAGATGTTTGTAACGCCCAAAAATAACACCATCCTTAAAGTATACTGATCGACTCAGAATCACTTTCTGAGTTGATTAAACGATGTCCGTCCGCCTGGCTTGTCGACTGGCTGGCTGGCTGTCCATGCAAACCTTGTGCGCAGAGTACTGGTTGCAATTTTGAAGATCTTTCGATTAAATTTGATACATATATTTTGTTAGGCCCAAGGACGGAGCCTATTCAAACTGGCAGAAATCGGTCCACTATTTCACCTAGCTCCCATACAAATGTCCTCCCGAAATTGGACTTCATCAGTCGTAAATGTTTAATTATCATCAAGTATCATCAAAAATTTTGCTCCAAATAAGTTTTATATATACGAAATTCATGTTACATCGAAATATTCACCGAAGACACACATTAGTATATATATTCTGGGTTCTCATAAGATTTTAAAACGATCTAGCTATGTCCATCTCCCGTCTGTCTGTCTGTCTGTTAAAGATACGATAACGATCTAGCTTGTTGAAATTTTTGTTGAATTATGAAATTCTATTTAATGTGCGACATCCAAAATTAAAAATTAATTTTGTTTCTGTTTTATCAACGTACCCAACTAAAACGAAAACAGTACGTCTTCGCCTTTGAATCTGCCACCAATGATTCTTGCCTCAATTAAATTTGGTGAAAATTTTTTGATGGTCAATCTTGTTCCGCTGCATAATTTTGGCGCGTTTAAGATGTGGAGAAGCATTATGGGTGATCAAAACTTCAATGTTAATACATGTGGTGGCATTCCAGCTGGTTCCAATGAATTCAAAAATTCAGTAGGATAATTGACGGCTTTTTCTTCGTTCATTACTGTGTCAATTTCATTGTTTCGCCAGGTAGTTTCAATTGAATTTGCTCATTGAGCTTGTTCACAGCCAATTCGACAACGGCTTGTATATTCATTTGCATTTGGCAGAAGTTCGGCGGGAACGATATCTCATTTGTGGCGGGATGAATTGTTTTGAGAATGTTTCGGCAGAAGGGTCTTGCAGTTAATGCATACACATGTTCGTCGATAGCGTTCGGCTTCTGTAGCTTCATTTCCAGTGA
Organism: Calliphora vicina; assembly: GCF_958450345.1. NCBI lineage: Eukaryota > Metazoa > Arthropoda > Insecta > Diptera > Calliphoridae > Calliphora > Calliphora vicina. Next base: position 58,468,076 of record NC_088781.1, on the reverse strand, counting down.
AATAAATTTGAAGGAACTTCGGGAGCAATGATCAATTCTGTGGTACATATGGCCTTGAACTTTAAAGGTGGGCATGAAGCCGACATTGTTTATGATATTAGTTGCACGAAGGACGACATTTGAAAGCATAAGTCATACTTTCGGATATTTTGAAGGAAGTGCTTGGAAATCGGAGTAGCGCCGGAAATGTAACATGAAGCTAAAGAGCGAAATATTGTCAGGATATATTTGCATGCTTTTCCAAACTTACGTCCATTGCGGAATCCACTACGGGAAATAAAACTTGCGCCCAAATCATCCGGAATGTATTCCATAGAGCGAATTTGAATGGTATACAATTCAAAGGATTTTTATACCCTACACCACCATAGTGGGGAAATCGATCCATTATTTCACCTAGCCCCCATACAAATGTCCTTCCTAAATTAAACTTTATCGGTCATAAATGTTTAATTTATATATTTATCTCCACAAATTCCGCTCCAAATTAGTTTTATATATACAAAATTCATGTCACCAAATTTTGTTACGATCCGTCCATAATTTGTCATACCTCCCATATAGACCCGCTTCCGAAATTCACTTTAACGTGCATTAATCGCTTAAAAATGTTGGTATATACACAAAATTCAACATAGTTAACTTTCATATAGACATAAATCACACGACCTAATTTCATGGTGATCGGTCGATAATTGGTCATAGCTCCCATATAAGGCCCACTTCCAAAAATCACTCAGAAATATAAATTATTGACATTTTAAAAGAGACATTTTGTTGCTCTTTTACCTAGTGTAGGGCTTGACCGATAATACTTTCTTACTTGTTATTTTTGGATAGATGTGTTGTTCACAGACGAGAGCAAATTTAACATACATAGCAAGATAGTGGATCGGTGATGGTTTAAGGGTCTTTCTCGGCAACTGGTCCAGGTTCTCATAATTTCATCGAAGGCATAATGGACCAAAAAATGTATTTAGAAATTTTAAAACTGGAATATCCATTGTCAAAGCAAAAACTGAGTTTATCAAACAATTACTACTTCTGCCATGATAACGACCCTAAGCTTAAAGCTTACAATGTCTGTTAGTGGTTGTTGTACAATTATCCTCTTAGTAGGTGAAGTTCAGAGAAGTTCATAGCACAAGAGTTGAATGTAGGATTCCGTTAGCGAGATATGGCGACCAATTCTAGCACTTGTCATTAAAATACCTGTTCGCTTGGAGCACAAGGAGTACATGAGCACTTAAACCCCTTGTGCTCTAAGCAAATATTAAAATTCTTGTTATCAAAACACCTGTTTCAAATACCTTTGTGGATTATTTACCAAAAAAGAAAAAGTAACATAAAATAATGGAATCGAGTATATTAATAATTGTTGATTGTTTATTATTTTTGATACGTAAAATCAGGGCACACTTAGAAAGATGACTGCATCACTACAACAATACAAAAACAACAGGTACTTTGTTTTTGTTAAAAAGTAGGTGAACTGTCAAAGTTGCCTGTTGTTGTTTTTGCTTTTGGGTTTGTTGTATTTTTCGCCACAACAACCACAAGTGAATTGACAATTCAAACTAAATAAAAAAAAATAATCAGCTGTTTCATCGCAGTCACCTTACTAAGTGTGCCCTGCGTAAAATCATTAAAAATAAGTGAATCTGAAAATAATATTAACGAATTCTCTGAATCTGATCATCTTATACAAAGATGATCTTATGAATTTGAAAGAAAACTTCACCAAAGTAAATATGAAATCTCGAAATGTTGGCCGAGCCGTGTAGTTACTACCACAACTTCCTCCAAAAAAACAGCTTAAAAACATTAATGTTCCAGAAATTAAAGAACATACAGGATCTTCTTTGCTGGAATGGAAGAAATTCCGGAAAGAATCGAAAGTCAAAGTGAGAATGTAGATGAGCCCGATTATGACGACTAAAAAATGTAACAAGGAACCATAAAAGCTTTTCTTAATAAAATGTTAATAAAAAATATTGAGTCTATGAGGTTTTCTTATTAGGTAATTCAGAAATTTTTAAAAAAAGTTAATGCACAAGGGGTATAAGTTCGACTTTCCTTACTTCAAAGGTAATTTTTGGGTATTTGTATATGTAAAAGATTGTATTTTTTTATCGTGTTAGAATAAAATATATCTCAGGATCTCTATTAATTAAAAGTAATATTCCAGAGAGCATCTAACAATTTTTATTGTAATTTTAACCTCTTTTTTCTCATTATTAAACATAAGTCATTTGAACCCCTTGTGCTCTAAGCCCCTCATACATATAAATATATTGATAGATAGGTTGTTGTTTACTTATGCGAAATTAAAATTAAATCTTATTTTTGTTTGTTTAAATTATTAATTAAATTAAAGTATAAAGGTTTTAAAATATGGTTAGGTATATATTTACAAATGTTTGTTTTATTTTGCTTCTGACAATTCTGTCTCATCCCCTTGACCGTATTTACCCCATGGGTGGGGCGGTATCGCCATTTTTGCTCACCGGTAGGCACAATTGAAATAAGTAAAACTAAAGCATACATATCTGACTATTTGAATAAAGAACAAATTTAAGAATATCTTTTATCGTTTTTAAAAGAGAGCCTTCTACCCTACATTTTTCGGTGACCATTTTGATCGAATTAACATATTTTTAAAAGCTAACGTGATTAAAAAAACAATAATTTGTTGGACCAAGGATAAGTTTTGGCTGGAGTGTGTATAAGTTTTTTTTTTATTGACTCTTTACATATTTTGATCCCGATAACATTTAAATGCATGAATCTAGCAACCCGAAATTTACCACTGATATATTCTAGTAATACAAAATATAAAACTAAACAAATCGGGTGAATCAGATAAATGTTTTATACAAAATGCAGAATAATCGGTGACCGTATTATATTGGTGATGGGTATAAAAGATTCGACACAGCCGAATATAACACTCTTACTTGTTATATATAAAGATTGAAATCTAAAATTGATTACACACTGTGCCCACTATATGGCTCTATTGTAAGTACAATGTGTCTTAAGTCTTACGTTTGTTATTGTTTATTTACCGAACAAAGAGTTTGAGAGATGGGTGGAGGAGAGAAGGAGAGGATAAATAAATAAAGTATGTGTCTTGTGTTTTTAATATTATGTTTCATGACTGTGACAATTAAGTTTGTTTCTTAACTTTTTTGTTTTTTTTTATATTTTTGCAAGTGTCTAAAAAGCGGGTAAGAAAGCTTCATTCATATCTCACTTATTTGTTTATAACTTTAGTTTATTTGTTGTTAAATGTTTCATTAAAATTTTGTCCATATATAAACTGGATTTGTATCTGCTTCTTCTTTATTGTATTTCAATCATTTTGCTTATGAGATCATTTCAATTTAAAACTGAAACTTATACTCAAACATACAAAAAACATATGGAGAAATAAGTAGTGAAAATAATAAAAATTTAAATAAAATACAAACCCTTGAGTAGAATTTAAATGCACCAGTAGTGATAAAATTATTAAGCACTTTAAGTATAACATTTTAAACATATTAATGTTATTATTGTTGCCAAACATATTTAACTTTACGCTCTTGTTAACATTTGGTTTGTTACTTAATTCCACACAAACAATGTCTTAAAATGACAAACTATTTTAAAATTTTTGTAAAATATTTATTAAATCACTTTTAAATTTAGTTAAACTAATATTTAAAGAATTTATTAATCATCAACTTTATATGTGTATGTATTATTTCTAGTTTAAACGATTTTTATTGAACTTTCTGTGTGGGCCGTTTACACTTTTTTCCAAGTTTGTCAGTTTGATTTTTGTTTGTATATTTTATTGCTTATATATTTTTTTAGTTTTAATAATGTAGTATGTAGATCTATTGTTTCAGCTAAGTAAGTATATATCACGTTTGTTTTTTTCTCTTTTTTTAGCTGTTTATTTTTATTTCTCAATTATGCGCGTTTTTAGGTCGACGTCATTTGATACTTTTTAATTTATCCGTTTTTAGTTGTTGACCATCGTAGCATCGAATTGTAACTAACTTGTCTGTTTTTGTTTTGGCTTTAATCAATGGAGAGTATGTTGAATTTGTGTTTAACTTTTGTTATGTCTTAAAGCTTTCCAAAAATAAAGCTTGCTTGTCAAATTATGAGAAAAGGTTGTTGAATTAGCTTGCAATGCCTGAGGATGAAATTTGTGTTTTACATTTTTTAAAATCAATGACCGATTCATCATAAGTCAGGAAGTACAAGTCAACACCTAAAATGCAGGTCACCACAAAAATGTTACATAGTTTTATTTTTCTGAAATGTTTAATCAATTTCTTTACCAACATTTCTTTGTTTTCTTACATACATTTTTTTTTGAACGTTTATTATATTGTTCCTGCTTTTTAATGTCTAGGCATTACAATAAGTATCATCAGCTCTACGCAGCCTTGATCTATCTTGGGTTACTCTAAGTAGCCTTGCGAGCGGATTCGGATGATAATGTAATTTTGACAAATAAGCTTCACGAGTTTTTCTAAATTCGTCCTAAAGTCTCTGTGGATGTTATCATTTCTTATGTACCATGGAGCTCCCGTAATGGTTCTAAGAATTTTGGATTGTGCCCTCTGTATGAGATCTATACTGGTATTACTTTATGTTCCCCATAATTGGATTCCGTATGTCCAAATTGGTTTTAAGACTGTCTTATACAGGATGACTTTGCAGGATTAGCCAGTGTAAATTAGAAGCTTTTAGTTTTATGTAGAGCCACCTGGCTTCTATGTGCCGACGCCAAGTAAGACGTCTATCTAAATGAATGTCAAGGTATGTGACGTGATCAGACTGTGGAATGTTCGCACTGTTTAGTGTCACTGGTGGACAACTTCCTCTCCTAAGTGAAAATGTTATGTGTTTGCTTTTGATTTCATTTACTTGTATTCTCCAATTATTTAACCACGTCTCCACGTGCCTGAGATAATTATCAAGGTTTCTAGATGCTATATTTAAGTCCACATGAGACCTAAGAATTGCAGCGTCATCTGCAAAGGTGAAAATATTTAATTTTCGGACTCGGACAAATCAGAGGTGTATAATAGGTACAGGGTTGGTCCTAGATCACTTCCCTGAGGTACACCAGCATTAATCGCATAGTTGCTTGTTACATAATCGCCTTATTTTATCCTAAACAAGCGATCCGATAAGTAAGACTCTAGTATTTTGTGTGTACTAGAAGGCAGTAGGCATTTAATCTTGTGTATTAGACCTTTATGCCAAACCTTGTCAAAAGCCTCGGCAACATCTAGAAATATTGCCGAACAGTACTTTTTTATTTCGAAAAATGTTCGTATCTCTCCAGTTATGCGGTTAACTTTCTCAATTGTTCCATGTCGCTTACGGAATCCGAATTGAAGATCTTGATAAAATTTACCCTTGAATTATTATGTCAAATAGTTTAGACAAACAAGGCAATAAACTAATAGGTCTATAGGATGATGCCAATGTCAAATCCTTTCCTGACTTCGGTATCATTATAATTTGGGAGATTTTCCAATCATTCGGAAAAACTCCTAGAGACAATATCGCATTGAATAATACTGTGAGCACAATAATGGCCACATCTGGTAGGTTTCCAATCATGGAAGGTGTAATTAAATCATAACCTGGATTGTCCTTTATGATCTTCTGAACATCTTCTATACTAACATTGATTAGTTCGTAGTATGTTGCTATGCGAACAGGTAAAGACTCCAATATAAAATTATTTGTTGGTGGGTTTCGTTGGAACACATTACTTAAATGTTCAGCGAAACCTACGGCTTTATCCTTTGCACTACGTGCCCAGGTACCATCAGATTTTCTTATCGGACTTTGACACTCTACCGGTGGCTTAATGTTCTTCGCTGCCTTCCAAAGGGAGACGTTTGTGTTGTTGTTGCTGTAGCAGCAGTGTTTGCTGCGATGACAGCCCTTGGCCGAGTGATCTCGGGTCATTCCGGTGCATAGAACCGGCTGTCGTGGGAATGAGAAGTTTGTGTGCTTAGTACTGGTTAAACATTCAATATAGTTTCGATTTCTGCGATCCTCTTCAGACTGAAGGTCTTTTTTATATTCTTACTTGCAGTGGCCAGCCTCTGCTTAGCAGCAGGATATCTTTTGTATTGCCAAACTCTTCTACATCTCCTCTTATCGAGAAGGAGTATTAATTTCTGCATTAGAAATACACATTTTAGGTTTAGGAGGAATTTGGCACTATGAGTGATCCAGTCGCCACAAGCGAGGAAACGATCTCCTAGTGTATTAAAAAATTCTTCAAAATGTTCACAGAAAATCGTGGGGGGCAATATATTGAGCTTAGAATTAAATATCCAAATTAAATTCTAAGCGAATGGATGTTGCTTGCAAATAGTTTTTGGAGAATTTTTCTAGGGTATAATTAAAATGCCAGTACCACCATGTGCCTTACCATCAGGATGATTCGTTAAATGATTTTCCGAGATTAACAATACATCTATATTGTTTTCGTTGATAAGGGTGAGACCTCAGCTTTGTGCTGGTTCAAGCCATTTGCATTGCAGAAACAAATTTTTAAAAAACTCGTTTTCTTGTTAAGAGTATTTGAATCATTTGGTTCCAAAAAAACGAAATATGTTATACCCAGTTTACATCAAGTTTAAATTAGATTTCGATCACAATCTAGTTTATTTTACTAATTTTTAATTACCGATTCGGTATTTGTTTAAAATCTAGATAGTTTTTTTTTTAAATTAACATTTTTAATGCATATTCAATTCTTTTAAGAAAATATGTAAGCCACGCGTAAAAACATTAATTTTCAAAAAAATAAATTAAAATCACCCTTATCTAATATATTGAAATTAAAACTCTTATAATTAAAATATTTGCACAAATTAGTAGGTTTATTAATACATAATATGTATGTTATTTTACATAAAATCTACTTTAGAGCCAAACTTACATTATTATTAAAAAATATATATTCCTGAGTATTTAAATACAAAATATAAAATGTACTCAAAATTTTTATTATTTAAAAACGTCATTGTACTTAAATTTTGCTTCCAATTTTAATTAAGGCACGTTTAGTTTTTTGCTATGTATGTTCCAATACTAATTAAAAAATAAATATTTGTTTTATGAATAAGTTCATTAAAAAACTATAAACAACACTAGAACCGGAGCACAATTTACAATCATTTCTTAGTTATTTTTCAATTTATCATATTTAGCGTTGACACATCTATTCAAAATAAAGCTCAATAAAAATTTTGTAATAAATACGAATACAACAAAAATGACTAATAATAAGGAGATCACATCCAATGAATAGTACACAAACCAATTTAAATCGACAGCATAGGAGTGTAAAACTTCTTCGGTTACCTTATGTTTTAATAAATGTTCAATCCACCAGGTGGCCGTGTCAAGAGGTTTTGATTTACGATCACGAAATATTTTTGATATTTCTAAAGCTTTTTTTGAGTAACTGTAAAAGAATGTACATTTTTATTTAGTGACATTCAAGTTTGATCAGATATTATTGAAACTTACTTGGCATGCAGTACTTGGTTTAATTCTTCTTTTAGAGTCTTCTCTGCAATGGTATCAAAGTTAATTATGCGACCAATTTTTCTATTTTCCACAGCAAAACCATTGACAAATTGATCACCATAAATTGGAGTCAATAACATAGGTTTGCCACAATACACAGCTTCAGTGGTACTTAAAAGACCACCATGACCCCAGAACAGTGTGATTTTTGGATGGCCTTAAGGAAACAAATTGGAACAATATTAACAAAGTAAGTAAAGAGCTTTTAAATTAATCAGATACTTATGAAAGACTTTTAAAATATATAACAACTTACAAATCAATGCTAGCTGAGGAGCCCATTTAATAAATAAAAATTGATCGCTTTTAATTGGTATTTCATCTGATTCCCACTTCCATATGACTTTTATATCCAACTTGGTTAAAACATTTAAAATTGCCTGCAATTTATCCTGATCCAAAGTCGATGCTTTTATCATGGAACCCCAGCTTATAAAAAGAACATCCTTTTTAGTATTTTTTAAAAATAAATCCACTTCTGCAGGTAAAGCTTTGTTAGCTTCTTTTTCACTGATGTGTATGCCTCCGATTTCAACAAATTGTTGAGTAAATGGCCTAATACCCATCAAAGAATAATGTTGATTGCCAAATATTAAACGGGTATTTTGTTTAGCAATCTGAGTTACGTCAACATCAATCTTCAGATAGTGTTGTATCAATTTGTTATCGAGATAGTTGGTATAATAACTTGAAAAATTAAGTGCACAATTATAAATCAAGTCTATATTGAATGATTTTGTAAATAACTCAGGTACTTACCGATAGAATAGTGATAAAGCTTTTGCCTGCACAAAATTCATTAAACGTTCATGCCAAACGAGAGGTGTGCGAAATCCTACAAATTCTGATTGCACATATGAAGGTGTATCGGGCATTAGTATACGATCATAGTACCAGGGCATTAAAAGGCAACTACTTAGAGCCACCACTGGTGTTTTCATCAAATAAGGCAATGCTAATTGGCAATCCGAGTTGAAATATTCGGTTATAACAAGATCGTATGGCTGTTGCTGATGACGTTTTAAAACTTCCTCAATGTGGCCACTTTCATAAAGCCTTTCACAAGACCTTTGACCCTCATCATGCAATGCAATGTATTCGTCGAATAAACCTTTCCAGGTTCTAGCTTTCATTTCATCAAGTGGCACCACATTAACTACTTCCATGCCTTCCAATATCAATTCCTCATAATTACCCTTTGGCAAATCTGTTGCTTTTATATAAGTAATTACGGTTACATTGTGACCCCTTTCCGATAAATTGTGCAATAAGGGATAGAAGACCTTGAAGTGACTGTAACCAAAATGTGGAAATATACCCAGTATTTGCTTTGTTTCCACTTGAATTAGCAAAACACAAACTGTAGCAAAGTAGCAGAAGAATTTTAAAAAATTCATTATCACTATAAATTACTATCGCCGCCCGTATCAGTGAACTGAATTGTCTAATCGTTCTAATACAATAGAACTATCAGCCCAAGCGTCTACTAAAAAACTAAACAAAACCATTGTAAAAATAAAACTAAACATGCCGCGCGGTGTGACAGATGATACCACATGAAAATCACGTAAACATTAATCAATTGCTTTATTAACATTTAATTTATTTAATAATTGGGAACATCATATGTAAACAACAAAATATTTCCATAAATACGGTTTGAAAAAATGGTCTAGTCATAGTTTTCCAAAAAATAATTAACTAACAACTGCTTACATTGTGGATTATTATTCAAAACTACTATTTTTCAGCTATTACATTTTAATTTTAAAATATATAAAATTATAAATAAATAAACAATAATATTATTGTTTTGTTTATGAAATGACATTTGGTAGCAGTATTGCCACATTTAAAAATTGTTACATTACACTGCAAATAAAGAGAAACATTTGTAATATAAAACCATCAAAGGGTGTGTTCAGTGATATATTTCAAAGTATTGAAAGAATTAATTCTTTAGTTCACTTTTTGCAATAGAATTAAATTGTTAAGAATAATTAATTCTTTAAACTTATTTCCTGAGTAGTATTTCTGAGACTGAAGCTTTCGACATAATAGAAGGACTTAATTCTTTATACTTTGGGGATATTGAATTTTTACAATATTTAAACCTTGTGGAAATTCATTCCATTAAAAAATTTATAATTTTGTTATCACGATTGTATTCAGCACACATCCAAAATATATAACAAGTTTTTGAATCGACAGCAGTGACGAAGGCTGCACGCAACTCGAAAGCAATTTATTATGTTTATTAATTTACAAACAAATTTAATTATTTAAATTTATATCACGGCGCAATATTTATAAAAAAACAAAATGAATAAAACATTTAATAAGAATATTTTTGCGACAAGAAAAATGCAAAGTTGTTCATAAGAATTGTTATCAACAGTTAGTCCGATTTGAATAAAATTTGACATGCGCAAACAGGAAGTGTTGTCGACTTTTAGTTTAGAATTTTGGACCTCATGGGCCCCATCAGGCGCGCCATATCTCGGGTATGTTACAAATTAAAGGAATTCAGATTAATTTTTTTTCATTGAAAGCTCTACCTATTTGAAAGTAATGAAATATATTTGTTAAAAAAATAAATTCATACTAAAAAAAATTAAAACATCACTTAAGTCGGGTTTAGCAACATTTCCTATCACGTCCAAAATTTCACCGTTATTAGAATTAAAATCCCCGACCACCCAAAAGTAGGCGTGACCGACAATACATTTTTCGTTATTTTAATCAGAATCAATAACTCTAACAACGATGAACTTTTGCGTGTTATTTGAATTTTGTTGTGCTAAAATCGACATAAGACGAGTATTATATACATATTTCATTAAATAAACTAAAAAAAACTTCTATAAAATAAAGTATCACAATTATTTTTCCTGTATGTAGATTTTATTGTGCTCTTACTGTATATAGAATCTCCTCTATATATAATTTTCTCTTATTGCTCAGGATATATTCACTTTTGATAATTAAATTTTCAACATTTTTACCCACCCTACTCCAGTTTTTTGATAATAGCGGGTCCAAATATTTCCCTATTTTATATATTTTTCTTTTGTTGGACTAACAAATGTAACAGATGTATATTAAATACTGTAGTGTTTTATTTAGATTAAAAGTATAACATTTGCAAAGCATATTATGTCAATATTAATATATTTGTTTTAACGCTGTGTAAAAGTTTGTGTTAAATAAAAGTAAAAATGGCGATTAAACGTAAGGAATTATTTCTAGTTTGGCGAAAAACAAAGGAATTAAAGAAAAAAAATCGACCATCCTAGAATATGTTTTACATTTTCGCGGACAAAAACAAAAAATGGTTAAATCAAGACATTAGTATTAAAAATTTCAGAAGAAATTCGAACGCGGAAATTTGTCCCAAAGAAAACCGTGGTCGCCCTTGTGCAAAATTTTTAGAGTCATCCGACAAAGCACAGAAAAGTAACATCTCTGGTCCAAAACTCAAGTAAAGAAGAGCTCTTAGTCGCCACACGGGTAAGTCTTTATAAAAGTGGGTAGCGAATGGCTGCTCCAGTTATAGACAAAATACAAGCTGCTAAGATTAAAAAAGCTTTATCCAGTCCTCAAATCTCCCTATACACCCGATGAAGCCTTGGCATTATTTATAGATGGAAAATTTACCAAAAAATCATATATGCTTATGCAAGCAGGTGCCAAAAGTCGAAATGCAAATATATACCCACCTTATGATGTTTTAAAGGAAGCCAAAAGAAAATGCTATCCAGAGGAAAGTTCTATTTCGGTAGCAGATATATGTTCAGAAGTCGATTAACAAGCACTGGTTGATCATACGGTACAGAGAGTAGTTGAATACCAAAAAGATGCTTCAATAGAAGCTTTAAATGATAAAAAATTCCGAAATATTACTATGATAAACAAATGAGGTTGTGACGGAAGTTCTGCTCATCTGCAAACAAATCGGATGCTTATTTGTTTGCTATATGTTTAGTTCCTCTTCAGCTCAATATAGATGAAAAAGTCGATTGGAAAAACCCCAGACCATCATATACACGATTTTGTCGTCCCATAAAATCAGAAGTTATGAAAATAAATAAGCAAATTGAAGGAATTGTCCCGACCAGAATTGATAATCTCTGTTTAGGTATAGATCATAAGTTTTGCCTGACAATGATCGATGGTAAGGCATTTAGTGTTATATCTGATACATCTACACATTATGTGGAATTTGTGGTGCTACGCCTAAGATTATGAATGATCCAACTAAATTTTCAAAATTATCACCAAATTTGGAAATGTATCAGTATGTACTTTCTACGCTTCACGCTCGAATAAGATGCTTTGAATGCATACTGCATATCGTATATACTGGACTTAAAAAAATGCCAAATACGTAGTCCGATTGATAAAGAGGCATTTAAAGCAAGAAAAATTAAAATAATTCAGGAGTTAAAAGAAAAAATGCACATTCTTGTTGATATTCCAAAGCCGGGATGTGGGACAACAAACAATGGCAACACCTCCATGATGTTCTTTAATAATCCATATTTAGCATCAAGCATCACTGTGTATCGACGAAAAATTAATAAAAAAAATTGGTACCATCCTAACCACCATGTCTTCAGGATATGGCGTAAATATCAACGCTTTCCAAAACCTATGTAGAGAAACTCTAAGTTTATATTTTAGTAAGTACAATTGGTACAACATGCCTTCTAGTGTACACAAAATATTAGTGCATGGAGCAGATATAATACAATCTGCTACTTTGTCCATTGGAATGTTGTCTGAGAGGAGCAATGGAATCAAGGAATAAAGATTTTCGAAATTACAGAGAATTCCATTCAAGAAAAATGTCAAGAGAAAAAACTATACGTGACCTCTTTAACCGATTACTAATTACATCGGATCCTGTTATATCCACATTGTCCAGAACTTCATCTGCAAGCTATAAAAAAGTGTAACCGTTATCGAAAGATGTTAGGGAACTTTTGATGGATCCATTACTTCCTAGTGATTCATCAGACGACCAATTTAAAAAAAAATTAAAAATCTCATAATAAAAATTCACAAAATTGTAACAAGTGTTAGTTAGCTTAATTACTTTTTATTTCATTGTTTAATTATAACTAAATTTTTTTATAATAACTAAATAAAATCATTTCATTACTAATAATTGTGATTCGTTTTTAAAAAGAAACTTATTAATAAGTCTAAAAAAGGTTTAATTTTATATGAATATTTTGACCTATGCCGGCAATAGGGTAAATGTCCAAAATCTATAGATTTAAATAGTTACTTTCTATAAATAAAATTACTTATACAATTTTAATTTTTTGAAAGATATATTAAAATAATTTCTCACAATTGAAAATATTATAGAATTTCTTCCCAGGTAGTGTAGTTTAGCAGCCTCTCCTGATCATTCTACTGAAGTAGCAGTACCCATTTTGCATTACTTTATTAGCTTACCTCCTTGCCTGCAATATCTTCATATACATGAAAATAATTTGGCCAAGCGTTTAGAAGAGACGAATTTAATTCCACTAAATTAGGGTTTTCTCCCACTGTGCGATCGTCATAAAATTTGGTGGTGCGAGTTCCGCTTTTATAAAACTGATTTGTGCTGAATTTGGTATAGATATCTATATCACTAAGATATTTGCTCTCATAACTATTTTCAGATAGCGCAATCATATGGGGGCTAGAAATAATGGATATTCATAATGCATATACAGTCAGCGTCTAAAGAAAGTGTACAACTTGTTTTTACATTTAAAACATTTTATTTACATATTAAAAAACTATTTGTTCTCCAGTTCTAGTATATTTAACAAAACATTTAATTTTTCTCTTGCAATATATAAACAAAAAACTAAACTAGTTCAACTGCAACAAAAACAGTAACAACAAAACCAAAAATACTCCATTTTTAACGTGTCAAAAAAAAGTGTACAGTTTAGGGAAATTAGAAGAAAAAACGTGTTTAGTATTTTATTTGACATCTTTTGGGTTTTAAAACAGTTTCAAGCCTCCTTGGCATTGTTTCTACCAATTTTGATGTCACCGATGTTGGGATGTTGAACCACTCTTACTGCAGGATTTCGTGTAGAGAGTCATTGCTGGTAATATTTCATTTTCTGATCTGTCTGTCCAAATGCTACCACAGATGTTCAATGGGATTAATGTTCGGTGACTGTGGGGGTTGTTCCAGTTGTTTCGGTGTATGATACAACAACCATTCTTTAACAAGTTAAGAAGTATGCTTCTGATAGTTGTCCTGTTGGAAGATCCAGGTTCGGTCTAGATTTAATTTTCTAATGATGGGTTCCATATTTTCTATAAGAATGTTTAGGTAATCGGTTTTGCTCATCAAACTATCAATAAATATGAGTTTTCCCATGCCACTTGCCGCCATAAACCCCCACACCATGACCTAGCCACCACCATGCTTTACGGTGGATAGTATATTTTTTGGTCTAACTCTTGATTTTTGCTTCTCCAAATTTTACTCCTTTTTTTACTTCCGAAAATCTCAAACTTGCTTTCGTCCGTAAACAGCACATTATTCCAAAACAATTTTCTTGGTTTTTATACCTGTTTGCGAATTCTCGAAGTCGCTCTTTATTTCGTTTGGAAATGTGGTGTTATTCTCTCGGAACTCCACCATATAGAGCATTTGGGTGTAGCGCTCGAACCGTACTGTTACTAACTCTCACTCCAGACGAATCTGTTAATTCTTCGCATAATTTTACTGCACTTACTGTGAATACTTTCTTCACTGCTCTCACAATCGATCGTATTTCAAGGTTGTTAAGGCGTTTTGGTGTTCCGGCACGTTGCTGATCTTCTAAAATTCTAAATTTTTTTGTTTGTCTATAATTTTTTTTACTGTATTATGGCTTCTTCCTATTATAGAGGAGATTTCACGTGACGATTTGCCTTCATTTTTAAATTTTATGACTTACTTTCTTGTTTCAATTGTAGTTTGTTTTCCCATTTTGGTTTTAAAGTTCTCGCGATCAAACAAGAAAAGCTACTATCTTAAAATCTCATGAGATTAGCAGCAAGATCCACAAAAAATTATAATCTAGGCAAAAATAAAGAATAACAATATATTTTTTTATGTAGCTAGAAAAATCTTATTGCAATTCTAAATGTGTTCACTTTTTTCTGACGCGTTAAAAATGGAGTATTTTTGGTTTTGTTGTTACTGTTTTTGTTGCAGTTGAAATAGTTTAGTTTTTTGTTTATATATTGCAAGAGAACAATTAAGTGTTTTGTTAAATATACTAGAACTGGAGAAAAAATTGTTTTTTAATATGTAAATAAAACGTTTTAAATGTAAAAACAAGTTGTACACTTTCTTTTGACGCTGACTGTACCTATCAGATATGGAGGTAGTGCACTAAATTTGCAGTTACCACTAAAAGTTAGTGATAGTGCAACATTTTTTTTTTTATTACAAGAAAGTTTTTCACTAAAATTAATTTAGTGATAGTGAAAAACCTTTTTTTTACAGCTTAGTGGAATTTTTTTTTCTCCACTTACAGGATAGTGGAAAAATATAACCATTCACTAATGATAATGGAACTCAAATACATATCATTAAATTGCATTATTTTATACTTTTTTATTTTTTTAACTTAATATTTTATTCTTTAAGTTTATTTCTTAAAACATTAGGTTATATTGCGATATACGTTGTTAAATTATATTACTACAAATTAAAATTGCTAAGATTTTAATTCCTGAAATTTACTTTACTTAAAAATTTAAAGTTTTTATTTAATTTTTTTTATACAATAAAAAATAATAAAATGGAAATATTTTGCATATATTTTCAATTTGTTTGGAATATTTCTATAAACACTATTTTTTGAGATTTAAGTGCAAATAATATAACTAATGCTTTCATGTAGTGACTGTTAAAAATTTGCACTATTTTATTGTAGTGAAAAATTTTCACTACCACTAATTTTTTTAATGGTAGTTAAAATATGTTTCACTACCACTAAATTTTTTAGTGGTAGTTCAAATATTTTTCACTACCACTATAGTGATGAAAAATAGTGGAAAATCAAAGTGTTGTCACTATAGTGGGATTTAGTGGAAACCTTAGTGCACTAAATATTTAATGCACTACCCCCAACTCTGATAACTATAAACGCACACTACTTTTTTAAAAAAAATTGTAAAAATGAAACAAGAACATATTTAGGGGGCTACCAATTTGTTTATTAAATTAGTTAAGACTTCACTTAAAATATTGTTACAAAAAAATTTTTTTTGTACTTTATTTATTTTTTTTTACTTAATTTTCGAGATTAACAGCCATTTTTAAGGGTATTTTCCTATAAACGCACTTTAATTTATGGGCCACTGTAGCATTATTAATAATGTGTGGATGATCCCAGACTTGTTTAATTCTTAGTTTCAGCTCCGTCAGAGTCATTATGCTTTCATTCTGGGCATTATTTGCATAAACTTTACGGGCCATGTATCCCCACAAGTTCTCCATTGGATTTAAGTCCGGACTACAAGCCGGCCAGTCCAACAGAGGAATGCTATGTTCATTAAACCAAAATTTCGATTGCTTAGAAACATGGATTGCAGCATTATCTTGTTGGAATATGCAATCTTCATCCATTTTTTCACACATAAATGAGAGAAGAGCATCTTCCAACAGTTCGTTATAAATCGCACTATTCATTTTTGTCGGAACAAAGCATATTTTCGACTTGCCAACTGCAGAAAACGCTGCCCATACCATAAAGGGTGGATTAGCCGACTGTAATGTAATGTAACCTTAACGGAACGGAACAGCTGATCGTTTCTATTGTGTGTAAAGTAGTTAAAGCAGTTATAGTGACAAAATGTAACGTAACTGTAACGTCTGAACTAAAGACCTGCACATGCAGCATTGTTTAACATGAAGACAATTGCCACATGATGCTTTTGTCATGTCATGTTATGTTCTTTTACCTACTTAACAGCAACACGCAAAGGCAATGTATATCAAAACAAAAAACAAACGCAGCATCATTTTAACAACATCATAACACACACAACATTAAAAAAATTAACAGATGCATGGATGACATGGAAAATAATTTCAAGTCATTTAAATCATGTATGAGGCCTTTTTTGTATGAGATGATTTCAATTCACTTGTAGTATTTATTGTGTGCAATAAGAAAAAATCTATATTAATCTATATTTGTTTGAGCATCACGCCTAAACGGCTGAACCGATTTTATTGAAATTTGGAACGTAGATAGATCCTTACTGGGAAGCGTCAATAGGCTATATATTTTTTTTACTACGACAGGGCTAGCGAAGAGCACCGAGTCAAGCTAGTTGACTATAAAAATACAACTGAAATTTATATTTATATTTGGTCAATTCACAAGGGGTCTTATCATGTCATATTGTCATAATGTCCTAATATTTCACAATGGTTTTTATTGTTTTTCAAGCAAAAAATGTCCTAATATAATACTACTCTGTATGCTATGTTTATGGTGTTATCGTAACCTACCAGCGGAGACCTGCGCCGAATGCCTAAGAGTCGGTTAAGCCGAGCTGTCGAGTCGAGATATATTAGGACATTATTACAATATGACTGATAAGAGACCTTGTGAATTGACCAATTATATAGTAGGTCAAAATAAAAATACGAAAGTACACCAATGGGTTTTACAATGTTGTTTTGGAAAATTTTACAATATTTAGTAATATTACCTGTTATATTATTACTTAAAAAGGAATACGTGGAATATAAGCCATAAAATGCCAATAATTTTCATGGAATTAAAAATGTAATGTGTTTCACATACATATTTTAAATACTACCTGACTTAGGTACAACCGCTCGAATATTATTAACGGGACATTTAATAATTACATTGCTAAATAATATAAAACTTCATGAACAAAGCTAGACGGTGTTTAATTAAAGAAAATTAAATTAATGTATAAATCCTTAACGGTGAAGTTTATAATATATTTAATGATATTAAAGACAAACGTGTTTATTATACTCGTTGTAAAAACGTGTTTAAATTTAATGAAGTGTCTCTGAATCGTTCGCGGCATAATTGCTACAAAAATATAAATCTACGAAAATGATCCAATGGAACAAAAGCAACTGCCCAACGATTTGAAGAAAAAGTGTAGGGCATTTATTGCGTAACTTCACAGAATTTGTTTCCCTATTTTTTGTTTTCAAATAAAATCTAGAAGGCTTGAACAAAATTTTTTAAATTTTCTAGTATATTTTTATGTTATTCAAAAATGTTTGAAATTTTTCTTGGAAAATATTTAATTTTTTTATGATTTTCAGCTATACAATGAGAAAATATGTATACGTTTCAGACTTTTCTATACATTTAGAAATATTGGCCAATATTGGGATATTATACAAAAATATTTGAACTACATAATGCAATTTATTATAAAATAGCAACAAATTTGTGTAAAAAAATTAAAAATTTCCTTCATGTACAAATTAATAATATTTATGAACATGTTCTTATTCTGAATGAAAAAAGTTTGGGAAAAATTCATGTTCGATTAATAATATTTATTAAAACATTCATTCCAATTATGAATTTCTTTTTCCTGTGTTACACTTTATTATTTATATTTTTTAAAAATCCTTATATTATTTGTTCTAAATATTTAAAAAAAATATATAATGCTAAATAATAATAGTTCTCAGATTTTCACAGTTTTTATTCTGCCTAACAATGCGACACTTGTTAACATCAATTCAATTCAAGCTACCACACATAACAACAGCATCATCAATAGTTATAGACATGACATGGCACAACACGGTTTTCGCGGCGCGATGACATGGTACAACATGGTTTTTGCGGCGCGATGACATTGAACAACATGATGTGCGCGTCGACACAACAAAACAAAGCATCAAATTTTGAAGTAAGACATTTTTCTACAAAATGTTGTCTTGTGCAGGCCTTTAGTCTGAACCTGTTAAAAACAGAATTTCTTTACGTTTCAACGTGACATTTACTAACGGTGTTGTCAACTTGTTGATTTTAAAAGTCTTGTATAAAAAAATACTTATGCTCAGAACGCTTAACAATATTTTCAATGTTCTAAAAATGTTTTAAATATTTCAATAATATAAATACATAAATAAAAAACAAAATGTAAGAAAAGATAAACTCACTGTTTATTGTTGATTTTTTGTTTAAGCTTTGATATTTTTACAAATAAAGCTTGAGTGTCTGCAATTCTCATTCACTCTAAGTTTGATTTGTATAATATCTTTAGTTTTTCTAAAGCCTTTTGGGAAAAGGTTTCCTGATGATCTGGCTTAAGCAACCAGTGAAATGCGCATAGTCTACGTTTACAATGCAGAAATTGAAAGGTAGACAGACGAAGTTTGAAAGCGAGGTGTTGAAGAGGTACAGTGTGTATTACACAGGTTTAGGTTAGTTCCAAAGAGAATGAGAAAAATGTCTGCCTTTCAATTTCTGCATTGTAAAAGGGGACAAAGGAACTAGCATATCCCACAACAATAAATGTCAGTGAATTTATCAATAATTGGGAAATTTAGCACAATTCTTACTAAAAACAAAATTTTTTTATTGTTATGGTAATATTTACATATTAAGCAAATTAGTTCACACAAGCATTTATAAAATGTATACTAATAATAATCGAAAGTAATAAGTTTGAAAATATTAAATTAATATTTTGTATAGACAAATTAAATTAACATATTAGGGCCATTATTACAACTTGCCTTTATGTTCGAAATAGTGAAGGTGAAACTTTAAGCAATAGAAAAAGGTACCCTTAAAGTTAACTATTACTATTACGAAAATAAAGGCATGTTGTAATAATGGCCCTTAGTATAAAGTACAATATTAATTAATTTTTAAGTTATCGGACCTTTAATAAATAAAGTATGTATGACAAGGTAATAAATAATATTTATAATTGTCTCCTAATGGGTTAATATAAACATATATGAAGTCACTTCGAAGCACTTCACAATGATGATGAATACATTTTTTTTAAATCGCAGAAAAAAATTATAAAATCGCTTGAACAGTATTTAAAACAATTGTGTTGATAACACTTTCAAACAGCTGTTTAAATTTGTTTGTTTATGTCAAAAACATATGACACGTTTTTAATGTTCTATAATCGCACTAAAGTGTTACGTTAAGTCAACATTACGGTTACATTACATCAACGGTCGGCTAACCCAGCCTTAACACTGCCACCACCGAAATTACGTTTTGACATCCGAATATCGTTTGTTCTCCAATCGTGCCAATAGCATGAGTATGAGTCAGGACCGTCAAATTAAATTTTTTTTCGTAAGAGAAAATTACTTTTTTCCACTCATCTGTCAATTTCATATATTTTCTTGCGAATTTTAGACGATTTTCTTTATGGCTTTTTCCATTTTATGTTTTCATCGTTTCGTAAAATGCATGATAAAAATATAGAAGGTAGTTTCAATCAAAATTTTTTTTTCAAATAAGGTTTTTTGAAGTTTCCTTATTTTGTGAGCATTATAAAAAGCGTTGCCACATTCCTAAAAATGATTTTTATTTTGGAGAAATTTTTTACAAAAAATGTGTAATTTATAATTTAGTATTTAAATAAAAATGTATTAAGTATGTTGTGTTGGAAGTTAATGATTCAATTCCTAACATTCGCTTACTTATAATTAAAACACGTTTACTATTTTCATAGGTATATTAAGTAAGAATTTTTTAATTTTTTTATTACTATGAACATATTTTGTATCTTTTAAATGGCGGTTTAAAAACCGAATTCGAAAATATGTTCTCCCAAGATAAAACCTTTTAACAATTTTTTTATCCAAATTTACATTAGTTGAATTTAACAAATTTAACATATAATTTGGGCTACCTGACAAAGAATTTTCATTAAATTTTAAAAAAAGTTGCATTTAAACGTTCCAAAAGGCTTAAAAACTGGTGTTTGGTTTGTATGTGCACCCTCTGACAATAAATTTGTATATGTATAATTTTCATCTTTTCCTTCCGATGTTCTGAATCCAAATTCGGTAAGACCCATTTTTGAAATAATGTAACCGGCAAAATTTTCCAAACCGTCAAATTCTATATCATTTAATTTATAAATATTGTCCAAAAACTGCTCAGTTTCTTGATATTATGTAATCTATAAAAAGAATCATATAAATATACATAAGTATAAAATACGATCAAAAGTTATTTGCCTCAATTTGTTCTTCATCATCTATTGGTATTTGATTAATTGGGGTAAAAATTTGCTGACTTAACGTCACGTCAGGATCTATTGTTTGAAGGTCCAAAATGTTTTCTTCGCAGTTTTGGACATTCGCTTCCGAACAATGAATATTTTCATTGCGACCTGATTTTATAGTAAATTTTAAAATTAAAAAAATATATACATATATAAAAATTCATTAAATGTACCTAAAAGATATGATCGAAGACGATATTTAAACTCTAATGGTGAGGGGAAAATTTTTAATTAATATGGTATTACTATTTTAACGAAAACGTCAAAATCCTTAAGCATGTCAGACGTAGAATTTTAATAAATAAAGAGAGAATGAAACTACCTTCTATTTTTCTACTATGGTAAAATGTGTGCATCGCTGGAAGATTCAATTTATTCTTTATTTGTGTGGAATTCAATTTGTTGCGGGTTGCTTCTTGTTTTATTAGATTAAATTGTCTTCTTGTTAGTTTTGTTATCCCTTTTTGTAGGTTTGCGAACTCCATAATTTTGTTCTTTCTTCAAGAAATTTCGCACCACACTTTCCGAACGATTGATTTTACGTCCAATTTCTCTATTGGAACATCCTTGGTAGTGAAAAAATTGAATTTGAATCTTTTCTTGATCGGACAAAACAGTTCCCTTGGGCATCTTTAAAAGTGATGAAATTTATGATTCAAATAGAAAAAGTTGTAGTAAATTGATATGTTACTATTAGAAACGTAACTTTGGTTGAAAAAAATTGATAATATTTTATTTTTGGTAACTTTATTAAAAACAAATTTCACGTCTGCGTTTATACGAATCTTCCACTGAAAATAGCACCAAGAAAATTTGATCGCATAATTAAGGCAAACAACAAGAATAAGAAAAAAAATTGCCTTATTTTTAAGCGATTTATGCACGTTAAAGTGATTTTCGGAAGCGGGTCTATATGGGAGCTATGACTAATTATGAACCGATCGTAACAAAATTTGGTGACATGAATTTTCTATATATAAAACTTATTTGGAGCGCAATTTGTGGAGATACATTTATAAATTAAACATTTATGACCGATAAAGTCCAATTTCGGAAGGACATTTGTATGGGGGCTAGGTGAAATAATGGACCGATTTTAGCCAGTTTGAATATGCTTGGTCCTTGGGTCGAAAAAATAATATGTACCAAATTTTATCGAAATATCTTCAAAATTGCTACCTGTACTCTGCGGACAGCCAGCCAGCCAACCAGACGGACGGACGGACGGACATCGTTTAATCGACTCAGAAAGTGATTCTATGTCGATCGATACTTTAAGGTTGGTGTTAGACTAATATTTTTGGGCGTTACAAACATCTGCACAAACGCATAATACCCTCCCACTATGGTGGTGTAGGGTATAAATACAGAAAAAAAATAAGTGCGTTTATAGCAATATGCACCAGTGTAGGCTTCGTCCTTGGGGCAATATAACCCTAATATAAATAAAACGACAACGTTAATTTTAATTTTACTTTATGCATTTATATCATATTAATATTTTATATCATAACAATATGTATAAATTTAGGGAATAAATTGAGAATTTAATTAAAAATATATTTTAAATAATTCATTAGAATTTATTGGCTGCTCTATTGTCACAGCCTTTGCCACATTCTTCCTTTTCGCAAATATCACACAACGATGACTTCACTTCATAGTATACAGTGGCGCGTTGTTCTGAATTATAGTAGTCATACATAGTGATGGCAGCTGGCTTTTGCTTGGCCACGGCATGAGTCTTCTCTGCATTCACTTCAAAGCAAACCTCTTCACCAGCCGTAAGAAAATCGAAATAGATTATAATGGCCGTATCGGAATTTTTAGTTTCAACGCGTTGCACTTGTTTGGCTTGACGTATGGCATCGAATTTATCTGCATCGGCGGTAAAACCAGATGGCAGATATACCTCCATAATGGCCATGTTTGATTCTTTGATGTCACTCTTAGCTCCAGGAACAAAGTCGGCGCAAACATCCATTTTCAATAGACTGGGATAGGGAGTTGATTGAATTGTGTGCTTGATGCTGAAACTAGGTTTGTCATCTTTGGTGGCTAAATTGTAGCGGTAGGATAATTGTACGAGCGATGAGCCTTCACCATTGGCTTCCAAAGTTATTTGGCGCGATGATTTGGGAAGCTGAAAAAGGGACAAAATAATGAAATTTGTTTTGAAGACTTTATTATAAAGATTATTGCAACTTACCACATGGGTTTGTAAAATCAACGAATTCTCCTTATCCACCGAGAAACTACCTTTAGTTGTTTCTTTTCCTTCGCCATCTTGAGCCTCGAATTTAATTGTCATTTTACCATCACCAGCAGTAATATACTTTTCAGCAAAATTGATGAGGGCTTGTAGACCCACAACTGTATCTTGTGTTGAATCGAAGCCTCCCATGCTATTACGATTACCTATCAACCATTTAATAATGGGCAATAGTTTTCCAGCTGGTTCGCTGTACACATAAGCTTCCAATATATAAGCCGTTATTTCGATATCATTACTATGATCCTTTGCTGAATTCGTCCACCATTTAAGACCATTCTCCTCATGAGCTAATTTTTCTAGTTTTTCCATAAGTTTGCCGGCACTAGGATGTTGTACTTTCTTTAAGACCACAAGCGATAGAGCCAGAGCATAGGTGTCATCCTCCTTGTCAATATTATCTACCAAGTACTTAATACCCATTTCGATTTCGGGTTTGTATTTGTTGGAGTAGTCCTGCAATGAAAGGGGATAATAAAGAAAATTTTAATTCTGTTTTGCAGATTGAGAGTCGTTTGTGTAATAAAAGATAGCACAGTTACACTCGGTCATAACTCGGGAACTATTGTTCCATTATTCCTATCGTTAGTTTTAAATAGGAGTAACGGAACCCTATATTTTAATATAAGACAAATCATGTTTTAGTTTAATTAATATATATCAAAAAAAACGATAGGACCTGGAAGAACGGGTAAAACCCTGTTCTCTGGGTCTATGAGGACCTACCCACCTATGCTTTGGATGCTATTCAGTACATCCCACCTTTACATATAGACTATCGGGTCTATCCGCGGCTAAGCCGCATGATCTATTTAGATACATGCATATTCTAGGAATCTTTAATAATCACTCTATTTTTGTCTTTATTCATTCCACTTGGGAACATAGGGTTTTTACAAGAAAATTCCAACTTATTCTATCATTACATACAACTTTTATTTTGTCAAATGATTTGTTTTGGACTAAAAATTTCCTACTTTGGGGAAGGAACTTTAGAGTCCTTCTACTTGAATGGGATCAGTGGTCAGACCAACAATGGCACGATAATGTCGATCAGGTGTGGTTCACCGATGGTTCCAAACTATAGATGGAAAATGGGTAAAAACCCAATTAGTAAATACCCGGTAAAAGGGGTAAATTGGGTAAATACCCAGGTGTATACTAAAAATGTGGGTAAAAACTATCTTGAAGATTATGTGGAGCAGAAAACATTGGATGGTTCAAGAGAATGATTTTTTTTTTATTTAATTTTATAAAGAAAAAATTGTACATAGTAGTTGTAAAATAAAGGCCTGAAGACTTCTTATTCACTGTCGCTGAAACTTTCAATATTAGTTTCACTTGGGAAATAATCAAAAATAGTATGAGGTGTCGGTGAAGAATGGATTATTCCAGTAGAAGTGGATGGTATATCATCAAATGATTCGGAAGAACTGATATCGTCCTCATCTGGAAAGATTTTGATACAATTGTTCTTCGGCTTTGTATCTTTATTGAAGAGATTCCAATTATGTGATATAAAACAGACTTTCCAGCATTATCGGCAGTTAACCTTGGAATGAATAAAACTTTGTGTGCTGAATGAATGAAAATTTGTGGCATTTTACATTTATACAATACATTTTACACAATAAACGCATACCTTCTCGTGGAATTACAAATTTAATTGGCCTTTTTGAATGTTTTTTAGTTTCTAATTTTTAGGTTTGATTGACATTCAGTTTTTGAAAATATTTTGATATTAAAATCATTTTATAAATAACCAAAAAAAGATTAAAAAAGAAATATACCTGGTATTTACCCAGTATTTACCCATACATAGAGTCCCATCTATATTCCAAACAGGTCAAAGCGATATTCAAATGGGTACATACCCAACAATATTTTAGGCGGAAATTTATGCCTTCCTAATATGCTATGCTGAGTGTTTGCGAAGGGGACTAAAGGTCTTTATGATATTTGTTATGTAACATATTACTTAGGGCCTTATATTCCTATGAGGTAAGATCTGGAGTCGTCATTAACTGTGTTACATCTTTGAATGAACTCGGTGAGCATAATTATCTGACATTGTGCTGATTAGCTGTTCATGAGGGACACGCGTCGAACGAATGGACCGATTATATGGCCAAAAGAGTTTGATGTTGGTTTGAAACTGGAACTTGGTTTGCCCGCCACTGGGGTAAATTCTCTGAACTTGGGCTGGTCAAACGATACATTACTCTGTCCAAAATTAAATTCCAAAAGTTGCAATCGCTCGGAAAGAGATATTTGAGACAACTTACTGGATTATTTACCGTGCATTGTGCTCTTAGATACCACCTATATATCTTAGGGAGATAGTTCAGATTTTTTGATGTACATGATGAAACCTCTGAATACGTGCTTTGTGATTGCCCAATGTTGTCGACGAGCATAGCGAAATTGCTCGGAAGGGTCTTAATGGCCCCTGGTGATCTTTATGTTCTTTCATCTAACTGGATAATTGGCTTCAGACGTATCCTGAACCTGTCATGATGAAGCTAAGGGCTGCATAAATGATCCTATGGATCGCAGTTCGTGAAGCCTCACTATTTATAATAATAATAATAAAAGCCTGTACTCTGAATTGTTTGTAAGCCAAACGCAACCCCAACAAAGTTTCGAAACTCCATCTCATTCTGAAGAAACAAGAAAGCTCTGCTAATAATTACAATTTAAATCCTGATTTGACTGTTTTTCCTTATTAATACCAATTAATTTATTAAAATACAAAATTATTTAACACTTACCATGTCCTCCAAAAGAGCTTGCAATGAAAATGCCGTAAAGCCAACATCGTTCTGATGAGCTGGATGGAATAAACGGCCGGTCTGTTTAAATTGACCGCTCTTCTCTTGATTCGATACTACATATTCCAAAGCTTGATCAATGACGTCCGTGTCAATGGTAATGTATTTTCTAGCCTGTATAAAGGAACGTGCCACATAAGCTGTGAGCCAACTGTTTGGTTCACTGTGGCCCTCGCCGAAAGCACTGTAGGCTCCATTCTTATGCTTATAGGTCAATTCGCGTTGATAACCAACTTCCATGTAATTTTTGGCCTTTTGAACTACTGTTGGCATATCACGGTTAATAGCATCCAAATAATGCAACACCAGTATATTGGGCACAAAGTTGACCATATTCTGTTCACCACAGCCGTACGGTTTGCGCACCAATTTGTCGATATTCTTAATGGTGGGACCTAAGATGTCGCCAACCACAGAAAATTCCAAATATTCCGAGTCCAAAACCGCATCTTTGGGTATAGCTGCCTTAAGGGTTTCCTTAATGGGTTCTTTAGAAGCAGCTGGTGTTATAAATATGGCTTGATTTTCATACTGAGTAATACCTTCTGGTTCAACTTTGAGCTTTTGATGTATGGCATCACCAGCCAAGGGTGTTATGGCTTTAATTTTCAATGTGATTTCTCCCACTTTGTTGGGACGGATCATGAATGATACACTCTTGCCGCTGTTCGAGGCCACTGTTACTGTTTTCTTACGTTGCTTCTCCTCCAAAACCAATTCCTCAATTTCATTGGAGACTTCAGTGAAATCATATTCGTCATCGGTATTTTCCATAGTAACTTCAGCATCCAAAGCTTTGTCCATGTAATTGAAGACAACTATGGGTATGGATATCACCTCACCACGCTTAACGGAATATGGCAAATTAGTGCTCACAAAGAAGGGTTGGAATACTTCGATGTTTGTGGGATTTGCCACCATGCCAAAGCCGGTTTTGTCGTTCAATGAAAAGCCGGTTACCACCCAAGAAGTTATGGTGTCGGGTATGTTTTTGGTAAGAGTAGCCAAACCATTTTTATCAGTGCTATATAGATTTGTCAAGCAATTTAAAGTAAACATGGAAGGATAAGGGAATATATTAATTAAAATTTTTTAAATATTTAATTTAATCAACATAAACACAGTTACAACACAAAAAGCTTTACATTTAATTACATATATATGTACAAAAATTAGTATGATTTATGGAATAAAAACATGCAGAATTTACAAAAAATTGTTAGTAAAAATCAAACAAATATGTGGTTTAAATACAATTTTCTCAGTGTTTGAGTTTTTAAAATAGTGGCTTACAACTAAAGCTTTAATTTTATTAATAGGAACAGTATAGAAAGTAGATGGAGAGAGTGGAGAATAAGTTTTTAAATCTTAGCTACGTTTTTAAAAGCAAAGCTTAGCTAAGACACCAACCTTTGAAAAGTTAGAGAGAGAAAAATAGTTTACAATTATATACATTTTACTGATCTTCCCAAATCCGAACTTGTATAAAAATGGTTGGCGTAATTTGAGTTCCAAGTTTTATTAACATTGAGTCATTAGCTTCATTGGCAAATAATTGCTCACTACAATGTGCAAACAATTTCTAAGTCATTGACGCAGAATTTCAAAAAGTAACGGGAAATAAATCAGCAATTTCAAATTTGATAGTTTGATTTTTTCAAAATTTCGCTACGGATCATGAAAAAAAAAATAAAATTTGAATTATAGTTTATTTTGTAAACTATAAGTAATGGTTCGAAAGAATTTCGAAAATCAAATTAAATTTTGAATCCTTTGCGAATTTATTCTTTATAGAATTAATTCCTCATTGAATCATTAAAATTTTCTTTAATTCAAATCCATTAAAAAATAGCTTCAAAAATGTATTGAATGATTAAATATTTCTTCAATTTAAGTCAACTTAAGTCAATTCTGTTCAATTCATTTTGCAAATGAAAACAAAGCAAAACAAAACGTAAAGAATTTATTTCCATTTTTTATTCTTCAACTGACTAAATATAGCCATGCGAAATTTTATTAAAATCGGACTATTTGTTTAGAAATTGCAGATTTATTTCCAAATTTTGCTTTTACGAAAGTAGACAAAGGTCCCAAGGAGTTTTGCATAGTTATTGTGTCCTCTTGAATTTGGTACATTTTTCAATATTTATTTGATTATTAGTAAAAAATAATAAAATTTATATAAATTCATTTTAGGAAAACGATTTTTGACAAAATACTTGTCTAAAATATTAAAAATTCTGCTTTAAAAACTCCCTGGGGATTTTGTTTGACCAATGGTACATTTTCAGTTCACGTTTCAATTGGTATTATACAGACTTGAATAAATAAATTATAATTAAGCAATAAAATACACATAAAATACCAAAAAAAACTATAAGTTATAAAAAAATTTCAACAAACATTTTAAAAATGTTCAAGTAAGACATTCAAATTCAAACAAAAACTCATTAATAACAACTAGAAAGAAAGATAAAAACGTTTAATAACAAATTAGCAAGGTTGGCTGCCGATTCGAAACTCTTAAAAGGTAACGGTACCGGTATTTCGGTAAACATATGTTAATAATAACGCTAATTTTTAGCTGACTCAAATAAATTTCACAAAAATTAAAAATAAGTTCCTGATTTATAGTGCATTTGCACCGAAGCGAAATCTAGTACATATGAGATTTCATGCCAAATCTAGTTATTTTGACGAGATTTCCCATACAAAATGAAATCTACTTCGTGGCTAGATTTTGGGGAAATCTTCTCAAATCTATTCAGTACCAAGTGATGCAACAGTGAATTTCTTAACAATGTCCTAAAAAATACAGCACTGTACAAGTAAAATTTGACAGATGCAAATCCAAAAATAATAATCTTATATATAAATAGGCCACACGTTTTTTTGTGGTACACTTTTAAGTATGTTATTGTCCACCAATTTTGATGAAACTTATATGTTTTAAAAGGTTATTTTCTCTAGATGTGCACAATATACATTTTTTTAAAAAATTCTTTCCATAAAAGTGGTAAAAAGCATTTTAAATTAGCTTGAAAAACAACAACAACAACATGTTTATGCACATCTAAATACATACACGTGCATTTGTACACAAACGTGAAAAATATTTTTGCGTATAAACAAAAGTAACTGTATAATTTCGTTATTAGTGGTCGAATTTTGACCACCAGGCGATCCTAGTAATAAAATAATCAGCCCAATTATGAATAAAAAAATTATAATAAAAAAAATCTGCGGGTTTTTTTAGTCAGCTGTTTGTTCCCGGGAGTTTGTTCCCCGGGAGTTTTTTCCCATTGAATTGAATAGGAAAAATGAGAAAAGGGAAAATACTCCCGGGGGATTTTTATTCATAATTGGGCTGAATATAAAAAGTGTGGGAAAGTGTTAGCATTTGAAAAATATGTTCAATGGATGCAAATATGAATAAAAGTTAAGTGATACAAATTATATTACTAAAAATTATAATAAAAAAAATCTGCGGGTTTTTTTAGTCAGCGGTGTAACCCTAGGTCTCCACGTATCAATATTTATTGCTGCAATTGTCAAATTTGATTGCGTCAATGAAATTTGCGAGTGTAGACCGCAAATTTTCATATGTAGCAATCCAATGCGCAATGATTGCTAAGCAATAAGCTGTCAGTTCAGTTGTAAAATATATTGATTTTGACAAAGATTTCAATTGTAATCCACTAGATTTCGCTTCGGTGTAAATGCACTATTAAATAAAACACGAACTTGTTTTTAATTTTATATAAAACACTTAAAATAGACTTGGATGTAGGAACCTTTATTATGACCCGAAAGAACAGTCTCCGAAATTTTATATAAAACACTTAAAATAGACTTGGATGTCGGATCTCTATTATGACCCGAAAGAACAGTCTCCGAAATTTTCTTATATTTTCGGTCACTATTTCCTGCATTGCTACCGATATCTTTCAACTATCGATTCAAGACTTGGAAGCCAACATTATTCAGGTAATTCGCGAGATACCGGTAGCAATGCAGGAAAGAGTGATCGCGGCCAATATTTGATTAAAATTATCTTTTAAAAGTAAATGTCCGAGGTAGTTCTTTCAGATCATTATAGATATTCCGACATCCAATTCTAGTTTATATAAAATTAAAAAAAAAGTCTAAATGAATCACATTTTATTAAGTGTTAACTTCTGTAGATATAAATTTTATTTGTATTTTCATTATTTATAGAATATTTTTGAGGTAAAGGTATTTTCGATTATTTTGGTAACAATAATTCCATTTAATTCGCAAACGGAAGGAACTCAAGCTGGGTTTGTAATGGGAAACGGTAGCCAACCTTACGAAAAACATAAACTTTATTCAATTTAAAGCTCACAAAGTCAACACATAGAACAACTAAAAAACTAAATAAATTTCATGAAAAATACAAGCCTACTTTTTTAAATTTTCCTCTAAAAATAACCAACATTCTTGGAAATTTTCTCTTACTAGGAAATTTTTCTGCTCAACTCTATACGCCTCAGTAGATGTCATTATAATAGGCTTGGCGGTGGTTGTTGTCTTAGCATTTAAACTTGCCCCCATAATAGGTATATATTGACTTTCAGATGACACTGGTTTTGGTCTTAACTTATGTACTTAAAATATATTAAAGAAGTAAATAAAAAATCAATTTAAAGTTTTGACAAAAAAAAAACATAATTAAAAGATTTTTGAAATTTTATACCAAATATGTAAATTTAGTTTAGTTTATAAATATAACAAAATATGTAATCGTTTTTTTGGCGGTAATTACTCGTACTTTTGAAAATTTTGAAAAATCAAAATATGGGTAAAATGTTTGCGTATATTTGTGCTTAGACCGTCATCGTTCATTTCAATATCACCGCCCATAAGTGTTGACAAAATGTTTGAACCAAATCGTACCCCTATACTGTGTGGTCTCTTAAGTGTTAATAGATCATATTTAAAATCTAAAATAAATTAAAGAGAAACGTTTTCAAAAGGGGTTTGACAAAGGGGTACGTACTAAAATAATAATTTATGTTTTAGCAAAAAAAAAAAAAGAGTAAGAAAGTCTGGAACCGATCATAATCTGATCTCTTTGAGCTTCCTAGCTCAGTTAAAATCGTATATTCTAATTTGTACCGAGTTAGAATATTCAAAATTCATAATATTTGATTATTTTTGTTGTCAAATAAAATGATAACTATAAATAACATTTAAATGGATAAAGTTTGTTAAATACATATTCTTAAACCGTCTGCCATTAATCCAAATCCATTTAACATGAGTAGATTTTACCAAACAATGAACGAAATTTTTGATTTAGTTTCCAATTCATTAACACGATTATTTCAATATTAATCTGAGTTATTTATGAATGTTAAAATATTTAATACATGTACATATGTATCTTGAAATTACTTATTAAGCTGTGGAAAAATCCAAACTTCTTCAAAGTTGCTACGAATTTTTGGATATGTAGAGACTTGTTCAGTTGGTGGTACAATTTCGGTGGCAACTGCTAAATATGTGTGAATCTCAATACTGTCTTTAAGTTCATCCTCAAACCTGATGTCGATTATATCGTAATCTTCTGTAAACATTTTATAATAGATACTTTGTTTTAATTTGTAGCTAATCACAAATCGGGGTTCGATAGCAAAATAATATAAAGATAGAACATTTTGTTTAAAACATAAATAAACCGGCAATCTCTAAATGTATAGTCCGATTTTAAAGATATAACTAGAATACTTCAGTTTAAGATTAAAATATTTTGCTGTTTTATTGTACGTTGGGTAATGCAGTGATCGGTAATGCAGTGTATCAAAAAATATATGACAAAACTGAACAAGACTTTAGTATGTTGTTGATTCTGAATATATTAGTTTTACTAGTGGCAAATATAAGGAAGAAGACCACGATATTTAACATGCGTCGATTTTACCAAACAATAAACGAAATTTTAGATTAAGATTCCGATTCAGTAACACGAATGGTAAGAATATTTCAATATTAATCTGAGTTATTTATGAATGTTAAAATATTTACATGTATATTGAAATTACTTATTAAGCTTTGGAAAAATCCAAACTTCTTCAAATTTGCTACGAATTTGCGGATTTGCAGAGACTTGTTCAGTTGGTGATACGATTTCGGTGGCCCCTTCTAAAAATGTTTGGTACTCAATAGTGACTTCAAGTTCTTCCGATATCCTGATGTCGATTATGTCGTAATCTTCTGTAAACATTTTACAATAGATACTTTGTTTTAATTTGCAGCTAATGAGGCACAACAGCAGGGTTTGATACCAAAATAATATAAAGATAGAACATTTTGTTTAAAACATAAATAAATCTGCAATAGTATAGACCGATTTTAATTATATATATGGAATACCTGAGATTATGATTTAAATATTTGTACATTAGGTAATACAGTGATCGGTAATGCAGTGTATCAAAAATATATGACAAAACTGCACAAGATTCAGAATATTTTTTCTATCTTATTGATTTTTAATACATTAGTTTTACCAGAGGCAAATATAAGGAAGAAGACTGCGATATTTAACATGCGTCGATTTTACCAAACAATAAACGAAATTTTACATTCAGCTTACGATGCAGTAACACGAATGGTAAGAACATTTCAATATTAATCTGAGTTATTTATGAATGTTAAAATAATTCTTAAAATAAATCTAGAAATTACTTATTAAGCTTTGGAAAAATCCAAACTTCTCCAAAGTTGCTACGAATTTGCGGAATTGTACCACTAGTTGGTGGTAGGATTATGCCGGGAGCTGCTAAATATGTGTGGAACACAACGCTGTCTTCGTAATCATCCGCGATCCTGAGGTCGATGTAGTAATCTTCTGTAAACATTTTATAATAGATACTTTGTTTAATTTGTAGCAAATGAGATACAAAAACGGCGTTCGATAGCAAAATAAAATAAAGATAGAACATTTAGTTTAACACATAAACAAATCTGCAATTTCTAAACGTATAGTCCGATTTTAATAAAACTTTAGATGTCATAACTAGAATACTCGAGTTTAAGATTTAAATATCTTACTGGTTTGTTGCTCGTTGGGTAATACCGTGATCGGCAATGCAGTGTAGAAAATAATATATGACAAAACTGCACAAGATTCAGCATATTTTCTGTATGTTGTTGATTTTGAATACATTATTTTGACTAGAGAAAATATAGGGAACAAGACTACTTTCTATATATCAAATTGTAGGGAATTGTGTCTCCTTTTTAAAAAAAATTATAATATTTTTAATAGTAAACAATTTCATGGAAGATTTTTTCCAATAAAAAGACCGTGACCGTGCTACCGTGAAAATAAATGAAAAGAAAATTTAAGATTTTTTATTGAAAATCCACAATTCCAAAAAAAAAAACGTTTAAAAATTGTAGATTGCAACAAACAAAATTTTTGGATTTCAATTATGCGATTAGAGAAAATTCGTCTTAAATTAAAAATTTACATGAAAATAGTTCTGCTTTGAGCAGATTCCAGTCCTCATAGTAAGAATAATTTCTGAAATATTTTCCTTTTATATATTTTTTCATTAAAATTTCACTTTCTTAAAAATTAGCTTGTGTGACGAAATCTCCAATTCAAATAATTTTTTATGATGATTGTTGACTGTTGCTGAATATCGGATGCTTACTGAAAACTTAAAATAATATTATCAAAGCTCTTCTTTTATTTCTGTAACAAATTTCAATAATATATACATATGTATGTAGATATTATTTAGTTCAAACGTTTTATATCTATAGCCATTTATTTTGTTATTGCCGCCACTTTGCTGGGTAAAATTGTTAAGATAATTTCGTTTCCAGAAATGCTCATTCTTATTTAACCGAATCGATGCCTAAGTTCTTTACAAATCGAGGCACAGATGTTGGCATTTTTTTTACCGACAAAATAAAAATAGGTTTACCGAATAAATGCATTTTGGTTATTTTTAAAGTTAGAGAAGGTTGCCTGAAACACCACAAATAACACGAACAAATCCTATAACTAGTGGATGAGAGTAGTATCTAGTTAGGGTGTGTAATTCCTCCTTATGGCTTTATCATAGGGATGACAATTTTATTCCTTATGAAAAAATATAGGGTGGTGTAACAAGCCGTATTTCTATTCTTGTTTTCAGAATAACTATACTTATAGGATTTTTCGATTTCCTCGCTATGCAGTTTTGAGTCGTAAATATCTTAATATTTAGTAGGTTAAAATTTTAATTTTGTGTATGCATGAGTTTTATTAGAGAACAACTTATAATCTATTGGCAAAATAAACATAAAAAAATAATATGAACTCCAAAATGGAAATGTTTTTGCATTTTGGTGTTTTACAATGTTGAGTATTTGAGTATAAATAGCACTAGGAACAAAAGTATAAGCTTTTTTTGAAAAGGAGGGCTGATATAAAGCAAATTTGTTTCACAGAAAATAAAACTCTGTAACCCCCTGTCTATACTTGACAAATATTTATCATAACAAATAATGACTTTTGTTGTCAAGACAAAGTTGTCTGAGCAAAAGCACAAACAATTTTGTCATAACGAAGCAATAATACTAATAAATGGAGACTATACCTAATAATTTTTTATCTTGACAACCATTTTGAAGTTTATCATGATAAAAATTTGTCAGGTATAGACAGGGGGTAAGTGTTTTAGTCAAAAATATTGTCATATTGCCTGCAAAAAATTTTATAATTACATATAGTATGTTTTTTATTTGATAATTGAAGTTATCACAAAGGATGGCTGTCTGTTTAGTGTTAAAAAAATATTAAAACTCACATGGCCTTTTTGCAGGCTAGGCAAAGTTAAACTTAATTTATTATTGTAGCAAATTAAAAAAGTTTATTTTACTTTCGCTTCTAGTATTATTCTATAGTTTATATTAAGCTACGTATACACGGTTGTTAGATTGTCAGAAACATGCTCAGAAAATGGTTAACACAACCATGAGAACTTATGTTGAAACATATGATTGTTAACCATTTATTGAACATTTTCTGACAACTTTGTAAGAATATGACAACCGTGTTAGTAATTTTAAGTATTTAGTTGTATTATTTTTAAACAAAGTGTCCAGAGATGTACAGGTTTTTGTTGGAATTTACTGAATTTACGTTTTTTCAGTATTCCTGTAAATCTGCAATTATTTATATTTTAAAAGTTCATACTGCAATGTTAAACAACGAAATTTAAAAACTTAAAATACTGAAAATATTATGAATATATTTTTAATACCCAATTTGTTAATTACAATGTTGTAAATTATGTTTTCTCCAGTTATAATTTGCATGGTTATATACGACCCCCTTGCTCCCTGTGATTTGTAAAACGAAATACTTGATTAGGCTTGATTAGTAAGTTTCGTATCGATCTCAAATCGTATCGTAGAAATCTATTTTATTTAGAGTACTCAGCAGTACTGGGTAGTGATTTCACCTAACATTTACTAATTACTTAATTTTCTATTTGATTCATTATTTTATTATATGTATGTCTTATTGCAATCCGTTTTAGGCAAGGGGACTCAGTGGTAATTGACTTTTCAATACATTACTTCAGGTCAGTAAAATAACTACTTTTGGATAGAACAGATTACACTCTAGATTACTTAGGGACACTAAAATGACAATTGACTCCACGCTAAATTATGTGTAAAGTAATATGTTTGCCACACTTTGCATTACAAAATAAAAAATGAAATCAGCCAAGTACCTGGATATTGTTTTAAAAACTGTTTAAAACGAATACATTGGCACTATTAAAACTGATCGGTATTACCGGCGGCTATGATACGAATCGATTGATCAATAAATCGCCAGATAACGATACGATAAACTTGTTTGATCAAGCCTTTAAAATGTTCAATTCCCAACTGAAATTGTAGCTGATGATTGTCTACTTCTGTTTCATTCAAATGTCATTCACTTGAAACTGATATTTTGAATGCCGTAGCCAATTTTAATACCGGAATAGTGTGTCACAAAATGTTTTTTTTGAAAAGGGGGATCGTCATCTAGGCAGTTGTGAATAGAACACATATGTATTTCGTTTTACAGCACAAGGTACAATATTTCACATTTACAACCAGCTAAATAGTTAATTCGACTAAATTTCTGATTGAATACAAATTCGGAACTTTTCGAAAGTGAAAAAACATTTGTTATAATTGTATCACTGTTTTAAAGTTCAGAATATGGTGATAAGACTTAAATGCCACATAATTACTTATTAAGCATTTGATAGATCCAAGTTTCATCAAAATTGCTACGTATATGTGGTGAATTTTGGTCAATTTGTGGAATAACTTCGGTAGTAAGTGGAAAGTTTGTTGTTTCTTGATATTCATCATACTCTAGGACGTAGTCTTCAGTGACATCGTATTCGTAATATGGTACATCTGTAAATAAATAACAAATTTTAACAATTCGCACAATGAAATTGATGAACAATATTGACTTTAACACCTGCAATATTATGATCGAAAATTCGAAATTTAAAGTTTATTTTATTCTTTTTAGAGCATTTAAATAAAAACAGGTTTTCATTCTTTTTATTATTAATTTATTTAATTTATGGTGAAGCTCTATTGTTAACTAATTCAAATATATTGCTGAACGACACAGGTTACTAGACCTGCCACTCATTCACCTCGTAATGATTTAATTACTTAGTATTCCGATAAATTTTCTTCAGATTCCGTTTAATTGTGTAAATTCATATGCGGAAAGTTTTGCTTCATTTGTTGAATTTGAAAACAAGTGTCGCTAAAGAACACAGATGGTTTGTGTGGTTCATAAGTGGTGGTTTTGACATGGAAGACAAAGATCGCACAGGCCTTCCAAAAAAGTTTGAAGGTCAAGAATTGGAGGCATTACTCTATGAAGATTGTTGTCAAACTCAACAAGAGCTTGGAAAATCATTGGGAGCAGGATTCACACAATAGCAGGGAAATTGGGTACCATACGTATTGGAGCCGAGAGTCAGAGTTCTTGCGATAACCCGAAGCATCGATACCAAAGCCAAATATTTATGGTGCTAAGGTAATCATCAGTAATTGGTGGGAGCAAAAGAGTCCTATATATAATGAGCTGCCGAAATCTGACCAGAACATCACAGGTAACCTGTACCGGACGCAACTGATTCGTTTGAAGGGAGCATTGACCGAATAACGCCCAGATAGGAAACCGTAATATTTCATCATGACAACGCTCGGCCACATGTTGCAATACCTACTAACAAGTATTTAGAACAGAGATGCGCAAAAATGAATTCTCTCACCAATACACTTACTCCCACCAACACATTCAATTCTTTATTTTATTTAGTGCATCTACAAATATTAGATGAAGTGATTGGGAAGTTTTGCCTCACCCGCTTTATAGTCCAGACCGTGACCCGTCAGACTATTATTTGTTTTGATCGATGCAGAATGCTTTCTCTGGGATACTCTTCACATTGACTTGATTCGTTCTTTGCCTTTTTGGCTCGGAATACATATGTTGCCAGAAAGATGTGGAAAGGTCATAGCTAACAAATTTACTTCGCATTCGATGAAATTGTGAATTAAACAAAAACTATCGAAATTGGAATAAATAATAAATGTTGAAAAAAACAAGTCCATATACAATATTGATAAGCTAAATCACTAATAAGCTAATTGAACAAGATTAGAAGTCATGCTATTGAATTTGTAGTCATGCAATTGAATTTGTAGGTGTTGATATACAAAGGTTGAGTTCTGTACAAAAATTTACAAAACATTCGTAAGTTCTTAATATACAATTAAACAGCTTTGCTAACAATAGAAAATATTACAGAAAGTAAATTAACTATTTATTCATTTAGAAAAATTAAAAAATATTTACATATTTTTGCACTCATATATCCAAACTTCATTGAAATTGCTGCGAATTTTGATGGGTTCAAACATTTGAGTTTTCCCTGGTTTTGTGCGAGTTCGACCACGGCAACGTCTAC
This sequence comes from Calliphora vicina, assembly GCF_958450345.1. NCBI lineage: Eukaryota > Metazoa > Arthropoda > Insecta > Diptera > Calliphoridae > Calliphora > Calliphora vicina. The sequence goes on along the minus strand of NC_088781.1, from coordinate 58,430,025 downwards.
AAGCATCTAAACATTTTTAAATATGTAGATATTATGAATATTGTTAATTTATTATTGCTATAAAATGTGTATTCAAAAAGTTCTATAAGGACATTTTATCCTAAATTGGAATTTATTTTCATTTAAATCCTCAACACAAGGAACAAATTATGTTAAATTAAACGATTTGATATCTTAAATGAATTAATATCTCAACCAACGCTAAAAGAAAAACCAATAGATGTCCTTCTATAATGAAACTCAACAATTGTGAATCTGAGTAATATGTTAGCAAATTTGTTTGATTTGAATCCACAATATGTCTGATAGTTACCCCTACACATTATACCCTAACCGTGCTACACATTCCCAAATATTGACACTGTTAATTTATTGGAAAGTTTAAGTAATCGAAAGATTTCGTCTAATTATGATCCTGATGGCATTCTGAGCAGAAATAATATGACAAATTTTTCCAAAATTTTGAGGCCTCCTATATCATTTCATTATTTAAATCTGGTAATAAATCTGATAGGGGTGGCATGGGGATATGGTATGCCAAGCAACGGTCTGATTGGCTTTGATTTGGCTAAGCCCAGTACCTGGCTTAATCCCTCCTGTATCTCAAGTGGACATATACCTCCTCGTGGTGGCAACTGGGGTAGCTGCTTCAAATACCCGTTTCGAAGTAGTGAGCTAATTTGTACCACGACTTAGTTCACCACAAAAAAAAAAAAGATGGTTGGGGCGTTGTACTTGTAATTCACCCCTACCCTATAATGAAAGATAGAAAGAATAGTACGGATCTGCATCTGGAACGTTCGTACAGAGCAGATGCAAAGATCTAATTGGCGGGCGTACTAAATAAGTACAGATCCGAGATTGCTGCCATCCAGGAAGTAAGATGGAATGGACATGGTGTCATCACAACACCACATTGTGACGATATACTTATACTAGACACGAGTTTGGATGTGTTTTCGTAGTCAGTAGCCCAAAAACACATGATAGGACCAGGTGTGTCGCAATGCAACTGCAGAGGAAAACGCTGCATAACTGTCAACACTGTAGTCCTCTGTAACGCAAGGAGTAGGGAAGAGTTACTGGGAAGAAAGGAAAGAGGAGAAACGCCTGTTCTTCCGCAAGAAAAGGGAAATGGAAAAGCTTTGGGGCTCAAGCGTAATTTGAAAGCTTATATGGTCAAATATTTTTTAAATTTTTTTTAGATTTTTCGGAAGAGGTTTAGAGGTCGCTTGAGTCAAATTGAGTTTTTGTCAAAAATCGGGTTTGTCGGCCTCATTTGAGTTTTCTTCCTCTTTTTGGCAAAAACTCGACTTGAGCGACCACTAAACCATAGAGAAAATATACATAGAGCGGAAAATCTCCTGTCAAAGACCTAACTCAGTTGTCAAACAATAACAACACTCGTATGTGTAACATTTTAGAGTAATTTTTTTGTTTGAGTTTTATTCTAGTTTCCGCTCTATGTATATTTTCTCTATGCACTAAACCTCTTCCGAAAAAAATCTCAAAAACTCTTTACCCTATAAGCATTTAAACTAAGCTTGAGCACCCATGAAAATAAAAAGAAAACACTAATGTACTGGAGTAGAAACGAAGTCCTCAAATTCTACCAAAAGGTAAAACTCCAAACAGAGGACATTGGTACTGGTAGTTCCTCCTGTAAGGATAAAGACGGAAACCTTTTGACAGATACTGAAAGTGTACTGATGACATGGAAACAACATTTTTCCATGATGTTGGTATCGACGAAGATACCCTTGAATAACCGATGTCTGGAACCTCAGCGTATTGTGTCCTGTGCATAAGAGAGGAGGTATAAGTCACACTCCTATTGCATACAAATTTCTATCGAGCGTACTATGTGAAGGATTGGGAACAAAAGTCAGCGAAATAATAGGACCCTACCAAAGTGGCTTTAGACCTTGATATCATGGGGCGGACTGTGCGAGAGGTAACTGGAACATTCTCTAGAACCAAACAAGAGTCGGCGAAAGTGGCTTTGGTAGTAAATGAGGATAAAACGAAGTTAATGGTATCATCCAACAAGGAAGCAACAATACTGGGTCAATGTGTGAACGTTGGTGAGGTAGTAATCAACATTATCTATGTCGGTACCACCATAAAGTACCAACGTCATTCGAATTCGATCCCGAAGGAAGACGTAGAAGGGGAAGACCCAAACTCCGGTGGAAGGATCAAGCTGAGTAAGATCTCGCAAAACTTGGTGTTAAAAACTGGAGGCGAAGCGCATTAGATTAACGCGCATGGAAAACTATTATTCTGGACCTAAACGGTTGTTTGTAGCCATCTAAGTAATAAATCTGATATCTCCAATTACAGAGGTATTATTAAGGTTTTTGAGCATTTGATCACTAATTACATGTACCATCAATCATTGTCTATTCTGTCATCATGTCAACATGAATTTAGGAATGATTGCTCTACTACAACGAATGTCCTTCATCTTACAACACACGTAAATTTAAGCTTTCTGCAAAGAAAACAAACTGATGCCGTATGTACCAATATTAGTAAAGCTTTTGATAAAGTAGATCACAACCTTCTTTTTATTAAGCTGGACCTTCTGGGTTTTACAGCTCGCAACTTGTCACCTTGGTCCTATTCTCTTCTCCCTTTTCATTAATGAACTTCCGGAAGTTTTAAATTTTCGCATCATTCGAATGTATGCGTATGATGTGGATTATTTATATCTTCAATCCGATCTTAATAAATTTTGAAATTTAGGTAATTACCAGCTTGAATCTTTTGAAAATTTCCTTAATCTCGAAATTTTACTAGACACTAAATTGAACTTTGTTTCGCACATTAATATGACAATAAATATAGCTAGAGATGAACTTGCATTTATAAAATGATGGTCTAAGGAATTTAGCGAACTCAACATCACAAAACAACTTTACATCTCTTTGGTAAGACCTATATAGGAATATGGCTCTGTTGTCTGGGATCCTTATTACAATATTCATGTACAATGTGGTTCACGTTGGAACCCTGAAATAAACCTACCATCACAAGCTGATGTATTAAGGAGATTATACTGCGAATATAACAATCTTTATCAAATCATTGATTTTTCTCTTAAACCGAATGTAATTAAACATAACATAATTTATTTTTTAAATGATTAATATTTGTAAATTCTTTGTAATTATATGTAAGGATTTAATCCATTGACCAAAGTAATAAATAAATTAACACCATAACACCATTTATTAAATCCTTTGATTTTTGTTAAATACAACCAATTGAAAGTGTATAAAAATATTTGTTTGGTGCTACCAATAAGAAATTATTTTGCACAGAAACCACTTAATTATTTGTAATTATAAATTAGATAATAATTACTTATTAAGCATTTGATAAAACCAAATCTCTTCAAAATTGCTACGAATTTGTGGTGGGGCTAGATCAGTTTGTGTTATAATTTCCGTAGTACCTGGTAAAACTGTTGTATAAAATTCAGGACTTGCAAAAGCTGTTGTATAAATGACATAGTCTTGTTCTAGAAACTCCGGAATTGCGTAATAATAATCTTCCTCTGTAAAAATTTAAGAAAATTTCTAGATATAAAAAAATGGCACTTGCGATATTAAATTAAATATTATGGTCCAGAATTGTGTTTTTTAGACTCCTCGAAATAAATAAAAAATATCCTAATAGGCATATTATAAATGCTGTTCCTAGATTTGATGTCTCCAGCCTAAATTCCGCACCAAACACTGACACGTTGTGGATTCATTTGTTTCTGAACCTCAAATTCGTCATTTTTGACGTATAACATTTTCACCGATAAATCAGGTGAAAATGTAGTTCATCGCTTAGGATCATTTTGGTCGGAGATTTGTGGCCGCCAAACTATCATTAATGTTGAAATATTGTTCAACATTAATTTTTACTAACCCTAAACAGTCAGCTGTCAAACTGACTGTTTTGGTTGGCAATACTTTACTGCACAATGGCAGACAATTCAAATGTTCGGTGTTTCATACAATAACTGCGAACACGTTTCGGAGTTTCTGATATAAAACCCCTGATTCAGAAACTCGGATGGAAATAATAATTCATTTGAAAAACACTGAGCAAATATTTAAAAACTGTGTGATTTTCATACAAACTTTTAAACCAAATGTTCCGTATATATTTCTGAATCATCATCTGATGGTTAAATTGTCCACATTAAATGTGACAGCTGCATGCAAAATAATGCAATGTCAGAAAAGCATCCTTACATGAAATGTCATATCAAATTTAAACGATAATTTTTCTTACCCCCATTTTCTCAATCTCTGGTAACTTTTTATCGTGACGATAAACTGACAGTTCTCATACAAAAAAAATGTTAATTGGAGGTTTATCGTTACGAAAAACGATAACCAGATATTGAGAAAATGGGGATTAGATTTTAAAAACAATTATGAGTTAAGTTAATTTAAAATATGCAGCCAAAACAATCACCAAAATCAAATTAAAAAAAAACTAGTTTTACATGTTAATCATTTTAAAAATCCAATTTTCTATAAAATTTTTACGAATCATAGGTTCAGTCTCGATTTTTGATGTCAATGGTTTATCGCCTTTGATTTTCATTGCGATACGACGCTTTCCAACTGAAAATTTAAAAATTTATTGTATATAAATGAAAATAATTGAATGTCTAAGACCCATTTTCTCAATCTCATACAGTTCTCATACACAAATTATATTAATTGGAAGTATATCGTTACGAAAACAGAGATTGAGAGAATGGGGCTTAAATAATAATGTGGGTATAGTTATATTTGGACGGGACCTGTATGTTAAGCTGAAAATCGAAATATTTATGTATATGTTCAAATATTTTTTAATGGGTTTAAGGTTTTCATTAGACATTTGATAAAATAGAGTGTGTTAAATTCTACATAAAGGCAAATTTGTTCATAGGAATTTAAATTTATCAAAGGCCCAATGATATCATATCTTCAGAAGATTTTTGATGTTTTTTTTTTTGTATAAAATAAATATTAATGCACAACGTTCCAACACATAATAACTAATAAATTAATAAACTCAATAATTAAAATTACTTTTTTAAATTGTCATAAATCCAAGATTCAATAAAATTTTTACGAATTTTCAAGTGGTCTGATGTATGAGAAGGAATTATTGTTTCTACATTTTCCAGCACCTCATTTATATTATCAACTCTCGACATACCTCCTCTATATTTTATCATCTTTCTCTTTTTGAGAATTACTGAAATATAAAAATTGTTATTAAATTATTAAAACTGACAATATAACTCAAACATAGTGTTGTGCATTGATATGCCGAGCGTAATATGTTATGTTATGTCAAGATTTAGATGTGCAACGTCATGAAGTATGAATTTGCTGCTGTTTTATTACGTTGTACATATTGCACCTTCAATTATTAGGTTTATATTTCACCAAATATATAAATATTTTACTGTGTTCTGTAATTAGTATACAACGATGGAAAGTAAAAACAGGCATTACTGTGAAAATCTGGAAACTATTAATAAATTTGGTTGGTTTTCCTCTGATTGCTATTCCCAATTTTCAAATATTTAAAATATAAATGAAAATGTACAAAAATATTACAAAAAAAAATTTTAAAAGCTCATACAACGAAATTACATGAACTTGAGCAGAGTTCAGCATTGCCTTTGCAGTTTTACATAAATTGGAATCGTATTTAACCAAAGGCTAAACAAAAAGTTCTGTAACGGCATGGTGTAGTGGTCAAAGTCCTTGCCTATAAAACCAAGCACGCCATGTTCGATCCCTCATCATGGTTTTAGAGTTTTTAAAAAGAAACATCGTACATGAAGACGCTCGATACTCCAATAAAGTAGTGCAATCTTACATGGGAATTATGTAAAAAAAATAACAAATCATATAAGATGGAGATGCTTTGTGGAACCCAAATGCTCCCTAGAGGGGTAATGAAAAAAAAAAACAAGTAGAGAGCTATATTCGGTTGTGCCGAATCTTAGTACCCTTCACCAAATTATACTTCAAAATAAAAATTTTAAATATTTTTAGGAAACCAAATTTATTTTTTTTTTGGAAAATTTTTTTTTCGAATTGTTTTTTTTTAAATTTAAATTTTTTTTTAAATATTTAGCGAAAAAAAAACTTTTGGTGAAAAAAAAATTCGGGTTAAAAAATACTTTTTTCCGATTTTGACCCATTGTAGGTCCAACTTACTATGGTCTTATATACATACGTCGTTGCAAAGGTCTTTGAAATTTCTATCATTAAATATCCATATTGTCTATATTAATAACTTAGTAATCCAGATATAGGTCACAAATCGAGGTTGTCCCGGTTATTTCCTTATATCTCAGCCATTTGTGGACCGATTTTCTCGAGCCGGAAGAATTCCGGAGATATTGATGTATGAATCGTGTATGTAAATTATTTGGGGGCTTCGGAAAGTTGATTTCAACAGACAGACGGACGTGTCTTTATCGACTCCGCTATCTATAAGAATCAGGAATATATAGACTTTATAGGGTCGGAAAATTATATTGTGGAAATTACAAACGGAATGTCAAAATGAAGGGTATAAAAACAAAAACTTAATACTTTTTTAGTAAGAATTAGAAATAAATTCAGCCATATTTAAATAGAGCTGTGAACATTAACTGTGAAGCAGCTTTAAATGCTCTAGGTGATCATCGTGGTAGATAATACAGTTCTATAAGATGGCGCTGGTGTGTATATATACTGGCAGAATAAACGAACAACAACAAATCAATTGATTATGGATCTTGATTGAGGCAACATCAAGAGTGTTCTAAAACCGTGATTTAAGTTGATTATTTTTGTGAAATATAAAAGAGTATTTGTATAAAATACAAAATACACAGAGTGACTATTTAAACCATAGAGCGGAAACTCTCCTGTCAAAGACCTAACTCAGTTATCAAAAACCTAAGCGGTGAGAATGTATTAGTAAAAAAAACTATGTGAAAACAAAAACAACATTCGTATGTGTAACTTTTTTGAGTAATTTTTTTATTTGAGTTTTTATCTAGTTTCCGCTTTATGTATATTTTCCCTATGATTTAAACTGTAGTGTACTTTTTAATAAATAAATAGTTGTTACAATTTTAAACTACTAAACTGCATTTAATTGCAATTAAAAGAGTACAATTTATTTAAAGGAAATAAACCACTGTTTTTAAAAGGTAAAAACGTAACAAAATGTTTTGTTACTCAGTTTTTTAGAATTAAATCAAGATATGAATTTGGAGATTGCTGTATTTGATTTAGCCAAATAGACAATGCTACGGTTTAGACAGTTTGATCGGCTCCAAAATAAATAATACAAAGTTTAAATTTAAATGAAAAATATTTAATTCTAACACGAACAAAATATAAAAAAAAACAAATATTATTCATAGAGTTAGTTCTTAAGCAAATAGTTAAAAATATTTCACTTTGACTTAATGAAAAATTGTTGATGGAATGGCTATCTCATAATGAGAGCAAAGTAAAAGCTACTAGACTTACTTAAAGGTAATTTTATTGCGGAATTTCGGTTTTTTTCAGTTTATTCCATAAACTAAACTGTTTTTGAGTTACGCGAATATATGTATGTTATGCAACATCCTCCATTTTCGAAATAACGGTATATCTCGAAAATACGAGCTAACCTAAAAAAACGGTTAGCACCACTGAATTCAGCGTACCCGAATTAGTTTAAGCCTATGGGTGCCCCTCTTGACAGAAAAAACGTGTCAATTTCATGCTATTATCCAGAATTGGGTCCAAATATTATTAACAACTAAAATCCCAAAAATCTTAAAATTAATTTAAAACCATTTAATTTTTACTCCTACATACCATATTAGTAACAAATAGCGCATAAATTATTTTATGTTAAAAACTATAAATTAACAAAAAAACATCTTTAATAAATGTCCACTTTTCGTACTTATTTAAATTATGGAAAATCCAATTTTCAATAAATTCTTTACGTATTTTTGGTTCTATGCTGGAACTTACGGAACCAGACGGACCAGCTAGGCCAGATTGTGCTAAAGCTGGTTGTGCAAAAACAGAAAATCCGCCTCCTGTAATTCTTACACTTTCTAATAGTACAGGTCCCGAACTAAACGGTAAAGCCATTGGTAAATATTCTGAAAAATTGTAATTAACATAATTGAGTAATAATGGTGTTTGAATTTGAGTTAAATGTAAAATTTTAGAGATTCAACTAAAAACTATGGCAGGTTTAAGATCTAATCTTGAACTGTGTTGGGGATTATTGGTCCTAGTACAAAAAATTTCAAAATTGTAAGATAAAATGTATATTTTAAATACATTTAAAGCAGTCACATGGAGAATTGTAAAGTTATTAACGATCACTACTTATAACTATTTGTAGTTATTCATTTTCACAAGTTACGAGATAAGTAAGTTTTGAGCAATTTGGTCACACATTTCCCACAAGTTAAATTGAATACTGATAATTAATATCGCGTAAGACTATCAAATTTATATGACTTAATTTTACAATTACAAATAACATATATTGTTAATGAATTGAATATGAATATAAGTAATTATGGAACATTTTAATTTTGACTTAATATAAGCAGACACTTACTGACATTTATATTGCACATTTGCAAATGTTAGCAAAAACGAACAGATTAGTAATAAATAACAAATAATTGTGTTAAATATTATTGTCATACTTATTTAGATTATTGAAAATCCAGTTTTCCACAAATTCTTTACGTATTTGAGGTTCTATACTGGGACTAGGCGACAGACCAAATGCACCAGCAGGACAAGCATATTGTGGTTGTGGTGAGTTGAGACTATAAGCTATGCCTCCGAATCCGCTTACTGTTAATCTATTAACAGGCATTGCTCCAAAGCGGAGGCCATTAGCTGGCATACTATAGTAGACTCGTGGATAATCTGAAAATTGGTTTTATTTTAATTGAGTTACATACCAGAGCTGTAAATGAATCACTCATTTTTGAATTAATTCGCGAATCATTCACACAAAAAAATGAATTGAATGAAATTTGAGTCAATTCAAATGAATTTGGTAAAAATGAATTGCAATTCGTTTCCAATTCAAATGAATTGAATTGATTTTGAATTAATTCAAATGAATTTTGTAAAAATGAATTGCAATTCGTTTAGAATTCAAATGAATTGAATTGATTTTGAATTAATTCAATTCATATGAATTGAATTGATTTTGAATTAATTCAATTCATTTGAATTGAATTGATTTTGAATTAATTCAAACGAATTAAAAAAAAAATTAGCAATTCATTTCCAACTCCGACGCGAAATTCGCAGCATATTTAGCAGATTCTTCAATGTCATTAAGTATGCAGTATAATTAATCGACGGTTAAAAAGTCTTCCTTTAAATATAATGCGCCGTTACCATCGTCACGTGGATTTCTTTCAGATGATAATTTTGAAAAGCTATTGTTGTTTAAGGTGAATGATGCATTCTAATTAAATCGAATTAGCCTTATTTATGAAACTCAATTGTGTTTTGAACTACATACATTGTTATTTTTCCTGATTTTTGATTATTTTTGGAAGATAGTTTTATTTTTTTGAAATAAATATAATATAAATATTAGCAAAAAGTTTGTTGTTGGGTGGTCGTGGGTCACAAAATTTCAAAAATTATTAATTGCTTCTTGAATATTAAATATTTTTTGTCGTTCAGCGTATTTCAAAATAAAAATCAGTTCTTCTTGAAGAAATAAACTCCAAACACCATGTTTTCATTGATCAGGTGCGTATACAGGACAAGGCTTTTCAATTGTTGTACTGGATATTTTCATTTTGGTAGGAGAATCTGCTCTTGAATTTGATTGATTGCAACTCATTTTTGAATCATTCTTTTGAATTGCTATTCTTTTTTCTAATTCATTTGAATTAATTCAAAATCAATTCAATTCAAATGAATTGTAAATGAATTGCCACTCATTTTTACAAATTCATTTGAATTGGAAATGAATTGAAATTCATTTCTGCCTAATTCGTTCGAATTGATTCAAATTTCATTCAATTCATTTTTTCAATTCAATGAATTAATTCAAAATTTAGCTAATTCATAATGAATTAAAATCAAAAAAGAATGATTCATTTACAGCTCTGTTACATACTTCCTAAATTGTTATTCGTGGGAATTCATAAAATAATTTAATTTGAATTCCATGTTCATTAAAGTTTTTTAAATAAATGGTAGTAGTTACTCGGAAATTTAAGTTATTTTAAGTATACGAGTATTAAGATTATTAAATAATGCATATACTGCAGTGGAATCAAAATATTTTGGAAATAGATCTGCCATTTCTAACTGCCTGATCCGATTTGCCTGAAACTTCGCATATGGGTAGCAGATGAGTATTTTTAAACTCTTGTGCAATCCATATCTTATAGTTATTGAGTTCCATGCATTTGAATATTCACTAGGGTATTCGAATTATTCGATTTTTCTCTTGTTCGAATAAAACGAATAATACGAATAAGAGATTTTAACTTGTTCGAATAATTCGATCACACGTTTAAAATTAATCGAATTATTCGAATAATTTAAATTTTTTTAAAAAAGTAAAGATTGAAATTTTGATGTCGGTTTTTTAATATTTTATTGTTAAAGAAAAACAAAAATAACGTCAAAGTTAACAATTCAAGTATTGATAATGTTAAAAAACATTCGAAAACAAAGTCCATCATTAAATTTTCAACAGAAATATTCTGATCAGATTAACTCCCGAACAATCTAAAAAACAATTGACTAGTTTTAAAAAATGTGAGCTAGTTGGACATGATCCTGAATTCAAATACAATATAAATATATTTCAAGATCATGGCCATCATCTATTTCAATGTAATCATTGCAAATGTCATCCTTAATATCACTTTCGACGACCGTTTCAAAATCACATTCTCCATCACATTCCAGTCCACTTTAATCTATGTTAAAATTTTGATTATTAATTGAGATTCTTCTAATATTTCGCCAGCTAAATAACAAATATTTTATTCCGTACCTTTTATTTTCATTGGTTCAAGTCCAAAGTAAACAATTTTTAAAGATTTGTTTTTAGAATTGTAACTTCTTGCAGTAATATTTATATATTTATAGAAGGAGCTATCGGAACACTCATCTACAGTGATCGAAAGCCTCTTTGTCATTAGTTATTTGTCGAATTTCAGAAACAATACAATTTTTGTGAGTCATTATTACTTATTTAAATTTGAAATTATGAAAAATTTTAAGCAATTTTATAAATTTAAATATATATGAACATTTATTCGTTTTATTCGATTATTCTACATAAAATTGTTCGAATTATTCGTTATTCGAAAATTGCCATATTTAAATTGATCGAATAATTATTCGTAAGAAATTATTCGATTAATCGAACGATCATTAGTCGAATGAATACCCTAATATTCACATTTCAAAATTTATCCATATCTTGGCCCAGTTTTTTCACAATATCGCAAACAATATACATCTCTTAGTTAAAAAACAAATAAAAAGGGGCTGGTTAAAGTTTTTAATCTTAACAAGTAATAGAGCTATATTCGGCTGTGCCGAATCTTATATACCATTCACCAAATTATACTTTAAAATAAAAATTTTCAATATTTTTAGATAAAAAAAATTAAACTTTTTTTTTAAAAAATAGTTTTTAAAATTTTTTTTCAATTTTGGTGAAAAAACATTCGGGTTAAAAAATATTTTTCCCGATTTTGACCCATTCGAGTCGATTAAACCATGTCCGTCTGTCAGTTGAAATCAACTTTCCGAAGCCCCCAAATAACTGACATACATTATTCATACATAAATATCTCCGGAATTCTTCGGCCTCGGTTGCTATTATAAAATCGGTCCACAAATGGCTGAGATATAAGGAAAAAACCAGGAAAACCTAAATTTTTTACCTATATCTGGATTACTAAGTCATTAATATAGACAATATGGTTACCTAATGATAGATATTTCAAAGACGTTTGCAATGACGTATATAAGACCATAGTAAGTTGGACCTACAATGGGTCAAAATCGGAAAAAATATATTTTAACCCAAATTTTTTTTTCACTAAAACTTTTTTTCGTTAAATATTTAAAAAAAAATTAAAAAAACAAAAAAAAAATTTTAAATTTAAAAAAAAATTAAATTTAAAAAAACAATTCCAAACAATTTTTTTTCCAAAAAATTAAAAAAACAACTTTTGAGAAAAAATTTTGTTTACATAAAAATATTTAAAATTTTTATTTTGAAGTATAATTTGGTGAAGGGTATATAGAATTCGGCACAGCCAAATATAGCTCTCTTACTTGATCTCTTTTGTTTGGTTGTCACTGAGACGGCGACGAATGCACATTAGAGTGCTCCAAAATTGTATGGACGAAACAAATTTTCTAGATACAGGCCGTCCCCCCCCTCTAGAATGGTTCTATGTAATGTAGAAACTCGTTGTGTAAAATATTAGGATGATAGGATAACGTTAACTGATGCCGCAACGACGCTGAAGTTTTGAGGTGCATTTACAAGTGGAAAAATGCATTTTTTTCAGTTTTTGTAAAAATTTTGCCATTAAATAATAACTTTTGCAATTTGATTTAAAAGAATCGAAATGTACACGTAATTGTCGTTCTAATAAGATATAAAAGACAAAAATTGGTTAAATAATGTTAAAGTTATTAAAAAATCGCCAGGCCATTAACGTGTCTCAGGCCACTAGAATAAGAAATGTAGAAACAAAATTAACATATTTTGAGAAATATTATAATAAAAGTACATTTTTACTTAAAATATATCCATAATTAATTTTTTAACGGCAGTTTCAAAACTCCAATTTCTAATCATAGAGAAACATAGAGCAGAAACTGGAAAAAAAAACTCAAACAAAAAAATTACTCAAATTTTTTTTCACATAGTTTTTTCTACTAATACATTCTCACCACTTAGGTTTCTGACAACTGGCTTAGGTATTTGACAGGAGAGTTTCCGCTCTATGTCTAATCTCTATGTTTCCAATTTTTAAAAATTTTGTTAAACAAATTTCAAAATTTTTTGATCATCACATTGGGATTTATTGAGAACATAATAGGAATAAAAATATGAAAAAAGTATGAAAATACCTCCTATAGTTTTTCCGTACCTTCGGATTAAATTTTGAGATTTTCGAAAAAATCTATTTTTTTGGCCATATTTTGGCGAATGAGCCGAATTTCTTTACTGTTATGATTTTTAAGCAAAAGCTATTCAGAATATTATATTCAAGTTATTTTTAAATATAGTCTGAAAGTTTTACTAAAATCAGAAAACGTTAACCCTTAAATCGTGAAGGTCAAAGGTAAAATTTTTCAATATTTGGAATTTCTCATGGAAAGGTAGCGAAATGTTATATATTTTTCGGCCGATTTTGATGAAACTTAGTATAAATATATCACAGTCTAGTATTTACAAAGACAGCAGAAAAATTTAAATTAACCCTTAATAGCACAACAACACCGTATATAGCCACGGGAAATTTTATTAAAAAAATATTAGTAATCACTAAAACCCCAAAAAATCTTAAAAATAATTTAAAACCATTTAATTTTTACTCCTTAATCCCATATTAGTAACAAAAAGCGCATACTTAATTATGTTAAAAACTTTAGATTAACAAAAAAACATCTTTAATAAATGTTCACTTTTCGTACTTATTTAAATTATTGAAAATCCAATTTTCAATGAATTCTTTACGTATTTTTGGTTCTGTGCTGGAACTAATGGGACCAGCTTGTTGTATTGCTGGTTGTGGAAAACTAGAAAATGCACCTCCTGTAATTCTTACACTATCTAATAGTTCAGGTCTCGAAGCAAGCGGTAAAACCATTGGACCATTAAAATATATCGGGAAATAGTCTGAAAAATTGTAATTTATATAATTGAATTTGAGCTTGATAAAATGATCGACTTTAAGGGAGTTTTTATTTTAGTCAAAATGTAAAATCTTTTTAATATTTCAGTTTTGACTAAAATAATTTGTTTATAGAGTGTAACTAAACGTAACCTAGAGAAAAGAGAATTGACACGAAATTGGGTAGTAGGGACAGGTTCTAGTTTAAGGGCGGAGTCAATAGACACAGATATTCTGTGATTAGTGTCAGAATTATTTAACTTAATTTAAAACAATCACAAAATGTGTTTAATGAATTGCATATGATAATGAACATTTTAACTTTCACTTAATTTAACCCAAAATAAAATTGTTTTTAGCAGACACACTCGCATTTATTTTGCAAATTTGGCAAAAATTATTAAAACTAGTGCTTAAACGAACAGATTAGTAATAAATAGCAAATAATAATATTAAACATTTTTGTCATACTTATTTAGATTATTGAAAATCCAATTTTCCACAAATTCTTTACGTATTTGCGGTTCTATACTGGCACTAGGTGACAAACCAATTGCACCAGGAAGACCAGCAGATTGTGCTGATATGCCTCCGTATGAGCTAAATGTTATTCTATTAACAGGCATTGCTCCAAATCGACGGCCATTACTTGACATACTATAGTAGAAACGTGGATAATCTGAAAATTGGTTTTAAGTTTAATACTCTCTAAACGGATTGCCTCTAGATTTCATAAAAATAATTGTATTTAAATTGCATTTTCAATATGTAGAAATTCATAAATTACACTGTTTGTATCTTTTTGAGTCATAGAAATATAACCATATACGGACACCACTACGTGATAAAAGACCCAGTTTTGCCCAAAGTCATGCACTTTTGTTTTAATGGGACCCCAAAGATTTGGGGCCCATTTTCTCAGGCTCATATCTTGCAAATAGTTAGGAATTTTGATGTACTCTCTGAGGAAAAGTTGTAGCCGTTGTCATAAAGAATAAAAATTGTGAACATATAAAATCAAAAAAACTTCATCTTCAAGATCAAAATCGCAAAAAACTTAAATAAATTAGAAATAAATTTGTTTAAAGCTGCCTTAAAGTATGCTTTAGTTTATAATAATTTAATAGTTTAATGACCAAAACACTTAATTCCTTTAGTTTATTATATCTTATATTAACCTACCTAAACGGTGTTAGGAATCATTCCTAGGAAGTTCATATGTTCTAGAAAGTTGTTTATTGAGATCTTAGGTACGTTTTTGTAGTTGATTATTTCCTTGAATTTTGAACGGTTTGCTACCTATGGACCTGAACAGGGGAACAAATTTAAAAAAAATCAAATTTTTTAAAGTTTTTGACGATTTTGATCTTGAAGATAAAGTTTTTTTGATTTTATGTGTTCACAATTTTTGTTCTTTATGACAAGGACTACAACTTTGCCTCAGAGAGTAAATTAAAATTCTGTTTGCAAGATATCAGCCTGAGAAAGAACATTTTTGCAAAAATGACACCCAGGCCCCAAATCTTTGGGGGACCATAAAAAGAGATGACTTTGGGCAAAACTGATGGTGTTCGTATATGGTTATTTTTTTTCGTGTTGCACTGTGTTATCTTTTGTATTCAATTCTTAAAAATTCAAACTGACTATTTAACACTGAAATACAAGTAGCAAAACTCTCCAACTATGAAGCGAACTGACAATGAACTAGTCATGTGTCTTGTACCTTTTAGTCACTCTATATTATACATCACTGAACTAAACTGATCCGTTTTGGATATTTTAATACTCCGCTAGAGGGAAAGATACTGATACCAAACTGGCTATGTATGCGATAGTGTCTTCGAATTTATATGACAACTAGTTGATCGCCACGGCTTCGCCCGGTAGCATTTACTAATTTTAGTTCTTCGAGTTTCTCCAACCCATACACACCACCCTGTTCTTATTTATTTGCAAATAAAATATCTAAATTTGTACTGCATTTTTTAGGGAGCTTTCTTAATAACAGTTGACTGGACTCACAAAAAAAATAATTTCCGAGTTTTACCCGGAATTTTTTCAATTTTTTTTCTTTACAAACCATCTCCTGAAAATTTCGAATCGAATAAAATAAAAATCAGCCAAATCGCTCCAGCCGTTCTCACGTGATTACATACATGGACCATTTCATTTTTATATATACTAGCATAACCCGGTGCACTTCGCTACCCCTACCCTAGTAAAATTAAAAAAATATGAATGGAAATACGAAAATAACACATACATTGCAGTTCACTTGACATTCGAAAATAAGTAACTAATTTTGTATGGGAGATACCACTGCTCTGATCCCACCCATTTTTAAACCTTTTATGTAAATATCAAGATTTACTTTGACTTTCCTTTATATGGGAGGGGTCATTCCTACTAAGACGATCATGCTTAGCTAAACTTCGAACAGGGATAAATAAATCAGGAATAAATTCGTTTTTACCTAACTTCCTTAGAATGGTAATTAATTGATTGATACAGAGTTTAAATTCTTTTAGAATTATAGTTCTCCAGATATTCAAAATTAATTATTTATTTTGCGCCATAACCACTAATGCAATCCCGACCATTTTCAGCCAATCTATGTAAAATGGTAAGAGAGCTTTGCGGACAAAGTTAGAAGGACCTTGCAATTATTACTTTGTGACTCACATCCTTTTCCGACCTCTCCCATGTTGGGTGCTATGCCCTGTAATCTAATTCCGTCTATATTCAGCTAAACTCCGCACAGTAATAAGAAATTAATTCGCTAAAACTTTAAACACTTTTACAATTATAGTTCTACAGATATTCGAAATTAATTATATACTTTGTATAGGGTGTGCCACGCCCACTATTCCAATCCCGAACAATTTCAGCGAAACTATGCAAATTTATAAAAGAGCCATTTAGACTAAGTTTGAAGAATCTTGCAATTATAGTTCACAAAATATTTAGAATAACTATTTACTATATATGGGAGGCGACTAACCATTTTTTCCGACCCGTCCCATTTTTCATTAAACTTCATGCAGTGATAAACCGTTGAAAATCGTCACAATTATAAAATAACTATTTACTTATCTACAATTACATATTTACCCCCATATGCATAAACAGTTTTTTAAATTTGTCAAAGGTTTATAAAACAAATTTTGAATGGGAAATTTGTTTTATAAACCTTTGATATAAACCTTTGATAAATTTAAAAATTGTTTATGCATATGGGAGTTAGAAAATAAAAAAACACCTTCAAAATATATTTATTAAAGCAAAGTCTTCTTCTTTGTTTTCTATAATAACTCTCACATAAAACAGAGCTAAATCAACACTGTTTAATTGTTTCTCTTATTTATTTACAACAACAAATTGGACAAACACGCATTGGTTTGTTTACTTTTTAGCTTAAGCTTCACATGTACACGTTTTTGCATATGTGTTAGTAACATCTTTAAACACTTATAACTCCTAAAAAACTGAACCGATTTCAATAAAATATATATTCTGCACTTCTGAGAATAAATCCCTTTAAAATGGTATATTTCTTGCCCAAATTGAATGTATAATGTGAGAGTAAAAGGGGTCTAAAGAAATCGACTTGCCTATTAATATTATGATGATGATGATAGAAGATAACATGTGAAATTCATGTGAACTTTTCATTCACAATAGTTGATTTAGTTCGTAACAGCTGTTTCAAGGCGAATCTTATATATAAATAGGCCACACGTTTTTTTGTGGTACACTTTTAAGTATGTTATTGTCCACCAATATTGAAGAAACATATATGGTTTAAAAGGTTATTTTCTGTAGATGTGCACAATATAAATTTTTTTTAAAAATTCTTTCCATAAAATTGTTAAAAAGCGTTTTAAATTTGCTTGAAAAACAACAACAACATGTTTATGCACATCTAAATACACGTGTATTTGAACACAAACGTGAAAAATATTTTTGCGTATACTCAAAAGTTACTGTATAATTTCGTTATTAGTGGTCAAATTTTGACCACCAGGCGATCCTAGTTTATATAAATTCGCCTTGAGCTGTTTATTGTTTACAAAATTCCATCTAAAAATTTCATAACATGAGGAATTTTTTCACGTGAACAAAGTTGATGGACGAAAAATGGGAAAAGGGAACATATTTCATGTGAAATATTGTTTCGCGATAGGGGTGATTGGGTTTTTTTTTACCAAATTTGTTAAAACTCATTAAAACTAGTCAAAGTGCTAAAGAATTGATTTAAATATCAGTTTCTAGGTCTTAATATTAAAAAATATTAATATTAATTGTAGTAAATAAATTGTAGTAAATAAAGACCTATATTTAGTACAAACTTCTGGTTAAGTGTTTATTTTTAAAGTGGATTAAAATTTTGGAAATTTCATTAAAGAAATTCAAAATTTGTTAATAAATTAAAAGGAATCAAATTTGTGTTAATGGGGATTAATAAAATTATTTACATTCCAAGGTTGTTCGTTGACCTACTAATTTAATATTTTGTTAAATTTTTACATTGAAAATCTCCCAATAGTTAAAACTAGTACGTAAACGAACAGACCGTTAGTTTTTTAATAATATTAGTAACAAATAGTATATAATCATGTTCAACATTCCATATTTTATAATTGAAATTATTTCGTACTTATTTAGACTATTGAAAATCCAATTTTCTATAAAATCTTTACGTATTTTTAGATCCATACTGGGAATAGGAGTTGTACTAGGATGACCAGATAGTGTATTTATTGACATTTCATAGTCGAAGACATCAAATTTACCTTTGAACCCAAATGATAATATATATCTATAATCTGAAATTTATTTTTAACTTAATAGAGTTTCCAACTTTCGATATGTGTTTCGTAAATAGCAATTATACTCAATGTTTGTATTAAAAGTAATACAAAGGGCATTAGTTAAAATCGGTATTATTGTTACGAAATTACATTTATATAGTACTTGAGTTACAATTTTAGTCACTTAAAACAGTAAACGAACAGACCATTAGTTTTTTTAATAAGATTAGTAACAAATAGTAGATAATCATGTTAAACATTCCATATTTTATAATTGAAAATTGTTTCGTACTTATTTAGACTATTGAAAATCCAATTTTCTATAAATTCTTTACGTATTTTTGGTTCCATACTGGGGATAGGAGTTGTACTAGGATGACCAGATATTGTATTTATTGACATTTTAAAGTCGACGACATCAAAATTGCCTCCGAACCCAGATAATATTTGACTATTACCAGGTAGTGGTCCTGGTCTACTATAATAGATACGTGGATAATCTGAAATTTATTTTTAACTTAATACAGTTTCAAACTTTCGAAATGTATCATTTTGTCAAATGAAAATTTTGTAAATGGCAATTATACTCAATAATACAAAGGGCATTAGATAAAATCGGTATTATTGTTACGAAATTAAATTTATATATGGTCAATTCACAAGGTCTCTTATCAGTCATATTGTCATAATGTCCTAAATTTCAAAATGATTTTTAATGCTTTTCAAGCAAAAAATGTCCTAAAATAATACTACTTTGTATGCTATGTTTATTGTGTTATCGTAACCAACCAGCAGATACCTGCGCCGAATGCCTAAGAGTCGGTTAAGCCGAGCTGCCGAATTGTGATATACTAGAACATTATAACAATATGACTGATAAGATACCAATAGTAAAAAAAATACAGTGCTAGGATTACAATTTCAGTTACTTGAACCTCGTTCCTTGTCATAACTTAAGTAACTCTCAATTGCTATTTAGTTAAGTTAATTAAAACCGCTCCATATTTACGAATAAACCTACTATAATTAATAATTAAATTAACTATTTACAAACTATGCAGCATTAAAAATTAGTATTAAATGAAGCGTTTTACAATTGTCTGAAAAATCGTAAACGTTGACAAACCTAAAATTTATGCCCGAATCCCATATCCAAATTTCATTGAAATTTTTACGTTCTATAATATTTAAATGTGTGCCTTGCGTTTGCACTGAAATAATATCATATTCAAACAAATCGTTTTCGTCTTCCGAAAAAAATTCTTCCACGTCTTCTTCCTCATAATCTAAATCTTCGTCAGAACGTTTGGCTAAAAAAGCAGATTGATTTATGGGTTAAATGATAAAAAAATGTGAAATATAAAGGACAATATACTTAAAATTACTAAATTAATTACAATTTTATTTACAAATTTTCTCTTAATGTTAGTAGCGAATAGCAAAAGGAATTAAAAATCTTAAGAATACCTTAAATAATTAAAAAAATTTAGCTGTTTGAACTTATTTATGTAATTGATAAACCAATTTTTTACAAAGTCTTTAAGTAATTTTGATTCTATACTATTGGATATATCCGGATCTAGAGCTCCTACTTTTCCTAAACGCAATGCAAAACTATATATTTTATAAAATTCACAGGCTCTGGCATTTCATTTTATAAAGATAAGACAAAATTTCATTAAACATTTGCTAGTCTTACATTAATATGAAAACAACTGGGTGTTGCGGACTGGTTAACTTTAACATTGCCATTGGCCAAGGACAAATTATACTTTTTGACAGATCTTGCATCTAATTTGAATAAACATTTTCAGTGTTGGTCGCTAAACTTGAACATGCTACCTTGAACAATTAAACATTTGACAATAAATTGTCTATTTTTACATTTATCGTAGTTTAGAAATTCTATTTTTCACTATTATCACAAATTTCATGCAGTTTCATTTCATTCTTAATTTCTCTAATTAAGTGCCGTGGTATTTAGTAATTTAAAAGTGTCGAAGGACTGTTTTTCTGACAGACCTCGGTTTCTGTTTCGAGGTAGATTCTTAAAACTATTTATTGAATAGATGGAAGATCAATTGGTCTATTATTTTTGAAGTAATTAACTCTATTGATAATAAGTCCAACATAGACTAGGCAGCTGGAACTATTATTAGAATGGTGTTAGGAGTTAATAAGGATTGAGATCGGAAAAACCTTAAAAGTTACAAAGGTCTGCCGTCAAACTGATTCCAATGTTATTAAACAGTATCGGGAGAACTTGTCCGTTGATAGAAAACCTCCGTTGGTAGAAGGAATGGTCATGATGTTTCTAAAGCCAATATATAGAAAGTATTTTCGAACGAGCTCTCAACACATCCGGTAGGAAAGCAGTCCGGTTAGCTCAGTACTCGGACTATTTGGTACGAAAAGTTAAAGCCAATTTTTAGCAGAATTCCTTGCAGGCTTAGAGACCAAAGACAGAGAAAGGAAATTGAAGTTAAATTTAATAAAAAAAATATATACCTGCTGCATAATGGATGACGAAGCGTATGTTCTGGATAATTTTTCACAGCTTTCGGGTCAATCACCCCTATCGCGAATCAATATTTCACATGAAATATGTTCCCATTTTTCGTTCATAAACTTTATTCACGTGAAAAAATTCCACATGTTGTGAAATTTTTAGATGGAATTTTGTAAACAATAAACAGCTGCTACAAACAAAATCAACTATTGTGAATGAAAAGTTTAGGGGAATATCACGATAGCAATTTTCCCTTCGAGGGAAATGAATATTTCATGGAAACATAAATTTCACATGTTTTTCACGATAGGGGTGAATATTTTTATGTTAATGATGCTCGATGGAATGTTGTAGAAAAGTTTAGGACCCAAAAGCAGAAAATTTTCTCAAAAAGTTATTGGTATGGCAAAAGAAGCCAAACATTTGTTTCAAATACCGAAATTTATATCAAGGAATGTTTACAAAATATGATTCTTCAATTCTTAATGTGTCCACTTATTTTTGACTTGACAATAATGTGCTATGTGTAACAAGAGAGGCAAATCCTCCAAACTGTCTGGAGCTAAGGCCAGTTGCGAGATATTAGGCACTTGTTAAAAGAGAATTGAAGAGCACAAAAAAAGTGTCCAAAAGTCGATTTTAAACGGATTTTAAAGTCGATTAAACTTAATGAAAGGGTTTCCGGAAAAGGTTCATAAATTCATCACTATTGATTAGAACTATAAAAATAATACTTTTTGTAAGTTGTAATAATTTCAATCAAATAAAAGAAAAATCAAAATTGTAGTCTTTTCTTTCTAGTTTCTTTTTTATTAACATTTCACTCCTTAGGTACAACAAATATCTTGAACTAATACTGGTTAGTATACAAAAATGGAACATGAGTACAAAATCCAAGACCATTAAAGCGGCATTTTCACAATATTGCTCATGAATCAACTACGATTTTTTTTATCAAACCAATACCACGTATTTTGATAATGGTGGCGTTTATGGTAACATGATCACTTTGGACTACTTCATCTAAGGCACAGACCAATATTTTTAACTGATTACTACCAGATATTCCGGCAAATCAAAAAGCTCCCAAAACATAACAACTTTCAATATGGATCATCATGTGATATACGTGTTCGATCTAGGATAAGGAATATATAGGATAAATCCGACTATCACATGTGATATCGTAACATTGCGATTGTCCATCAGATTTCTATGTTTTGGTAGAATAATTCAATGCGAAGAGATATCAATACATTCATCGGTTATCCTTATATGAATTCCTGGACATTAGGGTGGGTCGATTTCTGAAATTTGGGCGCCTCGAAAATTATTTTTTTGATATGTCGTAGTTGACTCCAGCAAGTTTTATATAAGTTGTAACGACGAAAAAGGAGAGGAGACAACTGAGCATCTTCTTTGTAAATATTGGTTTTTGGTGACATAGGACACACTATAATGTTTTATCAGACTTGTCTCTCTAAGAGTAATTTGAAAAGTAACGGTGACCAACAATCATAAGACAATGCGTATCACAACGGGATATTCGTTAGGGCCCAATTGAGCTTCGGCCAATTAAACTTAACCCAAGCAAAAAGACAAAACATTTTAAAATGTTCGCTTCAACAGCGACTGACAGTTGGTGTTAAATACATGGATTTATGTACATATATATAATGTGGCCCAATATTTACACTGTAAATTTTACAGTGAACTTTAGCAAAGTACAAAATGCATGCATGAATTTTCATTTCAGGCCAACATTCATTAATTGAAATAATATGTATAATAAAATTTACTTTTGAATATTTTCAATAATCCAAGATTCAATAAAATGTGTTCGAATTTCTATATTTTGTATTTCGACGTGTTGTAAGAATGATATTGTAGAAGTGTTTGAGGATTTTAAGTAGACATCTTCCTTCATGAATTGTTTACTTTTTTTGTTATTGCGACGTGCTGAAATGTCAAAAAGATATTCCAAAATATTTGATATTTGTGAAATAAACAGATAATTACTCTGACGCTGTCAGAATATTAATAAAAAATGTCCGAATATTATGACTAATATTATAATAAAATATTTTTTTTACCCTGCCCGATTTTGAAATATGTAAGATTCCAAATTAAGTCAAAATGTATCCGAATATATCGCTCTTAATATATTCGGCTATGCCGAATTTTTCCACCATAGAGTTTTGACCCATTGTCGGTAAGAATTTATATGGCGTTGGAAATGTCTATCATTAGTAATCCAAATATAGAACAAAAATAGTACAAACATCGGGGTAGTCATATTGTTTTGGCATTTTGGGCCGATTTTCTCGAATTTAAATAGCTACATCAATCAATCAATCATGTATGTAAGTTATGTTTTTGGGGGCTTCCCAAAGTTGATTTCAACATACAGAATTACAAGGCTATATCGATTGCCATCTACATATAACGATTCATAATATACATATATACTAAGCAAATGAAAAATGTTGAAATTACAGAAAAATTTATAATTATGAAATATGTATGAGATTGTAAATATACTATATAATAGTAACCTTAACCTAAAATAATAAAATATTTAGGCGTATGTAAGTATTAGAAGCAAATATAATACTTAAAATATTTTTAATTTTAATTTATCGTACTTATTTATATTATTGTAAATCCAATTTTCAATAAATTCTTTACGTATTCTTGGTTCTACACTATTTGCAGATAGATTCACAAGACCACCAGTTGGACCGGAAGGAGCTGGTACAGCTAACGGACGAAGTTTAAACGCAGATAACCGTCCGGGAGCTAATTTTGGACTTTTAAGATGGAATCGAGGAATTTCTGAAAATGTTTTTTAAAGGTATTCAAGAGATTTATTGTTTAGCAGATGTTAAAATATTTGCTCTGTTCTAATTGTGTTTAAAGATACATACATAATAATGCAGCCAGGTTAAGTACAATTTATTAAAATAATTCTCAACTCATTTGGCAAATTATTAAATTTTTGCATCATGGCTAAATAAGTACAAAAATGGTTTAATTTTTTAATTCTATTGATAATTTTTTTTTAAATAATTTTTAAGAACAATTGTCAATATTTTGACACATTTCTGCACTTAAAAACAACTAGTCCGATTTTGTTAAACTAAATTTACAAAAATTTAGGTTTACAATATATTGAAATGATGTATACAATTGTTTTTAATGCGATCAATAGTTCAAAATTTATGAAACAATTGTTATGCAAAAAATTAAATGAAGGTATATTTCAAGGAAGTTTTCCAATCTGAGTATAGAAAAGCTGAAAGCAGGCTTATTTGACGGCCCAAAAATTCGCTAATTGGTGAAAGAGAAGAATACATGAAATGCTATAAAGAATTGATTCTACACAGAGAAAATAGATTCGTAGTAGCAACCGAATTTATTGCCAATCGAATGATTCGGTTGCAGACATAGAATTTTTCAGTTCTATCAACAGAAAGTCAGTTGACAATGAAGAATTTCGGTTGAAGCAACCAAACTTGTGTTACGCCTTCTACAATTTTGTAGCCACAAATGTAAAATTCGTTCACTAAGATAGAATAATTCGATTGGTAACAAATTCGGTTGCTATCACGAATCTGTTTTCTCAGTGTATAAGAAATGAAATCGTATAGAAATGAATTCAATCAGATTGAAGTACGAAGAAATTAAGTCTTAATTCGTAATGAATGCTTTAATTGTTTAAAATAAAGCATTGTTCACATAAAATCCGGTTACAAAAAACTAGTGGCAACATTTTTGTTTTCTTTTGGCATAACTTTCTTAACAAACCAACCGTTGTGCACAAAAATCCTACATGGTCAGGTACAATGATAGAAAAAAAAATCTGAAGCTTCCAAAAAGTACTGTGAATGATGCTATAAAACGTTACAGGGGAACCTTAAGCACGGATCGTAAGAAAAAGGAAACCAAAAAAGTTAGCAGATGAGACCAAGACCTTACAACGAAAATAGTGCGTTGTATTAAACAAAATCCTGGTTTATCTGATAATGATCGCACCAAAAAATATAAACCAGCCGTAGTACAGCAAGAAGAATACATTAAATATCCAAATCGTGCAGAAAAGCAAAATATTACTGCTGTAAAACGGTCTCGTTTACTTTACGAACAAGTTTGGACAAAGTTTAATAACTGCCTTATCATGGATGATGAAACGTATGTGAAAATGTTACCAGGACGGAAATTTTATGTTGCAGAGAGCCGCGGGAATGTCGATCAAAAATATAAATAAAAATTTATAAATTTCGTAAGAAGGTAATGGTGTGGCAAGCTATTTGTAGTTGCGGTCTTAAAAGTGCTCCGTTTGTAACCTCTACAACTATGACTTCGGATATTTACATCAAAGAATGTCTTCAAAAACGTTTGCTACCCTTTATTAGACAACACTATTCTTCAGTAAAGTTTTGGCCTGATTTGGTTTCCTGCCACCATTCCAAAGCTGCCTTGGATATTTTCAAAGCTATCTTAAAGAAAAATGGAAGCGCTATTATCGACAATTAAAGAATTTTATCTGCTTGGAATAAATATGCAGCTCAGGTGGACCGAAAAGTTTTGCAAAATTTAATGTATACCATCAAGTAAAAAACTAGAAATTTTTATTAGAAATAAAGATATTTAACTAGTCTTTTTGCATATTCATAATTGCTAATAAATAAAATTTAATTTATGGTTGAACATTATGAATTCGCATTTTTCTTTATGTAGATATTAAAACTTAAGTGCGACCGGATTTTAAGTGAACAATGATTTATTTGATTTAATAAAAACTTAAATATTTCGAATCTTTGGCAAGGTAATGAAATTTGTTTCTATGTATTTTTACATACATGCCTTTAAATATCTATGAATGTATGAAAAACTTTGCAAACAATGATATAATATGCATATATTTACATTCATATATAATCATAATTTAAATACATAAATAATATTCGTACTTGTTAAAATTATTGAAAATCCAATTTTCAATAAATGTTTTACGAATTTGCGTTACCACATTATCATCTCTAGGGGCGGTTTGAAATACAAATTTTTCGTGATTTTTCGTAAAATCACCACCCGGATTTAGAAAAGACTGAGTATCGTGGTTGAAAAATTTTAGTCTGACAGCTTTATTTCGAAACGATTGATCGTACATCATTCGATATATGTAAAAGAGAGTTAGTTCGTTTTCTGAAATTTTTTAAACAAAAATTTTTCATATTCTTATATACTTATACTTTGAAAAAATCCTATCATAATCTAATTATAATTTTAAAACCAAACAGTATTGTATAGTTTTCTTCTTTTTCTATTAAACTTAGGTTTGAATAATGTGTGAATATGTATTTGTTTCCAAAATTATTCTCCATCATCTAAGCACGAAATTGGAATATTTGAACAATATTTAAAAAAGTTTCGAGTTTGAACATTTTATTTTGAAACGTTTAGCATTTGGCTTTTAAATGAGGAAGAACAATTTTAGAACTTGCCACCAGCATAGATGAAAAACTTTCCAAATAAGGACATTGCACTTTGACAAATTAACATAAATTAATATATAAATACTCGTACTTCTTAAAATTATTGAAAATCCAATTTTCAATAAATGTTTTACGAATTGTTGTTACTACATTCGTGTTAGATGCAGCCATTGCAGTGACTTTGTGTTTTACCATTCCTTTATGTATATTCAAGTCAATACTTGGACCTCGAAGAAATGAGTTTGCGTAAAAGAAAGTTCTAGGTTGCATATCTGAAATTTTGTATATTTTTTGACATTTACTTTGAAATAGAAAGTTTATATAGAGTGAAAACTTTTATAAAACATTTAGTGGATTCATAAGGTATCCTATCACGTCATATTATCATAATGTTCTAATATTTTACAATGGTTTAAAAATGTTGTTATTGCCTTTCAAGTTAAAAAATTTCCTAAAATTCCCTAAATTACAAGCTCCGACCAATAAATTTTGATAGAGGATACAAAAAAAAGAGCGTTTTGAAAGTTTACATCTGGATTTCCTTTGGATGGTGTTTTTTGCTATTTTTTAAAAGGGCTAAAGGATAAGCCGAGTCGCCAAGTTGTGAAATATTAGAACATTATGACAATATGACATTATAGGATACCTTGTGAATCCACTAATTGTGTAATAAATAAATACCAACTTGTTTGTGTCAAAAATTCAAAATGAGCATTCATTATTATAATTTGATAACTTAGCAATAATAAAAAAAATTAAGATAGCTATATCCGGCTGGGCCGAATCTTATATACCCTTCACCAAATTATACTTTTAGGTAAAGAAAATATAAATATTTTTTTTTTTTTTAAATAGCTTTTTAATTTTTTTAAATTTATTAATGAAAACAAATTTATGACAAAAAAAAAATTTGTTGGTGAAAAAAAAATCTGGTTAAAAAATATGTTTCCCGATTTTAACCGATTGTAGGTCCAACTTACTATGGCTTTATATACGTCGTTGCAAAGAACTTTAAAATACATATCTATCATTAGATATCCATATTTTCTATATTAATGACTTAATAATCCAGATATAGATAAAAAATAGGTCAAAAATCGAGGTTGTTCTGGTTATATCTCAGTCATTTGTGGGCCGAACCGAACTGGGTTTATATCGGATATATTTCATTCTGGTTTCTTGTTTATTAACATTTATGTATGTTAAGATCTCACTCCTTAGGTACAACAAATATCTTGAACTATTACTGGTTAGTATACAAAAATGGTACCTGAGTACAAAATCCAAAACCATTAAATCGGTTATACGATTTTTTTTATCAAAGCATTACCACGTATTTTGATAATGGAGGCGTTTATGGTAACAGGTGCACTATTTTTAATTGGTTACCACCAGATATTCCAGCAAAACAAAAAGCTGCGAAAACATAACAATTATGGTCATACCAAAATTATATGTGTTTTCAATATGGATCATCCTGTTGATATAGTACGTGTTCGATCTAAGTTGGGTAAGGATTATATAGGATAAATCAGACTACGACAACGACCTCCTACTTCTTTAATTCACTGACGTATTAATATCACATGTGAGGATCAGATGAGACTGTCCCTCAGATTACTATGTTATGTTAGAGTAATTCAAAGCGGCGATCTCTACAGTGGCTTTCACTGGAAGAGATAGCAAAACATTCACCGTTTACCATTATATGAATTCCTGAACATACATTAAGGGAAATTGCAGGTCTGACGAATTGCGAATCTGTCACGAGGTATAAACAACTGATTTCATATAAACTTTATTTCATTGCCAAAGTGAGATTGTAAAAAGTGCACAATTGCATACAGAACTGAAAAAAATGGGGCCAAATATGGATATGATGAGGCCGCGACTTTCGGTAATTCTACCTAAAAACTTTATAGCTATCATTACTAATCACTTGGACTCCAGCAAGTTTTATGTAAGTTGTATCGACGAAATAGGAGAGGTGACAACTGAACATCTTCTCCGTAAATATTGGTATTTGGGGATATACTATAAATATATTATATTTTTTATCAGATTTGTCTCTCTAAGAGTAATTTGAAAAGTAACGGTGGCCAACGATGTGTATCACAACGGAACATTGGTTTGGAGCCATGTGATCTTCGGGCGCCTGCCAATTAAACTTAACCCAAGTAAAAAGACAAAACATTTTAAAATGTTCGCTTCAACTGCGACTGACAGCTGGTGTTAAATACATTAATTTATATATAATGTGGCCCGATATTTACAGTGATCTTTAGCTAAGTGCAAAATGCAGGCATGCTTGTTCAATTAAAGAAATTAACACAACTTATAATATCCAATCATATTATTCGGATTAAAGCAATATGCAGGCCAATATTCTTTATTTGAAATAATATAATAAAATTTACTTTTGAATATTTTCAATAATCCAAGATTCAATAAAATGTGTTCGAATTTCTATATTTTGTATTTCGACGTGTTGTAAGAATGATATTGTAGAAGTGTTCGTGGATTTGAAGTAGACATCTTCCTTCATGAATTGTTTACTTTTCTTGTTACTGCGACGTTCTGAAATGTCAAAAAGTAGGTTGAGTTTTGTTTTTATTTTAATTATTCAAAACCTGTTGGACCTTTAATACAAGATATTATGATATTTGTGAAATAAACAGATAATTACTTTTACACTGTCAGAATATTAATAAAAATGTCGGAATATTATGACATCTATATTTACGGCTGGGCCGATTTCTGTAAAAAATTTTATTAGTTGTTTGTATTTTCGAGGAGAAGGTTTTTACGGAAGAAAATTTTGTAAAATCCCTCCGGAAAAGTCGGAAAATTGGAAAAATCGAAAATCTAGTTTTTGTATGAAATTTTGAAATTATTAGTTATTATTCCTTAAGGTATTTATAGACGGCAATACTGAGTATAAATATTTGTCAAATACTTAAGTATCATAATACAATTATATCGTCTAAATAAAATTTGTATTAGGTTTTCAAAAAAATACGAATGATTTTTTTTTGATTTACGGTCGGTATTCAAAATTTGTTTAAAACTTTTTATTTTCATATGTATCGGGAATGTATTAATAAATACAAATAAGGCAAACACAAATGTCAAGAAAATAAAAAATAAAAATAAAGTTTGGTGAAAAATATCAATCAACAAAAAAATAAACTATTTGTAATACGATTTCTTGACATACAGAATGATTTCAATAATATTTTAAATTTGAAAAGTGTTAATACTCAGTATTGCCGTCTATAAATACTTTTAATGGCTTTCCAAATCAAACAATAGAAAGTTCTTTGTGTAAATCATGGCTTAAAATTGGGGAGAGGCGAAGTTCGCCGGGTCCGCTAGTGTATTATAAAAAATATTTTTATATTTTAAAACAGTACATTTGTAGGTCAAAATGTGCTGTGTGATTCAACGGCTTTTTATAAAAATATATCCGAATATGTCTCTTTTTATATATTCGGCTCTACCGAAACGTTCCACCAGAGTTTTTTGACCCATTGTCGGTCCGAATTTATATGGCGTTGGAAACGTTTTTGAAATGTCTATCATTACTAATCCAAATATAGAATAAGAATAGGACAAACATAGGAATATTCATATTGTTTGGGCATTTTTGCACCTATTTGTCCAAATTATAGCAGATATATTAATGTATCAATCATGTATATAATTTATTTGGGGGCTACCGAAAGTTGATTTCAACATACAGACGGACATATTAATTGTGCTATCTATAACGATTCAGGATATATGTATGTATATATTACGCAAATGAAATTACAAACAAATTTTCACTCATGGTGAAGGGATAATTACAATCGATTAGAAAATATTATTGGGGGATTCAAACGGTCTGCTATTAGGTCATATTGTCATAATGGCCTAATATATTATGATAGTTTAAACAAATTGTTGTTGTGCTTCTAAAAATGTACTTCAAACAAAAAATGTGTTGTTTTATGACAAAACAATAAACATAGTTCAGAAGTTTGAACTTATGACAATATGACCTAATAGCAGACCGTTTGAGTTCCCCATATACATATGTTATAATATTTTTATAACCTTCACCTTCGTGAGAAGGGTATATATAAGTTTGTCATTCCGTTTGTAATTTCCACAATATAATTTTCCGACCCCATAAAGTATACATATATATTCTGGATCCTTATAGATAGAGGAGTCGATTAAGCCATGTCCGTCTGTCTGTCTGTTGAAATCAATTTTCTGAAGATCCCGGATATCTTCGGGATCCAAAACTTAAATAATTCTGTCAGACATGCTTTCCAGAAGTTTCCTATTTAAAATCAGCAATA
Organism: Calliphora vicina; assembly: GCF_958450345.1. NCBI lineage: Eukaryota > Metazoa > Arthropoda > Insecta > Diptera > Calliphoridae > Calliphora > Calliphora vicina. The sequence goes on along the minus strand of NC_088781.1, from coordinate 58,398,913 downwards.
TCGGTCCACAAATGGCTGAGATATGAGGAAAAAACCAGGACAACCTCGATTTTTGACCTATATCTGGATTACTAAGTCATTAATATAGACAATATGGATATCTAATGATAGATATTTCAAAGACCTTTGCAACGACGTATGTATATAAGACCATAGTAAGTTGGACCTACAATGGGTCTAAATCGGAAAAAATATTTTTTAACCCGAATTTTTTTTTTACCAAAAAAAATTTAAAAACCAAAAATTTTTTTGTGGAAAATTTAAAAAAATTAAAATAACAATTCGAAAGAAAAATTTGTCAAAAAAATTAAAAAAACCAACTTTGGAAAAAAAATATAAATTTTGTTTAACTAAAAATATATTAAATTTGTATTTTGAAGTATAATTTGGTGAAGGGTATATAAGATTCGGCACAGCCGAATATAGTTCTTAATTGTTTGAAAATAGTTTGCCTTTTATAAATTGAATTTTTTAATTGAACTATTTGTATTTGCTCAGTTCTTATTGTGTTTAAAGTTGTATAATATTGCTGCCAGGTTAAGTACAATTTATATTAAAATAATTCCTAAATAAATTCATACATTTTTGAAAAATATTTTTTTCATCCAATTTGTTTTTGTTTTTAATTAATTTCAAAATGAATTGAAAAAATTATTTTCTAACGATAATTTGTAATTGATTTGAATTGAAGAAAAATTTAATGATTCAATATATTTTATGAAGCCAAATTTTACAGGAATGAATTCAATAAGTTGGAAGTACGAAGGATGTTATTTTCTTTATTGGTAATTAATGGTTAAAATATTTGATTTTGAAAATTTAATAAAAATATAATTATTTCGAAACTTTGGCAAGGTAATGAAGTTTGTTTCTATGTACTTTTACATATGTACATGTCTTTAAATATGTATGAATGTATGAACAACTTTGCAAACAATGACATAATATGCATATACTTTCACAAATAATCATAATTTAAATACATAAATAATATTCGTACTGGTTAAAATTATTGAAAATCCAATTTTCAATAAATGTTTTACGAATTTGCGTTACCACATTATCTTCATGGATTGCATCATCAATGGGATTTGCGAATAAAAATTGTACTTGATTATCGTTCGTAAAAAAATCATCATCTAGATTTAGAAAATACTCAGTATCGTACATTCGATCGGGGTAAAAAAGTTTTAGTCCATCAACTGAAATTTTTTTTTATAATTTTTTATATTTATTTATAATTTTATAACCAAACAATAGATATTTATTACATATTGTAGTTTTCTAATTTGTCTACTAAACTTATGCTTGAATGATTTGAAATCTGTGTGAATATGTATTTGTTTCCAAAAAAAAAAAATTTTTTTCAAGTTATATTGGACTTTTTCGTTTTTCGATGCTATCTAAAAATTATTCTCCAATTTTAGACCTAGGTAGCACGAAATTCAGAATATTTGAGCAAAATTTAATAACTTAAAATCGAGGTTGCATATTTTATTTTGAAATTTTGGCCACCGAAATGGCCAATTTAAGAAAACCAAATATGATTACCCCCAAATTTATACCCTACACTACCATAGTAGGGAGGGTATATTGCGTTTGTGCTGATCTTTGTAACTTCAAAAATAATAGTCTAACAACACCTTAAAGTATACGGATCGACTCAGAATCACTTTCTGAGTCGATGTTCCGGCCATAAACCTTGTGCGCAAAGTACAGGTCGCAATTTTGAAGATATTTCGATAAAATTTAGTATATAAAGTTTTTTTCTTTACATACAAATGTCCTACCGAATTGAGAATTTCCATTTCAGATTGAGAAAATTCCAAATGGAATTGAGAATTTCCATTTTAAATTGAGAAAATTCCAATGAAAATGAAAATTTCCATTTTAAATTGAGAAAATTCCAAATGAAATTGAGAATTTCCATTTTAAATTGAGAAAATTCCAAATGAAATTGAGAAATTCCATTTCAAATTGAGAAAATTCCAAATGAAATTGAGAAATTCCGTTTCAAATTGAGAAAATTCCAATTGAAATTGAGAATTTCCATTTTAAATTGAGAAAATTCCAAATGAAATTAAGAATTTCCATTTTAAATAGAGAAAATTCCAAATGAAATTGAGAAATTCCATTTCAAATTGAGAAAATTCCAAATGAAATTGAGAAATTCCGTTTCAAATTGAGAAAATTCCAATTGAAATTGAGAATTTCCATTTGAAATTGAGAAAATTCCAAATGAAATTGGGAAAATTCTAAATAAAATTGAGAAACATTATATAAATTATTTTAAACTAAAAAGAACAAAATTAACGATTATATCAGATGAGGAAAGATGTGGTGGTCTGGGTAGAGCGACCAATTTCAATTTATTTTGTCGTAGAAAACATGGTTGGTCTTGTGTTGGATCTCGAACAGTTCTTTTGATACCTACTTCCCGTGGCCCCGACATCCATCTGATAGGTGCAATTGGTACCGCAGGCATTATTCAAATGGATAGTCGCAGAGGTTCGTTCACTGCCGAAAGCGCAAACGAATGGGTCAAAAGTGTTAATAGCAAGAGGTGGGTAATCAGTTATCTGAACTCGTTTTGGTATGTGACAATGCCCCTTGCCCACTCTCCAGCAACACTTTTACCATTGAGTCCCTATTCACCAATGCTTAACCCTATTGAAATAATTTGGTCCAAAATCAAAAATATTGTGAAGTCAAAGATGAATATACCAACCGTAAATCCTCCAAATGTAGGAGAGCAGAGGATTTTATATCTTCAAGAATTAATTTACGATTCCAAGTCCTATATAACTATGTACTGGAGATTGAAGTAAAGCTATACAACATACAACATCATTCCACCAAAGCGCTTTGGAATTGCAAGATATGCCCGTTGGTCAATAAGACTGTGTACATATGTTTTTTGATTAATTTATATTATAATAAATTTTCTTAATTTCAATTCGAATTTTCCCAATTTCATTTGGAATTTTCTCAATTTGAAATGGAATTTCTAAATTTCATTTGGAATTTTCTCAATTTGAAATGGAATTTCTCAATTTCATTTGGAATTTTCTCAATTTAAAATGGAAATTCTCAATTTCATTTGGAATTTTCTCAATTTAAAATGGAAATTCTCAATTTAATTTGGAATTTTCTCAATAATGTTCTCAATTGCAATGAAAAATGGTGTAGTCACTATTTTAAAGTTTAATTACCAAGTAATAAGTTAAAATGCTAATATTCTGACACTTTACTACTTACACAATACTAAAACCGCTTATAAATAAATCATTATTTTGGTATAATTAAAACCAATTACCAATTAGTAATGACTTGAATAACTCAATGAACGTAAGAACTCACAAAAGCCATTACTATTACAAATAGAACGTGCCCATGCAAAAACGTCATTATTCAACTGCTCTTAAGTAATGCCGACGGTATGTGATAGTAATTTAGTAAGTGTAAGTTATAAAAAAAAATCTTGCTGGGCAAGTAGGGAAGTGTTAGAATATTGTCATTTAAACTTATTACTAGCTAATGATAGTTTATGTTGTGTTATTTCGAAATTATCAACAATTTAAAACATTTAAATGGAAAGCAATACAACCACAAGAACATCACAGTACAAGAATGCTAAATAATTTTTTTTTTTCAAATAAATACACACTTGTTCAAATTATTAAAAATCCAATTTTCAATAAACATTTTGCGCACTTTTGTTACAACGTTTGCAGCAGATGACGTAGTTCGTGTAGGAATATGACTCATGTGGTTAATTTTTTGGTGATTATCTCCGGCACTTGATAGGTATAATACGCGAGGTCGCGAATTGGATGAAAATCGTGGCTGAATAAATTCAAAAGATGACCTATCTTCAAAGGCATAGTATAGCATTTCTGAAAAGTCTGCTGTAGAAAATTAAACACTAACGGTCGGTCGTATTCATAAACAGATTTTAAACTTAAACAATGTTTTAAAGCAAAATTTCCATAAAATATTTGATTTTAAAATGTTGTTTAAATTTAAAAATTGTTTAAGAATAAGGCCTTAAGTTTTTAAGTATTTTTTTATAATTTCTAACTTGTTTTTTGTTCGGATCAAAGTTTATGTACTGCAGCTATTTTATCATTATATAAAATCAGTTGCCTAGTAACGGTTTAGAAAAAGTATTAAATATATATATTATTATTCCCTTAATAGATATTTTGAGTTTTTATATAAAAAATCAATTTATAGGGCGTAAAAAACTTTTGTGGACTATTGCGAACATTTAAAAATAAATAGCCAAATCGGTCCAGGCGTTCTGCGATTTTAGATATATCGAAAAAAAAGTGGGTGTGGTAAATTTTTCTTACGAATTTTACTACGAACATTTAAAAACAAATTAGCCAAATAGACGTTTTCCGATTTTAGATAAATCGAAAAAGTGGGCGTAAAAGTGGGCGTTGTAAATTTTTCATTCCGTAAAAACCTAAGTTGGACTATGACCAACATTTTAAAAAAAAAATTGTCTAAATCGGTCCGGCCGTTCTCAACTGATGCAATTACCAACGAATTATATGGTCGGGCTTGACCAACCATACTTTCTTACTTGTTTTACTATGAGGCATATTCAAAACTTTTTGAAGGTCGAAACTGGCACATAAACACAAAACATTTTCCCTTCTTTGTTTTTGTTCCTTAAAAAAAATTCTTAAACTTAAATTCTTCTGTTTGGATCAGACTGCTGTCTAAATTTTTCCTTGATCACATTTAGTACATCTATCTTTTTGTATTTCAATTTCTTTTGATTTTCTCTCTAGTTCTTCGGCTACTCTTACTTTCATTTACTGCCCCTTTTTGTTTTTATGTCGCTTACGTTATTTTTGCGGTAAAGCAAAAAGGTGAGTGTCGCTTACGATATAATTGAAATTGCGATATCTCTGTATATATAAATACTTAATTTTCATTATTTCGGGTGTTGATGCGCACGAATGTTTTCTATCGATTTTCATTAAAAAGTAAATTTTGTAAAAAATGTCGGCTTTTTATTCTTGTATTGAAATGAATGTGCGTGCTCAACATTTTTTTCGGCCCAAGTAAGAACAAAATTTGGTACAGTTACTTGGTAGAATTTAATGTTTGGCCTTTTTTTAATTCCCGGGAATCGGAAAAATTTTTCTCTTCATTCCCGGATACCCGGCTATTCCCGAAATATATAATAATACTGTAAACTATGAATATTATAGCAAAATTTCATATAAAATCATTATATATAGAGTTTCGTATTAATTAATTCAATTTGTGCTTAATTCACCAAAATCTTAATCCGTAATTAAAAAATGTCAGCCTTTCATAAATCCATTGCCAATATCAAATTCTTTAGCTTCCTTCAAAAGCTTCAATTGAATTAATTTTGAAGTTAATTAATAACAGAATTTATTCAAACTTTGAATGATTAATGTGCTGTTTTTCTATAGCGAGTAGACGTTTTGAGTGGACGTTTTACATGTATTTTGTTTTTGTTACAATAACAAAACACATGTTAAATTTCCACTCAAAGTACTCGTTCGCATAGAAAAACAGCACATAAATTTTTGTTGAATCAAATCTACTACAAATTGAGTTAAATTGTTTTTTTCTTCATTCAGTTTTATTTAGCTTTTAATCATTTTCAAAGTGAATTGGAAAAAAATTCTTAGCCTTTTAGTAAAAGGAATGAATTCAATACATTTAACTGAATAGTTAAGAGATAAAATTTATGTTGATCTCGAAAATTTCGAAAAGTTAATTTTTATAATACAACATCTGCAAAACACACTCATTATAAAGCTGTCATCTATTCATCATTCAATTCTATACTTGAATAATTCGCACCGGTCAATCTTGGCAAATGAAGATTATTCACCTTTATTTCTAGATCGTGCAGTTTTCCATGGGCTTTTTTAAATGTTCATTCAAAAAAACCCAAAATTATAATAATAATAAGCGGTCTATTATTGCCGAGTTATAAACAAAAAACTGTAAAAAAATTTTCACTTTTTTTTTTAAAAAAATAGAGTTTTATCTTGTTTTCTTTGTAGTTTCGTCAGTTTTTAATTCCCGGGAATCCCGATTAAAAATCCCGGGAATCGGGTAGTGAAAAATTGGCAAAATTCCCGGGAAATTTGTCCCGGAAATTCCCGGGATAAAAACCCTAACTGTAAGCCACTTAAATTACTTGATTATGTACTACTGGTCTACATTACCTGACAATAACTATATACTTTGAAAGCCATCTATCTAAGCCAAGATCGCGACTTTTTAGTTTGTATTAATAAAAATATATAGAATTTTTTAATCATTCATGTTTAGCTGATTCATGAATTTTATGTATTAAAAACTAGTCCACATTACCCTCATATAGTGGTCCACATACCCTCAAATTTTTTTAATGTTGGTTTTTCGGAAAAAATTTTCAACTGCAAAAACAATTAGAGAATACATTAGCTAATTTATTGCTTCACAATTTTTTAATATCCATATTTATTGTGACCAAAATTGAGAAAAAACAAAACGGTAGTCCACATTACCCGAAGTTACTCTAATACATAATCACCTAGATGATCTAATTTCGATATCGTTATATCTTTGGTTTATTGGGAAGAGAAAAATCTTTATTTAATAAATCGGTTAATCAGAACGAAATCAAAAAATAAAATATACTTCTGGGGCCAGGACTCAATCTTAAAATTCATATAATATGTATATTAAAATAAAGATTTTCTCTTCCTAAACATCATTATTTAGAAGTACTCGAATAAAGATATTTCTATTATCTGATATAAAACAGATTATTTAGTAAGGTCACTGTCTTAAATTAAATTAATAAAGAATTCAAGTTTGATTGTGTACTCAGCTAAAAGTTTCATTACCAAGTAATAAGATAAAATGCTAATACTCTGTCACTTTACTACTTACACAATAGAATTTTAACACAGTGATGTCAGACAAGTTCTTAACAAAATCGCTTACAAATAAATCATTATTTTGGTATAACTAAAAGCAATTACTAGTAATGACTTGAATAACTTGAATGATCGTAAGAAGTCACAGAATCCATTACCATTAACAACAAGACGTGCCAATGCAAATGTCTTAAAAAAGTCATTATTTAACTGCTTCTAAGTAATGCCGACGGTATGTGATAGTCATTCAGTAAATGAAAGTTATAACCAAATTCTTGCTGGGCAAGTAGTGAAGAGTTAGAATATTGTCATTTAAACTTATTACTTGGTAATGATGGTTTATGTTGTGCTGCTTCGATACTATCAACAATTTAAAACATTTAAATGGAAAGCAATACAACACAAGAACATCACAGTACAATAATGCTAAATAATTTTTTTTTTTTTTCAAATAAATACACACTTGTTCAAATTATTAAAAATCCAATTTTCAATAAACATTTTGCGCACTTTCGTTACAACGTTTGCAGCAGATGACGTAGTTCGTGTAGGAATATGACTCATGTGGTTAATTTTTTGGTGATTATCTCCGGAACTCCCGAAAAGGTATAATACACGAGATCTCGACTGTGGCTGGCTATATTCAACATATGAACTATCTTCAAAGTCATAGTATTCTTCTGAAGAATCTCCTGTAGAAAATTAAACACTATGTTTTTTAAGGGCCATTATTACAACTTGCCTATAAGTTCGAAATAGTAAAAGTAAACTTTAAGGGCACCTTTTTCTATTACTTAAAGTTAACTTTTACTATTTCGAACTTATAGGCAAGTGGTAATAATGGCCCTAAGTATTTTTTATAATTTCTAAGTTGTTTTTTGTTCGGATCAAAGTTTATGTACTGCAGCTACTTTAACATTAGTTGTGTTCGCGTACTTGATAATTTGTAATAATTTGTACAAACTATCACTGGAAGTTACGGGATTCCGTTCGTTTACTTTTAAAAACTTGTAACGAGAGAGCAAGAGAGTGTTAAAAGTGACAGTTCGTAGATAGAGAACATGATATTTTTTACTGGACATTTTTTGTCCAGTAAAAAATATCAACATAAAAAACGTTTAAAACATATGGTTGCAAATGCAAACAAAACTAAAAAGTTGAAAATTAATACAATTTACAAGTTTTGCAAAGAAAAGAAGTAAAATAGCCCAAAACAAACGTTTTAAATTAATTTATAATAAAATACAACTTATTTTTACAAATTGTTGTTCGCGTACTTTTTTCTTACATTTCAGATTGAGAGTAATTTATTTTTACTCTCCTAAAATAAAGTTACTGGATATTTTTTACTGGAAAGTACGCGAATACAATTAGTTGTCTACTAATGGTTAATAAAACAGTGCAAGTATAATATAGCCACACACACCTAATTTTTTTTACAAAACATACTCAATATCATACAAATCATATATACCAATTTTAAAGTATGTAAATCTGACAATGTGCACCGTTTTAAAAATACCGAGGTTTCTTTAGTGGTTCTTTCAACACATGACAAATGAGTTAATTCCAGTGAACATCACACTGTATTCTCATGCCAGCACATCAGGTCCTTTTGGTAAGATTTATACAAACCATAAATACAAATAAAGCAATATGATCTGTCGAGTTTTTGTGATATTTTTAGATATTTTAAATCGACCCTATTGAGCGAATCATGATTATGTATATGGAAAATGTTGCTGTCATCTGCAGAGATTAATAAGGTTGAATGTTTGACCTAGAACGAATGTTCCCGGTACACCCTGTAAAACATTTCGATAGAAAAGTGCCTGTATAAAAAACATTTCGATAGAAAAGTGCGTGTTTAAGAAATATTTCGATAGAAAAGTGTCTGTATAAGACACATTTCGATATAAAAGACTCTGTATAAGAATCACTTCGATAGAAATGTTCCTGTATAAGAAACATTTCGATACAAAAGAGTCTGTTTAAGACACATTTCTATAGAAAAGTACGTGTTTGAGACATATTTCGATAGAAAAGGTTCTGTATAAGACACATTTCGATAGAAAAGTGTCGGTATAAAACACATTTCAATAGAAAAGTATCGGTATAAGACATATTTCGATAAAAAAGAGTCTGTTTTAGACACATATCGATAGAAAAGTGCGTGTTAAATATTTCGATAGAAAAGTGTCTGTATAAGACACATTTCGGTAGAAAAGAGTCTGTATAAGACATATTTCTATAGAAAAGTGTCAGTATAAGACACATTTCGATAGAAAAGGGTCAGTATAAGACACATTTCTATAGAAAAGTGTCTGTATAAGACACATTTCGATAAAAAAAATATGCATGTATACGACACATTTCGATAGAAAAGAATCAGAATCAGACACATTTCGATGGAAAAGTGACCCTTTTCTATAGAAAATAGTCTGTATGAGACATATTTCTATAGAAAAGAGTATGTATAAGACATATTTCGACAGAAAAGTGTCCGCATAAGACACATTTCGATAGAAAAGTGTCTGTATAAGACACATTTCGATAGAAAACAGTCTGTATAAGATAAATTTCGACAGAAAAGTGTCGGTATAAGACACATTTCGATAGAAAAGTTCCTGTATAAGAAACATTTATGGAGTCCCAATTGATGAGAATTGATATAAAGGTAGCTTTAAGAATAAGTCCGTTTTCACTTAGAAATTATTGGTTGATAGAATGCGAACAATTAAATCAAACATCAGCATAGAATTTAATTATTGTCTAAAACATTTTACTTGTGTTTATAAAAACAAGTAAGAGTGCTATATTCGGCTGTGCCGAATCTTATATACCCTTCACCAAATTATACTTCAAAATTTTAAATATTTTTAGGTAAACAAAATTTATTTTTTTTTTAGTTGTTTTTTAATTTTTTGGAAAAAAAATTTTTCGATTGTTATTTAAAATTTTTTTTTTTTAAATTTAAATTTTTTTTTTTTTTAAATTTAAAATATTTTTTTTTAAATTTTAAAATTTTTTTTTTTGGTTTTTTAAATTTTTTTTTTTTGAAAAAAAAAATTCGGGTTAAAATTTTTTTCCCGATTTTGACCCATTGTAGGTCCAACTTACTATGGTCTTATATACGTCGTTGCAAATGTCTTTGAAATATCTATCATTAGATATCCATATTGTCTATATTAATGTCATAGTAATCCAGATATAGGTCAAAAATAGGTCAAAAATCGAGGTTGTCTTGGTTTTTTCCTCATATCTCAGCCATTTGTGGACCGATTTTGCTGATTTTAAATAGCAAAATTCTCGAAAGCATGTCTGACAGAATTATTGAAGATTTGGATCCCGAAGATATCTGGGGTCTTCAGAAAACTGATTTCAACAGACAGACGGACATGGCTTAATCGACTCCGCTATCTATAAGGATCCAGAATATATATACTTTATAGGGTCGGAAATGAAAAATGTAGAAATTACAAACGGAATGACAAACTTATATATACCCTTCTCACGAAGGTGAAGGGTATAATAATCGGATTCAAGTAAGTATGTGGATGTATAATATTGTCATTCTGAAAATGTTACAGAATGTATGTGTCATTAATTTAAAGTTTAAATTGTCTTCAAAATTGTAATTAGTTTTTGAAAAAATTAAAATTAAACCTGCACTGAATTTTATTTGTCCTAAGTTTAAAACGTTTAGATAAGCTGCAAGTACATTTTTTAGTACGATTGTTCTATAAGTATATTTAGAGAATTAAATTAAGTGTGTTAAGTATAACATAATTCAGTAGGTATTCTTATACTTATAACACAGATAAAGCTATGTAGGATCAGCAGCCAAGAGACCCTGAACTTTTTCGCAACCAAGATCATCTTAGTACATAAATTTAGAATATAATGTTTAATTGCTACATAAAAATAAATTTTTAATTTTAAGAGAATTTAAAATTAAAGAGAATTACCGAAAGTTAAAAATTATAAAGAAATATATAAAACAAATTGTACTATATATTGAAAATTTGAAATTAGAATAAATATGCCTTTATATAAATCGTAGTATGTATAATAATAGTTAACCAACACCCTAAAGGTTTTACAACTTTAACCAAATTCTCAAAAATTGGGGGAACGGGCTCAGAACCAACCTATTAATTACTTTGTAAATCCATACATCGGCAAAATCTGTACGTATCTTTAAATTGAACGCACTGTCAGTTTCAGTTTCTATATTAACGTTAGTGCTTTCAAATCTATTGACTATTAAGTAATCAATATATGGAAATTCAGCTGCATCGTTCACGTAAAACATTTCGTCGTTGAAATTTATAACTTGGATAATACGAATTTCCACAGCAAAATTGTTAAATGTTAAAAATCTAAAAATATTTCCATGCAAAACTTACCGGTGGAATAAGGATAATTGGCATTGGTTTGGGTAATCAAACCTGACGCTTTACCCGGATAGGTGCCATAACCCCTAATGTAAGGTGTTGTAGTATCGTAGGTACTTAAATCGTTAATTATTTTGTTGGAATCCAAATCGTTGCCTGATTGCAGCAATAGGACACTTTGATCTACACCCAAAAGACCCACAAATGAATCTGGATCAGTTTTAATGTTCAATGTAACCTCTTCACTTGGCTTAGCTTGTTTGGGGGCAGTAATTTCAATCTTTAAAAAATAATTTCATTATAAGACAATACAATTATTATTGCTAAATAATTAAACTTACTTTATTTAGAAATTCTTTGGGAAAATTAAGTGAAATTTCTTGAAACTTCAAATCGCCATCAAGCACGAAATAAACATATAAATGTGACTCGGGTACCATTTCAAATGAAGGTTTAAATTTGATTTCATGAGACTTGACATTTTCCGGCACCTTAACATGTTCCTGTTTGATAATGTTGCCACGGGCTACTATGGCATAGACGTAATAGGGAATATTTTTATTAGATTTCACATCGATTACAACATCTTGATCTAGTTGAAGTCTGTAAATATTGGATTTAATATCAGTTGCAAAGCCATTAAAACCTCTGCATTCAATTACTTACTTTTCCGTTTTCTTAACCAACTTCAAGGGTCCCACGTCTTCTTCACCATCTTTAACTTCAATGTCTTTGTCATCGTTCTCATCCTTTTCCTTACCAGTCAAACTGGGAAGGTATTTCATTTGATCGGCATATGTCAATTTCACATTGTAGTAGTAACCTACCGAAGGTATAGTCACCTTAAACACAGCCATACCATTTTTATCGGGTTGACTAGTAAACTCAAAGTCTATTTCTTCTGCCTCTGCATTGTCATTGTAGTATCGACGACTTTTACCGATCGTTAGTTTAGCCATATGCTTGCCATCCTGCACGGGTGAACCATCAAGATTTTTCACAAATGCCTTTAATTCGAATGGTTTATTGGCCACATATTGATAAACATTTTGAGGCACCTCAACGTTGTAGCGTGAACGATGTAAATTGACAGTAGTGGTTTTATTTTGTTTATTGCCTGTGTATTCTTCTGACATGACAGCCAAGATATTGATTGGCGGTGTGTACGAATAGTAGCCAAAACGATTATTATATTCGGGAAATGCATAATCCAGATCTTTTTTTAAATCGAATTCTACATGGGCTTTGCCATCTACTTCGATGATTTTCTCCGACTTCGATTGTCCATTATTGGCATCCACTGTAATGGTAGCTTGACCCTTAACCGGTTTACCGTAAGTGTACTTGGAACGTACTGTAATTTTCAGAGCATCCTCATAGGAAATATCCTTAGCAGTCTCTATCTCGACACTGAATTTGGGCAACACATATTTGGCCACTTCAAATTTCTTCTCAGTTCTAGTATCATCTTCATTGGGGCCCAAATTAACCTGCATCATCCATTCACCCAAAACCGGTTGTTCGGATAATTGAAACTCTCCGGTGTAAACACCTTTTGTCAATTTGATGTCTTTTATTTGCTTAATAAAGTTGCCGGCACCATCTTTAAAGCCTAATCTCAGAGGCTTTTCTAATTTTGCGGGTCTTGTGTTTTCATCCAATACAACAATGCGATATTGTACTAAATCACCTGGCTTATAGACCGCTTTGTCAGTTTGTATATATGTTTTGGGTTCTTTATTTTTAAAATTCAATTCGGTGGAGTTTTTGAATATTAAACCTTTAATGCCCTCTGATTCTAACTGATATTTGCCCGATTTTAACTTGGGTATTTCGAAATTTACCACCTCTGTTTGGGAGGGAGAGACATCGATGGTTTTTGCTTCATTGTATGATGGTCCCGTTATGCCCACTTTTATTGTAGCCGGTTCTGAGTTTTCATGTAGAGTGACACTGACCGAATAATCATGGTGAGACTGTATGGTGCCAGGAGCCACAATAGAGTAGAAACTGTAAGGGGGGAAAAAAATATTTAAAATTTTATGTTTCATAAGTAAATTTTTTTTCTTAAATTAATTTGCGTGATTTCCTGTGGTCTCTGGAAATTGATCACTACCAAATAATATATTGTATGTATGGAGAGATTTGATAAATTTTCGGTTCATATACCCCAACAAATTCTACATAGTGTTTAAATCCATTCTGCAAATTGTTGGATTATCCATTTTTTTTTAAATAACCGAGATAAGAAACTATTCAAAAAGTGTATTATAAATTATACTGTCACACTGCCTCCATCGAAGTTGCGTTTCGACAATCGAATCTCATTCGATCTCAAATCATGCCAATAACAAATTTTTTTCATCAGAAAAAAGTGATTAGTGTCATTTAATCATTCCGTAGAAGTAAGTTTGAATATTCTGGATCCTTATAAATGTACTAGCAATGTCCGTCCATCTATTGAATGTACTGTAGGGCCTAGGCAAAAGGACTTAGAAGTATGAAATATTATTTGCTGATCAGAAATGAACTATGGTTCTATAAGTCTTTCTAATCGACTTTTTGCTGAAAAAAGTCGAATATTCGAAATCGACTTTTTGGTCGGAAAAAAGTCGAAGTTTTTGATTTCGGAAAAAAATATTAAAAAGACCTAAGCTTTCTCTTGAGCAAAAAAAAAAATTTGTAAAATCGAAAAAAAATTTTCGATTTTGAAAAAAAAAAGTCAAAAATTGTATGTCTTGAGTTACAAAATATTTATTTTGATAGATATCCCACTCGCATCCCACTAAGCGACCAAATAGGTCTGAAAGGAATGGAACTAAGCTTTCTTTTGACCTAAAAAAAGATTTAAAAAAGGGTCCATTTTGAAAAAAAAATCAACAAAGCTTTTGATTTTGCAAAAAAAAAAGTAAACAATTTTATGTCTTGAATTACAAAATATTTATTTTGATAGATATCCCACTCGCATCCCACTAAGCGACAAAATAGGTCTTCAAGGAAAATATCTAAGCTTTATTTTACGAAAAAAAGTAAAAAAAGTGCTTGATTTCGGATAAATAACTTTAAAAATTTTTTATATATTTTTTTAAATATTTTTATAACGATCTCCCCTAAATAGGTCACAGCTTCTATACAAAAACATTGACATAAATTTGTTTCAAATATGAATAAATCCTACTACTGCATTTTGTGATTATTGATCCATAATTATACATACATAGTTCCGTCATAAGGCCCACATCCGAAAAAGACATTAAACTCGAAACAACTTAAGTGGAATTTTAAATTTTTTTAATATTTGTTCTTAAAGAATTTCGAAATTTTTGTATAATGCTTTGAGACAAATATGAAAGTTCTTTAAGGACAAATAATAAAATAATTAATGATCAATTCAACAGATTTTACGCTCACCAGAAAAAGAATGAAAGAATTTGAGAATTCCACATAAGTTGTTTTGTCAAAAGTGCAAGATATATAAAAGTAACGTTATTGAGTGACTGACTGATTCAAAATTGCCCAGCCAAAACGGAAAAAGGGAGATTCATGAATTTTGGACTATAGGTTTCCCTCATCCTATGTAATTCCAATAAAAAAGAGTTTTTGGAAATTCGATGGCTTAGGTGGTAAATTCGGTAACCTTATATGTTCTAAGCTAATACAGACAACATTTAAAATGCATCATTATCAATTGAAAAAGTTAGCAGACAGTTGTTTGGTGCTTTTTGGAAATTCGAACTGTTTAGAGGAGACAACGGATAAAAACTTTTAAACCAATAAAAAAAAAAATCTGTGGTCGTTTGGAAAAACTAGTTAACTCCAATTTTTGTGAAAATTGTGATAACACCAAAAATAGAAATTGCGTTTCATTTAGTATCACTCTGTCAGATCGAAATTTTAAATGAGATATTTTTTGAGATGTTTTTGAGATATAGATGTACAGGTTTTACCCGTTTTTTCCCAATTTATTCCCCTTAATGACCAAATTTTCAAAAATCCCTTCTTAGTGGATCTACACATCGTAAAAGGAACCCATCCGAATTTCAAGTTTTTAGCTTTAGCGGTTTGGGCTGTGCGATGATGAATGAATCAGAATAATTAATTATTTCTCTAGCTTAAAAGTTAAAGATGAGAAAAATTGCTTTTAATTTTATGTTAGAAATTTGCTTGATTAAAGTGACAGTTATGCCGAAGGATTTTTCATTTTAATAGAAGATATAAGTAAAAATCTGAATGGACATTTAATATATTACTTTAAAATATCCTTGCTTAAAGGATATTGTTTGAATTTATTATCTTTTTTCCTACATAACAGTGTATGTGGTGATAAACTCTGAAAATTTAAGTCCCTACGATTTATATGAAGGGTATTTCATGTCAAGTGAACGAAGTTTTGAAACGTCTGGAGCTGAGGTATTTTTGGATTGATTTACAATTGTTTAGCTTCTCAGGATGAGAAAAAACACATGTTTGGCCATAATGTCAAATTTTGATCCCCTCAAACTCAGACCGATCTTTGTGTTGGGTATATGACTTAATAATGCGGGATTTACAATAGATGGCGTATCTCTAGAACGCGGTTTTTATTTTTAATAACTTATATGGCATTTTGAAGGGTAAATATAAGTCATTTATTCGCACTTAGTTATTGAACATGCAATAATTGGTTTCTGCGATTCAGAAGTCGTAATTTTGTAAATGTTTGAAGAATTGGAGAAATTACTCCATGAAGATTGTTGTTAAACTCAACAAGAGCATGCAAAATTATTGGGTGCTACTCAATTAGTAATTTCAAAACGTTTTTGAACAGCAGTATTCATCCAAAAGCAGGGAAATTGGATACCATACGAATTGAAGCTGAGAGACCTAGAACATTGATTTTGCATGTCTAAAATGCTGTTTTAACGCTGTAAAAGAAAATAATTTTTGCACGGAATCATTACTTGCGATGAAAACTAATCCGAAGCGTAAGAGATCGTATGTGAAGCTGGATCGACACCATTGCCATATAGTCACGGCGCTAAGGTAATTCGATGTATTTGGTGGGAGCTGCCAGACCATCACAGGGAAACTATACCAAACGAAACTGATTCGTTTGAAGCGAGAAATGGCAAATATCGCCCAGAATATGAAACCGTAATATTCCACCATGACAACGCTCGGCCACAAGTTTGACTCACACGCTTTATAGTCCAGACAAATTTTTTTCAAAATGTTTTGAAAAATTACCGCATTTTTAAGTCATACACCCAAAATATTAATTAAATTTTATTTAATTAATTTTGCGAAAATATTAATATTAAAAATTGCATATTTCTCGGTGTCAATGAGTATTAAACCCTGTTATGTTGGGGGTTTCCGAATTAATAATAATTCCCGGTATTTAGTACATACCCAGCAGTTAAGCAAGTAGTCAATGTATCCCTTATAGACAGTAATTGTCACTAACGTCCTATCACTTGGCTGATGCTCTTTGTAGTGCATAGGGAAGCCAATTGGTTACTTTATACATCCTACATAATCTAGCGTGAAGATATTTGTCACTTAAGTGTCTCTACGTAATCTAGAGTGTAGTCACTTTAAGCGTTTTGTGAGTAATTCGTACAAACGGGGTTTAACAAAGTTGTGTTCATATAATTCTCATATAGTTTATTTTCATTTTTGCTTAAGTATACTTAAAATATTTATTTAGTCCTGCACTTTAGAAAGTAGTTATTTTACCCACCAGAAGCAATATATTGTAGAGTTGTTGGAGAAAGGTTTGTTTACAAGCAATCGTTTATTGGACTGTCTATGATATGTCTTTTTAGCTGACTATTTGAGGTCAATTAGCACCCGTGCATGTTAAAATAACTAGTTATGTAGCTGATCAAGTAACCAGTTAGGTAGCTAGTAGGGTATTCGATTTTTCTCTTGTTCGAATAAAACGAATAATTCGAATAAGAGATTTTAACTTGTTCGAATAATTCGATCACACGTTTAAAATTAATCGAATTATTCGAATAATTTAATTTTTTTAAAAAAAGTAAAGAATGTAGTTTTGATGTCGGATTTTTAATATTTGTTTGATAAAGAAAACCAAAAAAATAACGTTAAAGTTAACAATTCAAGTATTGATAATGTTTAAAAACCTTCGAAAACAAAGTCCATCATTAAATTTTCAATAGAAATATTCTCATCAGATTAACTCCCGAACAATCTACAAAACAATAGACTAGCAAACCACTTTTTCCGTTTTGGAGCTATGCTTTAAAAAATTTGAGCTAGTTGGACATAATCCTGAATTCAAATACAATATAAACGTATTAAGAACTTTTTTATGTCGTTCATTAATTCGGGTTTTAAATATAGTAACTAATTCTTTAGTAAATTAATTATTCACTATTTCTAAATTATTTATAACAAATTGTATTATAAATCAAGCTCTATCAACGTTGCCGAATCTTTGCTTAATAAAGTGGTCTTGGGGAATTACACAATAAAGGGAATCTGTCCAAAGTTTGATATCATTGTCAGTGAACGTGGCTAATTTGAAGTCAGGCAGTGCATGATTGACGCATTTACAAATACGCAAAAAGTTTATTTCCATGTTAGACAAAGATATTCAAAATCATGTATAAGACGAACTCCATGCTTTTCTTTCAACAAAACATTAGTTTGCAATATTTGTGTTTATCATTCGATTTATTAAAAATTTTGGAACACTTACGTACGCGGTTAATAACATCACTTAAATATATTTTAAGATCATGGCCTTCATAGATTTCAATGTAATCATTATAAATATCATCCTCAATACCACTTTCGACGACCGTTTCAAAATCACATTCTCCATCACATTCATCTCCACTTTAATCTAAGTTACAATTTTGATTATTAATAGCTATTATTCTAATATTTCGCCCGCGAAATAACAAATATTTTATTCCGTATCTTTTATTTTCATTGGTTCAAATCCTAAGTTAAACATTTTGAAAGATTTGTTTTTAAAATTGTAACTTCTTGCAGTAATATTTATATATTTATAGAAGGAGCTATCGGAACACTTTGTCTCTTTGTCTTTAGTTATTTGTCTAATTTCAGAAACAATACAATTTTTGTGAGTCATTATTACTTATTTAAATTTTAAATTATGAAAAATTTTAATTAATTTAATAAATTTAAATATATATGAACATTTATTCGTTTTAATCGATTATTCTACATAAAATTGTTCGAATTATTCGTTATTCGAAAATGGCCATTTTTAAATTGTTCGAATAATTATTCGTAAGAAATTATTCGATTAATCGAACGATCATTAGTCGAATGAATACCCTAGTAGCTAGTAAGATAACTGACGCTATATAACCAGTATGTGAATCCAATGCGTTGACAACTTTGGACTAGCTATCAGACAGTATCATTGTAATCAAAAAGAGTCAATTGACCCCCTGCTTAAGACATACACGTGTTAATATAGATAGTCACGTAACTAGTTGTCACCCTAAATGATGGGTAAAATCATTAGTTGGGGACTGTCTCCTAGAACTGCTGGGTACTAATCTGTAGGCTTGTATTTATGTATATTTATGTATGTATATAGGTGAATTTAATTAATAAATAAACATACATATTTTCATTATCATATTTGAAATTTAGTTTCTTTATAAAAGTTGACTTCTGATAAAGAAGGGCAAACACAAAACAGCTGACAAGTATTAAATATAAAAAACAAAAATATATTTAAAAAGAAATTTATTCTTTTTGGGGAAAAACCAGTTTTGACCTTCAATACAAGCTCAACTGATAAGACATTATTCACACAACTACAGAAAGTGTCAAAAGTAAAAAAAAAGTGAACCACAGTTTTAAGATCATTGCATCGTATCGTAAATTATAAAATCAACAACAAACACTTTTTTCCTTAGAAATTATTTCACTAGTTTATTTATTTAAATACAAATTCTTTGAAATTAACAAGAAATCACGTCTTTTGTATTTTTTTAAAAAAAATCCCCAATTTATGAATAAAAAAAAGAACACGAAAAATAGCAATTAAGATAGAAACATACCCGCTGGCATTAACAAATATTAAAATTTGTAAAAATATTAAAGCTAAGCTTAATATTGGCTTCATGACTTTTCGATTTTTAAACAATAATTAATCGTGTTAGAATATTTAAATTAATTAACACAATTATTATTTAAAAATTTTATTTATTTTTATTATATTTATTTATACACACAATAACCAAAAATAAAAACAAAAAACTCGCAACCGGTTTTAAATGTTTGTTCGTTTAGCGTCAGATCCAAACTGGACTTGAGTTAAACTACTACTGAGTTTTGTTTGATACATAACAGAGATACTTATTTGAACAAAATCTGTGATTTTTGTTTTGTTTATTTTTTTATTTTCATATTGATTCTAGTGACTAGTCTAGCCACTACAAGGTAGCTTTTTCATATCTGTCTCAACTTAAATACAATTAAAGCGATGCACAGTGGAAGTAAATCTGTGCTTCTCAACTGATAGTTCGATTTTAATAAAATTTCTCATGGCTACAGAGGATGTCAAGCTGAGTTTAAGTTTAGAACTTGGCCTTAAGAGACCACAAATTAGGGTATCTCGGGTATATGAAAAATTAACAAGTAAGAGAGCTATATTCGGCTGTGCCGAATATTATATAGGTACCCTTCACCAAATTATACTTCAAAACAAAAATTTTAAATATTTTTAGTTAAACAAAATTTTTCCAATTGTTTTTTTAAATTTTAAATTTTTTTTTTGTTTTTTAATTTTTTTGTCCTGGTTTTATATCTCAGGTTGTCCTGGTTTTATATCTCAGCCATTTGTGGACAGATTTTCTCGATTTTAAATAGCAACCGAGCTGGAAGAATTCCGGAGATATTGATGTACGAATCGTGTATGTAAGTTATTTTGGGGGCTTTGGAAAGTTGGTTTCAACAGACAGACATACGGACATTGCTTAATCGACTCCTCTATCTACAAGGTGGCGCAAAAGTAAACTTCCGATGTTTTTTGGCTGTAATTAAAAAAAAATGAAAAACTTTGATTCTTCTTGTGGATTATTTTTATTTGGTCTTTTAATTTTTTTAACATCAAGTCGAGAATCTTGCTGGCCAGTGCAAATCGCCAAAACGGGAGATTAGGCGCCCGGGAAATGCATCCTTCAGCATATCGGTTGTGGCACGTGCAGTGAGTGCCGTTGCACCGTCCTGTTGGAACCACATGTTTTCCAATCCCAATTAATCAAGTTGCGGCAAAAAGAACTGCGCCACCTTGTATAAGGATCCAGAATATATATACTTTATAGGGTCAGAAAAGTATATTGTGGAAAATACAAACGGAATGACAAACGTATATATATTCTTCTCTCGAAGGTGAAGGGTATAAAAATTATGCTATATTTTTGTTCTCGATCCGTACTCTAAGAGACCTAAAAAAAAACATTGCTGGATTTTAGCTATTTAATTTTTAATTTCCAAAAGTTAAATTTTCTCAAATTGGTTTTGTTACATCTTTATCATATGCATTGTGCATAATTTTTAAAATTTCATTAATTGTATTAAAACTAATATCAATATTTAATGGCCACATTTTATAAAACGAAACGTTTCGAAATCTATGAAATTATGTGCCAACAAAGCGTCATATGCGGGAAATTTTGCTTTACTTCACAAATTTAAAAAAAACAACTAAGAAAGTATGGTCGGTCAAGCCCGACCATATACACTAAGTAAAAGAGCAAAAAAATTTTTCTTTTAAAATTTCAATAATTTATATTTTTTAGTGATTTTCGGAAGTGGGGTTATATGGGGGCTATGACCAATTATGGACCGATCACCATGAAATTAGGTCATGTGATTTATGTCTATATTAAAGTTAACTATGTTGAATTTTGTGTGTTTACCAACATTTTTAAGCGATTTATGCACGTTAAAGTGATTTTCGGAAGCGGTTCTATATGGGAGCTATGACTAATTATGGACCGATCGTAACAAAATTTGGTGACATGAATTTTGTGTATATAAAACTTATTTGGAGCGGAATTTGTGGAGATACATATATAAATTAAACATTTATGACCGATAAAGTCCAATTTCGGGAGGATATTCGTATGGGGGCTAGGTGAAATAGTGGACCGATTTCAGCCAGTTTCAATAGGCTTGGTCCTTGAGCCGAAAAAATAATATGTACCAAATTTGATCGAAATATCTTCAAAATTGCGACCTGTACTCTGCGCACAAGGTTTACATGGACAGCCAGCCAGCCAGCCAGCCAACCAGACGGACGGACATCGCTTAATCGACTCAGGAAGTGATTCTAAGTCGATCGGTATACTTTAAGGTGGGTGTTAGACTAATATTTTTGGGCGTTACAAACATCTGCACAAACGCATAATACCCTCCCCACTATGGTGGTGTAGGGTATAATTACTGCTGAGGCACACCGATGTTGAATGTGTTCTATCGGTTTCATCGCCCAGGCCAGCAAAAAAAAGTTTGAAGACCAAGAATTGCATTAACCCTAGGAGGTATAACCAGGTCTGTGCAAACCTTTTGCATATAAAAGTGTGTATAACTTTATTGTTTTTCGTGTTAGAGACAAATCTTTTCATGGCTTCCTGGACCAACATTCTCCGGACACAAAAACAAACCGATTGTGGATCCGGGTTCGTCTTAATCCAGATTTTCAAATGTTTTGGTTCAAACGTCAAATTTATACATACTTTTAGGAGACTTGACTATGTATTTCCATACAAATCCCATATAGGTCTGCACAAACCTGGTTATACCGTTTAGCGCCAAAAAATCCCTATACCTCCGAGGGTTAAGATTATTGTCAAACTCAACAAGAACTTGCAAAATTATTGGGAGCTACTCAAACATCCATTTGTGATCTGCTGGATTCATTCAAAAAGGAAGAAATTGGATACTACACAGAAAAAACTATTGGTCAATTCACATGGTCTCTTAACAGTCATATTGTCATAATGTCTTAATATATCTCGACTCGGCAGCTCTCTTAACCGACATTATGCATTCGGCGAAGGTCTCTACTGGTTGGTTACGATAACAAAATAAACATTGCAAAACAATAAAAACCAACGTGAAATATTAGGACATTATGATAAAATGACATGATAAGAGACCTTGTGAATTGACCATATATTTCAATTCAAACATTTATCACATATTGAACTGGTTTCAATTATTTCATAATTGAATCAAGTATTCATGTGCTCAAAAACAAAATTTTCTGATATTTTCTATTGAATTTTGTGTTTTGAATTTGATAATTTTGACAATTGAATACACAATTTTCGTTATTGGTTGAATTTTAAATACAAAAATTATTGAATAGATAATTTTCGTAATTGAAAACACAAAAAATAACAAAAATGCGTTTTCAATTACGAAAATTATTTATTCAATAATTTTTGTATTTAAAATTCAACCAATAACGAAAATTGTGTATTCAATTGTCAGAATAATCAAATTGAATATAAGATATCAAAAAATTTAGTTTTTGAGCACATGAATACTTGATTCAATTATGAAATAATTGAAACCAGTACAATATGTGACAAATATTTGAATTGAAACGGTTTAAGAAATAGTTTTTTCTGTGTATATAAATTGAAGCCGAGATACCTTAAAAGACGATTTTGAATGTCCAAAATGATGCTTTAACACTATAAAAGAAAATCCTTTTTGCACCGAATCATTACATGCGGTGAAAAATTAATTCATTACGATAACTCGAAGTGTAAGAGATCGTAATTGGTGCAAAGAGGTCCTATCTACATTATGAGTGTTTGAAATCTGACCAGACCATCACAGGGATCCTGTACCGATTGATATTTTTTATAGACACCATATTTTTGGAATTGAAAGGGTCTCGAATCAAAAACACTAGCAATACAAATACATAGCAATAACTGTGGTAAATTTAGTTAAAATCGGAAATGAGAAATACGAATAGTGCTGTTTTATGTCTGGGATGGATAGGTGAAATAAGATTGTTTGTGAAGCTTAGACTAGAACATTTGACCCTTGTACAATCCTTCAAATCGTGTCCCGATTTGTGAATTTTTGATACAAATTTCATGAAAACTGCTTAAACTATATGTAAAGTTTTATTAAAATCGAACTATTCAATTAAATTCCAATTTTTTTAATTCTCCACTGTGCGTCAGTCTACTGAGCTGACACTTAATTCATCTGCATCTGATTTAATTGAGAAAAACGATTCTCCAGCTAGTCTTGTAGCCGGCTTTTTATATTTGTATGGGAGAGAATAAAGCATAATAAACAACTCAGTTGCCGGTTTGAAATTGTTTCTACGAAATTTGTGCAAACATGTAAATCCCACTGACGTAATTTATTTTTACTCACTTTTATTAATTGTTTTGTTTAAAAGAATTTGCAAGTTGTACTGATAATCACATCCATCTGTCGTCTACTATATGTGATGGAGCTTGTAAATGTGACGGCAGTATGTAGTACTACATTTCGAATCTTCTCTATTTTAAGTTTGTTTTTTTTGATGCGCTGGTAGGGTTGCCTAGTCTGTTATTAATAAAAATTGGTGGTATTTGATAATTTGTTTTTTGGAATGCTTGTCTTCGATTAAAACCGAACCGAAAAAATGTTTAAAATTTGTAATACATATTTGAATACTGAGCAATTCTAAAACTTTTTAACAATATGTAATCATACGCAACATCGTTTGGTAACTCTACAGATCTGTTCTGCTTTATTTCTGATAACGAAGTGATCTTATAATAGGTTGTGAAATTAGTTAAAGTTCAAACATGATAATAAACAAAAACATTAATACAAATAAAAAGTTGTATTAAAATAGAAAAACCCAAATCTTTTATATACGAGTAGGCATGTATATGCAATTAAGCTGCTTTTATTTAGTTTCTTTCACAAATGTTCAAAAGCTCTCCGGGTTATAATTCTAGATACTTATAACACTAATTTCGATAATACGTTTGGTATTGAAAATCAGATAAATCGGTTCATAAATGTAGTGTTTATGACAGTATAACCGAAAACCCGGATTTTTTTTCGAAATTTCGTTTTTTTTTAATTGTATTTTTGGTTAGATTTTATGTTTTGGTACATGATAATTTCCAACAAAAAACACTTACGGAAAGAATGTGTTTGCTTCATAAACTTTTCTGGATATAGTTCCGAAGATGACAATTTCAAACAAAATTCATTATTTGAACCAGAACGGTTCTAAGTAACGTGCGGTAATTCCGCAACGCTTCCTTAGAGCCAGTTCTGGTGGTGACAATTTCAAACCAAAATCATTGATCCTTGATATTTAGTTTTATCTAAATACACTAGAATATTTCATCCGTTCGTAATAGACAGCATGAGAAACAACTTACTATAACCTCATTCCCACGACAGCCGGTTCTAAGCACCGGAATGACCCGAGTTCACTCGGCCAAGGGCTGTCAACTCAGCAAACACTGCTGCTACAACAACAACAACTTACTATAACCTAATCAAACTATCATGGACTAAAGAAAGAAAACGACCATTTTGATTTTTTGTTGCTTCCAATCATAGGTTCGAAATAATTATTTTTGAATTAAAATTTTATATTTTAACCATATCAAATTAGTTCATAGGCTTAATTCCTTAATACTTCATACGTATAGAATTCATTCCTAAAATAATTGATTCTTTATAGAATCAATGTAATTGTCTTTGAAAATAGCTTTAGAAAAGGTTTTTCAATTCCGAAAACGATTCGAGACAAATTTGGTAATTCAAACATGCCTTAAAGAGTAGAATACATGATTCGAATTATAAAGATACGATAAATCTCCTTAACGTTACTCATAATACTGGAGGTCAAAGGCTACAAAAGTCACACAATAATTATAATTCAGTTGTATATTTTGTGTATAAAACTAAGAAAATAACAAGTAAGAGAGCTATATTCGGCTGTGCCGAATCTTATATGCCCTTCACCAAATTATACTTTAAAATAAATTTTTTTAAATATTAAAAATAAATTAATTTTTTTTTTAATTGTTTTTCAAAATTGTTTTTTAATTTTTTTTAAAAGTTTTTTCCAAATATTTTTAAAATTTTTTTTTTAATTTTTTTTGGGAAAAAAATGTATGACAAAAAAAATTTTTTGATGAAAAAAAAATTCGGGTTAAAAATTATTTTTCCCGATTTTGACCCATTGTAGGTCCAACTTACTATAGCCTTATCTACATCGTTGCAATGGACTTTGAAATATCTATCATTAGATATCCATATTGTCCATATTAATGTCTTAGTAATCCAGATATAGATCAAAAATAGGTCAAAAATCGAGGTTGTCCCGGTTTTTTGCTCATATCTCCGTTATTTATGGACCGATTTAGCTGATTTTAAATAGCAAACTTCTCGAAAGCATGTCTGACAGAATTATTGAAGATTTGGATCCCGAAGATATCTGGGGTCTTCCGAAAATTGATTTCAACAGACAGACAGACAGACGGACATGGCTTAATCGACTCCGCTATCTATAAGGATCCAGAATATATATACTTTATAGGGTCGGAAATGAAAAATGTAGAAATTACAAACGGAATGACAAACTTATATATACCCTTCTCACGAAGGGGAAGGGTATAATAAGACATTCAAAAGACAACAAGTTTTTTAAAATCGAATGATGCGTTCAAAAGTTATTCAAACCTAAACATAGCTAATTTTTCAAAAAATGTTCGGGAAACTTTAGAGGCCTATAAAATATTTTTATAGGCCTATTAAATTTTATTTGAATTTAAATATAACGGTTTTAATGGCTGGTTTAAAGTTGCATCATGTTTCTCAACTATTCTATTTCTCAACTCTTCTAACTTTCATAAAGCTACTGGAAGAAAGGTGGCGCTGTGTATAAATAGTTGCTGCGGTTGCAGTCGGAAGTTAGTTTATCATAGACCCTGTTAGACTTAAAATCAACCCCAGCAAAAACTTGGTAATGACTTGCAATTACTGAACAGCTTACTTTTCAATGACTACTTCATACCACCTGCATTACATGTAAGTAGTTTAGTAATGACTGGCATATAATCTGATACAGAAGCACTTGTTTATGTGCTGATTTACCAAATTCAGAATTATTTCATAATAAAACGCTTTTAACGTTTTATTGATTAAATTTTTGTTGATTAAAATCTAATACAAATTGATGCTTTCTTGAAAACTTTCAAATATTTTCAAAAATATGCACATGTGATATGAATGAGATGAAAAATTATACTTTGTATGTCATACTTATATAAGTCCCTATTTGTAAGTGAATCTGGAAATGACTTATTTAACTCACTATTTGTAAGTACTTGCCTCCAATGACATCACCGCCGAGGATCCGCAGAACAAAAGGTACTTTTTCGAATATTTTTACAAATTTATTGTTTGGTATTTTTATAATATTCGGGTTGAAATCTTCTATCTCCCAAAATTTTTAAATTTTCAAAAAAGTACCTTTTGTTCTGCGGCTCCTCATAAGTGGTGAAGAGTAGTTATATTAGCTTTTTAACTCATAACTTTTCAATGTAAGTTTTTGCTGGGACTTTATTACCAGTGTATACTTGTACATTATAAAGTGTGCATATTAAAAGAAAGCGACTATTTAAACGATTGTTGTGAAAATTTGAATAAATAAAGAGTTGTTACATTTTTAAACTGCTATTATTTGCAATCAAAAGTATCCGGTTTATGTAAAGGAAATTAACCACCGTTTTTAAAAGGTAAAACCTTAACAATATGAACAATATACGACATGGGCTTGGTTAATACGTCATAAAATCCACATTTAAGTAGAATGAATATATTTCATTTAAATAAAATCAGAAATAGTAAAAATCCGACTTGAGTTGAAATAAAATAGAATTTTCGAATGAACAAACAAAATCATTTTAATTCAATTTGCATTAGATTTAAATTAAGAAGATTGAATTAATAATACTCGCATTATGAATTTATTCAGCAATGAATGAATTGTATTCTAATAAAAGCCTTTGAGTGAAGATAAAGAATTAATTGTTATGGAATGAATTACAGACATTTTCAATTCTGAATAAAGATTGTGAATTAATTATTTTAAAGCTCACTGCACAGGCTGCAAACGTGAATTATGCAATAGCCACCATAGGCATTTTAAGCACCCTATTTATAACATTAGGAAAGCATTTATGCCAATTATCATTTCACGATCTTTCATTCCTTACTGCAACTAGACTATAACTAATTTTCACATGTTAGACCGAAAAAGCACGTACCAAAAAAGTATATAATAAATAACTTGCTTTTGGCAAACAAAATAATAATTAAAACAAATATATAACAAAATAATTAAATATTAAAAGTTCTACTTATTGTAGCTGCATGACTTTTTGTTAAATTTTCTTAATAAATTTTTTTTTTATTCAATTTGTACTGACATTGTAAACAAACAATACATTTATACACTACAACACCTTAGTAGGGAGGGCCCAAACATATTAGTCTAACCCATTTTAAAGTACACCGATCGACCCAGAATCAGTTTCTGAGTCGAATACGTCCGTCTGTCCATGAGACCTTATGGCCAAAATACAGGTAGCAATTTTAAAATTTTATCAAATTCTGTATATACATTTTTTAGCCCAAGGACGAGGCCTCTTGAAATTTGCTGAAATCGGTCCATTATTTCACCTAGCATACTCAATTTCCGGACGATAAACGGTGGATAAATCTCTTAAAAATTATGGTATTCATATACAATTGAACATAGTGTCATGTAGATAAATCACACGACCTAATTTCATGGCGATCGATCCATAACCCCTTACCTGATAAATTTTTATCATGATAAACGTCAAAATGGTTGTCAAGATAAAAAATTATAAGGTATAGTCTCCATTTATTAATATTATTGCTTTGTTATGATAAAATTGTTAGTGCTTTTGCTCAGACAATTTTATTTTGACAACAAACGTCAATTATTGTTATGATAAATATTTGTCAAGTATAGACAGGGGGTAATTATTCATAGCTCCCATAGAAGGCCAACTTCCGAAAATCATTCACGAAAATACATTATGGAGGTAAAAAAGGATAGAGTCATTCCGCTTCCCAAACCTGGAAAGGACACGACTGAGTGTATCCTACATGACGATTTCCCTTTTTTCACCTGTCGCAAAGTCTCCTGAGGCTCTTCTCCTCTCAAAGCTGACTCTGCATAATGTATAGCCCAACACAGCTTTAAACGCCATTTGCTACTTAGATCTCATAGGGCTTAAATTAATAGAGGCCTCTGATCTATCGATCTGTCGAAGGCCTTCGACACTATCAGTCACTCCGTTCTCTTTCAGGACATCCTGCAGTTCTCTATGCCCAGCAACTATCTATAATGAGTACCTCTGGGTGTGTCCTATCACCACCTATGTTTAACTTATCTCTAAACTCTATAGTGGATGTCATTTCATATGCTGACGAGTGTACGGGCCACGACATGGTCCTCATAAGGCTAGCCGGCAGCACATGGACACAAAGTATACAGAGGCGACACGGCAAAAAAATGTATTTGTCTCTTTCGCACGAAACCATTTCAACTGGTTTTGTTTTGGGCTTATTTTTTAGCGCGTTTTTATGGTTTTCTTTCAGTAGTCAATTCCGCTGCTGGAAATTCGTTGAGTGATAACCAGTGGATTAATATTTAAAGCCGTCAAAATGATGCATGCAGATCGAAGTTCGTACACGACAGCTTTGACATTCATACAGACGCCATGAATACTGCGGTTGAATGAATGAATGTCGCATTTGGACCATAGTAGAATCGGAGAAAAACCTGCCGCGGAATGAGTAGTTGTGGCACAACTGAACACACCTTTTGCGGATTCTTACCCATTCAAGATCAAATGTGTATAATTTCATGATTCCGTGTACATTAGGGTGGAGCGATTTTTATTATACCCTCCACCACCACAAGTGGTGAATGAGGGTATATATAAGTTTGTCATTCCGTGTGTAATATTGAGAAATATTCATCTAAGTCGATTGAGCCATGTCCGTCTGTCTGTGTGTCTGTGTAAAACACGCTCACGTCCAAACTACGCAAACAAAATTGGTAGACTTGCAAAAAATATGTTTATTGTTGTCCTAAACAGTTTGGTATTGAAAATCAGCAAAATCGGTTTAGTAGAACCAGAGCTATGAACCAAAATGTGAGACAACCTAAAAAAAATTGACAATTTTCACATACCATAAAACTTTACACACGTTATTTTTATAATAAAAGGACTAACTCTGGTGAAAATTATAATAATCGGTTCATGATTTCTCCTAGTCCCCATACCAATTTCTTCCCGAAATATGGTTCTATGGTCTATAAAGGCCTTCAGAATTGCAGTATCAATACAAAATTCAGCAAAAATAAGTTTCGTGCTAAAAGAAATCACAACACTAAATTTTTTGTGAATCGGCCCATATTTGACCATAGCCCCCATATAAAGGTCACTTCCGAAAATCACTTAAATTAGCAAAAATATCTTATAAATATCGCTATTAAGTTGAAATTCGTCATAAATAATCCCCATATATAGCAAAATCGCTATACCTAATTCTATGATGATCGGCCTATAATTGGTTATAGCTTCCATATATATCAACCTAAAAAATATGTATGCAGGTGGAGGGTATTTAAGATTCGGCAAAGCCGAATATACCGTTCTAACTTGTTTTTTTCGTAATCGCTTTGGAATACCTGTTAAAAGTAGAGGTGCCCCATATCATTATAATAATACAAAAATAAATGGCTCTAGAAAACGGGGGGAGTGGAAGTCCCCAATGCCCTCCTTATGTCTAGTAGCCTTGGATTCCCTCTATCAGTAAAAAAAATAACCAAGTGATTAGGCCCACTTTCCTAAGCTACAAGTACAATTTTGTGGAATGGGTATAAAAATACCCACTTCGGCATATGTGGGTTGTATAACGTATGAAATATAAATTTAGTTTTTCAAGTAAAAATGTGTTTTTTTAATTATTGAATAAACACAAAGGGAATATTGCTTGGACCCACGTGAGCTGCTATTCTTTTCTTTCATTTCGTGGCTGCCTGGAAACCTAATTATTGGATATAATTATATTGACCTAACAATACATAAAAATATTTATATTCAACATAAACTAAAGTTTATTAAGTATAAGGTTGTTTAATGACCATATGAAAAATAGGCAATTTTTTGATTTTCAATTGTGTTGGGGCACCTCAAAACATCAAAATAGGTAAGTAATCTTTCGAACGTTTAACGTACTCATTAAAAGGCAATTTTATATCGCTATTCCATTGAAAACATAAAACAAACAAAAAAATTTTATACATTATCGCTCCACATTAGTGTACATTATTGTAAATGTTTTCAAAAAGTACCATTATAATAAAAAAAAGTACCATAAAGTCCCCCCTTTGGATTCTTATTTACTCAGAAACAAATATGCTTAATTTCATATTTCTAGGTCCATTATTAAAGAAAATTAAAAAAGTACCATTAATAGAACGAGAAAGTACCATATTTCAGCTCTCACATGTTGGTACCTAATTATTATCCCCTATTACTAAATCTTACTTCACTTTAATGTCGATAAGTAAAATAATTTCAAATATTAAAAAAAGTACCATTAAGAGAAAAGTACCAAAAATTAAAAAAAATACTCCATTTTGCTAAAAAGATGTACAAATTTATTTATAAACAATTTAATTATGTTGAATTTCATACGATACCGCAACCTGTCGATCCGAATGATAGTATTCATAAACTAAAATCGTGGATGGTTTCAGGTTTCTCACATCATCCTTTTTGTCGGCCAACAGACTGATTGTCTTCTCTTTATTCGGCTCGATATATGCGAAATATAAAACTACTTTATCTGGTTGACTATCTCCAACTCGATCGACATAATCACTATTTCTGAATTCTTCGACATTTTCCTCGTTGGCAATGTAACCGGAGGGAAAATTGACTTCTGCAACAATCATGTTTGTCTTTAAATGTTTGACATCGTCTAGTGGCGTATAGACAATGCTTAGTGTCACATTCATTGTTAAACTATTGGCAGCTAATTCGGCTTGAGTTTTAACAATAAAACTTTTTGGTAACTCTTTGGTAGCTTCGTTGAATATCCGTCTCTTTATCAATGATAATCGATAATTATAGGAGAACTGTAGGAAAATACTGCCAGTACCAGAAATTTCAATGTCTATGGAGCGTGTGGCAGGTGGCAGCTAAAAAAGATAGAATGAGAGTTTTAAATTAAACTTTATCACGTTAAATAATGGAGACCTAAAGTACGTTTCAGTAATATGAACATTTTTGTATTAAAATATTACTATCAGTAAAGACTCTACACCTAAAATAAGCCATATAAGAAACATTTTTGGAAGTGCTATGATCTGAATTACTGGTTCCCTTAGATATGGAGATATGGCTAATTATGGATTGAACGTCATAAAATTAGATGTCATGACTTCTGTATATGTATGTATATTGTGTTAAATTTTAATTATATACCGATATTTTTAATTTGATTTTTATGCTCCTTAAAATGATATTCGGAAGTGGGCCTTAAGGAGTGAGATCGAAAAATTCTTAACACACGTTTTTCATTACATTTTTTAACCCAAGTATTATTTGAATTTTTTTTTGATCAAGTTACCTTTGAAAAACATGTCAGTTATTATGTGTAATGTCAATTATATTAATTTTTTTGTTAATCTGATTAAAATGAGTGACCAGAAAAAAGTGCGTACTGAAATTATTAAATATTTTCAACAAAACCCAACTTGGTCTTACAAAAAGTTGGCCAAGCATACAAAGGTCTGCCGTCAAACTGTTTCCAATGTTATTAAACAGTACCGGGAGAACTTGTCAGTTGATAGAAAACCTGGTTCAGGTAGAAGGAATGGTCCACATGATGTTTCTAAAGCCAAAAAAATAGAACGCATTTTCAAAAGAGCTCCCAACACATCCGGTAGGAAAGCAGCCCGGTTAGCTCAGTGCTCGGACTATTTGGTACGAAAAGTTAAAGCTAATGCAGGTTTAAAAACATACAAGGCTCAAAAAGTTCCTGACAGGAACGCTACTAAAAATTTAGAGGCCAAAAACAGAGCACGGAAATTGAAGTCAAGTTTTATAAAAAAATATTCTTGCTGCATAATGGATGACGAAACGTATGTTCTGGCAGATTTTTCGCAACTTCCAGGTCAAAAATTTTATGTTGCTGATGCTCGAGGGAATGTTGAAGAAAAGTTTAGGACCCAAAAGCAGACAAAATTTCCCAGAAAGTTCTTGGTATGGCAAGCAATATGCAGTTGCGGCAAAAGAAGCCACTCATTTGTTACAACGGGCTCTATAAATACCGAAATTTACATCAAGGAATGTTTACAAAAAAGGCTGCTTCCATTCATAAGACTTCATAATGTGTCCACTTATTTTTGGCCTGACTTGGCATCCTGTCACTATGGCAAACAAGCCCTTGAGTGGTACAAGAACAATAATGTGGTATTTGTACCAAGAGAGGCAAATCCTCCAAACTGCCCGGAGCTAAGGCCAGTAGAGAGATATTGGGCTCTTGTTAAAAGAGAATTGAAGAGTACAAAAAAGGTGTCCAAAAGTGTGGTAGATTTTAAACGGAGATGGACTACATGTTCGAGCAAAGTGACAGAAAGCACTATAAAAACGTTAATGGAAGGGTTTCCGAAAAAGGTTCAAAATTTCATCACTAGTGATTAAAACTATAAAAATAATTTTTTTTGTAAATTGTAATAATAATTTCAATCAAATAAAAAAAAAATTAAAGCTGTAAGTTTAGTGGTTTCTTTTTTATAAACATATATGTATGTTAAGAATTTTTCGATCTCACTCCTTATATCGGAACTATGACAATTATGAAATTAGGTGGTATGATTTGTATAAATGTAATATAAGGACTGAAATTGTAAAATTCTTAACACACGTTTTTCATTAAAACTTTTAAGCCAAGTATTATTTGATTTTTGTTTTGATTAAGTTATCTTTGTAAAGCATGTCAGTTATTATATATGTATAATGTTAATTATGTTCATTTGTTGTTAATCTGATTAAAATGAGTGACCAGAAAAAAGTGCGTACTACAAAAAGTTGGCCAAACAATCAAAGGTCTGCTATCAAAGTGTTTCCAATGTTATTAAACAGTACCGGGAGAACTTGTCCGTTGATATAAAACCTGGTTCAGGTAGAAGGAATGGTCCATATGATGTTTCTAAAGCCAAAACACCTCCGGTAGGAAAGCAGTCCGGTTAGGTCAGTACTCCGACTATTTGGAAAAGTTGAAGGTAATGCAGGTTTAAAAGCAGACAAGGCTCAAAAAGTTCCTGACAGGAACTCTGCTATCAAAATTAGAGGTCAAAGACAGAGCACATAAATTGAAGTCCAATTTTATACAAAAACAAGTAAAAAACTACTCCATAAAGTACGACCATATAATACCCTACACTACGTAAAAGAGCAAAAACATTTTTCTTTTAAAATTTCAATAATTTATAATTTTGAGTGATTTTCGGAAGTGGGCCTTATATGGGAGCTATGACCAATTATGGGCCGATCACCATGAAATTAGGTCGTGTGATTTATGTCTATATGAAAGTTAACTATGTTGAATTTTATGTGATTTATGCACGTTAAAGCGATTTTCGGAAGCGGGTCTATATGGGAGCTATGAATTTGTGGAGATACATAAATAAATTGAACATTTATGACCGATAAAGTCCAATTTCGGAAGGACATTTGTATGGGGGCTTTTGTGAAATAATGGACCGATTTCAGCCATTTTCAATAGGCTTGGTCCTTGGCCGAAAAATTAATATGTACCAAATTTGATCGAAATATCTTCAAAATTGCGATCTGTACTCTGCGCACAAGGTTTACATGGACAGCCAGCCAGCAGACCAGACGGACGGACATCGTTTAATCGACTCAGAAAGTGATTCTAAGTCAATCGGTATACTTTACAAACATCTGCACAAACGCATAATACCCTCCCCACTATGGTGGTGTAGGGTATAAATATACCAGTTGCATAATGGATGACGAAATGTAATTATGTAAAATTTTTCGCAGCTTCTGGGTCAATTTTTATACCCTACACCAAATCAAACGAAAAAATATTCAAAACTGTAAGTTTAGTGGTTTCATTTTTATTAACATATATGTACAGTGGTGGCCACCAATTTAAGACAAATACTTGAATTTTTTTCATCAACTGAATTTTAAGTGCGATAGAGCCAAAATAAAAGGACCTCTAAGGGTATGAAATTTATTATCAATGTTTCTAGTTTCTGAAAAATGTTTGGAAAAATCGGTAAAACAAATATGGACAAAGATATGTGGAAATACGTTGACCCACCTCAGCGAACATCCGCTGTTAATAACATGATATGACCGAAACTAATGGAACTAAAAATACGAAATTTGGTCCGAATATTTTATAATAATAAAATTATAATGATATAAATGTGAGAAAATATGTTTATTTAAAAAAAAATTTTTTTGGTCAAGTTGTAGAAAAATTTTATGTGTTCATGGTGAATATGTATGAATTGACACAGTCGAATAAAACACACTTGTGTGTTAAAACAGTCCTCATGCATACATATTTGTGGAAATATTTGAAAAAATAATTGACAATTACATGGAATTTAGCAAACAATTTTTGTCTTAAATTCATGGCCACCACTGTATGTATGTTAAAAATTTTTCGATCTCAGTCCTTATGAAACGAAAGTGATTTATTTTGATTTTGGCATTTTTAAAGGATTTATGCTCATTAAAGTGATTAAGGAAGTGGGCATTATATGAGCGCTATGACTAATTACAGTAGGCTACACCAAAAATAGGCTGATGGTGTGATATAGCAATCCTGTTTTATTGGAGTCCATAGAATTCGTAAATACTTATATTTATTCTCGATATGCGAGCTATGACCAATTACACAGGGCAACAAAATGGAAAAAAATTTAGAGGCTTTTAAAATCACAACACAATTTTAATGTATTTTGGTTCCAGTAGTACAAATATGGTACAAATTTGTACCATATTTGTATAATAATAGCAACAAATCGAGGTATAGAAGAAAAAAATCGATTGATGCTTTTCGTATTTATTCACAATTAAGTGAATTCGCTCATTTTCACAAAATTTTACTTTTTTGTATGATATTTCGATTAATTAAATGTTGAAAACATTTTCCCCATGCTATGTACAAATTTTCACATATATATTGTGTTTTAATCGGCTCAGTAGTTTCGGAGTTATAATAACAAATTGAAGCAAAAAATAAATTTTTTATGTGAAAAAATCCAATTTTATTGTTTTAAAAAAATCATGAAAAATCGAAAACGGCAGAAATTGTTCAGATTTATTGGTTTATCGCTAAACCACATGTAATAGGAACAAAATGAGATATCGATCATAAAAATCGATGGATTATTTTCGAATTTATTCACAATTAAGTGAATTCGCTTATTTTCAGAAAATTCTATATGCGTACAAGCGTGTACTTTAAGTGTACATTTTATATGTGTTTTGTGTTTGTTAAAATTTTTGTTACAATAGTTGTGATCGCGTACTTGATAATTTGTACAAATTATCACTGGAAGTTACGGGATTCCGTTCGTTTTATTTTAAAAACTTGTAA
The DNA here is from genome assembly GCF_958450345.1 of Calliphora vicina. NCBI lineage: Eukaryota > Metazoa > Arthropoda > Insecta > Diptera > Calliphoridae > Calliphora > Calliphora vicina. The sequence goes on along the minus strand of NC_088781.1, from coordinate 58,362,846 downwards.
CGCAAGAGAGTATTAAAAGTGACAGTTCATTTTTTCTCCAGTAAAAAATATCAACATAAAATTGTGTTTAAAACATGTGGTTGCAAATATAAACAGAACTAAAAAGTTGAAAATTAATACAATTTACAAGTTTTGCAAAGAAAAGAAGTAAATGAAACACAAAACAAACGTTTTAAATTGATTTATAATAAAATACAACTTATTTTTACAAATTGTTGTTCGCGTACTTTTTTTTTGGTAATTTTTCAGATTGAGAGTAATTTATTTTTACTCTCTAAAATAAAGTTATTGGATATTTTTTACTGGAAAGTACGCGAACACACTTAATATCTTAGGTTACCATGATAAAATCTATATAGTGGGTAGTGAAACCTTTTTTTGCTGTTGATCTGTGTTATAGGCCAATCTTCATATAATTCGGTACCGTGATTTTGATGTATACTAAGATCAGTTGTGTTGAATATGATGGAGGTATTTATAAGAGATTTATGAGTATTTAAGTGATTTGAGGAAGTGGATCTTATATGGGCGGTAAAATATGGACTGATATTTACAAAATTCTTTAGGATGCTTTTTGGATACAAATTACTGATACGTGTAAAATTTTATTTTAATATACTACTTTGTTGGGTCTCAGATGAATATTTCTCAATGTTACATACGCCATGACAAACTTATATATAGCCTTATTTACAACTTTTGTTTGTGGAGGGTACAATAACAAATGTAAATAAAACTTTAACTTCTAAACGGATAGTACGATTTTTGTACACACAATTTGCTTGTGACTTTATACTTTTGGGTTAATAATATTTACCTGCTGATGTTGCATAATCTTCGCATTGTCGGGTTCTAGACCCAAAACATTATTTTCTAATTCTTCGTTTTGTACACCTAAAGCTCTATACGACACCTTTATCAGAGTGTCATTTTGTGGCGCAGTGAACTGGAAGAATTTAATCAGAGCCTGTAAACCAACAACAGTATCTTGTGTTGACTTGAAACCACCATGACTGTTACGCTGTTCCAGCAGCCATTTTGCTATGGGCAAATATTGACCGGGTGTATGTAATAAAGCCAATAAAATATAAGATGTGATTTCTATATTAGTTACACGATCACCTGTACTGGCCTCCCACCATTGTAAATCATTTTCTGTTTTGGCCAATGGCTTAAGCTTGTCTAGCACAACAGAAGCATGTTCGTGTTTGGCCATTTGAAATGTTGTTGCCATAATGGCCAAGGAGTAGATGTCATTGATTTCATCCATATTGTTGGATAGGAAAGCAAGAGCTTTTTGTATTATCTCTTGGTACTGATTGGCATATTTCTGAAATTTAAAAAAAATATTAATTTAACCAAATATCTACCACAAGTTATTTAAATTTAACCTTACCTTATTTTCCAAAAACGACAACAACACAAATGCCGTAAAACCATAACTACTTTGATAGGCCGGATGAAAGACATAACCAGCATTTGCAAACTCGCCGTGGCTCAATTGTTGATTAGCCAAAAAACTTAAACTACTCTCAATAATTTGCGGCTCGATGGGCTGATATTTAAGAGCCTTAATAAAGAAACGTACAACATAGGCTGTTAACCAGTTACTTGGTTTACGACTCCGCCCTGGACCAAAAACACTATAACCACCATTCTTATGACGAAACTTCAACTGTTGCTGATAACCGATTTCAGTAAATTTCTTAGCTTTCGCGACTAGCTTTGTGTACTTTGAAGTTTGTCGCGTTGCACTTAGATATTCCAGCACAAGAATATTGGGAGCAAAACGTATCATATTCTGTTCACCACAACCAGTGGGTTTATTAACTAAATCGTCTAAGTTGTCCAAGGATGGCAATAGAACATCGCCACTTATTGACAATTGAAGAAATTCCGAATCGGGTTCAACATCGGCCGGTATATTGGTCTTATAGTAGTTGGTGAAGGTTTCTTCCGGTTTCAGTGAAACGTACAGTTCGTGATTATGTGCTATGGCCAAACCATCCGGCTCAACTGTTAGTTTTTGCAAAACTCCATCAGTTGCTAATTTATTTTTAGCTTTAACACGTATCTCAATATTACCAAGTTTCTGTGGGTATATTAAGAAATTAACACTTTTACCACCATTTGCCGGTACAATTATATTTCGTTGTTCAACTAAAGAGTTGGTGGTTTGATTACTCATGCTGTCTACAAATTTAAATTCGTCCAATGAGTTCTCCATTACAACATCGGTCTTTAAACTTTCTGGGTTGTAATTGAAAATAACTATGGGTATGGAAACGATTTCTCCACGCTTAATCGAATATGGTAAATATGTGTTGATAAAAAATGATTTTGAAGCGGTTATTTTCACAGAGGAATCCAAAAGCCCAATACCGGTTTTCTCATTAATCGAAAAAGCATCAACAACCCAAGTCGTTATAGAGTCAGGTACTTTGAAGTTAATCGTTGTTACTGCACTAGTGCTGTCATAATTACAAGTAAGATTAATTTATATACTGGATGTAGGTTAATAAAGCGTGATATTTTAAAAAATACTAACACTTCAAAATCTGAATATATCCAAGTTTCCGGAAAGTAAGAGCGCATATCTGCGATACTCCAATCATGGGACATGGGGTGACTTTCCGCAAGTCCAGCGACGCCGGTTTTCTCTATAATAAACAAAATATATGTTAGTATGTATGGATACTATACTTTTCAAGACGATTAACGTCCTAAAACTCAAAGGTTATAATTTTAAAGTATAGAGTCTAAAGGTTATATGTGGTAGGTTTTCCACTTTCCTGTTATCGCCAGCGATGATCTGTCAATGGAAAATAAACTGTGAAACCTTAAAAAAGCCAATAAAAAAAATATAAAAGGACTAGCTGACCAGACGTTCGATTTGTGAATTTGTGAGAAGCTGTTGGAAATGTGTAAAAATAGTTAAAATAAGAAAAAATACTTATATTTGAATGATAATTTGCATTTGATTTGAAAATATGTACAATGAATCTTATGGTGTTCTATTTTCATTTTGATGGAAATATCGATGGTCAGGTAACCAATTAAAATAAAGAAATACTTTTTTCGATTGCTTTGCTTTGATATCATAATTTCGCTACACAAAACGGACGACTTGAAATATACATTAAGTTCATCGGCTGGCGTTGACCGTGGAATCACTGGCAATGTTTGCCGAAAATCACCTGCCAACAGAATCATCGCACCACCAAACTGGTCTGAATTTTGTTTCGTAAATCTTGCAACGTTCTTGAAAATGTTGCATGTTGGATTTTCATTGTATATTCTAGAGTTTCGTGTTCGGTTTTAACCGAAACCGCGGTTTTTCAAGGCCTAAAACCAAAACCGACAATTATTCTTCGGATGTCACTTTGAATTTATTTTCAGTAAAAAAAATTCAAAATTTAGAAATGAAAAACAAACTATTTCATTCACTGATTCATCTAATATCTCTAAAAACAAATCAGTTAAAATATCTTAAGATTTCTTAAAATTGTTTACATTGTATTACAATAATTGTTTCAGATGATGTTGCAGGCTACCTTTCATAGGCTAGGCAAGGAAACCTGTTAATAGAGAATGACACAAACTCATTTAAAAATATTGATCTACAAGTATTTTCTGATAATTAAACCAAATTACTATCAAAAAGTTATACGGGAATACAAAATTAATTTTTTGGTTAAGAATTAATGTGCTGAATTCCCAATTATTGATAAATTCACTGAAATTTGTTGATGGGGGATATGCTAGTTCCTATGCGCATTTCACTGGTTCCATCAGGAAACCTTTTCTTAAAAGGCTTTAGAAAAACTAAAGATGTTATACCATTAAACCAAACAGTTAATGAGAATTACAGACACTCAAGCTTTATTTGTAAAAATATAAAAGCTTAAATTACTGTTTATTTATTTAATTAAAAAAAAAATAATGCAAAAGTTTTGTAACAAGTCTCCTTTTGTGAATTAATAACAATTCAAGATAACATGTCTCTAATTCCATGTTAATTGATTCATTGTAAAGTGGAATTTATCTCATTTGAAACGTATTATTTGAAATTAAAAAAGTACCATAAATACCCACATTTTGTATTCCCACTCAGCATCAGATTCTGGGTCCACTATTATAGATAATGCTAAAGAAAGGTACCACTAAAGTCACATTTGGTGAATTTTAAAAAATTGTGCCTAACAATTTTACTTGAATCTCCGTCAAGTTTGAAATCAACAAAAAAGTATCATTTTAAGAACGAAAAAGTACTCCTTTGTTTGGCTTAGTTCTCCGTTTTGGGTATCATAATACCATTGAACCCCGAATTCTTGATTTTTATATTACTGGAAAGCAAATTAGCCAACGTTAATGTATATAAGCTAACTAATTTGAAATAAATATTAAAAAAGTACCATTAAAAGAAAGAGTACCAATTTTCCTTTATCGTCTTGAATTTTAAATTTGTATAGCATTTCCTATATTATTAACTGATTTTGTTTCTATAACATTAATATTTAACAAATTATCACAAAACCGAAATAAAATCGGTTTTCAATTTTTTAAAACCGAAACCGAGTTTTTGAAAATTTTCGGTATATTCAATGGCAACTTGAGTGCTAAATAGGGTATTCAATTAATCGGGTTTCTGGTTTAATCGATTAATCGAGCAAATAATTAATCGAGGTTTAGATTTATTCGGTTAATAATCGGTTAATTTAAAATTATTCGATTAACCGAATAATTTCTATTTTAATTTTAAATTCAAAATACAACAGCGAATTTTGTGTACAAAAACATAAAAAAACGGCAAATAAGGTATTTAAGATCATTTTTGTGACCATATTGCCTATTTGCTACAACAACGTCATAACTCAAAATCCGTGTTTTTTGAACTGAGTAATACAAAATTATCAGCTTTCAAAAAAGTCAATTATTTTTTGTATGAGAGTATTTTTTTTTTGTTGGAAACATCAAAATTAAAATTCATGTTTTCTCGTATATTTTATATGTAAAAATTTGTTTAAAATTTATTTAAGAAATAGTAAAATGTCATAAAACATTCAAAGGCGTTTTTATCGAAACAATTTTTTTTTAATTATGACGTTGTTGCAGCAAAGAGCGATGTGTGAGTTTTTAGGGTTTTAGTGAGACCTTCTGAAATAATCTTTTATAAAAAGAATATAATTTAAACGATTTTTTCTTTAGATTTAATAAAACTTTTCTTGGAAAAACACTCTCTCGGTGATTGTATATGTTGGAGAAATCAAAAGCATGATAAAGAATACATATTCCTTTTTGGATTGCTTTAGATTTAGATTAATTTAATAGTTTCGTTTAGTTATGATAAAAGACTCATTTAAAAAAAAAGTTTCGTCTATACATGTAAATACAAATAAAGTTTCAAAGACATGTAAATTAAATATATCAGTTGTTATACATACTCACTAATCATGTTTATTGGATGTTCCAAAAATATCTAATTTTAATTTGAAATTTGTATTTGAATTGAAAGGGAAAAATAAATACAAAAAAATTGTTTAAAGTGCAAAAAAAGGAATTTCGGTTAATCGGTTAATCGACAGAAATTAATCGGTTTATTTGTTATTTGAAAATCGGCAATTTTAAATTATTCGAACAGTTAACCGTCCAAAATTAATCGGTTAACCGATTAACGGTTAATCGATTGAATACCCTAGTGCTAAATGAGCAGCCTTCCAACAACGTAGCTGCAATTCCTGATGAAGCATGTATCGCTGCCAAAATCAACTCGATGTATCGTGCATCGGATAATACCTTGATCGACATCATCAAGATAATTTCCTCAATTAGAGTAAGTTCGGGAAATGTGGTATAGGTGGGTAATGTGGTATAACTGCTTTTCTCTAATACTAAGAGCATAGGAGTAGCGGTACCAAGCTTAAGAGTTTTATGATCTCAGAAAATTAACATTGGGTGAGTGTACTTCATTTTTGCAGGTCATGGAAATAGTCAGTTGTAAAAAATTAGCATTATCTTGTGATAGACTTTTTTTGTGATCTGTTAAAAATTAATTTTTTTCTAAAATCACGTGTTTTAAACTTCATTAATTTAATTTTAAAGTCAAATGGGAATATTTTGCTATTGAAGAACACATGTAACAATATAGTATATTTAGTGAATATGTTTAATTTTATAATAATTTCAATAAACCACGTGGTCGGCTAATGTGGTATAGCTAAAGAATTTCAAGCAAATAATATGCCAAAGAAATGTGAAGTATGAAAATGGGCAACGGAAGATTTGAAGAACGCTATATGAGCTATTAAAAACAACAAATGGAAATTTAAAAGAATTTTTTCAATGGCTTGTTTATGGGTTTTTTCTCTTTTTCCCAAATTTAATTTGTAAACCTAACACTTGTAGTAGAACACCAGCTGAGAACTGTTCCAATCGAATTAAGATTTTAAAAATTATAGTCAAATAAAAAATAGGTATACCGCATTACCCGAACTTACTCTAATATCAAAGCGTCGTTGTAAATTTCCTTGCTCAGTAGCAAATTTGGATTTGATGTTATAATATGCATCTGATGCAAATTACCATCCCACAAGGCATCTTTGTATTTGCTCTACAAATCAGTCGGTTTGATGGGAAACATGTTGAGCTAATTATCCAAAGCAATATTCGTATTTGATGAGCATTTGACGAAAGCACATATCCGAGGGTGTATTCCCAATTAGTGTCATTGTCTAAAATTCGCAAGCGTTGGCACGCTTCTCTATACGTGTCACACAGTTCGCCGGTGGGAAATAAATAATGGAAAGATGGAACTGGATTTCCTTGTTTCCGCCGTTGAAATTCCGTTGACGGTTGATTCCAAGTTCGGCCAAATTCATCATTCTGATATTTTTCAAAAAATCTGGTCAATTCGTTGAAATACATTCTCCTCAGTTCTCCTCTTTGATCATTTTCCAGAATGAACAGTAGTTGGATGTTTTTCATGAATGTGGACGTGGTCAATTTTTCCATCAGTAAAAACTTAAATTGGATTACTAGGAACATTTATAAAAATTAGCCATATCGGTGCAGCCGTTTTCCGATTTTAGATAAATCGAAAAAAGTGGTCGTGGTCTAATTTTCTTTCTGTAAAAACCTAAATTGGACTATGCGAACATTAAAACAAAATTTATTTTTGAATTATGTGCGAGTAGAGAAAATTCTAAAGTTTAAATTTATATAAAAATATCAAAATAAGGTGAAATTTGTGCTTGGTATGTAACTACTTTAGTTTTATAAATATTTCAATAATTTTTCACTTAAAAACTTACCCACACCGATAGGCATAAAATCGTTTTCTCTCACATAATGTCCATCAGTTAATGTAACTAGACCGGATATTACACCCGGATTTCTACGAGAACCTCCTAAAGAGTAGCTTACATCACTTCGCATGATATACAAAAGATGATTTTTGTTTATTCTATAGGCAGAACGATATATGAGGGAACTGAAATCAACAGCAACAATTGCAACATGTGAACCTGGTTGGGCGTTAATTGTCATTGTAATGTCTTCGCCAGGTCGGACGTCACTAGGTGCGAAAATGGACAACTAAAAGTAATAAAATAAAGAGGAGCTTAAGTTGTTTGTTTTGATGAGTTCTTTACTTTTCGAGAGAATAGCTAATTTTATACAATTATTATAAAAAATTTAAATTAAAACACCGTACGACACTCAATATTAGATACGAACAGGATGATATACATACGTCTGAAATAATAAATTAAAGGGAGTTTTCATTTCGTGATCCTGTTTCCTTTTAAAAGGACTTCAAATTTTCAGAGGAGTAAATTTTTCAAATACTTCTGATCATCCTACTATGCCAAATTTGGTGTCAGATAATCAAGAAGAGTTGTAAAATATTTCGTATTATTTTTATTTTATCCTGTAAGGATCAAAAGATGTCAAAAATGTCCTTTAAAATATTTATCCTTGAATATCCTTTTAGATTTCCAATAATTTTTTTTCAAAAAACAGTGAGTTAAAGATCCAAATATTGAATACCATATGCCAAAATTTCATTATCTAATCTTCAGTACTTAAGTGTTAAATAATATTTTAAATTTGCATTATTTGATTTTTTATATTTTGTTTTAATATTTCATTCGAAAAAAATATAACAAAAACCGAAGCAACGAATAATACTTTTTAATAAACAAGTAAAATGGTATAGTCGGACAAGACCGACCTTATGATACCCTACACCGAGTATATGATTATAAAGAGTTTTCTTTTGATATGAAACTTATTTGTGTTGAATCTTATTTGAATACCAACATTTTAGGTAGTGGGCCTTATATGGGAGCCATGACTGATTATGGACCAATTGTCACAAAATTTAGTGGGATGATTTGCGAATATATGAAACATATTTGTGTTGAATTTTGTTGGGATACTGACATATTTCAGAGATTTATGTGTATTAATGATATTTTCAAGAATGTTGCTTATATGGGAACTATGGAACATTGTTGACATTGGTTTAGAAACTTTTTTTTTTGGAAATAATTCGGTATCTAGGGAACTGAATTTAGGTTTGTTCAGCTTCCTAGCGCTAATAAGGGCCAGTACGTAGCCCCTCAAAGTTGGTCACCTCGGGTCTCAAATTTTTTAAAAAATCCATTTATTGTCCGAATGAGCGGAAATTGGAATATAAATAGTCCTTGAGAAGATCTTCAAAAACCACCCTTACAATTATAGGTTATCTCTATTAGTTGAAGAGATATTCAGGTTTATTGATTTATTTTTTTAATTTTACTCGATCTTTTTATGGTTTTATAAATATGGCGGGCTTACGGAGGGTCGAAATTTATTTTTAAAATATCAGCTATATTGGCGATACAATTCTAAATAAAATAAAAACAACTTGCTAATAGTTATCTCTTCCCTATAAAAATTTATACGCATCCAAAGTTGGAAAAGTCCATATATTTATTCATTTGGAGAAAAAAATTTCTTCGGGACTATATAGAATTTTGTGAAGGGAGATCGAGTTGGCGTACGTGTCTACATTCCCGATATTAGGTTATCTTTTAGACTTCCGAATGAATGTAGCATTGTTCAGGCTGAAATATCAGCCATCAAAAGGGTTGCTAACTGGCTTAGTTATAACAAGATATCAGACAGGGATATTTGTATATATACTGACAGACAGGCCGCTATAAAATTCCTAACAGGTGTATACACAACATTTAATTTAGTCCAGGATTGCCGGGCATCCTTAAACAGGATGGCCAGACATTCAACAGTCGTACTCAAGTGGGTACGGGGATACTATGGGCCGATGATCTGGCGAAAAAAGGCGCCATGTTACCTGACGGAGACATAGATTTCCTATGTGGGATTCCGTTATCCAAATGCAAGCTACAAATTAGTAACTTCTACTATGAGCTCGCTCAGGCAAGATGGGAATGTGAACCCACATGCACTATAACCAGGACGATGTGGCACCGATTAAATCGGGGACGAACAGTACATCTTCTTGGCTTTACACGCTCACAATTGAGTGGTGTAGTGGCGGTCATAACTGGACACTGCACCTTTGGTAACCACGCTAGGAGACTTGGTTTGCCATACCACGACTTCTGCAGAAGTTGTCAAAACGAGGAGGAGGATGAAACTATTTTTCATCTTCTTTGTCATTGTCCGGAGATCTACGCCTAAGGTTTCTGGGACATCGTTCCCTAAATAGTCTTTCTGAGCTCTCGAATATGAGGCCTGAGGGCATTAATGCCTTTATAGGAAGTAGCAACTGGTTAAAAAGACCAGACACGGGGATTACTTTAGAGTGACCCAATAACCGCCGACTCATTGGCACTTAACTTTTCTTTTTTTTAGGATCTACTCCCTCTCTCTTTCCTCAGACATCTCCTTCTTAACATCTTCAATCTTTTCCTTCTCTCTTTTTCACTTATATCTGTCCCTCTTTCTTCTGTTTTCTTCTACTTTCAGGTAACACAAAGGGACCACAGCCTGGACCCATGCGAGCTGCTCTTCTTTCTTCTTCATTTCGTGGCTGCCTGGAAACCTGAACCTAAACCTAATATAGAATTTTTATATGATCCGGAAAGATAACTTGATGCAAAAGCGTGTAAAGAAAAATTTGGCTCAATTTGGCTCACCCCCAATCCTATCCAAACTTGGCCAGTTTTAAAAAAAAAATCTCGGTTTGAGTAAAAAATTCTAAAAAGGCAAAACACCGATCCACGAAAAGGCACCATATTTGTATAACCCCATATGTTTCTTAAATACATACTAAGTATTTTTACTATCACACGGTAAATAACGTCACAGTAGGCACTTTTCTAAAAAAAACTCAGTTTTTGGAACACATTTTCCCCGATTTAGGAATTTCGGTATTTTAAAATAAAAAATTTAAAAAATTCTATTTAGCGCTAGGAAGTTGAACAAACGTAAATTAACTCGAAAATACCTCAGCTCAAAGTGTGTAAAATTTCGTAACAATATCTACAATAGTTCACAAGATACCGAATTATTTCCAAAAAAAAAGTTTTTAAACCACTGTTGATCGTCACAAAATTTGGTCGTGAGAGTTCCGCTTATATAAAACTTAATTGTGTTTAATTTGGGGGCTAGGAGAAATAATGGACCGATTCTAACCAAATTCAATAGTATTTGTCCTTGGGGCAATATAAAGGTTTGTGCCAAATTATGTCGAATTATCTTTAAACTTACGACTTGAAGTTTGATTACAAGGTTTACATGGACGGACGGATAGACAGATAGATATCGCTTAGTCGACTCAGAAAGTGATCCTGAGCAGTATGTTTAAGGTGGGTGTTGGGACAATATTTTTGTATGTTGCAAACATCAGCCCTAACCCATAATACCTCCCCCACTATGGTGGTGTAGGTTATCAACATGCACTTTTCTTAATTAAACTTTTTTGTATAATAATAATTTTTTTTTTATTTTGAAATTGAATTATATATATAAATAAAGGATGAAATTTTGACATTTAGTATAGCATATTTGGGTCTCTAACACACTATTTTTTTAAAAGGAATTTATTGGCAATCTTAAAGGATACAAATTTTAAAGGACATTTTTGATATCTTTTCATCCTTACAGGTTAAAATAAATATAATACGAAATATTTTACAACTCTTCTTGTTCTTGTGACAAAAAATTTGTTATTGTTGGATCAGCAGGAGTATTTTTAAATATTTCTTGAAAAATGTACTTCTTTGAAGTTATTTAAAAAGGACAGCGGATCACGAAATGAAAAACTGAAAACGCAGTTTTTCTCCATTTAATTTATAGTTTCCATACCATCCGCTTCGTGTCTCTTTTTGTAGTACGGTGAAATCTGTATACCAAGTTTTAATTAATTTGAACGGGTAAGGTCCAATGCCTTGTCGAAAAATTAATTTTCCTCCCATTTTTTAAATTTCCAATGAATGAAATTTTAACAAGTAAAAGAGCTACATTCGGCTGTGCCGAATCTTGTATACCCTTCACATAATTATACTTTAAAATACAAATTTTAAATATTTTTAGGTAAACAAAATTTAATTTTTTTTTTCAAAATTGTTTTTATGACAAAAAAATTTGTTTGGTAAAAAAAAATTCGGGTTAAAAAAATATTTTTCCCGATTTTGACTCATTGTAGGTCCAAATTATTATAGCCTTATTAGGGTTCTATATGTCGAAATCGACTTTTTGGTCGGAAAAAAGCCGAACAATCAATCGATTATGTTATCTCAAAAGTCGAATAGTCGATAAAAGTGGAATAGTCGATAAAAGTCGACTTTTTAGATTGTTAAAAATAAATATTTAATTGCAACATTATACTAAAACTATTGCAATTTTGTACACTTGCATTTTTTGTAGTGTATGCTAATATATGTAGATTCTACATATGTACAAATCTTTCAAATCGGTTAGAGAACAAAAACTTGGCATCATTTTAATTATTAATATACCCGAGACACCCTAATTTGGGGCCTTGAGGCTCCCACCGTAGTGTTGACAATCAAAATTTAAAACTTAAGCTCAGTAACAACTCCTCTATAGTCGTGAAAAATTTAATTAAAATCGGATAATCGGTTTGGAACTTACAAGTTTATTTACACTTTTTTATTTTTCATTTCCCCCACTGTGACCCAAAAGATCGGTTTTAGGTTTTCGCAAAACCACAATATGGGATTTTATAACCATCCTCGGGTGAAGTTTATTGATAATCTCCTCCATTTGCAAAGACTCATATTTTTTGCCTTTCTTTCCTTTTAAAAAAGCCCAAACATAGTCAAGTTTCTTAAAAGGCTCAATAAAATGTTAGCATATTTAAACAAAAATATAAAATACGAAAGGAAAATTTTCTCGTTAAAAATGGTAAGCTCGATTTTCGGCAAAATTTCTTAGAATTCATCGTAGATTACGATTTTGATAACCGCTTTGTCGAGAAAAAAATTGACCCACTCCAGTATATACCCTTGCCACTCATGGTGAAGGGTATAAAAATATAAATTTCCTTAAAATCCAGTTAAAAAATTATCAAATTTAAAAGTCTTCGAATAAACTTACCGTATTTTCAAGCACTACGGGTAGCTCAATTTCTGTTTCACAATAAATCATATTACCACCGACCATATAGTGAACGTATAGAAATGAAGTCGGTGTCATTTCCTTACTCGCCATCAGCTGGATTGTATAAGAGTTTGTATTGGAATCTAATTGAACGAATTCACTTTTTATAATGTTGGCATGCGATGTCAGTGTGTAGACTATATAAGGTATATTTTGATTTGATTTAACGTCTATTTTAATCTCTGTATTAACTTGTGGGCTGTAAATTCAATTAATCAAATTAATTTATTAATGTGTAGTTATTAATATAAATATTTACCGTTTATTCTTCAATTTTAAATTGCAATGAAGAGACTGTTCTTCCGGCTTGAATGAATAGTCATAGGGTATAAAATTGTACATTCGTCCTATAGAGTTTTTAAACGAAAATGTGTAACCATCATTTTCCGAGAAGCCATACTCGAATGTGGCCATTCCATTGTCATCTAATTTTGATTCATACCTTGTGGTGCCATGTTGCATAAACATGCTTGTTTCCCGATCATTAACTATGGAGCCATTCCAATGCTGTACTTTTGCCTTTATCCGATAAGGTATTTCGTTTCGATATTCCATCTCCTCAAAGGGTATGGTTATTTTATACCTCTGTGTTTGTAGATGGATTTTAGTTACGGTAGTCTGAACGATACCTGTTTGTTCTTCTATTAGCGAAGCGCTAACAATTAATACTTTGCTTATCAAATTATAAAATTCGTTGCAATCAATTTCAAATTTTGCCTGAAAATCAACAACATCAGACGTATAACTACCCAAATTTCCATCATAGATAGGTTGTTCTATTGTCAAATTTACTTTTCCCTGCACATATTTATTGTAGGTGTATTTACCGAATACATTGATTTTCATATAACGATCTCCTTCAACAAAATTTTCATCGGTTTGAATGTGAACCTTGAACTTAGGCAATATATATTTTTCAATCTCAACTTTGGCTTCTTTTTCGATGGCATATTTTCCACCAATGAAAACCTTTATAGACCAGGTACCTAATAGGGGTTCTTTGGATATTTGAAATGCATCTGTGTAAACACCTTTCTTTAAAGGTATGTCTTTGAACAGTTTGACACGATTATTGGAGGCATCCTGTAAAGTGGTCCATTAGAAAGTACGGTTCATACGGCTTTCATCCTTAAAATCGTTTTAAACGATCCATAATAGATGTTAAAATACTTACAAATATTTGAACCTTTATTGGCTCTATAAAGTTCATCGGCTTGCCATGCACATCCAATATAACGACACGAAATCGCAGTAAATCTCCAGGCTTATACGCACCCTTATCAGTTTCTATGTAAATATTTACACCCTTGTTGGGTCCAACCTGAATGAGTGTACTACTCTTGAAATACAAACCCTTGACACCTTCGGCAATTAGTTCGTATAGTTTATCTGATTCTAATTTAGGCGGATAAAAATCAAGCATTTTAGTTTCGCATGGCTGGAGCTCAACCAGTTCTGTTTGGGTCCAAGACAAATTGCTACGTATTCCGATACGGAAAGTAGCAGGTTCCGAGACATTATGAAGTGTAGCAGAAACTGTATATTTTCGGTTTGATTGAATAGTGCCGGGTGCGTTAATGCTGTAAGAACTGGAATTTTGTTTTTAATTTTTTATTAATAACGGCAGGATTTAAAATTTCTAAAATAATTTTACCCTTTACAATTAATAAATGTAAGGAAATTACAAATCAATAACAGTTTTAATAAAATGATGCATGATCGCATCATATTGATGTTTGACCGTTTCGCAACTTAATAGATTTACTAATGAAATCGATTTAGATTTATTTGCTCATTTAAATAAGAGCAATGCCATTTGTAGTTGAAGTTCACGCTTGTATAGGAACTATGCTTATCTTGTAAAATAATCTCGCCAATGGGAAAATATTAAAAATTAATAAACGGAAAAACCATTTGTATATTTAAAAGAGTGAAAACATATTTAATGTTAACATCAAGCATTCATACATGACTTGTCATTAAGCTCATTATGTGAAATCAAAGAACAGTTAACGTCTTTCCCCGCGTGTATTTTCGAACTGCGCACACTTAACTTCTAACTGCTCAACCTCAAACACCGACAGCAAGCATATGCACCTGCCTTCAACACCACGAGGAAAATCAATTTAATACCGCACACCCGAGTATCTCCTAAAAATCATTCGCGATTTCATCCCTGAAGTCCAATAAAGCACCTGTTTCTGACAACATACCTTCAGAGCTGAACTCTTGCATCCACTCATATCGGAGTTCTGGGATAGAGAAACATTGCCGACTGAACTCACGGAGGGGATTATAACTCTGCTGCCAAAGAAAGGCAACCTCTCTTATTGTAAGAATTGGAGAGGAATAACGTTACTAAGCATGGTGAATAAAATAGTAGCGCATATCATTAATAAGCGACTATCAGACCACGTGTCACCTAATCTATGAAATGAGCAAGCTGGTTTTAGAGCGCATCGATCATGTGTCGACCATGTAAACACATTGCGCATAATAGTGGAACAATCCGTCGATTGCGCACACCGCTCTACTTGTACTTTTTAGACTTCGAGAAAGCGTTTGACACAATGAAATACAATGTAATCCTGAGATCGCTAGAATGCAAAGGAGTCCCGAACAAGATCACCAGACTAATCACCGAATACGTCACGAACAGCAACTAAGTGGCCAAATTCCAGTGGAGAAAGGTGTGCGCCAAGGATGCATCTCCATTGCTGTTTAACATCGTACTAGATGTCGTACAAGGCAATCTTGGAGATCTAGCATACGCTGATGACATCTGCCTCCTCGCACATTAACCCACCGATATAACTGGTATTGAAAACCCTGCTAGGTGCAGCATTCAGCACTCTGGAAAAGATATGGAGGTCCACATACATCACAAGGAGCTGCGAGACATGGAACGTTGCCAACAAAGAATTGCAGGCTTTGCAAGCCTTTATCAACCGCTGCTTACGGAAAGTCATGCGCATTTTCTGGCCGAACACCATCACCAATGCGGCATTATGGTCGGCAACGCATCAGGAGCCAATATCGTTCGAAATCCGACGCCGCAAGTGGATGTGGATACCTTAAGAAAGCCATATGACGATATCGCACGCTCAGCTCTGGATTGGAATCCTCATTGTGCGACTGGTAGTCGTAGTAGCACTGGAAGCTGGCTACACATGGCGGGAAATTAAAAACTTAAGGCGAGAATTTGTTAAGGCCCTATGTTCCTCCTAGGAACTATGAGAATATATATATATATACACTTAAAAGTACAATATCATAATATTAATAGGCAAGTCGATTTCATTAGACTCCTTTTACGCTCACATTATACATTCAATTTAGACAAATGATATATCATTTTAAAGGGATTTATTCACAGAAGTGCAGAATATATATTTTATTGAAATCGGTTCAGTTCTTTAGGAGTTGTAAGCGTTTAAAGATGTTACTAACCCATATGCAAAAACGTGTATATGTGAACCTTAAGCAAAAAAGTAAACAAACCCTGAAGGAAACCTGGGGACAAGTGTCTCCAAGTCACCAGTTTTGTCGACTATTTTGGTGACTTTTTAGCGACATTGTCAACGAAGCGTCGACGAAGACGACTTTTCCATCTGTTATGAATTCATACCATTTCGTTTTTTAATTTGTTTAATACAACGTCAAATGTTAACAAAATATGCAGTTTCATTACTTACATCTACTTCAGAAAAGTACCAAAAGTGTAGATTAGAATTACTAAAATGTACTAGTGAATAAGTACCTAGTCAATAGTAATATCGTCAGTAGTAGACTTCCAATGACACGCACATGTCAAATGTCTATAGTAAATAGCATTGTCTGGGGTAAAATAAGTCACTAGTACTGGTGACTGTGTCAATAGTAAGTCAGTATAGTTTCACTATTGACACTTCCTGCAGGGAAGCAATGCGTGTTTGTGCAATATGTTGTTGTAAATAAATAAGAGAAACAATTAAACAGTATTGATTTCGCTCTGTTTTAAGTAAGAGTTGTTATAGAAAACAAAGAAGAAGACTTTAGTAATTTAAAGCGTTGGTGGCCAAGCACTCACAAAAATATATTCTGAATGTGTTTTTTTATTTTCTAACTCCCATATACATACATAAACAATTTTTAAATTTATCAAAGGTTTATAAAACAAAATTTTCATTCAAAATTTGTTTTATAAACCTTTGACAAATTTAAAAAAACTGTTTATACATGTGGGGGTAAATATATACATAAGTAAATGGTTAGTTTATAATATGTGCAGAACTATAATTGTGACGGTTTTCAAACTTCATACGAATCAATTACTTATCACTGCATGAAGTTTAATCAAAAATGGGACGGGTCGGAAAAAATAGTGAGTCGCCTCCCATACAAAGTATGTAAACAGTTATTTCTAAATATGTTGTGAACTATAATTGCAAGATTCTTCAAACTTAGTCTAAATGGCTCTTTTATAATTTTGCATAGTTTCGCTGAAATTGTTCGGTGGGCGTGGCGCACCCTATACAAAGTTTATAATTTATTTCGAATATCTGTAGAACTATAATTGTAAAAGTGTTTAAACACTTAGCGAATTAATTTCTTATTACTGTGCAGAGTACCCAAAATGGGAGAGGTCGGAAAAGGAGTCACCTCCCATACAAAGTTATAATTGCAGGGTTCTTCAAACTTTGTCCGCATAGCTGTTTTACCATTTTACACAGATTGGCTGAAAATGGTCCGGATTGCATTAGTGTTTGTGGCACAAAGTAAATAATTAATTTTGAATAACTGGAGAATAGGGTTTGGGGTTTCCCGGATAATTTTATTTAAAAATTTTATTTATAAAAAAGAAAATTATTTTATAAAATTGTGTAATTTTATTAAAAACAAAAAGAAAAAAATACATTATTATTCAATTGTATTAACATAAAACAAAAAAATTGGTAAGAATATTTGGAGATCATTTTATTAAATATTATTTCATACAAATAATGTTATTTACATATACATATGTTCGTCATAGAACTATTTTTTTAAAAAATCAGTTTTTAAAATAACTGAAACATTCAATAAGTCATCTGACATCCGATTTCTTATTTTAGTGGCAAAGTTTTCAGCCACTGAGGAAACTCTTTCGCTTTCCACAGATATTGGCTTTATCGTCAATAAAACATTATAAAGACAATCTAAATTTTTTGGGAAAAAATTTTAAATTTCCCGGGAATTCCCGACAATAATTTTACGGGAAATCCAAACCCTACTGAAGAACTATAATTCTAAAAGAATTTAAACTCTGCATTAATCAGTTTATTACCATTCTACGGAGTTTAGTAAAAACGAATTTAAAGCTAGATATTTACATAAAAGGTCTAAAAATCGGTGGGATCAGAACAGTGGAGTGGTGAACTGTAATTGAGAGATTCTCAAATTTTCTATGTGTTATTTTTGTATTTCCATTCATATTTTTTTAATTTTACTAGGGTAGGGGTAGCGAAGTGCACCGGGTTATGCTAGTAACTAATTAAAGCACCCTACCAACTATTCCGTACGTACATACATACACAGAAAAAACTATTTCTTAAACCGTTTCAATTGAAATACTTGTCACGTATTGAACTGGTTTCAATTATTTCATAATTAAATCAAGTATTCATTTGCTCAAAAAAAAATATATCTTGATATTTTCTATTGAATTTTGAGTTTTGAATTTGATTATTTTGACAATTGAATATACAATTTTCGTTATTGGTTGAATTTCAAATACAAAAATTATTGAATAGATAATTTTTGTATTTAAAGTTCAACCAATAACGAAAATTGTATATTCAATTGTCAAAATTATCAAATTCAAAACTCAAAATTCAATAGAAAATATCAGAAAATTTTGTTTTTGAGCAAATGAATGCTTGATTTAATTATGAAATAATTGAAACCAGTTCAATATGTGACAAATATTTGAATTGAAATATAATTTTTTCTGTGTACGTACATATATGGGCAAAAACTATTTTCTTAAATCAAAAAAAAAGTTCATGGGAATATCACGGTAGCGAATCAAGTCATACTCGAATACTCTGTTTCAAAGTGAAGCCTAACATATAGTAGTCGGACGGGACAAGGTCTGGACTATAAAGCGTTTGAGGCAAAGTATTCTAACCAATTCATTATAAATAGTTTTTAACAGGTATTGTAACATACATATGACCGAATATTATCATGATGGAATATTACAGTTTCATGTCTGACCACATATTCTGTGGTTGAATTTTCCAAATGAATGTTGTTGATGAGTTTCTATGTCTTTCAAAATATCGGTATTTAACATTTAAATTCTGTAGATCATTTATTAAAAATAAACCCAAAAATTATATTTTTACCCGTTGTTACACACTTGAAGTTGTACTTTCGAAGAAGAACTTTTCTAATAAATATATTTGTGACTACAGAAATCTAAAATAAAAATTTTATCATTTTAATACAAATAATAGTCATTGTTTAAGAACAACAACTAACTATTTTACCCGTTTTTATCCCTTTCTGGCCTTAGTTTAGAAAAACATTTTTAACATTTTAAATTTAAAATTTGCAACTGATGTAATAGTAGTAACTTTTTTATTAAATTTAAAGTATTGGAATATTAAAATGAACTATTTTGAGTAATGCGTATCTATCTGATTTGACTGAAAGTTATGGCAATGCTAACAAAATTGACCGTTCATAATTCATTAAATAAAAACACAATCATTGGTCCACCTAAATTCTTTTTTTCAGATTTAACTTAACACCGTATTAAACTAGGTTTAAGTAACAAGTAAAAAACTAGCTCCTAACTGATTAATTTGTCAAATCAATCGAGAATTAAGAATCGCTAGGGGCAACAAGTGGATGTCATGTGTAACAATTGTTTGATAAGAAAAATTTCGGAAAATCCCCCTTTATTAAATTATAAACTTTATTAAAATATAAACGATTTAGTGGTTCGAGTCGAAATTAAGATGCTCTTCGACATATTCGGGGTTGTCATAGAATCCAATCATTGTCGGAATCGGTTTTGAAAACCACAAAAAGGTGCATTTGACTTATAAAATTCCATGTAATTTTTTGTTTAATCGCTAAAGAATTTAATTCTAGATCGAATATAAAACCGATAACTTTCGATTTCACGAGGCCAATGTACTTTTTATGTCGTTTTCAAAACCGATTCCGACAATGATTGGATTCTATGACAACCCCGATTATATTGAATTGCATTATGCGTTTGTGCTGATGTCTACAACCCACCTAGTACACCGATGGACTCGTAATAACTTCCTGAGTCGCTTTACCTATGTCCGTCTGACTGGCTGTAAACTTGTGCTCAAAGAACATGTAGCAATTTTTAAAACTCTTGAACATTTTGGTATTCAATAAAATTCAACAGAAAAAATTTCATATTGAAATAAATCACACGACATACACAATTTGCTGACGATTTGCTTATTAACCCGATGTCGGGCTTGACCGACTATACTTTTACTTGTTTCGCTTTGAATTAATTGCTGTCATAATAATAAACAAACAAAAGTTTGTATTCTAATCGTTTGTTTGTATGTACATAAATGTTTTATTTTTATTTAAAATCAATAAAAACAAGTAAGAAAAACAAGTAATACCCTACATCAAGTAAATGAGCAATTACATTCGTGAGTGATTTTCGAAAGTAGCCTTATATGGGAGCTATGACGTGATTTATGTCTATATGAAAGTTATTTATGTTGAATTTTGTGTATATTAAAGAGTTTTATGCACGTTAAAGGAATAGACATAAGCTTTCTTTATAGCAAAAAATTACAAAAACGGCTCATTTAAAAAAAAAGTCAAAAAAGTTTTTCATTTTGCCAAAAAAAATCAAAATTTGTATATCTTGATTTACAAAATATTTATTTTGATAGATATCCCACTCGTATCCCCCTAAGCGACCTAAAATATCTTAAAGGAATGGACCTAAGCTTTCTTTAGACTAAAGAAAGGGCCCATTTTGAAAAGACCTAAGCTTTCTTTTGAGAAAAAAAAATATTGGAAAAAAAAAATCGATTTTGCAAAAAAAATTAAAAAAATTGTATGTCTTGCGTTACAAAATTTTTATTTTGATAAATATCCCACTCGCATCTCAGTAAGCGACCAAAAATATTTTAAAGGAATGGACTTAGGCTTTCTTTTGAGCAAAAAAAAATTAAAAAAAGGGGCCACACTGTGGGAGAAATCAACAATTTAGTGGCGCAAAATAAAAAAAAAAAAACTTTCGCATATTTGATTTATTGTTATGTAGTTTCAATCTATAGTTGTTGCTGTACTTAAAAATATTTAACATTTATTAATAACTTCAGTGGTTTGGTATTGACAACTATTTAAATGTAAAAAATATTTTAGAAATTTTTTTTATGAAGAATTGGTTTCAAAGTTGTTATTAACCTGGATAGTATAAGGTTTTATTTAAGTTGTATTTTTACTTTTTTTTATGTAGATGGAATATGAGGCTTGATAAATCAGAAAAATAAAAATATATTTTCCGCTATTTGTGATAACCAATGGCCATATTCTTATAGCATTTTATTTTTTTTACTTTTTGAATTTTCGGAAGGTTGCCAGTTACTAATGCTGTGAGATGCAGTCCTAATTTTTTTGCCAATATCAAGGCCATATTACAGACTACATATGGTAAAAAATTTAGCTGCGAAAAAGTGCGAGGTGAATTTATATAATTTTTTTAAGAAATTATTATCGTTGGGACGATGTAAAATCTCGTACTAAATTTGTTCCTTATTTTTTTAAGATTGTATATAAGAAGTGTTATTGGTCATTACTAGGGGGCGGATTTTCATGCATTTATTATTGTAAAATATGCGCCTAAAATATGCTTCAAAAAAATCAAAATATGACCTAAAAACTTAAAATACATGCGCTTATATTTTAGTACATAAACATAAAGTAATTAATAGGGGGCGGATTTTCATGCATTTATTATTGGAAAATATGCGCCTAAAATATGCTTCAAAAAAATCAAAATATGACCTAAAAATTTAAAAAATATGCACTTATATTTTTGTGGCAGCAGTTAGAACTCTTTAAATTATACCAGGAATTAAACAATTAAAGTTCTAAAACTATTTTTAACATAACTTTTCTTCTGAAAAAACGATGTAATATCTTGGTATGAATACTTGTTTAAAGCCATAGAGGTTCTATATTGTGACTTTCCTTTTAAAATCATCAATATTTTGATCGTGCTGTAAAGTAGCATCCAACCTTAATTTTTATCTCGTAATAACCCAGAAATTAAGCAATTAGTAAATGTATCCCTTATAGACGGAAATTGTTAATAATGTCTGATCACTTGGCTGACTACAATTTATATATTTTGGGTCATTTGACGAGCTATTTGTAATGCAGAGAGAAGTCAATTGATTACTTTATACATCGCATGTAATCTAGCATAAAGACAACTGTCACTTAAGTGTCTATGTAATCTATAGTGTAGGGACTTTAAACGTTAATTGTGTAGTGCATTTGTCTCTAAGTTATCCAAAATCACTAGTTTACGAAAGTCTCGTAGAACGGCTTGCAAATGACTGTCAGGAGCGGTTAAACTAAACTTTTTTGAAGAAAAATTTTTTGAAATGATAATTTTCAATTACTGATAGAGAAATGAAGAACTTAATGCTAGTTTTTCGATGTCGAACGAAGTTAGTCGATAACAAATTCAACAAAAAAATGTTTGTCGAAACAATGTATTGCCCATTAACGACAAAAAATTATATTTTTATTAAAAATTGGCATAATATGCATAAAAATATGCATTTTGAAGTAAAATATAACAAAATATGCATTATCAATAAAATATGCAAAAATATGCACTAACAAATCGATGCCATTTTGCAGCAAAATGTGCGATTCGGATAGATAATTAGTCTACATTGTATTTGGAAGTTCGAGAAAAAACATGCATTTGCATATAAATCCGCCCCCTAGTAATTAACTATAATTCGCGCAATGTCCAAAAAATACACAACAGTGTTCCCAACAGTTAGGACTCTTTAAATTATACTAGGAATTAAATAGCTAAACTTTTAAAATTATAATTGTTATTCTGAGAAAACGATAAATATATTAATTAACCTTGGTATGAATGAATGTCAGTATATTGATCGTGATGTAAAGTAGCATCCAACCTTAATTTTGATCTCAGTTAAGCAAGTAGTAAATGTTTCCCTTATAGACAGTAATTGTCACTAATGTCTAATCACTTGGATGACTCCAATTTATATATTATGGGTAATTTTTTAGGTGCTATTACATTATACATCCCATGGTATCTAGCGTAAAGACAATTGTCACTTAAGTGTCTCTAAGTAATCTATAGTGTAGTCACTTTAAATTGTGTACTGCATTTATCTCTAAGTTATCCAAAATGGTCAATTAATCCCCAGATTACCGGTTGTCACACTAAATGATAGGAAAATTACTAGTTCAGGACAGTCTTCTAAAACTACTGGGAAATGACTGTAAGTAGCGGTGACTGTGTATGTGGAGTTAAAAAATCTTTCGATAACGAAATCTCTTATTAATCGGAATTGCAATGAAAACAATTATGACTATTTTCGATACATTTAATGAAATTTTGATACTTAGAAAAAAATCTAAACTTTTTTGAAGCAAAATGTTTTGTAATGATAATTGTCAACTGCTGATAGAGAAATGAAGAACTTAATGCCAGTTACTCGATGTCGAAAGAAGTAAGTCTATAACATTTAATGCTATTTCTATAATAAAGTCGACAAAAAACTTTTTGTCCAGACAATATATTGCCCATTGTCGACAAAAACATATATTTTTATTAAAAATTTCGATAATATGCATATAAATATGCATTTTAAAGTAAAATATAACAAAATATGCATCATCAATAAAATATGCAAAAATATGCACTAACAAATCGATGCCATTTTACAGCAAAATGTGAGATTCGTATAGATAATTGGTCTACATTGTATTTGGATGTTCGAGAAAAAACATGCATTTGCATAAAAATCCGCCCCCTAGTCATTACATTATATAAAAATGAAATTTATGTAATTCTAACTACTTACAAGTTGCTAAAAACAAATGCCCATATACCAAATTTGCCTTAAAATTATGAGTCCTTTTAAATATGGTAGTGCTTTATTTAGATTAAAAATATAACATTTGCGTATTTCGCCTTTTATCCAATAAAAAAATACTGAAATATCATTGGATAAAAGACGAAATGCGCAAAATAGGATTTGATTTTAGACCTATCGTTTCTTTGTTTTTTTCGTCAAAAAAATCGACCCACCTTAATATACATACTTTATTGTTATTTGTTCTTATATAATGTACTCATGCAAGTATTTTAAGCTTTTTGGTGTCTAATAAAAATTAATTGCTAAATAAAAAATTTTCTTTCAATTGTAAAGACATAATTAAGTACGTTTATTTCTTATAATTCGGGATTTTCGGGAAATCTAAAATCCCGAAACCCCGGGTCGGGATTTCGGGATTCTTTACCAAATCCCGAACCCCGGGATTTTCAAAAATCAGTCCCGATTAGCATCTCTAGTTTCACCTGCAAGCTATAAAAAAGTGGAACCGTTATCGAAAGATGTTAGGCAACTTTTGTTGGATCCATTACTTCCTAGTGATTCATCAGACTCTGAAGTCGACTAATTTAAATAAATTTTAAAAATCTCGTAATAAAAATTCACAAAATTGTAACAAGTGTTAGTTAGCTTAATTACTCTTTATTTCATTGTTTAATTATAACTAAATTATTTATAATAATGAAATGAAATCATTTCATAACTAATAATTGTTATTCGTTTTTAAAAATAAACTTATTAATAAAACTAAAAAAAGTTTAAAAGTTTAAAAGTTTATGCCGGCAATAGGGTAAATGTCCAAAATCTATAGATTTAAATAGTTACTTGCTATAAATAAAATTACTTATAAAATTTAAATTTTTTGAAAGATATATTAAAATAATTTGTTACAATTGAAAATAGTATAGAATTTCTTCCGAGGTAGTGTAGTTTAGCAGCCTCTCCCGCTCATTCTACTGAAGTAGCAGTACCCATTTTGCATTGCTTTATTAGCTTACCTCCTTGCCTGCAATATTTCCATATAAATGAAATTAATTTTGCCAAGCGTTTAGAAGATACGAATTTAGTTCCACTAAATTAGGGTTTTCTCCCACTGTGGGCCATATGGAAAAAATCGATTTTGCAAAAAAAGTCAAGAATTGTAAGTCTTGAGTTAAATAATATTTATTTTGATATATATCCCACTCGCATCCTACTAAGCGACCAAAAGAGTCTTCAAGGAAAATATCTAAGCTTTTGTTTGAGCAAAAAAAAAATAAAAAAGGTCCATTTTGAAAAAAAGTCAAAAATGTTTTTGATTTTGCGAAAAAAGTCAAAAATTTTATGTTTTGAGTTACAAAATAATTATTTTGATTTTAAGAAAAAAGGGTCCATTTTAAAAAACTCTAAAAAGTTTTTGATTTCGGAAAAAAATATTAAAAATTTCTTATTTTTTTTAAATATTCTTTTGATTGAAGAAAGAACTATCTAAACTATTTGGGACACATTTTGCTAAGAGCAATAGGTAATAAGTTACATGAATAAGAAAAAACACCTGCTTGACCAAAATGTCAAACTTTGACCCCCTCTAACTTGGAGAGTTCTCGACCGATCTTGTTGAAAAATTGTGTCTGAATTACTATCCAATAGATCTAACCTTGGTTAAGTTCGGAAGACATCGATTTTAAAAGTTGGTTCACTTGACTTGAAATGCCACATATATAAATTAAACATTTATGACCGATATAGTCCAATTTCGAGAGGACATTTGTATGGGGGCTAGGTGAAATAATGGACCGATTTCAGCCAGTTTCAATAGGATTGGTCCTTGGGCCGAACTTATATGTACCAAATTTGATCGAAATATCTTCAAAATTGCGACCTGTACTCGACTCAGAAAGTGATTCTAAGTCGATCGGTATACTTTAAGGTGTTCGACTAATATTTTTGGGCGTTACAAATATTTGCGCAAACGCATTATACCCTCCCCACTATGGTGGTGTAGGGTATAAATATTGAATTCTTTGTTGTACGAATATGTGGTTCCCTCAATTTTTTTATTGCATAATAAGAATCTACATAACTATATGTGGTCAAAATTTGGTGAAATTCTACTTCCACAAAGTGGGTCAAAAGATCAATTGAAATATTACTTTTGTTCTACATGTGTACTAACACACAAATTTTAAACTCAATTATTTCAAAATGTCAAAGAAATTATACACTATTGTTTTATTAAGGTGACGATGTATTTTTTGAATTTCCTTATTTTAATAAATTAAAAAATATTCAGCCTAACTACAAAAGCCTTAAAGTCGATTTAAGTACATAAAGTTCACTATTATTTTAAATTTCGTACCATAAACAAATTTCAATTATAATTTATTTCAAAAACAAACTTTTTGTTTTGATCTTTTATATATGATAGATATTTCAAAGTCCTTTGCAACGACTTATATAAGACCATAGTAATTTGGACCTACAATGGGTCAAAATCGGAAAGAATGTTTTTTAACCCGATTTTTTTTTTTTTCACCAAAAAAAATTTCAAAAACAAAAATTTTTTTTTTAAAATTTAAAAAAAAAAAAATTTTACAAAAAATTTAAAAAAAAATTTTTGTTTACCTAAAAATATTTAAAATTTATTAAAAAAAAGCTTTTTGTTTTGAACTTTTATGTATGATAGATATTTCAAAGAACTTTGCAACGACTTATATAAGACCATAGTAAGTTGGACCTACAATGGGTCAAAATCAGAAAAAAAGTTTTTTAACCCGAATTTTTTTTTTCACAAAAAAAAATTAAAAAACAAAAAAATTATTTAAAATTTATATTTTGAAGTGTAGTGTGGTGATGGGTATATAAAATTCGGCACATCCGAAAATAGCTCTCTTACTTGTTCTTTACAGTGGGTCAAAGTTTTAATTTTTTGGTCGAATGGAGCATTATACTAAATGAAAAAAATGTTGTAAGTTAATGTCTGAGAGAATTCTTATTGTCAGAGTTGCATTGTGGAATTTTATGGGGATCATTTTCATGGAAGATCTTAACCCTCTAGCTTCACACTTTGGGGGTCAATTTGACAATTTTTTCGAGAAAACCCAAAAAAATCCTTTAAGCGCATTATTGTTTTTTGGAAAAAATACCTTTGTTTACAATTTATGCTGTAACTTTGGAATGGAAAGCGATAAATTATTAAATATTTATTAATTTAAAAAATTATAAATTTATTGTATGTATTTATTCTTTATATATATAATTCTTCTGTACGTGTGTTAGTAACTGAACTCCTCCTTAACGCTGGTCTGATTTCGATGAAATTTGTTGTGTGTGTTTGAATGGGTCCCTGGATGGTTTAGATTAACAATTGACCTTTGTAGGCACCTCCCATACAAAGTAAAACAGCTAGTATTAGTATAAATTTTTATTTAAAATACAAATTTTGTTTTACACAAAATTTTATAAAAATACAATTGTTTTAAAAAAAGTCACTAAAGAGAATATTAAAAGTTTTTAGTAATAAATAATCATAAATCTATAAAAACACAGCACTTTAGAAAAAAAAAGTTTTAAACTAATTTTTTTAACCCGTTAAGTGCATTATTATTTTTTGGAAAAAAGACCTTAGCTCACAATTTATGCTATAACATTGGAATGGAAAGCGATAAATTAAAGAATAAAATTGGAAATTAAAGCATACTTAATGTGCTATTAAAAAAATCAAATAATAAGTTTATTATATGTATTTATATTAGTATAAATTTAATTTAAAATTTCGTTTTAAACAAAATTTTATATGTATATGACTGCCAATTTTTTTTTAGATTTCAAAGAGTGCCGGGTTGAATATTGTGACACTAGGCCTAAAAGTTAAGTGCTGAAAATTTGAGCCAAATCGGACAAGGATTTCTGGACGCGCATCGAGGTCAATGTTCAGATATATGGAATAAATAGGTGAAATTCGTTAACTTTCTGCATTGTTTTCTAGAAATATGTAGATTTATTTATATTAATGAATATTACATTATAAATTTTTTTTTGGAAATTAACCCTGTATCTCCTTTGGGTCAAAATGACCCAAAAACTGTATTATCGCCAAAATTCGGGAAAAATGCAAATTTTTCAGTTTTTGTAAAAATTTTCCACTAAATAAATAAATCGTGAAGGTCAAAGGTCAAATTTTTCAATATTTGGAATTTCTAATGAAAAAATAGCGAAATGTTATATATTTTGGGCCGATTTTAATGAAACTTGAGGAAAATATAACATAAAGTCCAGAATTTAAAAAAAACGGCACAAAAATGGAAATTAACTTGACATTTCGCTATATTTTCATTAGAAATTCCAAATATTGAAAAATTTGACCTTTGACCTTCACGATTTAAAGGTTAACGTTGTCCGATTTAGTAAAACTTTCAGACTATATTTAAAATGACCAGGGCTATAATATTATGAATAGATTTTACTTAAAATTTATAACAGTAAGGAAATTGGGCTCATTCGCCAAAATATGGACAAAAAATTAATTTTTCTTGAAAATCGCAAAATTTAAATCGCTGGTACGGAAAAACTTTAAGAGGTATTGACATAATTTTTTTTCATATTTTTATTCCCTATTATTATCTCAATAAATCCCAATGTGATGATCGAAAAATTCTGAAATTTTTGTTTAATAAAATTTTTAAAAATTTAAAAATAGAGATCCAGCCATTAAAAAAAAATTTTTTTTGGGCCATACCTGCGAATAGGTCAACGATATCCGACGAAGACAAAAACTCATACACAAGTAAATACGGATATATTTTAAATAAAAATTTGCTTTTATTTTAATTTTTCTCGAAATATGTTAATTTTTTTCTCCTAAATTTCTTGTTCAAGTGGCCTGACTTTAACTTTAACATTTTTTACCAAATTTTGTCATTTATATCTCACTTGCTGATCCGGTGCGCTTCGCCACCCCAATTGGAAGAATGAAATAGTACTATTAAGTCTCCCTTTGTGAATCTAATTGTAAATGTCTAATTTCATATTTCTGGGTCCATTATTATAGAAAATGCAAAAGAAAGTTACCCTAAAGTCACCTTTTGTGAATTCAAATTCATTCAGAATCATGTGTGCCTAATTTTAAATTTCTAGGTTTATTGTTATAAAATATTCAAAAAGTACCATTGCAATAAACAAATAGTACCATTGATTATCACTTTTGAATTCGCATTCATTAAAACATAACCCGTAAAGTTTGAATTTTAAATTTTTATTGCCTTTCCTATATTATCAACCAATTTATTTTCTATAACAATTAATATTTAAAAATTATCACAAAACCGAAAAAAAACGAAACCGCGGTTTTGAAATTCTCGGTTTTTTGGAAACTCTAGTTCCATTATTATAGTAAATTCACAAAAGTACCCATAACAACAAAGAAAAAGTACCAAGAAGAATGACCTTGAATTTTCACTCACTTGGGACCATATACACCTAATTTCATATTTCTATGTCCATTATTGCAGAAAATTCAAAAAGTACCATTAGAATATATAAAAAGTACCAAAAAGCCCCCACTTGTGGTTTCCCACTCACTCCCATATAAGCTTAATTTCATGGTTTTAGGTTAATTGGTGAAGAAATTACAAAAAGTACCATTCGAATAAAGAAAAAGTACCAAAAAGTCTATCCCTAGAATTCTCAAGCACTTTAGAACATATACGATTAATTTCATATTTTTATATCCATTATTACAGAAAATTAAAAAAGTACCGCTACAATAAAATGTACCAGGAAATATCCGCTTGAATTTTCACTCACATAGGACCATGTACGCTTAATTACATATTTCTAGGTCCATTATTTTAAAAAAATCGTACTTTTTGAATTATTATAATATAGAAAAAGTACCAAAAAGCAGTCACTTTGAGATTCTCACCCACTCTGGCCCATGTAAGCTTTATTTCATGTTTCTAAGTTCATTGGTGAAGAAATTACAAAAAGTACCATTCGATTAAAGAAAATGTACCAAAAAGTCTACCCCTAAACTTCACACTCACTTAGGACCATATATTCTTAATTTCATGTTACTAATTGCATTGTCATATAAAATTCAAAAAGTACCATTAGATGAATAAAAAAGTACCTATAGTTCAGTTCTCACATTTTGGTACCTAAATATTGTACCCTATTCCTAACACAAACTTCACTCAGATACATATCAGCTAACTTTAATGTCGATAAGTGAAATAATTTAAAAGTACCATTAGGAGAATAGTACCAATTTCCCTTTTCTTCCTTGAACACCACTCAAGTTCGAACTTTAAAAATATTCCATTTTGCCAAAATTGTTTATGCTACAGACATGTCTCAAGATATTAAAATCTGTGTTAATGTGCCCAAGAAAAAATATGTTTTAAAAAAAGTACCAAACTGTTTACCCGGATTTGGCACAATATACACCTTGGCACTCGAGTTCCAAATAACACGTTGTTAGTTAATTTTTGTATGAATGCAGGAACCAATGTTAAAAAAATTATCAAAATTGGCTCAATAATTTCAAATAAAATGTATTTTCCCGATTTTATCCCCTTTTTAGTACCTTTTTTTATCCCCATTGCTTTGGTAAAATTTTATTCAAATAAATTTCTGTATCGTGGTGGGAGATCATAATAAAATATTCGTATGTCTATGTCAAATTATAGAAAAACATATTTTATGAAAAAGTACCAAAAATAAACACAATTTTTATCCCTTAAGGGTTCGAATTTCCAAAAAGTACCAAACCTATGTTTTTTATTTTTTGGTAATTAAAGAATACGATATAAAATTTGTTTCTATGTTTATTGGTTTAAAAGATACATAGGGTGCCAAAAAAGTACCAAAATACAGTTTTTACCCGTTTTCTCCCCTAAAAGGTTCGAATTTCCAAAAACTACGAAATACCTGTCAGCTTATTTTTTAAATGGAGTAACATGCAATTTTAAGTATTTTTGTATCTTTAATAGTTTTGAAGACATAAGGTTAACGAATTTATCCGTTTTTACCTTTTTACCCCCTAAACGTTCGAATTTCCAAAAATCCCATCTTAGTGGATCGTTTTGGGGAGGGAGGAACCCACAGTTAAAATTTCATGATTCTAGCTTCAGTCGTTTGGGATGTGCGATGATGAATCAGTCATCAACGCTGATTGTCTTTTTAACCCCAAGTGCTATTAAGGGTTGATTTTGATTTGATTTTTGTGCTGTTATTATAGATACTAGACAGCATGTTAACTTTTCTTAAGTTTCATCAAAATCGGCCCAAAAATATATAACATTTCGCTATTTTTCCATGAAAAATTCCAAATATTGAAAAAATTTACCTTCGACCTTCTCGATTTAAGGGTTGACGTTTTCCGATTTTAGTAAAACTTTCAGACTATATTTAAAATTACATGGACTATAATATTCTGAATAGCTTTTACTTAAAAATCATAACAGTAAGGAAATTCGGCTCATTCGCTAAAATATGGCCAAAAAATTTGTTTTTCTCGAAAATCACAGGTACGGAAAAACTATAGGAGGCATTGACATAATTTTTTCACATTTTTATTCCCTATTATGTTGACAATAAATCCCCAAGTGATGATGAAAAAATTCTGAAATTTGTTTAACAAAATTTTTAAAAATTTGAAATTGGCAGTTTCAAATGCCGTTAAAAAAAATAATTTTTGTTGGTCATACCTGGGAATAGGTTAACGTTATCCTACGAAGACAAAAACTCATATACAAGTAAATATGTATATATTTTAAGTAAAAATAAGCTCTTATTTTATTATTTATCAAAATATGTTAATTTTGTTCATACGTTTCTTGTTCTAGTGGCCTGAGACACGTTAATGGCCTGGCGATTTTTTTGATAACTTTAACATTTTTTATCCAATTTTTGTGTTTTATGTCTTATTAGAACGACAATTACGTACACATATCGATTATTTTAAATTAAATTGCAAAAGAAATAATTTAATGGCAAAATTTTTACAAAAACTGAAAAAATTGCATTTTTTCCCTTGTAAATGCACCACAAAACTAAATCGCAAGTCGGCACGGGTTGCAATCATGTTAGAAAGATAAAATTTCATATTTAACTATAGTTTTATATATATAAAAAAATAGAGGGTATGCGTTCCGAAATTCCAAAAAAAAAATTTTTTGGGACACTCTAATACATATGTGAAATTTTTTTCCAAAAAATCACAAAAGAGAATATTATAAATTTTTGTAATGAAGAATCATAACCCTGCCAGCAATTGGAAGTTATTTTTTGGATATGTAAACTAAAATGTGTCTCTTTTGTGTCTCTAAAATGTTACTCAGCATATAAAAAACATTTTACAGAAACAATTTACATTACTATCGAATTATACTCATCTTAATGTACATTTTAGTTATAAACAAAGATCCCTAAAAATTAACTTAATAGATAATATTAAAAAGTACTTTATGATACAAAAACGATCCATTTTAGTATACAAAAGAATATTATTTTTGGTTAGTGACAAATTTTACAATAACAAATTACATTAATACCGACTTTTTACTCAGTATATTTATGAATTTTAAAATCATCGGTTGTGTTAAATAAAAAGTGTGTGTTTTAACTTAAGTTCAAATTAAATAGTGATAAATAAAGTTTTATTAAATAACACTGTGCAACAACCAAAATCGGAATGGGATGAAACCAATATCAAATGAAAGCTGACGTTTTCCATAACAAAACCCTCAAGGCTTTTTTCTGGTTCAGCGCTAGATTTTTTTTTACACGCATTTGAAGTTGGTGATTTTGGAACGCTGTCTAACAATAAAAATCATTAAAAATTTGATAAAAAAATGCCTAATTATTTTTATTATCCCGGAAAGTTGTAGTATCTTACTGTTTATGGGGTCGAGGAATCCATTTTTATTTCTTGTAGATTTCCAACTTCATTGCAAAACATATTTCTAATGATATTGCGAAGGCTTGAAAAATATTATTTCAATTTCGTTTATATTTTTATGTTGTTTAAAAATGTTTGAAATGTTCCTTGGAAAATTTTTTTATGTTTTATTCAGCTACAAAATGAAATTGAATCAATTTTTTTAAGAGGATGAAATGCTTTAATGTTTATCGATGTTTAATGATATTTTTAAATTTCAGAATTTGTTGATTCATCTTAAAATATTGACCAATATTGGCTATTATGCAATCATTTTGAACCAATTCATTAGATAATACAATTGATTATAAAATATCAAAAAATTTACGTAAAAAAGCCAAGTTTTTCGTTATGTATAATTTTATAATATTTATAAATATGTTCTTATTCTGATTGCAAAAAGTTTGGGAAAAAAAGTCATGTTCGATTAAAAATTAAAAATATGTTTTATTCTATTTTCTATTATTAATGATATTTTTGTCTTTTTGGATCAGCTAAATCATCATCACTGTCAATTTTCATGTTTAATGTTTCAAAGGTTCCAGAAGCAGTATATTGTGGATCTGTGCATGTTTCTGGTTCTTGTTCATCGTCAGTATCCTCTTCATCGGTGGTTCTCTTTAACCACCAGCATAAATCTCCTAACATAGAATCTAGTTTCTTTCCTCTGTATCTAGTTTCCATGGTTAAAGCTACTTGGTGAAAACGTTCACCTTGCTCATCAGATTCGGTGGAAAGTTGGTTTTCAAACCAATCCATATGGTGATGGAGAAAATGAATTTTTAATGACATATTCACACCAAGTTTATCAAAGGCTTGCAAGAGACGTTTAACCCTTTGTTTACTGTCTGCCTTTTTTTTACCAAGAACATTATTTATTACGTCTTTCATTGCATTCCATGCAATTAATTGATTTTGATCCAAAGAATTATCAAATTCATTACTTTTCATCAATCTTCTAATATCAGGACCATTAAACATACCTGTAAAATTAGAAAAATAAAATATTGTAATGCATTTTTCAAAATTATTAAATTTGTATACAACACCTTCTTTTACTTTGTTAGCACTGAGTCGTGGAAATGTAGATCTTAAAGTAGTATAAACTGGTCCATCTTCAGAAAACACTTTTACAAAATTTTTGAAAAGACCCAATTTAATATGAAGTGGTGATAGCAATATTTTATCTATTGGTACAAGAGGTACATGGATAACGTTAGCTGTTCCAACACGAAAAACGTCTCTCTTTTCCCAGTCACGTTTTTGATATTGATTTCCTTTGTAACGTGTGTTCCACAAGCATATAAAGCACATGTTTTTCGTATACCCTCCTTGTAAACCACAAACTAAGGCCACCATTTTCAAATCACAGCATATACGCCATTTATGCTTCTTATAGTTCACTGATTCCAGTAGATATTTTACTGATTCGTAGGTTTCTTTAGTGTTCAAATTGTATGCTATTGGAATGCTTGATTTTTTGTTATTGTAGTATAATAAAACTGCTTTCATACTGGTTTTTGAAGAATAAATAAATAATCTCCATTTATGAGGAACATACTTCGTACCCATTTCTGTCATAAGTTTTTCAACATCATTACAGTAAACGAATGTATTTTCTTCGTTGACAGAGAAGTATTGTTGAAATACTTCTTGACGATTACGATATGCAGTTATTCTTACACCAGGTTCTAGCAAATTGTTTTGTTTTAGTTTACGTCCAAAATACTCTGAATCACGCTTTGACATATTCACGTGTTTGAGTACTTCATCTAACCAGGTTTGTGATATTGGTATCATTCGATTGTTAAATTCAGAAGGCTCGTAAGTTGGATCGTAGACACTTGTCTCTGCAGCATTTGTAGATACTACGGTAGTTAAATATGGACTTCCTGGTTTTGGTATTGGAATAAACTCTGTATGTGGTTTTGGTAATTCCGCATATTTTGTACCAACATAAATCATGACTCCTCTATTTTCTATTTCTTCCTTTAAAACTATTTAAACACACATAACACTGTGATTAATCGTGTTCACCTGAAAAGATAAAAATCCAAATATATATGATATAAAATAAATTTAAAAAAAATTACCTGGATTGTACCATATCATTGCAACTCCAAACTGCATTGACTTCCTTTTATTTTGTAACCACGCAGTTAACGAATTATTACAAGTTCTGCAAACTTTTTCAGGTACCCAATCTACATTTTCAATAACCTCTACTCCAAAAACTGCAAATACAATTGTTTTATACTCTCGTATTTTGGGAGCAAATTTTGTTTCTATTATATTTTCCACAAACATAACAATAAAATTTTAAATGCTGCAAACATTCATTCATTGTTAAATTAAATAAAAGTAACCCGAACCAAAAACAAAAGAATTAATCACTTGACGCTACTACATTCATTTTATTTTAATAAACATAAGAAGAAGAAAAAGAACGCCATGTGTAAAACATGTGTAAACAGCAGTAATTGTCATACATTTAGGTTGGGTTTTTGAGATCTCAGTTAAACTAGGTTAGGTTGATCTGAAAACAGATTTGTGCCGCCGTTGAATCCATTTCATTATTTTTTCTCATTGTTATTTTGTTTTATATGTTTTTATAAAAATATTATTCTTTTAAATAAAAAAATAGTTTTTGTAACAAAAAAATCTTTTTTCCGAAAAAAACACAATTTTTGTCGATAAAAAACTATTTTTGTAATAGTAACGTACTAATAATAATAAAATGTACTACGCAATATCATTAGAAATAATATGTTTTGCAATGAAGTTAGAATCAAAAAAAATTTTTTAGCCTGAAAAAATGTAAAAACACTGGTTTTCTATGAAAATCTACAAGAAATAGGAAAATTTGTATGACAGCGCCATCTAGCGTGTATCTTAGGTAAAATTAAATATCAAAAATGGATCCCTCGACCCCAAAAACAGTAAGATACTACAACTTTCCGGGATAATAAAAATAATTAGGCATTCCGATTCGGAAAGTTCGATTTTGTGTCACAGTGTAATTAGTGATTAATTTAAATTATATTTGTAATTGAAGTGTTTGTTAAAAGTGTATCAATAAACAAAGTTTTTTTTAAAGGTAAAAAACTTTGTTTATTGATACGGTCCCAGGGACCGTAACAATTATGACATTTATAATAAAAATCACAACATAATTGTTATTTTCTGAGTTTTATTTTTTTTGTCAGAAATAATTGTTATTTTAGATTTTTATTTTTTTTTGTCAGGAATAATTGTTATTTTTGATTTTTATATTTTTTGTCAGGAATATTTGTCAGACTTTGAGTTTTATTTTTTTTGTCAGGAATAATTGTTATTTTTTTGTCAGAAATAATTGTTATTTTTTGATTTTTATTTTTTTTGTCAGATATATTTGTCAGACTTTGAGTAGCAAGGGTATATATAAGTTTGTCATTCCGTTTGTAATTTCTACATTTTTCATTTGCGACCCCACAAAGTATATATATTCTGGATCGTTATAGATAGCGAAGTCGATATCGCCATGTCCGTCTGTCCGTCTATTCATCTGTATGTTGAAATCAACGTTCCGTAGCCCCCAAATAACTTACAAACATGATTAATACATCAATATATCGGGAATTCTTCCGGCTCGGCTGCCATTTAAAATCGAGAAAATCGGCCCACAAATGGCTGAAATAACGGGACAACCTCGACTTTGGCCTATTTTTGATCTATATCTGGATAACTAAGTCATTAATATAGGAATTATGGATATCCAATGATAGATATTTCAAAGTCCATTACAACGATGTATGTATATAAGACTTTGACCTACAATGGGTCAAAATCGGGAAAAATATTTTTTAACCCGAATTTTTTTTTTTACCCAAAAATCTTTTTGTTTACCAAAAAAATTTTTTTGTCATACATTTTTTTACCAAACAAATTTTTGTCATACATTTGATTTTCGAAATGTTTTTTAAATTTTTTTAAAAAAAAATTTTTTTCCAAATTTTTTTTTTAGTTTTAAAAATATTTTTTTTGGAAAAAAAATGTAAGACAAAAAAAAATTTTGATGAAAAAAAATTCGGGTTAAAAAAATAAAAAAAAATTTATGTCAAAAAAAATTATGACAAAAAAATGTATCAATCATGTTTGTAAGTTATTTGGGGGCTACGGAAAGTTGATTTCAACATACAGACGAATTATTATTTTCGGTCCCTGCGTATTCCAATTAATTAGTGAAACATATTTTATATAATTTTTTATACTCTAATTTTTAATTAAAGTCGTATTAAGTTAAGTTATATCATTATTTTATTTATTTTTAATGTAAATAAGTATATGCATAGTGTTTTCATAACTGGAATGCAATAAAATATTTCCAATTTAATGCAAGAAGCAGAATTGGAAACATTATCTTCTCTCTGGACACTTTTTAGACATAAATTTAGATATAATAATACACTAAATGGATAGAATTGGTAGGTATCATATGCGTGGCACGTTTTCTCCCGCACTGTGACACTATTACGATAAGAAAGCGATATCATATTCGATGAGTTTCAACTTCAAGATGATACGTTTGGAACACTTTTGGGATAGTAATAGTTGGCAGGGAATATATATAAAAGAGTAACGTTACTAACTGACTGATTCATCATCGCACAGCCCAAACGAATGAAGATAGAATGATGAAATTTTAACTCTCCCCAAAACGGGGGTAAAAAATGGTAAATTCGGTAACCTTATATCTTCAAAACTAATAAATATACAAAAATAGTTAAAATTGCATGTTACTCCATTTAAAAAATAAGCTGACAGGTGTTTCGTACTTTTTCGAAATTCGAACCTTTTAGGGGAGAAAACAGGTAAAAACTTTATTTTGGTACTTTTTTGGCACCCTATGTATCTTTTAAACCAATAAACATAGAAACAAATTTTAAATCGTATTCTTTACTTATCAGAAAATAAAAAATATAAGTTTGGTACTTTTTGGAAATTCGAACCCTTAAGGGATAAAAATTGTGTTTATTTTTGGTACTTTTTCATAAAATATGTTTTTTTATAAAACGATATAGAATCTTAATCGAGAAAATACATTTTATTTGAAATTATTAAGCCAAAATTGATAATTTCTTTAACATTAGTTCCTGGATTCATACAAAAATTAACTAACAGGGTGTTATTTAGAACTCGAGTACCAAGAAGTATATTGGTCCAAATCCTTGTAAACAGTTTGGTACTTTTTTTAAAACATACTTTTTCTTGGGCACATTAACACAGATTTTAATCTTTTGAGACATGTCTATAGCATAAACAATTTTGGCAAAATGCAATAATTTCAAATTTCAAACTCAAGGAGAAAGGGGAAATTGGTACTTATCTCCTAATGGTACTTTTTTAACATTTTAAATTATTTCACTTATCGACATTTAAGTTAGCTGATATGTATCTGAGTGAAGTTGGTGTTGGGAATAGGGGATGAAATTTAGGTACCAAAATGTGAGAACTGAACTATAGGTACTTTTTCATACTTAAAATGGTACTTTTTAAATTTTCTATAACAATGGACTTAGAAACATAAAATTAAGCATTTGTGGTCCTACGTGAGAGAGAATTCTAGGGGAAGACTTTTTGGTACTTTTTCTTTATTCGAATGGTACTTTTTGTAATTTCTTCACCAATGAACCTAGAAACATGAAATAAAGCTTACAAGTGTCTGCTTTTTGGTACTTTTTCTATATTCTAATGGTACTTTTTGAATTTTCTGTAATAATGGACCTAGAAATATGAAATTAAGCGTATAGGTCTTAAGTGAGTGAAAATTCAAGCGGATACTTCATGGTACTTTTTCTTTATTCGAATGGTACTTTTTGTAATTTCTTCACCAATGGACCTAGAAACATGAAATGAAGGTTAAATGGACCCGAGTGAGTGGGAAACCACAAACTTTTTGGTACTTTTTCTATATTCTAATGGTACTTTTTAATTTTTCTGTATTAATACTATTAATTTAATAGACATACAAATATGAAATTAAGCGTATATGGTCCTAAATGAGTGAGAATTCTAGGGGAGAGTTTTTGTAACACTTTCTTTATTTTAATGGTTGTTTTTTTGAATTTTCTATAACAATGAACTTAGAAACATGAAACTAAGTATATATGGTCCTAAGTGAGTGAAAATTCAAGCAGATACTTCATGGTACTTTTTCTTTATTCCAATTCTACTTTTTTTGAATTTACTTTATTCTAATGATAATAATATCTGAATTTTCTATAGCAATTGACCTAGAAACATGAAATTATGCTTTATGGTCATGAGTGAGAATACAAGGGGGAGACTTTTGCTACATTTTCTGTATTCGAATGGTATTTTTATACCCTACACCACCATAGTGGGGAGGGTATAATGCGTTTGTGCAGATGTTTGTAACGCCCAAAAATATTAGTCTAACACTCAACTTAAAGTATACCGATCGACTTAGAATCACTTCCTGAGTCGATTAAACGATGTCCGTCCGTCTGGTCGACTGGCTGGCTGTCCATGTAAACCTTGTGCGCAGAGTACAGGTCGCAATTTTGAAGATATTTCGATGAAATGTGGTACATATAATTTTTTCTGCCCAAGGACGAAGTCTATTGAAACTGGCTGAAATCGGTCCATTTTTTCACCTAGCCCCCATACAAATGTCCTCTCGAAATTGGACTTTATCGGTCATAGATGTTTAATTTATATATGTATCTACACAAATTTCGCTCCAAATAAGTTCTATATATACAAAATTCATGTCACCAAATTTTGTTACGATCGGTTCGTAATTAGTCATAGCTCCCATATAGACCCGCTTCCGAAAATCACTTTAATGTGCTTAAATTACTTAAAAATGTTGGTATATACACAAAATTCAACATAAATAACTTTCATTTAGACATAAATCACACAACCTTATTTCATGGTGATCGGTCCATAATAAGTCATAGCTCCCATATAAGGCCCACTTCCGAAAATCACTCAAAAATATAAATTATTGAAATTTTAAAAGAAAAATGTTTTTGCTCTTTTACTTAGTGTAGGGTATTATATGATCTTTCTTACTTGTTATGAATGTAAATAACAGTACTAGGTCAATTATACATATATGTATTAAATGTTTATTTCAGCTACAAAAATGCATAATCTTATATATAAATAGGCAACACGTTTTTTTGTGGTACACTTTTAAGTATGTTATTGTCCACCAATATTAATGAAACATAAATGGTTTAAAAGGTTATTTTCTCTAGATGTGCACAATATAAAAAATATTTAAAAATTCTTTCCATTAAAGTGGTAAAAAGCGTTTCAAAATTGGTCGAATTTCGGCCACCAGGCGATCCTAGTTGTTTATAAACATCTTAATTATGTGGAATTTCATACGATACCGCAACCTGATGTTTCGAATGATAGTATTCATAAACAAAAATCGTGGATGGCTTCAGGTTTCTCACATCATCCTTTTTGTCGGCCAACAGACTAATACACTTCTCTTTATTCGGCTCGATATATGAGAAATATAAATCTATTTTATCTGGTCGATCATTTCCAATTCGATCTATATCAAGACTATATCTGAATCCTTCAATAGTTTCCTCGTTGGCAATGTAACCGGAGGGTAAATAGATTTCTGCAACAATCATGTTTGTCGTTAAATGTTTGATATCATCTAGTGGCGTATATTCGATGCATAGTGTCAAATTCAGAGTTAGACTATTGGGAGCTAATTCGGCTTGAGTTTTAACAATAAAACTCTTTGGTAACTCTTTGTAATCATCGTTCAATATCCTTCTCTTTATCAATGATAATCGATAATTATAGGAGAACTGTAAGAAGATACTGCCAGTACCAGTAATTTCAATGTCTAAGGAGCGTGTGGAATGTGGCAGCTAAAAAAGATAGAATGAGAGTTTCATTTAACACAAAATTTCAGTTAAAATTGTATAAAATTTTATATCGTTAAAAAGTTTACCCTATGCCGCACAGTGGGGGATCTGAGAAAAAAAAGTGGAAATAAATCTGTTAACTTCTAAACAAATAGATCGATTTTAATAAAAATTCCCATGGCAATAGAGGAGGTGTTGATAAGTTTAAGTTTTGAATTTGGGCATATAACACCAAGGTGGCGCCGATCCACAATCCATAAATTTGACTAGTGGAAAAGAAAAAATATACATATTATACATTAAAGTGTTGGAAATTATGTCCTCTTTTCAAAAATGTACAAATTTTTTAAGAATTAAAAAAGAAGACTTTTTTCAATAATATGGAAATAAAAGGTTGTAGCGGATTTTTTTGGAAAACTTTTATTTTTAAAATGCTCTAAGTTTTGTTTATGAATCGCTTTTAATGAGAGTTTGAACTTATATAAAAACTTTTGATCTAAATCCAAAAGTGAAAAAGATATTTGTGAATTGTTAATGACAATCCCACAATTCCCAAAAAACTTTTCAAAAATCCCAAAATGATAATGGCTAAAGCAATGTAGATCTGTAAATCTTGTCCAGTAGATTCCATATATATATAAATCTATTAAATCGGATCGCAAACAAAATATACCCGAGATGCCTCAATTTGGGGCACTGTGGCTCGGCGTCCCCTTGGTGTTATATGCCGGTTATAATCGGTTTTTTTTGGTTAAGTCGATTTTGGTTTTTGTTGAAAAGCTCACATTTCGAATATCGAAGAAACCGGATTTTTCACCTCGAATAGTTGGTTTTTTCTAAAAGTGTGTTTTTATGAGTTTTAGTGTATAAAAACTTTAAAAAATATTCAAAATCCATAAAACTTTTTTAAAACAAATACTTCAACTATTTTAGAAGACTTTTTTATATTTAGACAAATGTCACAAGCGTTTAAACTGTGTTTTATTCCTAAGGGATTATTTTAACCTTCATAAGGTCTTAAAATAAATTTAATAACGTTAACGATCTTTGGGTAAAATTTAACTAAAATAGAGAATATATATTTTGTTTGCCAATTTTGCTAAAAACAAGTAAGAGTGCTATATTCGGCTGTGCCGAATCTTAAATACCCTTCACCAAATTATACTTCAAAATTTTAAATATTTTTAGGTAAACAAAATTTAATTTTTTTTCCAGTTGTTTTTTGAATTTTTTGGAAAAAAAAAAATTTTTCGATTGTTATTTAAATTTTTTTTTTTAAATTTAAAATTTTTTTTTTTTTAATTTTAAAATTTTTTTTTTTGTTTTTTAATTTTTAAAAAAAAAAAAAAAAAAAATCTGGTTCAAAATTTTTTTTCCCGATTTTGACCCATTGTAGGTCCAACTTTCTATGGTCTTATATACGTCGTTGCAAATGTCTTTGAAATATCTATCATTAGATATCCATATTGTCTATATTAATGTATTAGTAATCCAGATATAGGTAAAAAAAATAGGTCAAAAATCGAGGTTGTCTTGGTTTTTTCCTCATATCTCAGCCATTTGTGGACCGATTTTGCTGATTTTAAATAGCAAAATTCTCGAAAGCATGTCTGACAGAATTATTGAAGATTTGGATCCCGAAGATATGTGGGGTCTTCAGAAAACTGATTTCAACAGACAGACGGACAGACAGACAGACAGACAGACAGACAGACAGACAGACAGACAGACAGACAGACAGACAGACAGACAGACAGACAGACAGACAGACAGACAGACAGACAGACAGACAGACAGACAGACAGACAGACAGACAGACAGACAGACAGACAGACAGACAGACAGACAGACAGACAGACAGACAGACAGACAGACAGACAGACAGACAGACAGACAGACAGACAGACAGACAGACAGACAGACATACAGACAGACATACAGACAGACAGACAGACAGACAGACAGACAGACAGACAGACAGACAGACAGACAGACAGACAGACAGACAGACAGACAGACAGACAGACAGACAGACAGACAGACAGACAGACAGACAGACAGACAGACAGACAGACAGACAGACAGACAGACAGACAGACAGACAGACAGACAGACAGACAGACAGACAGACAGACAGACAGACAGACAGACAGACAGACAGACAGACAGAC
Source organism: Calliphora vicina (assembly GCF_958450345.1). Taxonomy (NCBI): domain Eukaryota; kingdom Metazoa; phylum Arthropoda; class Insecta; order Diptera; family Calliphoridae; genus Calliphora; species Calliphora vicina. The sequence goes on along the minus strand of NC_088781.1, from coordinate 58,320,053 downwards.
AGACAGACAGACAGACAGACAGACAGACAGACAGACAGACAGACAGACAGACAGACAGACAGACAGACAGACAGACAGACAGACAGACAGACAGACAGACAGACAGACAGACAGACAGACAGACAGACAGACAGACAGACAGACAGACAGACAGACAGACAGACAGACAGACAGACAGACAGACAGACAGACAGACAGACAGACAGACAGACAGACAGACAGACAGACAGACAGACAGACAGACAGACAGACAGACAGACAGACAGACAGACAGACAGACAGACAGACAGACAGACAGACAGACAGACAGACAGACAGACAGACAGACAGACAGACAGACAGACAGACAGACAGACAGACAGACAGACAGACAGACAGACAGACAGACAGACAGACAGACAGACAGACAGACAGACAGACAGACAGACAGACAGACAGACAGACAGACAGACAGACAGACAGACAGACAGACAGACAGACAGACAGACAGACAGACAGACAGACAGACAGACAGACAGACAGACAGACAGACAGACAGACAGACAGACAGACAGACAGACAGACAGACAGACAGACAGACAGACAGACAGACAGACAGACAGACAGACAGACAGACAGACAGACAGACAGACAGACAGACAGACAGACAGACAGACAGACAGACAGACAGACAGACAGACAGACAGACAGACAGACAGACAGACAGACAGACAGACAGACAGACAGACAGACAGACAGACAGACAGACAGACAGACAGACAGACAGACAGACAGACAGACAGACAGACAGACAGACAGACAGACAGACAGACAGACAGACAGACAGACAGACAGACAGACAGACAGACAGACAGACAGACAGACAGACAGACAGACAGACAGACAGACAGACAGACAGACAGACAGACAGACAGACAGACAGACAGACAGACAGACAGACAGACAGACAGACAGACAGACAGACAGACAGACAGACAGACAGACAGACAGACAGACAGACAGACAGACAGACAGACAGACAGACAGACAGACAGACAGACAGACAGACAGACAGACAGACAGACAGACAGACAGACAGACAGACAGACAGACAGACAGACAGACAGACAGACAGACAGACAGACAGACAGACAGACAGACAGACAGACAGACAGACAGACAGACAGACAGACAGACAGACAGACAGACAGACAGACAGACAGACAGACAGACAGACAGACAGACAGACAGACAGACAGACAGACAGACAGACAGACAGACAGACAGACAGACAGACAGACAGACAGACAGACAGACAGACAGACAGACAGACAGACAGACAGACAGACAGACAGACAGACAGACAGACAGACAGACAGACAGACAGACAGACAGACAGACAGACATGGCTTAATCGACTCCGCTATCTATAAGGATCCAGAATATATATACTTTATAGGGTCGGAAATGAAAAATGTAGAAATTACAAACGGAATGACAAACTTATATATACCCTTCTCACGAAGGTGAAGGGTATAAAAAACATAACGTAGTTGTTGACATTTGAAATTAAATAAAAGTCATAAATTCAAAATATGTATGTATGTATATTTTTTTATCATAATTATATGATCTCTTTTTTGTTTTCTTATATTTTTGCATGAACTGTTTTTGTTTTAATAAATAAAACTTTTATTTTTCTTATTTCTATGCGCTTTAATATCTTGCCAAAAACCGGTTTATATTAAATAGCAATTTTTCGAAGAAAACCGAAAACCGGTTTCTAAAAAATGTCGAAGAATCGATCAGTATCTACTAGTATCTACTGAAAATATAAAATATACTTTTAGTAGTTGGATGTGTAGACGGCACACACTTTGGTTTTCAAGCACCCACAGAAAATGAGTACATGTTCTTCAACAGAAAAGGATTTCACAGGTTAAATTCAATGATAGTAAGTTATATTACAAATATTACAATTAATTCAATATACGGCGGTGCTTCGCACGGCAGTTTTGTTTGGAAGCATTGCGAAGAACGTCGCACGGTGCTTTGTCTCATAGACAAAAATCAAAAAAAATCAATTTTAGTCTCAAAATATGATAAAATATATATTGATGGATAGCTAAAAACACAGCTCAAATAAATTTTTAGGAATTGGTTTTATTTGACTCTCCTAGACTTCACCAGAGGTCGCTAAAGTCAGTTAAATTTAAGCAAAAATTAATAAATAAAAAAATTATTTGAATTGCTTCAAGAAAATAATTCTCAAAAATTAATCTTCTTAAAATGGAGTTTAATTTTTTGTTTTCTGAGTTCTTCGGTATATTCAAAATTTGGCAGTAGTAAAATTTTTATAAAACATTTCGACTAAAATTATTTTTTATCGTTCAAAAAAATATTTTTTTTTAAAAAGAAATTCAAAAATTACAAAAGTTTGTTGGAATTTTAAAAAAAATCGTATAAAATCGTACATTTTTTTATTTCGTTTTTTCTTAGTAAATAGTGTTTTTAAAAATAAGTGCCAAAAAAAAGTGCGAAAAGATAAGTGCCAACTTTTTGCCACAACTTGAAAAAAATGAATTTTAAAATAGGTCTAAATTCACAATTTTTACCTAAATTTTATAGAGTAATAATGTTAAAAGTGATATGAAATAATATTAATATCTTAAATTCAATTAAAGAAATAGTGAAAATTTATTATATGGAAGTCAACTTGGGCACCACATCTTAACCAGAGTTCGCTAATATTATATAATTTTAAGCAAGATGAGGTACTATGTTATATCCACCTGTTTTTGTGACATATCTCTCAATATTTTTCTTATGGATTATTTATGTATTCAAAATCAACAACAATCAATTAATATATTTTTGTGCACTGCATTGCCGACTACTGCATTAGCAAAAGAGAACACTACAAAATGAAATTAATTACTGTGAGTTATGTATTTTGAATCCATTAATGAGACTTTTGGAAAATATAAGATATACATACATATTTGTTCAATTCACAACTGACGTTGCAAAAAAGCAAAAAAAGTCTGAAAAAAACTGACGTCTGAAAAAAAAGTGCAAATAAATCTGTAACTTCTAAACGAATAGCCCGATTTAAAAAAATGGCCATAGAGTTTTGAATTTGGGCTTATAACATCAAGGGGGGCCGAGCCACAATACCCCAAAGTGGGGCACCTCGGGCATATCATTAAAATTAAAAATGATGCCAAATTTTTGCTTGCGATCCGATTTGAAAGATTTTTATATATATGGAATCTACTAGACGAGATCTACATATTTTATCTCTTATAGTTTACTAGTTATTCGCATTTGAAAAACCAAATTTTATTTTATTTACCTACTTTGGTCTGGTTTTTTGCTAATAACGGATCCAATTCTTTCCCGATTTTCTTGAAATATAATTTTTTGAATTAACAAGACATGTAGTAATAATAGTAGGAAAGAACTGTTTAAAAACCTATACTAAGTCAAAAGTTATGTGCATTCAAACTTAAAAAAATAAAAAAGTCGTTTTTTCGCCATTTTTTCGAAAAAAGTACTTACGTTAATTTTAAATTATAGAGAAAATAAGAAAAACATAAATAGTGTGTTTATATTTTTTTGAAAGACAACATTCCGGGAAATATTATAAAAGCAAAATAATATCATAGTTCGTATTATTCCGTGGTCCAGAGCCTTCCGAAGTAGACCTATTTTTTATATAAATTTCAATTTAAGACAACATTTTCTCAAATCGCATAGCTGCTTTCAAAAAATGAAGACTTGTTTTGTGTGTTCCAATATGTTCTTCAATATTGTGCAAAGGGATTTCATAGCCCCGAGCTTGGTGCCTTCAATAAATCAAAAAACCTAAAAAATTAAAATTTTTTTTTGTGGGAATTGTGGGATTGTCATTAACAATTCACAAATATCTTTTTCACTCTTTGATTTGGATGGAACGTTTCTATATAAGTGTAAAATTTCATTAAAAACGATTCATAAACAAATCTTTTATTGCATTTTAAAATCTAAAAATAAAAAATCAGCTATAATTTTTTATTCGCATATTTTTGCAAAAAGTCTTCTATAATTTTTTTAATTCTTAAAAATGTTGTACATTTTTGAAAAGAGGACATAATTTCCTACACGTTGATGTATAATATGTATATCTTTTCTTTTCCGCTAGTCTCATTAATGGCTTCAAAATATATATGTAACTCATAGTAATTAGCTTCATCTTGTAGTGTTCACAGGTATTTGGTTATGCAGCAGTCGGCAAGGCAGTGCAAAAAAATGTTTTACAAAACGGCAATATTTTATAATTTTCTGTTTGTTGTTATTATGCCGAATTTAATTTTAGTTTTCAATAGATTAATTATGTGAAATTTATTCTAAAAAAGTTTTTAAGTAAACTCATCGTCCTCTACTATTCAGAATCAGAATCATTGTAAAAATCGGGATATGCTTGTTTCTTTGCTGCAAAAACCATGTGCGCATCCTCTAACTCTGGATTTTCTGCATTTTTCATAACTTTTCTATTTCCTAAAAAAAAATTATTATGAAAATGGCTTCAGGATGATGTCAAAATTACGTCAAAGCCGCATGCGCATGTGGCATTTTACATTCCGTGTACTATAGGCTTAAGTATTTAAGAAACATATGGGGTTATACAAATTTTAGAATTTTTTACTCAAACCGAAATTTTGTTTAAAAAATTGGCCAAGTTTGGATAGGTCTGAGGGGTAATATGTCTGCTTAAGTAAGCCAATTTTTTTTTTTTGTAACACTTTATTGAATTATTGAATCTGTCTGTTATCGACATTACAATAAGTATTTAAATCTTATAACTAAAATTAAAACTATTTGCTCTTCAACAAGAGAGCCTTAATGGTAAACTGTAACTCATCTTAGCGGGGTGGTAGATCTGCTCTACGGAGCCTGGATCGGGTTTGGGTCTGCACAAGTTGTCTTGCAAGCGTATTGGGATGGTTTCGCAGTTTCACAATATATTTCTCACGGACTTTCTTGAACTCTTCCTTTACCAATTTTACTTCTAGGTCTCTGTGGATGTTTTCATTTCTTATGTACCATGGTGCTCCCATCATGATCCTAAGAATTTTAGATTGGGCCCTCTGTATAATATCAATACTGGTGTTGCTAGCCATTCCCCATAATTGAATTCCATATGTCCAAATTGGTTTTAAAACGGTCTTATACAGGATGACTTTATATTCATGGCTTAATTTTGATTGGTCACAGATTAACCAATGAAAGCTAGAGGCTTTTAACTTCATGTGAAGTCTCATGGTTTGTATGTGTCGGCGCCAAGTAAGCCGTCTATCTAGATGAATACCAAGGTAGCTGACATAATCAGACTGCGGTATATTAACGTTGTTGAGTGTGACAGGTGGGCAATTTCCTCTCCTTAGAGCGAACGTAACATGTTAACTTTTCAGCTCATTTACCTTTATTCGCCAGTTTTTCAACCATGACTCCACACGTACGAGGTAATTCTGTAGTTGACTAGATGCCATGTGTGGGTTTTCGTCTGAGCTAATAATGGCGGTATCATCAGCAAATGTTGAAATTGTTAGTTTATCGCACGTAGGGAGGTCGGAGGTGTAAATAAAATATAGCGTAGGTCCTAGTACACTTCCCTGTGGAACGCCAGCTCTAATCTTGTATTCTCTCGTCACATAATCATTGTACTTAACTCTGAAAAGTCTATTCGATAAATAAGACTCCAGCAATTTATGAGTACATAGTGGTAGTAAACATTTCATTTTATGTACTAGACCTTTATGCCATACCTTGTCAAAAGCCTGAGCAACGTCTAAGAAGACGGCAGAACAATATTTCTTTAATTCGAAAGATTTTCTAATCTCTCCAGTTAAACGATTGACCTGTTCAATGGTGCCATGATGTTCACGGAAACCAAATTGGTGTACTGGGATAATGTTTCCATCATTCAAAAAAGGTATTATCTTTTCCTGGAATATTTTCTCGAATAGCTTCGACAAAAAAGGGAGTAGGCTAATAGGTCTATAAGAAGAAGGCAGGGTTAAATCTTTACCTGGTTTAGGTATCATTATTATTTCCTAGTTTCAAGATCTCATTAAACAATATAGATAGCACAATTATCGCCACGTTTGGTAGGTTCCTAATCATTGATGGCGTTATTAAATTATATCCCGGTGATTTTTTCAAGTCTACTTTATTTTTAATTACTCTATTAACATCCTCAGGACTAATATCGAATTGGGCTGCATTAGCCATTGTTGAAGTTGGCAATTCTTCTAGTTCAAGGTCATTTGCTATGGAGTTGGGTTGGATTACTTCACTTAAATGTTCAGCAAATACTGAGGCTTTTTCTACAGCACTTCGTGCCCAGGTTCCGTCAGCTTTTCTTAAAGCGCTTTGGGCCTCTACCGGTGGCTTAATGTTCCTCGTTGCCTTCCAAAGAGAGAAATTTGTGTATTTTGTACTCGTCAAACTTTTAATGGGCTCTTTTCAGTTTTCGTACTGCAGCGGACAGCTTCTGCTTTGCACCAGGTGATCTATTATGTTGTCATTCTCTTCTGGGTCTTCCCTTTTCGAGAAGAAGTCTTTCAATATCCAAATTTGAAATAGGCGTATTAGTTTTTGGAGGGATTTGGCACCTAGAGTGTTCCAGAGCCGAAACAATCAATGACGTGAAGTCTTAAAATACAATGAGTCCTTAGGAAATCTTGGGATGTTGGGTCTCTCACAATAATTAATAATTACAGGAGAGTGGTCAGAAGATAGATCATAGAATATTTCTGTGGATATTGCATTTCGAATAATATTTCTACATATGGCAAAGTCTATTAGATCAGGAATTTTTCTAGGATCAGTTGGCCAATAAGTTGGGTGTCCAGGAGACACGAAATCTAAGCAATTTTTGCGATCAACTAGAGCTTTATACAGCTGTCTACCTCTGTATGTTTGGCATTGTAATCTCCACATGCCAGAAACCGATCTCCTAGTGTTACAAAGAATTCTTCAAATTTCTCCTTGGTCATCGAAAAACGTGGTGGGCAATATATAGAGCTCAGAGTTAAGTCTCCAGCTGGGTATTCAAGGCGAATAGATGTTGCTTGCATATAATCCTTTGAAAACGCATCTAGGGCATAGTGTCTCAATCGGTTTCTAATTATGATACCGGTACCGCCATGTGCCTTACCATCCGTATGCTTTGTGTAATAAAATGAGTATCCTGATATATTAAAGTTATATCTATTTGTAAGATGTATCTCCGAAATTAACATCAAATTTTTCTTGAAAAAATTAAATTACCTATCCAAAACAAAAAAGTTGTATGCCCTAATTTTGTAAATCACATCACCTAAGTGATATTTACATATGTGGATAGCAAAAACAACATTTAAAAAATTTTCAAAATTTGTTTTTTTGTTTTTCATACAAAATTTTCAAATTATGAAAGGCAAATCAATGCCTGAATTTTGGTGCGGTTGTTCTGTTCAGAATTTGTATATAAAACAAAAACAAATTTTTAAAATGTTTGTAAGAAAGTATAACAAGTAGTCCGACTCTTAATTTTTAAAAATTACTCTCTCACATATACGGGTACCGTGTGAATTCAACACCCTTGTGAAAGAATTAAACACAACAAAATATTTGAAATTTTAACTACTATTATCCGACTTAATAAAGGCTCAACCACGTTATTACACTGTTACACAATATTTTACTAATTTTTTAAATATTTTGCAGCACACATTTATTTTCAAATTTTGAACAAATGAAAAAAATATTTTTTTTAATTTTTGACACTTAATTTTATTTGTGGAAGAATTCAATTATAGAACAGAGTTTAAAATTTTGGTATTGAAAATCAAACAAATTGAAACTTAACACAAATTTATAGAACTGTGTAGGTCTGATGAAAATTGAAAAGGCACCAACATACATATGTACATTTTTATTACTAATACATGTTTAGAGTTAGGTACTGCTGTCAAAGAGTTGGACCACTTGTTATATCTTGGTTTGAAATTTTGTTTTTGCAAAATTAGGAAAAAGGAAAAAAGCAATAAAAATGTAAAATAAATTTTAAGTTGGATACGTACCTATTCTAAACGGATAGTCCGATTATTGTAAACATAATTTTCTTGTGACTATACTTTAGGGTTAATAATATTTACCTGTTGCTGTTGCATAATTTTCGCATTGTCGGGTTCTAGACCCAAAACAATATTTTCTAATTCTTCGTTTCGTACATTTAAAGCTCTATACGACACCTTTATCAGAGTGTCATTTTGTGGCGCAGTGAACTGGGAGAATTTAATCAGAGCCTGTAAACCAACAACAGTATCTTGTGTTGACTTGAACCCACCATGACTGTTACGCTGTTCCAGCAGCCATTTTGCTATGGACAAATATTGACCGGGTGTATGTAGTAAAGCCAATAAAATATAAGATGTGATTTCTATATCAGTTACACGATTACCTGTACTGGCCTCCCACCATTGTAAATCCTTTTCTGTTTTGGCCAATGGCTTAAGCTTGTTTAGTACAACAGAAGCATGTTCGTAATTGGCCATTTGAAATGTTGTTGCCATAATGGCCAAGGAGTAGATATCGTCGACTTCATCCATATTGTTGGACAGAAAAGCCAGAGCTTTTTGTATTATTTCTTGGTATTTGTTGGCATATTTCTAAAATTTAAAAAAAATAATAATTTAACCCAAATCTCTACCACAAAATATTTAAATTTAACCTTACCTTATTTTCCAAAAACGACAACAACACAAATGCCGTAAAACCGTAACGACTTTTATAGGCCGGATGAAAGACATAACCAGCATTTACAAACTCGCCACTGCTCAATTGTTGATTAGCCAAAAAGCTTAAACTACTCTCAATAATCTGTGGATCGATGGTCTGATATTTAAGAGCCTTAATAAAGAAACGCACAACGTAGGCTGTTAACCAGTTACTTGGTTTACTACTCCGCCCTGGACCAAAAACACTATAACCTCCATTTTCATGACGGAACTTCAACTCTTGCTGATAACCGATTTCAGAATATTTCTTAGCTTTTGCCACTAGCTTTGTGTACTTTGAAGTTTGTCGTGTTGCACTCAGATATTCCAGCACAAGAATATTGGGAGCAAAACGTATCATATTCTGTTCACCACAACCAGTGGGTTTATTAACTAAATCGTCTAAGTTTTCCAAGGATGGCAATAGAAAATCACCACTTATTGACAATTGAAGAAATTCCGAATCTGGTTCAACATCGTCCGATATATTGGTCTTATAGTAGGTGTTGAAGGTTTCTTCGGGTTTCAGTGAAACGTACAGTTCGTGAGTATGTGATATGGTCAAACCATCCGGTTCAACTGTTAGTTTTTGCAAAACGCCATCAGTTGATAATTTATTTTTAGCTTTAACACGTATCTCAATATTACCAAGTTTTTGTGGGTATATTAAGAAATTAACACTTTTACCACCATTTGCCGGTACAATTACATCTCGTTGTTCAACTAAAGACTTGGTGGTCTCATTACTCATACTGTCCACAAACTTAAATTCGTCCAATGAGTTCTCCATTACAACTTCGGTCTTTAAACTTTCTGGGTTGTAATTGAAAATAACTATGGGTATGGAAACGATTTCCCCACGCTTAATCGAATAAGGTAAATATGTGTTGATAAAAAATGATTTTGAAGCGGTTATTTTCACAGATGAATCCAAAATCCCAATACCGGTTTTCTCATTAATCGAAAAAGCATCAACAACCCAAGTCGTTATAGAGTCAGGTACTTTGAAGTTAATGGTTGTTACTGCACTAGTGCTGTAATAATTACAAGTAAGATTAATTTATATACTGGATGTAGGTTAATAAAGCGTGATATTTTAAAAAATACTAACACTTCAAAATCTGAATATATCCAAGTTTCCGGAAAGTAAGAGCGCATATCTGCGATACTCCAATCATGGGACATGGGGTGACTTATCTCAAGTCCAGCGACGATGTTTTTCTCTATAATAAACAAAATATATGTTAGTATGTATGGATACTATACTTTTCAAGACGATTAACGTCCTAAAACTCAAAGGTTATAACTTTAAAGTGTTTAGTCTAAAGGCTATATGTGGTAGGTTTTCCACTTTCCTGTTATCGCCAGCGATGATCTGTCAATGGAAAATAAACTGTGAAACCTTAAAAAAGTCAATAAAAAAATATGACCAGATGTACGATTTGTGAATTAGTGAGAAGCTGTTGGAAATGTGTAAAAATAGTTAAATGAGAAAAAATACTTACATATATTTGAATGATAATTTACATTAGATTTGAAAATATTGTTACGTTTTAACCTTTTCAAAACGTTTGGTTTATTTCCTTTAAATAAACCGGATACTTTTGATTGCTAATAAAAGCCGTTTAGTAGTTTGAAAATGGTAACAACTCTTTACTTATTCAAATGTACAACAACTACAGAATTAAATAGTCACTCAATGTTTTTTATACACGTTTGTAAATTCGCAGAAATACAGACACAATTTATAATGTGTTTACTTGAAAAACACAACACACTTTAAGGCACTCAGTTGATGTTTATTCGAAAAGTGTCTCTGATAAACTGACTCACGACTGCAACCTCTGCCACTACTTATAACACTGCCATTTGCACCCTAGATTGTTCTTTAACTGTCAAAATTCAAATATTCTAGATCTTACTAATACATACGCCATCTGTGGTGTACTTTCTACAATGTTCTTTAACTGAATATTCGAATACAGCGTTGCCAACTTACGATCAAATCAACTGAAAGCTTTTATTTAATAATGCCCACAGATATGTTACAGTTTGCTATTACAGCACTGTTATATATATCAGCCCTTAAAATCATTATATTTGAATTCAAGTACAATTTCGTAACAATATGTACAATGAATCTTATGGTGTTCTATTTTCATTTTGATGGAAAGATCGACGGTCAGGTAACCAATTAAAATAAAGAAATACTTTTTTCGATAGCTTTGCTTTGATATCATAATTTCGTTCATTGCAATGCTCCACAAAAGGGACGACTTGAAATTTGCATTAAGCGCATCGGCTGGCGTTGACCGTGGAATCACTGGCAATGTTTGCCGAAAATGACCTGCCAACAGAATCATCGCACCACCAAACTGGGTTTGATTGTTTCGTAAATCTTGCAACGTGGATTTTTGCATGCTGGATTTTCATTGTATATTCTAGAGTTTTGTGTTCGGTTTTAACCGAAACCGCGGTTTTTCAATGCCTAAAACTAAAACCGACAATTATTCTTCGGATGTCACTTTGAATTTATTTTCCGTAAAAAAAATTCAAAATTTACACAGAGAAAACAGATTCGTGATAGCAACCGAATTTATTGCCAATCGAATGATTCGGTTGCACACATAGAATTTTTCAGTTCTAACAACAGAATGTCTGTTGATAAAGAAGAATTTCAGTTGAGACAACCAAACTTTAGTTACCCCATACAAAATATTGTAGTCACAACTGTAAAATTCAGTCACTAAGATAGAATCATTCGATTGGCAACAAATTCGGTTGCTATCACGAATCTGTTTTCTCTGTGTAGAAATGAAAAACAAACTATTTCATTCAATGATTCATATAACTAGTATATCCCGGTGCACTTCGCTACCCCTATCCTAGTAAAATTAAACTACGTACAATGTAAAAAAAATAACTCATATTAAGCTTCACTTTAACATTCCTTTATATGGGAGGCGTCATTCCAACTAAGCCGATCAAAGGATCAAGAATAATTTCGTTTTTAATATGGAAATAAATTGATTGATATACATTTTAAATACTTTTAGAATTATAGTTCTCCAGATATTCGAAATTAATTATTTACTTTGTATGAGAGGTGCCACCACTACTGCAATCCCGACCATTGTCAGCCAATCTCTGTAAAATGGTAATAACAAAGTTTGAAAAATCATGTAATTATAACTTTGTATGGGAGGTGACTCACATCCTTTTCCGGCCCTCCCATTTTGGTTCCCCAGACATTCGAAATTAATATTTACTTTGTATGGGAGGTGCTACGTCCTCTAATCTAATTTCGCCTATTTTCAGCTAACTCCGCACAGTAATAAGAAATTAATTCGTAAAAAGCTTAAACACTTTTATAATTGTAATAGTTCTCCAGATATTCGAAATTAAATATTTACTTTGTATAGGGTGTGCCACGCCCATTACTCCAATCCCGAAAATGTTCAGCGAAACTATGCAAAATGATAAAAGAGCCATATGACAAAGTTTGAAAAATCTTTACTCGCCACCTATTGCAATCCATCTCATTTTTGGTTAAACTTCATGCAGTGATAATAAATTGATTCGTATAAAGTTTAAAGCCCGTCACAATTATAGTTCTGTAGATATTATAAAATAACTATTTACTCACAATTACATATTGAGAAAATAAAAAAAAACCTTCAAAATATTTCTTTTAAGCGACTTTAAATTATTAAAATATTCTTCTTCATTGTTTTCTATAACAACTCTCACTTAAAACAGAGCGAAATCAATACTGTTTAATTGTTTCTCTTATTTATTTACAACAACAACACGCATTGCTTTGTTTACTTTTTAGCTTAATGTTCACATGTACACGTTTTTGCATATGTGTTAGTAACATATTTAAACGCGTATAACTCCTAAAAAACTGAACCGATTTTAATAAAATATATATTCTGCACTTCTGTGAATAAATCCATTTAAAATGGTATATTTCTTGCCCAAATTAAATGTATAATGTGAGAGTAACAGGGGTCTAAAGAAATCGACTTGCCTATTAATATTATGATATCTCTAAAAACAAATCAGTTAAAATATCTTAAGATTTCTTAAAATTTTTTACATTGTATTACAATAATTGTTTCAGTTGATGTTGCAGGCTACCTTTCGTAGGCTAGGCAAGGAAACCTGTTAATAGAGAATGACACAAACTCATTTAAAAATATTGATCTACAAGTATTTTCTGATAATTAAACTAAATTACTATCAAAAAGTTATACGGGAATACAAAATTAATTTTTTGGTTAAGAATTAGTGTGCTGAATTCCCAATTATTGATAAATTCACTGAATTTTTTTGCTGGGGGATATGCTAGTTCCTATGCGCATTTCACTGGTTTCATCAGGAAACCTTTTCTCAAAAGGCTTTAGAAAAACTAAAGATATTATACCATTAAACCAAACAGTTAATGAGAATTACAGACACTCAAGATTTATTTTAAAAATATCAGGGTTTACATTTGCTACTATATTAGCCGTCAATTGCAGTAAATATACATTTTTATCAATTTGCATACTAAAAATATAGTTACTATTATAATTTTGTATAACTCTGCTAATATAAATTGCTGTTACTATTCATATATTACTATATAAATTGCAGTGTTAGTTTGCAATTTCTACTAGCAGATACAACCAATTGTCAACTTGTTATTTGTAGCACAACAACCAAAATATATGTTCATGCTATAGTAGCATACACACTTTTTTGCCGAACTAATATTGCGCGTCAGCATTCGTTTTTGTTTTGTTCTGATAGCAATTTTCTCTGGCTGCAATTTACATTTCTATGTAAAATGTAAAAAAAATCTTTATTTATTAACAAAGTCAATGAAATTTTTTTTTTAATTTGTCATTCCAAATTATAAAGTGTAAAAAAACTTGTCAAAAGGTCAAAAGGAAATTTAAGCGAAAATCCTAAAAATGGTATTTTTTACAATTTTAACCATAGGGTCTACATTTCCTTTGGGGCTGGGAAAATACTTTGGGGATAAATAGGGACCACATCAATGTTTCTAAAGCTGCTTTCCGTTTTTTGATCCCAGCTTTGGGATTTTAGAACATGTGGCCCAAATTGAAATTTTGATAAAAAAATAGGTCAAATTCAGAAGCACGTAGGGGCAATATGTTTGAAAAATAGGACATGTTTTTTATTCCAAAATGTTCTCAGTAAAGCTACCTTACAGAAAAATATAAAATTGGTATATGTTCTTAAAGAAAGTTTTTTTAATAAAAAAAGAGTTAAGTCACCTTTTCGTCCAAAAAACAGCAAAAATCTACTATTTTTTGAATTCTTAAATTTAAAATCGTATATTTTTGGATCTATAATCGATATTACTCTGAAATCTCTTGTATGTTACTGATAATTTAGTTGTCTAAATAACACACAAAATTCGAGCCCGTTCCGTACAAAACAACGACCTATATTTTTATAAAAGCGGGCCAAGGTATGGCAAAATTTTATAATTTCAATTTTGAAATGCCTATAACTCGGAAATTATAAGAGATAAATAGCACACGCAAGCATGTTTTTTCAAGACATAGGCGAGCGCTTCCCAAACATATAAAACTCTTTGAAATCGAATGGGAAACAAAAAAATGGCATATGTTTAAAAATTGTACATGTCGAAGGTACCTTACTTTGAGCCCCCATAGCCCCTGTGGCATTTGTAGGGCCCATTTGAATAATTTAAACTCGAATACTAGTTGGCTACGCCCGCGTCAAATTTTATTCTGATCGGCCGTTTAGAAATTCCAGATTTTTTTCCAAAAAATTTTGATTCTGCCCAACTGTGTATTGGGTGTGTTTACTGATATGTTGTTATACAATTAGCAATAACAGCAACTAATAGCATCAATTGCATAAATGTCAATTGTGCTATAGCACAACCAAAGAAATGTGTATTGTTGTTTGCCAGCACAACAAAATACAACGAATGCCGTGCAATATTTGCACAACAAACAAGTAAGAAAGTATGGTCGGTCAAGCCCGACCATATAATACCCTACACCAAGTAAATGAGTAAAAATATTTTTCTTTTAAAATGTCAATAATTTATATTCGTGAGTGATTTTCGGAAGTGGGCCTTATATGGGAGCTATGACCAATTATGGACCGATCACCATAAAATTAGGTGGTGTGATTTATGTCTATATTAATGTTAAGTATGTTGAATTTTGTGTGTATACCAACATTTTTAAGCGATTTATGCACGTTAAAGTGATTTTCGGAAGCGGGTCTATATGGAAGCTATGACTAATTATGGACCGATCGTAACAAAATTTTGTGACATGAATTTTGTATATATAAAACTTATTTGAAGCGAAATTTGTGTAGTTACATAGATAAATTAAACATTTATGACCGAAAAAGTCCAATTTCGAGGGGACATTTGTATGGGGGCTAGGTGAAATAATGGACCGATTTCAGCCAGTTTCAATAGGCTTGGTCCTTGAGCCGAAAAAATAATATGTACCAAATTTCATCGAAATATCTTTAAAATTGCGACCTGTACTCTGCGCACAAGGTTTACATGGACAGCCAGCCAGCCAGCCAGCCAGCCAGCCAGCCAACCAGATGGACGGACGGACGGACGGACGGACATCGTTTAATCGTCTCAGAAAGTGATTCTAAGTCGATCGGTATACTTTAAGGTGGTGTTAGACTAATATTTTTGGGCGTTACAAACATTTGCACAAACGCATAATACCCTCCCCACTATGGTGGTGTAGGGTATAAAAACTGTGTGTGCTACTAAGCACGAAAATATATTTTGGTGGATATTTATTTTGGATAATGGATTGTGTTTGCTACTAAAAATTGCAGACTAGCATTGCAATTTTAATAGTAATACGAACGAACAGTATGAATATTTGTATTAGTTGATTGTGATGAAATGAGATAATTTCATATTTATTGCATAGTCAAATGTAAGAAATGTAAATGTAAATATTGCTAGAGCTGAATATCGAAAACCTGAAAAATATCAAAGCTTAAATTACTATTTATTAATTTAATTAAAAAAAAAAATAATGCAAAATTTTTGTAACAGTCTCCCTTTGTGAACTAATATCAATTCAAGATAACATGTCTCTAATTCCATGTTAAGCGATTCATTGTAAAGTGGAATTTATCTCATTTGAAACGTATTATTTGAATAAAAAAAGTACCATAAATACCCACATTTTGTATTCCCACTCAGCATCAGATTCTGGGTCCACTAAAGTCACATTTGGTGAATTTTAAAAAATTGTGCCTAACAATTTTACTTGAATCTCCGTCAAGTTTGAAATCAAAGTAATTTCTTGATTCTAGGTTCAATATTATAGAACATTCAAAAAGTTTCATTTTAAGAACGAAAAAGTACTCCTTAGTTTGGCTTAGTTCTCCGTTTTGGATATCATAATACCATTGAACCTCGAATTCTTGATTATTACATTACTGGGAAGCATATTAGCCAACGCACAGTGGTATGAGAATAAAAAAAGAGGGAAATAAATCCGTAACTTTTAAACCCTTACTCCGATTTGAATGAAATTTCACATGCGCAAAGAGGAAGTGTAGTCGACTTTAATTTGGACCTCATGGGCCTACCAGGAGCGGGGCCAGGGGTCCCCAAAGTAGGACACCTCGGGTATGTTCAATTTTTAAAATGATCCTATTTCTTCGTCTGTGTTCCGATTTTAAAAAATTACACATATAGGTAAATTCTCAGCGAGTTGTTTAGTTTTCCCTAATTTATTTGACACGTAAAAAACACAAGGTAGACATGTTATATATCAATGGATAGAGGATTTTATCTACTTTTCAAAAATGTATATAACTTTTGACAATTAAAAAAATTCATGGAATACTTTTTTGAAAAATATGACAAAAAATGCTTTTTATTGAATTTTGCATAGATACAAATTTTTCAAATTGAAATAAAATTTTTATTTAAGAATATTTTTAATGAAATTTCACAGTTTTGTAGATTTTTCTATTTAAAATGGAAAAATAAAAACAAATATTGAAATTTGTTATCAAGTATCCCGCAATTCCAAAAAAAATCTTGAAAAATCCCAAAAATGGGATTTTTCGTTTTTTGGCTATAATATCCATAATAGGGGAACAAGATAATTAAAAACTTATTTTTGCCCTAAAGTTGAATTTTACATAAAAAATAGGCATTTTTGAATAGACCTGATCCCGTCGGTATCAAAAATTATAAATGTTTTTTTCATTTAAAATATTTGGCGTAAAGTTAGCTTTTCAAAAGGTACAAACTCATTATACATTCTCTTAGAAAATTTTTAGATAACTTAAAAAGAATAATAGTACTTTTTCCCCAAAAAAAATTGCGAAAAATCGCCTTTTTTAATTTTTTTTATATTTTTAAACACTTCTTTCCTTATTTGATATATAGATCCATTGTTAATCCTATAAAAGAAAAATGGATAAAATCGGAGAAGATTTGGAACCGCGGCCACCAAAAAACTGGTGTAGGGTGGGTAAAAATTTGAAAATTAAATTTTCAAATGCGAATATAAACTATAAGAGATAATTGATATAGATAATTGATGTAGTGCTCGACGAGGAGATTCTGTATATGTATTTTTTTTTTAATCGGAACACAAACGAAGAAATAGGATCATTTTAAAAATTGAACATACCCGAGGTGTCCTACTTTGGGAACCCCGGGTCCCGCTCCTGGTGGGGTCATGAGGTCCAAATTAAAAACTTAAACTCGACTACACTTCCTCTTTGCGCATGTAAAATTCCATTGGAATCGGCGTAAGGGTTTAGAAGTTACAGATTTATTTACCTCTTTTTTATTCTCATACCACTGTGCGTCGTTGTAAATTTCCTTGCTCAGTTGCAAATTTGAATTTGTTGTTCTAATATGCATCTGATGCAAATTATCATCCCACAAGGCATCTTTGTATTTGCTCCACAAATCAGTCGGTTTGATGGGAAACATGTTGAGCTAATTATCCAAAACAATATTCGTATTTGATGAGCATTTGACGAAAGCACAGCATAACCGAGGGTGTATTCCCAATTAGTGTCATTGTCTAAAATTCGCAAGCGTTGGCACGCTTCTCTATACGTGTCACACAGTTCGCCGGTGGGAAATAAATAAGGGAAAGATGGAACTGGATTTCCTTGTTTCCGCCGTTGAAATTCCGTTGACGGTTGATTCCAAGTTCGGCCAAATTCATCATTCTGATATTTTTCAAAAAATCTGGTCAACTCGTTGAAATACATTCTCCTCAGTTCTCCTCTTTGATCATTTTCCAGAATGAACAGTAGTTGGATGTTTTTCATGAATGTGGGCGTGGTCAATTTTTCCATCAGTAAAAACTTAAATTGGATTACTAGGAACATTTATAAAAATTAGCCATGTCGGTGCAGCCGTTTTCCGATTTTAGATAAATCGAAAAAAGTGGTCGTGGTCTATTTTTCTTTCTGTAAAAACCTAAATTGGACTATGCGAACATTAAAAAAAAAAATTATTTTTGAATTATGTGCGAGTAGAGAAAGTTCTAAAGTTTAAATTTACATAAAAATATCAAAATAAGGTGAAATTTGTGCTTGGTATGTAACTACTTTAGTTTTAAATATAATTTCAATAATTTTTCACTTAAAAACTTACCCACACCGATAGGCATAAAAAATAAAAAAAAATGTCCATCAGTTAATGTAACTAGACCGGATATTACACCCGGATTTCTACGAGAACCTCCTAAAGAGTAGCTTACATCATTTCGCATGATATACAAAAGTTGATTTTTGTTTATTCTATAGGCAGAACGATATATGAGGGAACTGAAATCAACAGCAACAATTGCAACATGTGAACCTGGTTGGGCGTTAATTGTCATTGTAATGTCTTCGCCAGGTCGAACGTCACTAGGTGCGAAAATGGACAACTAAAAGTAATAAAATAAAGAGGAGC